>NC_137326.1:112051776-113369276 GCF_965287045.1 Carcharhinus amblyrhynchos | reverse complement strand
TATGTCGAAGTTAAATGAATGATATATAGGAAAACCGGACCAAAAAATACATTTTCTTAGTGTTTGTTTTCAGATAAAATGTGTTCTGTGATAAAGTAAGTTTGTTTGTGGACTTTGTACTTGGCTGACAATGGTACAAGTAAGAACATAGAAAGAAAAGAAATTTTTTTAAGTCAACCAGTTAGCTCCGTTGTTTTAGGTTCTCAGTCATGAATATATAGATCATTTTCATTGCACTGTTGTCATGATTGCTTAGTCTGTATTCCTTGATTCAAGTTAATAACCTTATTTAAGTTTTCAACCATGTCAGTAATAATTTCACTGGCTAATAGTACATTTCATAAATTAAAAATTGTTAGTATTAAAAAGTTGCTTCTTTGCTTGTGTTTTCCCTGGGGCTTCTGTTTATCACTTCTCTTCTGGTTTCAGATAGCATTATCTTTCTAGATTGTTTCATATTCTGAAAAGATTAACTTTTTTAAACATTTCTCTGATTATGATAATGAAGATCTTTAAACTTTGTGTTACTCATATAGTCCATTGCAATATGTTATCCAACATAACTACTATGTTTTTTTTTTCCTGTTCATTCATAACATCATCATGATTTTTTAAATGTGCTGTTGTTTTCCCCCAGTGGTATTGTATTTTTAACACTGATTATCTGAAGCTGCAATTACTTTACCATGCTGTTACTACTGGACAACCTGACACACAAAGGAAGTGATTTCTGGAAACCCTTACAGGACAGCAGCATTCACAATAAGGTAGTAACATTAAGATTGAGCAAAGCAACCATGTCTCTGGTCACTGGAGAGGTTAGACAGTTTAGCTTATTGGTGCAGACTAAATGTCTTTTTCACTTGTTGGCCTCCATTTACATTTCCAGCCATTGGCTAATGTATGACAGTCAGAACACAATTCAAGATTTAAAATAGCTGTCTATATGAAGTTTTATTTTAAGTTATTCTAATTGATATGGAATCTGCTTTATGATATAATCAGGCAATTTCCACAGGATCAGAGTCCAGATGCCACCAGATTAATAGTAAAAATGTGCCTTATGTGTGTGGGTTTCACTATTCCATACTGCAGTGCATTGTTATAGTTCAATATTTCTATAATTTTCTGTTCAGAAATGCTCATTGCAGTCCATTGAGAAGATTTATTGTATTTTGTTGCTGTTCTTCATATTTAATGTTTTACACTGGCTCTATTATGGATTTATCCAATGGAAAATCTGTTGAATTTTTCTTATCCTTAGAAATGCACTATAACATTGACATCAAATTATTGAATGAAGCTAAAACATGTTTTCATTGGGGAGAAAATGCAAATGAGAATTAGTTAACTTTGAGATTCCAAATCAAATATAAGTATGAGCCCACTTTGACCGTAATGTTGTTCAAAGTGATTTGTTTCAATTTTGCAAATTGGGAATTTGGCTGGTTTGCTCTACCTTGTTCAAGACATAAAGTAGGCTATTCTATTCAGTCCTACAGCATTATGCTTGTATCTAGCTTTTACTATTCAATTAGAATTATTGGTAAAACTCAAATTATTAAAATGGTTTTTTGCTGTTTTGGCCCACATATCCATTTGTGCCTTGTTTTTCCTAATTTGACTTGAAATGTATTTAAGTCCACAACAAAAATGCTCTCCTGAATCTCCATCTTCAGATTTGTTTTCTCATTCCTTGTCAATGAGAGAAGGCTTTTAGTTACTCGCACATGCTTTACCTTTCTATTGATTTTGATGGGATCATGATCAGTCCTTTCTTAGTTGTTTTATCAAGAAATTTTTGAAGCCAGAGAAGATTTGACCAATTCCTGTATCTTGTATTCTGTGCTTTGTAGCTGAATAAACATCTATTCGATGGTGCTGCATGTTGCTCTGAAATCAGCTTGTTTTCTGTCACCCATGTGAAGTTTAAGTCAATGGTCCAGATTGTGTTGTAGCAGGGCACCTAGTGGTGTTAGTTAGACTCGTCTTGGCACCTTCAACTCAAAATAATTTTGCCCACCAAGTTGCTGAAAGTATGAGCTGATAATGCGCAGTGAAGGAAAATGGCACCTCAAACTTGAGGGTAAGCAACAACATATCTTTGTAATAAATGAGATCTAAGAATTAAGAAATAAATACAGAAAGGGTTGAGAAGGAACATAAACTAAAGTGGGTGAATTCTGTGTTAAATCAGACACAAAAAGACAAACCAAGAAAGGGAAATAAATTTGATTGAGATGAAGAGAATAAAGAGATAAAGGAAAATTAAAATAAATTTACATTTTTCATTTTTGGGACTCTACAGTTGCAGTAGTCAATTGTTGCTGCAGTAGAGGTGATTGACAGTTATTAACGCTTAAATTATTAATTGGGTACTTTTGTTTGAAATTGTTAGCCCTAAATATCTGTAGTAAGTTTAGTTTGTATTTGCCATGCAAACACAGCAGTTTCATAATACGCAATATGTGGCAATTTCTCAAATTAAAATAACCAGACAGCAATAGTTGGAAATTGATATTTAATCAAGCATTTGCCCAGGCCTGAATTTGTTGTACCATTAACGTACAAATAATGATGAAAAGCATTAGCCTCGCGGTTATTTCAACAGCAATATCTGGCTCATTTAAAATTATCTTATTGGTTTGACAGTTTTCTGACATGATGATCGTTTGCGGAAAGCAATAATCAACAACATGTTGATTTCTTAAGGAATTTGTTGTCACTGCTTTTTTTTAAGAGTTGATATTCATGTTACCTGTTGGCCCAAATTTTGTTGTAGTAGATATTGTAAATTTTTAGGTTTTTAAATTATTTATGTGGCAGGTTGCTGAAAGAGCACACTGATAATACATCAGTGAGGGAAACAGGGCAGCTGGGACCTGAATAGGACAAGCAACTGTGTATCTCCTTAATCAATCAAATTGAAGGATTGAAAAATAAACAGTGCATGGGGTAAGAAGGAGATGTAAATGAAAGTGGGTAAATTCAATGTCAAATCAGGTTCAGAAAGAGAAATAGAGGGAAAGAAAGATTGGATTAAGAGAGAAGGGAAAAAAAAATCTCTCCTTTTCTCAATTAACAGTGATAATACTCATCCTCTCCATGAAGCTTCAATTGACCCCTTGTTCACATTTGACTCCCTTCTTTTGTCGATCATGATGCTCTGAGCTCCTAGTATGCTTCTCATTTTGTTATAAATGAAATTCTGATTCAAGTTGTGGCTCGTAATTTCTGATCTTGCAAAACTATTTTGGTTTTGTGAATTTCCATCCTGAGTGCACAGCAGAGCTTGATCCCAGAGAAGTATTGGGTAGAATTTGGAAGGTAAAGGCATCTAGCAAAGGCATTTTTTGTGCTAATAAAATGTTTGATGTCCTCTCTTGCTGAAAATCCTATAAAATATCAGACTAGATAATATGGCCATAAATCTTTTTACATGACATTATAAAACAACTGCAGAAATATAGTATAGTTATTAACTGCATTATAACCAAGTACAAAATAATTTGCCTAAATCAGACTTAAAATGATTTATGTTAACACCTGAAGTTTGATTGGAATGTTTTTTTCACAGGCACATAGATTTCTTTCATTATTCAACTGCCTGGAATGGAATTTAGTTATCTTTGGTAATAGCAATTACCTGATTTTGAATTCTTAAAAATATTGTTGGTAATCCTCTGAGCTTACTTGTAATACTGTCTTTTGATGAACCTCTCACACAATGGCTGAACGCTGACTTTAAATCTAGAACCACACTGGCAGGAGACAGGAGATAAATCGTTCATGCCCAATCGAGTGCATATTGTAACAGAATGACTTGCTTTCTGATGCGTGAAATCAGTTGCCAGTCTGTACTTTTACCAGCTGTATTTTTAGTGTCAAGTTGGAAGGAAAGAGTCATGAATAATACAATGGAAAACATAGCTAATAGGTTTTTAAGTACAATGCAAATATGCTCCTGGTCCATATGCCAATTATATTTAATTCCATTTTATATTTAACCTGACTTCTCAAGTTTTCATGTAATTTTCTAGCATGTCATAGCTACTGGAAGAAGACATTGCAGTTAAATATATTTTATATTCAGTGCTTTATTTTTATTTTGAAAAGTAAGGTTTATAGCTTTGCATTTACTTCTGAGTTTATTTTTTAGGAGTGGTAATATGTGATTAATGATATGTTAAAAAGAGCATTCTTATTGTAATTCAACAACTGTTTGTGTTTTAATGATGGAAATTTACCACATTCCTGGCATTGCGCCAGAATTTTAATATTTAGTATTTATGCTAATGTTGTGCATTTTACAATAATTATTCTTTAACCCTTAGTTATGCAGAGTAGCATCATTTATCCAAGCAGCAGCAATTCATGCTTTCATTCAGTTCACATTTCTAAAAAAATCATTTAAGAATATGTCTATTTATTACGTTAGAAAAGCAATATTTTTTAACTGTGTACTACTGTTTTTAATGTACATGAATAAAACCATCTAATGCAGAAGGAAGCCATTCAGCCCATCGTTTCTATTCTCCGTTTGCTAATTCAATCGAGGATTAATTTTACTGCCTCCCTCTCTCCCTATAGCTCTTCATGTTTTCTCTGCTTTAAATGTTTATCCACTTTTTCTTTCAGGAAAGACTCACAGAAGTTATTTTTGCGAGTCTTAACCCTGTAAACCTCGGCAAAAAATGAAATTGAAACTTTATTTTCAGGCTTCTGGGCTTTAGTGGCAATCAATGGATCATGGTAATGATTGTAATTTCCACACATTTCTGGAGTGCTTTAACCAGAGGAGATGTTTTTCGAATATTAAATTGTAATTGTTTGTCTTTGCCGCCTTCTCCTGTATTTTGTAATGAAATCGTAACAACTTCTGACATAATGGATTTCAAATGTTAGTGTGAGTAGTTTTGAATGATTAATACTTTTATACAGTAATTCCCTTCATTCTATCTTTGAACTGAAGTGCCATTATAAATGGCTGCTCTATGAAGTTAATAATTCTGCCTTTTAATCAGTGGACTAAAGTCTTCAGTGACTTGGTTGTATTATTCACTATTACCTGAAGATTAATATATGTCATGTGCAGAACAACTAAAATATGTAAGCTTTTCTAATTTTTACTTGAAAATTTTATCAATATATGTGTCAATACTTAACCAGAGAAATCCTTACAAGTTTATATTGAAAGGTTAAGATCTTGTATTGTGCAATGTATGTGAATTGTTATTATGTGATGTATGTGAATGTTTTACTTGATATGTGTAATAAACAAACAGGTTTTTATGGGAGCATATTATAAAAAGTTAAAAACGTAAAAAATAACAGCAGGAATAGACTACATGGACTCTCGAGTCTGCTCCACCATTCAATATGACCAAGGCTGATCTTCAGCTTTAATTCCTCTTTCTCGCCTATTCTCCATATCCCTTAATTCCCTGCAAGACCAAAAATCTGTCCATCTCTGCCTGAATATATTCCAATGATAGAGCTTCCACATGTCTCTGGGGTAGAGAATTCTGAAAATTCCCAACTTTTGAACGAATGAAGAAATTCCTCTTCATCTCAGTCTGAAATGATCAGCCCCTGTCCTGAGACTGAGCCGGATTTGCCATGGGACTGGAAAATCTCACCCTGTGTTCTTGATTCCTAAGTGAGGAGAAAGAGCTTTGCAATGTCTTCCCTATCATTTCTGTTCAGGAACTTACATGTTCCAATGAGAAGACCTCCCATTCTTCTAAACTCCAGAGAATTTAGGCTCAATTTACTCTGTCTCCTGTTATAGGATAACCCTCTCATCCTCAGAACTAATCTAGCGAGCCTTCGCTGTCTTGTTTCCAAGGTCAATATCTTTTTCCTTAGATATGGTGAACAAAATTACACGCAATACTCCTGGTGTGGTCTCAACAAAGCCCTGTATAATTGCAGCAAGACGACTTTATTCTTGTATTCTAATTCCCCTACAATACAAGCCAGCATGCTATTTTTATTCCTAATTGCATGCTATTCCTGCATACTAACTTCCTGTATTCCTTGTAGAAGTATATTCAAGTCTTTCTGTCCATCAATATTTAAAGTTTCATGCCTTTTAAAAAATATTCTTTTCAATTTTTGCTACCAAGCTGAATAACTTCACACTTTCCCATCCTATACTCCATCTATCTGTATATCTTAGCAGTGTCTCTGTGATCTCTTCACAGTCTGTATTCTTGTCTAGTTTTGTATCATCAGGAAACTTGGACACATGACCCTTCGACCTTTTACCTGTCATTAATATTGATTTTAAATAGCTGAGGTCCCATCACTGATCCTTGCAGCCCTTCAATTGTCACAGCCTGCCAATTTGAAAATGCCCTGTTTATCCCTTCTATTATTTGCTTCCTATACATTAAGTAATCCCTTATCCATAATAATAAATTAATCCGAACTCCATGAATCCTTCTTATCTTGTATATTATTTTTGTCAGACACTTTATTAAATGCTTGCATTTCCAAAAGATATACAATATTTGCTCGTTTCCCTTTATCTATCCTGCCAGTGACATCCTTAAAACTAATTAATTCACCAACATCATTGTCCTTTTGTAAAACCACGTTGACTCTGCCGATCATAATTTGGTTTCCTCAGGACATTGTTAACTTTTCCTTAACAATATATTCCAGAATATCTGGAATGACTGATGCAAGACTATCTGGTATGTAATTCTCTGTGTTTTCTCTCCCTCTTTTGCATAGCGGTGTTACATTTGCTAATTTCCAATCTGCTGTGACTGTTCTAAAATCTAGTGAATTTTGGGAAATCATTATTGTTATCTCAGCAACTACCTCGTCTGGAACCTAGGATATAAGCCATCAGGTCCTGAGTTTTTGTCAGATTTCAGACCATTCCGATTTTCCAGTACATTTTTCTGATATTAATATTATAATAAAATGGATACTGTTAACTTTAAAACAAGCCTGTGGCAGTGAATAAATTAAAATTTTTCCTTTTATTGAAAGGAAGACAACAATCCAAAGGTATGATAGTCAAATATTTAGTTGATGATTTTTCGAAATAGAAGATAGTTTGGATTTTATATGCATATCACATGATCAGTGCTATTCTCTACAAAGAAATGTTGGGCTGGATTCTCTGGCCTCACCCACAGCTGGGATTCTCTGGTCCTGCTGCAGTGAATTGAAATTTGAGTGAGCACCAAATTCTCCATCCTTGCTGGCAGCAGTGGTGGGGCAAGAATGGCAGGAGAATTCTGGCCATTGATTCTGTGGTACTCAGCAGATTCTGCATAAATCTCAGTCTTTATGGCCAAACTTTTCTGGTGATCTCCTGCCCTGGGTTTCCTGGCGGCAGGGAGTGCATAGAATGGGTAACCTGGTTGACAGCAATGGTACCTAAAGATCCAGCCACCATCCAATAGTTGGCCATCTCCACCTCCCAAAACACACAGCGGAGGGCATGGAAAATCCTGCTTAATGGGTTCTGGAGAATCATTTCAGGACATTGTGGAAATATCTAACCTTGGAAGTTCTATGATGAACCATGCACATTTTCCTCTGTTGGGCTTTGTTTTCCAGGCAGGTTTGGCTCACCATAAAAAGAAGCCAAACCAGCATATTTGGACACAATGATTTGTTTGTACTAACCACTCTACCAATCTTGGTGTCACCTGTTAGCCTGCTTATCATCCATATCATTCATGTATGTAATAATCAATAAGGATCCCAGCACTACACCTTGTGGTACACCACTGGACACTAGCCTCTAGCCATTCAAACAGCCTTCTACATTACCTTTTATGTCCCATTACATAGCCAGTTTCAGATCCACTTTACCAAATTTCCCTGAATTCCAGATGTTTCAACCTTTCAATCAGTCCCCCATATGGGACCTTGTCAAAGGCTTTGCTGAAATCCATATAAGCTACATCAGCTACACTTCCCTCACCCATCCACTCGATCACATTTTCAAAAAATTCTATCAAATTTGTTTGGCAGGACCTCCCATTGACAAAGCCATGCTGACTATCCCTAATTAACCCATGCCTTTCTAGGATAACTTTGGATATAGATGTAAAGTTAACTTCAGATGGCAGAATAGAACACCAAGGTATGTCATTTAAGGTACATCAATGTGCTGACATTGTCTAGGATGTAGAAAAAATTCCTTATGAGGAAAGGTTGGACAGGTTGGGCCTGTATCCATTGGAGTTCAGAAGAATTAAGATGATCTATTGAAACAGATAGGATCCTGAGGGAACTTGACAGAGTGGGTGCTGAGATGTTATCCTTTGTGGGAGAGAAGGGAACTCGGGAACACAATTAAAAGAAGGGTCTCCCATTTAAGATGGAGAAGAGGAGGATTTTCTTTTCTTTTAAGAGGATTGTTAGGTTTTGGAATTTTCTTCACTGAAAAGCAGTGAAAACAGGTTCATTGAATATTTTTAAGGCTTAGTTAGATAGATTCTTGACTGACAAGGAGGTCAAAGTGTATAGATCCTAGATGGGAATGTAGAGTTGAGATCACAATCAGATCAGCCATGATTTTATCAAATGGTGGAGCTAACTCAAGAGACCAAATGACCTATTCCTGCTGCTAATTTATGTCCATACTGTTCTATGTGGTGATCACATTATAAATGACACACTTCAGGTTACCCAAGCAGTTGTAGACATTGGGATGATTTTAACCAAAGAAAGGTGTCTCTTGATGTAGTTGATGCAGTTTACATGGATTTCAGCAAAGCCTTTGACATAGTCCCACATGAGAGACTAATTAAGAAGGCTAATGATTTGACAAAGTGGATACATAATTGGCTTAGCAGTAGAAGACAGAGGGTGGTATCAAATGGCTGCTTTAGTGACTGGAGGCCAGTGATCAATGGCATACCACAGGGATCCGTGCTGTTTGTCATTTACATAAATGACATAGTTGACTATGTGGGGGGTAAGATCAGTAAGTTTGTTGATGATATAAAGGTTGGTTGGTGGTTAACAGTGAGGCTGAGTGTCTTGGGTTACAGGAAGATATAGACGTAATGGTCAAATGGGCAGATGTGGCAGATGGAATTTAACACTGAAAAGTGTGAAGTGATGCACTTTGGAAGGAGTGATTTGACAAGGAAATATACTATGAAAGGTCTGACACTGCGGAGTTCTAAAGAACACAGGGATCTTGGTGCATTTGTCCATAGATCTCTGAAGGCAGAAAGGCAGGTAAATAGGATGGTGAAAAAGGCGAGTGGCACACTCACCTTTATCAATTGGGGTATAGATTACAAAAGCAGAGAGATCATGATGGAGTTGTATAGAACTTTGGTGAGGCCACAGCTGGAGTACTGGGTGCAGTTCTGGTCACCACATTATAGGAAGGATGTGAACGCACTGGAGGGGATGCAGGGGAGATTCACCAGGATGCTGTCTGGGATGGAACATTTAACATAAGAACATAAGAAATAGGAGCAGGAGTAGGCCATCTAGCCCTTCGAGCTTGCCCCGCCATTCAATAAGATCAAGGCTGATCTGAAGTGGCTCAGTTCCACTTTGCCGCTTTCTCCCCATAATCCTTAATTCCCTTGCCTACCAAAAACCTATCTACCTGTGACTTAAATATATTTAGCGAGGTAGCCTCCACCACTTCAACAGGCAGAGAATTCCAGAGATTCACCACCCTTTGAGTGAAGAAGTTCCTCCTCAACTCCGTTCTAAACTGCCCCCACCTTATCTTGAGGCTGTGCCCTCTAGTCCTGCTGTCCTTTCTAAGCGGGAAGAATCTCTCCACCTCTACCCTATCCATCCCCTTCATTATCTTATACGTCTCTATAAGATCCCCCCTCATCCTTGTAAACTCCAACGAGTACAGACCCAGTCTATTTAGTCTCTCTTCATAGTCCAACCCCCTCATCTCTGGTATCAGCCTAGTGAATCTCCTCTGCACTCCCTCCAAGGCCAAAATATCCTTGTGCAAGTGCGGCGACCAAAACTGCACACAGTACTCCAGCTGCGGCCTCACCAGTGTCCTGTACAGTTGCAGCAAGATCTCCCTGCTTTTATATTCTATCCCTCTCGCTATAAAGGCCAGCATCCCATTTGCCTTCTTGATCACCTGCTGCACCTGCAGACTGGGTTTTTGCGACTCATGCACAAGGACCCCCAGGTCCCTCTGCACCGTAGCATGCTGCAGCTTTTCGCCCTTTAAATAGTAATCCCTCCTACTATTATTCCTGCCAAAGTGGATAACCTCACACTTGCTAACATTGTACTCCATCTACCAGGTCCTCGCCCACTCGCTCAGCCTATCTTGATCCCTCTGCAGACTTTCCACACCCTCCGCACAATTTGCTTTTCCACTCATCTTTCTGTCATCAGCAAATTTTGACACCCTACACTCAGCCCCCTCCTCCAGATCTTCTATATAAATGGTAAATAGCTGAGGCCCCAGCACCGATCCCTGCGGCACTCCACTAGTTACCAACTGTCAATCAGAATAGCACCCATTGATACCAACTCTCTGCCTCCTATTAGACAGCCAATCCTCTATCCACGCTAACACCTTACCCCCAACTCCATGCCCGCTAACCTTCTGAAGCAACCTTTTGTGCGGCACCTTATCAAACGCCTTCTGAAAATCGAGAAACACCACATCCACCGGTTCCCCTCTGTCAACCGCACTAGTCACATCCTCGTAGAATTCCAATAAATAAAGTTATGAAGTTATTAAGTTATGAAGTTTAAGTTATGAAGAGAAGTTGGGATAGGCTTGGGTTGTTTTCGTTGGAACAAAGAAGACTGTAGGGTGACCTGATTGAGATGTTTAAGTTTATGAGGGCCATGGAAAGGGTGGATAGGGAGCAGCTGTTCCCTTAGTTAAAGAATGTTATGAGGGGACACAAGTTAAAAGTAAGGGGTGGGAGGTCTAGGAGGAATTTGAGGAAAACGCTTTTTAATTCAGAGGGTGGTGATGATCTGGAATGCACTGCCTGGGAGGGTGGGGGAAGCGGGATGCCTCATATCCTTTAAAAAGTACTTGGAAGAGTACTTGGCATGCCATAAAGTTCAAGGCCAAGTGCTGGTAAATGGGATTAAGTGGGCAGATCAGGGCATTTCATGTGTTGGTGCAGACTCAATGGGCCGAAAGGCTCCTTCTGTACTGTAGCATTCTGTGATTCTGTGAAAGTGGGTTTAGGTTGGTTCATGGGGTTTAATTCTGAAAGCCAGATTCCTAAACCAAACTCATTTCCGACAGGCTCTCAATATTTAACTGAAGCAGGGAGGTGGGCAAACAATTAACCCTCTTCAAGGAGGCTGTTGGCATTTTAAATATGATAATGAAGCTGAGTCTTGCAGTCATTCAGTTTTACAAATTTAACTGTTGTCGGCAGGTTTCTTAATCCAGCTATATCCACACTCCTGCATGACTTTTGAACAGAGATCCACCCTCCCCCACCCCATCCCCTCTATTGGGACTCCAATTCCCACCTTTGGAAGGCCTCCAAATTCTCCAGCCAACCCCCCTCACTTTCCCATTCGCCACCCAGACCTCACTGCACAAGACCTATGACCTCCAAACCCAGATGTCCTGCTGCTGCATGGAACTACCTGACTCTCACTGACCTGTATCCTATCTGACTGGAAGCCAAATCTGTTAAATCAGGCTGGCTTCAGGACAGGAAACTGACTTGATGACATTGTGCACTCTTCCATAAAGAGTACTCTATGTGTGGAGGCATTTCAACTCTTGGGTTGCATGTCTTTCCAAAAACCTCTCTCCAGGCAGGTCAGATAAGTTAAAGCCCAGGCTATTATGTTTGTTTTAAATTTTGAATTGACAGTCATTTAACTATGGAAATTAGGGTTTGACATCTTAGTTTGAGCAGTAACATTGTAAAAAAATAAATAGTTTATCCTGGAAATCTGAAGTAAAATGGAAATTGCTGCTGCCCCCTGAAGGAGAAAATTTTGATCAACATTTTGAATGCACCTCATGAATAAAAGCTGGCAAAGGTACTCAGGTAAAATGCCAACCTTTGCCTTCAGGAGTTGATGCCATTAGACTTATTGGGCGGGATTTTATGGTCTCATTTGAGGTTTCCATTGTTGGACCCTCGTTCATTCCGATTCCATGGCGGGCGAGGTGCTAGAGTTCTGGCGATTGTGCATTCACAGCATATTTGGTTTTTATCTCAGTTCCAAGAACCTTTGAATAGACTTCAATCAATATTATGATCTTAGGCTGGATGGCATTTGGTTAGACCCAATCATGTGTTGCTGCTTGTTGGATCCATTCATTCGTTTGAACAGTCAAGGGGACAGCACTTAGTACGAGCTTAAAAATAGTTTTCTTTTGTTGAACAGAACTTAAAAGATTAACATGACAGAAGAAAAAGTGAATTTGGAGACTGGCTTCTCAGCCAGATTCAGTACTGAACTTGAACACACTGAACTGGATCTTGAAACAACTGAACACATATTCTGAAATCAAAACATATTCCAACACTTATTTCACCACTGGAAGTGTTTTCAACAGGCTGTCTCTGTCTTAGTAAAACAATCCTTGCAGCTGCTGTTATACTGTTGTTTGCCTGCATTGTGTACCCTTCAGGAATGCAGTCAATTTCTAGCTAACCTCTAGCCTTCAGATTCTACATGTAAGTTAATCAAGTTAGTAGTCAGTTGTTAAGCTTAGCAGAGTTAGTTGCATAGGCAGAAATATCTTAAAATGAAGTATTTGCATAGACTGAAGCAAACAGGGCTAAGCATACACAGGACCTCTTAATTCCTTCCTTTGATTCAAATATATGAAACCTCTTTCAGGTGAGGAATGGTTTGTTTCCCTTTGCAGTCATAATCATCATCACTAAGGAATTACCTTTCTGTATTGTCATTAAAAGGTTACACATGCATTTAAGAAGTAAGAGTATGCAGTATATCATTACAGTAATAACAAAGAATAGCACCAATCCTTGCGTCATGGAGCTCCCAATTGAGCCTAGCCATCCAGTTGCCAGCCCCACAAAGTGGAGGATGGGTATTGTTTAAGTTTTTCAACTTCCTTTTTAATGTATCTAGCCAAATTAGTAATATTTTCCAAACTGTCAGGAATGTATGTGCAGCACTCAGTCCGAATTAAGGCACATGTGCCTCCTTGTTCAGCCAGGATGTAGTCAAGTGCCATCCTATTCTGCATGGTTATGATATGAATGGCTACCATTTCAACTAAGGTTTCAACAGTGCCATTGGCCACCTTTTCCAGGATGGATGCCATGATGATGGACTCTCTTGCCAGTTTTGCAGTTCCATACCAACGGAGTAGCATAGTGAAGAATCGCTCCATTTCTGTAATTGCTCGCCTTATTCTTTGGCAATGAGGTGGCGTGGGCAGGGAAGTTGGGTGGTGAATATAGAGTAGGATATACCCCAGATAACAAGATCCTGTCCAGGATTAGGATAGCCAGGATAGGCCTTGTAGCTGCAAATAAAGTAGGTACCATTACAGGCTATAAATTTCCTGAGTTCCCTGGTGAACATCAAATCATTCTCAGATTGCCAAGGGCCCCCACTGGTTTTGTTGAGGATGGCTGACAAGTTCCACATTTCTACTAACTGGAGACCAGGGCTGACCATGGACAGATTAGGGATATCGCTGCAATTGCTATACCTCATCACTTGTTCTCTGATTTGGTTCCTAACTAGATTGACCAACTCTTGTGGCCTCCCTATCCCAGAGGTATTAGTGAGGACTACGGATGGTGTTTCACAGGTTGTCTTGTAATTGGGCTGATACCATCTGACAAATGAGCTCAAGAAGTAGCCTGCCCTCTCCCAGTCTTTTCTCCCTGTTCTTCTGCCTGAGGTCGCTACAGTTTATGTATTGGTCCTGTTACTTCTAATTAGCCATTCTGCTGTTCCAGACTCATTAAAGTGAACAGGTCTCAATGGAATACTGCCCTTGGAATGTAAAGGTATCTGTACGCATACCCAATAACTGGAGACATTAGCTTTTTTGGCATAGGCCATGTACGCAAAGGTTTACCTGTAATTCTTTGGTCACTTGTTTTGGTTCCTCAGGAAAAGGGAGCATAGTTGCAGGGTTAACTGGACTAACTCGGACGAATTAGAAATTGTGGGCCTTCAGAACCACTATCCAGCTGGTCCATTGGGCTATCGTGACCTGCGATACTCTGTTCATTGACAACAAAGCATGGACTGTGTAGGCATATTTGACAGCTAGCTTCTGATCCAGAACACCAGGTGCGAGGGCGATTATGGCTCCAAAGATGGCATCCATGGCCCTCGGGCAACTTCCTCATCCGAGGGCTACTGTATCCAATTTTGCCGCATAGTAGCTAATAGGCCTTTGTCGGTCCTCATGTTCCTGTATCAGTATAGCTGTCATAGATCCTTCCTTTTCATGGACAAACAAGGTGAAGGGCTTCCATTGTTGGGGATTCCTAGTGCTGGTGTAGGGCACAAAGCATCTTTAACGTTCCTGAAAGCCTCTGTTCTTTCATGAAGGGAATAGCCTCCTTTAATGTCCATTTTCCCTTTAAAAGGTCATTCAGTGGTTGGGTAAGCTGTGTGTAAAGTCCACCCAACTTCTGTTAAAGTTGCACAGACCCAAAAAGGATCTCAGTTCTTTGATCATAGTAGGCTGTTTAGTGTGGCCCTATCCTGGGTAAGTTTTCTCTTTCTCTCTGAAATTTTCTGTCCCAGTTACACAACCCTTTTTTGGATTCTCTGTGCTTTGTTGATGCTAGCCTTCAGGTGAAGATGATCCAGCAGGGTGAGTTAGTCCTACGTGTGCTGTTCTTCCACGTTGGAGGCTAACAGGCTATCATCCACACATTGGATAACCTTGGAGGACAATGTGGGTAGTTCTCGCAAATGGCTTTGTAAGGCCATATGAAGTACCATAGGGCTATTGTGAAACCCCTGAGATAGCCGGGTCCAGGTATATTGGACCGGCTAGCATGGGAGCGGAGCAGGCTCGAAGGGCACAATTGCCTCCTCCTGCTCCTATCTTCTATGTTGTTACTGGACCGTAAAGGCAAACAATGAACAAAGAAGATTACAGCACAGGAACAGGCCCTTCGGTCCTCGAAGCCTACAGCGACCATGCTGCCTGACTGAACTAAAATCCCCTACCCTCCCCGGGACCATATGCCTCTATTCCTATCCTATTCATATATTTGTCAAGATGCCCCTTAAAAGTCATTATTTTGTTTGCTTCCATATCTTCCCCGCTTGCGAGTTCCAGGCACCCACCATCCTCTGTGTAAAAAACTTGCCTCGTACATCTATGGTTGGACCTCAGCTGATAGTGGCACCAAAATCCAGTGGCCATGTTGGTGACTGAGAAGTACTTATGTTCCAGGGTTAAGGTGTTAAAAATGGTGGAGGCGTCTGTGATAAGATGGACCTTTTGATCAATCCACTGATTGGCCTTTCTGTAGTCTATGGTCAAATGCCAAGTTCCATTTGATTTATTTACTGGTCACACAGGGCTTTTAGATGAGCTGTGTGCCTTGACTAGCATGCCTTGTTTCTCCAGTTGTTGAATAACTGGCAGGGTGCCGGGCTGATGGGGTACTGCCTGGTACAGGATTGTGGTGTTCCAATGAATGAGGCTGGTTCCATCTGGAGTAAGCTGCAATTATTCTTATCTTGGGCCTATATTGGGAGGTACATGCAGTCTTCCTTTTTCAAAGGATTGATAGACCACATCACCTTACCCTCTTTAAAATCCAAAAAGGAGTTTAGCTGAACCAGGATGTCTATTCCAAGTAAGGCTTGTTGTACCAGTTCCATCCAAACTCAGATAGTCACTTCGTGAGGACCAAGGTGAATTCTAGTGGGTTTAGTCTGCTGGAGTTTTATATTACCTCCACTTGTCGCTTGTGCTATTATCAGTTGGTTGCTCATGCAGAAATATCTTTTGTATTTCAGTGCTAGACAGTTTAACTCTACTCCGCTGTCCAGGAGACAGTCTATGTCTTGATTGCCCACCCATATCATTATGTATATCACATCTCCCCTCTGTTCCACTAGCACCAGAAGGGGGGCTGTGAAGACAAGGGCGGGCTCTGCTAATTTTTTGCTGCATCTAGCAATACATCTTGTTGCTCTGTGGTGAGCTGCTTAAACTTCTTCAAACATTCTTCATCTTCAAACTGATGCTGAGACTGTTGGTATCCCTGACATCCGTTATCTTACTGCTTGGCTTGGCATGTTTTTGCCCTGTGACCTTTTCCGCCTGGTAGGAGAGCCTGGTAGAATCCTTGGGTTTCCCTCCGCTTGCAGGATGCAGATTTTGCCTCCTATATCCTGATCCATTTGATTACACCGCTCCAATACTGTTGTGAATGTTGTTCCGACTTTGTCCCAGTTTGGCAAATGTAACTTTACTATCTTTGCCAATTCTGGCTTTAGGCCAGTGACAAATGCAGCTTTCATGGGTCCAAAAGTATTGATATGGAGACGCTGGCATTGGACTGGGGTAAGCACGGTAAAAAGTCTCACAACACCAGGTTAAAGTCTAACAGGTTTATTTGGTAGCACAAGCTTTCGAAGTGTCACTGCTTCAGGTGAGTTATGAGTTGTGTTCACAAACAGATCACATATAGACACAAACTCAATTTACAAGATAATAGTTGGAATGCGAGTCTTTACAGGTAATCAAGTCTTAAAGGTACAGACAATGCAAGTGGAGAGGGGGTTAAGCACAGGTTAAAGAGGTGTGTATTGTCTCCAGTCAGGACAGTTAGTGAGATTTTGCAAGCCCAGTCAAGTCGTGGGGGTTCCAAGTAGTGTGACATGAACCCAAGAGGGCATCTCCATGTGTGCAGAACTTGGCTATCAGTTTCTGCTCAGCGATTCTGCACGGTCGTGTGTCATGAAGGCCGCCTTGGAGAATGCTTACCGGAAGATCAGAGGCCGAATGCCTGTGACTGCTGAAGTGTTCCCCAATAGGAGGAGAACACTCCTGCCTGGTGATTGCCGAGCAGTGTTCATTCATCCGTTTTCATAGCGTCTGCATAGTCTCGCTAATGTACCATGCCTCAGGACATCCTTTCCTGCAGTGTATCAAGTAGATAATGTTGGCCAGTTCTGTGATTTATCCTAAGTCGCACTAACTGTCCTGGCTGGAGACAATACACCTGTGCTTTAACCTGTTCTTAACCCTCTCTCCACTCAGATTGTCTGTACTTTTAAGACTTGATTACCTGTAAAGACTCGCATTCCAACCATTATCTTGTAAATTGTGATTGTGTCTATATGTGCCCTGTTTGTGAACACAACTCATCACTCACCTGAAGAAGGAATGACACTCCGAAATCTTGTGCTACCAAATAAATATGTTGGACTTTATCCTGCTGTTGTGAGACTTCTTATTGTCCAAAGGTAGTGCCATCCATTTCTTCGGCACCGGCATTGTCTATTCCTGAATATTCCGTCCACACAGCCCTAAACCGTTCATCATACTCCCATACCTCTTCTGTACCTCTCTGTTGATAGGCTGCTATTTTTCCCCAATCTATTTTGGTGGCACTGAATACATGTAGCCACCTGTAGCTTTCACTAATGGTTTTGCCACCTGCCTTGGCGGCCTCAGACTTTATCTTGACCCGTTTTCTGTTTAATGGTGCGAGTCTTATAACAAAAGTCCCTTCTGCAATGTTGCTGCACTCGCTAGAGTTGCTAGAGGACCCTGAGTCTGCTTCTAAACCAGCCTCATGCCCTTGCCTGTCTCGCTGTTCTTTTTCTATTTGTCGCATACTAGGGTAACCTGACCAGGACCCAATACATACTCCTTTAAATGATGTTTGTCCTTTATAAGATGGTTCTTTATAATCTCAGTTCTTAGCTTTAAAAGTTGTATTTTCAGTCTTAAGTCCCTTATTTTCCACTTCTAACTTTCTAACTTTGTATACTGCTTTTAGTTGGTTCTTTGCATTAGACAGATCGTGGTCATGTTGGGAGTTCTTTAACATTTCATTCCTTTGTGGGATCTGGCCCAGGACGGCTAAGGACAAACTTATGAATTCCTTATCCTTCATATGGCTCGTTTTTCCCCAGATCCTCTTTATCTCATTCAAGGACCACTGTCCCTTGGAGATGTCGTACTTCTGTTCAATCTCAGTACAGGTTTTGGGCAAGTCAAATTGATGTTCGATATGTTCTCTTAGTTGCTGCAGAATTTTATCCTCAAAAACATTGGGCGGGGCCTGGCCGCCTCTTACTGTGATCGGTAACTGATTCTGTAGAGGAGTTTTGGTCTGACTTTTCGTTTCTGTCATGGTGATGGTCGTTATGGGGTTAATGAGTCTTGAGCTGTAGGCAATCCTAGCTGGGTCGGAGTCTTATCACAGACGTCGCCAAAACGAGATATCTCTAAGTGGGGCCTTGAGATATAGTACAGAACATCAGTTTGTCAAGGATTGCGTAAAGGGGAGGACAAGATTTAGATAATCGACCAAGGACTTTTAATTAAGAGGAGTTCTTACCTCCAGGGTCATGACATAGGTTCGTTGTCCTGAATTCAGTGCAATAGGCCTTCAGCATTCCTGTTCGTGATGCCAGAAGCTGTTGGGCCCATTCATTCGTTTAAACACTTGGTATGAGTTTAAAAATGGTTTTCTTTTATTGAACAGAACTTGAAAGATTAACATGACAGAAGAAAAAGTGAACTTGGAGACTGGCTTTTCAGTAGGACTCTGTACTGAACTTGAACACACTGAACTAGAGCATGAAACACATACTCTGAAACTAAAACATATTTCAATCCTTATCTCGCCACTGGAAGTGTTTTCCGCAGGCTGTCTCTGTCTTAGAAAAAGAATCATCGCAGCTGCTGTTATGCTGTTATTTGCCTGCATTGTGTACTCTTCAGGAATGCAGTCAATTTCTAGCTAACCTTTAACCTTCAGATTCTACATGTGGTCAAGTTAGCAGTCAATTGGTAAGCTTAGCAGAGTTAGTTGCATAGGCTGAAATACCTTAAAGTGAAGTTCTTGCATAGACTGAAGCAAACAGGGCTAAGCACACATAGGATCTCTCATTGCTGCTCATTGAGAAGTCAGTTATTCACATTGATTAGCATTGTTGATTCTCCAGTCAGGAATTAGGGTAAAGGATAATTGGCCATGAGCTTGCATGAAAGGAAAGATGTTTGAGGTTTGTTTCAGATATAAATAGTACTAATTTTTGGATTTTATCTTTGTTCAAAGTATTTCATGATGAGCAACTTAACAATCATTTTTGTCCATTGAATGTTTAAGCATTGCTGGATTTTGACTATCAGTGTTTCACACACTGGGAATTACATATACTCCAGAGATGAGGAAATAAATATTTAGGATCTATTCATAAGAACATAAGAACATAAGAAATAGGAGCAGGAGTAGGCCATCTAGCCCTTCGAGCCTGCCCTGCCATTCAATAAGATCATGGCTGATCTGTCGTGGCTCAGTTCCACTTTCCCGCCCTCTCCCCATAACCCTTAATCCCCTCTCTTATCAAAAACCCATCAACCCGCGTCTTAAAAATATTTAGAGAGGCAGCCTCCACCACTTCAACGGGCAGAGAATTCCAGAGATTCACCACCCTTTGAGTGAAGAAGTTCCTCCTCAACTCTGTTCTAAACCGCCCCCCCTTTATCTTGAGGCTGTGCCCCCTAGTCCTACTGTCTTTTTTGAGCGGGAAGAGTCTGTCCACCTCTATCCTATCCATCTCATTCATCATCTTATACGTCTCAATGAGATCTCCCCTCATTCTTCTAAACTCTAACAAGTACAAGCCTAGTTTATTCAGCCTCTCCTCATAGCTCAACCCCCTTAACTCCAGTATCAGCCTAGTAAACCTCCTCTGCACTCCCTCCAAGGCCAAAATATCTTTGCGCAGGTGCGGTGCCCAAAACTGCACACAGTACTCCAGCTGCGGCCTCACCAATGCCCTATACAGCTGCAGCAAGACCTCCCTACTTTTATATTCAATCCCCCTTGCTATGAAGGCCAGCATCCCATTCGCCTTCCTGACCACATGCTGCACCTGCAAGCTGGGTTTTTGCGACTCATGCACAAGGACCCCGAGGTCCCTCTGCACCGTCACCTGCTGCAGTTTTTCGCCACGTAAGTAATAGTCCTTCCTACCATTCTTCCTACCAAAGTGGACCACCTCACACTTGCCAACATTAAATTCCATTTGCCAGTTCCTGGCCCATTCGCCCAGCCTATCTAGATCCTTCTGCAGACTCTCCACACCCTCCGCACAATTTGCTGTTCCCCCAATCTTGGTGTCATCAGCAAATTTCGACACCCTACACTCGGTTCCCTCCTCCAGATCATCTATATAAATGGTAAAAAGCTGAGGCCCCAGCACCAACCCCTGGGGCACTCCACTAGTCACCATCCGCCAATCCGAATAGCACCCGTTGACCCCCACTCTCTGCCTCCTATTTGACAACCAATCCTCTATCCACGCTAACACCCTACCCCCAACTCCATGTCCCTCGACCTTCTGCAATAACCTCTTGTGAGGTACTTTGTCAAACGCCTTCTGAAAATCCAGAAAGACCACATCCACTGGCTCTCCTCTATCCACCGCCCTAGACACATCCTCATAGAACTCCAGTAAATTTGTCAGACACGACTTCCCTTTAATGAAATCGTGCTGCGTCTGCTCTATCAAGCAATTCCCTTCAAGATGCCTCGCAATTTCCTCCTTAATGACGGATTCTAACATTTTACCTACCACAGACGTTAAACTAACCGGCCTATAATTCCCCGCCTTTTGCCCGGCACCCTTCTTAAACAACGGCGTAACATTAGCCGTTTTCCAATCCTCCGGCACTTCCCCGGAATCCAGCGACGTCTGGAAAATAACCACCAAGGCATCCACTATCACCTCCGCCATTTCTTTCAGAACCCTCGGATGCATTCCATCCGGTCCTAGGGACTTGTCCACAATCAGCCCCTCCAGTCTGTCGAGCAACGCCTCTCTAGTAACAGTAATGTCATTAAGACCCTCCAGTCCTACCACCTTTCCATCGCTAACACCTGGCAAATTCTTCACGTCCTCCTCCATGAAGACAGAAACAAAAAAGTTATTCAATACCTTAGCCATATCCCCATCCCCTACCACTAGGTCCCCTTTCTCATCCTCTAAAGGACCAACGTTCACCCTAGCCAGCCTCTTCCTTTTTATATATTTATAAAAACTCTTGCTATCCTTTTTTATATTAAGCGCTAGCCCAACTTCATAGTTTCTCCTACCCTTCTTTATTCTTACCCATATTAAAGTTCCATTGAAAATAATATTACTTCGTCAAAAAATGTGTTTTAGACTTGTCAGGCTTAAACTATACCTAAGAATCACAGCTGTTGCACCTACTTTCAGCCAAAATTATTTATCTACACTGGTTCAATGTATACGACAGTCTGGACAGGGAATTCAATGACAAAAAACCTTAGACTGATTACATTCAGGCCTGGATCTTTGCAACAATGGGAGCCTCTCTTTTATTCTGAAAATGGCGGGAGGAAATAATGAGGGTCAGAGACAGGGAAGAGGGAACCGGTAGTTTGGCAGGTGGTTGATGGCACACAGAGGCAGACATGAAGGAGGAGATCAGGCAGGTCGATGAGGTTGGGATATTCAGGAAGGCAGGTAACATACATGTTCACCTGGACATTGTAGAAGGAAAAGGGTTTAGGCTGGAGGGTAATGGAAGGGAGGTCAGAGGTGATACCGGGAATTGGTTAATAACAGGGGAATGGGGACAGGAATGGAGGGGGTTGCTGACCACCATTTTCTGAAATCAAAAATAAACAGAGCCTTGGATTGGATGTGGACACAAGTGCTGCATGGAGATATAGGTCAGTTGAGATTAACAACTGAAAGAAAATTCCAACCGGCAGCATTGGAAATGCTTGGACAGTGAGATGCGTGTGATGGAAGAAGGCTCCACGTGCCTGGGAGAGTTCCTCAATGCAGCTCAGAAAGGTTCTCCTACATACATATCTTTTCCTCCAGATTCACTCGTAGTCTGACTGCTACTGGAGAGTGATGCACGGTGAGCATTTGCAAAGTCTGTAAATGATGCAGAAAGGTCACAACATCACCCATGATTTGGTGATATTTAATTACTTTTCACTTTATAAATGAATGCTGCTGCCATCGCATTCCAGGCTGGTTTGATGACTCTGGAGAATCTCCTTTGGTCAGCGGGGTTAAAAGAAAATGCAGCAGCCTTCTACTATGCCGGCAGGTGCTCCAAATATGCGCCACAAACTGTGGAGACTGCCATCATCTTTGCTTTCGGGGCCATATGTCACCTGAGGCAGTCCTGGCATGTAGACATGAAGGACGCTGTGCTCTAGTGCCCTTTACATATGGTACTCAAATGGAGCAAATCCAAGCTCTCCTGCCAGAGATCCAGTGTGTTTTCCATGATTGATTATTAATGAGGCTGACAGTGCTAGGAAGTGAGCAATATGATGGAGAAGCCTGAATTGTGGCCAGCATGTAAAATGTTTTTTACAACTGTGACCGCACAATTGTGGGACAATTTTGCCATGTCTTTTTGCTTTGTACCATCATCCCTTTTGTCATTTAATCTGTTCTGACTTCCATCCTATCACAAACCTTACCTTTTGTTTTTTTGCCCAACCTTCCTCTTCTTCTGAATTTGCTTAAGACCCACTACTTCTCTAATTTTTTATTGTTCAGACTGAGATACACTTAGCCTTTAAGAAATTTATCTAAGTCATGTTTCTTTTGCAGGATCTGATTTAGTTGTTTCTTTGTGACCGGCATCCTGTATTGTTACTGTAGTGGCATAATTGATCTTAATTGCAACAATGTTTGTTTTAATCCGTACTAATGCAGGGTTGTTAGTTTTGAGATTTCCCCAGGGGTTTTGCAGAAAAGGACTTGATTAGGTTGGTTGACAGATAAGGTCATGTGATTAGATGAAGCTTACACAACTTACAGCTCACAGAGAATTCAAACTTAGTTGCTATTTAGATGCTGCCTGGAGTTGAGAGAGCAGTGTCTGTTTCCACCTCTCTGAAGTTGGAGATTGGAATCTGCCAGGAGATATGTTTCTTTCTCTGAGATTCTGCTGTATGAGAATGTTTCTTTCTCGGAGTTGTCTTTTGAGGATATATTGTTCTCTGGAAACTGCTATCTCGATCTCTGTCCAGAAGTGTTAAAAGATTGGAAATCTAGCAACACATGAGCATACTTGTTTTTGTGCTAATTAATTCTGAAGAAGCATGTATGTCTGTGGGGACATTGCTTTAAATTGGAACTATAGAAATTGCTCCTTGTTAAAAATTGTACTTTGTCATGTTTAAGTATTTTAATTGGTAAAAGTTATGCTAATTCATTTTGCTATATTCTAACGGTGATCTTAGAGTTTGTTTTGTTAAACACTTCCTAGTAAGTCAATTGTGGCATGGCTGGAATGAAGTACGTTATGCTCACCCTATTGTCAAAAATCAAAATAACAGTTGGAGTCCAAGCTAACTTCATAATATACATTGGAATTTCTGATCTGGTTCCTGACATGATGAAGGGTCACCATCTTGAAACATTGGCCAGGATTTTACTATATGCTTCAGAACCTTGAGCTTGGGATCAAATGATGTTTGGAGCTTGCACTTTTTGGCAGTGGGACTGGATCAACAATTTTTTTCTTCATGGCGGCATCTGGCTTTAACATCCAATTATGAATGGTGGGCAGGATGTAGATGCTGCAGCCCTACCAGAGAAGGAAGAATTTGTAGAACAGGATCAGTTCATTTGGTCCCAATTCTGCCATTAAATGAGATCATGGCTGAGTGGATTTGTGTTTTAACTCCACTTTCCTGTTTGTGACCTGTAATGGTTGATTCCTTGTAGATCAAAAATCTATGCAACTTACCCTTGAAAATATTCAGTGACTCAGCTCTCTGAGGTGGAGCATTTCAAAGTTTAAAAACATAGGGTGGCACAATGGTTAACACTGCTGCCTCACAGCACCAAGGACCCAGGTTCAGTTCTGCTCTTGGGTGAATGTGGAGTTTGCACATTTTCCTTGTGTCTGCACAGGTTTCCTCCGAGTGCTTTGGTTTTCTTTCACAGTTCAAAAATGTGCAGGTTAGGTTAACTGGCCAAGCTAAATTGCCCCTTAGTGTCAGGGGATCAATGGAGTAAATATGTGGGGTTATGGAGATAGAGCCTGGGTGGGATTGCTGTCAATCTAGGCTCAATGGGCCCAATGGCCTCCTTCTGCATTGCAGGGATTCTATGATTCTACAAGTTAAAAAAAATCTTCCTCATTGATGTGCTAAAGGAAGACTCCTAATTTTGAGATTGCTCCTTAGTTCTGACTCCCCCCAGGAGGGAAAACATCATTACCTCCTAATCTACCATGCCCCCTCAGAATCTTTATATGTTTCTATATGCCCATGTCTCAGTCTTTCAAACTCCATTGAATATAGACCCAACCTGTTCAACCATCCCTTGGAAGGGCAATATTTTCATCCCAGAAATTAACCTAGTGAAACGTCTCTGAACTTCAACACAAGTATATCCCTGCTTAAATAAGGAGACCAAAACTGTGCACTATATTAGATGGGAGTCTCAATGCTCTATATGGCTATAGCAAGATTTCAATGTCTTTATACTACAGCCTCCTTTCAATAAATGCTATCATTCCATTCGCCTTCCTAACTACTTATCGTATCTGCATGCTAACTTTCATCCATGAGGAACTTGGATTCCGCTGTAAGGCAGCATTTTACTGTCTCTCTCCATTTAAATAATATTCTGCTTTTCTATTCCTCATGTTAGTGAACAATTCAACATTTTTCCACTTACACCCCAGCTGTCAAATGTTTGCCCATTGAGTCAACCTATCTATGCCTTTGCAGACTCTTTGTATCCTCCTCCTAACATATTTTTCTACCTATCTTTGTATTGTGAGAAAATTTGGCTGCCATACTGTCATCCAGTATTGATTGTAAATAGTTGAGTTGTCAGCACGAATTCTGTGGCATCCCACTAATTACAGTTGACAACTTGAAAATGACTCATTTATTTCAACACTCAATAATGTATAGTTAATCAATCTTCTGTTCATGCTATTATGTTATTCCCATTGCTGTGAGCCTTGTGTACTAATCTTTTATGTGGTCCCTTATTAGATACCTTTTGAAAACCCAAATATTCTGGGGCGTTCTTACCTTCTTGTTCCACCGGTTGGTGAGATCTTACCGGGCTCGGATATCCAGTGAGGTCAGGGGGCACGAGACTAATCTCAATATTTAAATCCATTAAAATGTGGATTTAAATATTATTAGTGAGCCTGGGGTGCAATTGTCCAGGCTCACTTGCCTTACCGGCCTTGGTGGTGAAGGTCCTCACTGGCAAGAATCACGTATGGTCCTCATCAATGGAGTTCTGTTGTGATGACTTTGCTGGTATAACCTGAGGCCATTGAGGACCCCTGGAAAGTTGGGGGCAGGGAGGCAGTTCCCTTTGGACAGTGTCAGCCTGATACCTTAGCACTCTGGTAGTGCATACCAGCCCTTGAGGGGGGTAGTGGGTGGAAGGGGGTGGGGAGGGTTGGGGTTGGGGGGGTGCTAGATAGGGGCAAGGCCTAAGGGGAGGTGAATGGATGGAAGCTGCTCACTCTGCAACCAGAATCAGCTGAGCAGTGGCAGGAAATAGCGCACTCAGCAACCAGAAATCAACCAGAGGGCAGGGAGCAACCAGGCTGGGGATGGTCAGCTCGGTGGGGAGGGGTGATCATTCAGGGAGGCGGGCAATCGCAGGGGTAGGTGGAGGGAATGCTGGCGATATCCAGAGGTGCAGGTAACTGACAGATCTCTCTGTTCTGCACATAACACAGAGATCAGCACTTGTGCTATTGCACCATCTACTGTCAGCTGCAGGCTTTCTAGTGAGATTAGGCCCCATCCCCTACTGCTGGGAAACAGATTGTGCAAACCCAGAATGGCATAAGATTAGACTTGTGGTCTTGTCAAAGAAGCAAATCTGAAACCCTTCTGTTTTCATCGTGTTCGAGACTTTCAATATTTTTGGTAAGATCATCCCTACTATACCTACTGGTTCCCCTTTATCTACTCTGCTTGTTATATCCTCAAAGAATTTTAACAAATTTGTCAACCACGATTTCCCTTTCATGAGACCATGTGTACTCTGCTTGATTGTATTACAATCTAAATGTCCAGGTACTTCTTGCTTAATCATGGATTTCAGCATTTTCACAATGACACGTGTTCAGCTAACTGGCCTATGGTTTCCTGATTTCTATCTCCTACTCATCTTAAGTAGAAGTCTTACATTTGCTATTTTCCAACCCACTAGGAAATTTACACTAATGCACCCACACTCTCTGCAGTCACTTTTTTTAAGACGTTAGGATGCAGGCCATCAGTGAACTTTTCAGCCTTTAGCCCCTTTTGCTTTACTAGTCCTTTCTTTCTCGTGATCATGGTTATCTTAAGTTCCTTCCCCCCCTTTGCTTCTTGATTTTCTATTGTCCTTAGAATGCTTTGTGTCATCTACCATGATGACAAATTTAAAATACTTATTCAAAACCTCTGTCATTTCCTTGTTTCCTATTATTAAGTCTCATCTGTTAAGGGACCAACTTTAGCCACTCTCTTCCTTCTTATGTACTTGTAAAAGCTCTTTGTATACTTGGAGAAGGATTATTGTATGTGCAATCAAATTAAAAATGGTGGAAGCCTCCTTTGAAAATAAAGGTACATCAGATAAAAAGTATAAGAAACTAGGAGAAGAATCCCAAGACTCATCCAAAATTCAATCATCTGTGGTGTCCTGTCCTATTTATTGTGGAATCTCTGGGTACAGAACAATCTTAGCAGTCACCCACACACTCACCAAAACCCTACCAAACACTCCATATGATGAATACATTTTGCCTCAAAGGATGGACAAGAAAAAGCTCTTACTCTCTTTTTTTATATTTCTTGCTAGTTTATTGTCATATTCTAATTTTTCTCGATTTATTTTTGTCATCCTTTGTTGGCAATCTTCTGGCCAACCACTAATTTTTGCATGATTGTATGCCTTTTCTTTCAATTTGTTACCATCCTTAACTTCCTTAATTAGGCACTAATAACGCATCCTTCTTGTATAGTCCTTCATTCTTGATAAATAAATAAATCTTTGTTGAAAGTTATGAAATGTCTCCTTAAATGTCTGCCACGACTTCATTACTGACAGATACTCTTGAACATTCGGTTCTCTGCCTTGCTCAACTTGCAACTTTGGCTCTGTAATTACTATCAATTACTCATTTACAAAGAACAAAGAACAACCCAGCATGGGAAACAGGCCCTTCGGCCCAACGAGCCCGCGCCGCCGCATCATCCTACACCTATTCTACCCTGCGTGTCTACGAATGGAACCCCTAACTTAGCCAGATTCAGGGGAGAATAGTGTCAATTTGGTAAAACCAATCAGCCTAAGAGCACATCTTTGGGGTGTGGGAGGAAACCAGAGCGCCCGGAGGAAACCCACGCAACCACAGGGAGAATGCGCAAACTCCCACAGACACAGGCCCAAATCCATGTATCTGCACAGCTTGCAGTGCTAGTCACTGAGCTGTTGTGGCGCCCGTCTACTGGTCCAGGATCAAGCACACACACCGACACGAAGTACTAGGCCACTCCCGGAACCTCCAAGAGCAGCCCACGCACGACCCACCGTGTGCATGCCCCTCGTTTGACAACAAGGTGGACCTCCACCTGCGGAATAAAAGACAAAAACGTTAACATACAAGACTGCATTCCCGGTGTCTCCCGAGGCTCTGACCTTATTCAATACTCCCTACTATAGCCCTCCATCCCCGTTTCGTTCATGTGTCTGTCTAAGTGAACCTTAAACGAGTCCAATGTTCCTGCCTCCACCACCCTACTCGGTAGCGCGTTCCATACCCCCACGACCCTCTGCGTGAAGAACCTTCCTCTCACATCCAAATTATACCTCTCCCCCCTCACCCTTAGATTGTGACCTCTCGTAATTGTACCCAGTCTAAGGAGCAGTCTCTCACTATTGACTCTATCTATTCCCTTCAGTATCTTTTATACCTCTATCATGTCCCCCCCAATCTCCGTCTTTCCAAGGAGAAAAGTCCCAGTTTCTCCAACCTTTCCTCGTAACCCAGTCCCTCCATGCCAGGCAACATCCTGGTAAACCTCCTCTGCACCCTCTCCAGAGTCTCCACGTCCTTCCGGTAGTAAGGCGACCAGAACTGGATGCAGTACTCCAAATGCGGTCTAACCAACGTTCTGTACAACTGAAGCATTAGACGGCAGCTCTTATACTCTATACCCCTTCCTATAAAGGCTAGCATTCCATAAGCTTTCCTCACAACCTTCTCCACTTGTGTCGCAACCTTCATAGACTTGTGAACCTGCACTCCCAGGTCCCTCTGTATTTCTATACTCCTAATCGGTCTACCTTTTATCACGTAGCTCCTCTCTGCATTATTCCTTCCAAAATGCATCACCTCGCATTTGTCAGGATTAAATTCCGTCTGCCACCTATCTGCCCAATGTACCAACCTGTCTATATCCTGTTGTATCACCTGACATTCCACCTCAGTATCCGCCAACCCTGCCATCTTGGTGTCGTCCGCAAACTTGCTGATCACACCACTTACGTTCTCTTCCAAGTCATTTATGTATACTACAAAGAGGAGAGGTCCCAGTACTGAGCCCTGCGGCACACCACTGGTCACTGGCCTCCAGCCCGAAAAGGTCCCCTCAACAACTACCCTCTGTCTCCTATTGCCCAGCCAGTTCTCAATCCACCTAGCTACCTGACCTCATATCCCATGCGCCTTAACCTTTTCTACCAGCCTACCATGAGGGACTTTGTCAAACGCCTTACTGAAATCCATATAGATGACATCAACGGCTCTCCCATCGTCAACCGTTTTTGTCACCTCCTCAAAGAATTCTACCAGATTCGTAAGGCAAGACCTCCCCCTAACAAAGCCATGTTGCGTATCCCTAATCAGATCGCAGATTTATTTTAATTTGTCTATTAATTCATCCACCTTATTATGAATGCTCCATTCATTCAGATCTAGACCTTTAATTCTGTTTTTTTAAACCTTCTCTATAATAGGATAAGCAGAACTGTACACAGTATTCCAAATGTGGCCTTATTAATGTCTTATACAGCTTCAGTAAAATGTACCAACTCCTGTATTCAATGTTCTGACCAATTAAACCAAGTGTGCCTAATGCCTTCTTCATCAATATGTCCACCTATAACTCCACTTTCAAGGAGCTTTGAACCTGTACTCCTAAATCTCTTTGTTCTATAACTCCCCCTAATGCCCTACCATTAACTGATGCTATGAGGTAGCAGTGCTAATCTGATCTACAAAAATGCATCACCTCACATTTATCTAAATTAAACTCCATCTGCCATTCATCGGCCCACTGGCCCAATTGATAAAGATCCCGTTGCAATCCGGGATAACCATCTTCATTGTCCACTGTGCCACCAATCTTGGTGTCATCTGCAACTTACTAACCATGCCTCCTAAGTTCTCATCCAAATCATTAACATAAATAACAATGGATCCAGCGCCAATCCCTGAGGCACACCACTGGTCAGAGGTCTCCAGTTTGAAAACCAATCCTCTACAACCATTCTCTGCCTTGTCTCAAGCCAAATTTGTATCCAATTGGCTACCTCACCCTGGATCCTGTGAGATTTAACCTTATGCATCAACCTACCATGCAGTACCTTGTCAAAGGCCTTGCTGAACTCAATGTAGACAACGTTGACTGCACTGCCTTCATCTACCTTCTTGGTTATCCCGTCAAAAAATTCAATCAAATTCGTGAGACATGATTTTCCACTCACAAAACCATTCTGACTGTCCCTAATCAGTCGTTGCCCCTCTAAATACCTGTGGACCCTGTCTCTCAGAACACCTTTTAACAGTGTACCCACTACTGACATTAAGTTCACAGGTCTGTAGTTCCCAGGCTTTTCCCTGCAGCCCTTCTTAAACAAAGGTACAGCATTTGCAACTGAGATGTGGAGAAACATCTTGGTTCAGGAGGTTGAGACTCTTTGGAATTCTGTACCTCGGAAGGTTTTAGATGTGGAGTTACTGAGTATATTCAAATTTTAGATTAGTAAGATGTTTGAGAATGAAGAGAATCCCGGAGAATGAGGATAAGATGGGAAAGTGAATTTAATGTAGAAGTTCAGCCATGATCTTATTGAAGGCTGGGGTAGGCTCCAGGAGACAGACAGCATACTCTTGAACAATTTTATTTAGCTTTGTTACGATCCCAGCTGATGTTACTATTGGACAGTCAGTTGCCAGAGTGAAACCCAGCTCGGCAGATCCTAACTTTTATATTTTGTTCAGACAAATGGATGAACGGAGTCATAGGACTGCCCTTTAGCTTTTAGCAAAAGAACAAAATATCTGTTAAACAAGAAAAGATTAACTATATTACACTACTCCACCCCCATATTTGTATAACTTTACAAATATGCACAGATTTAGAAGGATAACACAGGTTACAAAATCTTATAGTCTAATGTTCTCAGTAAGTACACAGTCCATGTAAACCAATAGGTGAAATGTGGTCACACACCCTGCACTCCAAAACTAAGTGACATATGCCACCCTTACTACTTCTAAGGATTTCTTATCAAATCCCCACAGATGCGGCACAGTGGTTAGCACTGCTACCTCATAGCACCAGGGACTTGGGTTTGAATCCCAACTTGGGTCATTGTCCGTGTAGAGTTTACATGTTCTCCCCGTGTCTGCGTGGGTTTCCTTTGGGTGCTCCGGTTTCATTCCACAATCCAAAGATGTGCGATTTAGGTTGATTGGCCGTGCTAACTTGCCTCTTAGTATGTAGGTTAGTGGGATTAATGTGGTAAATGTTTGGGGTTGTGGGAATAGGGGCACAGACTCGATGGACCAAATAGCCTCCTTCTGCACTGTAGAATTCTATGATCTATGCTTGTTACAGAATTGCATAATTGGTCTCATTGGAAGTCTGTCTTCCATATGAGGGTTTTCAATTATCGCTCTCAAAGAGCATACCTTGGAATTTTCTTGCAAACGACGCTTCTTCTCTGGTGCCTTCTTCACGGATCCACATCCAGGATTTCAAGCTCTCTTTTTAGTGTTCTTCTTCTCTGGAATATCTTGTGCATTCAAGTTTCCCCATGATCTCTCAGGTATACAGCCACGCCAACAGAATACCACTGCTTCCCAGGTTTCCACACAATCTCCCAGGTATCCAGCCACGCCAACAGAATACCACTGCTTACCAGGCTGTATTTAGGTGTCACCAATCATATGATGGCTTCTCATTAGCTGACACCTACAGGTTTTATATTGCAGCCTTGTCTTTTGCTGAGGGCCCCTCTCTCTGCTCCTCACATCACTGAACAGAACCTTTTTTTCCAGGTTTCTGTTCCTTTAGCTTCTTGAAAATATCATTACCTGGTTTCTGGGACTTTATCTTCTTTAGCTTCTGGGAGTTGCTTTCTATCCTTCTTTATTGTCCTGCCTGTACTGGGAGTTGCTATAGAAAGTGTCTTGCTTCTGGGTTACCCAGTTTCAACTGAACTCAAATGCTTTTGCTTTTCAGTGTGACCTCCAGTGGCTAAGCAAAAACTTATTTTTTTAAGCCTATAATTGTTTTTACATCATAAAACCTCAATTACAATTAAGGCAAAGTTTAAAATGAAACTAAAACTGAAAAGACTTGTCACCTTTGTTTAACATGATACTAAATTTAATTTCAACCCTTTTGTAGCAAACAAATATGGACCACAAAGTAAACTTAAGCATAACTTATTCCTAACACACAATACAAATACAAATTACTTAAACCATCTCCATTTTCTAAAAGCTTTCAAAATATAAAAGATCTAATGTGGCTGTCACTTCAACATTATTGATTGGAACTCCTACTTATGGTGAAAGCAATACAATTTGGTGAATTCAGAAAATGTAACATCAGTTGCAGCATTCTCCTCATGGAACCCATGACCTCACAATATAATTATGCTTTTTGCTATTGATCTTAATAGATTGGAGGGAAAGAAATATACCAAGCCAATAAATTAGCAGTCTGACAAATGCAAATGTGAACTGATGGCTGGTTGTCCTGTAGTCAGCAAATACCTTAAGAAACCATAATCAAAAACTGAACAGCTCAGCTGGCTTCACAGCTGCTGAAAATGCTCTGTTTTGCAGTCATTGTTTCTAAAAATCTCAAGTTCATCACTCAGTAGAAATATCTGAAGCATCTTCAAGCAAAAATAGAGACGGAGGCTATATAAATGATAGTAGACGCATTTCAAAGTATCTATGCCTATGTAAATCTGTCACTTCCTGTTTCATTTGCACATGTAACAATATTTTGACTTGCCTGCTATTGTTCTGCTTTATTGAAACGGAAGTATATGTGAAGAACATTGTAAGATACTTCTGTTCTGTAGTTCAAATAGAAAATTTGGATTTAAAGGAAAGTAGACTTTTGAATGATTTCCCTCATGAATGCTGATAGAGTTATCAGGGTGCCTGTATGCACAGCCTTGCACTGAGGGAGGAATCAGTTATGCCCAGTTAATAAGCTGAGATTTATGCTTGTGAAACTGGCCCTCCGGAGTTAACTCATGGCACCATCAGCTTCCTATCTTGCTACATCCAAGACTGAGCCTCAGCTTTCGTTAAGAGGCCTGGCAGACCAAGTGCTTTGCATAAAAGGGCCAAGCGATTCTTCTCGCTCTAGGATCCCCAGCTCCTGCATTTGTGGGCTGATTGGATCCCCCTTCCCACCTTCCCAAAGGTCACCTCATTGTGCAAATGTGAGCATCCAGGCGTGACCAGGAAACCCAAGTCCTTCCTGAAAGAGCTGTCAGTGGCCCTAAGTGCATGGGCAGGAGGGCTAGAGATTTACTCATTGTGACCAGGTTCCAGGAGGTCCAGGATTAAGGAGGACATGGATGTGTCCCCTTCTGTGTGCTCTGGGGGCTCCCGAGGGCTACCAGCTCAGGAAATTGGCAATGGAGAATACCTGAGTGCTAGCTGCCTATTCAATACAGGAGAGTGATGATGACTTGCAGATAGGTAAGGATTGTGATGCTCTTCAGAGATATTGCAAATGTCTGACTGTCCATCTGATGGCAGCTCGCAAATTCCCTGTGGCTTGGATCATTTCAGAGCGATGATGCATAGTCAGTCAACGCTCCTGATGTTGTCTCGGGGGACTAGGGTTCAGTTGCAGGATGCCCTGTATCATTACGTAGTCCTGTCAGTGCAAAGGAAACACCTACCTCGTTGCGAGGCCATTCTTTCTATGTGCTTGGTTTAAATTAGCATTTGGACTTCAGTTTAATTCAAAGCCATTATACATAGTGCTGCAATAATTCCAGTTAAAATTCTAACAGGTAATAGACATGAAAATATACCAACTAATGCCAAACAAAAAACATATTGTTGCACTGTAACACAAGTGGTACCCACATTATATAAAAGCACCCTTTCTTACATTTACTAAATTAAATGTAAATCATTAATATTTATATTTAACTAGGCTGAGCAGCCTGATTCCGAAGGAGAAGAAATGCTCCCTCATGCTCCATTTAGAAACCTGGGATCTTTCACTTTCAGTGTCAGTATTTCCCTTGAACATCAGCCACTCACCCCCAACACTACCTTTATTTCAGAGACTGATCCATTGGGATTCTGGCTATCATGAACTCCCACCCAAGTTTCTGTTGCTGCCAGGAGTCAATCTTGTCAAATGTTAATGAGATAGTAAGTTAAAATGGTGTGGAGTGGAGAATGAGGAAATGATGGATAATTTGGAGGAGAGGGGAGAGAAATCCTACCACACTGTATTCTGCCTATCCTAAATGCTGTCCAACTCACTGCCAAGTTAAAATCAGTCCCATCTTGTCTGTAATAGCCACAGATGCAACCAGACCTGCTGAGTGTTGGCAGCATTTTCTAGGCTTTTTCTATTTTAGATTCCAGCAACTGCTGTTTTTTTTGTATCAACCAATGTCGACTGTTAAAAGGCATCTTGCATAGCTCGCAAGCTTGAACATCATTAATAAAACAGCAATATATTTTTGCAAATCAAAATCACTTTCAGCATTCATCAATAAAACAAATGTAATATTTTACTCAAGTTAGAAAACAATTTAAAAAGTTCTGTGTCACCTACTGGCTGAATCTGTAGTAGCCAAGACTCCTCCTTGGAAATATCTGACAGGAGGTATCAACAGACTCAGACTGGTACTGGCAAAACTGGGGGCATTAAAGAAGTCAAACTGAAATCCCAGCACAAAATCAGTAGCTGCATCCCTCGTGGGACATCAGAAGGTTTCTAAGCAGAAGTCATGGTTGAAGATTAGTTGCAAGCATCAGAGAGAGAGATGTTGAACTACTTTGCTCCATGGTTTATGGGATGAGGGACATGTACATTCACTCAAATCAATGCAGCTGTTGGGAAGAGAACACAGCAATTGAGCGGCAGCTATAGCGGGAGTTGTGCAGTGGCCAAGAGAAACCAGTGGCATAATGCAAGAGCATGTAAGCAGGAGTAGTGGCAACCATGGCACACTTGCACCCTTCTCATGGCACACCAGTGTGCCACAACAAAGTGATTGGGAAGCACTGCTCTACATCCCTAAGTGCATAACATCACCCGTGTCCGTTTTGTGGCTGTAAATTCTGAACCCTCCTAAACCCACTGCTGTGCCTAGGTGTCTCCACAGGATCCATTTCTAAGATTGAAGCAGCCTACTGTCTGCCGTGCCCTGCTGCCTGAGATGACATTGGTAGGTGTCCTCTGAAGGACTGGGACCTTGAGGGCCCTGACTGACTTGAACATCATAACTTAAACTTTGGGATTAATTTCAAAATAATCTTTTTATATTTGCAAAAATATGAATGTGAGATCTCCAGAGCCTAGGCATAGTAATATCAGAATACCCATTTTCAAATATACTTAATAGTGTTGTAGCGTGACCCTGTTGTGTCTGCTGGGCTGGATGCACCTCCATCCCTGGAAGGAGTGAGTCAGATGGACTGGACACTCCCAGGATCTCCTGCTTGCCTGTGGGTCAATAGTTCCTTCCTCTCCTCCAAAGCACCCAACATTCATGTCAGGGCACCTTCTGTGAACTTTGCAGTTGGCATTCTTGTTGCATCCTCTTAGCTGGACTGTGAGCAAGTGCTGTGGAGCCGTTTAAATGCAGCACTGCTCAGATGACTCCAGGGCAGTCAGTTCTGACATTATTCCATGCATGCTACACAGCTCCCATTTTTTTTTTAAAAAAATTCAAATGTCTAACAATTCCAGTCTCGATTGTGCCAATGGAGTCACTTGGATTTTTGTGTCAAAAATGACATGTAGCCAAATTTTGGGAAGATTCTACCCTTTGTGTCCTGCACCTTTGCTTCAAGGTGTTCACCAGAAAATTACTGGGCCCAGGTGGTGCAAATAGAAATAGGGAGAGGCAGTAAAAAAAGTGGGATGCTGTTTGACATGGTCCCCTGATGCAGTACTTCCACTGGGAAGATGGATCTGCTGTCTGCTTCAAGCAGGCAGGCAGTGGATTTGCATAGTTAAAGACTTTCAATATCTATTTTTTGAGTTGCTGATGCTTTGTCAAGAGTGGGGCAGCACCCTGATACTTGGAAAAGCTGCCTGCTTAATGGAGGTAGCATCCCTATAGCAGCTGGGAGGGCCACGGGAGCCAGAAGCTCCATGGCCCACAGAGGGGGTCATGGGGAGGGAAAGTTGACTCTGCCAACTCAACGATCCCCCTTCAAGAGGGGAATTTATCCTTGTGCAACAACCAACCATGCGATATCTTGTCAAAGGCCTTGCCAAAGTTTTATGTAGACAACATCCCTGCAGCCACAAATCTTTAAGGGCGCTCTAGCCGATCTATGATCACTGAAAGTTGATCTTGCATGTTTGTATCAGGTACCCTGGGACCTCGCATGGCTCTTACAACTTGAGTCAATCCCTCAGCCATGAATCTTTAAGGGCACTCAACGCATAGAAGGTTGTCTCCTCAAAGATAAGGGAAAAGATGTGGCAAATGAAACCCATTTGTCATCCATAAAGTGCTTTGGAGGAGGGACACAATGCAGCACATTCAGCTGCAGGATCTTTAATATCGCAAACTATTGACATCTGAAAAATGCGCTTCAGTTGTTTGGATTGATCACATGGGGCTCTTCATTACATCGAGGATGCCCTATATTGTTGTTGTTTGGTGTACTTTGCACAATCTAGCACTGCAAAGAGTGTGAAATGGAGGCAGGGATGAGTTATACTTCACCTTGGTTGAGGAGGACATAGAACGGGATAAATCTGAAGAGGATGCAGACTCACTGCTTGAGGATGCCATTGCATAGGCATGATGCAGCAGATGTGCCCGTGACATCCTCATAGTGACAAGATTCTAGGAGGAGTAAGGTGAAGACAAGCTGATATGAGCGCAGTTCTCCTGTTTCTTGATGTCTCCTTGTTTCTTTGAGGCAGCGGAGACATCAAGACCCTCTTTGTCATCATGGACATTTCAGTCAATGTCATAAATTTCCAAAGCAATAGTAATCTTCAAGGTTAATGATAGGTTCATTTTTGAAAGGTTGAGCACCCTAAGGAGCATGAAGCCATTGTGCAGTGAAATAAGCACTCATTCTGGTCTCATTCTGAATAGCTAACATTGTGCAGTCTTTTTCTATCATGATTTGAAAATTTCACTGGCTCAGGTAGCCATCATGGGACAGAAACGCAACTGCAAGCATTTTTGCCCTCATGGAAATATGATAGAAGTTTAGTTGGGTGGTTGTAGGAGTAAGGTTAATGGTTGTTGCATGAACATCTGAAGACAGTTAAATCTGCATAGCAATGCCTCTCAAAATGCCAGCTCTCATGCATGATTAATAGTGGAATCACTTGATACTAAGCCCCAGGATGCCATGGCTCCTCAAGACGCTGAGAGTTGATATTCTGCGACAGTGAGTGGGCCAAATGAGTGGCTCTTCTTCATCTCAGTGGGGCTGTAAGATTGAAATCAGGCTTGCTGACTAACCATGATTTTTTGAATAAGATTGAATACATGTTGAATATTTCATAATGAATTGTAGAAAATGCTGAATCATTGATATATTTATAGAATTATCATCAACTTCAAATGGTGAAAACAAAAGAAATATTTGCACTTCGGACACAGAAGGAGTGCATGGTTCTCATAGTCAGTGTTGTGTGCCGTCAGCATGCACCTCACAGTGATTGTCCGCATGTGCCAAGGAATTGAGGTTGCATCCTTGCTGGCTTACTTGGGGAGGCCAATCTTGCCTATTGCACATAACTGATCCCCATTCTTTCTAGCCATTTCCCTGCCTCCTCAGAGTTGGAGAGGTTGTGCAAATCTGGCATGTCTGTCCCCAGGTGGGCTCGCTCCCTCCTGTTGTGGATTGTCTTGTCCTGCATAAAGGCTGATGGATGAATTGCGAGCACAATGGATGAAAGGAGTGTTCAGAAGTATACATGCCTGCTGTGTTTGCTGAGCGCTTCATAGCATGGGCTGAAATTGTCTTTTGTGCAGGATGTTGTATTAGATGGTGATGCTAAAGTGGCTGGCAGGTATGCAGTACCAATAGTGTGTGAGATCCTGGTGGACCCTAACCCAGCCTGATGCTCTTATGAGAATGTGAGTTTGGAATGAGAAGGCTCACTTACCTTGGTGGAGCGGATTAGATAATTCATTTTCTCCCTCCGCTGCGTTGCGGATTTTTTTTGTTTCCCATGAGCATCAACCTCTCTGGTGACCTCCTCCCAGGCCACTGAGGTCAGGTGGGTGGTCCTTCTGCTCCCATCCCTCAGAAAAATGTCTCGCCTTCTTAGATTAACCTGGAGGAGAATCACCAGGAGGGCTTGCTGAACCATGGAATTGCTGGCTTGGAACATTTTTCAGACATTCTGGAAAAAATCCCCACATATCTGGTCTGCAGAGAGCAAATGAACCAAAACCTTCAACCTCACAAGGTAATGGTGAGGCAGATGAATCATTCCCCGCCCACCTCAAGATTCAGTGGGCTCCTCGCTGATGCATTATGAATGAATTCAAAAGAGGCACGTATACCAGCCCTACCAGTCCAGTGGGAAACATCCTGATTTGTAACCTGCCACCACACTTCATCTCCAAATCAGAAAATTCTGCCCTCTGTGTATCCAAATTACCAGGATGTCCTGGTAGAAATAAAGTAAGCCTAGCCTAAAGTGTTGCAATTAATGGTCTTATGGACTATTTTTTGGAAAATCACTATCCAATATTCTCATCTATTGTAACACTAAACTCCTAATGTGAAGTATTTAAATGCAAAGGACTAAGTTGTTTCATTTTAGACTTAAGGCCTAATAATTTAATATTCCTGAAGATTCATATCAGTCAACATATTTTGATAATGTATAGTTTATATGGAATTCCGTTGCCAAGTTATTTTATAGAAAAGCTATAAGGATATCAGACAGGAATATTATACCATGTATCATTGCAATTCAGTACTGGAGTTTAAGTGATAAGAAATATTAGGATTTCTGAAAATCTTAATTTCTGCAATTTCCATAGGTAGATTCTTTTTGTAATATTTCTTGGAACCAGAAAACTAACTTATTTATTTTAAATTACAATGCACATCACTGTTTTGAAAGAACTGTTTGTTAATAAAGGGGATTCTATGCAATTTCTTACATTACAACGATGACTACACTTCAAAAGCAGCAATGACTTGAGGTTGGAAAAGATACTATATAAATCCAGTCTTTCAGTATCTCATGCGTATGAAATCCTATTGTACTAGGAATAAGAGACCTACCATATGAAATACCATAAAATGAATCAAAGCTTGTTGGCTGTTCTCAAAGTTCAGTATTCAAAGGCAATATTCACAATATTCAATTTATAATGTCATCTAAACCCCTTAATTAGGTGACAGTCTTATGACTTGCTCCTAGGTATCTATTTTATATATTCATGACAAAAACAGTTAATTTTCATGAGCTATCTCTCACTTAGTGTACAATAGAAAACCAATTGTAATGCTTTTATTAAAAAAAATTCTATTAAACCCTTAGTTAAAGTTCTTTCCTTTTCATTCCTGAAGATTGAAGGTGATGGAGACTACAGGCAATCAGGCAAAGTAACAGAAAAGGATGACAGAAATTTGAGAGATATAATACTATGGTATCCCATCTGTCTTAGATAAACAAGCAGATCTTAAATGTTAGTGTTTTAAAATAGAATTTTCCTTTATTTGTAAGTATTTGGGGGCTTAGGCTGAAAGGCAGATGATGATATTAAGGACAACGTAAATCATTAAAAGCATGCTGGGACAATTACAGTTATTTCACTGCGAAATGATAAACTTCAGTGTGTCAGAACTTTGAAAGTGTCTGCAAAACTTTGTATAGGAAGCCATCTGGATTTGATTGCAACATGTAACTTGTTTATCACTTTTTTGTGGGTTTATCACCATGACTGTATATAAATTTAGGAATCTGTGTGATTCTATTTCTTCTGACCTCCCAACATATTGGTTGTTTTGTGAGCATTTTATATTTTCATCATCTTTGGGGCATCGCTCCTGTAAAGCAATGCAGAATATCTTGGCAAATTATTAGATGTATTTTGTAGTAAACCAATCTTGGGAATCTGATATATTCAAGCAACCTTTTTCCTTTTCTCTATTGACTCAACTAAAATGCTTATTAACAGTTCAAGTTGCTCTGTAACTAAATACAGTGAATCTTTTCAGGACTCAAAATATAAATAAAATTAATCAGGAAAGATGTGTTCATGTTCTGTTGAAGGTTTATCAAATGGGCAGACCCAGCTGCTTAAGTCATGGTGCATTTAAACTCTATTTGTTGAACTCTGAGCAAATTGAATAGGCTCCTTCGAGGCCATGATTTTTCTATGTTTCTATGTTGGCAGCCTTGAGAGATGGCTTTCTGAATTAGCGACTGATGTTCACTAATTAATTAGTGCATTATTTTTTCACTTCTGCATTGTTACCTCTGGAGTTCCCCAGTTTTATAACATTGGTCCTTTCCTCTTCCTCATCTATATGTTGCCCCTTAGTTACATCATCTGAAGGCATGGGATCAGGTTCCACCTGTGCTGACGACACTTCGTTTACCTCTTTTGGCGCCTTATCTGCCTCTGCCAGACAACTTTTGCAGCTGCCTTGGGATGTTTTCTTATGTTAAAGATGCTGTATAAATTTGGTTGAGTGTCTCATGGGCCCTGTAGTTGAGGTTAACCTGTTGAACTATTGATATATGAAAATACACCACAAAGTCATATACTCAGTCATATACTCAACCCTGGAACCCTAAACAGTGTGATGAAAGAAATTATTCAAAACCTAATATTTTGTGAATCCTTCAGAATTTTGATTTGTTGAGCCAACAATAGGAAAATATAACCACAGTTTTTGATTTTGAAGTGCTTGAGTTCATACAATGGAAAACTGGCATACAAATTCTTACACTGATCTCAAAATTCCTTCCTGTGATATTTTAGTGGCTTTTTAAAATAATTATTAAAACTTCTGCTAAATTGAAGAGAGAGTAATTGCAAATCAATATATTAAATATTCACTAAACTAAAAGCAAAATACTATGGATGCTGGAAATTTGAAATAAAACAGGAATTGCTGGATAAACTCAGCGACCGGAATTGTACCGTCCTGCCCGCCACAGGAATTGGAGTGGGCAAGGGGCAGACCATGGAGAGGTTTCTTGACCTCGGGCAGGATTTTTTGGTTTCAGGATGGGTGAGGCCCAGTAAGTTTGGCAGCATCTATGGAGAGAGAAACCGTTCATGCCAGTGGAATTTTCCCATCCCATAGCAGTGAACATAGAGAGATGTAGTAATAACAGAGTTGTCGTAATGGGAGACTTCAATTTCCCAAACATCGATTGGAATATCCCAAGGGTAAGGGGTTTGGATGGGGAGGAGTTTGTTAGGTGTGTTCAGGAAGGTTTCCTGACACAGTACGTGGATAAACCCATGAGAGGAGAGGCTGTACTTGACCTGGTACTGGCGAATGAACCAGGACAGGTGACGGATCTCTCGGTAGGAGAGCATCTTGGGAATGGTGATCATAATTCTATCTCCTTCACAATTGCATTGGAACGAGATAGAATCAGGCAGGCTAGGAAGGTGTTTGTCTGGAGTAAGGGGAAATACGAAGACCTCAGGAAGTTAATTGGACAAATAAACTGGAAGGAGGCGTTCTTGGGGAAAAGTACCGAAGGAAGGTGGCGGATATTCAAGGAATGTTTGTCTGGAGCTCTGCACGACAATGTTCTGATGAGACAAGGAGGTTTTGGTAGGTCGCAGGAACCGTGGTGCACGAAGGCTGTGGTGAACCTAGTCAGGAGGAAAAGGAACGTGTACAAAAGGTTCAGGGAGCTAGGAGATGTTAAGGATCTTGAGGAGTATAAGGATTGTAGAAAGGAGCTTAAAAGTAAAATTAGGAGAGCCAGAAGGGGTCATGAGAAGGCCTTGGCGGGTAAGATTAGGGAGAATCCCAAGGCCTTCTATAAATATGTGAAAAGTAAAAGGATGAGAAGAGAAGGGATAGGACCTATAAAAGGTGAAGGGGGAAAGGTCTGTGTGGAACCAGAAGAAATGGCAGAGGTGCTTAATGAGTACTTTGCCTCAGTATTCACAGTGGAAACTGATCTGGGAGATTTTGCTACAGGTTTGCAGCAAATGGATAAGATTGAGTATGTGGATATTAAGGAAGAGGATGTGTTAAAACTTTTGAATGCTATCAAGATAGATAAGTCGCCGGGACCAGATGGGATGTACCCCAGGATACTGTGGGAGGTGAGGGAAGTGATTGCAGAGCCCCTGACGATGATCTTTGCGTCGTCAATGGAGATGGGAGCGGTTCCGGAGGATTGGAGGATTGCGGATGTGGTTCCTATTTTCAAGAAAGGGAACAGAGGTAGCCCGGGAAATTAGCGACCTGTGAGTCTGACCTCAGTGGTTGGTAAGCTGATGGAGAGGCTTCTGAGGGACAAGATTTACGAGCATTTGGAGAGGTTTGGCATGATCAGAAATAGCCAGCATGGTTTTGTCAACGGCAGGTCGTGCCTTACGAGCCTAGTTGAGTTCTTCGAAAATATGACTGAACACATTGACGAAGGAAGTGCAGTGGACGTGGTGTACATGGACTTCAGCAAGGTCCCCCATGCAAGACTTCTTGAGAAGGTGAGAGGGCATGGGATCCAAGGGGCTTTGGCCTTGTGGATCCAGAACTGGCTTGCCTGCAGAAGGCAGAGAGTGGTTGTGGATGGGTCTTTTTCTGCATGGAGGTCAGTCACCAGTGGAGTGCCCCAGGGATCTGTTCTAGGACCCTTGCTGTTTGTCATTTTCATAAATGACCTAGATGAGGAAGTGGAGGGATGGGTTAGTAAGTTTGCCGATGACACGAAGGTCGGTGGTGTTGTGGATGGTCTGGAAGGATGTCAGAATTTGCAGCAGGACATAGATAGGGTGCAAGACTGGGCGGAGAAGTGGCAGATGGACTTCAACGCGGATAAATGTGTAGTGGTCCGTTTTGGCAGGACCAATGGGATGAACAAGTACACTATCAAGGGCAGGAGTCTTAGCAGTGTTGAAGAGCAGAAGGATCTTGGGGTCCGGGTCCACAGGACTCTTAAATTGGCCTCGCAGGTGGAGGATGTGGTCAAGAAGGCGTATGGTGTACTGGCCTTCATTAATCGAGGGATTGAGTTTAGGAATCGGGAGGTAATGCTGCAACTTTATAAAACCCTTGTTAGGCCTCACTTGGAATACTGTGGGCAGTTCTGGTCGCCTCACTATAGGAAGGATGTAGAAGCTATTGAAAGGGTACAGAGGAGATTTACAAGGATGTTGCCTGGATTGGGAGGCATGCCTTATGAAGATAGGTTGAGGGAGCTGGGACTCTCCTCCTGGAGAGACGAAGGTTGAGAGGCGACCTGATAGAGGTTTATAAGATGTTGAGAGGAATAGATAGGGTGGATTCTCAGAGGCTATTTCCCCGGGTTGAAATGGTTGCTACGAGAGGACACAGATTTAAGGTGTGGGGAGGCAAGTACAGAAGTGATGTTAGGGGTAAGTTTTTCACTCAGAGGGTGGTGAGTGAATGGAATCAGCTGCCATCAGTGGTGGTGGAGGTGAACTCGCTGGGGTCTTTTAAAAGGCTTCTGGATGAGGATATGGAATTTAATGGGATTGGGGATTATAGATAGGTCAATGGATTGGTAGGTGTTGATGTGATCGGCGCAACTCGTGGGCCGAAGGGCCTGTTTGTGCTGTAGTGTTCTATGTTCTATGTTAACAGAGATTTGGCTGGCTGCCAGATTCTCTGACCATGCTGCAGCAGGAGCATGATGTGAATGGCGGGTAAGATTGTGCCCAAAGTTAATGTTTCCAATCGATAGAACTTGTCTTCAGAGTTTAAGATGGGGAAAAATGTGATGGATTTTATATTGTAGAAGAGGGGTGGAGCAAATGGAACCAAGTAGAAGGTCAGTGAGAGGTGTGAGCTGAGAAAGATTGCACGATTTAGGGCCCAAGACAAAGGAAAAGTTAATGGTAGCGCTGAGGACTATAGAAGGTGCTGATAGTGGAACAAAGGTAAGATAGCAGAATGTGTTAATAGAAAACAAAGGTCAGTTCTCTGTGAAAGCAAAACTAAAGAACAAGTGGCTGATAGTCCTCTGTGGGAGAGGGGTTGTGTTGGGATAAAAAAAATTGGATTAAAAATGTTTCAAGATGGAGGAGAAAGTTCCCAGCCTAAATGTTTTGAACTCAATGCTGAGTCCAGAAGATTGTACCATGCCTAACCAGAAGATGAAGGAGGCAATCTTACCAAAAGAATTCTAAGTGCCAATAAGCATGGAAACAAGAGAGAATCTTCCTTTTTTGGTGTAAAAAATTGGATCTTATTTCACTCTGTGGAAAAAAAAATGCAAGATCTGTTTCCTGCCAGTAGGGAGAGGGGTGGGGGCTAAACTAGCCGAAAGCTGGCATTACAGCAGAGTGGAAGTGATGCCCTATGAACACAGAGATTTGTCTGTCGCTGCCTCCCCCACTATTGTTTCCCTCCATGGCCAACCCCCCCACCCCTCCGTCCCACCCTGCCTGGAACAATTGCTCCCCTACCCTCGCGCATGCCTTTTTGAGCCTGAGGCTGATCTTGCCAGATATTTGGTGCTAGTAAGATCGCAAAACGCGAGAAATCGGGTGCAAACCTGAAATGGTAAGATAGCGGTCGAAGTGTCCTTCCTCTAGTTTACGTTGGGTTTTACTGGAACTTTGCAGCAGACCAAGGACAGACATATGGGCATATGAGCAAGATGGTGAGTTGAAATGGCAAGCGACAGAAAAGTTGGGGTCATGCTTGTGAACTGAATGAAGGTGTTCTGCAAAGCAGTCATCGCGTCAGTGTTTAATCTCCTCAATGTAGAGGAAACTGCATTGAAAGTAGCAAATACAGTAGATCAAATTGAATGAGGTGCAAGTGAAATGCTGTTTCACCTGAACAGTGAGAATGGAGGAGGTAAAGAGGCACATGTTCCAACTTTTGCAACAGATATGGAAGCCCTTGGGGAGGGAATGAGAGGTTGGGAATGCTGGAGGAGTGGATTAGGATGTCATAGAATGCTGATGAGGGAGAGGGGAGAGCTGTGTTTCGTGGTGACGTTATGTGGGAGTTGGTGGAAATGGCAGAGGATGATATTTCAAATGTGGAGGCTGGTGGGGGTGAAAAGTGAGAAGAAGAGGAGCCCTATTATAGTTCGGGAGGGAAGGGGTGAAGGCAGACATGCAGGAGATGGATGGACACGGTTGAGTGCCCTGTCAATCATACTGTGGAGGAAAACTTGTTTAAGGATAAAGGCAGCTACGTCAGAAGCATTGTTTTTGAAGATAGCATCTTTGGAACAGATGCAATGGAGGTGAGGAAACTGGGAGAATGGAATGGAGTCTTTACCAGAAGCGAGGTGTCAAAATAATTGCCGGAGTCAGTAGGTTGTAATGAATGTTGGTGGTCAGTCTATCACCAGAAATGGAGACAAACAAGTCAAGGAAGGGAAGGGAAGTGTTGGAGATGGACCATGTGAAGATGAGATGGGGTGGAAATTGGAAGCAAAACTGATAATTTTTTTCCTGGTTCAGACAAAGCATGAAGTGACACCAATACAGTCACTGATGTAATGGAGAAAGAGTTGTGGGAAGGTGCCTGAGTAGAGCTGGGATAAGAAATGTTCCACATACTCTGTAAAAAATCTTTGTGCTATCTGTCCTAACTCACACTTTTTAATGACCTGCTACTTGACTCTAATAGCTCCAGTCCCTCTTATACATTATAAAATCTATCACATTTCTCCATTTCTTTAGTTCTGAAGATATATGGATTTGACGTTAACTCATTCCGCAGTTGCTGCCAAATCTGCTGTTCTTTAAATATTCATGCATCTTCATCCCACAGTGTAATTTCCTGTTGAAAGGAAGTTTGTACATTTTGTTTTAGATAGTTTTTCTGTTATTTACATAGGATTTGTCAAGCTATCTTCACATCTGATGTAATATTCAGATAGCTAGGAATGAGAAGACTGCTGCAGGGGCATAATATCCAAAGATGTATGGGTTAGGTTGATTGGCCATGCCTAATTGATCCTTAGGATGGAATTCTCCCATCTCACTCACGGCAGGAATCATAATGAGTGGGACAGAAAATTCAGCGGGCCATGCAAAGGTCCATTGACCTCGGGCGGAAATTTCCAGCCTTGGGGTGAGCATGGCTGGAAAATCCTGCTTTTAGTGTCAGGGGGGTTAGCAGGGTAAATATTATTTATTTTGGGATGGTGTTATCGGGATAGGGCCTGGGTGGGATTGTTGTCGGTGCAGGCTCAGTGGGCCAAATGGTGTCCTTCTACACTGTGGAGTTTCTGTGATGCTATGATATTGTATGTCAATGCAGAAAAACCTGAACATCATCAAAATAGTACAAGTCTTACATACCCTCAAATCTAAACTGGCCCCTAGGCAACCTGCTATCTTTTTAATCATGCACCTCAGGCGACTTTATCACAATGCTTTTACTCACAAGATCTAATTGGAACAGTTATTAAAAATTGTTTACAGTTAGTTACAATGCACATTCATATTTCAGGAAATTGGGCTACTTGCATGGGCACCCTCAAAGCTCAAAATACTAATAGTAACTGTTTACCTATTGGACACATAAAAATTTCCAGAGCAAAGAAAATTTCAGCACAGGAATGGGCCCTTCGGCCCTTCAAGCCTGCACCGACCATGCTGTCTGACTGAACTAAAATCTCCTGCCCTTCTGGGGACAATAGCCCTCTATTCCCGCCCTATTCATTTATTTGCCAAGACGCCCCTTAAAAGTCACAATTGTACGTGCTTCCACTATCTCCCCGGCAGCGAGTTCCAGACACCAACAAAATTGAAATGTCACAAAATTGAGATCTGAAATATTGTATTCCCACATGGAAAAATCAGTTGCAACCAGCTGGAAAATTGAACTGTGACTGGTTTTTACAGGACCAATCAGTTATAATTTAAATAACTGGAAACTATAACTACACCAGCTGATATCAGAATTGTCAAGTTGGATTTAACAAGGAAATTGGAATCTTACTGGAGTCAGTTGACTTGTTTACTATTTTAACCATATACAACTGGAATAACATAATTCTTTATATATGGCTGCGAAAACCTCTAATTTATTTTGCTTTAACATTCTGCGTGAGGGGTGTGGGAGAGGATAGGCAACATTATGGATACATGACACATTGATGCATGTCGGGCAAATGAGAACTTAAACCTATAATTTAAGCACAAGTGCTTCCTACATTAGATTATCGGTACAGCACTTATTATTTGTTGATCATGCAATACCTTGAAGATCAATTGGTTAACCCTGCTGTAGACTTGCTTATACAATCATTTTAATTTATTAAAAACCACGGTAACTGTTTTTGTGCTGCAACTGTTTTAAAAAAGATTATTTTTTCTGATAGCAATGAATGCATGATTGGATAATTTGCTTGCTTTTTAAACAAGGCAGTATAAATCTCATCAGGCAGTGAAACCATTTCTAATATACTGCATTTACAGACTCATACGCAACATGCTATATGCAATTAGTATTATTTTAAGAGATTTGGAGAAGTAAACAGTCTTGTGGTTAATTGCCCTTAAATCATAATTGATCCCCACTTCCAGCAAACCAGGAAAGTACCCGTAATGCTTTACAGGCTAATGATGACAAGGTTAGCTAACATTGGTTTAAGTTTACTTGTTAAAACTTGATCGTGGCTGTAGCATATGTACAATTTGATTGCAAATTAAAATACGCTCTGCAAAATTATAATTTATGCTGTTTGATTTTGCATTATGGCAGTTGGCAAGCATCTCATTGTCTTCAACACAAAGTTGAGATTTTAGCCTTTGTGCATAAAATTTCATGGCTGTCATCAAATGAAATTACAGGAACAGCAACAAAAAAAGTGTATTGTTTGCTTTTTCAAAGCTTTTCTTTGCAAGCCATTTTTATCACTTCAGCACTGTAATTATCTGCAGCTGAAAACAAGCAGCTACAAAAATGTGCCCATTGGGCCATAGAAAGAGAATTATAGACCAGCTCTCCTGTGTCTCTCTTTCTCCACCTTCTGTATAGAATTTATCTGCCATATTCCAGAATATGTGTTTAGGTTGCTTGGCCTTTTATCAGTGGGCTTAAGAGGTCAGTCATGTGTGGATTCCTTTGTTAGTTGCCTCTTTGCTTGATGATAGAAAATTGATCAGACCTACAGCATGAGTTCAATAGACAACCCTAGGTCTTTTGTCTAGGTGAATAGCTACCAGTGAAGGCCATAGGCAGGTTGCTATTAATATGACAACTAACTCTATATCCCACTGTAATTTATAATGAAATACCTAATCTCCATTATTTTGATCCAAGCAGGTGATCCCATGAAAAGCTTTTTTATCAAGTCCCATTGGCAGTTATGTGAGAAATGGCAAACTAATAATTTTTGTCAAGTTTTGCTGACTGAAATGCTTTTGCAATAATATAGTTTAAAAGGCACAGATAAAGCTCATTCACTGAGCTGAATGAGAAACCATCTGGGGGCATTCTTTCTGACTGCCTTTTTCCTTTTCCTTCCTTGTAATCAAATTTGAGCAAAATCAAATGGGGTTTCTTATAAAAGCACCTATTGTTGATTTGAAGGAGACAGTAATTTACAAAATGCCCTTCCATTGTGTGCTAGGCCGAAAGAAAAAGGCATCAATGGCTTTTAAAGCTGGGTCTTGGTTTAACTGCAAATACAATGAAAGCAGTCTGTGTTGAGAAACAAGTAATAACTTTTCAAAGCCGGGCCTGGGTCAGGATGCCAGTGCAAGAAAAGTAGTGTGTGGTTTTGAGGAACTTAAGACAGATGTGAATCTGAACTGGAATCTTCATAATAGAGACACGTGGTTACTGTACAAGTACTTTTGTTTTCCTCCTGGCTACTTTATTTGAAAAAAAGTCTTCGAACTGTTGGGATCGCCCAGTGGTCTATGGTGAATGATGACTGCGTTCTGAAGATAGTAACTTCATACCTCAAGTATTAGAGATCTTTGGCTAATGTGCAACATATATATGATTTCAGCTGTGGCAAAGATGCATAATTACTCTCGTTCAAGAATCAAATTGGAAGATTAAATCATGGATGAAGAAAAAGTTGAAGAAATCTGTGGGGATTTTTATAAGTACAAAGCATTTTTTTAAAGCTTCCTTACTTCCCACTCCAGTTATTTGTGAAATGAATTGAACTTTTTTGCGAAATTCTGCAAAAAGTAAGTCCTCAAGTTTCAATATTAATTATTTCTTAATTCCTTGAGGAATTATTTGAGGAATAAGGCAGTGAGTAATGTAGCAAAGTCGTAAACTATCTGCAAGTAGTAAAATTTGACATTTAAAAATACAATTATAGAACATCTTGACTGAGAAAATAAAGAATATGCTGATTGGTGTTTTTTGTAAGAGTAATACATTGTGTATCATTGGAAAACCCTCCCAATTATGTTCGATTTTCTTTAGCGACTGTATTCATAGCAAATGCAGTGATGGTACAAGTAATAACTTAATTTTCATCATGTTGCCCTTTTTTGGCTTTGGTATATTACATTTATGGCCTTTTGTATTGGAATTCTGCAGTTAAGCAAATGCTATGAGAAGTTTGGGAATATATTTTTGAAGTGTCACTTTGTAGAAATCAGGATGTGTAGAAGTTAGAATGTTGCTTAAAACAACGAAGCAAATGTGGAGATTTGGAATTGTGAATTTGTTTGTGCCTAATTTAAATGGTAGTTGTAGTATTGTAGAGTTGCTTGAAAAAGCTTGGAAAGCTCCTATTAACTTGTAATGAATGGAAAATACAAGTGTGTTGGTACAATGTTTCTATCCACTGGGATTGTATGACAATACTATGACTTGCTTCTGAATAAGTGTGGTGAGAAGGAATGTACATTTTTTATTCTTGCATTCATCTTGCTTATGAAGCAGTGTTCAATGTCAGTTTACTTCCAGTGTTAAAACCAATTGAGAATTGAGTTTATTGCAAAGCTTCTCAAACTGTAGAGAACAGTAATATTTGTTGACCTGCAGTGACTGAAAGCAGCAGGCAAATTAAAGTCATTGAAGCATTTCTATGTGTTTACTTTCAGTGTGCTGTATTATTTTCCTTTTAGTCTGGTAGAATTCTCATGTTAATGTAATTGCCATGACAGTGTGATCAATTTCTAATGAAATGTTTGAGATGATGAAATTAACCTCTCTCTTCACCTTCTTTTACGCTTTTTAGCTCCAGATAGGAATTAATAGAGTGAACTAATCGGTCCTACAGATTCAAATACAGACTTATTTGTGTTTTATTCAGGAATTAATTCACTTACATTTTATTTTTTAAATTTTTGGCAGCCTGCAAAAGAATAGTATACATATTTGCCAAAAATTAAAAAAAAGTAAATTAATACTGATATTGCAAATCAGTTTGACATGGTAAATACAAGTCAGACACTTGGCATAATGACCCTTAAACTGTATAAAGTTAAATAAATATGAGTGCATGTATATATTTTGCAGAACACCATCCTTGCCAAGAGAATCGCTTTCAGTCCAAACTACCAAGATACTTATTAGAAATATCTATTTAACATTTGTCAAATGTCAATCTTCCATATTTTTATTTTCTTAGTTTTCTTCAAAAATAGTAAGTATTATTGTTCCTGGCTGTTGTTATTCAATTCATCTTTTTAACTGCTCATGTACAGTGTTATGCTTTAGATTATGGTTTCCGGACACCAAATCAATAGAAAAATATTACTGTCAAATTGATTTTATTTTTGAATGAATCTTAAACCAAAAAATTCAATGATACAAAATCTGCCTTAATGCACACAATGTTACTTAAGAATAACATAATATAAAATTTAGAAATGCCTTTTCCCTGCAAAAAATAAAACCAAAAAAAAAATTTGGAAAGGCCTTCCTCCATTGAAATTGGAGGATTGGTATTTGGAATTTTTTGAATAGAACACAGTTGGATTTTGCCTATGTTCTCATGTGTTGTAAAGAGCTGAGTGAGTTAAAGTTGCTAGCTTAATATTGGAGCAGTTCACATATGTCAAAAACTTTCAAGTAAGGGCACACCTGTGGTTTTATAACCTGCAAACCAGAATTTTTGTCTATAAGTGATGTTACTAAAACAATTCTGAAGACATTGATCATTTTACCTTGCGGCCTCCAAATAAGTTTAATGTTTAAGTTCTAGAAAGCTAATTGATCCTCAAACATTCTTCAGAATAAGTAGTGGAGTCTTTTTTTCACTGAGCTTTTCCTACTTCCCTAATGCTCCTTTCATACAGATAGCAGAGAGCACTTTTGCAATGGTTTCATTGGGCATTAGTGATCCTCAAGTATCTTGCCTAGATGATTTTATTTATGTACATGCCCTGGATGTTGAATGTTGGCAAGCCACCCATTAGAGGTCACAATCAATCCATAATTTTAGTATGTGCATTTCAATAAACACCACTGGGCGTTGACCAAAAATGGAAACTCTAACGAATATTTATCTCCTTTAGTAACTCATTTCTGTTCATAACTGAAATTGGTTAATGTACTGCACATCAGGGGTTAAACTTGACATATTCCCCCTCTGAATGATGTATTGCTACACCATACAGTGCATTTACCCCATTAACTTATCGGTGAGATTGTGAATAAATACACGGCAAGATTTGACCTAATTTCTGAAAGACTAGCACCAAAGTTTTATTATTCAAATCTAGGAATAGTATAAATATTTTTACTAGCTTGTGGTGCAAATGTTTAACAAATCGTTACGAAATATTACAAGAGAGAAAACTGATGTAAAACAAGTATACAGAGAGATGAAACAAACAAAATGGTGAAGTAATGAACAATAAATTAAAGACACAAAATAAATTAAAGACACCAAAGATATTTTTATAGAAAGAAATGAGGGTAGGAAGAAATGATAAAACAAAGGTCATTCAATTTATTATTTCTTTAAATTATCTTTCTTCCTAATCTCTTACAGTTTTGTTAGAATCTATTTAATACTTCCCCTTTAAAATATTTTATATTTGATCGAGACTTGTAAAAATCATTGCCACATTTAAATGGGAGAGAGTATAGCGCAAGAAAGGTGCATCCACCTCAATTAGTTTCTCTTTATCATCATATTCCATTATGGCTTTATCTTGGTCATTCATCCAGCATTGCATTCCTTATGAAAAGTATACTGAAAGGGAATGTTGGGCATAATCTATTTGTAACGTGTTTATCTTCAAATAAAAATGTATTATCTGGATGACATTCAATGAACTTTTAATAGATTTAATGTGGCATCTTCCCAGTAAGTTTGGCTGCTTGTTGCTGGGAAGAGAACATGTTGGTAACTGCCACTGTTGTGCCAATATGAACATTTGCACAATATAAAACTTTGGTTAGTTAACAACATCTTGTCTGATTTTACACTTAATCTTCTGCAGGTTTGGGTGGCTGTAGAAATGATAAACAATATTTGCAGTCTGTAACAATACTAGCGTAATCATTATGCTGAACTTGAACTCCATGGTGTAATTTTTGTGATTTTGTGCAATAATGTTTTCTTGTGCGGTTTTGTTTTCCATTGTCCCCTTTTCTCTTTCTTCTGTTGTGTTTGCTGCCCTGAATTTATTCATTAGTTGTTTGGGTAGGAACTATCTACATCTTTTTCAAAAGCTAGTCATTGGCCCAGATTTTGCAGTTGAAATGAGTGCGAGACTGTCAGCTTTTGATGTAATTTCTCTGTGAAACTGACATCAACTTCTAGTGTGTGAACATGTGCAGTGAAATGTGGAAGTTACTGTTAGGGGTACCCTGCTCTTCCATGTGATGTGCTGTTATAGCCTTGGCAGATGCAACTAACATAGAAACAGTGAGTTGATTTGAACTTCGACTTCATGAAAATGAAAGTGCAGAGCATGAGGTATTCTGGCTGCACAGGAAGATAGCCAGGGCTAACACATGACTTGAGGGTCACATCAGGGTGCCATCAATGTCAGAAATCATCTGATCCAGGTTGGCTTCAGCTGAGCCCTTGTAATCCAGGAGGATAGCACGGCCTTGAATTTAACTTTTAGCTGTCTGTAAGAACACTTCCATTGAAGATCTAGTCTGGAACAGCTGTATAATACACATCTGTCCAGAGGATCCACTCCCCTCTCCCCTTGCCCTTCAAGGACCCTTGCTTTCTTTTGCCACCTCTTTTCCTATCTCACCATTAAAAAATGGAAACTCTCATATCTGGTGACATATGCCCTAGACTGTTGAGAAAGAGAAGTACACATTTAAGGGTGAGCGAGTACCAGTGACCCACAGTACTCTGCTTGACGCGGTAGCATCTTTTTGACCACTTCTAGGCAGTGCTTTTCTTGTGGCCTCAGATGACTATGGATGACTTATGTACTTGTGTATGGTGATTGTCCTTGTCATTGAGGTATCAGTGAGGTGGTCACCTCCAGGGGCTACAGTACTGGCATAATTGCAGGGCAGCTTTGTAACTGGGTTCTGCTACACTGATGTTCCCACAAAGAGCAAAGAAAATTACAGTACAGGAACAGGCCCATCGGCCCTCCAAGCCTGCACTGACCATGCTGCCTGACTTACCTAAAACCTCCGACCCTTCCGGAGACCATATCCCTCTATTCCCATCCTATTTATTTGTCAAGATGCCCCTTAAACGTCACTACTGTAACCGCTTCCATTATCTCCCCTGGCAATGAGTTCCAGGCACCCACTACTCTCTGTGTAAAAAATTTGCCTTGTACATCTCCTTTAAACTTCGCCCCTCGCACCTTAAACCTATGCCCCCTAGTAATTGATTCTTCCATCCTGGGAAGAAGCTTCTGACTATCCAGTCTGTCCATGCCGCTCATAATCTTGTAGACTTCTATCAGGTCACCCCTCAATCTCCATCATTCCAGTGAGAATAAACCAAGTTTCTCCAACCTCTCCACATAGCTAATGCCTTTCATACCAGGCAACATCCTGGTAAATCTTTTCTGTACCCTTTCCAAAGCCTCCACATCCTTCTGGTAGTGTGGCGACCAGAATTGAACACTATATTTCAAGTGCCGCCTAACTAAGGTTCTATAAAACTGCAATATGACTTGCCAATTTTTAAACTCAGTGCCTCAGCTGATGAAGGTAAGCATGCTGTATGTCTTCTTGACTACCTTCTCCACCAGCATTGCCACTTTCAGTGACCTGTGTACCTGTACACCCAGATCCTTTTGCCTATCAATACTCAAAAGGGTTCTGCCATTTACTCTATATTTCCTATCTGTATTAGACCTTCCAAAATGCATTACATCACATTTGTACAGATTAAACTCCATCTGCCATCTCCCTGCCCAAGTCTCCAATTGATCTATATCCTGCTGTATCCTCTGATTGTCCTCATCGCTATCCGCAAATGTACCAACCTTTGAGTTGTCCGCAAACTTACTAAACAAACCAGTTACATTTTCCTCCAAATCATTTATATATTTTACAAACAGCAAAGGCCCCAACACTGATTCCTGAGGAATGCCACTTGTCACAGCCCTCCATTCAGAAACACACCCTTCCACTGCTACCCTCTGTCTTCTTTGACCGAGCCAGTTCTGTATCCACTTTGCCAGCTCACCTCTGATCCCATGCAACTTAACCTTCTGCACCAGTCTGCCATGAGGGACCTTGTCAAAGCCCTTACTGAAGTAGACAAGAACCACTGCCCTAGCCTCATCAATCATCTTGATCAAGTTTTTCGAGGAAGTGATGAAGTTTGTGAGACTCGACCTCCCCTTCACAAAACCATGTTGCCTCTCATTAATATGTCTACTTATTTCCAAGTGGGAATAAATCCTGTCTCAAAGAATCCTCTCCAATAATTTCCCTACCACTGATGTAAGGCTCACTGACCTGTAATTATCTGGATTATTCTTGCTACCCTTTTTAAACAAAGGAACAACATTGGCTATTTTCCAATCCTCTGGGACCTCTCCTGTAGCCAGTGAGGATACAAAGATTTCTCTCAAGGCCCCAGCAATTTCCACCCTTGCCTCTCTCAGTATTCTGGGGTATATCCCATCAGGCCTGGAGACTGGTCTCCTCTAATGTTTCTCAAGAACCCCAATACCTCCTCCTTTTTGATCTCAACATGACTCAAACTATCTACACATTGTTTCCCAGGCTCATCATCCACCAAGTCCTTCTCTTTGTTGAAAAATGACGCAAAATGCTCATTTAATACCTCACCCATTTCCTTTGGGTCCATGCATAGATTCCCTCCCTTGTCTTTGCGAAGGCCAACCCTCTCCCTGGCTACCCTCTTGCTTTTATATATGTATAAAAAGCCTTGGGATTTTCCTTAATCCTGCTGGCCAATGCTTTTTTGTGACCCCTTTTAGCCCTTCTTACTCCTTGCTTAAGTTTCTTTCTACTTTCCTTGTATTCCACATTTGCTTCGTGTGTTCTGAGCCTCCTAGCTTTGATAAATACTTCCTTTTTCTCTTTGACGAGGCTCACAATATCTCTCGTTATCCAAGGTTCCCAAAACTTGCCATACTTATCCTTCACCCTTACAGAAATGTGCTGGTCCTGCATCCCTAGCAACTTACAGTTTGAAAGTGTTGCCTGTCTGTTTTAATCCTTATATGGTGGACAAATAACTGCGAGTAGACGTCTTGTTAATACAACCAATATTTATTTAAATCCACACGATCAATAATCACCCACCCAACCAACAATAAGTTATCTTACAGAAAATACTAGAATTCAAGTCTAATACAAGACCTTGACTTAACTTTGTGCAACTGACATGTACCCAAGCAGATATTGGCCTTTAGCTATGCATCGGTCTCGGTCGTCCTCTGCATAGTTTGGTCCTTTGGTCTGGCCTGGTCTTCCTTCCTTCCTTCTCGGGTGTGATGGTTCTCCCCGTGCTGGTTGTCGCTGGCGATAGTCACCATTGTTGTAGCCGTTCATGGGGTCAGGGAGAGAGATTCCTGGTTGCGCAGCACCCTTTATATCCCGTTGGGATTCATGCCCCTTTTGGCCATTGCCAATCAATTGATTAGGACTTGATTCCCCTGATTGATAAAGTCCAATCAGGTGCTGCTACACTGATCTCTGGGTGTGTCCCCAACGGCCATGTCTGTAAGCACATAGGCCACATACCTCCATTCTAAATAAGGGGTCACAGTGCCCTTATGAGTGGTAAGCAACACAGTGTGACCAGAAAGTCTCTTTCATCCTGGAGATGAAACAACCCAGTGTGACCATAAAGTCTCTTTCATCTTGTAGATGACCCGTACCCTGTTTTTTCGCTCGTCAGGGTTGCAGCCTGTTTGTCTCTGTCTTTAAACTGCAGGCTGTCCTTTTAGTTCTTGCCCAATTGTCCCAGAGTACTTTACAAGTCACCATTTTAGATGACTGGTTTGGCCACAAAAACCTCCCACATGCCAGATGTTGATTTGCCTCAAGCATCTGCCCCCAATCTACATTCTTCAGTTCCTGCCTAACATTGTTGTAATGAGCCTTCTCCCAGCTTAGCATCTTAACTTGACGACTATATTTATCTTTATCTATCAGTACTTAAAGCTTACTGAATTGTGGTCACTGTTCCCGAACTGCTCCCCTACATCGACCATCTGGCCAGGCCCATTCCCCAATACCAGGTCACATATGGCCCCTTACCTAGTTGGACTATCTACATACTGTTTTAAGAAGCCTTCCTGGATGCTCCTTACAAATTCTGCCCCATCCATGCCCCTGACACTAAGTGAGGCCCAGTCAATATAGGGCAAGTTAAAATCTCCCACCACAACAACCCTGTTACTTTTACACCTGCCAAAATCTACCTACATAACTGTTCCTCTATCTCCTGCTGGCAGTTGGATGGCCTATAATAAACTCCCAACATTGTCACTACACCGTTCCTATTCCTGAGCTCTACCCCTGTTGCCTCGCTATATGAACCTCTGCGGTGTCCTCCTGGAGTACAGCTGTGATATTCTCCTTATCCAGTAGTGCAATTACTTTTACATCCCCCTTTATCTCACCTGAAACATCTATATCCTGTAATGTTAAGCTGCCAATCCGGTCCTTCCCTTAATCAATTCTCTGTAATGGCAACAACATCATAGTTCCTAGTACTAATCCGAGCTTTAAGTTCACCTGCCTTACCTATTACACTTCTCACATTAAAACAAATGCATTTCAGTTCACCAGCCCCTCTATGATTAGCAACCCCACCCTGCATGTTGTTTCTTTGAGTCTTACTGGCCCTACTCTCTGGTTCCCTTTCAGCTATTTTACCTTTGCTTTGGTTCCCACCCTCCTGCCAAACTAGTTTAAATCCTCCGGTGTGACACTAGCAACTTCCCAGCCAAAATATTTGTCCCTTTCGAGGGACAAATCCTTCTTGTACAGGTTCCTTCTACCCCAGAAGAGACCCCAATGATCCAGATATCTGAAACCTTCCCTCCTACTCTAGCTGTTTGGCCACATGTTGGGCTGCACTATCTTCCTATTCCTAGCCTCACTAGCACATGGCACAGGGAGTAATCCTGAGATTACAAACCTACAGGTCCTGCTTTTTAACTTTCTACCTAACTCCCTAAGTTGCTGCTGCAGGATCTCATCACTCTGCCTACTATGTCACTAGTACCAATATGTACCATGACTTCTGGCTGTTCACCCTCTCCCTTCAGAATGCTTTCTGAGTGTTCAGAGACATCCTGCATCCTGGCACCAGGGAGGCAATATATCATCCTGGAGTCTCTTTCACATCCACAGAAATACCTATCTACACCCTTAACTATAGAGCCCCCTATAACTATTGCTCTAGTCCTCTTTGTCTCTCCCTGCATAACAATAGAGCCAGATGTGGTGCCATTGCTTTGGCTGCTGCTGCTGTTGTTATCCTGTGATAGGCCATCTCCCCCAACAGTATCTAAAACAGTATACTTGTTAGAGAGGGGGATGGTCATAGGGGATTCCTGCATTGACTGCCTGCCCCTTCTGGTGGTCACCCATCTATCTGCCTGCACCTTGGCTGTGACCACGTCTCTAAAACTCCTATCCATGACGCTTTCCGCCTCCTTCATGCTCCTAAGTGCATCCAACTGCTGCTCCAATCTATCCATGCGGTCTGTAAGGAGCTGCACTTCCTGTAGACATAGTCGTCTGAGATGCCAGAAGCATCACGGATCTCCCACATCTCACAAATGCAACACTTAACCACACTGATCGACATTTCGAGCATCAGTTAAATTATTTGATACATTCATCCTTGGTAAGAGGATGACCCCTCTGGAGTCATTGCAGTGCGGAGATTTCCCAATATAGTTAATTCTTTGGCACGCTGTCTGACAGGATGGAGAGCTTTCCACTCCATTATATCTTTTTTGCCACTTCCACTAGGGATGCCCACCTTTCCTTCCCCAGCTTACTTCTGGGGTATCACCCTGGCAATTCTCATGGATCTCTGTTCCATGACAATCATGATGTGCAACTGGGGTACTCCTCATCCTGTTAGCATCCTTTCCCCTGCAAGGTCAAAAGAGAGAGATAAGACACTTCTGTCCTCTTTGGTGAATGCCATTGGCTCATTGTGATAGGAAGCTGCATTTATCAGTGCTGGCAAGTACTCACTGATGCCAGGGCTTCGAGCCATTAGTAGGTTTACCCTGACCACATATTCCTCCGATGCTCAGAAGCAGCATCTGCCTTCAGGGTCTTGAGCTGAAATGTCTGCAGGCAGTTGCATATTCGGGAGCCTATCATGAGGGCATGTTGTTGCACTCACTTCGCCAGAGTGAATTAGGTTATTGAACCTTTCCATGCACTGGAGTTTGTTCCTTCTCACCATATTTTATCTGCTCATAGTCTCAATAATCTTGGTACATGCCTATTTGGTTTGGATAGGCAGCCTTTCTCTGCCACATTCTAAAAGAGGAATTCCCTTACTGCCTTGAAAAGAACCTCCAGGTCAGTGACCATGAAATGAAGGGCAGCCATGCTTTGGGTTCCAGCCCTTTGCTTTTCTTTTCCATTATGACTGCAGCAGTTCAAGGAGTTGTTATGATCTCTGTGGGGGAACTATGTGCCAAAATAATCAAATTTGCCAAATGACTTCCAAAGAAGAAATTACCAATGAGATTTCACTTCTTGTAACTTTCATTTTTAACATGAATCGGAATCAGCATAAAATAAAAATAAATTAACGTCGGACTGATAGTTTAGATGAAAAGTTAAATTTCACTTAAATAGTCGATACAGCAAAAATGTGCCTTATGGAATCACAAGTACTTGTATCATTCCTTAGACAAATATGGCACTACATAATGGCACAATTCCACAGTGTGCTGTTCTTTATCCACGTAGGGTAAGTTAGGAGTCCTATCTGACGACTGCTTTCATCTTTGAATTTCACCAGTACAATTATCATCAACAGGCAAGTTTATTTGAATTCTCTCTCCCTCAGTCATGTCAGTCCTTACGGTATAGCTTTCCAAAATTCCTTTTCAATTGAGTAGCCAACACCAGATCATGGTTGGGAAAACATCCAGCTCTTCATCGTCCTGAGCTTTATCACGATCCTCCCCATTATCATCCACAAATTCTGACACTGTATTTTGTACTCTCAGTCTAGGACATTATATAGATAAAGAAAAGCAGGGGTCCTAAAATTGACCCCTGGGGAACCCCAGTATATGTCTTCCTCAGACCTGAAAAATAACTGACCACTACTATAGTCTGAAAAATAACTTCACCCAGCCAGTTTCATATCCATGTTGCTACTATCTCTTATTACATGAGCTATAACTTTGTTGATAATTGCCTTTTGACAGTCTGCATCAACTGCATTATCCTCATCTAACCTCTTTGATACCTCATCAAAAGCCTCAAGTAAAAAAGTTAAACACATGTTGCCCTCAACAAATCTGTATTGGCTTTCTTTATTTGGGTATCGAGGGATATGGGCCAAATGTGGGCAATTGGACTAGCTTAGGGGTTTAAAAAAAGGGTGGCATGGAAAAGTTGAGCTGAAGGGCCTGTTTCCATGCTGTAAACCTCTGTGACTCTATTAATTGTAGTAAAAAGTCTGACAACACCAGGTTTTAGTCCAACCTATTAAAACCTGGTGTTGTCAGACTTTTTACTGTGTTTACGCCAGTCCAACGCCGGCATACCCACATCACTCTATTAATTCATATTTGTCCACATGACTGTTAATTTTGTTCTGTATTATCGCTTTGTAAGATTTACCCACCATCAAGGTTAAATTGATTAATAAATGCGAGATAAAACTTTTCACCTTTTTTTTGAACAAGAATGTAACATTTGAAATACTCCTTTCCTTTGGCACCACTCCAGTCTCCAAAGAGGATTGAAGAATTTGGCCAATCCCTCTGCAATTTTGACCTACATTTCTCTCAATCTCTTTGGATGCATTTCATCGACTTTTAAATATAGCCAGTCAATCTAGTACTGCCCTTTATCAATGTTTAGCCCATCTAGTGCTTCAACTACCTCTTATTTCACTATAACCTGGATAGCACCTTCTTCTTCGGTAAAGACAGATGCAAGGTATTTATTTACTGCCACATTCATAATCCCTGTGTTCGTATGTAAACCCCTTGTATATTCCTAATCAACTCCACTCCTCCTTTTACCATATTTTTACTATTCATATGAAAGTTGTCATTGTCTCTGAGGACCATAGACTGTTCTCTGCTTTTGAGTGGGAGTTGATTGGTGATGATTTAGCTTGAGGGTTATCACATCTCAGGAAAAGGGTAAGGTTGAGAAGGCAAGGTTGGCTGGACAGCTGGTGTGTGTTGCAGAGTGATGCCAACAACGCGGGTTCTATTTACGTACCAGCTGAGGTTATCGATGAAGGCCCTGCCTTCTTCATCTTGCCCCTTGCCTGAAGTGTGGTGACCCTCAGGTTAAATCACCACCAGTCAACTCTCTTTCAAAGGGGAGAGCAGCCCATGGTCCTCTGGGACTGTGGTGACATTTCATCACATTTTGCTATTTTTATGCCAACAGATGACTTTTGGATTCCCTTTAAATCAGTTGCTATTCTCTTTGCATACTGTCTCTTCACTTCTCTTTCTTTCACTTCTTCTCTTAACCTATATTCAACCTGGTTCACAATTTTATCATCTATCTGACATCTATTTCATGCATTCTGTTCTGTTTAACCTTACACTCTGGGCCTGATTTACCATTTTGTTCTAAGTGTTGAATCTGGGTGCAATCAGATCTGACTTGAAAATCTGCTTCCAGGCGCCCCCATTAGCATTCAACCTGAAAAAACATCGTGGGTCCAAATCACACCGTGGACAGGGCTTAGTGTGCTCAAAACGATCGGAGCTCTGAACTACACATGCGTAGTTAGAAAAAAAATTGAAAAAAATGTGCCCGTGTCAGATAGCTCCCGAGTGGAGAAAGCGGCCCAGGAGCAAAAAGCGGGAGAGATGGTCCCCATGGACAGCACTGTCCCCCTTATCCACCCACTCCCCCGTTACCCAGACCAATCTCGACTCCCTGCCCTCTTCGTCCCCCTACCGATTGCCCGCAGAGTGGCAGTGGTTTCCGTGCCCCCCTACCAGAGATCGATCCCTCACCATCTCCCCCATCCCCAGTGAGTGATCGGACCTCCCCCCCACCTGAGATGCATCTTACCCTCCCCGAGAATGATCTGGCCTCACTCCCCCCCACCACAGAACAATGTGGTCACGCTGCGCCCCATCCCCCTCCAGGACGATCTGGCCTCACTCCCCTCCCGAAAGGAACATCTGACCTGCCTCCTCCTCCCTCCCCACCACCTCCTCACCGGAGACTGATCTGGCCTGCCTCCCTCCCCCAGCCAGACAACGATCGCCCCCCTCCCCCACCAGACAGGAGATGGCCGTCCCCCTTACCCCCCCACCACCAGACAATGATCTGCCCCCCGCTTCCCTGAGAATGATCTGGCCTCAACCCCCACCGCCCCGAGAATGATCTGAACTGCCTCCCACCTCCTCCTCTCTCTCTCTCTCTCTCCTCTCACCGTCCCCCCCACCCCCCACTCCCCCCACCCCCACCCCCACCCCGGAGTGCCCAATTCAGACTTTTATTCAGCATGTCCATTTCAGCATGATTCCAGATCGACGAATGCGGTGGTCAAGGGGGTAATGCTGATAAAATTGAGCTGGCAGTTCAATGCAAATTGAATGCAAATGCATTTAAATCGCTGTTGTGCCTGTTCTGGGCGTGACTCGGATCGCGGCCATTCCCGGGTCTCAGTAAAGTGGTCATCTGCAGGGATGCGGGCGCTGATCATGTTAATGGCCTCATACCTGACTTTACCATGTTTTTGCGCTCGAAAACTCGAAAACAGAGAACTCTGGATTTGTTCATCTCACCTTTCTTCCTGATGGGAATGTACTGCCCCCTCTTTCAGGGAAGCCCATTGTTCCACAACAGCTTTGACTGCAAGTGTTTGATCCCTATTTACCTGAACCAGATTCATTCTCACCCCACTAAAGTTGGCCCTCCTTCAATTAATTACTTTTATTCTGGATTTCTTCTTGTCCTTTTCCATATCAACTAAAGCTTCAAGATACTTACGATCAGTGCCTTGTAAATGTTGTTTTGCTAACACTTGTTTAAAAGTTTAAAAAGCTTTATTAGTGTAACAAGTAGGCTTACATTAACACTGTGATGAAGTTACTGTCAAGTTACTATGAAGTTACTATGAAGATCCCCTACCTACCACACTCTGGCACTTGGTACGGTGTTCAGGTACACTGAGGGAAAATTTAGCATGATCTTTTGAACTGTGGGAGGAAATCAGAGAACCTGGAGGAAACCCACGCAGGCGCGGGGAAAATGTGCAAACTCTGCACAGACAGGGACCCAAGTTGGGAATCGAACCTGGGTCACTGGTGCTGTGAGGCAGCAGTGATAACCACTTTGCCACCCTTTTGACCCTTCTAATTCCGCAGAACCACATCCAGCAATGCCACCTTCCTCATGGACACAAAACACACTGATGTAGAAAATTCACCAGAACACACTTCAAAAATTTTTGTTCCTCCCTGCCCTTTTGACTGTTGACATCTCAGACCATATTGGGATAATTAAAGTTCCCTATACTTCTTGCACCTCTTGGTACTTGCTCGATACTTTTACTGCTGGCTTTTGGCTTATGGAATGCACTGAGCAATGTAATGGTATCTCTAACCAGATAGATTATTTCCTTGACCCTTTCATGCCATTCTGTCTCCAGCACTGTGATGTTCCCCTTAATCAATACGGCTACCCCTTTTCCTTTCTTTCCTTCCCAATGTTTCGTGAACACCTTATATCCGGGAATGTTTAGTACTCAGTCCTACTCGTTTGGAGCAAAGCCTCTGTATTTACACTTTATTTCCATTGAGTTATCTATGCCTGTAGCTCATCAACCATATTTAGCAAACTCTATTCATTCACACACATTCACAACAACCTAATTTAGATCTATCATATTTTCTATCACTCTGATCCCAACTAATATCTTACTATTTCCTTCTCTAGTGCCAACTTGTATTCCCAAATTCTCTCTGTACTTTGGTTTTCCCCTCTAATATTTGTTCCCAAATATGTGTCAAATCAGTTTAAGTCCTCCCGAAGATCATTAGAAAATTGCCTCAGAAAGACATTGTTGTAGGCTCTGTTCAGGTGCAACCCCTCCAGCTGTACAGGTCCCACCCTCCCCAGAACCAGCTGTAATGTCCCAGCAACCTACATCATCCACGTATTCATCTGCTTTATCTTCCTATATTCTCTTGCATGTGGTACTGGCAGTAATCCTGAGATCAACACCTTTGATGTCCTGTGCGCTAGCTTCTTTCCAAACTCCTTAAAATCTACCTTCAAAACCTCACCCTGTATATTTATGTTATTGGTACCGATATGTACCATGTTCATTCTCACCACCACTGTGAGGCTGATTTCCTCCCGGATCCAATCCCCAGCCCGGTGTGTGAACCAGCCAATCACGTGATTCCCACCGGAGAGAACCTTCACCAGAAGGCCACAGAAGCAAGTGAGCCAGGATAATTACGTCCTGGGCTTACTTGCAATATTTAAATGCTATTTGACGTAGCATCTCGCCAGATATCCGGGTGCTAGTAAGATTGTGAGAATTGAGAAATCAGATGTGAATCTGATTTCCAGGCTCTCTCTCAATCTTATCTATTCTTCCTGTCCAGCCAATGGTGAGATCACAGCCAGTACCCCAATGACGATACGTATCAAAACTGCAAAGGTTGATATGCACTCAATGTTGATGTATGACCATGCTCAGAACACAAGCTTCTCAATGCCCTCCGTCCTGCCTATAGTCATGATTTATTTGTCCTGCACCAGTTTGCTATTCCAGCCATCACATTAGACCGTAAGGTGGCTACTGGATGACAAAGCTATCTGTTCTTCTGATGGCTTTTGCCTCTCCTCATTTGGTGAGCGCAAATGAACAGAATGTTCTAATGGAGTTGCCACCACGTAAAGCGGGAAAGGATTGACCCCAAGCTGTTCCCAATGCCATATTCAAACTGGACTCCTTCACGCTCTTGACAGTATCAGCAGCTTTTCAGGCAATGTGTCATTGCACAAGCATTTCTGTAAGCATGGTCATCAGACTTTTTTCTGCCCCAGCAATGGCTCATCTTAGTCCTCTATAGCAAAACATGTGTGTGACCTTACTATCTAAGGACTGGCATTTACACGACCATTTCCTCTTGACCTGGCTCCAGATGCTACCCTCTGAAGTGCCAATATCAGAGATAGACACTGTGAATGAGAATTCAATTACATTGTTTCTTCCTCCTCAGTCTCTTCTCCACTTAAAGGCCTTCTGTCTCTTACAGCACTTCTGGTCAGGTAGTAGTTCTTGGCACCATAAAGGAAGAATATTCAAATGGGGTGAGGGAAAGAGGGAAAGCATGGTAACAGCAGATTGAAAATCACAACAGATTTGGAGTGTGGGTGGTGGAATTCTAGAAAGTGCATTAATCAGGAACATCGCCTCATCCTTTCTTTCAGTGACGCCACTGGATGTGACCTCACTGGCAGCTGTTTTAATGATGGCCAGCACAGCCTTCTCCATTTGGGTGAACATATGCAGCCATGCCCTTGTCCTGCTGGTTGGTTGCTGCTGACTATTATGGGCTATCTTGTCCTTTAAAAGAAAAAGAGTGCACATTGAGTTTGGCTGATGCACCTGTAACGGGGACACAGAGGTTAGCGTTATTGCCTCACAGCGGCAGGGACTTGGATTTGATTCCCGGCTTGGGTTACTGTTTGTGCAGAATCTGCACGTTCTTCCTGTGCCTGCGTAGGTTTCCTCCCACAGTCTGAAAGATGTGTTGGTTAGGTGCATTGGCCATGCTAAATTCTCCCTCCGTGTACCCAAACAGATTCCAAGAGTTTGGCGACGAGGGGATTTTCACAGTAACTTCATTGCAGTGTTAATGTAAGCCTACTTGTGACACTGATAAATAAACTTTAAACACAATTAAATAGGTGGCAGTATGTGCAAGATGTGAATTTGTGGCTTGCAGCAATGGTTTGATATAATTTGATTTATTATTGTCACATGTATTAGTATACAGTGAAAAGTATTGTTCCTTCCTTGCTATACAAACAAAACATACCATTCATACAGTACATAGCAGAGAAGGAAAGGAAATGGTGCAGAATGTAATGTTACAAACATTGCTAAGGTGTAGAGAAAGATCAGCTTAATATATAGTAGGTGCATAATATATAGTGGAAGCAGGGAAGAAGTTCTTGAATCGGTTGGTACTTGATCTCAAACTTTTATATCTTTTTTCCGATGGAAGAAGGTGGAAGAGAGAATGTTCAGGGTGCATGCTGCCCTTGATTATGCTGGCTGTTTTTTTGAGGCAGTGGGAAGTGTAGAAGGAGTCAATAGATGGGAGTTTGGTTCGGTGATGAACTAGGCTAAGTTTGCAATCCTTAATAGTTTCTTGTAGCCTTGGTCAGAGCAGGAGTCATACCAAGCTGTGATACATATGGAAAGGTGCTTCCTATGGTGCATCTGCAAAAACGTGGCGAGAGTCATAGTGGAGATGCTGAGGGACATGTCTTCCACTACACTTCCTGAAGTTGATGACTGTCTCCTTCATTTTACTGACATTGAGATGAGATTATTGTATTTGCACCATGTCCCCACATTCTCTATCTCTTTCCTGTATTTTGTCTCATGAATGTTTGAGATCTGACCCACAGTGGTGGTGTCATCAGCAAACTTAAAAATGGAGTTGGAGCAGAATTTGACCAAACAATCATCAGTGTGTAAGGGGCTGAGGTCATAGCCTTGCGCAACACTCATGTTGAGGATAATCGTGGAGGAGGTGATGTTGGCTATATTACTGATTGTGGTCTGTGGGTTAGGAAGTCCAAGATCCAGTTGCAGAGAGAGGAGCTGGGCCCTAGGCCACAGAGTTTGGAGATGAGTTTTGTTGAGATATGGTGTTGAAGGCTGAACTGTAGTCAATAAATAGGAGTTTGACATAGGGTCTTTGTTATCTAGGTGTTCCAGGGTTGAGTGCATAGCCAGGGAAATGGCTCCTGTTGTTGACCTGTAGCGACATTAGGCAAGCTGTTGTGGATCTATGCGGTTCGGGAAACCGGAATTGTTTTGTGCCATGGCTAGCCTTTCAAAGCACTTCATAATGATGGATGTCAGAGCCACTGGACGATAATCATTAAGGCACACTGCCTGACTTTTCTTAGGTGCCGGGATGATCGTCTTCTTGAGTAGATAGGGACCTCAGACTGTTCTAAAGAGAAGTTGAAGATGTCTGCAAATACCCCGCCAGCTGATCCACGTTGGATCTGAGTGATCGTCCGGGTACCCCGTCTGGGCCAGTTGCTTTCCCAAGGTTAACTTTCAAGATAGCTGATGTGGTGTCTGTGGTAGTGACCTTGGATACCAGTTTGACCTAGGCTTCTGGGACGGTTGATGCCCTGTTGCTGAACTCTTGCTCAAAAAGGGCATACAATATATTGAATTCACTGGGGAGGGCTGCATTGTTGCTGGAGATTCTACATGCCTTCATCTTGTAGCCTGTTATGTTGTGAAGACCTTGCCATAATCGTTGGATATTCATGTGGCTAGCCTGGGACTCTAGCTTGGTCCTGTACTGTCTTGATGCCAAGTGTGTAAAAGTGAGGTTAAGTTATGAATGCTGTTAACATTTTAATTTGACCACAATTGGTTTACATTGCCCAATTATCCAATCAATTAATTAATCTGGATTGATCGCAACCAACATAGTGTATGTTGAGTTTGTCAGTGTTTAAAACAGAATATAATGCACTAGTTATGGAGCAAAAATGTATGACCATGACAAGTAGAGTGGACTAGTCCAAGTCAGGCAGGATGACTGCCATGTGTAAACAGATTTTCCTTCGTTCATATTTCTATTTGGTGCCTTACGGTTTATAAAACTACCCAAAAGTGTTAGTAACCACTGCTGACTGCAAAAGGTTCCCCTCAGAAACCTGTCCTTCATATCCTTGATCAGGCTTGGATCTGTATTTCATATTGAGAGGACTCAAATGTCCTGCAGTACTACTTTCTAATACAAAGCTCCCAATGTGCGCTGAGTTCTTTTTCTAAACCATTGATCAAAATCTACCCTGTGTTATCCATCTTTCTTGAACTTCTATAACTTGAGCTTTATGTTCCTTCAGTTCTCGATCAGTCAAGTCTCCAAATAATTTTCCTTTATCACACCTTATGCTATTCCCCATGATCAGTCAGTTTTACAATTATCATCTGCAGCCATCAAACTAACTTTCAGAAGCTTCATTGTTTGTATTTATTATTTATTTATGCCCAAAGATGTTCAGAAGGCCCTTTGATGAACTGTTCATAATGGCTATCTAGTCTAACTGTTCGATTTCATTATCGAATGTTCCATGGAGTAATTTACTAAAATAACTTGTATTCCATTTCCACACACTAATAACTTGCATTTCAGCATACATCCTAATTAGGCAAGGTTAGATGAAAGACAGCACAGGTTTTTTTGATTCATTCAAGGGACATGGGCATCGCTGGCTGTCCAGCATTTGTTGCCCATCCCTGGTTGCCCGAGGGCAATTGAGAGTCAACCACATTGCTGTGGCTCTGAAGTTACATGTAGGCAGACCAGGTAAGGATGGTAGATTTCCTTCCCTAAAGAACATTAGTGAACCAGATGGGTTTTTCCGATGATTGACAATGGTTTCATTGTTATTATTAGATTCTTAATTCCAGATATTTTTCATTGAATTCAAATTCTACCATCTGCCATAATGGGACTCAAACCCTGGTCCCCAGAACATTAGCTGATTTTCTGGATTAATAGTCTAGCAATAATACCATTAGGCCATCACCTCCCCTGAAGTATGGTTACAGGAACAGAGAATGCTGAAAAAAACTTAGCAGGTGTGGCAGCATCTTTAAGGAGAGAAAGCAGAGTTAACTTCTTGAGTCCTTTTGATTCTTTGCCAGAACTGATAGGTAGAATTGATTCTCTGTTCTTGTTTTAGATCCCAGCATCCACAATATTTTGCTTATTGTAGTATGGATTATTTGTTTTAAATATCTATTCAGTTGCTCTCCCACTATTGCCTGGTCTAATTCTGGTGAACCTAAGAATCACCATTTTATTGGCCTGTGTTTAGAAAAACTAAACCTTAGTTGTTTCCAGTAAAATTAAACTTACAGCACTAACCTATTCCATTGTGTGATTATTCGGACTACTGAAGCAATTGTTGCCTAGAGATGTTGACTGGTGTTGTAAGCTATTTCTCACCATTGGTGGTCTCCTAATTTGCTTTTTCAATTCAGGTATTATCTTGTTGTAACTTTACAAGGGGAGGAATTCTCCCATGCTGTGTTGGCAGGTTCAATGCCACGTGAGGAGGGGACGGGTAAAGTGGGAGAATTTGGCAGGAGGTCCTAGAATTGGTTTGACACTGTTTTGAAATGACACCGGGATCTTCCGATACTGCCTGCCATGGTGGGTTGTGATTTCCACCAGAGGCCAGCATGAAACTGATTTGCCTCCTGCTAACAGGATGCAGATGAATGGCCAATCAGAATTTTTCTACCATGCCTGATTCTCAACAATGCCAGCGGGAAAACACACCAATCCAGAACATGTCTGGACTAACATGGCATGCAGAAATCCTTATTTAAGAAGGCCTTGTAGGTTGTGGAAATCTAATGGGGAAGATAAAGCCCTCCATGGTCCAGTAGCTGAAGCACCACATGCTGCATTGGGTGGGTGGAGCTTCATCCACATGGTCTGAATCTGCAAAGCAACACCCAGAAAATGAGTGTGCCACGCAACAAACTTGCTCAACCTTTGAACCTTCTTCCAGGACTCTCATTCAAACTTCGGACCTTCTTCCAGGAACTTCACCAGGGGATTGGATTTTCTTCCAGGGATTTTGTCATGGGATAGGACTTTGCAGGGATTTCACCTTAGGATTGAACCTTCCTCCAAAGACTTCACCATGGGACCAGACCTTCTTCCAGGAACTTCACTAGGGGATTGCGCTTTCTTTCAGGGAATTTACCATGGGATTGGATTAAGTGGAACTGAGCAGCGACAGATCAGCCATGATCTTATTGAATGGCGGGACAGGCTCGAAGGGCTAGATGGCCTACTCCTGCTCCTATTTCTTATGTTCTTATGTTCACCATGGGATTGGACTTCCTCCAGAAGGTTCACCATGGGATCTAACCTTGTTCCAGGGACTTTGCCAGGGCATCAAGGTTGCATCCAGGGATTTTTTCATGGCATCAGATACTGTCTGCCATGGGGTTTGTGATTCTCACCAGCATAAAACTGACTTTCCTCCTGCTAACAGGATGCAGATGAATGCCATTTCTGGTTGGCCATTCATCTGAAGTGGGAGAAGATGCTGGAAAGGATATTACAGGGGTGTTAAAAGGCAACAGATGGAATAGAGGGGGAGGGTAGGAATGATCATTGTCTGTGGGGTTATGTGCAGGTGTGGAGTAACATGGCAGCGTGTCTAGGTATGAATGGACATGAGGGGGTGTCTCCGTGTGAAGTAGCATGCGGGGATGTCCAGATGTGAAGGGGCTCACAGGTGAAGGTTTCGGTGGAGTCAATTGTGGAATCCTGGGGAGTGAACTGAGGATAGGTATCACATGAGGAAATGGTGAGAGTTAAAGGGATAGAGGGAGCTGGTAGGGTTGGAGGGTGAGGGTGTGATGATGTCACATTAAGTGGCACCAAGGATGGTTGGTGGGGTTGTTGAGATATACATTGTCTCAGGAAATGAGCAGGGTGAGGGCAGAGGAGGTCAAAGGTTGTGGGGGTGGGATTCTCAGGGAGGAAGGGTATATGGTCACTGACTTGAACATTATCAAAGGAGAGGGTAGAAGATAGAACGGGAACTATGGGAAGGCCGAAAGTAATACTAGTGGGGAGGGGGAGGTGGAGGTGGAGGCGGGACCTGTCAATAGTTATGGGTGAAAGAATGCGGGTGTCTGGGGAGGAAACGCTGCTGGAGCACTTGAAGAATGTGACCATGACCATTGCTGGTCTGGTTGAAATTAAGCAGGCGGCAGTGATCCCAATTTGCTTCTTGGCAGTAGATTCAGTGGATGGGTGACGATGTAAGTCATCTCAACTGGACAACTGAAAAGAAATCCCAGCGTGCATAATTTTGACAATTCTAGGGACCTGGAACACATGAGATGATGGATGAAGGATCAGTGTGTGCATGAATGTGCTTGAACATGGCTCACAAGGGCCTAGGCATATACCCTTGACTTGGTGTAGATTCAGGGGCTCAGGTGTCAGCAGGAGAGTGGGAGGGCATGTTAGGACATGTTCAATAAGTCTCAAGTACAACATTAAAACTAGATAGTAGACATTATTGAACTGAAAGTGATTATATAAGTTGAGTAATTATGACAATCAGTTTTTCATATATACAATCAGTTGTGATCAATATTTCTTAGTTTTCTTTGGCCTGTTAGTTCTTCTAGGTCCTCCTGTGACACCTACAGCAGGGGTGGAGGCAACCTGTTGATTATTTGGCCCTTAGGGTGTCCTCTGAGAACTGAGGCCTGGAGGGTGTTAGCCTCCTTTGACTGCCCTTCTGAGGATGAGCTGCTCCTCCCTTATGCTGCCCAAAGGGCCCAGGAGGCAACTGGAGAGAATTTGAGGTGTCCTGACCCCCTCTCATGTGTCAAAACCTTAAGTGTTCCCATGGCTATTGCACTGGAGTGTGAATCTGCACATATCTCCAAACTAGGATCTCTAGCAGGATCTGTTGGACTAGGATCCCCATGGAATCTGCCAACTTCCTAATGGAAACTTTGATGTGCATACGGGTCATCAGCCGACAGATGAATGAACTCATCCAACTTGTATGTCACCCTGTTGTGGGCCTCCAACATCTCTGCCTAATGTTGCCTGTGCCTCTTGATGATTCCCCACCATTGCCTTGTAAGGCCTATTGCAGAAGCCTGTCATCACACTCAGACGTTGCAGATGCCTCTAACCCAGCACTCTTCCAAGTTTCAGTAAGCTCAGTCAACCTTGCCTCCTCTGCTGTGGACACCAGAGCACACTGACCACCTGAGTGTGAGACTCTTCCTATGTTAGTGCTCATACCCACTGAACTGTTTGTCTCTGGGTTTGTGGTGAGTACATGTTTCTGCTGTGATGCCTGTACAGGTGCATATCTCTTGTGTTCTCTCCTGGCTTCTCTATGGGCAAGGGCTTCTGCTGAGGTCTGACAGGGAGTCCTCATCCTCGAGACTTGGCCTCTTCCTGGCGCTATCTATAAACGAGAGAGAGGCGAGCTAGTGACAGCGTGAGCTGCCTCCAACATGGAAGCAACCTTGGCCTTTAGGTTTCAGTACCATGCATGGATCCTTACTAGGTGGAGGCCCAAATTCAATTTCCAATCTTTAATGGCCCAGTACTGCTCCACACCTACTAGCTGGACTGCCCTCTCACTGAACTCTGTGAGAGCGTTCAGGTGTAGGGTCCTCCCTTTCCCCACTTTGGTCTTCTCATGTCCTCACTGGTTGTGCCTCAATGTATCCTTCTCAAAAATAACAGAAAGATGGGTTCGAGAGGAATTCTACGCTGCACACATGAGATGATGGATGAAGGATCAGTGTGCGCCCATATGTGCTTGAACATAGCTCACAAGGGCCCAGGCGTATACCCTTGACTTGCTGCAGATTCATTCAGGGGCTCGGGTGTCAGCAGGAGAGCGGGAGGGGTTGTTAGGACATGTTCAATAAGCCTCACGTACAACATTAAAACTAGATAGTAGACATTATTGAACTGAAAGTGATTATATAAGTTGCATAATTGTGACAATCAGTTTTTCATATATACAATCAGTTGTGATCAATATTTCTTAGTTTTCTTTGGCCTGTTAGTTCTTCAACATAACAATATCACGTTCATTTCTCATACCCACTCTTCTTAGAGATAACCTATTAGATTGTGTGACATGGCATTAAACTCTGTAAGTTGTCCAGAAGGGAGGGCCAGCTGTCTCCAAAGCACTGAAGCTGTCCACATGCAAGGTTAAGGCTGAGAGAGACTTCTCATTTGCAGAGGTTGCTGGTGTCCTCTGCTCTTGAGCTCCTTTCCCTCCGCCCCCGTTTTCATACACGTTGATCTCTATGTAGAAGGATGAAAGAGACAGTGGTCACTCCACTGCAGAATGGATGCATTATGGGGTGGGGGGGTTGGCGTTGTGAGGAATGACCTTATACCATTGCCACTCAGACCCTTGTACCCTGGCATTTACTATGCGTGAGCAGCCGAAGTCTCACTCTGATAAATCGGATGAGGTTACTCATTGTTTTCCAGCACCTGATGGCTGAACTGTGCTGGATGGCCTGTACACTCTCATAATGGCGACCTGGACCCATATAGGGTTGGATTCTTCCTCTTCCTATAAGCCAGGTAAAGGACAAACCTCCTGACCTCAACATGGTTGAGAAGGGTGTGCAGAGATGTGCCACTAGCTTAAATGCTGGACTTCCCTCTCCCCTTCCTGCCATCTTTATTAAACTTGATAGTAAGTTGATTGTCTGGTTGCCTTTTAAATTCGGTGCCTGGATATGAAGAAGCGATGTGTACTATCCAGCCTGTCAGTACCATACTAGATGTCAGGAAACTTCTGACTACATAATTAGAGATCCCAGGGATGCAAGATCCCATGGAATTTTCAGTCTTTGCAGCAGGAAACATTCTTCGTCCTGCCTTCTCCATCCTGGATGGGGTGTTTCTTGGAAGTATTATGTTTTTCAGTGATGGACCTTAAACATAGAACATTACAGCGCAGTACAGGCCCTTCGGCCTTCGATGTTGTACCGACCAGTGGAACCAATCTAATGACCCTGTAACCTTAATGGAAAGAAAAGTGTGAAGTTAGCTGTCCAAATTTCTACAGCCTCTTGTAGGTCAATGTTTATGTGTACTTGGGTTATATTATGAAATCTTATGGGGATGAAGTGAAAATTTCCCACTTGAGTCTTTTTTAAGAGCTTTAAACAAAGGATTGATGTCTTCCCCTGACAGGTGCTCATTGTGCACTGGAGAGGCCTTTAGATATGGCCCCTGGATCATCAAAGCACTGAGTTGATTGTGGGGCAGGTTAATCATAGGCTACCCTCTTGTGATGCATTGTAGAATCACTGCTTGTCTTCTTTTTCTTCTAAGTTCCACACTATATGGTGTAAAAAGCTGCCATTACTGTTGGTGGGCTCAACCCCACTTTTCCTGCCTGACATCAGAATTTGCCTTCAAGAAAATCTTATCCTACGTTTTGCATTCTTAGTATGTCATTGATACAGGAGTTACCTGAGCAAGTCACCAGAATCAACTAATGCCTCATCTCTCTTGATGCCAGGAGCTGATGGCGCTGCTTCCTCCTTGTCCCCTTCAATTTCCTCATTTGAGGTGGCTGGCTACTATTGCTCCTCCGAAAACAGATGTCTCTGTGCAGCAATGTAGTGAAATATACTGCACAAAATGACCAAAAGGGAAATTATTCATGGGCATATTGCAGGGGTCCCCTCCAGAGCTATCAAAACACTTGAACTTCATTTTCAGCAAGAGTGGCACAGTGGTTAGCACTGTTTCTTAACAGTGTTAGGGACCCAGGTTTGATTCCCGGCTTGGGTCACTGTCTATGTGGAGTTAGCATGTTCTCCCCACATCTAGGTGGGTTTCCTCCGAATGCTCCGATTTCCTCCCACAGTCCAAGACGTGCTGGTTAGATGACTGGCTGTGCTAAATTCTCCCTCAGTGTACCTGAACAGGCTCTGGAATTGGCGATTAGGGGATTTTCATAGTAACTGAAGTGTTGATGTAAGCCTATTTGTTTCAACATAAATATAGCTCACTATGACTCATGAGTGGCAGAAACTGAGCATGGCTATATATTCCTGACACTCTCCTGTTGACTATGAAAGTTGATGGAGAAGATGATGCTTTAGATAACTATAGCAAAGAGAGAATCAGTGATTTGCTTCATACAACTATTTATTGCAGATTGGGCAGTGCACACGATGTTCCTTCTGGCAGACTGGAAAGGACTCCTCGACTGGTATTTCAACTACACGCCTCTTCTGGGCGGCTTAGGCGGATTAGAGATATCACCAATGTGTGCTCAAGTACAACAGTACAATAACTGCTGATATTGGGACATTGCGTTATTTACACAGCAAACTCTAGAAGTTCATATTCGTTTAATGTTCACTTTGCTTTTAGAGGTGTTTTGGTTACAAAGCTTACAAATAAAAAGAAACATGAAGTATTCTGGACAATTGCCATGCAAGACTTACCTGGGAACTTACCTGGTATTCCTCAATGCATCTTTGTAGTAACTCCCCCAATACGATGCTATGGAGCTTGGAATTTACAGCCAATGTCCAAATAAGACTACAAGAGATTGCACTTAAGAAAAAGACAAAGAAAATGGAGGATTAAAAAGAGAAAGAAACTTCAGGTTCAGAAGATCTGAAATAGAGCAATGAAATCTTGGAAACATTCAATGGGTTTCCAGATCTGAAAAGAGAGAAAAATAGACCAATACCGTAGCCACTAACCCATTTCACTCACCTAACACTTCTTTCTGTGAAGAATCTAGCGGCATAGTTGGGGTGTGAATTTATTAAGCTCAAAGTTCAGAACACCCTATCAACAACCTGAGGGTTACCATTGACCAGAAACTGAACTGGACTAGTCATGTAAATACTGTGGCTACAAGAACAGATCACAGGCTAAGAATCTTGTGGTGAGTAACTCATATCTTGACTCTCCAAAGCCATCCAAGGCACAAGTTAGGAGTGTGATGGAAGTGATGGAATATTCCCCACTTGACTTGATCCCCCAACACTCAAGAAGTTTTACTTCATTCTAAATAAATTAGTCCCCTAGATAGGCACCACATGCACAAATGTTCACTCCCTCCACCACCAACGCACAGTAGCTGTCATGTATACTATCTACAAGATGCACCTTAGGAACTAACAAAGGCTCCATTGATAACACCTTCCAAAACCACAACTGCTACCAACATTTGGAAGTTCCCTTCCAAACCACTTAGGATCCTGATTTTGAAATATATCGTCATGCCTTCATTGTCAGTGGGTCAAAATCCTCGAACACACCTCGTCTAACATCATTGTCGGTGCACCAATGCCACATGGACTGTAATGATTCAAGAAGGCAACTCACCATCATCTTTTCAAGGGCAATTAGGCTTGGTCAATAAATGTTGACCTTGCTAGTGACTCCCACATTCCATGAATGAATGAAAAAAGCTAAATACTTCAAAAGGCCAAGGAAATATATGAGATTGGGTACCTGAAGCTTGCACTGACCTTGGTCATAGGAGTTGAATGACCATTCCATCCGGAAACTCATATTCATTTCTCATTCCTGTCAACTTCTTGCTCTCCTCCCCTAAGCACATCCTCTTGCCATCATGTCAGTCGCAATCCACCACATTGTTGTGCAAGGCTACAAGCTTCTTCCAGCTAAGACGATAACTTAACATGTAATTGTTCTAAATATATTGTAATTTGATTCCCAACAGATAGTCATGAATATCACTAACAATCTTTTAGTGTTTGACAATCTACAAATGCAATCCAAACTCAGGAGTGATATTTAAATAGTCCAAAAATTTACATTCCTTGTTGATTTTGTAAATTTACAAATATTTACCCTGAAGTGAATTCTGTAAATCACCATCATACAAGAAACTGGAGTTATTGCAAGAAGATGCATGCTTTCATGTTAGAGGGATCTGTGACTGCATTTGAAGTTGGATGGTTTTATAATTCTCATGTGTAAATCATAATGTAAGTAGAGGTTATACAGAATGGAAATGACCCTGGTTCCTGCATTATTTAAGAGGAAAATCCATATAATATTGAATAGGGTTTTTTTTAACTGGGCAAAGGGTAGAAACTGTGGAGGTTTAAAGAGACTTGTGGGTGCAGGTATATGGACCATTTAAAATATTAAGGTAAGATGTCTCACAACACCAGGTTAAAGTCCAACAAGTTTATTTGGAATCGTGAGCCTTCGGAGTGCTGCTTCTTCATCAGGTCACCTGATGAACTGGTGCGGCAACAATAATCTCTCCCTCAATGTCAACAAAATGAAGGAGATTGTCATCGAATTCAGGAAGCATAAAGGAGAACATGCCCCTGTCTGCATCAACAGGGATGAAGTAGAAAGGGTCGAGAGTTTCAAGTTTTTTGGTGTCCAGATCACCAACAACCTAATCTGGTCCCCCCATGCCGACACTATAGTTAAGAAAGCCCACCAATGCCTCTACTTTCTCAGAAGACTAAGGAAATTTGGCATGTCAGCTACGACTCTCACCAACTTTTACAGATACACCAGAAAAAGCATTCTTTCTGGTTGTATCACAGCTTGGTATGGTTCCTGCTTTGCCCAAGACCGCAAGGAACTATAAAAGTTTGTGAATGTAGCCCAGTCCATTACGTAAATCAGCCTCCCAGCCATTGACTCCGCCTACACTTCCCGCTGCCTTGGCAAAGCAGCCAGCATAATTAAGGACCCCACACACCCCAGACATTCTCTGTTCCATCTTCTTCCGTTGGGAAAAGGCACAAAAGCCTGAGGACCTGTACCAACAGACTCAATAACAGCTTCTTCCCTCTGCTGTTAGACTTTCGAATGGACCTACCTTGCATTACGTTGCTCTTTCTCTACACCCTAGCTATGACTGTAACACTACATTCTGTACTCTCTCATTTCCTTCTCTATGAATGGTATGTTTTGTCTGTATCATGCGCAAGAAACAATACTTTTCACTGTAAGTTAATATATGTGACAATAATAAATCAAATCAAAATCATAGTCTGAAGAAGGTTAATATGGCTTTTGTTAACTGCTAGAACTATTTACAAAGTTATAGTAAAAGCTACGAGCTAGGAGTTGTCTTCATATTTGGGTTTGCATGTGGCTCTGTCCACTACCATACTGACCCCTGAGTATGGGTCATGTGTTTTCTTACATTATTGTATGGGTAGTACTGTACTCAGTCCCACATTAGCCCTATATGTACCAGACCCTCATGCTACCATATTGATAACTGACTCCAAGAGTTAAATCATGAGGGGAGATTACACAAGCCGGAGTTGTAATCCCCAGCATTTAGAAGGTTAAGTGCTGACTTGATCAAGGTTTTCAAGACGTTAAGATAAACTAGATCGAGAGAAATTATTTCCATTGGTTGGGGAGCCCAACACTAAGGGGCAGAGTCCAAAATTTAGATCCAAATCTTTCAGGAGTGACATTAGGAAACACTTCTATATACAAAAGCTGGTTAAAGTTTTGAGTTCTCTTCCACAAATTGTTGCTAGATAATAGTAAATTTAATATGAGATTGATAGATTTTTGATATTGATGTTAAGATATTAATATCTCAATTAGAGATTAGATATTAGAGATACTTTTATTAAAGATATTAATATCTTAATATCTTTAATATCAAATATATTAAGGGATATGGACAAAGGAATCAATTAGTAGATGTTAGAATCAGAAAATCTTACTAAAAAGAGGAACTTATTTATCAAGATACCTTTTAAGAATCAAATGACTATAAAATATGGAGAATTAGCCACCTGACATATGTCTTTCTGGGGATTATGAAACTTTTGATTGGCTTTTGGTTTAGTTTGAACTGCTAACACTCACTAAACAATGCGAATGAATCGTGCATCCATTTTTGTAACATGGCCATAGAATAATGAAGGATAGAATGAAGTGAAGAATGGCGCATCTTCAAATGGCTGATGTGATGTTTTCTGTATCGTAGCAAATATACAAGTTATGATTTTCTCTGATAAAGATGGATAGAGTACTTTGAATTGAAAGTACTCTACATGAATATTATTCTTCCCCTTCACATGATAAATAGCAAAAGCTGCCGTGTTTAATAAATCTCACTGTTGCCTTGGGAATATTGTTATTAGCTTCAACATGCCTCAGCTATTCTGCAATTAGTTATTCAGCAATATTTTCAAACCAACATGTCATAAGCTCATGGAACAAAGTAAAAAAGTTGTTGGAGATAATTCTTATTCCTTTTGACAGATTTTTAAAAAAGGAGTGTGAAACTTTTTTCGGTGTTACTTTTATTAGCATATATTCAGGGTTATGATTCAGAATTTAAGAGATTTTAGGAACAGAAATATATTTGCACCAAGACTATTCATTTCCAGGATCAGTGAATTTAGTACTCTTTCATTATTTTTCCATTGATTAACAACTTCAAATTTATGTTCTCAATATTTTTCAAATCTTTACTAATCTGAGGCATAAAATCTTTTTGTCATTTCACATCTGGCAAAATAATTCTGTGACATAATTCATTTGATTGCATTTGTGCATTTCAAGTCAGATCAAGTAATTCCTACTCATATATCTCATTAGCGTTTTACTAAATGTTGCAGGAATTGTTACTTTTAGACAGAGTCTGAAGTGATGACATTATAGTTGTTTCATGGAAGGTTTTATTCAGTAAACAAAAGGAGTTGACATTATACAGCACACAATTCTGTATAATTGATTCATGAACTTAGTTTTGAGATATTTGGAATACATTTTATGAAGAATCAGTATTAAGATAAAGTACTGCAGTTTGTGTTTTACAAACTTCGGTTACCTTTGTGAATTTAAATGCTCAATTAGACCAGAGGATATGTTTGTAATGACCAAAACCGGATTGTAATATGGTGCACTTAAGGATGTAACCTCAGAATCAATGTTGCAGCACTTGAAGCTGGAAATTGCAGTCAACAGTTACTATTTAATACTGTTGACTTTATTACAATAAAAAGAGAGAAGAGCTTTCAATCATTTGTGATTGCGCAAGCAGATGATAGTTGTGCTTTTTCATTTTAGCACGCAATACAGTTGGTTGATTGTCCACTTACAAATCTAGTTCCCTGAGATACTTAGAATGCTGATACCCATTGACTTTATCAAATTAAAATAGGCAAAGAACAAAACAAATAGCAGTGGTACAAATTAATGTAAGCATTCATCCCCTAAAATGTGAGCCAATCTTTTTCAGGATCCAACCAATTTTGATTTGTTTCTCACTGTGAAAATAAAACAAATAATAATTTGTTAGGTCACTGTTCCATATTAGATTTGGGTTTTTCATGTAGACTAAAAGCTTCTGGTCTATGCAGTGTATATGGAATTTTAAAATGCAGGATGAAAGGACATCTAACTGATAGCTCTGGGTAGTTGCTGGAAGAATATTTCTCCTTATGGGGATTTCTGGATCTGAAGGGCACATTATCAAAAAGGGATCTTCCATTTAAGGTGGAGACGAGGAGGAAGTTCTTCTTTTGGAGGGTTGTTAATCTTTGCGATTCTGTGCCTCAGAGAGTATTGCAGGATGGGTCATTGACTATATTCAAGGCTGAGTTAAATATTTGACCTACAAGAGAGTCAAGAGCTATGTGGGCAGGTGGAAAAGTGGAGTGAAGGCCACAATCAGGTTGGCCATAATCTTGCTGAATGGTATAGCAGGCTTGAAGGGCCAAATGACCTATTCCTTGGTCTATTCCTTTTATTTAATGTTCTTAAATATGAAGATCATCATCTATTTATGTCACTGGAGCCCAACTGTTATTTTTACTGGAGGCCTAAAGTGGGAAGCAGTATTGACTTCTCCGCAAAACCAAACCTGCTAGGAATAGGAGCCAGGACCAGAAGAGGCTCAGTCAATTACTCATTTAAAAAAATGTAATCTTTCTTGTGTGACAGGAGCAGCAGGAGTGCTGGACTTGATTTCATCCTCTCCTCTGTGATGTGATATGCCTCCCTAAGCCACTTATCATGCGGATGAAGCCCAGTTTTAAAATTGTCTCCTTGTTGCCACTCCTGGGTGGCCCATAAGCTGCTTTCTTGAAACATAACTGTGTAGAATTGTAAAACTTTGCATGAGAAGGATCAAATCCTTCATTGTGCTTGTGTTTACTCTCCAAAAGTGCTATCCACTTTTTAAATGATAGATTGCATTATTAGTACTATGGAAGCCTTTTAAGTTGCTGGTGTTCTCGGTTTTCCAGTTCTTTGTTCAACACCACAGGATTTAAGAAAGAAAAAAGTATTCTTTATGTCCTGAAGCTGAGATGATTAGCCTTCAACAACCACAATCATCTTCCTTTGTGCTCGGTATGATTCTAACCAGTGTAGAGCTTTCTCCTTGATTTCCATTGACCTAAATTTTGCTGGGCCTCTTGACATCATATTTGGTCAAATGCTGCCTCAATGTCAAGATACTTACTCTCAACTCATCCCTGGAATTCAGCTTTTCTGACCATGTTTGGAAGAAGGTTATAATAAGATCTGGATGTGAGTGGCCCTGGTATATTCCTAAGTTCATAAGATATAGTAACAGAATTAGGCCATTTGGCTCATTGCATCTGCTCTGCCATTCTTTCATAGCTGATGTGTTCCTCATCCCCATTTTCCTGCCTTCTCCCCATAACTGTTCAACCCATACCAATTAAAAATCTAACTCCTCCTTAAATTTGCTCACTGAGCCAGTATCAAATGTACGTTGGGGTAGCAAATTACACAGATTTTTGGGAGAAGTAGTTTCTTCTCAACTCTGTTCTAAATTTGCTACCCCTTATCCTAAGACTATGGCCTCCCGTCCTAGAATGCCCCACAAGAGGAAGTATCCACTCCACGTCTACCTTATCCACACCTCTTATCATCTTATAAACCTCAATAAGGTACGATGGTGACTTTTAAGGGGCATCTTGACAAATATATGAATAGGATAGGAATAGAGGGATATGGTACCCCAGAAGGGTAGGGGGTTTTAGTTCAGTTGGGCAGGATGGTTGGTGCAGGCTTGGAGGGCGGAAGGGCCTGTTCCTGTGCTGTAATTTTCTTTGTTCTTTGGTTTTGTTCAATTTGACCTCCCTTCATTCTTCTAAATTCCAGAGGGTATAGGCCTAAACTGTTCAAGCTCTCTTCATGGGACAAACTCATCTCTGGAATCAAGCTAGTGAACCCCTTCTGAACCTTCAATGCCACAACATCTTTCCAAAAATAAGAGAATCAAAACTATGCAGAATACTCCAGATGCAGTCTCATCAATACTTGTATAGTTGCAAAAATACTTCCTTACCTTTATATTCTATTCCTTTAGCTATGAATGCTAACATTCCATTCGCTTTCTTTATTATGTGCTGTACCTGCATGCTAGTTTTCTGTGATTCATGAATGAGGACACTCAGATCCCTCTGCACCAGAGCACCCTGAATTCTCTTCCTATTTAGATAATAAGTCGCCTTCCCCTTTTTCCAACCAAAATGCATGACCTCACGCTTCTCCACGTTAAACTCCATTTTGGCTCACTCTCCTAACGTGTCTATATCCATTTGTAGTGTTCTTATTTCCTCATTGCAATTTACTGTCCTGCCTATTTTTGTGTCATCTGCATATTTAGCTATAGAGCCTTCTATTCCTTTTTCCAAGTCATAAGTATAGATTGTAAATAGTTGGGGCCCAAGGACTGAACTCTGTGGCACCCCTCTAGTTAGTTTTTGCCATTCAGAGAGAAAAAAAGTTATCCTGATGCTGTCTTCTGTCCGTCAGCCAGTCACCTGTTCAAGCTAATAAATTACCCCTAATCCCATGTGATCTAACCTTGTGAATTAACTATTTGCGCGGCATTTTATTAAACACCTTCCAGAAGTCCAGATGTACTACATCAAAGGATCCCTATTATCCGCTTTGCTTGTTACATCTTTGAAGAACTCTAGCAAGTTAGTCAAACATGATTTGCTCTTTGTAAAATCATGCTGACTCTGATGGATAGCGTTTTCACTTTCCAGACGTCCTGATAATGCTTCCTTGATCATTCATTCTAATACCTTCCCAACAAGAGATCTTAAACCAACTGGTCTGTAACTTCTCACATTTTGCCTCCCTCCCTTTGTGTATAAGGGTGTTACATTAGCATTTTTCAAATCCATTGGAACCATTCCTCTGTCCAGAGAATTTTGGAATATTATAACCAATGGATCCACTATTTCCACTGCCACTTCCTTTGATGTAGGCCATCAGGGCCAGGAGGCTTGTTTGCCCTCAATCCCAATACTTCGTTGAGTACCTTTTCCATATCGATGTTGATTGTTCTGAATTCTATCCTTTCTGTTTCTGACTTGCCCGTTCCCATAGGAATGGTATTAGTGTCCTCCACCATGAAAACTGAGGAAAATTATTGGTTTAACATCTCTGCCATTTCAGTGTTCCCACTATTAACTCTCCGGTTTCGTCTTCCAAGGGACTACCATTCAATTTAGCGACTCTCTTCCTTTTCATGTTCTTACAGAAGCTTTTGCTATACTTTTTGATATTTTGCATTAGTTTTCTTTCATAACTTACCTTAACTCTTCTTATTACTTTTTTAGTATCCCTTTGTTTATGTTTGAAAGTTCCCCAATCTTCCAGTCTGCCACTGGTCTTTGCAATATGATATACCTTAGTTTTTGTCTTTATGTTGTCCTTGACTTCCTTGTATGCCATGGACATTTTTTACCCTCCTTACCATCTTTCTCCCTCGCTAGGATATGTTTTAGTTGTGTGGAATTGAGTATCCCTTTAAACAACCACCACTGCTCATCTGCTGTCCTACCTTTTAGCCTTCCTGCCCACTCTACTCAGGCCAAATCTGTCCTCATGCCTAAGTAATTTCCTTTGTTTAATTCCAGAACTCTAATGCCGCACTCCCACTTTCTCATCCCCAAACTGAATTTTGAATTTAATCATACTATGGTCACTACTCCCTAATGATCCTGAACAATGAGGTCATCAATTAATCCCTTCTCATTACACAATACCAAATCCAGAGTAGTCTGCTCCCTTATTGGTTCCACAAATACTGTTCCAAGAAACAACCTCTAACACATTCAATTAATTCTGCCTTCAGGCTACCCTCGTCAATTTGATTTTTCCAATCTATGTGCACATTAATATAGATTGTTAATTTAGTATCCCTTTGTTTATTTATGTTTGAAAATTTCCCAATCTTCTGCTCCAAAGGGAGCATTGGTGAGCAGGTTATTGGTGACTAAGTATTGCTTGGCAGCTTTTATCACTTTAATTGTGAATATTGATGGGACAGTAATTGATCAGGTTGGAGTTGTCATGCTCTTTTTGGACAGGGCATACTTTGGGAATTTTTCCACATTGTTGGGAAAATGATACTGTGGTAGCTGAACTGGAACAGCTTGGCCAAGGTATAGCAAGATTATAAATGCAGCTAGGATTATAAATGCAGCTAGGAAGTTTTCAGGGTCAATCGAGATGTTTGTTGAATCTTCTCCTCCAATTTATTGTTTAACTGTTCATCACCATACAGGATGAGGCGTGGCAGGGCTGCAAAGCTTTGATCTGATCCTTTGCTTATGGAATCATATATCTTTGTCTATATCATGGAGCCTCCATTGTTTAACATGCAAGTTGTCCTGTGTTGTAACTTCACCAGATTGGCAACTCATTTTTAGGTATGGCTGGTGCTGCTCCTGGCATGATCTCCTGCACTCAGTATTGAACTAGGGTTAATTCCTTGTCTTGATGGTAATGGTAGTCCTGAGGGATGTTCTATGCTAGGCCATGTGATTGAATACAATCCTGCTGCTGCCAATGCAGCACTGGATCTCCGGTACGCCTGGTTGTAAGCTACTAGATCTGATCTGAATCTATTCCAATTATACACAACATGACGGAGGGTATCCTCTGTGAAAACATGCTTTCCTCTCCACAAGAACCATGTGATGGTCATTCCTACCAGTACTGTCAGCTATCTGTGACAGGTGGATTGGTGAGGACAAAGTCAAGTAGGTTTTCCCTTTTGTGGGTTCTTTCTCTGCATGACAGAAGTCCTGTCTGACAATTATGCCCTGCAGGGCTTGGTTTAAGTTCAATCAGTAGTGGTGCTACTAAGCCACTCTTGCTGATGGACATTAAAGACCCCAACCAGGGTACATTTTGTGTCCTTGCTACCTCTGTACTTCTTCCAAATAATATTCAACATGGAAGAGCACTGATTCATCATCTGAGGAAAATTGATAGATGATAATCATCAGTAGATATCCTTGCCCATGTTTGACCAGATGCCATGTGACTTCATGGGTCCAGAGTCAGTTTTGGGGACTTCCAGATCCACTCCATCCTAACTGTGTTATGTCAGGTGGATCTATCTTGCCAGGCGAACAGCACGTGCCCAGAGATGGTGATGGAGGCGTCTTGAACATTGTAAGATATGTTTCGTGAGTGTAATTAAGTCATTCTTTTTTTTAAAAGAAACGAATTATGGGTGTTGCTGGCTAGGCCAGTAGTTATTATCTATCTGTAGTTGCCCTTGAGACAGCAGTGGTAAGCTGCCTTCTTGAACCACTGCAATTCGTGTTGTATAGGCAAACAATGCTGTTCAGGATGGAATTCCAGGATTTTGACCCAGTGACAATGGTGGAACAATGGTATATTTCCAAGTCAGGATTGTGAGTGATTTGTAGGGAAATCTTCAGGTGGTGGTGTTCCTAGGTTTCAGCTGCCCTTATTTTTCTAGATGGTAGCGGTGTGGGTTTGTAAGGTGCTGCTTAAGGAGCATTGGCAAGTTCCTGAAATGCAACATGAAGATGGTACACACAGCTGTCACTGTGCGTTGGTGGTGGAGGGAGTGAATGTTTATGCATCGTGTCCATCAGGTGGGTTGCTTTGTGCTGGCTGGTGTCGAGCTTCTTGAGTGTCGTTGGAGCTGCATTCATCTAAACAAGTGAAGGATATTCCATTACGCTCCTGACTTGTGCCTTTCAGGTGGACAGGCTTTGGTGAGTCCAAAGGTGCAGTATGTACATGGTTAGTTCAGTTTCACAATGCTGATAGTGGGGGGATTCAGAGATGATAATACTATTTAATGTCAGTGGGCGAGGATTAGATCCTCTGTTATTGGAGATTGTCATTGTCTGGCACTTGGGTGGTGTGAACGTTACTTGCCTCATATCAGCCCAACCTGGATATTGTCCAGCTTTTGTTGCATTTGGACGTAGACCACTTCAGTCATGAATGGTGCTGAACGTAGTGCAATGAGCATTGCCACTTCTGACCTCATGATAGAAGGAAGATTATTAATGAAGCATCTCAGGATGGTTGGGCCCAGGACATTACCCTGAGGAACACCTGCAATGATGTCCCGAAATTGAGATGATTCACTATCAATCACCACAACCATTTTCCTTTGTGCCAGGTATCACTCTAACCAGTGGAGGGTTTTCCTCTTCCTTCCCATTGACTCCAGTTTTGCTAAGGTTCATTGATGCCATACTCTGTCAAATGCTGTCTTCATGTCCAGGGGAGTCACTGTCACCTCACCAGTTCTTTTGACCATGATGGAACCAAGGCTGTAATGAGGTAAGGAACAGAGATCCCTGGCAAAACCCAAATTGAGCATCAGTGAGCAGGTTTTGCTGAGTAAGCGCCACTTGATAATGCTGTTAATGATACTGCTATCATTTTACTGATGATCAAGGGTTGCTTAACTAATCTGTGGAACAGCTCTCCCAATGTTGGCACAAGTCTCCAGATGTTAGTGAGGCAGACTTTGCCACTTGGCAGGGTGCCTTTGAAAATTCTGGTGCCAAGGTCAATGTTGGTGATCAGTCTGTTTCTTTTTGCAACTTTCCTGTAACCATTAATCTGTTTCTTGCCATGACAGAGACATTTAAAGAGTTTTTTAAAATCTTTATTCCAATCCAATCAAGTCAAATTAAAGCCAATTCAGAGTCCCAACAAGTTGGGACATTCCTGATCCAGCTGACAAGACAGGTCTCTCACCACCTGTCTTGGGCTTGATCTACATGATCCAAGCTGATTGGAGTAGGTGTAGCTCCTCCTCCAAGACTTGATCTTATTTGCATCTCAGCCAAAAGGCCGAGACGCTGCTTTAAAAAATTGCTTCAAATGAAGCTGAAATGTAACCTAATGACTTCAATCAAGTGCAGCACGTCAATACCACACTTGATCTTAGCCAAAAGGCCGAGAAGCGATAAGAGTCTGGAATCACATGTAGGCCAGACTTGCATGTAAAAATGCCAAATTTCCTTCCCCGAAGGAAATTAATGAACCAAGTATGTTTTATGGCAATCCAGCAGATTTTTAATCAGTGCTAAGATTAGTTTTTTAATTACAGATTCATTAAGTAATTAAATTTAAAATGCCCCAAAAACCTTGGTCAGATTTGAACACAGATTTCCACAGCATTGATATTGTCTTCTGGATACTGATCCAGTAATATTGCCACTATATGAACATTCATCTCAGGTGTGGTGCCATAGAATTGGAAGGCTGATAACATTGTGATCCAGGACAAACACATCTGTAGTAAATGACTTGAGGAGCTTTGAACTGGAAGCAGTGCTGTGGACAATGTAACATATATCAGGGAGGAAGAGAGTTACCTGAACACTTTGTTTCAGGAGAATAGGGCCTTCTGGTTTGGAAAATGGTCAAGGACAGGAGATGTGAATGTAGATGCGATATGGGGACCCAGAGGGCAGGAATGTCAGCCTCTGCAATTATCTAGCAGGTTTGAGGTTCTCTTAGCTTGTTTGGATGAGTAGGAGCCACAGAATCTACGTGCTGACTGACCGTGGCACTGTGGTACAGGAAGCCATTCAATATGGGGGAGCACATAAGAATGTAATGGTAGTAGGGGATAGTAGAGTGATGGGGGGGGAGGGGGGCAGGGGTTAACATTTGTCTCTGCAGCAAAGAGCCAGAGTCAAGATGGCTGTGTTGCCTGCCCAATAAAAAGTCTGACAACACCAGGTTTTAGTCCAACCGATTTATTTGATAGTAAATGCACAAGCTTTCGGGTTAGTCCCTTTGTCAGGTGAATGGAGAGTTCTGAGCACAGACAGTTTACAGATTACTGATTAGAATGCGAATCTTTACACCTAACCTGCTGTTCAAGTCTTGAAGTGGCCGACAATGTGAGTGGAAGGAGCACTGATCACAGGTTAAAGAGATGTGTATTGTCTCCAGACAGTACAGTGAGTGAGGTTTTGCAAACCCAGGCAAGTGTTGGGGGTTACAGATAGTGCGACATGAACCCAAGATCCTTGTTGAGACTGTCCTCATGTGTGTGGAACTTGGCTATCTTCACTCACTGTACTGTCTGGAGACAATACACATCTCTTTAACCTGTGATCAGTGCTCCTTCCACTCACATTGTCGGCCACTTCAAGACTTGAACAGCAGGTTAGGTGTAAAGATTCGCATTCTAATCAGTAATCTGTAAACTGTCTGTGCTTTATATGCTCTGTCTGAGGCCAGAACTCTCCATTCACCTGACGAAGGGACTAACCCGAAAGCTTGTGCGTTTACTATCAAATAAATTAGTTGGACTAAAACCTGGTGTTGTCAGACATTTTACTGTGTTTACCCCAGTCCAACGCCGGCACATCCACATCTTGCCTGCCCAATGCCAGGATTTGGGGCATGTGCTCTGTGCTGGAGAGGAACTTGCAGTGTGAGGGGGAGGATTCCATTGTCGTGGTCCAAGTAGGTACCAATCACATAGATACAATGGGGAAAGAGGTGCTGCATAGAGAGTTTGAGGAGCTAGACACTAAATTAAACAACAGAACCTCCAAGGTTATAATCACTGGATTATTACTTAAACCATGTGAAAATTAGCATAGGAAGTAGAGAGATGGATACGTGGCTCAAACACTGGTGTGGAGACGTTGGCTCAGTTCATGGGGCACTGGCATCAGTAATGGGGAAAGTGGAGGCTGTATCATTGGGAAGGTTCTGGAGAGGGGATACATAGGCTTACAAAGCAAAAGGATATGGCAGCATTGCAAAGCATCTATTTATTTAGGTGATGATATCCAGAGTATGCAAACATGAAAAAACAGGTGACAAATGGTTAAAAAAAAGCAGATTGTAGGCTCTACTTAAATGCATGTAGCATTTGCCTCTCCCGGCGAGATAATAAAGGCAAGTGAGCCTGGACGATTGAGCGCCTGGCTCGTTGAATATATGCAAAACACTATTTAAATACATTTAAATAATTTATTCAGCTCCTCGGTGGAAATGGACGAGAGGCTGCTTGCATTGGAAATGCGGTGCCAGTGAGATCGTGAGAGCTGAGAAATCAGGTGCGACCCTGTTTTCTGCCATTGATGGGTGAACCGGTAAATTGTGGCTATGGTTACAAGGAGATCAAAACTGAGCAATAAATATTCAGGGATCTGTATCTTTTTGTAAGAACAAGCTGGAAGGAAAGAGTCTTGGTATATCTTTGTCGATATAAGATGGAATAAGTACAATAGCAAGTAATGATCTTGAGTTGCAGGATGTTAAACCTATATGGGTGGAGGTAAGAAATAACAAGGGAAAGAAGACACTGGTGGGAGTAGTCTATATGGTTCCTCATGGAAGCTTTGTTTTTATTCATTTGTGGGACATGGGCATCACTAGCTGGCCAACATTTATTGCCCATCCCTAGTTGCCCATGAAGGACAGTTGAGAGTCAACCACATTGCTGTGGCTGTGGAGTCACATTTAGGTCAGACAAGATAAGGATGGCACATTTCCTTCCCTAAAGGACATTCATTTGATTGATTTATTATTGCCTTCCCTAAAGGACATTCATTTGATTGGATTTGATTTATTATTGTCACATGTATTAACATACAGTGAAAAGTATTGTTTCTCATGCGCTATGCAGACAAAACATACCATTCATAGAAAAGGAAATGAGAGAATGCAGAATTGTAGTGTTATGGTCACAGCTAGGATGTAGAGAAAGATTAACTTAATGCAAGGTAAGTCCATTCAAACGTCTGACAGCAGCAGGAAAGAAGCTATTCTTGAGTCGGTTGGTACGTGACCTCAGACTTTTGTATCTTTTTCCCAATGGAAGAAGTTGGAGCAGAGAATGTCTGTGTTGCACGGGGTCCTTAATTATGCTGGCTGCTTTGCCGAGGCAGCAGGATGGGTAGACAGAGTCGATGGATGGGAGGCTGGTTTACGCAATGTATTGGGCTACATTCATAACCTTTTATAGTTCGTTGTGGTCTTGGGCGAGCAGGAACCATACCAAGCTGTGTTACAACCAGAAAGAATGCTTTCTCTGGTGCATCTGTAAAAGTTGGTGAGAGTCGTAGCTGACATGCCAAATTTCCTTAATCTTCTGAGATAGTAGAGGCGTTGGTGGGCTTTCTTAACCATAGTGTTGGCATGGGGGCACCAGATTAGGTTGTTGGTGATCTGGATACCAAAAAACTTGAAGCTTTTGACACTTTCTACTTCATCCCCGTTGATGCTTCCTGAAGTCGATGACAATCTCCTTCATTTTGTTGACATTGAGGGAGAGATTATTGTTGCCGCACCGGTTCATCAGATTCTCTATCTCATTCCTGTACTCTGTCTCATCGAGGAGCATGAGGGAGGTGGAAAGTGTCATAGATAGGAGCTTTAGAGATGTGGTCACAACAAAGATGCTGGCAGATAGATGGGTGACCGCCGGAAGGGGCAGGCAGTCAGTGCAGGAATCCCCTGTGGTCATCCCCCTCTCTAACAAGTATATCGTTTTGGATAATGTTGGGGGAGATGGGCTATCAGGGGATACTAGCAGCAGCAGCCAAAACAGTGGTACCACAACTCGCTCTGTTAAACAGGGAGGGACAAAGAGGACTAGAACTATAGGGGACTCTGTAATTAGGGGTGCAGATAGGCGCGTGAAAATGAAAGAGGCTCCAGGATGGTATATTGCCTTCCTGGTGCCGTGGTCCAGGATGTCTCTGAACGGACAGAAACCATTCTGAAGGGTGTACAGCCAGAGGTCATGGTACATATTGATACTAACGACATAGGCAGGGAGAGTGATGAGGTCCAGCAGCAGCAGTTTAGGAATTAGGTAGAAAGTTATAAAGCAGGACCTCTAGGATTGTAATCTCAGGATTTCCCCCATGTGCCATGTGCCAGTGAGGCTTGGAATAGGAAGATAGTGCAGCTCAACACGTGGCTAAACAGCTGGAGTAGGAGGGAACGTTTCAGATATCTGAATCATTGGGGTCTCTTTTGGGGCAAATGGAACCTGTACAAGAAGGTCAGGTTGCATCTAAACTGGAAAAGCATAAATATTCTGTCCGGGAGGTTTGCTAGTGCCACATGGGAGGATTTAACCTAGTTTGGCAGGGGAGTGGGAATCAAAGCAAAGGTGAATTAGCTGAAGGGGAAGCAGAGAGTAGGATCAGTAAGACTCAGAGAAACAGCAGGCAGAGTGGGATTGCTTATCAGAGAGGATCTGGTGGACTGAAGTGCATTTGTTTCAATGCGAGAAGTGTAACAGGTTAGGCAGATGAACTTAGAGCTTGGATTAGTACTAGGAACTATGATGTCATTGCCATTACAGAGACTTGGTTAAGGGAAGGACAGGATTGGCAGCTTAACATTCCAGAATACAGATGTTTCAGGTGGGATAGAGGGAGATATAAAAGGGGTGGGGGAGTTGCACTACCGGTTAAGGAGAATATCATAGCTGTACTCCGGAAGGACACCTCGGAGGACTCATATAGCTAGGCAAAATGGGTAGAGCTCAGGAATAGGAAAGGTGTAGTCACAGTGTTGGGGGTTTACTATAGGCCACCCAATTGCCAGCGGAAGATAGAGGAACAGATGTGTCGGCAGATTTTGGCAAGGTGTAAAAGTGGTAAGAAGTCTCAACACCAGATTGAAGTCCAACAGGTTTATTTGGTAGCAAACACCACTAGCTTTCAGAGCGCTGCTCCTTCGTCAGGTGAATAGGATTTTAATTTCCCCTATATTGACTGGGACTCACTTAATGCTGGAGCGGGGGGGTGGGGGGTGGGGGGGGGGGGGGGGGGGGTGTTGCTGGGGCAGAGTTTGTAAGGAGCATCCAGGAGGGCTTCCTGAAACAGTATGTAGATAGTCCAACTAGGGAAGAGGCCATACTGGACCCGCTACTGGGGAATGAGCCCGGCCAGGTGGTCGATGTTTCAGTAGGAGAGCAGTTCGGGAATAGTGACCACAATTCAGTAAGCTTTAAGGTACTGATGGATAAAGATAAATGTAGTCCTCAAGTTAAGGTGCTAAACTGGGGGAAGGCTAATTACAACAATACTAGGCAGGAACTGAAGAATGTAGATTGGGGGCAGATGGTTGAGGGGAAATCAACATCTGGCATGTGGGAGGCTTTCAAGTGCAAGTTGATAGGGATTCAGGACTCGCACATTCCTGTAAAGATGAAGGATAAGTATGACAAGTTTTGGGAACCTTGGATAATGAGAGATATTGTGAGCCTAGTCAAAGAGAAAAAGGAAGCATTTGTCAAAGCTAGGAACACATGAAGCAATTGTGGAATACTAGGAAAGTAGAAAGAAACGTAAGTAAGGAGGGCTAAAAGGGGTCACGAGAAAGCGTTGGCCAGCAGGATTAAGGAAAATCCTTAATATATATAAAAAGAGCAAGAGGCTAGCCAAGGAGAGAGTTGGCCCACTCAAGAACAAGGGAGGGAATCTATGTGTGGAGCCAGAGGAAATGGGCAAGATATTAAATGGATACTTTGCGTCAGTATTCACCAAAGAGAAGGACTTGGTGGATGATGACCTGGGAAAGGATGTGTAGATAGTTTGAGTCATGTTGAGATCAAAAAGGAGAAGGTATTGGGGTTCTTGAGAAACATTAAGGGAGACAAGTCCCCGGGGCCTGATGGGATATACCACAGAATACTGAGAGAGGCAAGAGAGGAAATTGCTGAGGCCTTGAAAGAAATCTTTGTATCCTCACTGGCTACAGGGGAGATCTCAGAGGGTTGGAAAATAGCCAGTGTTGTTCCTTTGTTTAAGAAGGGTAGCAAGAATAATCGAGATAATTACTGGCCGGTGAGCTTTATGTCAGTGGTAGGGAAATTATTGGAGAGGATTCTTCGAGACAGGATTTATTCCCACTTGGAACTAAGTGGACATATTAATGAGAGGCAACATGGTTTTGTGAAGGGGAGGTCGTGTCTCACGAACTTGATCGGGTTTTTCAAGGAAGTGACGAAGATGATTGATGAGGGTAGGACAGTGGATGTTGTCTACTTGGACTTCATTAAGGTGTTTGACAAGGTCCCTCATGTCTGACTGGTGCAGAAAGTGAAATTGCATGGGATCAGAGGTGAGCTGGCAAGGTGGATGAGAAACTGGCTTGGTCAAAGAAGACAGAGGGTAGCAGTAGAAGGGTGTGTTTCTGAACGGAGGGCTGTGACAAGTGATGTTCCTCAGGAATCAGTGGGACCTTTGCTGTTTCTAATATATGTAAATGATTTGGAGGAAAATGTAACTGAATTCATTATTAAGTTTGCGGACGACACAAAGGTTGATGGATTTGCGGATAACGATGAGGATCATCAGAGGATATAGCAGGATATAGATCAGTTGGAGACTTGGGCGGAGAGATGGCAGATGGCGTTTAATCCGTACAGATGTGAGGTAATGCATTTTGGAAGGCCTAATACAGATAGGAAATATACAGTGAATAGCAGAACCATTGGGAGTATTGATAAGCAAAGGGATCTGGGTGTACAGGTACACAGGTCACTGAAAGTGGCAGTGCAGGTGGAGGAGGTAGTCAAGAAGGTGTACGGCATGTTTGCCTTCATCGGCCGGGGTGTTGAGTTTAAAAATTGGCAAGTCACGTTGCAGCTTTATAGAATCTTAGTTAGGCCGCATTTAGAATATAGTGTTCAATTCTGGTCGCCATACTACCAGAAGGATGTGGAGGCTTTGGAAAGGGTACAGAAAAGATTTACCAGGATGTTGCCTGGTATGGAGGGCATTAGCTGTGAGGAGAGGTTGGAGAAACCTGATTTGATCTCACTGGAGTGACGGAGGTTGAGGGGAGACCTGATAGAAATCTACATTATGAGAGGCATGGACAGAGTGGCTAGTCAGAAACCTTTTCCCAGGATGGAAGAGTCAATTACTAGGGGGCATAGGTTTAAAGTGTGAGGGGCAAGCTTTAAAGGAGACGTATGAGGCAGATTTTTTACACAGAGAGTGGTGGGTGCCTGGAACTTGTTACTGGGGGAGGTAGTCGAAGTGGATATGGTAGTGACTTTCAAGGGGCATCTTGACAGGTACATAAATAGGATGGGAGTAGAGGGATCTGGTCCCTGGAAGGGTAGGGGGTTTGAGTTAAGTTGGGCAGCATGGTTGGTGCAGGCTTGGAGTGCAAAAGGGCCTATTCCTGTGCTGTAATTTTCTTTGTTCTCTGGTTGAGATCTGATCCACTATGGTGGTGTCATCAGCAAACTTGTAAATCGAATTGGAGGGGAATTTGGCTGCATTGTCATAGGTGTATAAGGAGTACAGTGGGGGGCTGAGAACACATCTTTGTGGGGCACCGGTGTTGTGAATGATCATGGAGGAGGTGTTGTTGCCTATCCTTACTGATTGTGGTCTGTGAGTAGGAAGTTCAGGATCCAGACGCAGAGGGAGGTGCCGAGACGAAGGCCACAGAGTTTGGAGATTAGTTTCGTGGGAATAGCAGTATTGAAAGCTGAGCTGTAGTCAATAAATAGGCATCTGACATAGATGTCCTTGTTATCTAAGTGTTCCAGGGTTGGGTGCAGGGCCAGGGAAACGGCGTCTGCTGTGCTTCTGTTGTGGGATAGGCAAACTGTAGTGGATCCAGGTTGACCGAGAGGTTGGAATTGATTCGGGCCATGACTAAGAAGCACTTCATAATGATGGACTAGATGGCTTTTTCTGACAATTGACAATGATTTCATTGTCATCAGTAGATTCTTAATTCCAGATATTTTTTATTGAATTCAAATTCCACCATCTTTCTTTATTAATTTATGGGAAATGGGCAGTGCTGGCTGGTCAGCATTTATTGTCCATCCCTGAGGGCATATTAAGAGTCAACCACACTGCTGTGGCTCTGGAGTCACATTTAGGCCAGACCATATAAGGATGGCAGATTTCCTTCTCTAATGGACATTTGTGAACTAGGTGGGTTTTCCCGACAACGACAATGGTTTCATGGTCATCATTAGATATTTTATTCCAGAATTTTATTGAATTAAAATTCACCATCTGACCTGGTGGTATTTGAACCCAGGTCTCCAGAGCATTATCCTGGGTCTCTGGATTACTAGTCCAGTGACAATCCCACTACACCACCGCCTCCCCTGCCTGCCATGATGTGATTCAAACCCGAGTCCCTAGAAATTAGCTGAGTTTCTAGTCTAGTGATAATATCACAAAGCTATTGCCTCCCCAATACACTGTTGGATGGAGCATAAATTAATAGATAATGAGGGCATTGGCAACTTTAATCTTCATGTGGATTAGGAAAATCAAATTGTAGATGTGACCATATGGAAGAATTCAGAGTGTATTCCTAATAGGTTCCTAAATTAATCTGTTGTGGATTCAGCTTGGGACCAGGGTATTTTGGATCTGGTAATGTGTAATGAGGCAGGTTTAATAAAAATAGGATTAAATTGAAAGAAAAGCATACAGTGTAGCAAAGATTAATGGTGTAACATCCCAACTATGTCAAGAGGTTGTGGATTTTAAACAAAGGAAAATGTGGTTTGTAGATGTAGATTCAAATTAACAACAGCAGATTTATTGAAAGGGATGTTGCTGGTACAGAATACAAACTGAAACTAAAAACAGGAACCTCTAAAACACCCCAATGACATCACCATGAAATGTTGTGACTTGCCTATAAAGAAATCATGCTGCTACTTAAATATATAACAAGTGGTAGGTTAGAGGATTGGCAAAGTTCTAAAAACAAGCCGAAATGGACCAAAAATTAACGAGAAGGGAGAACATTATCTAGGAGCATAAACTAGCAGTAATATAAAAACGGACAGTAAGAGCTTCCTTAAATAGATAAAAAAGGCCAAAGTAAACATATGCCCTTTAGAGAATGAGATTTGGGCAATAATAGTGGGAACCCGGAAATGTCAGAGGATTTAAATACTTTGCATAAATCTTCACTGTAAAAGACACTGATAGCATTCCAAAAATACTAAATAATCAAGGGGCAAATGGTGGGGCTATTGGTGGGTAGTGGGGGGGGTGTGCGTGGGGGGTGGTGGTGGGCAAGGAGGAAATAAATACAATAACTATCACTAGAAAAAAAGTACTACAGAAACTAATGAGACTAAAAGCCAACAAATTGCCTGCATCTGATGGGTTGCATTCTAGCATAATAAAGGAAATAGCAACTGAGAGAGTGGGCGCACTGATAGTAATCTTTGAAAAATTGTTACATTCCAGAAAAGTCCTAGAAGAATGGAAAACTTTCAATGTAACACCCTTATTCAAAAAGGGAAGTAACCAAAAGCAGGTCAGTTAGCTTAACGTCTGTAATTGAAAAAATGTTAAATTCTATTACAAAGATAGTAAAAGCAGAGCAATTAGAAATGCATAATATTATCAAGCAGAGCCAGCATGGCTTCATGAAGCAGAAAATCATGCCTGACAAATTTATTATAATTCCTTGAGGTGTAATGTGCATGATAGATAAAGGGGAGCCAGTAGATGTAACGTACCTGGATTTTCAAAAAGCCTTTGATAAGGCACCGCACTAAATGCTACTTAATTAGATAGCAGCCAATGATGTTAGAGGTAGTATATTAGCATGGATAGATGATTGACTAATGAATAGAAGACAGAGAGTTGGGATAAGAGGGGCACTTTCAGATTGGCAACCTGTAACTAGTGAAGTGCGTGAGAGATCAGTGCTGGAGCCATAATTATTTACAGTATATATTAATGACTTTGACAGAGAAGTGAATATACTATTGTCAAGTTTGCAGATGATATAATAATTGATGGGAAAGCAAATGGAGAGGATGACACAAAGAGTTTACAGAAGGATATAGATAGCTAAAGTGAGTGAGCAAAAACTTGACAGATGACATTTTGGTAGGAAGGATAAAGGAGCTGAATATTATCTAAATGGAGAAAGAATGCCGACAGTTGCAGCTGAAAGATTTGGGGCTCCTAATGCATAAATTACAAAAAGCAAGCATGCAAGTTCAGCAGGCGATAGGGAAGACAAATGGAATGTTAGCCTTTATTTCAAAAAAGAATGGAGGAAAGAAAAGGAAGTTTTACTAAAAATATACAAGGCATTAGTTGGACCACACCTGAAATACTGTGAACAGTTTTGGTCCCCTTTTCCAGGGGAAGATATATTGGCATTGGAGATAGTCCAGCGAAGTTTCGCTAGGTTGACTCCTATGGAGGAACTTTCTTGCAAGGAGAGATTGAGTAGGTTGGGCCTGTACTCATTGGAGTTTAGAAGAAGAGGCAACCATATTGAGATATATATGATTCTCAAGAGGTTTGATAGTCTAGATGCTGAGAGGTTATTTCCTCTTGTAGGTGTGTCTAGGATCATAAGGCATAATTTTAAAGTAAGAGGTTACCCATTTCAGACAGATGAGAAGGAATTGCTTCTCTGAGGGTAGTAAATCTGTGGGTTGTGACGGTTGGGTCTTAAGTAAATTCATACCTGAGATAGACAGATTTTTAATCAGTTAAGGAATCAAGGATTCTGGGGATAAGTCGAGAAAGTGGAGCTGAGGATTATTGCATCAGATCAGTCAGGATCTCATTGAATGGCAGGGCAAACCAAGTGTCTACTTCTACTCTTATGCCTTATGGCCTGATGGAATCTTTATTTAAAAAGGGAGAAAGGGATAGCCTGAGCGATCCAGCTGGTCTTATCTTGGTTTTGAGAAAGTTATTGAAAATAATTTCTGAGGGCAATGTTGATTATCATTTAGAAAGATATAATTAATCCATCAGCATGGATTTGTTAAGGGCAGGTCATGTTTCAGAAAGTTGTTTGAATTTTTTCAGGATGTAACAAGGAGTATTGATGTGGATGGTTCACATGGATTTTCACAAGGTTTTTTGATAAGGTCCAACATGGTATCCCGGTGTGAAAAGTAGAAAGTCAGTTGGATTCTCAGGAAAATGGTGAGTTTGATCCAAAATTGGCTCAGTGGTGGAGAACTAAGAGTAATGGCTGACTATTGTTTTAAGACTTGGAGGTCTTTGCCCAGTGGGGTTCTATACGCGCTGTACTAAAGCCATTGCTTTTCATAGTATATATCAGTGATTTACACTTAACTATAGGAAGAGTAATTTAGAAGTTTGCAGTTGATACAAAAATTGGCTACATGGCTGATAATGATGAAGAAAATGTAAACTGTCAGAAGGTATCAATGGCCTGATCAGGTGAGCAGAAAATTGACCACTAGAATTCAGTCTGGAGAAATGCGTGGTAATGCATTTTGGAAAGAGCAAATAAGGTGAAATGGTACACAAAGCATAACAGAAGACTCAAAAGTGTAGAGGAACAGAGGGACATTGGCATACACAAATATAGGAGCAGGAAGACAATACTAGAAATGAATAAAAGAACAAGTTAAGTCATAGCTAGAATAATGCTGTTTGGTCATCACATTATAGGAAGGGGGTGGGTGCACCAGAGGGGATACAGACGTTTACAAGGTTGGTGCCAGGAATGGAGAATTTTAACTTTGAGGAAAGATTTAATAGGATTGAGTTGAGGAAAGATGCAATGGTGCATCCTCTGAGGTTTTGATGCCCTTCTCTTCAGTCAGTTGCAGGATCTTGCACAATGGAGCAGATCATCCTCCGGAATGCAAGGACCTGTGGTGGATAGAACAAGGAATTTGGTTATCAGAGAAGAAATTATAGAAACCCTACAGTCCAGAAAGAGGCCATTCGGCCCATCGACTCTCCACCAAACAATCCCACCCAGGCCCTACCCCCATATCCTTGCATATTTTGCCCACTAACCTACACATCTCAGGACACTAAGGCACAATTTAAGCATGGCCAGACAACCTAACCTGCACATCCTTGGACTGTGGGAGGAAACCAGAGCACCTGGAGGAAACCCACGCAGACAAGAGAAGAGTGTGCAAACTCCACACAGACAGTGACCCAAGGTGGGAATCGAACCCAGGTCCACTGGAGCTGTGAAGCAGCAGTGCTAACCTCTGTGCTACTGTGCCACCCACAGTAGCACATGGATAGCCCATTGTGAATAATGGTTAGCATTATTCACAATCTCACTTCTCATCCGTTGGTATCAAGCTTCTCCTTTCTGCCCAATTGCAACATCAAGCATGAGGCTCTTCCCTCTCTAGTCCTGCTTTGCCATCTGAGATTGCTTGTCACAAGGGCAGAAGTCTGAGTAGTGTTGAGGAGCAGAAGGATCTTGGGGTCCGGGTCCACAGGACTCTTAAATCGGCCTCGCAGGTGGAGGAGGTGGTCAAGAAGGCGTATGGTGTACTGGCCTTCATTAATCGAGGGATTGAGTTTAGGAGTCGGGAGGTAATGCTGGAACTTTATAAGACCCTTGTCAGGCCTCATTTGGAGTATTGTGCGCAGTTCTGGTCGCCTCACTATAGGAAAGATGTAGAAGCTATTGAAAGGGTGCAGAGGAGATTTACAAGGATGTTGCCTGGACTGGGAGGCATGCCTTATGAAGTTAGGTTGAGGGAGCTGGGACTCTTTTCCCTGGAGAGACGAAGGTTGAGAGGCGACCTGATAGAAGTTTACAAAATGTTGAGAGGAATAGATAGGGTGGACTCTCAGAGGCTATTTCCCCGGTTTGAAATGGTCGCTACGAGAGGACACAGATTTAAGGTGCGGGGAGGGAGGTTCAGAAGTGATGTTAGGGGTAAGTTTTTCACTCAGAGGGTGGTGAGTGAATGGAATCGGCTGCCGTCAGTGGTGGTGGAGGCAAACTCGCTGGGGTCTTTTAAAAGACTTCTGGATGAGTATATGGGGTTTAATGAGATTGAGGGTTATAGATAGGTCTGTAGGTTGGTAGGTGATGTGGTCGGCGCAACTTGTGGGCCGAAGGGCCTGTTTGTGCTGTAGTGTTCTATGTTCTATGTTCTATGTTCTATCACTCTCCAGCTAATTCCACTGAGCGCTTCTTTGCAGATTAGTGTGCTAATTTGGCACTCTTTCATCTGTTTTTGCATGTTTTCTGTCATGTGCTATTTTCTGCTGCAGTTAGAAGATGAGAACAAATCTTGGCCACTTGGACAACCAACTTCTTTAACTTATAATCTTCTGATAGACACTGAGGCTTCCTGAGTAACTGGTGTACACTCCCACTTTCATGCCATTTGTGCAATGATGCAAGTATGAACCTTCAACTCTTGCCCACTAGTACTGCTGTAACAACACTTCATTTGCCCATCAGCCCACTCCTTCCCTCGCTGGCACTCATTATTCGTAGTCCTCATGAATACTACCCTGTTCTAACAGCAGTTCATAGTCACTCTGACAGTGCAGAAGATGTTGCTGACCCTCTTTCTGTATTATGCCCAGGTATGCCTATGGACACCACAGCAATTACCCTCTGTTACAACCTTTGTCCTGGCTTCCTTGATCAGGCACAAGGGTCTCCTGGTGCCATTGGTGGAGAAGACCACTTCCTGGCATTCCTGGAGGAGAACCTGGTAGGAGACTTCGCTGAACCATGGGACTATGCATGTTTCCCATGTTCCAGATGAACATGCCTTTCTTGATTGCAGATCAAGACATTAAAGGCTGAGTGAAAATCAGGATGATGAGCTGGATTTCTATCAAACTCTTCAACATCATTGCGGTCACTGCAGGCACTAGGTACCACTTAAAAATGGTACCTGGACCTCCTATCCAATCAGATCATAGTGAGTTTGGTGACTCCTTGCCCACCTCCACCACATAATTATCTGGGCTTCACATCTCCACGGCATTTATTGGCTGGCCACTCAACTGCTAAATTTTTCTGCTATGTGTGGAAATGCCATTCATTACGGGTCACTATGGGGACCCATGCCGGCATGGCTAAATTCCACTTTTTGGCACAGACTTGATCCTCATTTCCTTGCGATTCATTGTCTCATGTGGATTTATGGGAAATTAATAGTAGGAAACTTGAGAGCTGGATGGCTAGGTGACTAGCATGTAGAACAGATTAATGCCAATAGCAAAGGGTTAGATCCATGTCCTGGCTAAGGTAATCTGAGGGCCTGCCTCTTTGCCATACTGTAGTTAAAAAAATCACTGTATTCAGCTGTGGTTCAGTGAATAATCACCAAGGACCTGCCTTTGGACAGAGGACTGATGAAGAAAATATTCATTAGAAAATTAGTCAGAAATTGCTGAAAGGAAGAAATATTTTATATTGTCTCTTTCCTTATTTTGTAAGTTTTCAAGTTGGGGATAATTAATTGATACTCACTGATGTTAAAGAATCTTGTTCATCAGCAGTGCTATTGGAATATGAACTCTATCTGTGTCACTAATTCAGTATTATACTTATAGTATCTTGCTGTACTTAGCTGATATTGTGCTACTTATAAATGGATCTTAGTTTTGTGTGGTAATTATCTCTTTTTAGACTGTGCAAGAAAACAATGGTGTGCATTTCATCTAATTTCCAGTACAATACATTATGGTTAAAGGGTAGTAGTTGGTCCTAGGGCATGCTGTCAAAAGCATGCAAAGAGCTGCAAATTTCTATTCAAATGTACTTGATCTGCTTGTGAAACAGTTAAAATGGTGGTAAAAAAACAAAGCTGTATTGCGCCAAAAGGTTTTTATTTGGTAACGTTATAAATTTTTTTGAACTGGTCTGATTGGATTCCTTAGGAAGTATTAAGGTATGAATCCTTGATCTGAGCATAAAATAGATTATAGCTTTTGATTTTAAAATTGCTGCTATTAATGTTCCTGCATAGGAGCTTTCTGTTAATGCAGTTTATTGTAGTAAATGGATTGTTTCATCAATTGATGTTTTGCAAGGAATGGTTTCTTATTCCACTTGGCTGCTTTATCTCCAGTTGATGTAGAAGGAGAAGTAACTCCACTTTGGATGTTGGGAATAGCTCAGAATTATTGTTTGCTCTGTACTCCAGAACTCTGGGGATTCAGTTATTTGTTGCACTTTAAAGTCATCCTGTAGGTTAAATTTACTACCTGTGGCTCAGACATTGATAGGTGACTTGCATTGGTTTTGACACTTACTCTAAAATCTATGAAGAACGTATTTATTGAGGGGGCAAATTCTTCTTTGATAAATATAAAACCTAGTTCAATTTTTCAGATGCTTATCAAGTTACTGCATGAAATTATGGTGACATTAACGTGATTTAATATTTTTCCTTTGTTCACTTCATCGAAGTTTCCCATCGTGTTCCCATCAGGCTTTTAACTACCAGTCGGGCTAAATGGCAATGCTTTGATGTTAAGTTGTTGCATTTACCTCATAATTGTGCACAACCAATAGTTAGATTGAACAGTTGGATGAAATGTTTGAATCAGAAAAAAAACCTAACTTTAAATTAATATTCCTAAGCAATGTTGTGAAGTGACTTGTGTCAATTATGCTACATTCAAAGCAGGATTGCAAATAACTTTTAACACCAATATGTCAATGTTTTATGCCTGTTAGATTTGGAAATATAAGAACTTCTGATTATATTTTCTTCTCTACCTCTAATTTAAAATGCGCAATGGAGGCAATTTCTGGTTAATAGGAACAAATAAAACATAAAAAGTGTAGGTAACTAAAATACATCACCATTTTCATCTAAACCTAAATGGCAATAAGTTTAGGCATATGGTTTGGCATGGATCCTTTAAGTTTTACCTAGTTTTTAAAAGATGGGTGGTTTCTATCAAACAAAGAAAATTCACTATTTTGTTTGCTACTACTACAAATTGTGGATGACCTTCCTTGACTGTGTTGCTAATAAACGATAATGCACTATTTTAGATAAATCATCAAAAGAACTTAATAATGCAATTTAAACATATCCTTGTGAGTAAGTAAAATCCCACTTTACTATGATGTTGCAGATCTTGAGTCAGCCAGTGGGGGGCACTCATAGCATTCTGATGGCTCTGCATGAGAAGATTTCCAGTATCTTTTGGACTTCACAGAAGTTGACCAAGATTTAGTTTTAGTATAGTTTGGGCAATGAAATTTTTGCATTTTACCGAGAATAAAGGTTTACATCTCGAAAATATTTCATTTTCTAAGATTTAAAAATAAATCTATAAAGAAATTAACTGTACATTTGCATTTTAAGTCAATATTTCCAGGCAGTAAGATTTGATTTATAACCCAAATGAACTCCGTAATACTTCATCTTTCCAATATAGCTTTTTTTCAAAGCATCTTCCATAAAAGGCATTCAGTATGTTTCCACTATTCCAACATGCACAATTTTTCACTTCACTTGTTTCTGCCACTCTTGCTACCTGTATTGTAGTTGCAAATGGATAAGTTTGTCTTGACTATGGCCGAGCATTTGTCTTTTGGATTGGTGGGCAAAATACACTTGGTACAGGACTGAATCAAAGAGGCCACAGGCTCCAAGTTCAATTCCTAGTTTTTTAAAGGTAGCTGACCTCCGCTGCAGCAATGGTTGCTCTCCAATTGGCCTCAGTACCAGGAGAAAACTGAACCAGGTTTTGAATTGCTATTTAATGACAACTGATTGAAATTGTACTGGTGTGAACGCTGGATAACAATCAGCCAAGGCTCAGTTATGCTGCCCTCTATAATCAAATACTCTGCTATCAGACCTGAGTATCATGTATAAATAGAGGCAATTCAGATGAGGTACTGGAAATCTACCAATTCTCGTGCAGTGAAAACCCATGAAGAATTAGATGGGAAAAAATGTAACCAAAATAACATGGAATTGAATACAAATCCAATTTGATGTGCATCCTGCTTTTCCAAATAACTTGTACTTGCTGTTTCTTATTTACAATAGATAGCTCATGGTGTAGAATATGATGCTGTCCACTGTATTTACTGATAGTCTGTGTTGACTCTGTGAAGGATTAATCAAGTTTTGAAATGCAGTAATGAACTATGAAAATCAAATAAATAGCGAGGATTTTTATTTTCTCTTGGCTAAAAATCAGAAACACGTACATCATACTTGAAGATACAGGCATTACGTTGAAGTGGCATGGCTTTTTTGTTGTATAATTGCAAACCCAGCAACATCTAAGACCATTTGTTAAAATTCTTCTTGTGTTACAACCTATATGGCATTCTGCATTAAGCTTTGAAATTAACTTTTAAAGTTTAAAAACCCCAGGCTAATCATTTTGCTACATTTTTATTTCTGATGATTGAAATAAGCAATCCTCAGAAATGTAATTAGCAATTAGAATTTAGTAGAGCTCCATGCATTCTAATGGAAGCTGCCCATCAGTGCAACTTTAAGCAAGTATTCAATACTGCGAGACCCAAAGATAGTGGCCACAATCTTACCAGCTCTCCCTGCCAGGAAGGTTACGAGGCTGATTTTAATATTAATGACATGATTAATGAGTGCCAAATGCAATTGTCCAGGCTCACTTACTGAAGTCCCCTTGCTGATCACGGTCCTCACCGGCGAGGATCATAGGCGGTCCCCACCAAAAGGGACCAGATGTGATGGCTGCACTGGTGGGACCGACGCCATTGAAGCCCCTTGAATGGTCAGTTTTATGGATGGGCAGTTCTCTTGGGGCATCTTGGGATTGGTACCCTGGCATTGTCAGCATGGCACCCTGGCAGTGCTAAGATGGCTGGGCCTGAGTGGGTGGGGCCTGATGGGGGCATGAAGGGGGTGGAGTCTGACCGGGGAAGGTGGGTATAGCTCCATAGAGGGGGAGAAGAGGGGGGAGCTCCGCAGAGGGGGTGATTATGGGTGCGGCGGCAATTGGGGTGTGTGGATGATGATTGGGGACAGGGGGCATTGATGGCTGTAGGGACAATGTCCAGGGTGTTGATACGGAGGGGGGCGGGGGAGGGCGATGTCTGTTTTTGGAGGGATTGGTGTCAGATCTCCCAGTGTACTGAGATTGGAGCACCTGCACAATGGCACCCCTAGAACTCAGCAGCTGACTTCACAGGGCAGCTGAGGCTCCACCTCCCCCAACTGATGAGATTCACATTATGGCCACTGTACGGCAGAGGTGATCGGTCTTACCTCGTTGAAAAAACTGGCTAGAAAACCAACCACTTTCTCACCGGTTCGACACTTAGAATTTTTTTGAAAAAATTCTGTCCAGTATAATTGAGGCATTGAACATTGAATAATTTGTCTTAGTTTTATGATTTAAAAAAGTTACATTTATCACTGTCTCTAAGCATTTCTCTCAAACTATTGTCCAGCACAATTTTTTCAAATCCTTTTATTTAACCTTTTGTTGATAAAACAGAATAGCGACTGTTAGATTTTTGATTTGCCTACAGGACTTGAGTTGGAGGTCTCATGACACAGTGCAGTATCCCTGTCTCTGAGTCAGTAGCTCCAGGTTTGTGTCCCACCCAGCCCACCTGTGGTAGGTTTTCTTCTGGCGGATCCAGTGAGCTATTTGTTGCTGGTGGGATCTTTCAGTCCTGCCAAAGCCTTTTGTTTGTATTTTCGGCCTCACTGTGGAGGTTGACTTCAGTAGAATTGGAAAATTCCCCCATAAAATTTGATGACCAAGGGAGGTGCCTTCATACTGTGGAACATGATATGGAGCTGCAAATTCTCTCAACGCAAGTAAATGTCAAGTAGGAGAGATTCCTGTTGAGCCATGTGATGGAAAGAAAGTTGAAGCCTGTACCGTTACTATCGTCACTCCAGACTAAAACATACATGTGAAAAGGCATGTTACCACAGGAACTCAGACTTTTTGAATGACCTATAACTTATTGTATCACCTCTGTTCAGGATTGTCACAAGAATATCATTGTTCTTATCAGTTGCTTTGTGCACAATAAAGGAAATTAATTTTATACAAAGGTTATCTGTCAAATACTATTTACTTACACAATTCAGATGTTCTCTCAGAGTTTTTTTTACCTGAACCAGCGTGCACATACTGTAGCTGCCAAAGAGAGGGCCACCCATTGCGTTAGTATTTGAGGACGATTTCACTAGTCTAAACACACAAATAACTTCTAATATAGTTCAGGGCCTGGAGCAATCCTCTCATTTTATTTTGTAATGGGATGTGGACATCATTGGCAAGGGCAGTATTTGTTGCTCATCCCTAATTGCCTTTCCGAAGATGGTGCTGAACTGCCTTCTTGAACCAAAAGATGTGAAGTTAAGGTGGATTGGCCATACTAAGTTGCCTCTTTGGGCCTGATTTTACCATTTTCATTCTAAGTGCTGAATCTGGGCGCAATTCAGATCAGATTTGGAAATCTGCTTTCAGGTGCCCCGATACACACTTAGCCTGAAAAAAAAATCGTGGGTCTGAATCGTGCTGTGGGCAGGGCTTAGTGTGCCTGAAACAATTGGAACTCTGAACTGTGCACACACAGTTAGAAAAAAATTTGAAAAAGTGCGCTGCTGTCACACTGCTTCCACGCCGCAGAAAGCAGAGAAACTGGCCTGGAAGCAAAAAGCTGAAGCGATGGCCCCCACCGACATCACTGTCCCCAGTATCCACCCACCCCTTCCATTACCCAGACTGATCACGACTCCCTGCCCCCTACTCCCTTCCCCCCTACCCAGAGAGTGGCAGCGGACACCCCCCCCGCAACAAACAGACAACAATCGGGCCTCCCTCCCCCCCACCAGAGAATGACCTGACCCTCCCTCCTCCTCCTCCTCCACCTCCAATCTGAGTCACAGAGGCATTGGAAGCTCTAAACTCGCCACTTCAGCAGCTGAAGTGCCCGAAACAGACTTTTATTCAGCATGTCCATTTTGGCGCGATTCCAGATTGGCGACCGCAGTGGTAAAGGGGGAAATGCTGATAAAGTTGGGCGGGCAGTTCATTAATTCAATTGAAATGCATGCAAACACACTTAAGTCACTGTTGCGCCTGTTTTGGGTGTGAATTTGGGTGTTCCTGGGTCTTGGTAATGTGGGCATCTGCACGGACGTGGATGCAGATCACGTTAATGGCCTCACACCCAACTTTATCACGTTTTTGCGCCCATTTGCAATGGTAAAATTGGGCCCTTAGTGTCCAAAAGGTGGATTAGCATGGTCAGTGCACGAGGTTATGGGAATAGGGCAGGTGGGCCTGGGTGCAATGCACTTTCAGAAGGTTGGTGCAGACTCAATGAGCCTGCTGGCCTCCTGTGGTTATGGCTCTAACTACTATAGTCCATCTGGTGGCCAGAATTTTAAGTCTCACTGGTAACACCAATAGCTGCATTGGCTGAACTGTCAAGGAGACTGAAAAAGAACAAGGAAAGAAAGAGGAGCCATAGTGCATTCTTTTCAAACTGTGATTACATGGGATACATAGATATTCAGGTTGGTGTCTGTACTCATAGAAATATGACAGGGGTACCCACTGCGCTGTGGAAAAAAAGTGGTGATCAACACTAACAGTGACATGGGTGAGGAATGGAATTGATGGAAAGTTAATATTTTTATTTATTTATGGGATGTGAACATTGCTGACATTTATTTTCTATTCGTAAATGTCTATGATGAGCCATCTCCTTGAACTGCTGCTGTGGAGGAGGAGTGCTGTTAGGAAGGAAGGAAATTTTGACAGTGCAAGAATGGTGATGAAGGACAAGATTCTCTGAGGCCATTCACCAAGCATGAAAGTTCCATTATGGCCACTACCTCCCTCATGAGAGGACTAAAATGGGATTTGTGCCTTCCAGGTTACTGAACGCTATGTTCCCAGTCTCTCCCCTGTGACATGATCAGGTTCACGCCCAGAAAGGGTTTGAATTTGATTTTCATAAGTAAGAATACAATTAACTATGATTACATGGTCATTGCATCGGGCCACGCCAGATGCTGTAACCTCCCTTCCCCTGCTGGAAACCAGTCACGATGACCATACCACGGGTGAGGAGGTAAGTATAGCTCCTGGGCGGTCAGGGGCATAGCTGGGCACCCTCATATTGTTGTAAAAACTCATCTGGTCTCGTTTAGGGAAGGAAATCTGCCATCCTTTCCTGGTCTGGCCTACACGTGACTCCAGATACGTAGCAATGCGGTTCACTCTTAAAATGGTCTCTGAAATGGCCAGACTCAGTTCAAGGGCAATTAGGAGGGATGGCCAATAAATGCTAGCCATGCCAGTGATGCCTATGAATGAACTTGTATAAACTTGACCACCACACTGTTTGGGCAGTCAGGGGCATGGCTTCTACGGTACCCATGGGGGTTTGCATTATGGGGGTGGGTGGTGGGAAATGGTAGTGTGGAGTGGCTATGCATGCATGGCAGTGAGGGGGAGTTCATTGAGAATGGAGGGGGAGGGTGGCGGTCGGATCACCTTGATGCCTGCATGGTGTGGGAGAGTTGACCCGATCATTGAGTGGTGGGGGCCTTTTGAGGGTGGGGTGTTCCCCTTGTTTGCCAGGGATCCCAGTGTGCATGGTGTGGGGGGAGGCTTTAACTTGACTTTGCGATTGGGATGCTGGCCCTATCCGGCCAGAATGATGCTGCAAAGCTTGCGCCGCCGCCCCCCCGCTGTTTTTTGAAAAGGTATGAAAAAATCTGGAGTGAAAATCTGGCTATGTTCTGGGGAGAAATGTGCTGGTTTTCAGTCAAAACCTGATTTTTGCCATTTTTGGAACAATCTACCCATAGTTGCAAGCCAGGCTGTGTGTGTCTTGGAGAGAACTTATAAGTAAGTGGTGGTGTTCCCATAGGACCTTTAGCTGATTGAGGATGCAGGTTTGAAAGGTGCTGTTGAAGGAACCTTGATGAGGTGCTGCTATGCATCTTGCATATGGTATATACAGCTGTCATTGTATACCTGTGGTGACTGGTGTGCTGGTCAAGTTTGTACAAGTTCATTCAAAGGCATCACTGGCATGGCTAGCATTTATTGGCCATCCCTCCTAATTGCCCTTGAACTGAGTCTGGCCATTTCAGAGACCATTTTAAGAGTGAACCGCATTGCTACGTATCTGGAGTCACATGTAGGCCAGACCAGGAAAGGATGGCAGATTTCCTTCCCTAAACGAGACCAGATGAGTTTTTACAACAATTAGCAATGGTTTCATGGTCACCATTGGACTTTTAATTCCAGATTTTATTGGATTGAAATCTCACCGTTTGTTATGATGGGATTTGAAATTTGGTCCCCATGTCCTGTGTCTCTGGATTATTAGTCCAGTGACAGTACTACTGCACCACCCCCTTTCTGGGTCGGCTGCTTTGTTCTGGATAGAGTTGAGCTTCTTGAGTGATTTTGGAGCTGTATAATCCAAGCAAATGGAATGTATCACTCTGTATCAATATCAAGTTTAATGAAGGGTCATCCATACTCGAAACATTAGCTCTATTATCTCTCCGCAGATACTGTCAGACTTGCTGAGATTTTGTGTCTTGTAGAGGGTGGAAAGACTTTGGAAAGTCAGGAGGTGAATTACTCACTGCAGAATTCCTAGTCTTGTTTTAGAAACATAGAAGATAGGACCAGGAGTAGGTCATTCAACCCATTGAGCCTGTTCCACCATTCATTATCATTGCTGATCATCCAACTCAGTAACATGTTTCTGCTTTCCTTCCATATCCTTTGATCCCTTTAGCTCCAACAGCTATATCCAATTCTTTCCTGAAAACAATTTGATCGTAACTGCTTTCTGTGGCAGAGAATTCCACAGGCTCACCACTCTCTGGGTGAAGCTATTTCTCCTCATCTCACTCCTAAATGGTCTACCCTGTAGCCCCAGACTGTGACCCCATGGTTCTAGACTTCCCAACCATCAAGAACATCCTTCCTGAATCTACCATGTCTAGTTCCGTTAGAATTTTATAGATTTCTATGAAATCTCCCCTCATTCTTCTAAAAATCCAGCAAGTGTGATCCTAACCGACTCAGTCTCTCCTCACACGTCAGTCCTGCCAATCCAGAAAGAGTCTGGTAAACCTTCACTGCACTCCCTTCATACCAAGAATATCCTTCCCAGATAAGGAGACCAAAACTGCATAATATTCCAGATTTAGTCCTCCTCATCAACACTCCTAGCTACATCCTCAAAGAATTCCAGTAGATTTGTCAAATGTGATTTCCGTTTTGTAAATCCAACTAACTGTCCAATCCTTCCACTGTTTTCCAATTGCTCTGCTATTAAAGTCCTTTATAACAGACTCTAGGGCCAGAATGTTATTGCCGTTCACGCCGGCAGGTTTTGTCATCCTGCTGCAGTGAATGGAGATTTGGCTGGGCACCAAATCCTCCGACTTCGCTATAGCGGGAGCATGGTGTCAACGGCTGATAAGATCACCCTAGCATTTTCCCCACAACCGACGTTAGGCTGATTGGTCTATAATTCTCTGTTTTCTCCCCACCTGCCTTTTTAAATAGTAGTTGTGTTAGCTACCCTCCCATCTGTAGGAACTGTTCCAGAGTCTATAGAATCTTGGAAGGTGACCACCAATGCATCTACTATTTCTAGAGCCACTTCTGAAATGTTCTGGGATGTAGGTTATCAGGCTCTGGGGATTTGTTGCTTTTCAATCCGATCAATTTCCCCAACACCTTTCCATACTAATACTGATTTCCCTCAGTTCCTCCCTCTCACTAAACTTTGTGCTCCTCAACATTTCTGGTTTATTATTTGCATCCTCCTTTGCGGTGACAAAGTATGTCTGTATATATCTATTTAGTTGGTCAGCCATTTATTTGTTCCCTATTAAAAATTCCCCTGTTTCTGACTGTAAGGGATCTACATTTATCTCCATTATGTTTTTCTTCTTCACATACCCAAGGAAGCTTTTACAGTTAGTTTTTATGTTCCCCACAAGTGTTCTCTTGTACTCTATTTTCCCCTTCTTAATCATTGCCTGAGAGTGTGGAGGTAGATTCAATTGTGACTGTCAAAAGGAAATTGGATAAGCACCTGAAAAAAGAAATAAAAAAGGACTAAGAGAAAAGGCAGAAAGTTGATATGAGCTCAACAGTTTGAATGGCCTCCTTCTCTTCCACTGACCATTGAACGGAAATCAGGTGGGCTGTGAAATTGGCAGGTGATGTGTTACTGACAATTTTGCGTGACTGCCAAAGTTGAATTTTATCTGTAAAATACCTTATCAATCAGATATGGTAAATGGTGACTATTAATATGTTTTGATTTGGCTAAAGCAATGTTTGGGCTAAATAAATGGAATGTCTTGTTTTAAGGTATAAATAACATAATGGCAGGAAATACGATGTTTTCAAGTAAGATTTTATCAGTGGTGTTTCGGGTGGTGCATATGCACCACCTTTGGTAGGTAGGTGAAATCCTGACCATTGACTCTTATATTTTTCATAGAGACTCTAAAAAGTGAACATCTTCATGAATTTCAATCCTCAGTGAGAATATAACTGTTGCATCAAGGCAAATTGTTGAAAGTTTGTGGTTCAGTTGTTGTTCAGTAGGTGTCACTATAGCCAAGACAAAAATTATAAATATGCATTTTTATTCCTCGCACTATTTTGAAATGCAGATTAATGAAGATAGCTAATTCACTTTCAGTGAATCTTTGACACACATATTGAACTTCCCAAGAAAGTCAATGTATTCCTATTTTTAAATTTGTGGAATTATTGGGCTTGTCTGTACTTTCAAAGTTAGCCCCACTTGTTGGAATGTACCCTCTGGTGAATTATTTTGTAAATCAGACTAAGGAAACCTGGCATGATGCTCCATTTATTTATATTTTATGAAATTCTTGAAGGGGATAGATTGTGAAATTTGTCTTTCAGAACAGCTTCTAACATTTTATACAGCTTGAAGAGTCTTCGGACTTCTTTTTATAAATGTTGCTTAATTTGGAGAGATTCTGCTGTGTTTTTCTTTACTTTCTAACAATCTTTCATTATTCTTAATAATGAACAAGTTTCAGCCCATATTTGGTTGCAAGAAATAGATGCTATTGAATTGATGAGTTACCTACTAGCAAGTTTCAGCTGTAGTAATTATACAGACAAATACTTCAGGTTTGATTCCTAATCTTAAATGAGTTGGTAGATATGATAATTCACTTTGGTATCCCTGTATTATAGAGGTAAAATTAGAATGCCTGATCTGAGTTCAGTGGCCCTGCAAGAAATGCTTCAATGTTAATGTCAGGCAGGGAGAACAGCCTGTTGTTACTCATTTTAAATACTCTCAAATGAATAGGTACCACTCAGTTTATATCCTGGGGATTGTGTACCAAATTCCAACACTTCCTGGAGGGAAACTGAAAAATCTGTCAAGGAAGAATATAGGTTATACCTTTAGTATAACATATCCCTTACAGGATGTTGTATATCCTGGACTGGAGAGGCGTGACTAGAAGTAAATTTGATGACTGAGGCTTTGAAGAGGCTTTTGAAGGATAACTAAAAGAGAGCAAAGTGAGAACATTTGGAAAGAGAGATTTTTGCTTGTGAAATGTATTGTCTGAAGACTTTTCCACTATAGGTTGTATGGAGGGCCAAACTAAATCCAAATAATTTTCTGGTTGGTGAGATGTAATGAGTGGTGTACCACAGGAATCAGTGCTGGGGCTTCAATTTTTTACAATTTATATAACTGACTTGGATGAAGATACGTTTGCTAAATCTACTGATGACACAAAGATAAGTAGGAAAATAAGTTGTGTAAAGGACATTAGGAGACTGCAAAAGGGATTTAGATAGTTTGAGTGGCCAAAGATCTGGAAAGTGGAGGGTAATGTGATTTCATCCATTTTGGCAGGAAGAATGAAAAAATGGCATATTATCTAAATGGTGAGAAGTTGCAGAGGGATCTGGTTTTCCTCTTGCATGAATCATAGAAGGCTAAAATGCAAGTATAGCAAGTAATTGGGAAAGCGAATGTTATCATTTATTGCGAGGGAAATTGAATCCAAAAGTGGGGAGGTTATGCTTCAGTTGTATAGGTCTTTAATGAATCCACATCTGGAATACTGTTGTTATGATAGCTCCCCAGGTGAGGTTCCCCCTGTTTGTTATGATTCTGGATCAGATACCCCCAGATTCTATGATCCTAGTGTGAGGAGGGATGGTCTAGCTCTCTGTCTTTATTCAACCCCCGGTTGGTTGCAACAAAGTCAGATTAAAAAGGATCCCTTCCCTTGTAAGTACCTTTTCCCATTTCAAATATATTTATATTTTGAAAGGAGCCAATTTAACCAGGCTTTCTTAATTTCAGAGAAGAGTGAATTGATTAGTTACTAAAGCTCAAGAGAAAAATAATATAATGCACCATACATACATACAGATTAGAAATGAGAAGCGAGTCCAAAAATGATAGTTAAAACAAATGTGCAACTTAGTCCTTGGCTTGTCAATGAGGGATAGATGGTGAAACATTCCAGATGTTAAATTGGGTGATTCCAATAGCACTGACTTCTGCAGTTGAACAGTTGGTTTAGAGATTCTTGGTTCCAGTAGGGCAGCTGGAAGAGTTGGAGATTCTTAATTCCAGCCAGTTAGCTGGAAGGAGTTTTCCTACTTCCTTTTTCCTTTTCAACTGTGGCTTTGCTGACTTCATCTCTTCCAGCAATTGGAGAGAGAGAGATTCTATCTGCTAGCGCACGATTGCCTAGGGTGTTCTTTAGCTGTGATCATCACAGCGCCCACTAGCACAGTGGAATTGGAACATCAGACTAACACATAGAGACCAGAGTTGAAGTTGATTTTTGACCCCTTTTCTTGTGTATTCGTGAAAGAATATATAAGAATACCTGGATTACAGGAAAGAGATAGAGGGCGGTATTTTACCATTTTTTGTCTAAGTGCCGGATGGGTTTGAAACTGGGAGAGTTTCAGATCTGTTTTTAGGTGCGTCTTTAGGCCCCCTATTTATACTCTGGCGAGTCCGTTTTTCGCAACAGAAGCCTGTGGCGGGGCTTAACGTGCCCAAAAGCCTGCAGTTCCGAATGGTGCTTCTGACTGTGCATGCGAGCAAAAAAAACCATCTCACCTGCCAGAACCATTCTGGGTTGGATAATGCCTTGCCCTGGCTCCCATGGGCATTACACCCCACCCCCCAACAACATTACTGACCCCCTTATCCCCCACCCTCTGCTCCCCAGACCGATCACGCCCCTGCCCCCGCTTATCGCAGGCAGAGTGGCAGCGGCTCCCAGATCCGCGTGCATATGGCCCCCATCTCCCCCGGTTCCAATAGCAGTCTGGCACCTCCCTCTCTCCCCTGCTCCCAGTCACCCTCCCGCTCTCCCCCATCAGCGCATCTGCAAGTGCTCACTTGCCTTCCCCTCAGTGGTAACAAGCAAACTGCATTTAACTTGCTTGGTTGCTCTCCCAAATTGTCTGCAGCTGATCTGCCCTAACAAGGGGCAATGCCACAAAAATCCCAAGAAGTGCAGGAAAAAATGTCTAAGAAGGCAGCGTCCAGATTTGGAGTAGCGGACCAGAACAGGTTGCTGGATGTTGTGGAGACAAGATGGGGCGCACCCCCCCCCGCCAAGACGCTGTCCAAGGGGAAGTGATGGCAAAGTGGTGTGGGAGGCTAGGGTGAGTGTTTGACCCCATCTAGCATCTTCCCTCAATTCACCCCCAGATCCACCATCCCCAGCACTCTGCATGTTTCCAACTCCTGACCCCCAAGCACCTCCTTCCTGTGCCACCACCGCCCCACCCTTCCCCATCCCCCAAGAATATCACAGCACTTGCCCTCTGAGGGCCACCCTTTGATACTCTGCAGGAGTCATGCCATCATTCCTTTCATGGCTCCTTCTGTCCCCACAGCAGAAGAATGCCCGTAACTGTTGGGAGAGGGCAAAGACACAGCGCAGTGAGCTTGACCTCTGAGTCCTCTCCTCTTTTGAGGAGTGGGCACTGGAGCTGAAGGAAGAGGAGGCCATCAGCGACAGCATAGTTGGGCTGTAATTGAGAAATAATCACCTGTTAATCCTTCACTCAATTGGAATCAGTTACTAGGAGGCATAGATTTGAGGTGCAAGGGCAAGGTTTAAAGGAGATGTATGAGACAAGTTCTTTACACAGAGGGTGGTGGGTGCCTGGAACTCACTGCTGGGGGAGGTGGTGGAAGCAGACATGGGGATGACTTTTAAGGGGCATTTGACAAATACGTGAATGGGATGGGTATAAAGAAATATGGTGCTCGGAACGGTAGGGGATTTTAATTCAAATGGGCAGCATGGTTGTTGCAGGCTTGGAGGGCTGAAGGGCTTGTTCCTGTGATGTAATTTTCATTGTGCTTCGTTCTGTGTTCAGTGGAGGAATGTCAAGCAAGTTTCTTGCATCCCACATTTCTCTCCCTCCCTTGCACTTAACCTCATGATCTATGTTGCAGGAAGAGACCCAGATGCCCCAGAGCCATTTGGCATCGCGGACCCCACTGCTGCTCCCACCCATCCTGCCCCTGACACCTCTGATGACCCCTCCAGAGGAAGAGGATGAAGGGACATCTGAGGATGGCACCTTTTTCACATCAGCTTCCACCTCACAACTCACCATCCCACATACTGTCACATCAATGGGTCCAGTTAATAGTGAGACATCTGAGTCACCCTCTGGTGACAACGGCACATCCCTGCACTCTGGGCTCCTCCTCAAAGACCTCTGGTGTATCTGAAGATGTCATGCATGCTGCCAGGGTGTCTGGTGCAGACGTGCATGATGTTCATCTTGTGGTCACACACCAATTACACATTTAGGGAATGGAAGTCCTTTCTGTTGATAAGTCATCGTGGATTCTGAAGTGGGGCCTTGAGGGCAACGGGGGTGCAGTCTATAGGCCCCTGCATATTAGGACCCCAGCAATGGCTGCGAATCCTGCAGCCTGGGCTTCCTGCTGGGCCTGGTGCAGGTCAAATTTTAAGATACTGGCCAGCTCAGGCATCTGTGCCCTCCTTCACACAGTTGTGGATGGCTGGCTGGGAAATACCACATAGATCTCCACTGGGAGTCTGGAAGGAGCCAATGGCATAAAAGTTTAAAGCAGTCGTCAATTTACCAGCCACCGAGAATGGGTGCCTCCCCGCCCTGGGGTGTCAGGTCCTGCAACAAATAGCAGAGGTATTGTACTCTCTCCTTTTGGAGCTGGAGCCGTTGGTGGCATGCAGAATCCGACATTTGTTCAAAGGACACTTGTGTGCGGGACTGCAGGGCTCTCTGTTCCCTCCTTCTCCTGCGCCTCTCCTCTAGGTGAATGGTGTCCATGTCCTATCTGCTACAGTCATCTCCCTCTACTCTTGTGAGTGGTAAGGCCTGGGTCTCCTTTGCCCGCAATTCATCCTCCTGCTCTTCCTCCTCAGCTCCAGCAGCAACCAACAGAACAGCAAGGTCAATTGGTTGCAATGCAAAAGCCATCTCTTCAGTCTGAAGGGTGGAGAGTGGTTATTTAGAGAAGGGGAGAGACAGCTGGAGAAGTTAAAGAACTCTGCTTGCCTGTAACCCAGTAGCACACACTGCCCATATTGCCCATTTCCACCTCCCCACAGCCTCCCAGCAACACAGCTCCCCAATCTTCTCCCACAGGCCCCCCAGTGACACTGCACCCCCATCCCCCCACAGCCCCCCAGCAATCCATCTCCCCCCAACAAGCCCCCGGCAACACAGTCCCCCCCATCCCCCCATTCCCCCCCCCCACAGGCCCCCCAGCAACACAGCCCCAAAATCTTCGCCTCAGTAACATGCACCCAGAATCCATGCAGAAGTGAGCACAGACACTGCTGCTTGAAAAGTCCTGAGGATGCAACACTACCATTTCAAAGAGTTTCCAGCACATCCCCACCTTGAACAGCGCTGCTTGCACTAGGACCTGGCAGCATCCACAAGACCTGAGGTCAGTGCTGAACATGGGATATTGTGATGAGCAACAGCCCCTAACCTGTCCACGTGCTCGCAGACCCCTCCCGACCCAGAACGCAACACGGCTGCCATGAAATGACCTCTGGTGAACAGCATGCAGCCTTCCAAAGGTAGGCACTTACCTCCTCACTAATCTTCACTGAATGAGTGTCAGAAGCCAAAATTTAGAGGAGGTGTTTTCCAGACTGATCTGGACTGTGTGAACATTGTGGTAAAGGCAGGCATGCTGGTAAATTGGGCTTACAGCTCGCTAATTGCATTAAGATGCATGCAAAAATATTTAAATTTACATTGTGCCCATTTTGGGCGGGCTCCTGATCGCGCCAATTTTCTTTTCCAATGGTGAAGTGGGAACTGGTGCGATAACGGGCTCAAATCACACTAATCGCCTGACACCTGGCTTTACCACTTTTTCGCGCCCAAGAATCAGCGTTACGTAATGGTAAAATTCCACTCAGAGATTCTGGCGAATTGGTGTGACAGCAATAATCTCTCCCTCGATGTCAGTAAATGAAGAAGATGGTCATTGAGTTCAGGAAGCATAGTGAAGGACAAGCCCCCGTGTACGTCAACAGGGATGAAGTGAAAATATTCGAGAGCTTTATGTTTCCAGGAGTCCAGATCACCAACAACCTGTTCTGGTCACTCCGTGCCAATGCTATTGTTAAGAAAGCCCACCAACACTTTTACTTTTCAAGAGGCTAAGGAAATTTGGTACGCCCTCTACAACTCTCCTGAACTTTTACAGATGCGCCATAGGAATAATTCTTTCTGGATGTATCACAGCTTGGAATGGCTCTTGCTTTGACTGAGACCACAAAACATTAGAAAGGGTTGTGAACATAACCCAGTCCATCATGCAGGCCAGTCTCCCATCCATTGACTCTGTCTACAATTACTGTTCCCTCGGGAAAGCAGCCAACATAATCAAGGACCCCATGCATCCCATACATACTGTCTTCCACCTTCTCCCATTGGGAAAAAGATACAAAAGTCTGAGGTCATGTACCAACTGATTTAAGAACAGCTTCTTCCCTGACACCATCAGACTGTTCATCTTTCTGTACAGCCTAGCAATTAATGTAACACTACATTCTGCAACCTCTCCTTTCTTTCTCCCCTATGTATTCCCCTGTGTACTCTATGAACAGTAGCATGTAAGAAACAAAACTTCTCACTGAATATCAATAAATGTGACAGTAATAAATCAAATCAAAATGGAAAAAATGGCAAACATGTATTGGATATTACTCACAGGAGATAGTTTCTGCTCAGCTGGTAATCAGCTTCCATTATCATCACATATGATTAGAGTTCAGTTTGCTTTGCATCTGTTCCTCTGAGAGGTCTCTGACAATTTGTGATGTTCTATTGTCTCTCTCAGAACTGATTATCTCAATATAGGAATTCCAGCAAGTCTCACCTTTTACTTGTTTGTCCTTTTTAAAGGAAGTCTAATTTAAAAGTTCAATATGTCTATACTGTGACGTTAATATTTCTTCAAGGATTTTTTAAAAAAACATGATTTGTGCAGCTCACAACTTCAGTGGTTTCTGGGCTTACAGCTTCAGTGATGTCATTGTTGCCGACTTGACTGGAATTGTCCTTTTATTGCTACTTCAATAGCTTAAGTGGGGGTTGTTTATGTTTACTCTGGGATTAGTCTTGTTAGGGATTTGCATTGTTAGGAGGAAAGGCCTCGTGTACATGGACAGTTTTTTTTTACTTTCCAGTGAGTTTAAGGTTTCAGTTCTGAAAGTTCGAAAGGTGCAGTTTAGTTTTTAGTTTTAGTAGGGGCATCAAGCAACAAAGAAGCTGAAGTCTTTCTCTTTGTTTCCCTGTTCTATTTGGAAATTCTGCTGGTTATCTCAAGGCAATGTTTTGTCTCGCAGAAGAAAAGTGCAAGCTTCATAAAGACTCAATTCTCGAAAAGTGAGATTTTAATCTATGCTGTGTTAAACCTGTGAAAAGAGTTTTGTCTGTGAAAGGTTTGGTTTGTTGGAGCAGCTTTAATATTCAATTAAGTGTTAGTACATTATTGTGGTTTTCTTTCTGTTTGTAATTGATAAAAGATATTGCTAATTTTCTTTCTAATGCATGTTAGCTATATTCTTAAACAAACTTTGTTTGATAAATGCTGTCTAGTAGGTTGTTAAAAGTAGCATGTCACCTGGGTAAAGTTTACTCATGTACCAGGAGAAGTGGCTAAAGAAGTTAAAGTTTTAAGAGAAATGGGAGCAAGTCAATCTTTGATGTTACGAATTGTGGTTTGGGAGTGGCATTGCCAGAAAAAACAGTAATATGTGAAATTCAGGATGAGATGAGTAGAGTTCCATTATACAAGGTGAGGTTGGAGAATCCAGTGAAAAGAGGTGAAGTGCTGATCGGATTAATAGAAAAATTATCTTGCCCAGAAATACAGCTTATCTTGGGTAATGATATAGCTGGATACAGGTGGGAGTCATGCCTACTGTGGTTGAAAACCCAATGGAGAATCAAACAACTGAGTTGTTGAAGGAGGAATATCCTGGGATTTTTCCTGATTGTGTAGTAACAAGGTCACAAACTCATAGGTTAAGACAAGAGGAGAAATCAAAATGACGATGAGAAAATTGAAGTTCAATTATTAGATCTGATTTTTGATCAGACGGTTGGAAAAAAATCAAGAACAGGTGGAGGATGAGGTGGATATTTTTGGTTTAAGAATGTTGGCAGACTTACAACAGAAGGATATAGAAATAAAACAATTGCATCAGGAAGTAGGCACAGAAGAGGAATCTGAGTGTATACCAGAACGTTATTACCTTAAAAATGGTGTCTTAATGAGGAAATAGAAACCTTTACATATTCAGGCAGATGAAAAGTGGCAGAAGTTCATCAAGTGGTATTGTCAGTAGGGTATAGAAAGGAGGTGTTGTGAGTAGCACGTGAGGTACCAGTAGGAGGTCATTTGGAGTAAGGAAAACTCAAGCCTGGACTGCATGAAGATGTAGTTAAATTTTGTCAGTCATGTCACACATTTCAAATGATAGGGAAATCTCAAGCAGTGATAAAACTAACACTCTTGATACCCATTCCAGCATTTGAGGAACCTTTTACAAGGGTCTTAATTGATTGCATAGGACCCCACCCTAAAACAAGATATGAGAATCAATATCTATTGACTATAATGGATGTGTCTACTAAGTTTCCAGAGGTCATTCCATTATGCAATATTACAGCTGGAAGGATTGTAGAGGGATTACTTCAATTTTTTACTAGAAATAGACATACAACCAGAACATGGATCGAATTTTACTCCAAAGTTATTCAAAGAGGTTGTGGATAGCTTAAGAATAAAACAATTTAAAACAACTGTGTGCCATCCAGAATTGCAGGGAGCATTAGAGCATTGGCATCAAAACTTTAAAGATGATGTTGAGGACTTATTGTCAAGATTATCCAGAAGATTGGGATAAAGAAATTCCATTTGTACTTTTTGTAATTAGGGATGTGTGTAATGAGTCAACCAAATTCAGTCCATTTGAATTGATTTTTGGTCATGAGGTAAGAGGACCACTGAAATTGATTAAGGAAAAATTGGCGAGTGAGTGTTCTGAGACTACATTATTAGACTATGTATCAAATTTTAGGGAAAGGTTGAACAGAGCAGGTGAATTGGTTAGACAATATTTAAACATAGCACAGCATATGATGAAACAGGAAGCAGATAAGAAATCAAAAATTCACAGTTTTGCTAGTGGGGACAAAGTCTTAGTACTGCTACTAGTGGTAAGTGAACCTTTAAAAGCAAGGTTTAGTGGGCCTTAACAAATTGAAAGGAAATTGAGTGAGGTGAATTATTTCATAAAAATGTCAGATAGAAGGAACACTCATTGTGTCATGTGAAAATCATCTAAAATGAACTGCTGATGTAATGGACCCAGTTTCATCATCAAGTTGCGCCTGTTTTCGGGTGCATGCATTTAAATTGACGTAATGTGGTGCACACCCAACCTTACTGCCTCCTTCCCCCTTTACCACTACATTCGCTCATCCAGAATCGGCATGAAACAGACATTTCCACAGAAGTTCAGTTCAGAGGCTCCAGTTAGTCAGGTGATAGGTGCCAAGTGTCCGATGGCTCTCTACTTGAGATCAGTGGGGTGGGGAGGAGGGGATGGGTCTGACGGCTCTCTGCTTGAGATCAGTGGTGGGGGAGAGGGGTCCGATGGCTTTCTGCTTGAGATTGGCACTGGCGGGGGGCGTGAGGGGGTGTCCACTAACACTCTTCCTGTGATCAGTGAGGAAGAAGGGGGGTTCTGCTGCTATTCTGCCTGTAATCAGTGGGGGGGGTGAAGGGAAGGTCCAGTACCACTGTGCCTGAGATCAAGCAGGGGCGGGGGAGGGAGTGCCTGCGATTGGTTTGGGTGGCGGAGGGAGTGAGGGGATAAGGGGGCCAATGCCTGTGGGTGGCATTATCTAGCCTGGGTGTAATGTAGCAGGGGAGTGGTGTTTTATCTTTTTTTTCCTGCACATGTGTAATTGGAGGCGCCAGTCGGAGCTGCAGGGTTTCGGGTGCGCCAGGTTTGTGCAGCAGGATTTGGAATTGCTTATATTTTTTCAGGTAGAGTGCGTATGGGGGCACCTCATATGGGGTCTAAAAGTTAGATCTGAAACACTCCCAGTTTCAAGTCTGCCCAGCAGAAATGGTAAAATAGGGCCCAATGATTCTGTACAGTGTGCGGAGATGTTAATGCCCAGTGAAACAGCATTGTACATAGCTGGTATTCGAATAATTTCCAGTAGTTTTTGCAGCAGCGTAACTGCCACTATGTTATGTGGAAGCATGATCTAAATGGGTCTGACACCAAGAAAAAGAGTGCTATGTGTCTTTGCCAAAGTGTATGAGAATGTGATGGTGCAGATCCAAAGCAAACAAAGGAGTCGAGTTGCTTAACGGAGGAGGAGCTAAGACCATTGAACAAGAAAGGGGACAGATATGGTGACCTTTCTGAATGGCCCTGACCACACACATGTAATGTGTTATCCTAGTTCTGTGAGGACATTACCAGAGATAATTTATCATCGCAACAATAAACTGAGTTTGAACTTGGAATCAATGCAGGATTAAAGACTGAAGGAGAATTTTGGAGATGAAGCAGTTTGTCACAAATGTGATGCAAAAAGTGAATATTCAATGGTAGAAGACAAGGACTGAAATTGACTATATTGCTATTATGTTTGCATGTTTTGATTTTGTAAAATGGAAGTATCTTTATTGTGGAGTACTAGTACTGTGAAACTGTAAGGGTTTGAAAAATGAAGTTGATAGTTTGTTTTTATCTTAAGGGGAAGGTGTGATGTTAATATCTCTTTAAGAAAGTTTTTCTTTAAAACATGATTTCTACAACTTCAGTGATTTCCTAGCTCACAGCTTCAGTGATGTCATTGTTGCCAACATGACTGAAATTGTCCTTTTATTGCTACTTTAAAAGCTTGAGTGGGGATTGTTTATTTTTATTCTGGGATTAGTTTTACAATCCTGCATTGTTAGGAGAAAAGATCATGTGTACATGGACAGTTTTTATTCCAGTACGTTTTAAGGTTTCAGTTCTGAGAGTTTCATTTTTAGTTTTAGTAGGGACATCAAGCAAAAAAGCTGAAATTTCTCTCTTTGTCTCCTTGTTCTACTTGGAAATTCTGGTTATCTCAAGGCAATTTTTGCCTTCCGGAAGGAAAGCGCAGTCTTCGAAAAGATTCAATTCCAATCAAGTGAGATTTTAATCTCTGCTGTGTTAAACCTGTGAAAAGTGCTTTGTCTATGAAATGTTTTGGTTTGTTGGAACAACTTTAATATTCAGTTAAGGGTTCATACATTATTGTGGATGTTTTCCTTCTGTTTGTAATTGATAAAAGGTATTGCTAATTTCTTTCTATACATGTTAACTATATTCTTAAACAAACTTTGATAAAAACACTCTAGTAGGTTGTTGAATCATATCTGAAGTGAAACATATCACACTCATCCTAGCCAAATTCAAGATGCAAAACGTATGGTTTGGGCTGTCTCCATAAAGTCCTTTGGAGTTTCTAACCTGACCAACAAAAGTATGTAATTTGGGGCTACGTTCCGCTGTCATGACACTATGTACAATGCTGGATCTCCTTATTTAAGGAAGGATGTAAATGCATTGGAAGCAATTCAGAGAAAGCTAATGATTAAAACCTGGAATGGGCATATTGTCCTACGAGAAAGGTAGGACTTGATCGGGTGGATGTGAAAAGGTTGTTTTCCCTCATTGGAGAACCTAGCACTAAGAATCACTATTCAAAAATAAGGGTTCACCCATTGTCTACCATCACCCATTTAAGACAGAGATAAGGAGAATTTTTTTCTCTGATGGTCATGAGTCTTATGGAATTTCTGTTTCTCAAAAGATGGTGGAAGCAGAGTCTTTGAATCATTTTATGGCAGATGTACATAGTCTTGATAAACAAGGGGTTGGAAGGTCATTAGGGGTAGGTGGGAATGTCAAGTTACAGGTTAAAATCAGATCTGCCATGATCTTATTGAATGGTGGAGCAGGCTCGAGGGTGTTAGCCTCCTAATCCTGCTCCTAGTTTGTACATGTTGATAAGTAGGCCTGGAGAAAACTGCAGGGACATGGTGAAATAAGGCCATTTAGGGTTCAAGGGTGTGAATGTTGAAGTTGATGTGGAACATGATTCATACAAAAGCTGTATTACCAGAATAGAAAAGCAAACATTACTCCTAAATAGAACAAAATACTGCAGAAGCTGGAAATCTGAAACAAGGACTGAATTAATTCAGTAGGTCTGGCAACATCTGTGGAGAGAGAAACACAGTAAATGTTTTGAGTCCCTTCTACAGACTTTTGATCTTGCTATTTTTTCTAGCTATGGACAGGTAGAATTTCCAGGTGACTTGCTCAGTCAGAGATGGACTCACTAATATTATTAATCAATGTTCAGCAGTGATGTGTACAGTAAGTCTGACTGTAATTTATCAGATCAGGTGTTCAGCTTGAGACGGTGCAACCTGGCAAATTAGAGAGGAGTTTGCAGGAGTAAACCAAAATGTTGCAGATATTTATCATACTAAGTACCTGATCTCTGAAGCAAGCACTTGTAATAAGCACCAATATCTGGTGCCACGTGATTAATTTCTATAATCCAATCTTATATTCTCGCTGTCCCACAATTTTTATTATAATTTACTGTATTTATGTTGGTTAATCATTGTGTTCGAGACAGGTATGTTCAATATCACCATGCAGGGATTCAGCTCTAAAGGGCTCTAAAATGATTGTTTAGGAAGTAGGAAGTGGCACAGTGGTTAGCACTGCTGCCTCACAGTGCCAGGGACCTGGGTTAGGGTTGGGGTTGGGTTCAATTCTGACCTTGTTTGTGGAGTTTGCACATTCTCCCCGTGTCTATGTGGGTTTCCCCTGGATTCTCCAATTTCTTCCCACACTCCAAAGATGTGCAGGTTAGGTGGATTGGCTATGGCAAATTGTCCCTTAGTGTCATGGGGATTAGCAGGGTAAATATGTGTGGTTATGGGTTAAAGACCTCCGTGGGATTGTTGTCAGTGCAGGCCTGTTGGACTGAATGGCCTCCTTCTGCACTGTAGGGATTTTATTATTCTATGAAGATTATGCGATTTCAGCTTTATAGAATTGTTGTAGTACGTTTTTGGTTTCACATCTGCATCACTGGTGCAATCCAGCAAAAAAATCAAAATTGCACATGTGTCCAAAATCATTGGTGTCAGTGATGATCCAGATTGGCCTTGTGATTCATTAGAATTTTATTGCTTTAATAACGTTAACATGGAAACTGATTTTAGGGATTAAGGAAAGGAACTAACAAATAGGATCAAAACTGCAGAAGTCTGTGGGTTACTCCTAGAGCCATGTGCTAGTCCTGGAACATTAGGACCTATTCTTTTTAAAGTTTATGTATTATTGTCACAAGTAGGCTTACATTCAGACTGCAATGAAGTGACTGTGAAAATTCCCTAGTTGCCATATCCATTCAGGTACACTGAGGGAGAATTTAGCATAGCCAATGCATCTAACCAACATGTCTTTTGAACTGAGAGGAAATCGGAGCGCCTGGAGGAAACCCATGCAGACTCTGCACAGACTGTAACCCAAGCTGGGAATTGAACCCAGGTCCACCTGGGCAGTCTGGGCAAATGTCCTTGCAGGGTGGTTTGCTTGTGCTCTTGGAAAGGATTTAAGCTAACTTGGCAGGAAACAGAAACCAGCAGATATCACTAAAGAAGATAATCAAGGTGCAGAAAGAATTGAGAGAGACAGAAAATAGAATAAGAAATAGTAAGGTATTAAATGGGGTCACAGTAAGAAGGAGTACAATAAGGTCTAAATTAGGTTTACAGTGTATATATATGCATGTATGGAGTATGGTAAATGAAGCTGGAGAGTTGCAGGTACGGATGATCATGTGGGAATATTATATAGAGGCAATAATGAAGACCTGACTCAAAAATGAGCATGATGGTGTACCAAATATTCCTAGATTTATAGAAAGGGGGAGGAGTGGCACTGCTAAATAAAGATTGTACTATGTTCCTGGAAAAAATGGATGTCCTAAAGGGATCAAGGACACAATCTTTTTCGTTAGAGCTATGAGGTAATAGAGGTATCCTTCCGCTCCTGGGTATATCCTATAAATCTCTACCCAGTGGTAAGGCTATGGGTGAACAAATTTGCAAGGAAATTATGGAGAGGTGGAAGAATTATACAGTCATTAAAATAGGGACTTTAATTATCCTAATATAAAGAAAGATTGCAACAATGTAAAGGATTATTTCATAGTCTGAACAGATGGATGAGGTATCAAAGAAAAGATTGAAATAAATGGTGCAAGTTACACAAAATCGGAATCTCAACAATGTTCAATGCAGAAAAACATTATCCAGTGGATAATGTACTCTCATACGTTTGTAGTTTCCTTCCACTTTCAAAGTTCTGACCAAGCTAGTAGTCACTTTTCTAAACAAAGCTCTATCAAAAAATTACTGTATTTTGAATACATTTAATGTATCATACATGCATCATTACATTATGGCTTGTAATGCAGGCAGTAAAGTTTGAACTTAGCTATCAAAATGTTCCTGACTCAAGACATGGGTTTCTCATGGTTCATGAATCTTCTGAGATGTTGTGAGCTTTGTCACATATCAAAACGGGCCTGATTCTATGTAACTAGTAGAGGTCTAAAACACTAATTCCTACAAAGAGCTAGCGAAGTCAGGAGTGTTGTGTACAGGCAGATGACACTCACCCTTACCCCACACTGTTGAAAATAGCCAGCAATGGGGATGGGCACCCTGGAATTGTGTCCCACCTGTCATTCCTACATGGCTAGAATTATGAAAAATTGGTCTATAGAGTTCCAAATCAAGGAGATTATGGTGAACATTTATAATACGTTGGTTTGGCTTCAACTGGAGAATTTTGTCTAATTTTGGGCGTCATACTTAGAGTGGTTGTGCAGGCATTGCAAAGGGTGCAGGAAAGATTTAAAAGAATGGTTCCAGGGTCAGAGACTGCTGTTACATGAAGAATAGCAAAGCTGGAGATGTTCTTCTTAGATAAGATGAGAGGAGGTTTGATAGAAATGTTCAAAATCGTGAACGGTCTCGACAAAATAGATGTGAGAAATTGACCCCACTGACAGAAGGATTGATATGATGTGGAGATGCTGGCATTGGACTGGGGTAAACACAGTAAGAAGTCTGACAACACCAGAGTTAAGTCCAACCGATTTATTTGATAGTAAACTCGCAAGCATTCGGGGTTTGCCCCTTCGTCAGGCGAATGGAGAGTTCTGACCTCAGACAGAGCATATAACAGCACAGACAGTTTACAGATTACTGATTAGAATGCAAATCTTTACACCTAACCTACTATTCAAGCCTTAAAGGGGCCAACAACGTGAGTGGAAGGAGCATTAAGCCCAGGTTAAAGATATGTGTATTGTCTCCAGACAGTACAGTGAGTGAGGTTTAGCAAACCCAGGCAAGGCATGGGGGTAACAGATAGTGCGACATGAACCCAAGATCCCTGTTGAGACCGTCCTCGTGTGCGGAACTTGGCTATCAGTCTCTGCTCAGCGACTCTGCGCTGTCGTGTGTCGTGAAGGCCGCCTTGGAGAATGCTTACCCGAAGGTTAGAGGCCGAATGCCCGTGACCACTGAAGTGTTCGCCTACAGGAAGGGAACAGTCTTGCCTGGTGATTGTCGAGCGATGTTCATTCATCCGTTGTAGCATCTGCATGGTCTCCCCAATGTACCATGCTTCAGGACATCCTTTCCTGCAGCGTATTAGGTCGACAACGTTGGTCGAGTTGCAAGAGTATGTACTGTGTACCTGGTGGATGGTATTCTCACGTGAGATAATGTCATCCATGTTGATGATCCGGCATGTCTTGCAGAGGTTGCTGTGGCAGGGTTGTGTGGTGTTGTGGTCACTGTTCTCCTGAAGGCTGGGTAGTTTGCTGCGAACAGTGGTCTGTTTGAGGTTGTGCAGTTGTCTGAAGGCAAGAAGTGGGGGTGTGGGGTTGGCCCTGGCGAGATGTTCGTCTTCATCAATGATATGTTGAAGACTCCGGAGAAGATGTTGTAGCTTCTCCGCTCCAGGGAAGTACTGGACGACGAAGGGTACTCTGTCCACCGTGTCCCGTGTTTGTCTTCTGAGGAGGTCGGTGTGGTTTTTCGCTGTGGCGCATCGGAACTGTCGATCGATGAGTCGAATGCCATATCCTGTTCTTATGAGGGCATCTTTCAGCGTCTGGAGGTGTCTGTCACGATCCTCCTCATCTGAGCAGATCCTGTGTATACGGAGGGCTTGTCCATAGGGGGCGGCTTCTTTAATGTGTTTAGGGTGAAAGCTGGAGAAGTGGAGCATTGTGAGTTTGTCTATGGGCTTGCAGTACAATGAGGTGCTGAGGTGACCGTCTTTGATGGAGATGCTAACACAAGGGGACATAGCTTCAAATTATGGGGTGGTAATTATAGGACGGATGTCAGAGGTAGGTTCTTTACTCAGAGGGTAGTAAGGTCGTGGAATGCCCTGCCTGCAGCAGTTGTGGACTCGCCAACTTTAAGGGCGTTCAAATGGTCAGTGGATAGGCATATGGATAACATTGGAATAGTTTAGGTTAGAGGGTCATTAGATTGGTCCCACTGGTCGGTGCAACATCGAGGGCTGAAGGGCCTGTACTGCGCTGTAATGTTCTATGTTCTATGCGTGTGTCCAAGAATGCAACCGATTCTGGAGAATAGTCCATGGTGAGTCTGATGGTGGGGTGGAACTTGTTGATATCATCATATAGTTGTTTCAGTGACTGTTCACCATGAGTCCAAAGGAAGAAAATGTCATTGATGTATCTAGTGTATAGCATCAGTCGAAGGTCCTGTGTGGTGAAGAAGTCTTGTTCGAACCTGTGCATGAAGATGTTGGCATATTGAGATGCAAATTTGGTCCCCATGGCTGTTCCGTGTGTCTGGATGAAAAACTGGTTGTTGAAGGTGAAGACATTGTGGTCCAGGATAAAGCAGATGAGTTGTAAAATTGCACTTGGAAACTGGCAGTTATCGGCGTTGAGTACTGAGGCAGTTGCAGCAATGCATCGTCGTGGGGGATGTTGGTGCAGGGTGCTGAGACATCCATTGTGACGAGGAGTGTCCCTGGTTCAACTGCTCCATGTGTGCTGAGTTTCCGTAGGAAGTCCGTAGTGTCGCGACAAAAGCTGGGGGTTCTTTGTACAATGGGTTTCAGGATGCCCGCGACGTAGCCGGAGAGGTTCTCGCACAGGGTCCCAGAGGATTCAGAGGACATCCACTGACAGTGGCAGAGAAAGTGACCACTACACTTCCAGGGGTCCACTTAAGATTGTGTGGAATCTTGCAAACATTGACCACAAATGTATACAGGAGGTTGCAGATGCCAATGCATACAGTTTTTTCAACTTTGACAGAGATTAGCTGAGCCAGGAAGCAAGAGCACTGGGATTTCCTGCAATTTCTCGATTCCTACACATGCAGTGTGCCATTGACTTCATGGTGTGCCATCACCTAGCTCTTAAATCTCCCTAGCAACAAGCAGTCTGATGTGTGAACTGCAAATGTTTCCACTCTGTGTTCATAGCAAATGGATTGTGCAGATTTGTGCAAGATGCCCTGGAAGCATGTACAGTTCATACATCCTCAGCTGCTCTTAGATCCCTGACACCTTTCAGGGATAGTGCAGCCATCAGGGTTGGCTTTTTAGGGACCAAACTACCTGTAAACGACGTGGCTGATGACACCCATTTGGCAGCCTCAGATTCCTGCTGAAATGAGGTATGGTAAGGCTGATGCTGCATCTCAAAGTTTAGGAGAGCAAACCATTGGCATCCTGAAAATCTGGTTCTGGTAACTTAACAGATCTGATGGAGCCTTCCAGCATACACCCCAGAGATATCACACACGTGTGACTTGTTGCATCCTATACAGCCTGGCATTGCAAAGTGGGGAGGATCTGAATAATGAGGAGATGGCAAAACTGCATGTCTTCTCCGATGATTGCTGAGCCCTGGAAGGCAAGGATGCAGGCAACGAGAGAATTACATTGGCCAGATGAAATAGGTGCGCTCATGAATCCCTCATAGATACATTATTCCAGGAGGATAATGACAAAGTGCAGTGATCACACTCCTGAGATTTGCACATTGCATCTGTAAATGTCTGAAACCCGTCTGGCTGAAGTCAGCATGCACATGCTCTGTGAAAAGAGTAATTTCGTGGAGATGCTCTTGAGATATAGCAGGCATGTGGATTTTAAAAGTACTTATTCCTCGGGCAAGCTTAATCAACTGTTCTGTACAGCACCATCTATCAGGAATGCTGTCAAGGTGGGGGCAGCCCCAACTCTAAGATGCTTAAAGCACACAATGATGATCAAGGAACCTTTGACATTTGGATACAAGATTCTTGGTGAAAACACAAGCAGGCATCACTGATTGGGAGAGTGACTTTGAAGCCCAACAATCACTGTGCTCATAAGGTTATACACTGCATAGGGGAAAGGCCTCGGACTGTGGCAATTGCTTTCATTCTGTGCAGGAGCCAAGGTTTCACACCTGATTAACACAAACACTGTTCATCATAAAAAGGAATATTGATCAGAAAACATTCTTGGGAGTGTTTGTACAGTGGTCAACAATACATATCAGATTAACTACCGACACTGTGCAACCAAACCTTCCTGATCTTTCTAATCCTGCTGCTAAGTCTTTGTGCATCCCCAACATCTACGTTGGAGCTAAAGCGGCCCACTGAATGCTGTTTTGTGTGTGTGTGTGTCTAAAAATACTCATTCACCAGTTTAGGGAAAGCACAACTTGTTTATTTACAGATTTAGCTATACATAGGCTTGCAGCCTCATAGCTGCAATCAGCTTCCGAGGTGATTCTGAGTATAGAAGACTCTGCTTACCAGGGTAGTCCTCCATCCTGCTCCTTAACTGGTTCCCCAGGTAATGTGATCCTTACTCTGTACCTTTACCCTTTAAGGAACAATCACCACATCCCTCCCCCCCAAGTCCTTTTATACAAATGTTAATACTCAATTTACATCATCCAAAATAATAAAACATTTAGTACATGAATTTAGTCAATTATAAATTAAGTCTTTTAGGTGGTTTCCAAATTCTTGTGGAGTGGAGTAACTTCTCTCTCTGAGACTCTTCCACTGGATTGCTGGCAGCCAAAATCACAGGTGCCACTCAGGCACAGGCAACTCAGTTCTATCTGTTTCCATGAAGGCATTGACTATGCTGCCATAGGCCAACCAAGTACTTTAATATTAAAACAGTTGGCAACATTTCCTGATGGCAAAACTGGCTGCTGAGGCATCTCTCTTTTTCTCAAATTGTAAATGAATTTTCAGATGATCCTTCCTTCCATGTCCACTTGATAAGACAGAGGTCCAGTTTTAGAGACAGGGATGCCAGGGATCCAACTTGACTCTGTACCAAAGTTCCTCACATATACAGTTCATAAAAAGACACGAACTAGGAGCAGGATTAGGCAATTCAGCCCCTCGAACCTGATTCACCATTCAATACAGTTGTGGCTGACCTCTCAGCTTCAACTCCACTTTCCTACCCATTCTCCAAACTCTCCAACCCATTACTAATGAAAAATGTCTATCTCCTCCTAAAGTTTATTCAATGTCCTGGCATCCACTGCACTTTGGGCAGAAAATTCCACAGATTCACAACCCTTTGAGAGAAATAATTTCTCCTTACCTCTATTTTAAATCTGCTACACTTATCCTAAAATTATTACCTCTTATTCTAGATTGCCCCACAAGAGATACTATCCTCTCTACGCCTATCCTGTCAATTTCCTTTATCTTCTTATATACTCAATTAGATTTCCTCTCATTTTTCTAAACTCTAGAGAGTATAGGCCTAGTCTGCTCAATCTCTCTTCATAAGATGAACCTTCATCATCTGGAATCTCCTCTGAACTGCCATCCACCATAAGCGGCCATGTTGACTGCCATAAATCATGATGTTTTCTGGCCTCTACCTTCCCTGGCAAATTTGGAAATACTAGGCTCAACCTCATTTTGAACGATGGTTCATTAACATCTCTGCTGGCAGGACTCACAATGTTGTATGTGGAGTTGTCTGGCAGTCAAGAAAGAAGCATGATATTCTGGTCTCCAGGGTTACTTCTGACTGCTTCTTTAGGCTAGACTTAAAAGTTTGGATAGTTTATTCTGTTAGTCTGTTGGATGCTGGGTGGTAAAGTGCAGTCCTTATGTGTTTTATACCATTGAGTGTGGTGAAGTTTTGAAACTCAGCACTTGTGAATACTGTTCCATTGTCAGACCCTGTGACTTCAGGTATTCCATGGGTGGAAAAACACTGGTGTAATCTTTCCATGATAGCATGCGATGTGGGAGGCTTCATCTCAAAAAGGTCCATCCACTTAGAGAGTGCATCAAGAAGAGCAGAAATGTTGTGCCCATGAATGGACCAATGCAATCAATATGGTCTCAAGCCCATGACTGGCCTGGCAATACCCAAAGGTACGTGAGGCTGCAGCAGGCACCCTTTATTGCAATTGTCACTGTTCACAATGTTTGAGGAGACTTGATTTCCTTGAGCTATCACGGCTGAGTAGGCTTGGTTCTTCGCCTGTCACTATGATCGCTGAGAGTTGGACAGACTGTTGCCCATAGCTTGCAGGTATCATTGCAGCACCCACTATTTTTATTTCTTCTCCAGTGCAAGTTAACTTGGCCACAGTACCATTCAAATTGAATGGTTGAACTCCTCAAGTATGTATGCTCACCTATCACAGTAGCTGATGCTACTGTATCAACTTGCATCTTAACAGGCTTTCTATTTACATGGAACATTAGAATAATAGGGGCTATCTCACCCGCTCTGAACAATGAATGAATATTTTAATTGTTGTTGTTAGACTTTTCTACATTGTATACTTGATTTGTGTGTTAGGTCTTACGACAGAAAGAAAACCTCTCAGCCTCCACACACCTGCAGGATTTTGGGGGGTGGTTACGTTCACATTAGTAACATTCTGCTTCAAACTTTGCTGATTGATTGCCTCTTGTAAATCTCCTTGTCTTATTTATGGCCGATCACATTTCTACCTAGTGGTTTCTTCTTCGGTTTTGGCGTCACTGCTAACTGCAGGTTTCCACTCTATGGAATGGTGCAAATTTGCACAGCTCTGTAATTCTTGTGCACCTTTTCAGTGCTTTTTATTGCCGGCACTATCTTCATAACTAATTTAAAATTTATATCGATCTATCTGTAGTTATTCATGCCACAGACTAACCTGTCCCATAACGTATCATTGAAGGTAGCTACAAAGTTGCAATACTCCAATATCTATTCCAATTTAATGATGTAAGTCTCAATTGTTTTGCCTGGGGCTCTCCCCCTTGAATTAAACTTGAATCTCTGGAGTATCACTGATGGGTTCGGCTTGAAATGTGACTTCACCAATTGTGTGAGTTTATTGAATAAATTGGAGTTGGGTGCACTTGGGGCTGTGGAACTGCGAATCAGATTATAAGTTTTCATTCTACACGTGCTTGGGAGAATTGCCTTTCTTTTCTGCTTCCCCCTTTTTTGTTCACTTGGAAGTAATACCCAAGACACACTATGTGTTGTGTCCAGTCCTCTGAGGAGGAGTCAGATGGATCTATCCATCCAAAGAGGAGCATCTTGGCAGGTACTCTTTTCTCTTCCCAGCATCATTCAATTTCAATGTAAACTGGATGCTAACGGTTTGAGGATTTTGTTTTTATCTTCGGCACTAAATGTTAAGATTGTTGTTCACTAGTTTAAGGAAAATGCACCCCATTTATTTACAGGTTAAAGGTATACAGAGGTTTGCAGCTTCATGGCTGCAGCCAGCATTCTAGATGACTCTGAGTATAGAAACAAATGCTTACCAGGTGATTCCCCCCATTCCTGCCCCTTAATTGGTTGCCCAAGTCATGTGACCCTTATTCTGCAGATGATTCTTAAGGGACAGTTGACACAGTGTGATAGCAGGCATACTCTGAAAGGCCACAGCCTGCTTTCGGGTCCTCCTATGTGTCAGTCCCACCCTCTTTTCCCTGTGGAGCTGGAGCATTTGGGATCAAAGGAAGAAGAAATTTTCTTGGGCTGGACACTGCTAGAATCACCTGGATAAATTTTCCCCAAGGTGTGCATCTGCTTATCCTCGTACCAATGGGTGCCAAAGGACCCCTGGCTGACTCCTTCTGAGGGAGGAGTAGTGGAGTAAGTTCAAGATACTCCACTTCTCCTCTTGTGTTGACACTGATTGATGGATGTCAGCGAATGCCTCAATGATGAAGTGCAGCTCCTGCAACAGTGAATGACTGATATCGTACACCATGGTCTCTACAATGTTGATCTTGATGCGTCAGCATGCTGCTGCTATCACTTCAGTCTGAAAGTAGATCAGTTCTTCCATTATGCATTGCAATCTGAGCAGTGCAGCAGACATCAGTTTCCAATGTTTCCGAGCTTGCCTTTGCAGCTCCAGCACTTGAGGTACAACCAACTCCAGAGGCTCCTCACCTGACTCAGACTCAGTAGATTTTTTTGCCTTCAACAATCAGTCCAGTGCCAGTGCCCTGAAATGTCCCTCCCTCCTCCTGCTATGGATCAAACAGTGAGATGAGCTCACCAGATTGTGATCCTGAGGCTGCTCTAGAACTAGTTCCCAAAGAGATGTTTTGCTTCTGTGCTGCTGGAGGTGTGGATGAATGCTGTGATGTGTCAACAATGTATGTATTTTTGATTCTTCTTCTGCCATATTCTCGGGGATGGAGTTAAGGACTGGCTTGTGAACCCCCTTGGCTGCTTCCCAGATCTAGCTGCAAATGAAAGGAGAAATAATTAGCACATGACAGGACCATGAGATCTAGCTCACAGCATGGATGTTGCAATGGTAGATCCTCACTTGGTTGAGCACTGCCGACCTCTCCATCTGCACAGGAACAGTCCACATCCTCGCCAGCCAGCTGAATTGCTCTGTTTTCAAAGTGTGTCAGGACCTTGAGTTTGGCTATTCTTCACCATTCTAGGTACTCTGCCTTCTGTTGTGTGCCAGCTTATCCCGCATGATGACAAATGGAGAGAGTGCAAGCAGGGTGCCTGCCAGGTCAGATAAGAAGGATCAGAGCAAAATAAAAGCATATTACTGTGAATGCTGGAATTTGAAACAGTAACAGAAAATGCTGGAAAATCTCAGCAAGTCTGACAGCATCTGTGGATGACTCTTCGTCAGAGCTGGAGATGCAAAGATGAGAAGGGTGTCTGGCATGTGTGGGTGGTGAGTGGTGCCGTGCTGTGATGAGGACATGGTCTGCATATGTGTAGGAGACTGGTGGTGTCCCTCTAGCCGGCAGTGATGAGATCCATGTGGATGTGTGATGTGTTTGTCAGTGTGAGAGTTGAGAGTGAATGAGAATTTACACTGGCAGAATGAGGGAGATTGTTCACCCTCTCCATGCTGTCCTCATTTGGAGTGTGTTGGTGTTGTTGACTGCTGTACTGTCTCCCATGCTGCATTAGTGGACTTGTTTGCTGGTCTTCGCCCAGAGAGGGGCCTGTAGGCATCACACCACTGCATTTAATAGATGTTCAAGGGATTTGTCGCTAAATTTGGGGCAACATATTTCCTAGCTTTGGCAGCTATCAGTTTCTAGCAGCTTCCTTTTCCTTGAAGAGTGCTTGCTTTGTGTAGGGGCAGCCTTTAAATATGTACATGGATTACAGAAGCTCTGAGGTCAAGCAGGATGGGTAAATCATAGGCTGCCCCACCTGCGATCTGACATGAAAACTGCGTTTGTATTTTTAAAGCAAAGTGCTATACAATATGGCAGGAAAGCCACCAGTGGTATTGTGCAGGTCAAATGCTGCTTCACCAACCCCACACCACCACCGCCCCGCCCCCCTGAAATTGTACATTAACAACTTCTAGGACAATTTTGCTCTTACCTTTTTTTTGTCCCTTAATCTAATCTTTCTTTCACATTTTTTTTTTCCTTCTGCATCAGATTTCATTTACATTTCTAATTTAGATTTCTTTCTCAGTCCTTGTGCTGTTAATTTCATAATCCTGAAATCTGATTTCCCTCAATGCAATATAATCACTTCACCCTTTCAGCAACTTGTGGTGAAAAATACTATCACAATTAAGCTGCTGAGGGTAACTAATAGTGGATGTGTTTCATTGCCTAGATTTGCACAATATAGTCTGTTACCTTTATGAACTTTGCACAATAGTTTGACTTGGGTTCCTTTTTTTCTGATAGACAAATACTAGTTTGAATCAGTGAAAGACTTTGCAATTTCTTTCAGATTTTCACCACTTTTTACAAATGTAAAAAAGGTCATTCTTTGTAAAAAGGTCTTGCTCAGTTTTTAAAAGAAGTACGACAAAGGAAGGTATTGGTTATTACTCTGACACCATCAACATGTTTCTGCTTGGAAAATGTTAGTAAATTGGTGTTGCAAGTGGTACTGTGGTGTACCCCCTGCCTCTAGTAGTCTTTGTACTCCTGAAACATGATGGAAGATAATTTCTATTTCTAAGGTTCTTACCGTCCAGAACTGTCATGCTCAAAATAAGAGTGAAATTGGCTTGTTGCTACGAGTCAATTTCTGATGACACCAGTCTGTTTTAGATAAAATGTTTGATACTATTGTCACAAAGTAGTTAAAGAAGAGTCTCATCATCAATGCTTATTTAAGAGAATAAAGTTACAAATAATTCAGTGTAACATTACCAGTGCACAAAGCTATTTCTATTTTTTGTTTTAAATATTTTCATTAGATTTGTGATGGCTGATGACATTAACAGCAGAAGCAGTGGGAGGCATTACTGAGGCTGATCAGTGTGAGGAAGCTGAACTGATGTCACTAGATCGGGCTGGATTTTCATGGAATCGGAAAGACTCTATAGATCTTTATGGCAGGTGGGACCTGGACGTGGAAGTCCTGCCCCAATTTCCTTCTAAAGCCAAATTTTCTGATAGAGGGAAGGAAGCAGTGCACATATCACACAGACATGAAAAATGAATCTGCTGACGCATTTGAAACTAGTTGAGTTGAAACAGATGCAATTTTTGCTTCTCCAAATGACTTAATCCATAGTGTGCATTTATGGTAGAGGCGTAAGTCCCTCATAATCAGTGTGCATACCTTGCACACAGTCTGCAAAGCAACATTTGAAACACAGAAGTTTTACTTCAGAGATAAAGGTTGATGGCAGACCACAGTGGGGGCGGTGGTGAGGGATATTGTAAGAGGAAAGGTAATGTGTGGCTCCTCAGGATTATTTCTTGTTTCCTTGGGTAACCACATGGGAGACAGGACAGACAGCCAGGCCCGCTAAGTGAAGAATGTAGTGAAGGGAGGAAGTTGAAAAAATGAGCTTGGCATCTTCTCACATAGGAGCAATATATGTAGGGCAGCAGCAGAACCTTGTAGCCAGAACCAGTGTAATCAGCCAGGAGCTGGTATAATCAATCAAAAGAGAAGCGGGAGCTGGGAGGAAGAAAGATTCTGCTGAGTGAAGGGTGTACAGTTTCTAAAGAAGTTTTCTTGACATGATCAAGAGGAAGATCTGGCACCATGACTAATGGATCCTCATACTTGGCCTTTTGCACTCAAGATTACCATGGTCCTCAATTTAAATGTAGCCTGCTCTTTCAGGCTGTCTGTGGCATCACTCAATCAGCCACCCACTGCTATAGCACCACTGTCATCAATGCATTCTTTGTTTGGGTGAGGGAACACATCAATTTCCGCATAGATGTTACATCACAGACGCAGAGGGCAACAGGTTTTTCCTTCTAGCCTGGTTCACATAAATTCATGGAGTGGTAGATTGTTGTTATGTGGGCACCATTGCAGCAGGCAGAGATATTCGTGAACAGAAAATGTCCATCAGTGTGCAGGTTGTGTTTTCCCACAATAAGCCTTTCCCTACATAAGAACATAAGAACATAAGAAATAGGAGCAGGAGTAGGCCGTCTAGCCCTTCAATCCTGCCCCGCCATTCAATAAGATTATGGCTGATCTGTCGTGACTCAGTTCCACTTTCCCGCCCTCTCCCCATAACCCTTAATCCCCTCTCTTATCAAAAACTGTTTCCTTGTTTGTTTGTTTCTTTGCATGTTTCCTTGGCAGCTGCTGTGACTCATTTAGTCTGAGGTATTCATACCTGCCATAAGTTTTCTAGCTCAGGTCCCAAATCTGTCGTCAAATTCTTGGGAACAAAGGATACCTGTGAAGGAGGTGGCTACTTAATCCCTTGAGGCAATTGGAGATAGGGGCCCAACATCACTACAACAACGATCACTTGCAGCTGAGAACCATCACCAAACTGGCTTTGGCCTGGTAAAGATACGGTTCAGTTAACAGATGCTTTGACTGCTCAGAAGGAGCTTTCCGGTATTTGTGACAAGGGTTTCAAGGACAATGGTTATTGACTGCATGCTTCATAATATTGCAGAACAGAGGGGCCAGGGGCTGACAATTGAGCCATATTGGAAGGGAAGGAGGACAAACAGCACCACATCAACTCTGATGGAAACATCAGTGAAGAGGAAGGCAACAAGGGAGGCATGAGGGGAAGGCCTGGATACTCATGGCTGGATCCATGCAGGAATACATTGACTCACCCCCCAGCTGGGGCCGAGCCCGCCCCAACACTCTGACTGAGAACTAATATCCATTCCACTACCTAAGTCCCAACACCCACTCCCCCTCTGACACCCAGCATAATTTCCTTGTGCTATCCTTCAAGTTTATATTCTATAATTGCACCTCTGCCAGTTGTTATAGAGTCATAGAGATTTACAGCACGGAAACAGGTCTTTCAGTCCAACTTGTCCATGACACCCAGTTTTTACCATTAAGCTCGTCCCAATTGACCGCATTTGGCCCATATCACTCTATACCAGTCCTACCCATGTAACTGTCTAAATGCTTTTTAAAAGACAAAATTGTACCCACCTCTACTACTATCTGTAGCAGCTCATTGCAGACGCTCGCTACCCTCTATATGAAAGAAATGCCCCTCTGGACTCTTTTGTATTTCTACTCTCTCATCTTAAACCTATGCTCTCTAGCATGTTTTCCTTTGGGAAAAGATGTTGATTATCTACTTTATCTATGTCCCTCATTATTTTGTAGGCCTCTATAAGATCACTCCTAAGCCTCCTATGCTGGGAAAAAAGTCCCAGTCTATCCAGCCTCTCCTTATAACCCAAACCATCAAGTCCCAGTAACATCCTAGTAAATCTTTTTTGCACTGCTACTAGTTTAATAATATCCTTTCTATAATAGGGTAACCAGAAGTGTACACAGCATTCCATGTGTGGCATCACCAATGTCTTGTACAACTTCAACAAGATGTTCCAACTCCTGTATTCATTGTTCTGACCAGTGAAATCAAGCATGCTGAATATCTTCTTCACCACCCTGTCCACCTGTGACTCCACTTTCAAGGAGCTATGAACCTGTACCCCGAGATCTCTTTGTTCTATAACTCTTCCCAATGTCCTACCATTAACTGAGTAAGTCCTACCCTGGTTTGATCTTAGACTCTTTCTCTCAGACTCTTAGACCGTTTCTTAGAATCTTCATGCTGTTTTGTGAGAACTTCTTTCTCTTGCACTCCAGGTTCCATTTAAATTTACATTTCAGCTATTTCATTTCTCAATGGCTCAGTGATTTTCAGTAAGTTGGAGGTATCTGATGTTTTTCCTTCATGTTCCTTGTTTTGAGCTTCAAATCTACATTTTCAGATCTTGTTTGTATATTTTCTATATCCACTGCAGTTGGGAACACTGTTGTTTTCCTTCAATCATAGTCAGTTGGTTCAGCATTTCCACCTGCTGTTGCATTTGGATAATAGAACATAGAACACTACAGCACAAACAGGCCCTTCGGCCCACGAGTTGCGCCGGTCACATCAACACCTACCAATCCATAGACCTATCTATAACCCCCAATCCCACTAAATCCCATATACTCATCCAGAAGTCTTTTAAAAGACCCCAGCGAGTTCGCCTCCACCACCACTGACGGCAGCCGATTCCATTCACTCACCACCCTCTGAGTGAAAAACTTACCCCTAACATCACTTCTGTACTTGCCTCCCTGCACCTTAAATCTGTGTCCTCTCGTAGTGACCATTTCAACCCAGGGAAATAACCTCTGAGAATCCACCCTATCTATTCCTCTCAACATTTTATAAACCTCTATCAGGTCGCCTCTCAACCTTTGTCTCTCCAGGGAGAAGAGTCCCAGCTCCCTCAGCCTATCTTCATAAGGCATGCCTCCCAATCCAGGCAACATCCTTGTAAATCTCCTCTGTACCCTTTCAATAGCTTCTACGTCCTTCCTATAGTGAGGCGACCAGAACTGTGCACAGTACTCCAAGTGCGGCCTGACAAGGGTCTTATAATGTGTTGGAATTTTCAAAGATTTATTTTTAAGACTTGTGGAATGTTCACTGTGTCTTTGATGCCACCTATTGCTTCAGAATTGTCCTTTATTTCCTCTTGTAACTTAACTGGAGAGTTTCTACGCTTCTATTTAAGCTCTATATGCACCACATATTAAAGCATATTAACATTTTTCTGATTTCCTACTTAGACATGATGTACTCTAGTAATTTCAAACTTTTCTCCTCCAGGGCACCCAATTTTGAGTTGGCTTTGACCCTTGCATGAGCCAAAGCTGGCTTGTACAGTAGATTCATCAGTCATTAAATTTTAAGCATGTATAAGAAAATGCTGTAAGGAAATCCAAGATGGTGCTACAATATGCTTTGCAACAAGATTTTCCTGTGTTTGTCAGTTTTGGTGGACCTTTGCAGTAATGGTGTTTGCAATTTCTGTGTTTCAATTTTTCCACAACAACATCCTGGATGAACTGTTTTGGGTTTTTGAATTGCATTAAGGTGGATAAGTCGCCGGGACCGGATGGGATGTACCCCAGGTTACTGTGGGAGGCGAGGGAAGAGATTGCAGAGCCTCTGGTGATGATCTTTGCGTCATCAATGGAGTTGGGAGAGGTTCCGGAGGATTGGAGGATTGCGGATGTGGTTCCTAAATTCAAGAAAGGGAACAGGGATTGCCCAGGAAATTACCGACCGGTGAGTCTAACCTCAGTGGTTGGTAAGTTGATGGAGAGGATCCTGAGGGGCAGGATTTATGAACATTTAGAGAAGATTAGTATGATCAAAAGTAGTCAGCATGGCTTTGTCAAGGGCAGGTCGTGCCTTACGAGCCTGGTTGAGTTCTTTGAAAATGTGACTAAACACATTGACAAAGGAAGAGCAGTGGATGTGGATTATATGGACTTCAGCAAGGTGTTTGATAAGGACCCCCATGCAAGACTTCTTGAGAAAGTGAGAGGGTGTGGGATCCAAAGGGCTGTTGCCTTGTGGATCCAGAACTGGCTTGCCTGCAGAAGGCAGAGAGTTGTGGATAGGTCTTTTTCTGCATGGAGGTCGGTCACCAATGGAGTGCCCCAGGGATCTGTTCTGGGACCCTTGCTGTTTGCAATTTTGGATATGGAAGTGGAGGGATGGGTTGGTAAGTTTGCCAATGACACAAAGGTTGGTGGTGTTGTGGATAGTCTGGAGGGATGTCAGAAATTGCAGCGAGACATAGCTAGGATGCAAGAGTGGGCAGAGAAGTGGCAGATGGACTTCAACCCGGATAAGTGCGTAGTGGTCCATTTTGGCAGGCCTAATGGAATGAAGGAGTATAATATCAAGGGTAAGACTCTTAGCAGTGTAGAGGATCAGAAGGACCTTGGGGTTCGGGTCCATAGGACTCTTAAATCGACCTCGCAGGTGGATGATGTGGTCAAGAAGGCATATGGTGTACTAGCCTTCGTTAATCGAGGGATTGAGTTTAGGAGTCGGGAGATAATGCTGCAGCTTTATAAGATCCTTGTCAGACCCCACTTGGAGTACTGCGCGCAGTTCTGGTCGCCTCATTACAAGAAAGATGTGGAAGCTATTGAGAGGGTGTAGAGGAGATTTGCAAGGATGTTGCCTGGATTGGGTGGCATGCCTTATGAGGATAGGTTGAGGGAGCTCGGTCTTTTCTCCCTGGAGAGATTAAGGATGAGAGGTGACCTGATAGAGGTTTATAAGATGTTGAGAGGTATAGATCGGGTGGATTCTCAGAGGCTATTTCCCAGGGCTGAAATGGTCACTACGAGAGCACACAGGTTTAAGGTGCTGGGGAGTAGGTACAGAGGAGATGTCAGTGGTAAGTTTTTCACTCAGAGGGTGGTGAGTGAGTGGAATCGGCTGCCGTCGGTGGTGTGGAAGCGAATTCATTGGGGTCTTTTAAGAGACTTCTGGATGAGTACATGGGATTTAATGGGATTGAGGGTTATAGATAGGCCCGGTAGGTAGGGATATGATCAGCGCAACTTGTGGGCCGAAGGGCCTGTTTGTACTGTAGTGTTCTATGTTCTATGTTTTCCCCATGCTATTTGACGATTTGCGAGTTGATACCTGGCTTTTTCTGGAGTTGAAAAATTATTTTCTTTTAAAAATGATTTTGGTCTGGGGTGAGCTTGGCTACCATGTGGTCTGATGCTGACTCCGTACCTGGAGCAGTTCATGGTGCTTTTTAAAATGATAATGCTTACTACTGCTGTCTTAAAAGCTTTTTTAATCTCTTTCTGGCCAAGAACTTATAGTAGAGGTTAACTAAAAAAAAGTCTTTTTTCTGCACCTTCGGGTATTGAAGCCAGACGGCTACAGATTTCAGTGGAGTCTGCTGCTGCAGTACGGAATTGTATTCCTATCTTCTGCTTCTATCCTGTTTTGGAGTTTTTAATGGTGATCTTCTCTGCATCTTTGTTTCTGTTGCTTTTAATCAGGTCAGAATGCTTTTTTTTAGTCTGCCATGTTTGAAATTTCTTTTCCAGTCCCTGCGAAACTCTATGTTTTTCCAATCACTAACACTGGGACCGATTTCACCAAGCATTCGCGCCCATTTCCGGGCGCGAAATTGCAGTAAATTTGGGCGTCAGGTCTGTAACGCAATCTGCACCCGAAACCTGTTGGACTTTAACCTGGTGTTGTGAGACTTCTTACTGCACTCGTTGGACATCCTGCAGCACCTTTCTGGCCTTCCGCCAGTGTCTGCCACAGGAGGGGGGCGGGCTCAGTTGGGGGCGTGGGGGGTGATGGAGGATTGGTGGGGGAGGATGGACTTGGGAGGATCTCCACCACCCATCCCCCAACCAGAGATGCCAGCGGAAGGCCAGGAAGGTGCTGCAGGCTGTCCAATGCCTGCAGGTCAAAAGGATGGTGGAGGGAGAGCAGCAATTGAGGCAGGTTTGTGGTGTGCTCTGCCGAGGTGGCGGGGGGGCATGCCTCCTGGGGGAGTCTGACTGTGGAGATGGGTCTGCCGGGTTGGGGCCTGCCTCCCATGGGGGTGGATCGCAGGGCGGGGGGGCTGCCTCCTGGGGGGATGGATTGCGAGGGCGGCTGCCTCCGGGGGGTGGGGGGGGTGGATCGTGGGGGAGGGGGTTGTGCTTTCCCAGGGGGCCCTGCCTCTTGGGGGGGGATGGGGGGGCTTCTGATCTGGGGTGGGTTTGCCAGAGGGGCATGCCTCCCGGGGGGGGTGGATCGCAGAAGGGTGGGGGTGGGGGGTGGTGGTGTGATCGGGGGGCGGCTGCCTCCCAAGGGGGTTCTGATCGATGGGGGCTGCCTCCCAGGGGTGTGTCTTATCGGTGGGGGGGGGGGGGGGGGGCGGCGGTGGCGGCGGCGGGGGTTGCCTCCCGGGGGGGTCCAGTGGGGGTGGGGGAGGGGGAGGGGGGGTCTGCCGGGGGGGCCTGCCTTCCAGGGGCGCATGATCGCGGCTCATCTCCCCTCCCCCCCCATCCCACTCTCTCTGCTGGTTTTGTTTCTCGCGCCCAGGTGTGCTGTTTCAGATTTTTTTTCAAACTGCGCATGCGCAGTTCAGAGCTCCAATCGTACCAGCAGTGCTAAGCCCCATCCAAAGCGCGGACCAGATCAGAGCCAGCAAAAAGCGTATGGGTGCGCTGGAATGAGGATTCTGGGCTTGTATCCGTTTTATATCCGGATCCGGCCCTTAGCTTCCAATTGGTAAAATCGGGCCCATTATGTTGTAAGATGTTGCGCACGGTTCAGTAGGACTCTGCGTCTTGTATAGCTTAACAGTAAATGTTTATTACCTACTACTAACTATACACATATATACAGTATATATACAGACTGACAGATAACTGCCAAGCAGTTTTAAATTTAAACCAGGCAGCTTGATCTGGATTGATCAAGGCATTGGCCTGGGAAATGAATCAAGGAAAGATTCCCACCAATTTTGATTAACTGAAACAGGTGCAATATGTCTACCTGTTCTTCCTGTCACGGTAAACTGTTGTTTTCTCCTTATATTGGTATAGTTGCAAGAGACGTGATGAGTGTGAGGCAAAAAGCTTTGACATATCTCTTTTTTAAGTAGGTTGTTTGTCCTATTTGCATTTTGGGTGACATAAACTTTATCCCTTCTGTAGATTTGCACTGACATGAAAGCCTGTTTCATGTCTTCTTTAAAGTGCAACTCTCAAAGGGTTAAACACTCTTCTATACTTTGTATTTTTGGGATCAGCCGAAAAGTGGGAAATGGAGGAAGTTATCCCACATCTCTCCCCACCTTTAACAATACTTGTGTTTCTGCCAAACAACTCATCTTGCCGGAGCACAAAAAATCATGGAATCACTTATGGCATTGGAACTATGAACAATGGTGTTCTGCTGCTGCATCTACTGTGGCTACTAACTCTTGCCATGCTCACTTGGTAATGCTGGGTGCATTCCTCCTTCCTCTTGGATAGATAATTTTCCTCCTGCAAAATACATCCTGGGCCAGAATCCTGAGATATTGGTCACAAACTGGAGGTATATTACCTCCCACCTGTTCTGGAGCAGTCCTCCCCTGCAACATTCTGGCACAGCAGTGAAGAATCTATGAAGAAATGTTCGTTGTTTCATGTAATGCAACACACAATGACTGGAATTTTACCAGCTTGCCTGTCCCAATTCCAGGAGTGGGCAAGGCTTGGAGAATGGCATTCTCTGTTGGCCTCAGACGGGATCATGTGAACCTTGGGTGGACATGCCAGTAAAATTCTATCTTGTGTGTTCACTCACATGCAGGAACCTGATTATTTAGTTGAGTACAGACTGATGTTGTTTGGGGGTTGGACGTAAGGGCAACTTGTATGCTGGGTGACTTCATATTTATTGTTTTCAAGCCAGTATGACATGGTGAGTTTCTGCGCACACAAGCCTTTGTTGGCCTGCTCTCTCTGAGTCACGCTTGTCTGCAATGGCAACGTGCTGCTGTGAAAGTAATGGACAAGGAACAATTAGGTGCCCACACTCTGATAGATGGGTGGTGAAAAAGTAAATGGAAGGGAAGGGATTCTGCATGTGGCATCTATAATTCAGTCCTTAAGACATTATGATTATCTCAGTTAATGTAGTGTGTCGGAAGCTGCTGAAGCTGCCAAGATTCAGCCATCTGCATGGCTGGGTCTTGTGAAGTTTCCCAGCATTCGGTTATTGTGGTGTGGTTCTTCATTAAACAAGATCAGTTGGCAGAGTTAAGATCTGTAGTTTCCTATAGAAGACCAGTGATGAGCTATCCCTTCTAATGTAACTAATCAGTTGGTCAGCAATTACAGTTGTTTCTCACCTGACTGCTGACAGTTGACTCTTCTCTTGAGCCTGTGATACTCAACCATCTTCCTCCCTCACAGCAAGAATAGTATCTATCGTAGCCCTTTATATTGGGCCCAAGACATGATCCATCCTCCTCATCGTCAATACCCATCTCCGCCTCCAGTTGGCTTCCAACTCAACCATGTCCCCTGGAGTGAAAGTTATGTTTCATTTTTTATTCACATTTTATTGAGGCTAATCTGCTGCGTTGGGAAATTTCCTGACTCAAGCTACCCGCCTTGATAGTGAAAATATGGCGCAAAGTCTTCTAATTATCATTTGCCGTGTATGTGGCAGAATCTACAGACCATTGGACTTATCAGCTATTCCAGAACTAATCAAACCAGAGTTTAAGAAAGTCATCATTGATTCCAAGGGACTGCTTAAGAATAATGAAGGAGAATTGTTAAATTAAGCAATATTTTGTTTTTACTTTGCCAATTTCATAGTCAGACTCTTACAGCACAGAAAGGGATAATTTGGCCCATCGTGCTATGCTGGCCCTTTGAAGGAGCTATCTAACACATTCCACTGCCTTGCTCTTGATCCATAGCCCTGCAAATCTTTCCCTTACATATCTAATTCCCCTTTTGAAGTCTTTCAGGCACCTTCGTCCAGATTATAACAACCTGCTGTGAAAAAACATCTCCTCATCTCCCATTCAGTTCCTTCAATATGTGTCTCCTGTTTACCGAGTTTCTTACATTCAGTTTACTCACACACCATTTGGGATAGAAAGCTGGGGCCCAATTCTCCCATCCCGACGCGCAGATTTTTTGGCACGTCAGGTTGGAAGATGCACGCATCGGCCATTTTGCTGGATTCGCACATGTGTTCCCGATGCATGCATGCCTCCCACAGCCAGAGAGCAGGCACAGTTGGGACTGCGCTGGAAACTGGCAGGAAGACAGATAAGTGATTTAAATCTATTTTTAATGTTATTTAAATGTCATTATTGGGCCTGCCATAGAATTCTCTGGGCCCGATAGTATCTCCCACCCCGCCTGGAGTATTTCACTCTGGCGGGGTTTAGAGTAGACTTGCACCTGCCTCCCCAGGGTGTTGGATGGTGGGGCAGGATGCCCCCTTTGGCAAGGGCACCTTGGCAGTGCCAGCCTGTGCCCATTGGCACTGACCAAGGGGCAAAGTGCTCATGCCCAGGGGCACCTTGGCATTGTCCACCAGGCATTGGGCAGTGCCAAGGGGTGGGGCCTGGGGAAATAGCTATCGTCTAGGGGCGGTGTGAGGGGGTGTGATCTGTTGTGGGCAGGGCCGCGGGACGGGGCTATTGTGTGCGGGGCCTGGGGGTGATTGGTTGGGGTGGGTGGGGTTCCACTGCAGATAGGATTGGTTGGCACTGGAGGGTGGGTGGTCCATGCTGGAGGGGGACTCTGCCTCCTGGGTTGGGGTGGGGAGGGGTTGGTTTGTCACTGCTGAGGTGGGGGGGGGGTTACGGCAGGAGATTTCAGTGTTCCAGGACAGGGGTGGAGAGTGTTGGGGCTGGCCCGGGAATGCTTAGGTGGGCTGCGATCGGGCTGGCCAGCGATCAGGAGGCTGACAGATTAGGGCCACTGCGCATGCGCAGAGCCCTGGAGCTCTGGTGTGAATAGGCTCCGCCCCCACAAGCTTTTAATGATATTCATGATTGTGACCTCTACATTGCACAGAGTAGGGAGATTCGAGTCTGAACTTCTACTGAAAAAAACAATTGCGAATTACATCATTTTTCTTGCCAATTCAGCACTTAGAATTTTTTTTGGGAGATTCGGGCCCCAGATTTGGATTTTCACCCTATTTACTCTGCAAGAAATTCTGTGCTGAACTGATGGTCTGATGATGCTTTCTCTCTGTCTTTCTTCCTTTGTGCTCACATAAGTTAATTGCAACTAGATAAGTTTAAGAATAGTAAACTAATTGCATTCTGCTGAATAGCGAAAAGCAGGAGTGGCATACTCCTTGTTCTTCCACAGAAGGTTATTTGGATTGAAATTTGTAACTTTCAAACAAAGATATTACTGTATGCTTAAAATTCATGGGAAAGAAAAACAGACAGGGTGTTTAATGAACAGCCAATCCAATAATATCCCAGCAGAAGTCAAAAGTTATTCCCTGTCTGTTTTGCTCCTTTATTCATTCTATAATATCCTAGTTTTTAAATCAGTACATTTAAAAATAGTCAATTGATATAGGGAACTTGTGTAATGCTGAAAAAAGATACATACTGAAAAAGCTTTTAGTCTTTCACTCATCAGGACAGGAGCAAGAATATCAAATTTTAAACAATACTGTATCTGAATGCGTATAACGTGTAACAAAATGGACAAATTGTCAGCTCAAATAAAAATAAATATGTATAAACGGATATCCATTCAGAGACATGGATGACAAAGACTGAGGCCTGAGTATTCAGGGACATATATGAGAAAAGGGGCTGATTGGTTGGCAACTGGATTCTAGTTGAGGCACTGCATGGGAAATGCACAAGGGAACAATTGACTCCCCCAAGCCCAAAAGCTACAGTAACTACAGAGTAGTTACTCCTCGGCAGCCTACAAACTCCTGCCACAAGTGACTTCTTACCATTGCTATTTATTATCTTTACCCAATCTGATTCTATACCTTTAGAAGTAAAGTCATCTTTCTCTATTGTGCTGTTGTCGTTAATTAGCGGAGCTACTCCTTCACATTTTCATAGCTTCCAGTCCTTCCAAAATGTTGTGTAGCCCTGAATACTCAAGCCTCAGTCTTTGTCATTCATGTCTCTGAATGGATATCTGTCTATACATATTTATTTCTATTTGAGCTGACAATTCATCCATTTTGTTATGCATGTTATACGCATTCAGATACAGAGCCTTTAGGTTTGTCTTTTGTCTTTAGTTATGAGAGGAAACTACATTGTGGTCACATTTGAAATTTGATGTTAGTTATAACTGCAAATAAAGTCATGTGTATCATGTCTTTCCATAAAAAAAATTACCATATGCCTCCATAGTGATAGTGGTATATCAATTGTTCATGCAAAACCTTTAACAAGTTCATTGACGTTTTTCCCAACTTTTCATTGCTAACATGTTTTTGAGAGTTAGCAGTGCTGAAAGGTGCCAATAGCATTGTGAAGAGTGGCAGTGGGGAAGGGTGGAAGTGGAGGGTTCATTACAAGGAATATCAAAATTAGCTGTGACAGCATGGTACCAAGAATTAGGACTCTTTTGCTTTCTCTGTTACTACTCTTGACACCAAACCTTTACTTTTCATTTATTTTCACACCATCTGCTAATTGGCCATTAGGGCCTCTTCAGGGGAACCATTAGTTACCATTTCCCACAGTGCATGAACATTTTGCTGTTTTGACACAGTGCAAATATTACATTTCTTATTATTTTTCATATTACGTGATAAAATCCATTTGGTCTTTTTACTTATCACTAACATCAGTGAAGTTGATGCAGGATGAAACATAAGCTAAGGGCATTATGGTTTTTGTTTCCTTAACAATAAGCGCACTGTAGGTTATTCCAAAGTGAGATCCTGAAAAGGTTTTACACTGACAGAGTGCTGTTAACAGCAGATGCATACTACTCCTGCTGTTGATGCAGTCTTCAATATAAACATTTTTGTGAGTCTGGCAAGCTGCCACTGGATCTCCAGTTAAGCTTAAAAGCATGGAGGTGGATTCCCTCTGTTTAACAATAGGAATTGTCAGTCTCCAGTCTTGATTTGTTGCAGCAGCAGGAAGAATTTTATTTAAGAGAGCACAGCACGGAGATTGTAGATTTGCATTTGAGAGCTACTCTCCTGAGACCATTTTTGTAAAATAGGAGAACCATTAGGGCCCTTGTGTGTCTTGTATGCCATTGAAGAGGTCAGGTTCTTAAACTAATTTTCTTATTGAACACTCTATTATGCTTGAACTGAAGAGCTGCTGAAAACTCATCTTAATAGTTAATAGTTAAGGCAAAGGAACCGAGCTTTGAGCATTGCAAAATCTGGATTGAAATTCAAATTCTCTGCACTAAAAAAGCTGTATCTTCATTAATCATTTCCTATTCTATAATGTTTATTTTTCTCTAACAAGCTATGTAAGCATTAGCTGATGAAAGCTAAATACAGATTTTCTTTTTTTGAAAAAAATCATTGCACATATATAAGCACTGTGAGACCAATTCAGCAATTTCTGCTAAAATGCCACAGGAACCACCACTTAAAGTACTGTAACTCAAGATTAAAGGGGTGCAGCCACTTGAAGTTAAGTAGCTGCATTTGTAGCTGAAAAAGAATTAGTATTAATGTAGCATTCTATCATGTCCTCCAGATATCTTAATGCTATTCACATCCAGTGACTTTTGAATGCGTTCACTGTTGTTTCATAGGTTAACAGAGGAGACACTTATGGCCCAGATTTTCCCATCCCAATGCAATGCTGACCTGCATCAGGCGGGCTTTAAAAATGGTGGGCAGGAATTGACTCTGGAATTCCTACCTGTATTTCAGTCATCAGCAATGTTCAAGAGGGTGAGATAAGGGTATAGGTTATGAGCTCACATCTAGCAGTCAATTGGAAGGGTGAAAATTTCAGATCAATATTTACTTAAAATGCCTTTCTGAAGAATATGTTGTCATATAATTTTAATTGTGAAGTTTCTTCGACATCCATGGAGGAAAATGTACCACAAAAAAGGGCAGTTGCACAGAACTCTAAACATAGCGGCTTTGCAGTCTGTATTTCTAAAAAGGCAGGATGAAATCTGCAAAGCCACAGATCTCTGAGATCAGGCTGTACTAAATGCTGCTGAGAGTATCAGAAGGCTCTGAATGCTTTCAATCTTGGTATTCAATACTGAATACCACTCTATAGCTTCTTAATAATTCTTTGTGCTTCTCTTTCAGATGGCTGCAGACCCATTGGTCTACAGTGGGCTGGATTTGGGGTGTTAGTTGTCAGTCTCCTAGCACCCTTCAGAATGTCAAACAAGTATAGAGAGAGGAAGAGTTAAGTAGGAGCTGAAGAATACCACCTTCCACCTCATTAGCAACTCTGAGCCTGTGTTTACTATGACTCATTTACATTCAATGGTAAAGCTGTGGCATCATGATTTTTGGCTTAAACTATAATGGATCTCTATCCCTTTTTCCTGTTTCCTGCATGTAGGGAAAGCCAATTCCTCAGATGCAGGGGAAAAAAAATCTCCCCTTAATTATCCAAAATAATTTCAGGGTTGCCTTCCTTGAGGCCATTTCTTGCTGCACTGTCTGTCCATCCTTAGGGTTTTTATGGAGCTTTCCCTTGTAAGGGCAGATCAGTTGCATGCAGTTTTGGTATGTCATGTGCCTGTTAGAGCATTCCAGTGAGTTTAATGCAGGGTTTGCCTTGTTACCATGGAGGGGAAGCCTAGTCAGCACTTGCAGGTGTGTTGATGGAAGTGGAGTGGGGGAAAGGTGCTTCTGTGATGATCGGGGGAGAGAGAGGGTCATGTCACTCAGCAGTTGTGGACATGGGGTGATGAGGGGGCCATGTGCAAGGTGGTCGGGGGGCAGGGGGGGATGTGAGGGAGATTGAGTAAGGTGTTCAGTAATGTTGGAGGGGTGGTCCCCGATGTCTGTGGGAGGGGAGAGATAGGCTGTATCTGGATCAGGAGGGTTCTGTCAGGAGAGTTTTTTAATGCTTTTTTCTGTGCAAGCACAGCTTGTGGCTCTGATCTGAGCGGCGGCTGTCTGGCAACTTAAGTCTTGCCCACTAGCTCTAGTGAGTAGAAATAGTCTAGCCCATGTTTTCAAGACTGAGTGCATCAAACCATCAAAACCTGGGCCATAATTTTATATCTTTTTTCAAGGGACAGTTGAAGTATTTCTAACCATAGTTGTGCTTTCTGAGCACTCGCTATTTACAGGGAATCCCAGTAATGCAATCTGTGTATTGAGAACTTCAGCAAGGTGTTGAACATTTTAGCATGCATCAGCACATTTATGAGTTGAAATCAATGAATTGATTTTCTGTCCCATGTTGGAATGAAATGAGAGAATTCCAAGCTTTGCGAATCTGACATTTAAAAATGGCTGCCTGAACTTCCAATTTTCAGTCAAATTGGGGCTACATTAAGAATTGGGGTGGGCAACCCCAGAATGAGTGAGGTGTCGGAATGAGTATTGTGCAGGTTAGGTGACTTGTGTACGGGGATAAATCTTCAGAAAGGCTCACTTAAGAGGTTGGTTGTCAATGGTGAGGTCCTTGTGCCTTGGAGACATCATTGCCTTGTCACACAAGTGTCAGTGATGTAGATATTTTGTAGAAATAGAATCCCTATAGTGTAGAAAGAGGCCATTCAGCCTATTGAATCTGCACCAGTTCTCTGACAGAGTACCTTACCAAGGCCCTCTCCCCTGCCCTATCCCTTTTTACCAGGGCTAATCCATCTAACCTACATACCTTGGGACACAAAGGGCAATTTAGCATGGCCAATCCACCTAACCTGCACATCTTTGAAATGTGGAAGGAAGCCGGAGCACCCATAACAGGTCCTTGGTACTGAGAGGCAGCAGTGCTAACCTGTTTCACCATGCTGCTACTATGCGGTCAAACTGTTAGCTAACCTTGGGACAAATGGTCCATAATTGGCTTTTCCTATGGTAAATCTGTTGTCTTGCCTCTCTTCCACCTTCCTGGTGTATGTGCAGCAGTCTCTTCCACCTGGCCTTCTGCCCTCCCTGTGGTCTCCGGCTGCTCACAGTGACTGGTTTCTCTGATCTCTGTGTGAGGGTGCCATGCCATCTTCTATCCCCCTTCGCATGAAGAGCTATGTGCCCTTCTCCAGCACGAAGTTCTTCCTGGTACTTGGGTGCATGAGTCATAGGGGCAAAAGTAATTATCCTGTGAGATGAGGAACTTGAGTTAAGGGAGGACAATTGAAATTTGTTTTGTGCATTTTTTGATCATGAAAAAGAAACCACAGGGATATTTGACCTCTCCGAAGGGTTCTTGTGAAACTCCATGAAATCCAAGGAAATAACCAAGTTCAAACCTGCTCTTTTCAGATCTACTTTGCACACTTCAGTACCATTTGTGAGTAATTCAGGCATTATAATTTGAGTAGGATCTGATTCACTTGTTGACTACCCTTTGGATATTCCTGGGGTTTATCCTCTTTCCATAATTGTTCAATTCCCTTGTTGTAGCACCAAAAATGGTTTCTATTCTCATATTTTTCTTTTGTAATTCTTAATTGGGCCCCGTAATAAAGCCAATTCATGATGTGGAGATGCCGGCATTGGACTAGGGTAAACACAGTAAGAAGTATTATAACACCAAGTTAAAGTCCAACAGGTTTCGTTGGAAACCTGTTGGACTTTAACCTGGTGTTTTACAACTTCTTACTGTAATAAAACCAATTCACCAGTTAGGTAAATAACAACTGCAATGTCTATTTACATATAACCACAATATAGAGGCTTGCAGCCTTATTGCTGCCAGTCAGTTTCCAAGAAGGTTTGGAACAGCAAGGTCTGCTTTTCAAGGGGTTCCAACTACTGTAATAAGTCCTCGGAGGCAGAAGACCCTTCACCCAAATTCCTTTATTTACAAGATCCAACAACATTATACAGAATGCTTTCAGTATGCAGGCTTCATCTGAAGTGCAGAGGAACTGACATAAGAACATAAGAAATAGGAGCAGGAGTAGGCCATCTAGCCCTTCGAGCCTGCCCCACCATTCAGTAAGATCATGGCTGATTTGAAGTGGCTTAGTTCCACTTTCCCGCTTTCTCCCCATAACCCTTAATCCCCTTGCCTACCAAAAACCTATCTACCCACGTCTTAAATATAATTAGCGAGGTAGCCTCCACCACTTCAACGGGCAGAGAATTCCAGAGATTCACCACCCTTTGAGTGAAGAAGTTCCTCCTCAACTCTGTTCTAAACTGCCCCCCCCCCTTATCTTGAGGCTGTGCCCTCTAGTCCTGCTGTCCTTTCTGAGCGGGAAGAACCCGTCCACCTCTACCCTATCCATCCCTTTCATCATCTTATACGTCTCAACGAGATCCCCCCTCATCCTTCTAAACTCTAACGAGTACAAGCCCAGTCTATTCAGCCTCTCCTCATAGCTCAACCCCCTCAACTCCAGTATCAGCCAAGTGAACCTCCTCTGCACTCCCTCCAAGGCCAAAATATCCTTGCGCAAGTACGGCGACCAAAACTGCACACAGTACTCCAGCTGCGGCCTCATCAGTGCCCTGTACAGTTGCAGCAAGACCTCCCTACTTTTATATTCAATCCCCCTCGCTGTGAAGGCCAGCATCCCATTTGCCTTCCTGACCACCTGCTGCACCTGTCGGCTGGGTTTTTGTGACTCATGCACGAGGACCCCCAGGTCCCTCTGCACCGTAGCTTTTCGCCCTGTAAGTAGTAGTCCTTCCTACTATTATTCCTACCAAAGTGGATAACCTCACACTTGCCAACATTATATTCCATCTGCCAGGTCCTCACCCACTCGCTCAGCCTATCTAGATCCCTCTGCAGACTTTCCACACCCTCCGCACAACTTGCTGTTCCACTTATCTTTGTGTCATCGGCAAATTTCGACACCTTACACTCGGCTCCCTCCTCCAGGTCATCTATATAAATGGTAAATAGCTGAGACTCCTGTTTAAGTACAGAGCATGTGACTCCCTGATTGGACCATCAATTTGGCCAACTCTTTTACTTATCAACAATATACAAATACAAAAATACACTAATTTATTATGAGATGGCAGTTTGGAAGTGTAAAGATTACACCCGATATACCAATAACATTAAACATGCCTTTTTAAATACATAGCACAGTAACAAACAGCTAATGTGCATTGTGAGTTATTCACAACTTTCCAAGCTTGCAAACAACTCACAACAACAATAAATCAGCAAGTTATAATACAGACAGTACCAACACCTTAACCAATAACAAACAACTCCTTCACAATAAGAAAGGGTTCATTGTAAGTTATCCACAATTTGCCCTCCATATTTTCCCCTTCCGAGGGTTCTGCTCTTGCAACTGCACTTCCAAGGCTGATCCTCCAGGAGTTACATCATAGTACGGTAACAAACATCTCTATCACAATAAAATGACCATTCTGAGTCACCTGCAACTCTCCAGGGTTACTTAATCCAAGGCGTTCATCGTCGGGACGATGATAGATTATAAAATAACAAATAAAGCAAGCAACTCTATTATGCTGGAAATAAACATTATAAATCATCTGTAACCCTCCAGGGCCTTGTCTCCCGGACTTTTTCCCCAATTGGGGGGGGCGGGGGTTACACCTTACAGATTTTTGGCTGGTGTGAAGTGGGGGGTAAGGGGGGGTTGGGAAATGCCACCGTGCAGCTACTCTGTCCGGACCTTCCCTTCCGGATTTTCCCCAGATGATGGGGACCCTCTGGGGTTACTCTGTCCAGGGCTCTACCTTCCGGATCTCTCCCTTACCAGAGGTTACACCCCCAGGAATACTCCATCTGGGGGGGTGTGTAATGCTCCCCAGGCAACAAATAATACAAATGAGAAAGTAATAAATCAACAACCTAATACAATACCGAGACCTAATAATGCAATAACAGACAATCCCTTTTCAACAATAAAGTCCATTATAATTAACAATAACATCCATTGTAAGTAACACTACAGTTCATTGCAAGTAACCTTGCAACATTGTGGGGGCTTCTCTTGCCAGGGCTTTCGCTTTCAGGGTTATGCCTTCCAGAATTGCAAATAGTTCATCCAAATACTTCCAAGGTTCCACCCCGCTGGGCCAGAATTTCCAAGGTTACGTAGACTGGGGTTACACTTTTCTGAATGGCACCTTCCAGGGTTGAACCTTCCTGACTCACATCAGGACACATGAGTCTCAACTGGAACATCACCTCTCACACAAGTCCCAGCTGGGACAAAAGTTCTTGCAAGAGTCCCAAACAAGACAGATGGAAACAGTCTTTGACCCTCAGACAGGAATCAAAGGGAGGCCCAGGAGGAGGAATTTACTGAGACCTAGAAGTGGCTTTGATGCTGCTTCATGGAGATTGCTGGCCTGGAAACTGTTGCCAGGTATCAAAGCAACAAACAACTCCAACTAACACAGCACTGGGAAAAGAAACCTTCACTCTTTCTGGAGAGAGAGGTACTAGGCAATGGAACCAGGCCTAGAAACATAGGCCCCAGGCCACAAAACAACACCACCAGCCCCAAACACCCTGCTCAGTTGTTGCAGACAGCAGTCCTTTCCCCAAGATAGGAATATAACGGAACTGCATACAGCGTGCTCTCAGCATACAGTCTACACATCAGGGACATCTTTTGGTGCCCAACAAAATAAACAAAATCAAATTATCTTAGGGGTTGCATATCAGGGACATCTTTTGATGGTTCATATTCAAGCATGCCAACGTCAATTGTCTTTCTGTGCCTGTTGGGCTTGGGGACAGCAGGGGCTGGGGTGCATTATAGGCCCTGATAATCACATTTTGATTTGATGTTTTATTTTTACTTTGCACCTTGTTTCTGTTCGGGCTGTTCCCCCTCCTTTTGGGGAGCTGCCCCTTTTACTTTGTCCCTGAATTCATTTGCGTTGGTTTATATGGTTTGCCCTAAAGGACAAAAAAATGTCAATTGGCTGATTAAAGTTATTACACTCACCCTATTCCCTGACTGTTTCCTCAGGTCATGTGAACCTGTTTCTGCATATGGATCCTTAAAGGGACAATCATCACAGGCTCTATATTTGAATTGTCTAAAAATGCTGCAGCGTTGTATCCTCCATCTTTGGTGTCATTGCAAAAGAACCCAAAATTTCCACCATAAAAGCAGCTGGAAATTAATGCTTTTTTAAGGCTTCGGACATTTAATCCAAATGTATTTCCCTCTCTATTTGAATCTAACATTGGGTTAAAACCAAGAACCTGATCATGTTTGATATCCTAGTAGAATCTAGTAATTCAAAGACAAGTACTGATTTAGGAATGTCCGAGTGGAATCACTACAATTTTGTATATATTTTGTGAAACTACCATGATGTATTCTTCCAATGAAGAATCATTAAATTTTCAAAATTTATCGAATTTCAGCCGTGCCTCATAGATATTCAATAAGTCATCTGTCATATAAATTTTATCAATTACATTTTAAAGAATGTCCAAATCTTCTTCAGTGTGCAGTTCCTGAGTGTCTAGCCTCAAGAATACTTTTCAGCTGATCTTGCTCCTGGCAGGAAGCAAAAGCACCCTTGCTTTCTTTCCAGTAGGTCCATGCATCAACTTTATTTTTCCATTGATCGTAATGTTCCATTTCACAAGATAGTGGTAGAAAATCATATCCTGCCACGTTATACCTGATTTCAGTCATCCTACTCCAGTTACTGTCTTCTCTCAAAAATAACATTGACTCCAATTCTAACCTGTCTGGAAGTAAATCTTAATCTTCAATCTTCATTTTCAGGCAACCATCTTCTGCGGCCAATATCAGAGGAAACTCTTAAGTCTGTTTGTGAAGAAGACACTAAATCTAGGATGTTTTGGTAAAGACTGTTTATTATTCACCACAGAGCTTACTTCTCCACTCTCCACAATCTCTCCGTTGCTGGTTGACTCAGTATACACATATCTGAATATAATTATTTAATCAATATCTAACATCTGCTCAACACATTATCTTAAACTTTGACATCCATTAACAGAGTTTGATGGAACATTCTTTCCTTAACTGGATGATTGCAGCTCCAACAATGCTCAAGTAGCCTGAGAATGTCCAGGATAAAACAATCCAATTGATTGACGCTCCATTCACCATTCTTTCCATCAATGGCAGTCTGTAGCTGCTGTGGGTATCAGCTACAAGATGTACTGTAGTAACACATCAAAGCTTCTTTAACAGCATCTTCAAAATCCATGATCTCTACTCCCTAGAAGAACAAGGCAGTAGACACATAAGAACATTATCATCTGCAAATTCCTTTCCAGTCACACAACACTTTAGATTGGCAAAATGTCACAATTCTTCTATTTACATTGTATAAAAACCCTTGAACTTCCTACCTGACAGTGATGTGGCTGGGCCTACAATATAAGGACTACCGTAGTTCAAGAAGACAGTTCACCATTACCTTCTCAAGAAAATTAGGTGTAGACAGTAAATGTTGGCCTTGTCATTGAGACACAATGCTGAGCTACTAGCCTATCACGATGAGATTCAATCAAGCAATATTTCTCTTATCAACTTAAATTTTTATTTAAAATTAATTAGCAAAAAAGAAGCATACTTGTTTTAACTTTGTTACTAGGTTTGGAACTTTCAAAAAGTGTTTGGAGAGACAGAGAGACACTGTTTTCTTCAGGCAGCCCAGACAGCAACTGCTTGTATTTTTAAAATGAAAATGAAACTGGTCTGTTCTTACAAGTTTATTCCTCCCATTAAGTACGTGACTCGAACCCTGTCAATCAGCCTAATCAAATCTCTACTCTGAAACCCAGGGGGAACACAAATGCATTATTTGTTCTTAAACAAACATGCCATGTCTAAAATAAGTAATTACCTATTTCCAGCTTCTACTTTAAAGATTTTCCTAGACAAACTGCCACCTTGCAAAACAGATCTGAATTTTAAACATACCCCCTTTCATGAAACAGGATATAAATATACTTCTTAAAGGCACAGTACCATCACATATTACATCACATATTGTTTTGACTACAGCATCCCCTTCCAATTGTGTGCAGTGCGCAATTTTTAAAATTGTTCTTTCAACTTCCATGTGCAAATCCTTTATGTAGTGCATGTAGTAGTTCAAGACCAACTTATGCCTATTAATAACGAGTGCACAAGTTCCTAGGGAAATTGTTGTATAAATTAAGTTGAAGGGTTTGGATATAAAAAAAGCTCAACACATTGTCAACTGGGACAAGTACTTGTATGGCATGCAAGAATGTTATGTGACCTGAAAGGGAATTTTGAGATTTTATTGCTGCTGTTGTTCTCAGTGATAAAGATCATAGGGGAATAATTTGCTTTCGAAAGAATCTTAATGAGTTGCTGCAGTGTAATAATTGGTACTACAAGCCACATTGTGCCCTGATGGTGTGGGTGACAGTCCAGTCCATTGGCAGTTGCTCAGCTGCTTGATATCTCATGCCACCTTGCACAGTGGCACTAGAGAGATGAGTCTGGGAACAACTCTCATACAAGAACAACCAGTCGTATTTGTGTTTAGGGCATTAACTCAAACTGAACAACACCAAGCAGAGATTGAGAAAGAATGCCTGGCCGTTGTATTTCCCTGTGAATATTTACATCAGTAGCTGCATGGGAGAGAGAAGGTAATGGTGGAGTCTGACTACAAGCCCCTTCAAAGCATTTTTCGCAAACCGCTACTATCTGTTCCAAAGAAAATGCAAAGAATGTCACTTTGTTTGCAAAAATATCATCTGGACATGACATACAAACAAGGGAAACAGATGTACATTGCAGATATATGGCTGAGAGCAATGCTCCCCATGAAGAAAGTTGAGAAGTCTATAACAGAATGCAGCAACAGCTAGATGTGATCTGGAAGCTATCAACAATTAGGTGGATTTTTTTGTGTCAACGAGCAAAACGTTGTGTTGCCACTGACTGCACTGTTGGCTTTTCTTGCTGAATTTTTAAACATCTGGAGGTGGGTCCCAGGATGTAATGCTGATGGAATGGGCTCTGATTGAGACATCATTTTTAAAGGCCCAGAGCCAGTGTCGAAGACATTGCCAAGAGATTGCCTAAGCATGACCCTCTCTCCTCTGGTGTACATGCCTGTGCACCACTGGCATGTTCTGGTTGCCAGGTTTGTGAAGGCCTGTTGTAAACGTTACTGACTTGATACCATGCTAGGGCTGGCAGGGGAATTCCTATGTGGGGGAATGATACAGTGGAGAGGCCCACTAATGACATGTATGATAATGGGATTCCTGACCTTTCTTGGGTGGGGTGGAGGGGATGGTTTGCAGGATAATCTTGTTGGCATAAGAGTCATTTTGGAACTCACATTGGATTTTCCACCCTCTCCAACTTTTCCGCCACTGAAAACAAGGGCAGAAAATCCCAATTAAATCTGACAGACAAAATCAAGGGAAATACCCAACAAATTGCAACTTTACAACCACTACAAGAACTAGTAATGTAATGATGACCAGAGAACATCAAGGACCCACCTGTGGTCACAAGAATATATTGAGCATACCAAGACTAATTAGCATCCCGGGATGGCATCTTGCACAAAGATAATAAGGACAAAGAACAAAGAACAACCCAGCATGGGAAACAGGCCCTTCGGCCCAACAAGCCCGCGCCGCCGCATCACCCTACACCTATTCTACCCTGCGTGTCTATGAATAGAACCCCTGACTTAGCCAGATTCAGGGGAGAATAGTGTCAATTTGGTAAAACCAATCAGCCTAAGAGCACATCTTTGGGGTGTGGGAGGAAACCGGAGCGCCCGGAGGAAACCCACGCATCCACAGGGAGAATGCACAAACTCCCACAGACACAGGCCCAAATCCATGTATCTGCACAGCTAGCAGTGCTAGTCACCGAGCTGTTGCGGCGCCCATCTACCGGTCCAGGATCAAGCACACACACCGACACGAAGTACTAGGCCACTCCCGGAACCTCCAAGAGCAGCCCACGCACGACCCACCATGTGCATGCCCCTCGTTTGACAACGAGGTGGACCTCCACCTGCGGAATAAAAGACAAAAACGTTAATCACAAGCCTGCCTTTCCAGTGTCTCCCGAGGTTCTAACCCTTATTTAATAACCCCTACCATAACCCTCCATCCTCGTTTCACTCATGTGCCTATCTAACTGAACCTTAAACGAGTCCAACGTTCCCGCCTCCACCACCCTACTCGGTAGCGCGTTCCATACCCCCACAACTCTCTGCGTAAAGAACCTTCCTCTCATATCCAAATTATACCTCTCCTCCCTCACCCTTAAATCATGTCCTCTTGTATTTGTAACCAATCTAGGGAGCAGTCTCTCACTATTGACTCTGTCTATTCCCTACAGTATCTTATATACCTCTATCATGTCCCCCCTCAATCTCCGTCTTTCCAAGGAGAACAGTCCCAGTTTCTCCAACCTTTCCTCGTAACCCAGCCCCTCCATGCCAGGCAACATCCTGGTAAACCTCCTCTGCACCCTTTCCAGAGCCTCCACGTCCTTCCGGTAGTAAGGTGACCAGAACTGGACGCAGTACTCCAAATGCGGTCTAACCAACATTCTATACAACTGAAGCATTAGACGGCAGCTTTTAAACTCTATCCCCCTTCCTGTAAAGGCTAGCATTCCATAAGCCTTCCTGACAACATTCTCCACTTGTGTCGCAACCTTCATGGATTTGTGAACCTGCACTCCCAGGTCCCTCTGTGTTTCTATACTCCTAATTTGTCTACCTTTAATCACATAGCTCCTCTCTACATTATTCCTTCCAAAATGCATCACCTCGCATTTGTCAGGATTAAATTCCATCTGCCACCTATCTGCCCAATGCACCAACCTATCTATATCCTGTTGTATCACCTCACAATCCACTTCGGTACCCACCAACCCTGCCATCTTGGTGTCATCAGCAAACTTGCTGATCACACCACCTACGCTCTCTTCCAAGTCATTTATGTAGACTACAGAGAGGAGAGGTCCCAGTACTGAGCCCTGCGGCACACCACTGGTCACTGGCCTCCAGCCGGACAAAGTCCCCTCCACAACTACCCTCTGTCTCCTATTACCCAGCCAGTTCTCAATCCACCTAGCTACCTGACCTCGTATCCCATGCGCCTTAACCTTTTCTACCAGCCTACCATGAGGGACTTTGTCAAACGCCTTACTGAAATCCATATAGATGATATCAACGGCTCTCCCATCGTCAACCGTTTTTGTCACCTCCTCAAAGAATTCCACCAGATTCGTAAGGCAAGACCTCCCTCTAACAAAGCCATGTTGCGTATCCCCAATCAGACCGCAACGCTCCAAATGCTCATACATCCTACCCCTAAGTACTTTTTCCATTAATTTCCCTACCACCGATGTCAAACTCACCGGCCTATAATTTGCAGGGTTATTCCTGCTACCTTTTTTGAACAGCGGTACCACATTTGCTACCCTCCAGTCTTCTGGGACCTTACCTGTGTCCAAAGAAGAGACAAAGATTTGCGCCAGAGGCCCAGCAATTTCATCTTTCACCTCCCTAAGCAGCCTGGGATAAATACCATCAGGCCCCGGAGCTTTATCCGTCCTTACGCTACCTAAAAGCCCTAGCACTTCCTCCCTCGTAATAGATATTTCCTGCAGCTGATCCTCAGCTCCCTCTAACAGACCGCACGATTCCGAACCCCTCTCCTTCGTGAATACCGACGCAAAGTATTCATTCAGGAGCTCCCCCATTCCCTCCGACTCAATACATATCTCCCCACTTTTGTCCCTAAGAGGACCAATTTTCCCTCTAACTACTCTCTTGCTCCTAATATAGGAATAAAATGCCTTCGGATTTTCCTTAATCCTACCAGCCAAAGCCATTTCATGCCCTCTCTTCGCCCTTCTAATTCCCCTTTTTAGCTCCCTCCTACTCTCTCTATATTCCTCCAGCGCACTCTCCGTACCCAGTCGTTTCGACCTAACATACGCCTCCCTCTTCTTCCTGACCAAGTCTTCAATACCCCCTGTAATCCACGGCTCTCTAATCCTACCTTTCCCATCCTTCCGCTTAACCGGAACATACCTCCCCTGCAACCATTTCATTTTGCCCTTAAAAGCCTCCCACTTGCCAACCGTGGACTTGCCAGCTAACAGTCCCTCCCAATCAGTGTCCTGCAGCTCCCTCCTAATCCTGCCATAGTTCGCCTTTCCCCAGTTCAGCACACTCCCGTTCGGCCGGCACTCGTCCCTTTCCATTTTTATCCTAAAGTAGACGGACTTGTGGTCACTATTAGCCACATGTTCGCCTACCTCTACCTCTCCCACCTGCCCCGGCTCATTACCCAACACTAAATCCAGTATAGCCCCTCCCCTAGTCGGACTAGTTACATACTGCTCTAGAGACCCTTCCAAAACACATTTCACAAACTCCTCTCCCTCTGTACCCCCAGCTCTAGGCCCCCTCCAATTCACTCCAGGAAGATTAAAGTCACCCACTACAACCACCCTATTCTTCCTGCACCTATCCAAAATGCCCCTGCAAATGCCTTCCTCCACTGACCTCGGGCTGTTGGGTGGCCTATAATACACCCCTAGCAACGTAATCTCTCCCTTTTTATTCCTCAACTCCACCCACAGTGACTCAATCCCTATCCCTTCTATATTGTCCTCCCTCTGCACTACTGTGATGCTTTCCTTGACTAACAGTGCCACCCCTCCTCCTCTCTTCAACCCTCCTCTGTCACACCTAAAACACTTGTACCCAGGAACATTCAGCTGCCAGTCCTGCCCTTCCCTTAACCATGTCTCTGTTACAGCCACCACATCTAACTGCCTCACAAGCATCAAGGCCCTAAGCTCATCCGTTTTCCCTACCACACTCCTAGCATTGAAACAGACACAGTTCAACCCACAAGTGTCCCTCGGAACCTCCTTCTCCCTGATACTTTTCCTTTCACCCGACTCTCTCCCAGCCACCTCCCCACCCCTCCTCCATATTAGTTTAAACCCTTCATAAACACCCCAGCTAACCTCCCCGCTAAGACATTAGTTCCCCTCCCGTTCAAATTCTCCCCACCCCTCCTGTACAATTGCCCTTCTCTCCTAAACACCTCCCAGTGATCCACAAAAGTAAAGCCCTCCACCCTACACCAATCCCTCAACCATGCATTCAGCTGCATGATCTCGTCATTCTTTGCCCTGCTGGTACTGGGCAACAACCCAGAGAGTGCCACCCTGGAGGTCCTACTCTTTAGTTTGGCCCCCAACTCCCTAAATTGCCTACGGACCTCTACCCTACTCCTCCTTCCTATGTCCCCCTCCCCTACATGTACTATGACTTCAGCCTGTGCCCCCTCCCCTTTCAAAATTCCCTCTACCCTGTCCGTTACGTCCTTGACCCCTGCTCCAGGGAGGCAGACCACCATCCTGGAGTCACGCCTCTGTCCACAGAACCTCCTATCGATACCTCTGACCCTCCCGTCCCCTACCAATATCACCTTGCCAGCCCCCTTCTGTCCCTCTAAGTCAGTCTCCTCCTCCTGCCTATCTTTCTGTGCCCCTGTCGACGAACCATGGGGGGCCCCTGGGGAGGCCGGGGGACCCTGACTACTCTTCTTCTTCCTCTTTCCCCTCCTAACAGTCGTCCATCCTCCCTTCTCTTCAGCCCTTGAGACCTCCTCCTGCTCATGGTTCCCAGCCATTATCTCCTCGTTCTCCCTGACTAGAAACGCATCTTCCAGCCGCCCCTCGAGTTGCCTGACCCGGGCCCTCAAGCGCTGCAGTTCTAAACATTTACTGCCGATGTGGACCTTGGGGACACGTGACACCACCAGGAACTCCCACATGTGGCACCTGACACAACTTACATTCCTCCCTATATTCCCTATCGTGTCCCAACCTCCTGTAAGTGCCCAAAGGTAGAAATCTGTCACTCACCTTCTCTAAGCCTACTCTCTCCTAAGCCCAGCGAGCCAAAGCCCTTCTCACTCAGTTCCGCACTCACTCCACTGCCCGCTCCCGACGCTGCCCGCTCTATGCTGCTACCCCTTTTTTATACCCCCCGCTCCCCCTTAACGACTATCCCCTGGCCTAACTTCTGGTACGGAAGTAAACTACACTCTAACAAGCCCCGAGAACCGGAAGTGCAGAAAAAAAAGCGGTTTTTTACTTTAAATCAGTCACTCACCACAGCACAGCCACCAGGTTCAATGCTCCGGAGAACAATGAGCAATAATAAAGTAATTGTCCCTAAGGAGAAGAGAGGAGAGATGATGAAGCATATCCAAATAAGCCATCAAGAAATTGAATTGATTCTGAGAAAGGCAAGTAATTTTTTTCCCAAAAGAGAAAATTGTTTCACTGACCAAGCACGAACAATGAAATTAAAGATCACATTGACCAGTGTAGTGCATGCATGCCAAGCTGAACAGGCTCGCAGACTGTTGATGGCACATGATATCCCAGACAGACCATAGATGAAGTTGGGAGTAAGCATTTTACTTTGGCACAAACTGATTATCTGGTCACTGTAGGCTATTATTCTGACCACTGGGAATTAGATTAAGGGCAGAATCTTACGCTTCCTCAAGGCCAGGTTCTGAGACACGATGAGGGGTAGGGCACTTTGAGAACTTGCCTGCCAAATCCAGATGCAGTTTCACATTTGGGCAAGGAGGGCTTCGAGTGAGAAACCCACCAATTAACTGATTAAGGCCCTTATCCTGTCCATACCTCAATTTTTAGGCTGATAGGAGTGGGTAAGGTGTGAATGTGGCACTTACACTTTTCCCTATATTGGATGGGTGGTGGGGGGGAGGGGGTGGGCGCCCAACTCTGAAGATCCTCCTCCTCCCTGGATGTACCTATCCCCCACTACCAGGACCCCAGGCACCCCCCCAGTGCTGCAGAAATGTTTCTGGCCACTGCAGCCCTATGCCTGGCCGGGTTGAAGAGCTGTTGATCAATTTAATTGATGAACAGGTATGAAGCTGAGTGGTTCTCCTAAGCACTCCAATTATGCTACATGATGCTTTCTTTGGTAATATTTGCAAGAAAACATGGTGGGATCAGCAGCCCACATAATCTAATTGCATTTCCCTACATGCCATCAACCATATATACAGTCATTGATGCACCGATGTGGCAAAAGCAATGGGAGGAAATGTCTTCATATGGTTCAGATCAGCAGTGCACTGCAGTGACATCTTCGAAAAGAACATCTATAGATAATATATGTTGTGGGATTGGCACAGTCAGTAACTGCAGCTTTGAAATTGTTTTCACCTCCTTCCAGGCACACTGAATCCAACATATGGGGATGATTTCGTGGAATAGCAATGACTTACTATAGTGTCAGTTTTACCGTAGCTCCGATCATTATTCTTTTATTGCCTCCGGATCTGTGCTTTGACTTCGGATTTAATTAATTTAATCATATTTGTTGCTTCTTCACCTTCACCCTTTCAACTTAGAAACTACCTATCTATTGCAATGCCTTATTTCTGACTCAGTTCCAGTAAGAGTCCTTGCTGGAAATGTGGAATCATGGAATTTTCGCTCAGAGGTCTTGGGGTGATTTTACTAAAAAAATTCTAAGTCCTGGACGGGTGTGAAAATGGAGAGGCTTTCATCCGTTTTTTGGGTGAGCTCAAATCAGCTATCTTTTGCACTTAGAATAAAATCCTCAAAAATGGTTTCTTGCCTGTAGTGGGAGGGTGCAGGGCTTAAATTGCCCGAATGCTGGATGAGAGCAGCAAAGGGTGCAGTTGCGTATGTGCAAGTCTCTAGCAGCAGAGGCCTGTCACTCAACCATTGCTGCTGTCAGCCAGCCTAAACAAAGCAACCCCTCTCAGCTACGGAAGAGGCCTGCAGCCTACTGTGAGCCCCCACCCACCACCCCCAGCCCAATCGCCGGTCTGGTCATCCCCCCCACCATCTCCCGTAGCCAGCCTTAGGTGTCTCATCCCTGCCCCTACCAGTCCCTGATGTAGAGTGTGCTGTGCCCCCCCAACCAACTGCCCCCATCCCCGGTCTACCCCACCCTACCAGTAGGCCCTGCCCCTTGGCACTGCCTGGTGGGCTGTGCCAGGGTGCCCCTGATCTCCCCAGAGGCTTCAATGGCCTCCTGTTCTTCCATGAGGCCTGTTGCTGGCGACCAGCTAGATTGTCGCCGGAGAGAACTTCTCCTAGCGAGGCCATAGAGACAAATGAACCGAGATGATAGCACCCCGGACTCATTCATTCAATTCTAAATAGATGCAAATTTGATTTAAACAAATTATTCAACCTCTCGCCGGAAATGGGTGTGAGGCTGATCGTGCTGGATGTGTGATGCTGGTAAGATCATGAGATGTCAGAAATTGAGCGTGAACCTGATTGCTCGGCTCTCGCATGATCTTACTGACTTGTCCAACCCATCGGCTGGAGGGGAGCAATTGTGTGTCTGTACGTATGTGTGAGCGTGTGCATGTGTGTGAACGTGTGCATATGTGTGAACGTGTGTGTGAACTATACAGTAATCCCATGTGCAGTCTAATTATGGTCCTCTGCAATTCCAAAATTACTCCCTTTCTTTATATTCTCTACTTGTAGAGACACAGCAGGGATTTGTCTATTTTTATGGTATTATACATTTGTGCTCCATCTTTTTAAAAAACCTGTTATTCTGCAAATGAGATTCCTCTGCTCAATTTAACGTCTTATATTTTTGAGGCCTGTATTGTTATTCTGTATTCTTACTTCCAAAATCTATCACTTCATTCTTTTTTTACACTGAACTGCATCTGCCCATTCCCTGACACTTTTTATATTTTACCAGTCTACGTTTAGTTATGTTCTTTCAAAACCAGCAATCCTCACTCATTCCCAACTCAGGAGGATTGGAGATTAATATAATTGCGGAAGACTTTGGGCTGACTGTAAAAGTGACAATTTTTACTTCATTTCAGCCCTGTTAAATACTATGGTTGCCCTAGGCATTGCTACTGCTGCAGCTTCTGCTCCCGCCTTGCCTAGCCTGTCTACTCCACCATCTTGACTCCTGTAGTCCTTTAATGCATCGGTGCTTGTGCAGGAGGTGAAAGCCCATCCAAGGATAGACTACATTACCCAGAATTCACCCTGGCTGTCAAAACAAATGGCTCCTTTGGACTCAGGTACTTGCTCCAGTGCAATCAATTCAAAAGTGCTGGTACTTTATCTCTGATGTGGGTATGTTGGCGTTGGACTGGCGTAAACACAGTAAAAAGTCTGACAACACCAGGTTTTAGTCCAACCGATTTATTTGATAATAGACTCACAAGCTTTCAGGGTTAGCCCCTTCGTCAGGTGAATGGAGAGTTCGGGGCTAACCCCGAAAGCTTGTGAGTCTATTATCAAATAAATCGGTTGGACTAAAACCTGGTGTTGTCAGACTTTTTACTTTATCTCTGAGCAGAGTTCCCACCATGTGCTTGTTTGTGAGTTCATAGAGGCATGAGGCAGCTACATGAGAGGGGGCACTGTTGTCCCAGCCCAGGCCCCCAAAGACGAGGTCCAGCGATTAGAACTGTGTGCAGCCTTCTCCTGGGCCTTGGCTGGGAATGAGGGTTTAAACTGTCGAATGCAAATTCATGTATATATTGCCAAGACCTGTACACAGAAAGTGATGTGCTGGTATTGTGGAAGTTATCATGTGTCTGAGTACAGGCATGCTGTGTAAAAGCTGCTAAAGCTCTTATAATAAATTGTTTAAGTTGTAGTTCTTCTTGTTATTCATATATAACCCAGCAACTTCACGGAACTCACAACCTTTCAGATTCAGATGAAAGAAATCTCCCTCTAAGCTATGGTACGTGATATACCTGTGTGGATATTAGGGAAAGACAAAATTCAACTTGGCTGTGTTGCTTTTCAACTAAATAGCCCACTGAGACTGACTGCAAATGTTCACAAATGAACAATGGTTACTAGGATTGGGTACTAAAGTGCATTTTGAACTCTACCTCACTAAGATGTTATTGCCTTTGGGAGCAGACGAGTGAAGGAGCAGAGAGACAGATAAGAAATTACCTGTTAAAAACCTGTTTAAATAAGTTTAAAGCACTTTCGTAGTAAGAACTTACCTTGTAGAACCGTTTAAATCATTTAAAAGCATTTTTGTGGGCTTTTTGTATTTATCGCTTTAAGAATTCTAAGGGAGTGGATAGCAGGGAGTTGTGGGGGAGCAGGCTTTAAAACAGTGCCAGGTTTAAAAGGAGGCCTGGTGTAGACAGCGGGCAGCGTCAGAGCGGGCAGTGGAGTGAGTGGGAAGCAGAGTGAGCTATTAGGGCTTAGGATCAAAAGGGCTTGGGAGAAAAAGGGCCAGGTAAGTTCATGTGGAAATTTTCAATATTACTACAGTGAATAATGGAGGGGCATGTGATGTGTTGTTTCTGTATGATGTGGGAGCTGGTGGACCCCAGGGTCCTTCCCAGTGACCATGTCTGCAGTAAGTGCAGGTGGCTGGAGGAGCTCCAGCTCAATGTAGATGAGCTGGCCTCTGAGCTACAGACACTGAGGCTCATCAAGGGGAGTGAGGGTGCCATTGTCAATGGGGTGCAAGTGACATCCACCCCCCCTAGACTGGCTAACTCTAACGGTCAGGAACAAGAGGGGGCTGCTGAGTGGAGGAAGGGGGGTGGGGAGCGGAGGAAGGGGGGTGGGGAGCGGATGCCTCAGCCTCTCAATCTGCATAACAGGTTTGAGGTTCTTGCTTCCAGTCTGGTCGAGAACGAGGGAGGTGAGGTTGGTGAGCAAACTGCACACAGTACAGTGATGCAGCAGGACATAGGCAAAGAGAAGGTGAAAAGGAACATAGTAGTAATTGGGGATAGTGGGGTTAAGGGTATTGACACTGTCCTTTGTCACAATGACAAAGTGCACAGAAGGGTATGTTGTCTGCCTGGTGCTCGGGTCCAGGATGTCACATCTGGGCTGCAGAGGAACCTGGAGTGGGAGGGTGAGAATCCGGTCGTTGTGGTACATGGGGGTGCCAACGACGTAGGCAAAATGCGAACTGAGGATCTGGGGAGGGAGTATGAAAAGCTGGGAATGGAATTAAAAAGTAGAACCGACAAGGTGGTTGTCTCTGGGCTACTGCCTGAACTGAGTGCAGACGGGCGTAAGGTTGATAAGATTAAGGAAGTGAATGGGTAGCTCAGGGGTTGGTGTGGGAGGAATGGGTTTGAATTTATGGAGCATTGGCATCAGTATTGGGGTAGGTGGGACCTGTTCGGGCGGGATGGGGTTGGTCTGAACCATGCTGGGACCAGAGTCCTGGCGAATCGTGTAAATAGGACTGTAGAAAGGGCTTTAAACTAATTGGCGGGGGGGAGGGTGCGAGGGTAGGTGACATTACGGGGTCTAAAGTTAAGGAGAGGGTACAGGTAAGGGAAGAAGCCGAGGATGTCCCAATAATAGAGGGAGTAGGGGGCGTGAGTATGGTTGGTGGCGTTCGGGCAAATAGGGTCCAGGTGAAGGCTGGGATGAAGGCACTTTATCTGAATGCACGAAGCATTCAGAATAAAGTGGACGAGCTGGTGGCGCAGATCAGCACAAATGGATATGATCTGGTGGCCATTACAGAGACGTGGCTGCAAGGTGACAGGGACTGGGAGCTGAATGTCCAGGGGTATCAAGTGCTTAGGAAGGATAGGCGGGAGGAAAAAGTGGGGGGCGTAGCTCTGATGATTAAGGATAGCATCAGGGTGGTAGCAAGGGATGATATAGGAACCAAAGAGCAGAAAGTGGAATCGTTGTGGGTGGAGATTAGGAACTGCAAAAGGAGGAAGACGCTGGTGGGTGTCGTCTATAGGCCCCCGAATAATGATCTGGAGGTGGGGCGGGCTGTTAACGTGCAAATAAGCGCGGCGTGCAGGAATGGAACGGCCATAATTATGGGAGATTTCAATCTACATATTGATTAGTCGACCCATGTTGGATGCGGTGGGCTCAAGGAGGAGTTCTTGGAATGCTGCCGGGATAGTTTCCTTGAACAGTGTGTGTTGGCGCTGACGAGGGAGCGAGCTATCTTGGATCTGGTGTTATGTAATGAGGCAGGTAGAATGAGGGACCTTACGGTGAAGGATCCTCTTGGGGAGAGTGATCATTGTATGGTGGAGTTTCTGATGCAGATGGAGGAGGAGAAAGTGGGTTCTCGGACACGCGTCCTTTGTTTGAACAGAGGGGAGTACGGTAGGATGAGAGGAGAATTGGCGAATGTTGACTGGGGGAGCGCGTTGGAAGGTAGGTCTGCTGAGGAGCAGTGGAGGATCTTTAAGGAGATCTTTCTTGGTGCTTAGCAGAAATTTATTCCGATGGTCAAAAAGGACCGTAGGAGGAGAGGTAATAAGCCGTGGATAACGAAGGAGGTGAAGGAAAGTGTTAAATTAAAAGCGGAGGCGTTTAGAGTAGCTAAGAGTGGTGGGCGAGAAGAGAATTGGGAGAGGTTTAAATGTCAACAAAGATTGACAAAAAAATTGATAAAGAAGGGTAGGAGAAACTATGAAGCTGGGCTAGCGCTTAATATAAAAAAGGATAGCAAGAGTTTTTATAAATATATAAAAAGGAAGAGGCTGGCTAGGGTGAACGTTGGACCCTTAGAGGATGAGAGGGGGGACTTAGTGGTAGGGGATGGGGAAATGGCTGAGGTCTTGAATAACTTTTTTGTTTTGGTCTTCACGGAGGAAGACGTGAATAATTTGCCGGGTGTTAGCGATGGAAAGGTGGTAGGACTAGAGGGTCTCAATGACATTATTGTTACTAGAGAGGCGATGCTCAACAGACTGGAGGGACTGATTGTGCACAAGTTCCCAGGACCGGATGGAATGCATCCGAGGGTCCTGAAAGAAATGGCAGAGGTGATAGTGGATGCCTTGGTGGTTATTTTCCAAACGTCGCTGGATTCCGGGGAAGTGCCGGAAGATTGGAGAATGGCTAATGTTACGCCGTTGTTTAAGAAGGGTGCCAGGCAAAAGGCAGGGAATTATAGGCCAGTTAGTTTAAAGTCTGTTGTAGGTAAAATGTTAGAATCCGTCATCAAGGAGGAAATAGCGAGGCATCTTGAGGGGAATTGCTTGATAGAGCAGACGCAGCACGGTTTCGTTAAGGGGAAGTCGTGTCTGACAAATTTATTGGAGTTCTGTGAAGATGTGTCTAGAGTGGTGGATAGAGGAGAGCCGGTGGATGTGGTCTTTCTTGATTTTCAGAAGGCGTTTGACAAAGTACCTCACAAGAGGTTATTGCAGAAGGTCAGGGGGCATGGAGTTGGGGGTAGGGTGTTAGCGTGGATAGAAGATTGGTTGTCAAATAGGAGGCAGAGAGTGGGGGTTAACAGGTGCTATTCGGATTGGCGGATGGTGACTAGTGGAGTGCCCCAGGGGTCGGTGCTGGGGCCTCAGCTATTTACCATTTATATAGATGATCTGGAGGAGGGAACCGAGTGTATGATGTTGAAATTTGCTGATGACACCAAGATTGGTGGAACGGCAAATTGCGCGGAGGGTGTGGAGAGTCTGCAGAAGGATCTAGATAGGCTGGGCGAATGGGCCAGGAACTGGCAAATGGAATTTAATGTTGGCAAGTGCAAGGTGGTCCACTTTGGTAGGAATAATGGTAGGAAGGACTATTACTTACGGGGCGAAAAACTGCAGCAGGCGACGGTGCAGAGGGACCTCAGGGTCCTTGCGCATGAGTCGCAAAAACCCAGCCTGCAGGTGCAGCAGGTGGTCAGGAAGGCTAATGGGATGCTGGCCTTCATAGCGAGGGGGATTGAATATAAAAGTACGGAGGTCTTGCTGCAGCTGTATAGGGCATTGGTGAGGCCGCAGCTGGAGTACTGTGTGCAGTTTTGGTCGCCGCACTTATGCAAGGATATTTTGGCCTTGGAGGGAGTGCAGAGGAGGTTTACTAGGCTGATGCCAGAGTTGAAGGGGTTGAGCTATGAGGAGAGGCTGAATAAACTAGGCTTGTACTCGTTAGAGTTTAGAAGAATGAGGGGAGATCTCATTGAGACATATAAGATGATGAATGGGATGGATAGGATAGAGGTGGAGAGACTCTTCCCGCTCAGAAAGGACAGTAGGACTAGGGGGCACAGCCTCAAGATAAAGGGGGGGGGCGGTTTAGAACGGAGTTGAGGAGGAACTTCTTCACTCAAAGGGTGGTGAATCTCTGGAATTCTCTGCCCGTTGAAGTGGTGGAGGCTGCTTCGCTAAATATTTTTAAGACGCGGGTTGATGGGTTTTTGATAAGCGAGGGGAATAAGGGTTATGGGGAGAGGGCGGGAATGTGGAATTGAGCCACGACAGATCAGCCATGATCTTATTGAATGGTGGGGCAGGCTCGAAGGGCTGGATGGCCTACTGCTGCTCCTATTTCTTAAGTTCTTATGTTCTTAAAAGGGATGAAAGAATATCTGGGGGAAAAAGAAAAAATGCAGGAAATGATCTGGTAACCAAGTCTGATGAATAGAGCAATGAGGATCTGTCGATGTTCCCTAAAAAGAAAGTAAGCATATCAAAATGACTAGATTTTCACAAAGCTTTAGTTTAAATGATTGAAAGAATTCTTAGAAGTAAGTTTGATTTTATAAGCATCTAGCATAGAAATGTTTTACCTTTTTCATATGCATGAGAAATGATTATAAATTGTCGTGAAACAATATTGTAATAAGACAGACTTTGAACATACCGATGAAGCATCAGAACACACAACTTGATTTTTAAAAATTAACTTGTCTGTTAAATTGCGGGTGGAGACTGAATGAGAAACCTTGTGAAACTAGTGACCAGCAATTAGCATTTGGGATTGTCAGCCTATGATCATACTGTCTCACAGTTGAATGCTCTCTGATGTTCTGATTAATAGCTGAGACGACCAAGCCTGTTAATAGGCTGTGACCCTAGACAGCTTCTATTCCACCTCCATTCGATTAGGCATGCCAGGAATATTACATTTGATGAGTCATATGCCCATGTCAGCTGCTATTTAAGAATTTTGCTGCATTTTTCAGCGGTTATGTGCCAAAGCAATGACTGAAATAAAACCCTTGACATTTATATAAGCTACTTAAATGTTTGCTGAAGATATACAAATTGTATTCAACACTGAATGACCAGATATCATAGATAAATGCCACATTCGAATCACAGAAAATTTTGAATAGTATAGCATGCATTACCTTTCTGATGGCCGAAGAAAACGAAACTGCTGCCTAACAAAAACTACTGACAGAAAGTGAGAAGCATGTGGATTCCTGGGACATTCAAGGTAGCATTTCTGAATGAAATAAATTATTTAACAGCTAAAATATTTTACTAGTAAAAGGAATGGAAGTCTTTCAGTAAAGCTGCAGAACTCCAAAATTACATCTTTATGCATTTCAGAAGAAAATTTTCAATCTTTCATCTGACACTTTAATCTTCCTTGCTCAAAGCAAAGGACATTTGTTTACAAATGTTGCCTATCAACTTATCAGCACTCGTTGCTACTGGATTTTAATTAAACTTTCCTGGATACCGTGTTCACTGAAGACCAACATTTCCAGAACGATCAATGTGCATCATTAATACTCCTACAAAGTGATGAGCTTTGCTTGGGACATTGGTTATGATACCACATTTAAATGAAACTTAGTGGGCCAAATTTTACTGGTTCACCCCACTCATCAATGCGGAGGAGACAGGCAGGAGCTACATTTCGGGATGGTGTGGGGCTTACGATTACGCAGGGATGGGTCTGTGTTCAGCCTGCCTACAAAAGGAGAAGTCTGATAGCTCTCTCTCCCTCTCTGTCTCTCTGTCAGGCCTCTGCTGTTGCTATTGCGCATGTGCAGTGTTAGAGGCCTGCGCATGTCTCCCTCTGCAGGCTGACTGGCGAATTAACTCCCTGGTAGGGGTTAGGCACAGTCCAGCCGATTTTCTTCATGTACAATGTGCATGAGATTGGGCATAAAATCTTGCCCAAAAAATGGATCTGCAACTCTCCCACTTTCACGCTAGCTGGACACTTAGGGCCCGATTTTACCATTTTCATTCTAAGTGCTGAATCTGGGTGTATGGCAGATCCGACTTAGAAATCTGTTTTCAGGTGCCCCCCCATATGCATTCAGCCTGAAAAAAACATCTCCAGTCCCACTTGCACTGTGGGTAGGGTTTAGCACGGCTGACCAAGATTGGTGGAACGGCAAATTGCGCGGAGGGTGTGGAGAGTCTGCAGAAGGATCTAGATAGGCTGGGCGAATGGGCCAGGAACTGGCAAATGGAATTTAATGTTGGCAAGTGCAAGGTGGTCCACTTTGGTAGGAATAATGGTAGGAAGGACTATTACTTACGGGGCGAAAAACTGCAGCAGGCGACGGTGCAGAGGGACCTCGGGGTCCTTGTGCATGAGTCGCAAAAACCCAGCCTGCAGGTGCAGCAGGTGGTCAGGAAGGCTAATGGGATGCTGGCCTTCATAGCGAGGGGGATTGAATATAAAAGTAGGGAGGTCTTGCTGCAGCTGTATAGGGCATTGGTGAGGCCGCAGCTGGAGTACTGTGTGCAGTTTTGGTCGCCGCACTTACGTAAGGATATTTTGGCCTTGGAGGGAGTGCAGAGGAGGTTTACCAGGCTGATGCCGGAGTTGAAGGGGTTGAGCTAAGAGGAGAGGCTGAATAAACTAGGCTTGTACTCGTTAGAGTTTAGAAGAATGAGGGGAGATCTCATTGAGACATATAAGATGATGAATGGGATGGATAGGATAGAGGTGGAGAGACTCTTCCCGCTCAGAAAGGACAGTAGGACTAGGGAGCACAGCCTCAAGATAAAGGGGGGGGGGCGGTTTAGAACGGAGTTGAGGAGGAACTTCTTCACTCAAAGGGTGGTGAATCTCTGGAATTCTCTGCCCGTTGAAGTGGTGGAGGCTGCCTTGCTAAATATTTTTAAGACGCGGGTTGATAGGTTTTTGATAAGCGAGGGGATTAAGGGTTATGGGGAGAGGGTGGGAATGTGGAACTGAGCCAAGACAGATCAGCCATGATCTTATTGAATGGTAGGGCAGGCTCGAAGGGTTAGATGGCCTACTCCTGCTCCTATTTCTTATGTTCTATGTTGTTATGAAAGGATCGGAGCTCTGAACTGCGCATGCACAGTTGGAAAACAAAATTTGAAAAAGTGCACCCGTGTCAGATCACTCCTGGGCTACAAAAAGCGGAGAAAGCGGCCCTGGAGCGAAAAGCAGGAGCAATGGCCCCCACAGACATCATTGCCCCCTTATCCAACCCCCACTACCCACTCACATCACTGTCCTCCTTATCCACACCCCACTGTCCACTTAGATCGCTGTCCCCCTTATCAAGTGCCCCCCTGCTACCCAGACCAATCGCCACCCCTGCCCCGCTTCCCCCCCACGATCACCTGCAGAGTGGCAGCGGACCCCCACCCACCCCCCCATACGACCCCACCAGAGATACCTCCCACCAGGGATACATCTGCCCCTCCCACCAGGGATCCATCTGCCCCCCCAACACTCCCCCCCCCCGCCCCCGTCAACCAGGGATCCATCTGCCTCCCACCCCCAGAATGGTCTGGCCTCCCTCAACTACCCCCCACACCAATCTGAGTAAGAGAACTGTTGGTAGCTCTGAATGCACTCTTTAGCAGCTGGAGCGCCTGATTCAGACTTTTATTTAACAGGTCCATTACAGATTGGCAAACGCAGTGGTAAAGGGGGAAATACTGATAAGGTTGGGCGGGCAGTTCATTCATTCAATTTAAATGCATTTACATAACCGTTGTACCCATTTTGGGCTCGAATCGAATCGCCACCATTCCTGGGTTTCGGTAAAGTGGCAGTCTGCGCGATGTGAGTGCGGATCGCGTTAATGGCCTCAAATCTGACCTTACCATGTTTTCGTGCCCAAAAAATGGGCGGGACGCAATGGTACAGTCGGGCCCTTAGAATTATTCTCTAAACTTCCACCCAGTGGCTCTAATTTTGAGGCTCTAGCTGGACTGTGGAGCCACACTTGACAGTTGAGTAGGTTAGAAAATAAGACATCTCATTGATTTCATTTGGCAATTTTTCATAATAAACCGGTAGTACTATTGGTAATGATTTTGATATTAATATTATATATTAATTGATATGTCATGTCATAATATTTTATTATAGTGTAGAATATTTATTTAATTACATATATTTTGGCAAGGTTCCAACCATTATGTGAGGCTGGCCCATAAATCAAAGTAAAAAGGAGTCCTGGGAACTTGCCTGTATTAGTAGGCTTCTTGAAGATGTGGGGGGAAATGCTACCATAATTTGGCAGTGTGAAAACTTGAGTGAATCTTGCTGATGGCTCCAGTGTAATTTTTGACTGAACCTTGAGCCTCATTGACAAAGGTGTTTGTGGCTGTGAGAATCAGACTGCGCCCCTCGTGGCGTCCCACTGATTCGCCTGTCATGGCTCAAGTTAGTTGCACCAATCACTGGGGAGCTCCATATGAATGGCTCCCCGCACTGATTCCACAGATACTGCAGGGGATGGCAGCCAGGAAGGCTGCACTGCAATCCTCGGAGGGAGACCTCAGCAAACTTCTTGATGGAGTTCAGCAGAACCTGGATGCACTCTATCCCTGCACCAGGAAAAGGCTGCCCACCAAGGTCATCATGCCTATCTGGGAGACAATGGCGAATGCTTGCTGCAAGAGGATGGGACAGCATTGTCACAAGAAGATGAACAATCTTCTGCGCTCAGTAAATAAGTGTCAAGCAGCCTTTTTCTGGACCATCTTGCTCACCCCTTGCAGCTCTACCTTCATCTCTCACCCATCCTCTCTGGGCTTTGCCAACACCTGTAAGGAGGCCCTAGTCTCCCTTCCACCAATCATCATTTTCCCCCAACTCGCTGCCATGCTCCTCACACTCCAACTCCCAATCAAGACCCACACCTGCCACATCTCAGCACCATTGTAAATGTCAACACTGTTATCTGCACTCTCCCTATCTATGTCATTGAAGGACAAAATGAACTACAATAGATGTGAGCAAACAGCTGGAATAATAGCGGAGCTCAGAACCCTCACACCTTTTGAGCAGAGAACCCCTGAGCTGACCATGAGGAGGAAAAGCACATCTGCCCTGATGGTAATGTGGAGGCAGCAGACAAACGTGAGACTCCTCAAGACATGCTGCCATTCCTCAAGTCTCAAGTGAACAATCAGTGCTCCTTCCCAATAACCCTGTCATCCACTAATGCCATCTTCCTTCGCTTGTAGGCAATGCAGCTGAGCAGATCAGACCATTCTCATTCCCCTGGACCCAACAGACTCAAGCACCTCCAAGGGCGACTTCTCAGACTCACCATGGAAGAGGTGTCACAGCTGTCATGTGCTCCTGGCACCAGCACTTACACCTTGCTGAAGTCACTCAGTAGGCAGACTTCTGGGTCATTCACTGTTGAGTGTCTCACAGCTAAAGTTTCACAGCAGGTGGAGGCAGGAATATCCTGGGGATCCAGCACTCAGAGGGATGCTGGAGGCCAAGATTCTGCTGGGCCCCTGGACGATGGAGGAAGGTTCAGGAAGAAATGACGGCATTCTTTCCCAGATTGCAAGGCTGACTGGAGGAGTCCCAAAACCTTCTGTCCGAGGAGATGGTACCATCATTCCAGTGCAATGAGCCCAACACTGCATAGGTAGCATGCATGGCAAGAAATGTCTGCACCACAGTTTACCTCATGCTCTCCATGTCTGAGGACATGAACTCCATGGTGCAGGGCTTCAACTACATGGTGCTGGCCCTACTGGGAATCCACATGTGTCTATGCCAGAGGACTGTGGGGCTTTTGGTCCTCACTCAAGCTGCCCCTGTATCCCATGGAGGACCACCAGACCCATTGGGTACCTGAAGTGATAAAGCTCATTAGGTACACACTTTGGGGTCTTCCACCCAGGAGACCCTTAGGTGTCCAGCCTTTCTGAGTCCCCCCTGCCTATGAGCGACACTTGAAATAGGACAACAGCTGTGCTAGCTGAAAGCAGGTCAGGGTCCTCAGGCTCCAAGCCCCCCCGGGATGCCCGCCAAGATCATCTCAGGTAACAGGGCATGTAAGTCAATAGACTTCTCAACATCAACTGTGGATCCTGGGGAAGCACCTAGTCATAGTGGGAGGGTGAGGAAGATTAAGAAGTAATAGGCACCTAGTTGACACAGGTGAAAGTAGGCACGTGTATAAAAATCACCACTTTATATAGTAACAAATAATAAATCACTCCTTTCGCTCGCAGAGACTTCATCCCTGTCATTTTATGCTGCCAAGCTCGGCAAACCTGCAAATGTCCAGCGCTTTATTCAGGTGTAGTGTGAGAATGGCTGTGCTGTGATTCTCCCACACTGAGGACAGAGTAAAGAAGCCCTGCTCTGGCAACGCACACCCATAGCTCTGGTCACCCTTCCTGAAAGCCTGTTTGTGGAAGGGGCAAACCCCCTTCTATCCATCCATCCATCCATCCATCAGGACTAGAGCAGTTCAATTTAGCATCTCTTCATCTAGTGAGACAAGCCAAGGGGCTGTTGAGTGTTGATTGCCTGCCCACCTCAAGCATAAGATGGAGGTGAAAACTTAGTAAAATACTTAGAGGAACTTGCAGTGCCTCAAACTATCATTCTAGCTTTGATGAACTCCAAGATTCATAGGCAGGCTGCCCTCTGGGTATGAATCAGACATATCGCTGAGGATGAGAGAAACAGAATCAGGCCAATGACTTCAGCACCCTGCCATTGCAAATGTGCAAACTAATGACTAGCTAATGGTGGCAGAAATTATTGGTTTGATCTTGCAGGATACTGCGAGGCCTGGACAGAGTTTGACCCTGCGCCCGTTCTGGGAGACCTCACCAGCTGCTACTCCCACTTGTCCCCAAAACAAGAGGCAATCAGGCATCCCTTGGTTGGCGCCCAATTCTGGCCCTGTCCTCTGCCCTTCATTCTTCCTCCTCCTCCTCCACATCTTCAGGCCCACTGCCCACCTCAACATAGTCCTTATCTGAGGAGATGTGGCACTCATCCATCTCCTCCAGGTTTACGTTGTCAGCCCTCTGCAGCACTACATTGTGGAGAGACCACAATAATGCAAGAGAACCTCTGGGGGTCATATTGTAAGGCATCCCCTCACCATTGTAGGCACCTTAATCGCATCTTCAACAGCATAATCACCGGCTCCACCAATATGCGCGATGAAGTGTGAGCCTCATTATATTTAATCTCTGTTGGTGTAATTTCTTCTGTATTGGTGTCATCAGCCATCTTCTGAGTGGGTACCCCTCATCCCCAAGGAGCCATCCCTCCAGTCGCCGCTCTCCCTCAAAGACAGCTGGGATTTATGAGTGGCCCAAGATATAATTGCAATGGGCATTCCCTGGTAAATGAACAAACACCTGCATGATGCACATTGTGTGGCCACAGATCAGTTGGACGTTGAGGGAATGGAATTCCTTATAGTTTCTGGATAGTGCTGTATGCTGCCATGGTAACTTAAGAGTCATGTGGGTATAGTCTATCAGACCTTGCACGTGGGGCATCCCTGTTGGGTGGGGCAGTCCATGGCTCGCCTTCCTCCGTTCAAAGGTAATAAACACATCAGCCCTGGCACAAGAGGCATTGGTCACTTTTGTAATAATTTGTGAGTGGCAGACTGGGAGATGGCGCAGATGTCCCTTTTGCTGCCCTGCCCTAGGGTAAAAATTCAGATTGCCTCTAGATTTAAGGGTCATAGGCATTGGGTGTCCTCCTGTAGTGTCATCTCATGCAGTATGTGGCAGCAGTAGTCCACTGTCCTCTGGGACAGACACAGTTTTCTATGGTACTACAGCTTGGAAAACTGAAGATAGGAACACCGATGCCAGAAGGTTCTTGGTGGTCCTGTCTCTGAATGTTATTTTCCATATGTGATCCTACTTCCTGAACAGCTGCAGGCTGCTGGTGCTGGCCATGTGCAGCAGCACATCATCCTCTCTGCTGCTGGTCAATTCCAATCAGTAGAAACACCAACTCTATAGGCTACATGAAAGAGTGAGAATATCACAGTGAGTGCTGAGAAGTCCTAACAGAGCCCTGAGCCTTATTGTTCCATGCATCTAAGATTTCTACCCAAGTGCTTCCCATTACCTGTGTGAATTTCTACTCTCCCTCACACAATGCCCTCTGACAGTACAGCCACATCCCCTTGCAGCTTCCTCTGTACTCCAGCAGGATAAAAAGTGTTGAGCCTCTATTGTATTATGGCATTTAAACTGCACATCACCACCACCCTCCCCCACCACAAATTCCACTTCCAGAGAACATAAATCCCAATCTTGCATAGCACAGAAGTGCATCAGAGAAAACGCATGATGACATGGTCTGCATCCTGATGGGGAACCTCAGAAATAGTGCCAGCCATAATTCTGAACAGAGAGATTGGTGTCAGCTATCAGCATCCTTCCTTGCCTGGGGATGCTCCAGTGTGGGCTGTGTACTGCTAAGGCTTAAATTGAAAGATATTTCTACGTTCTTGGGACTTAGTGTTGGAAAGATTTAATCTTTGTCCCCAAACTGTACACCTAGCTATAGCTCTAGTTATTAAACTGGCACGCTGGACTCCTCAAAGAATTGTCAGTTAGCTGCTCAGGAAACAACGTTCATCTTGACAAGACACAATTGAGTCCTGAGAAGTTTGCAATTAGCTTTTCAAGCAGAGGGCAGCCTCATTGTTTGGGGCTTTCAGTGCTTCAGTGCAGTCATGATGTGGAGATGCCGGTGTTGGACTGGGGTAAACACAATAAGAAGTCTCACAAAATGAGGTTAAAGTCCAACAGGTTTATTTAGCAGCACAAGCCACAAGCTTTCAGAGTGCTGCCCCTTCATCAGGTGAGTGGAAGTTCTGTTCACAAATAGGGCATATAACGACACAAACTCAATTTACAAAATAATGGTTGGAATGCAAGTCTTTACAGGTAATCAAGTCTATAAGGTACAGACAACGTGAGTGGAGAGGGAGTTAAGCACAGTTTAAAGAGATGTGTATTATCTCCAGCCAGGACAGTTAGTGAGATATTGCAAGCTCAGGCAAGTCATGGGGGTTACAGGTAGCATGACATCCTCGTAAATCTTTTCTGCTCTATTTCTAGTTTAATAATATCCTTTCTATAATAGGGTGACCAGAACTGTACACAGTACTCTCAAGTATGGCCTTACCAATGTGCTCCAGTTTCCTCCCACAAATGAAAGAGTTGCATCTCCAATTTTATAGCATCAAAGGGGCAACTGTTGTCAGCACCACTAGACTGTTATGATCAATATAAACAAATATTCATTTAATATTGATGTTTTGGTATTCAGATGTTGAGCCATACTGCAAAATAATTACAGTGGCTACAACATTAGAGTGCACACTTAATGCTATTGCACTACAGTCGGTTAATGTGATTCTAAGGGCTTCAGAACTGAGTTAACATCTAATTCTGATCACAGATCCTGTAGACAGTCCTCTCAGATTTAGTGTTAATAAATTCAAGTAGGATCTGGGTTTGCAACCTTATGCAAAACATCATCTGTGATAGAACTGCATGCAGCACAAGGATATATATGTCAGACCTCTTTGAATTGTCATACTTCATATGTTATTTGGTTCATTAGTTTGTTTGTCAAAATAAGAGTGGCAAGATTGATAATTCAATGCCTGTTGGCGAGGGAATTGGCTGATGTAGTTTGTTTTTTTGCTGTGCGGATTAACAGAATCCAAAGAGATAGAATTCCCAAAATAAATGAGACCTTTGTATTTAACAAAGAATGAAAATGTTTACATTTATAATATTTATTCACCGTGAAATATTATTGCAGTTGCAGTACTATGATGATTCTGTATGACAAACTAAGCATCTGCTTCACCCTTACCCAGTGGAAATTTAATCAGCGTTTCCCACTCTCTTCTCCATTAAGGATTTTTCTATTACAATTCAAAGCGCAGGCTATACGCAAAAGAAGAAAGCAAACTTCGATTTATTAACACCTTTAATGTCCTCAGGATTTTCCACAGCACTTCAAACCAATAAATTACTCTTAAACAGTAGGTAGTTTTGTTGTTTAAGCAGATGTGAGATCAAATTCTGTACAAGGAGGTCCCATAAACAGCAGTGGGGTAAATTACTCTTTCAGTGGTGATGTCTGGGTGCCTGGTGTTGTGAAACTTCTTACTGCTGAATGTTGGTCAGGACATCAGACAACCTTCTCTACTCTTCTTTGAATTGTGTCGTTGAATCTGTTGCTTCAACTTGAGCAGACAGTTGGGAGTTTGGCTTCATGTTTCTTCTGAAAGACAGTATTGTTTGAAAATATTTTTCCATCCTTTGACCAGATTTCTCATTCTTGTTGATTTGATTTGACTTATTATTATCACATGTATTGGTTTACTGTGAAATGTATTGCTTCCTGCATGCTATTGCAGACAAAGCATACCATACATAGAGAAGGAAAGGAGAGAGCGCAGAATGTAGCATTCCAGTCATAGGTAGGGTGTTGAGAAAGATCTATGTAATACAAGGTAGGTCCATTCAAAAATCTAATGGCAGCAGGGAAGGAGTTGTTTTTGAGTCGGCTGGTATGCGTCCTCAGACTTTTGTATCTTTTTCCCGACGGAAGAAGGTGGAAGAGAGTATGTCCTGGGTGTGTGGGGTCCTTGACTATGCTGGCTGCTTTGCCAAGGCAGTGGGAAGTGTAGACAGAGTCGATGCTGGATGGGAGGCTGGTTTGCGTGAGGGACTGGGTTTCGTTCACGACCCTTTGTAGTTTTTTATGGTCTTGGACAGAACAGGAACTATACCAAACTGTGATACAACTAGAAATAATGCTTTCTATGGTGCATCTGTAAAAGTTGGTGAGAGTTGTAGTGGTCATGCCAAATTTGCTTAGCCTCCTGAGAAAGTAGAGTATTGGTGGGCTTTCTTAACCATACCATTGGACAGGTTGTTGGTGATCTGGACACCTAGAAACTTGAAGTTCTTGACCGTTTCCATGTCATCTCTGTTGATATAGACAGGGACAAGTCCTCCACCACGCCTTCTGAGGTACATGAGTATCTCCTTCATTTTGTTGACATTGAGGGAGAGGTTGAACACAGTTCAGCAGTTGTCCAATGATGGGGAGAAAGGATGCAAGTTATTTTTTAGTGTTAGATAATTGAATCCGCGTCTTCTGAGTTTTCATGGATTCTAATAGTCCTGAGTTGTGAGAATCAAATATGCCAACATTAAAGCAAATTGCCTTATTTCCATCTTTAAATCATTTAGAAAGTCAAAGATGAATTTTTCAGCATCAAGGATCAATCATCCTTGACATAATTCTTGACATCAAGACCATACTTAACTGAATGTGGCATTAAGGAGTCCTAAGAAAACTGGAGTCAAGGGGAAATAAATCCAAAGATGTGAGCATTACATGGATTGGCCATGCTAAATTGCCCCTGAGTGTCTAAAGGTTTTTGGTGGATTGTGTGGGGTTATAGGGATAGGGTGGGGGGGAGAGGTGGGAGGATAATGGGTGTGGGCCTAGGTAAGATGCTTGTTCAGAGAGCCAGTGGAAACTCAATGGGCCGAATGTCCTCCTTCTACACTGGAGGGATTCTATGATTCTAAACCCAACACTGATTAAAGTCACACCTGGCATAAAGAAAGGTGAATGTACTATTTGGAGGTCAGTGATCTTAGCTACTTGACATCACTGCAGGAGTTCCTGAGGGTGGTGTCCTAGGCCCAACAATTCTTCACCTGCTTCACCTTCCTTCCATCCTAAAATGGGGATGTTCCCTGATGATTGCACAATTTTCTGCGCCATCGTGACTTCTCAGGTACTGAAGCAGTTCAAGTCAAATGCAGCAAAGCTTGGATAATATCCAGACTTGGGCTGACAAATGGAATGTAATGTTCACACTGCAGCAAATGGTCATCTCTAAGAAATGAGAATTTAACCATTGTTCCTTGACATTCAATGGCATTACCATCACTGAATACCCCGCCAACAACATCCTGGGCGTTTACCATTGACCAGAAACTTAACTAGCCATATAAATACCATAGGTACAAGAATAGGTGAAAGGCTAGGAATTATGTGGTGAATAACTCACTTCCCAACTCATGTCTGTAAGTCAGGAGTGTGCTGGAATACTCTCCACTTGCCAGGATGAGTGCAGCTCCAACAATATCCAAGAAGTGCAACACCATCCAAGACAAAGCAGGCTGCTTAATTGGCAGCCCATCCACAAACATTCATTCCTTCCAGCACCGACACACAGTAGCAGCAATGTGTATAAACTTATCAAGGCGCTTCTGACAGCACCTTGCAAACTCACGACCATTACCATCTAGGAGGACATGGGCAGCAGATATGTGGGAACGTCACCACCTGGAAGTTCCCCTCCAAGCCATTGGAAATATATCACTGTTGTTTTGCTGGGTCAAAATCCTAGAACTCCCTCCTGATCAACAGTGTGTGTGGATGTACCTACATGGACTGCAGCAGTTCAAGAATGCAGCTCATCACCATCTTTTAAGGGCAGTTAGAGATGAAGTGAAGAGAGGCAGTGAAGCCTACAACCCTTGAATGTCTCAAATAAAATGAGCTGAAACTATACTAACAGGTCAGTTTGCTTATAATGGGTTCACAAAGGTTTAGGAAATAGCATCTAGCAGTCTTCTGCTCTATTCCTGAAATAGTTCAACCCCTTGATAATAACAAACAAAGGGTGGGATTTTCCTCAGTCTGCGGTGTGTTTCATGGCAACGAGAGGTGGTGTGACAATCACTGGAGATAGGGTAGGGTCTTATGCTCCGGCCATTGTCGTGGGTTTCCCATTGAATGCAAACGCATGGCAGGTGTGCGTTGTCGGCGGGACTGTAAGATCCCACTGGTATAAATGTAGCAAGATTTTAGTACTAATCTTTGAAAATATAAATGAAAACTTAAAGGATTCATTTATAAAAGATTTGTGTCAGTTCTATTGGTGAATAACTGTTTCATGATGAATAAATTATTTTTAATGAAAGACAATGAGGTTGCAATTCTCCCATCCCGCTGCACTAATTTTTTAGTGCAGTGGGCTGAGAGAATCTCATGGCGGGCGATGCACAGGATTCACGTATGCGTTCCCACTGTGATAGCATCTCTCAATGTCAGATTTCTGGCGGCATCTGCTTCGCGCCTGAAATCAGCGGAGAGGCACCAAAATGACTTAAATATTTATTTAAGTATCTTTTCACATACAATTAGCAGGCCCCGCAATGTGGGTGTACCTATACTACATGGACTGCAGCTGTTCAAGAAGGCAGCTCATCACCATCTTTTAAGGGCAGTTAGGGATGCATCTAATGCTGCTGTAGCCAATGAAGCCTATAACCCTTGAATGAATCAAATAAAATGAGCTGAAACTATCACTGAAGTCTCTGGGTCCGCTAGCATTTCCCACCCTGCTGGGTGTATTTCACTCCGGTGGGGTTTACAGTAACTCCCCACTTTTGGCGAACCAACAGCCTGACCCCGCTGGAGTGAAGGGGGCAATCGGGGCCTCTCACAGGGTAGGGCATGGGGGGTATTGGCAGTTTGGCAGTGCCAGCCTGGGCCCCTGGCACTGCCCAAGGGACAAGGTGCCAATTCCCAAGGGGCTTTTTAGCACTGTGCATCGGTCCTGGGGCAGTGCCAAGGGGGAAGGGCAGATAGATATTAGTCCAACACTGAGAGAGTTGAAATAATATCGTAAAGATAAACATTAACATTGTTTCTTCAGTGACCTTGTCCTTACAATTGCATTTTTGATCCATTCCCTTGTGTTATAACACCAAGATAGTTTCTACATTTCAATGTCATCTGAATTCAATGTTGTCAAAATATTTTTTACAAATGGAAAAAGAAACAAGGATATTAAACATTATTTTTAAAATTGCTTGTTATTTTAATAAAAAGCTTAGTGAACAAGATCATTCTTTGAAATTAGTATTATGGATCCCGTTGGAGTTCAATGCAAGGTCATCCTAAATCATAGAATTGTAGAATAGATTTATGTGCCAGAATTTTACTGTCATGCCTACACCGGAATCACGGCTCGCTGAACAGAATTCTCTGTTGGCCTCGGGTGGGATTTTATGAGCCTTGCCCGCGTGAGGCCATAAAACACTGGCCTTAGAATCCCTACAGTGCAGGAAAAGCCATTTGGCCATCAAATCTGTACCAACTCTCTTACTGATTATCTTACCCAGGCTTCTTCCCTTCCTTATCCCTCAAACTGCGCACACATTTATCAAGGCTAATCCATCTAACCTGCACATTTTGGGACACCAAGGTACAATGGTCAATCCACCTAACCTGCACATCTTCGGACTGGAAGAGGAAACCAGAGCACCTGGAGGAAACCCACACAGAAATGGGGCAGAATGTGCAAATTTCATACAGACAGTCACCCAAGGCCGGAATTGAACACAGATTCCTGGAATTGTGAGGGAGCAGTTCTAACCACTGTGCCGCCATGCCATCCAGAAGGAAAACTTGGAATGTCAGTTCTTAACTATTTATTTTTGTGATTTGGAAAAAATGGGAAAGGAGATGAAACCTGGCGAGAAGAGAGTTCACACTTGTTGACAAAATGTTAAGTAAATTTTAAAACACACAACAAAAAAGGCAATAGTACAAAACAACATTTACAACTAGCTGTGATAATGATGACCCAGACTGTACACTTAAATTACTCTCAATTCAAATACATCTACTTGCCTAATCTTCGAGATTACACCTTCCCAAAACAACATCCCATTGGTATTAACACTATGGGCCAAACCCAGCAAATAACTACCATACCAGACCTGAACCTTTCTTTTGAGAACTGTTCTAGTTTAAGCGAGACCTTAATGGGTTTGATACAGACAGCTTGATTCTGTGAGAGAGCTCTATTTTGTAGCTAGGTGTGGCAATGATCTATATCCCTAGACTGCTAGTCTTCATTTTCCTTAACAAGGAGGCAAGTTTACCATCGCATTGTGCTGGCTTTTGGGCACAGCATGGTGGTAAAGTGGGGCAAAAAGTGCCATTTTATGAGCCTCTCGCCAGAAATGGGCAAAAGGCAGATTAATGTATTTAAATTTATTTTAATGCTGTTTAACATAGAAACATAGAAGATAGGAACAGGAGGAGACCATTTTGCCCTTCAAGATTGCTCCGCCACTCATTACGATCATGACTGATTGTCAACTCAATAGCCTAATCCTGCTTTCTCCCCATAACCTTTGATTCCATTTGCCCCCAAGTGCCAAATCTAGTCACCTCTTGGACACATTCAATGTTTTGGCATCAAATAATTCCTGTGGTAATGAATTCCACAGGTTTACCACTCTTTGGGTGAAGAAATGTCTCCTCACCTCTGTCCTAAATGGCCTACCCTGAATCCTCAGACTGTGACCCCTGGTTCTGGACTTCCCCACCATCAGGAATATCGTCCCTGCATCTACCTTGTCCAGTCCTGTTAGAATTTTATAATTCTCTATGAGATTCCCCCCCTCATTTGTCTGAACTCCAGCGAAAGCAATCCTAACCTAGTTAGTCTCACCTCATACATCAGTCCCGCCATCCCCACAATCAACCTGGTAAACCTTCACCACACTCCCTCGAGAGCAAGAACATCCTTCCTCAAAAAAGGAGACCAAAACTGCACACGCTGCCCTAGCTGTGGCCACACTAAGGCCCTGTATAATTGCAACAACACATCCCTGCTCCTGTACTCGGAACCTCTCGCAATGAAGGCTAACATACCATTTGGCTTCTCTACCTGCTGCACCTACATGCTTACCTTCAGTGACTAATGCACAAGGACACTCAAGTCCCGCTGCACACTCTCCACTCCCAATTTACAGCCATTCATGTAGTAATCTGCCTTCTTGTTTTTGCTTTCAAAGTGAATAACCTCACATTTATCCACATTATCTGCCATTGATTTGCCCACTCACCCAACCTATCCAAATCATTTTGAAGGATCTCAGCGTCCTTGCCACTGTTCACCGTCCCACCCAACTTGGTACCTATTATATCACCTGCAAACTTTGAGATGTTACATTTTGTTCCCTCATCCAAATCATTAATATATATTGTGAATAGCTGGGGTTCCAGCACTGATCCCTATGGCAATCCACTAGTTACTGCCTGCCAATTTGAAAAGCACATGTTAATTCCTACTCTTTGTTTCCTCTCTGCCAACCAGTTTTCTATCCATCCCAGTAGACTTTCCCCCATCCCATGTGCTTTAACCTTGCATGATAATCTCTTACGCGGGACTTTGTCAAACACTTTTTGAAAGCCCAATATGCTACATCGACTGGCTCCCCCTTGTCAATTCTACTCGTTACATCTTCAAAGAATTCCAACAGATTCATCATTAAGCATGATCTCCCCTTCATAAATCCATGCTGACTCTGTCTGATCCTGCCACTGCTTTCTAAATGCCCCGCTATAAAGTCCTTGATAATGGATTTGAGAATTTTCCCCACTACCGATGTTAAGCTTACTGGTCTAGAATTCTCTATTTTCTCTCTATCTCCCTTTTTGAATATTGGAGTGACATTAGCTACCCTCCAATCTGCAGGGACTGTTCCAGAGTCTATAGAATCCTGGAAGATGACCACCAATGCATCCTCTATTTCTAGAGCCACTTCCTTAAATGCCCTGGAATGTAGATTATCAGGCCCTGTGGATTTATCCGCCTTCAGTGCCATCAATTTTCCCAGCACCGTTTCTCTAATAATATTGATCTCGCTCAGTTCTCCCCTCTCGCTAAATCTTGCATTCTCCAATATTTCTGGCATCTGATTTGTGTTCTCTTTTGTGAAGACAGAACCAAAGTATGTATTCGGTTGGTCAGCCATTTCTTTGTCCCCTATAATACATTCCCCCATTTCTGTCTGTAGGGGACCGATATTTGTCTTCGCCAACCTCTTTCTATTCATGTATCTAATTTCCTTTGTGAGCCATGGATTAGCCCTCTTAGTAAAAAGTCTGACAACACCAGGTTTTAGTCCAACCTATTTATTTGATAATATACTCACAAGCTTTCGGCTTGTGAGTATATTATCAAATAAATAGGTTGGACTAAAACCTGGTGTTGTCAGACTTTTTACTGTGTTTACGCCAGTCCAACGCCGGCATACCCACATCATTAGCCCTCTTACCCATTTTGCTTTTGTGAGAGACAGGAATAAACTGTTGTTGCAGTTCCCCCATTTGTTCCTTGGATGTTTGCCATTGTCTATCCACTGTCATCCCTTTAAGTAACGCTCCGTAGTCAAGGCCAGACTCATATCCTCATAGTTTCCTTTATTAAGATCCAGCACCCTAGTCTCCGAATCAACTACTTCACTCTCCGTAATGATAAAAAATTCTGTCATGTTATGGTTGCTCATCCCTAAGGGGTCTTGTACAGCTAGATTGGTAATGATTCTCTTCTTGTTACACACTACCCAGTCTAAGATGGCCTGCTCTCTAGTTGGTTCCTCCACAATTTGGTCAAGGAAACCATCCTGTATATACTCCAAAAATTCCTCCTCCAAGGCATTCTGGCTAATTTGGTTTGCCCAATCTGTGTGTGGATTAAAATCACCCATGATCCCTTCTCATAAGTATCTCTGACTTCGAGCTTAATGCCATTCCCAACATCACCACTGCAGTTTGGGGATCTATATATGACTTACTAATGTTTTTTGACCCTTGGTATTTCTCAACTCTCCCCATACAGACTCCATGTTGTCAGAGCCTTTCTCACTATTGTGTTAATTTCCTCTTTAACCAGTAGCACCATTCCACCATCTTTTCCTTTATGCCCGTCCTTCCTAAATATTGAATACCCTGGGACATTCAATTTCCATCCCTGGTCACCCTGCAGACATGTCTCTGTAATCCCAATTATATCATATCCGTTTATATCTTTCGACTTTATTACAAATGCTCCACACATTAAGGCAAAGAGCCTTTAAGCTTGTCATTTTAACATTGTTTGCCTCACTCCCAGTATTTTTCTCTATAGCCCTGCTTGAACTTTGTCCTTGGTTTCTCTACCTATCACTTTTCCTATTCCCTTTTCTACCTTTTGGTTTTGACCTTGTTCCCTTCTCCTCTGACTCCTTACATAGGTTCCCATCCCCTGGCATATTAATTTAAACCCTCCCCAAGCGCTCTAGCAAACAGTCCCCCTAGGACATCAATCCCAGATGTAACCCATCCAATTTATACACATACCACCTTCCCCAGAACCAGTCCCAGTGCCCCTCTCTGCATCCAGTCTGGTCCAGCCTTGTCAGAATTTTATACATTTCAGTGAAATCCCCTCATTCTTCTAAACTCCAGTGAATACAGGCCTAGTCAACCGAATCTTTTCTCATATGACAATCCTGCCACCACAAGAATCAGTCTGATAATTTTCACTGCACTCAAGCATATCTTTTCTTACGTAAGGAGGCCATACCTGCATACAATAATCCAGGTGTGGTGTCACCAAGGCCCTGTACTGTTGCAGTGAGACATCATTGCTCCTGTATAATTGCAATGATTTGGATACAGGGATAGAAAGCTCTAAAGCCAAATTTGCAGCTGACACAAAAATAGTAAGAAGTCTCTCAACACCAAGTTAAAGTCCAACAGGTTTATTTGGTATCACAAGCTTTCGGAGCGCTGCTCCTTCATCGGGTGAGTGGAGAGTTGAGTTCACAAACATGGCATATGTAGACAAAGACTCAATTGCAAGATAATGGTTGGAATGCGAGTCTTTACAGGTAATCAAGTCTTTACAGGTACAGAGAGAGAGATAATCACAGGTTAAAGAGGTGTGAATTGTATCAAACCAGGACAGTTAGTAGGATTTTGCAAGCCCAGGCCAAATGGTGGGGGTTGCATGTAGTGTGACATGAACCCAAGATCCCAGTTGAGGCTGTCCTCGTGTGCGGAACTTGGCTATCAATTTCTGCTTGGCGATTCTGTGTTGTTGTGTGTCTTAAAGGCTGCCTTGGAGAACGCTTATCTGAAGATCAGAGGCTGAATGCCCTTGACTGCTGAAGTGTTCCCCGACAGCAAGGGAATATTCCTGCTTGGTGATTATCAAGCGATGTCCCGTTCTCTTTAACCTGTTATTATCCCTCTCTCCACTTGCATTATCTGTACCTGTAAAGACTTGAAAGACTCGCACTCCAACCATTATCTTGCAATTGAGTCTTTGCCGATACATGCCCTGTTTGTGAACCCAACTTTCCACTCAACTGATGAAGGAGTAGCGCTCTGAAAGCTTGTGATACCAAATAAACCTTTTGGACTTTAACCTGGTGTTGTGAGACTTCTTACTGTGTCCACCCCAGTCCAATGCAAGCATCTTCACATCACACACAAATAGGTGGTACAGTAAGTTGCAATGAGGAAATAAGAACCTTACAAATGGATTTGGATAGGTTAGGAGAGTGGGCCAAAATGTGGCAGATGGAGTTTAACATGTAAAAGTGTGAGGTCATGTATTTTGGTCGCAAAAATGGGAAGGTGACTTATTATCTAAATGGGGAGTGACTTATTATCTAAATGGGGAGTGACTTATTATCTAAATGGGTTGCTGTGGTGCAGAAGGATCTGGGTGTCCTTATTCATGAGTCACAGAAAATTAGCATGCAGGTACAGCAGATAATAAAGAAAGTAAATGGAATGTTGGCATTTATAGCTAAAAGAATAGAATATAAAAATAAGTATTGTTGCAACTATACAAGGCATTGGTGAGGCCTTGTGCACAGATTATTGTGCACAGTTTTGGTCCCCTTATTTGAAGAAATATGTAGTGGTACTGGAGGCAGTTCAGAGGAGGTTCATTAGATTGAATCCAGAATTGAGGGATTTTTCGAATGAAGAAAGATTGAACAATTTAGGCTGAAACTCTCTAGAGTTTAAAAGAATGAGGGGAGATTAAATTGAGGTGTACAAGATGATAAAAGGTCTGGATAAAGCAGAATGGATGTTTCCTCTTGTGGGGCATTCTAGGATGGCAGGTCATAGTCTTAAGGTAAGGGTAACAAATTTAAAGCAGAGTTGAGGAGAAACTACTTCTCCAAAAGGGTTGTCAATTTGTGCAATTCGCTACCCTAACGTGCAATGGATGCTGGGACAGTGAGTGAATTTAAGGAGGAGTTATACAGATATTTAATTGGTAATGGGTTGAAGGGTTATGGAGAGAAGGCAGGAAAATGGGGATGAAGAGCATAACAGCCGTGATCGAACGGTGGAGTGGACTTGAAGAGCCGAATGGTTAATTTTGCTCCCATATCTTATGAATTTATGACAGCCCACATATCATTTGCCTTCCTAACTGCATGCTGCATCTGTATATTCACTTTCAGCGATTAGTGTATAAGGACACCCAGGTCCTTTTGTACATCAACATTTCCCAATCTATCATCATTTAATGGATGCACTGCCATTCTGTTTTTTCTACCAAAGTGGATAACTTCACACTTAGAAACTAGAAGCTGGAGTAGGCCATTCAGCTTTTCGAGCCTGCTCTGCCATTCATTTTAATCATGGCTGATCATCAAATTCAATATCTTGATTTCCCCTTCCCCCATATCTCTTGATCCCTTTAGCCCCAAGAGCTAAATCTAATTTAGTTTTGAAATCAGACAACATTTTGGCCCAAACTACATTCGGTGGTACTTATCTTCACTTATCTACGTTACATTGCATTTGCCATGTATTTGTTCACTGAGCTTTTCTAAATCGCCTTTTTATATCCTCTTCACCAATGATATTCCCATGTAGTTTTGTGTCATCAGCAAACTTGGAAATATTACATTTTGTTCCCTCTTCCAAATCATTGATGCATATTGTGAATAGCTGATTCCAAGCCCTGATTCCTGTGACACTCCAATAGCCACTACCTGCCACTCTGAAAAAGACCCCTTTATTCTGACTATCTATTTTCTACCTGTTAACCAATTCTCAATCCATACCAATATATTACTTTCAATCCCATGTGCTTTAGTTTTGCACACTAACCTCTTATTTATCTACTCTGCTTTATCAAAAGCACTCTCAAACTGCATCCACTGATTCTCCTTTGTCAATTTTACTAGTTACATCCTCAAAAAATTCCATTAGATTTGTCAAACATGATTTCTTCCACCTTGCCCCGGCCCACCCCACCCACCCACCACACTCCTTTGTTTTAATAGCAGAGTTACATTTGCTTCCCTCAATTCTGATGGGACTGTTTCAGAATCTCTTGGAAGATGATAGCCAGCACAACCGCTATTTCCATGACCACCTCCTTCAATACCCTGGAACGTAGGCTCTGCAGATTTATAGGTTTTCAAGTCCCATTGATTTCTTCAGCATGTAAAATTCTATGCTGGATACATATTTGGAAGTAATTAATTTAGAGAGCTATGGAGATAGGGCTGGAGAATGAGACCAACTGGGTAGCTCTTTTGGGAGCAGACATGGTGGGCCAAATGGCCTCCTTCTGTGCTATAAAATTCAATGAGTTTACAATTTTTAAAAATAATGTTTTCATTCAATTCTTCCTTTTCACTAGACCCTTGGCTCCCTAGCATCTCTGGGAAGTTATTTGTCTTTCCTTCCATTAAGACAGAACTAAAATAGCTGTTTAATTGCTTTGCCATTTTCTTGTTCCGTGTCACAAATCCTCCCTTTCAGACTGTAAGAGACATACATTTGTTTCCACTAATCTTTTTCTTTTTATATACTTATAGAAGTTTTCACAGTCTTTTATGTTTCTTCCAATTTTACTGCCATACTCTATTTTCTCTGTCTTAATTAATCACTTCGTCCTTCTTTCCTGAATTCTAAACTGCTCATAGTCCTCAGTCTTGCTGTTTTATCTAGCAACTTTATATGACTCATTTTGTTCTTTTAAGAACATAAGAACATAAGAAATAGGAGCAGGAGTAGGCCATCTAGCCCTTCGAGCCTGCCCCGCCATTCAATAAGATCATGGCTGATCTGTCGTGGCTCAGTTCCACATTCCCGCCCTCTCCCCATAACCCTTAATCCCCTCTCTTATCAAAAACCCATCAACCCGCGTCTTAAAAATATTTAGCGAGGTAGCCTCCACCACTTCAACGGGCAGAGAATTCCAGAGATTCACCACCCTTTGAGTGAAGAAGTTCCTCCTCAACTCCGTTCTAAACCACCCCCCCTTTATCTTGAGGCTGTGCCCCCTAGTCCTACTATCCTTTCTGAGCGGGAAGCGTCTCTCCACCTCTATCCTAACCATCCCATTCATCATCTTATACGTCTCAATGAGATCTCCCCTCATTCTTCTAAACTCTAATGAGTACAAGCCTAGTTTATTCAGCCTCTCCTCATAGCTCAACCCCCTCAACTCCGGTATCAGCCTAGTAAACCTCCTCTGCACTCCCTCCAAGGCCAAAATATCCTTGCGTAAGTACGGCGCCCAAAACTGCACACAGTACTCCAGCTGCGGCCTCACGAATGCCCTATACAGCCGCAGCAAGACCTCCCTACTTTTATATTCAATCCCCCTCGCTATGAAGGCCAGCATCCCATTCGCCTTCCTGACCACCTGCTGCACCTGCAGGCTGGGTTTTTGCGACTCATGCACAAGGACCCCGAGGTCCCTCTGCACCGTCGCCTGCTGCAGTTTTTCGCCACATAAGTAATAATCCTTCCTACCATTATTCCTACCAAAGTGGACCACCTTGCACTTGCCAACATTAAATTCCATTTGCCAGTTCCTGACCCATTCGCCCAGCCTATCTAGATCCTCCTGTAGACTCTCCACACCCTCCGCACAATTTGCCGTTCCACCAATCTTGGTGTCATCAGCAAATTTCGACACCATACACTCGGTTCCCTCCTCCAGATCATCTATATAAATGGTAAAAAGCTGAGGCCCCAGCACCGATCCCTGGGGCACTCCACTAGTCACCATCCGCCAATCCGAATAGCACCCATTGACCCCCACTCTCTGCCTCCTATTTGACAACCAATCCTCTATCCACGCTAACACCCTACCCCCAACTCCATGTCCCCTGACCTTCTGCAATAACCTCATGTGAGGTACCTTGTCAAACGCCTTCTGAAAATCAAGGAAGAACACATCCACCGGCTCTCCTCTATCCACCGCCCTAGACACATCCTCATAGAACTCCAGTAAATTTGTCAGACACGACTTCCCTTTAACAAAACCGTGCTGCGTCTGCTCTATCAAGCAATTCCCCTCAAGATGCCTCGCTATTTCCTCCTTGATGACGGATTCTAACATTTTACCTACAACAGACGTTAAACTAACTGGCCTGTAATTCCCTGCCTTTTGCCTGGCACCCTTCTTAAACAACGGCGTAACATTAGCCGTTTTTCAATCTTCCGGCACTTCCCCGGAATCCAGCGACGTCTGGAAAATAACCACCAAGGCATCCACTATCACCTCTGCCATTTCTTTCAGAACCTTCGGATGCATTCTATCCGGTCCTGGCGACTTGCCCACAATCAGCCCCTCCAGTCTGTCGAGCACCGCCTCTCTAGTAACAGTAATGTCATTAAGACCCTCCAGTCCTACCACCTTTCCATCTCTAACACCCGGCAAATTATTCACGTCCTCCTCCGTGAAGACAGAAACAAAAAAGTTATTCAAGACCTCAGCCATATCCCCATCCCCTACCACTAAGTCCCCCTTCTCATCCTGTAAGGGACCAACGTTCACCCTAGCCAGCCTCTTCCTTTTTATATATTTATAAAAACTCTTGCTATCCTTTTTTATATTAAGCGCTAGCCCGGCTTCATAGTTTCTCCTACCCTTCTTTATCAACTTCTTTGTCAATCTTTGTTGACATTTAAACCTCTCCCAATCCTCTTCTCGCCCACTACTCTTTGTTAGCCATTGTTGGGCTGTTTTCCCTGTTGTGTGTTTGTGTCAGATAGGAATGTATAACTGTTGCAATGCATGCATTTGTTCCTTAAATGTAGGCCTTACCTATCCAAATCAATAGTTTCCGATTGGTCTACTTCATTTTTCGACCAAATAAAGAATTCTACATGCTATAGTCATTCTTCCCTAAAAAACCCCACACAACAAGATTATTAATTAATCTCTTCTCATTGCACAACACCAAATCTAGGCTAGCCTGGTCCCTAATTTAAATGGTTTAAAACCCATTTTATATGCCTTCTAGGAATTAATTCACCACAGTATTTTTGCTAATTTGGTTTGCCCATTTTATACATAGATTAAAGTCACCCCTGAATACTGGAGTACCCTTTCTACATGCATCTCCAATTCCCTACTTAATGCTGTCCCATATCATACTACCACTATTTTGGAGATCTATAGGTCTATAGCTTTCTTCCCCTTGTTGCCACTTAGCATTACCAAGACTGATTCTACATCTTGATTTTCTAAACAAATATCCTTTCTCACTATTGCATTGATTTTATCCTTTACTATCAACATCACTTCACCTTATTTTCCTTCTTGTCAGTCCTTCCTAAATTTTGGATACCTTTGGATGTTTAGTTCCCAGCCTTGGTCACTGTTCAGCCATGTCTCTGTAATTGTAATTGTGTCATATCTGTTTACAACTACTTGCACGGTTAATTCATTGATCTTATTGTGAATGCACAGTGCATTCAAATACAGTCACTGTAGACTTGTTTTTTTTTAACTTTGGTACATATCTCTTTTGCTCTGTGGCCTTATTTGCTGCAGCCCTTGTTTCTTCTGCCTTCCACTTTTGTTTTTCATTTTTCTATATTTGATTTCTAAATTTCTTTCCCTCTCTTGCTCAGGTTTCCATCCCCTGACACTCTAATTAAATTTCGCCCACAGTACTAATGAATAAATACCTCTATGAGGATACTAATCCAGGCCTGCTGAGATTCAGAACATCCAGCTTGTACAGGTCCCACCTTCCTCAGAATAAGTCCTACTACCTAGGAATCTAAATCCCTCCTTCGTATGCCATCTCTTCAGCCATGCATTCATCTTGTCTATCCTTCTACTCCTCCTGATGAAAATAAACCTACTTCTGTTCTCATGTACTCTAAATTACATCTCTAAGCTTAAGCCTCAACCTTTTGTTGTTGCTCTATAAGTGCTTGAAAGTGTATCTGTTTTACAGCCTGAAGACAGGTCATGGAAGGAATTAGGCCAGCCAGTGTAATATCACGATGAGAAACATTTCCAGTCCTGTCCACCATGAACACATGTCCCATCTATGTTTCTATGGAGTCATATAGATCAGTATTTTCCAAGAAAATTATCCAAGAAAATTACAGTTGAACCCTTCATAATTGATGAAAACTCTTAAATCCTTTTCAACATTTGTAGAAACAATTTAAAAATCCTGAGAGATTGTAAATAGATTGCATGTTTTCTTTACTGTACAGCTTTTGGGTCAAAGGCTGCCATGCAAGGACAAATTAGTTGAGTCCTCTGGTGAAACTCAGTCATGTTGAAAACTGCACACAGATGGTAGATCATTTTTGTTTAATGTGATGTGATTTTCATTATGGTTAATGCAAAGTACAATGGTCTACAAGGTTATTTGTTCAAATATTCCAGTATATGTTTGTTTCCAAATAAATGGGATATCAGCCAAGAACTATTAATCTGACTCTTTTTTCATTAACATTATTTGTTTATGGGATGTACACATCCCTTGTTAGGCTAGGATTTATTGTCCATTCCTAATTACCCTTGAGAAGGTGTCATGTGCGACTATCTTGAACTACTGCAGTCCATGTGTTATAGAAACACTGACATGCTATGAGAATGGGAATTTGACCCAGCGACAGTAAAGGAATAGTCATGTAGTTTAAAACTCGGATGGTATGTGGTTTGGACAGGACTTCTTGGTGTTTGAGTTTCTGCGTTTCAGAGAAGTTGTGGAAGGAATCTTGATTAATGCATTTGTAGATGGTGCACACTGCTGCCACTGTGCATTTGTGGTGCAGAGAGTGAATGTTTAAGGTAGTGGATGGGTGGCAATTGAGTGGGCAGTTTTGTTCTGGATGATGTCAAGCTTCTGGAGTGTTGGTGGAGCTGAACTCATCCAGTCAAGTGCAGAATATTTCATCATACTCCTGCCGCTGGCCTACCCTACCTCTCTACCTCCTGGTTTCACCTTTCATTTGCTTCCTGTTGTCCAGCCTTTGGGCAGCTTGTCCTACCAGTGATCTATATATGTCAAGTTGTGAGTGGTCCCAAGAGGGTGATAACAGCATGTACTCACTTCAAAGTCATGGAAGAAGTGGAGCCCACTAGGTGCAACTTATATACAGTCGTAAAAGTGAATATTCTAATTTCTTGCTGACAGGGAATTTGCCAAGATGGCATTTTAATGAGCATGCATGACATGCAATTGCATGCAAAAGGTCTTCCCAAAATTGTTAATTGTGAAGCTAGACCTGTCTTTAAGTCCCCAGAACTGAATCTCTACAGTTCGTCCTATTGTTGTGAAACTGACCTTTGGCCTCATGAAAAATTAAGCTCTGTGTCCACCAAGCTTGCAATTTGATTTGATTACAACTCATCAATTCATGGCACACTTGGGGAATATTTCTATAATGCAAAGTTATTTGGTGACAAGAATTTAAAACACTTTTTCTCCCAAGATAACTATAATTGGAGTAAAAAGCAAGTTTTAAAACTTATCCAGGAAGTGAATTATCTTATTAAACAAAATTTAATTATTTTAGACTAATTTCTTGATAGCAGTACATGTTCATAAATTTGTTCCAATTTCCAAATGCCATCAATTTGAGTGTGTTCAAAGAAAATAGAAACAATACAGCTCAATTTTCATATGATGTTGTAATTTCAACAAGGATGCACTGTCTCGGTTCTTAATAAACTATTTGTTCATTGTTAAGACATTATTGCTGATTAACGTCATGTCATTTAATGAATATATGGTTTTAGTATAACTATGGCACAACTGAGAAGTCTAACAGAAGAGTATTTACACTTTATGTCATATAACTAACAATGGTTGTGGCTTACTTGGTACATTAAATTGTCTAAACTGTAAATAGTACACATTCCTAAATAATGGTGTTTTTGTGAGGTATATTATTGTGTTCTGTCTTCATAGAAGGAAATCTTCTGTTTAATTTCAATGCACTATAATATCTTAAATTTTTGTGGGAACCATACTAAAAGAAAGTACACCACTAAAAGCATTGCGTGTGAACTGTGGATCAGAAGTTCATGAATGAGCGAGAGAACAGGATTAAGGCAGAGTGGGAGGGAGCAGAGGGAAGGGATAGGCATCTGCTAAACAGGAAACCAGTAATCAAGCAATAAAGAAGGCAAAGGCTGCTGAAAGGAAGTCTGAGGAGAGAGCAGTGTGCACTATGATGCTCTATTTCATGAAATGGATTGGGCAAGTTGAGGGCCTGACCTGCCACATTGGGTGGAAATCCTCAGTTGAGGAAAAAGGAAGACATGTCAGAAGTGCTGTTGTGGAAAGTTGCTTCTTTGGAATAGATGTGACAGAAACAGAAGAATAGAATGGAATCCTCATAGGAAGCAGGGTGTGAGGAAATGTAGACATGTAGTTGATGTGGCTGTGGGAGTCCATGGGTTTGTGGTAAACATTAATAGATAGACTATCTCTCGAAATGGAGACAGAAAACTCAAAGAAGGGAAGAGTCAGGGATGGACCAACTGAAGGTGAAGGAAGGGTGAAAACTTTAAATAATGTTAATGAAATTTTCCAGTTCATTGCAAGAGCGTAGGCAGCACCGATATGTTCATCAATGTACAGGGAAAAGAGATACATAGAACATAGAACACTACAGCACAAACAGGCCCTTCAGCCCACAAGTTGCGCCAATCACATCGATACCTACCAAGCCATAGAACTATCTGTAACTTCCAATGCCATTAGATCCCATATACTCATCCAGAAGTCTTTTAAAAGACTCCAGTGAGTTCACCTCTACCACCACCGACGGCAGCCGATTCCACCCACTCACCACCTTCTGAGTGAAAAAGTTTCCCCTAACATCTCCTCTGTACTTGCTTCCCAGCACTTTAAACCTGTGTCCTCTCGTAGCGACCATTTCAGCCCTGGGAAATAGCCTCCGAGAATCCACTCTATCTATTCCTCTCAACATTTTATAAACCTCTATCAGGTCGCCTCTCAACCTTTGTCTCTCCAGGGAGGAGAGACCTAGCTCCCTCAACCTATCTTCATAAAGCCCGCCTCCCAATCCAGGCAACATCCTTGTAAATCTCCTCTGCACCCTCTCAATAACTTCCACATCCTTCCTGTAGTGAGGCGATCAGAACTGTGCACAGTACTCCAAGTGGGGTCTGACAAGGGTCCTATAAAGTTGCAGCTTTACCTCCTGACTCCTAAACTCAATCCCTCGATTAATGAAGGCCAGTACACCATATGCCTTCTTGACCACATCCTCCACCTGTGAGGCCGATTTAAGAGTCCTATGGACCCGGACCCCAAGATCCTTCTGCTCTTCAACCCAGCTAAGACTCCTACCCTTGATATTGTACTCCTGCATCCTGTTGGCCCTGCCAAAATGGACCACTACACATTTATCCGCATTGAAGTACATCTGCCACTTCTCCGCCCAGTGGATGAGGGAGGGGCTCTGAGTAATGAATCACATATCCCACAAGAAGGCAGGTATGAATAGTACCTATGCAAGTCTTTATTCTTCCTGCCTCCTCACAGCATCCAGTGCCTTAAAAACATTTTTATATTCCTTCAGTTCACTTTTGGTCATTACCTTGAAACGTCAACTCTGTTTGCCTCCAAAGATGCTGCCTGACCTGCTGAGTTTTTGCCGTATTTTATATTCTTATTTTTAGTGTCTACAGTATTTTATTTTTGTTTTGATTTAGGTTCATTGTGCTTATATTCAACTGCATTTTTTCTAAAAATACTTCTTGTGTGACTCATTGCTAAATTCCTATGGGTTGACTATATTTTAGTATACTGACTCACTTGTAAACAGTTTGAACCCCGAGTTCAATTCCCACCATGCAGATATTGAAAGTTAAACTCAATAAAATCTGAAATTAAAGTGTAATGATGATCATGAAACCATTGTTAAGTATCGTAAAAACCCTTCTAGTTCACAAAGGTCCTTTAGGGAAGGAAATCTGCCATCCTTACCCTATTTGTGACTCCAGATCCACAGCAATGTCGTTGACTTTTAAATGCCCTCTGAAAAAGCCTAGCAAGCCACTTTGGGCAATTCGGGTTGGGCAATAAATCCCACGAGCAAATTAAAAAAAAATTAAATGATTCAGGTGCCTTTTTTCAACTGCAGTATGTGGATCCCAGATTGCAGATTGGGCTGGATGCCCCTCAGTCCAGATCTAGGAGCCAAAAGTTAACTAATTTGTAGGCATATTATATTGGCACATGATATAAGCATTTGACCATATATATTTTTTAAAAAGAATTCCTGACTGCCTCTGCCCCTCCCAAAGCTAATGAACCCACCCATTCCACTTTAACAAAAAGAAAATTGACGTCAGGAGGGTGGAAGCAGTTGTTCACCTGCTGTGTCATAAAACTGTCTTGGTATAGATGAAAGATATTCTGACCTTGTAACAACAAAGGCTTTGGATCCATCCAACATCAATTTCTGTTCGAAGGTACTGTTTATTTCTCTTCTTGATCGACTGTGGATCCACAGTCTCAGCTGCCTCACTTTCAAGAACTGATCTGTTAACTGCAAAGAAACTGGAGTGGTCAGTTCACTCCAAAACAGACATGCATTTGGAACATATATTTTCCAGATGCACCTCTTTGGTTATTTTCATAAAATTACAGTAATTGCATAAATTCAATTTTGGGTGGCTGGAGAATCCAGAAACTGTAGAAACCCTGTATGTCGATGTCTCCAAACCTACATTGATTACAGGCAGTTACTACAATTACTCTCACAGCAAGCACTAAGTGCATCATTATCACAGTCACTGCTTCTTCTAGGTTCACAGGTCAAGCAATGATTGACTGTAAAAAGTTCATTACTGACAAACAAAAAGTATTTCAATAATAAACTAGAATAAATGACTGAAATATAAGGTGCCTACATTAAAGCATGTAGTTAATGTTTTTAGTAATGTTATTCAAATGAACCAAATGGTAAAATGGCAGACAATAAAAAGGAAATCTATTTTTTGCTTTCAAATACTGTTCAAATTACAACGTAGTTGTTCATAATGAACTGTGAACAATCAGTAAACTGCTTTAATTACAGTAATATAATTATGGGCAGTACATTGGCACAGCACTTTGTAACAGCAGCTTCCCATGATTTACTGAGTGGTAGGTTTGGTAGGTTTGCATCTACGATCTTCTGCACACCATGGTCTTGTGACTATTTTATGGGGAGAAAGTGAGTCATCTTCATACATGACCCCAGAGGACCAGAATATGAAGACAAAGCTATACATGTGATGGCTAAATTTAATAAGGACATAATTAGAGATCTGGGATAAACCTACTGGAATTTTGATGCACCAAGGAAGGTGAAAAGAAACAAAAAGCTTTTGAAAAAGACAGTATTCTCTGCACAACAAAAAGAAAAGTTTAGAAGTGACGTGTTTAGCACCCTAGCTGAATGGAGAAAATATATTTGGAGTTGTGTTCCTAATTGACCTGACAAGGTGAGTTCCTGATTCCCTCTACCCTTTCGGTATAAAATGCTCTAAGGAAGTTCAGTTTCCTCATTAAGGGGTAGTCAATGGGCAAGTTCTTTCCATAACATAGCAGCATCATTAAAAGGCCACAGTGGCATTCTATTCTCTCAGTAAAAAGGAGAAATGAAGAAGCAATTGAATTGGACATTTTAAAAATATTAAATAATATTGGAAATGTATTTTCTTTCCTGTGCCTTTGCTTTTTTTGATGATAATTGTGTTGGAAATGTTGGATGAAAATTACAATAATTCTTCTGATCTTCAAGTTGGATTTACATGCCATTTAACTGACAACTCTAACATTTGACACCTGGCCTCTTGCAGTTATTCTTTATCAGTGGGTAACATTTTTCTCTATAGGTTTTGACTAATGGGCTTCCCAGTAATCATTACTTTCAATCCTGACATGTGAAAGCAGCTCAAACGCAAGTTTCGTAGAAATCTCAATATTGTCATATTCATTTTAAAAAAAATCTTCAATATAACATTGTTGAGTTAAGGGTATTTTCTCCATGGTTTCTTCACTTGTAGAGAATGATTGGAGCTATGTTCTGTTGCATTTTCATCCTGTGATCACTGTAGTATAATGCCAGTGTTGAAGGAATGTTAAAACCATTATTGCTTTCATGGGAATTTACCAACTGCACATAGCATCCAAACTCAGGCATTATAGTGGAGGGTAGTTCCTCAAGTATTGATTTATTTGGATGTGGAAAACAAAAGAACAAAGAAAATTACAGCACAGGAACAGGCCCTTCAGCCCTCCAAGCCTGCACTGACCAAGCTGCCCAACTTAACTAAAATCCCCTACTCTTCCAGAGACCATATCCCTCTATTCCCATCCTAGTCATGTACTTATCAAGATGGCCCATAAATGTCACTACTTCCGCTTCCACTACCTCCCCCGGCAACAAGTTCCAGGCACCCACTACTCTCTGTGTAAAAAATCTGCCTCGTAGATCTCCTTTAAACCTTGCCCCTCGCACATTAAACCTATGCCCCCTAGTAATTGATTCTTCCATCCTGGGAAAAAGCTTCTGACTATCCACTCTGTCCATGCCGCTCATAATCTTGTAGACTTCTATCAGGTTTCCCCTCAACCTCCGTCGCTCCAGTGAGAACAAACCAAGTTTCTCCAACCTCTCCTCATAGCTAATGCACTCCATACCAGGCAACATCCTGGTAAATCTTTTCTGTACCCTCTCCAAAGCCTCCAAATCCTCTGGTACTGTGGCGACCAGAATTGAACACTACATTCCAAGTGTGGCCTAACTAAGATTCTATAAAGCTGCAACATGACTTACCAATTTTTAACTTCAGTACCCCGACCGATGAAGGCAAGCATGTCGTATGCCGTCTTGACTACCTCCTCCGCCTGCATTGCCACTCTCAGTGACCTGTGCACCTGTACACCCAGATCTCTTTGCCTATCAATACTCTTAAGGGTTCTGCCATTTACTGTATATTTCCTATCTGCATTAGACCTTCCAAAATGCATTACCTCACATTTGTCCGGATTAAACTCTATCTGCCATCTCTCCTCCCAAGTCTTCAACTGATCTATATCCTGCTGTATCCTCTGATGGTCCTATCCGTAAATCCACCAACCTTTGTGTCGTCTGCAAACTTACTAATCAATCCAGTTACATTTTCCTTCAAATCATTTATATATCTTACAAATAGCAAAGCTCGCAGCACTGATCCCTGAGGAACATCACTTGTCACAACCCTCCATTCATAAATGCACCCTTCCAAAGCTACCCTCTGTCTTCTTTGACTGAGTAAAAAGTCTGACAACACCAGGTTTTAGTCCAACCTATTTATTATACTAAATAAATAGGTTGGACTAAAACCTGGTGTTGTCAGACTTTTTACTGTGTTTACGCCAGTCCAACGCCGGCATACCCACATCATGACTTCTTTGACTGACCCAACTTTAAGTTAACTTATGTTAATGCAATATAACATTTATCTTTTTTCTTCAAGTAAGGGATGTGGCTTTGCTGGGAAGGCCAGAATTTATTGCCCATCCGAAACTTCCTATATTTCACAGACATGAGCATACTTGGCTGCTAAGGCCAGCATTTATTGCCCGTCCCTAATTGTCCTTGAGAATACGATATTGAACTATCTTCTTGAACTGCACTGTACAGCTGGTATACCCACAGTGCTGCTAGGAAGGGAATTCCAAGTTTTTGACCCAGCAACAATGAAGGAACAGTAATATAGTTCCAAGTTAGGATGTTGTTTGGCTGAAGGGGAACTTGTAGCTGGTGGTGTTTTCATGCACTTCCTGCCCTTGTTGATCTTTTTGGTTGAGGACATGTGTTTGGAAGTTGCTGTCAAAGAAGACTGGGGGAGTTACTGCAGCACATCTTATATATGGTGCTCACTGCTATCACTATGTATCAATGGTGGAGGAAGTGAATGTATAAGGTGATTAAAGGGGTGATAATCATGCAGGCTGTTTTGTCCTGAATGGTGTTGAGTTTCTTGGATATTGTTGGTGCTGAACTCATCCAGGTAAGTGGAGTGTATTCCACTCCAGATAGGTATATGTAGGTGGTGGACAGGGTTTGGGGAGTCAGGAGAGGAATTACTCAGCAGAGAATTCCCAGTTTCTGATTTACTCTCATAGCAAACTCACAAGCTTTCGGGTTAGCCCCTTCGTCAGGTGAATGGAGAGTTCTGGCCTCAGACGGAGCATATAAAGCACAGACAGTTTAGAGATTACTGATTAGAATGCGAATGATTTGCATTCTAATCAGTAATCTCTAAACTGTCTGTGCTTTATATGCTCCGTCTGAGGCCAGAACTCTCCATTCACTTGACGAATGGGCTAACCCGAAAGCTTGTGAGTTTACTATCAAATAAATCGGTTGGACTAAAACCTGGTGTTGTCAGACTTTTTACTGTGTTTACCCCAGTCCAACGCTGGCATATCCACATCATTACTCACGTAGCAACAGCATTTATATGCCTGGCTATTGTTTCTCTGCCTTTTTGTTAAGATCACGTTTCAGGTCAAGCCTAAGATGGGATGCAATGTCTTATCTGGTCAGTTTGAATCGTGTTTATCTCTCTTGAGGGGCCCATGAATTGAATGCAATTGGATTTTGAATTTGGTTTTTGGAGGAAGCAAGGAATGGATTTAGGTCTGCATGGTCCATTCTGAGCATTGGCTTTGTAACTTTAAGGATGGAGTAATTTTTTTTTAAATTATATGTGTGGCCCAAATATAGTTCTGGTCAATGATAGTCCCCAGGGAGCTGATGTTTGGAGATTCAATGATGGTGATCCGTTGAATGTTAAAAGTAGATTCTCTCTTATATGAGGTAGTCATTGCCAGACACTGGTGTGGCCTGAATGTTCCTTTCCACTTATCAGCCCAAGCCTGAATGTGGTCATGTCTTACTGCATTTAGACATGAACTGCTTCAGTATCTGAATGTTGTTGAACATTGTGCAATCATCAGCGAATATCCTCACTTCTAATGTTATGATATTCTGGAAAGATGGTCATTGATAAAAAAAAGCTGAAGATGGGTCATTAACCACTACTCTGAAGAATTCCTACAACAATGTCCTGGGATTGAGATGATTGGCCTCCAGTGACCATAATCATCTTCCTTGAGTTAGATATGAATCCAGCTAGTGGGGAGTTTTTATCTGGTTCCCATTGACATCAGTATTGCTAGAGCACTTTGATACCACATGCGGTCAAATTATGCCTTGATTTTATGGACAGTTACTTTCAGTTCATCTCTTGAATTCAGTTCTTCTGTCTATGTTTGGACCAAGACTCTAGTGGCATCTGGAGCCAAGTGGCTGTGCTGGAAGCCAAGCTGCTCACTGGTGGGTAGGTTACTGCTGTGTAAGTGCCATTTTGATAACACTGTCAATTACACCATCCATATTTTGCTTTTTGCTGATGGTTGGGGGGAGACTGACGGGAGGGGTGGGAGCAGCGGCAGCAGGTGTAATCAATAATTCTCCATATTGTTAGGTACATGCCAGTGTTGTGGCTATACTGGAACATTTCCGCACTCTAGTTTTACGGGAACTATGTGGTAATTTGGTTATATAAGAATTAGGAACAGGATTTCGCCATCTGGCCCTCGAGCCTACTCTGCTATTGAATAAGATCATGGCTGATTTTTTTGTGGACTCAGCTCCACTTACATGTCCGCTCATCGTAACCCTTAATTCCTTTACTGTTCAAAATTTTGTCTATCTTTGCCTTAAAAACATTTGACGAGGTAGCCTCAATTGCTTCACTGGGCAGGGAATTCCACAGCTTCACAACCCTTTGGGTGAAGAAGATCTACTGCTGTTATCAAGGCTCAGTTATCTACAGATGGATCAAAGGAAGCTGCCTGGATTGTATTGCCAACAGTTCCACAGTGTACCTACAGAAACACATGCAGTATACATAAGCAAGCCATTTAAATTTGTCCTAAAGATCACAGGAACCGGCTGGAAGCAGGGCAGAGATGACAGACTTTGAAAAAATACTATTATGGACCTACTGAGTTCAATTCACTTTCAGTTTGGTCGTTATTGTTGGTAGAATAATGTGTAACGTCTTCTTACTGTGTATCTTTTTGACTTGACGGCTGGGGGCCAAATTTGGCAGCCGCCTGCTATATGGGCAGTCAGTGCCTGGGCATTAAGCAGGGTTGTCATGTCTCTGACATCACTGACTCAAAGAGTAGGGGAAATGGCTGTAAATCACATGAGGATAGATACAAGTCCAAAAGGAAGACTGCAACTGGCAATGGGACATGGCTATCAGATGTTTGGTCAAGTAGCGATGAGGAGAAATGTCCTCTGTAGGAAAGGTGGAGCCCAGACCAATATGAGAAGAAGAGAGAGGAAAGATGGGCAGCAAGACAACAGAAAACATAACCGTAACACAGCATCTACTACTCAGAACTACATGGAGATGGATGACTGAGACTCAGTACCACTAAATGATTAATTAAAGGTCACTTGGGTAAGTTAACAAGATTACTGACATGAATAATATGCTAAGTACACCAGAATGCAGTTGGTGTGGGCAAGAAGGTGGGAGTAGACAGGTTGTTTTTCCATGGTCCAGATGAAAAATGAAGGAAAGGAATGTGCAAAATCTCATTTGGGGGTGTTGGTGCACTTGGGGAACTCACCACCAATATGTCACCTCCCCTTCCTTCCTTGCCCCTACTCTCTAAATCCCAGTATCTCACTTCTCTTTGCTCCCTGAAAGCCCAGGACTTGTCTCTCTGCATCAGCAATTGCTCCTGCTTATGCTTCTTTCTGCAATAGCTATTACTGACCTCTGCCACTGCCATTATTGCTAGAGCTAACGGTCAGTTAAATTGGTCGGCAGATCTCAAGTGGAGGACTTTCTCCTACTGAGGGGTGGAAGTCCCACTTTAAATTAGTGTAGCTTATCCCCAGCTTGTTTTGGCCTGGGGCTGGCCTTTTTTCTGGTGTGTTCTGAACTTGCCTTGTAAAATGCAGCTAATTTTTTTTAAAACCTGTTCATTTCAGTGGTTTTCAACATTACTACTTTTCAAGAATAAGCATTGTGACCATTTGCAATATTGGCAGTATTGCATAGTATACTGATCTGTTTCATGTTTTGTATCTGACATTAACATCACCTGATCCAGGACCGAAATAATAGGTTGGTTGGTGACAACAAGAACGGCTTGTCATCTAAGTAAATGATCAGAAATTAAGTAGATGGGAAGGCTCAATTTAATACAGCTATATGCCAAATTTTATTTGAGGTTTCTCAACAATATGTTTGAGTTCTTTATTTCTCATAATTGTGAATTACCAACAGTATATGTTGAGGTATATCTGAATTGGAGGTGGTATGAGCTATACCACATTTTTAGTGAAAATTTATTTCACTAAAAATGTGATCTAATCTAAACTGGAATTCACTGAATCTTAAAGGTGTAGAAATAATCTTGCTATTCGCTGCCCTAGCTTTGCGAATGTTCAGAGGAATGATATCAATTGCAAAAGATGTCAATGCGAATATCAAAATTACTGCCAAACTCCTACAAACCAGGTCCGGCAAACTGAACGAGGAGCCATGCAATCAATCTGCCTTCCATTGACATAAACAGTGTTATATGACTGCTAGTCAGTCCATTTAAAATGAGAAATTATGCAAGCAGTATGTTAGTGCAGTGGCGAGGAACATTGTAACCTGTTTCCAAAAGTTAACTTAGTGTACGGAGGAAATTCAGTAATAACCTGCTCACTGGCTTTCAGTTTGGACTCCACCAGATCCATTCAGCTCCAGACCTCATTACAATTTTAGTTCCAACATGGACAAAATAGTTGAACTCCAGAGGGGAGTTGAGAGTGACTATTCTTGACATCAAGGCAGCATTTGACCAAGTGTGGCATTATGGAAATCCAGCAAAACTGGAGTCAATGGGAATCAGGAGCAAGGTCTGCATTGGTTGGAGTCATTCCTAGCACAAAGGAAGATGGTTGTGGTTTTTGGAAATCAATTATCGTAGTCTCAGGACTTTGTTGTAGGAGCTCTTCAGGGTAGTGTTATAGGCCCAGGCTTCTTTAGCTGCTTCATCAATGACCTTTTCTGCATCATAAGTCAGAATGTTCGTTGATAATTGCACAATGTTCAGCACCATTTGCGACTCTCCAGATACCTGAACAGTTTTGGCCCATATGAAACAAGAGCTGGACAATATTCAGGCCCAGGCTGGTGTGGCAAATAACATTTATGTCAGGCAATGACCATCTCCAACAAGAGAGAATTCAGAAATCTCCCCGTGACATTCAATGGCATTACCACATTTGTATCCCCCACCAACATCCTTTCCATAAGTTTATTTATTAGCGTCACAAGTATGCTTACATTAACACTGCAATGAAATTACTGTGAAAATGCGCTAGTCACTTTGGTACCTGTTCGGGTGACATTGAAAAGAGAATTTAGCATTGCCAATCCACCTAACCAGTGTGCCTTTTGGACTGTGGGAGGAAACCAGAGCAGCTGAAGAAAACCTATGCATCCACAGGGAGAAAGTGCAGACTCCGCATAGACAGTGACTCAAGCCAGGAATCGAACCTGGGTCCTGGAGCTGTAAGACAGCAGTGTTAACCACTTTGCCACTGTGCCTGGGGTTTACTATTAGCCAGAATATAAACACTGTGGTTACAAGGACAGATCAAAGTCTGGGAATTATGCAGAGAGTAACTCACCTTGAGACTTCACAAATGTGGCAAGTGTGAGGTGGCACACTTTGGTATAGGGCATTGGTGAGGCCGCAGCTGGAGTACTGTGTGCAGTTTTGGGCGCCGTACTTACGCAAGGATATTTTGGCCTTGGAGGGAGTGCAGAGGAGGTTTACTAGGCTGATACCGGAGTTGAGGGGGTTGAGCTATGAGGAGAGGCTGAATAAATTAGGCTTGTACTCGTTAGAGTTTAGAAGAATGAGGGGAGATCTCATTGAGACGTATAAGATGATGAATGGGATGGATAGGATAGAGGTGGAGAGACTCTTCCCGCTCAGAAAGGACAGTAGGACTAGGGGGCACAGCCTCAAGATAAAGTGGGGGGGGGAGCGGTTTAGAACGGAGTTGAGGAGGAACTTCATCACTCAAAGGGTGGTGAATCTCTGGAATTCTCTGCCCGTTGAAGTGGTGGAGGCTACCTCGCTAAATATTTTTAAGACGCGGGTTGATGGGTTTTTGATAAGAGCGGGGATTAAGGGTTATGGGGAGAGGGCGGGAATGTGGAACTGAGCCACGACAGATCAGCCATGATCTTATTGAATGGCGGGGCAGGCTCGAAGGGCTATATGGCCTACTCCTGCTCCTTTTTCTTATGTTCTAAATCCTGTCTACAATCTACAAAGCACAAGTCAGGAATGTGATAGAATTCTCTCTTCTTGCCTGGGTGAGCACAGCTTCAACAACACTTAAGAAACTCAACACCATCCAGAATAAAGAAGCATGTTTGATTGGCACATGTTTTTCAGGAAATGTCAGTTTTCAATCAGCTGAAGAAAGGCAGTGGGGAGGCAGGCTACAGATTGGGTAGTCAGTTAAAGCTACCCCCGGGCACCACCCTAGCTCTATAAGAAGGTCAAATGGCAAAAGGGGGCTCTGAGTTTTGTAGGGACGTGTCCTTGATATTGTGGAGATGAGAGGGAGATTGGGCAGTCAGTGCCTGGGCATTGAGCAGGGTTGTCATGTCTCTGTCATCACTGACTCAAAGAGTAGGGGGAATGGCTGGAAATCGCATGAGGATAGATACAAGTCCAAAAGGAAAACTGCAACTGGCAATGGGACATGGCTATCAGATGTTTGGTCAAGTAGCGATGAGGAGAAATGTCCTCTGTAGGAAAGGTGGAGCCCAGACCAATATGAGAAGAAGGGAGAGGAAAGATGGGCAGCAAGACAACAGAAAACATAACCGTAACACAGCATCAATACTCAGAACTACATGGAGATAGATGACTGAGACTCAGTACCACAGGAGGACTGTGACTCTCAAGACATCTGTGACTTGTCACCAAAGACCTTGCACTTTGCAGCACTGGTCCCAATATTCTGTTTCTGACTCCTTCCAAGGATCCAAAAGAGAAAATGCTGGAAAATCTTAGCAGGTCTGGCATCATCTGTAAGGAGAGAAAAGAGCTTAACGTTTCAAGTCCAGATGGCCCAAAGCTTTGACAAAGGGTCATCTGGACTCAAAACATCAGCTCTTTTCTCTCCTTACAGATGCTGCCAGACATGCTGCAGTTTTCTAGCATTTTCTCTTATGGTTTCAGATTCTAGCATCCATAGTAATTTACTTTTATCCTTCCAAGTATCAGCTGCAGGCCTTAATAGCATCTCACAATTGGCAACCCACCACTGCATCTTGCTCATCATTAATGATCTCTTTATCTGAGCTAGACAGTATGTTAACTTCATAGCAGATGAGGCTTTGCAGGGATGGAGGGTATGAATCATGTGGCCATTGCTGCATTTTCCTCGGGATGTGGCTTCATCAGTTGCAGCTGTACAGTCATCAAGGCACCTGAGGACTGTCCACTCAGATTCATCAGTAAGAAAGGATTCCACTCATTTATTGATCAACAGGCCTGTGGCCAGAACAGTTCTCATCATGTACTTGCTCACTCTCCATGCTGCTGCTGTGACTTCATCTTCTAGCAATCGGGTGGCTCAGATCTTCAGTCCAATTCCCAACATGTGTTGATGGATCTGAAGGGACAAGGGAGGTCCTTTGAAGAGGTTATTACTCATCCCACGACAGCACCCCAGACAGACGTTGGGGTCCTACAATTAATAGCACCGGATCAGAGGGCCAACTATTGTGTAGGCCATCAAGCTTCTGAAGATGCATTTCCATTGCCTGGATTGATTGGTTGGCACTCTCCAACATTGTGCTGCAAAAGTCTTACTCAATTGTGGTGTTCTGCCATGCTTTCCGTTATATGGCCTTGTAGAGAGGTATGCATCCGGACAAAGACTGCTCATCAGGGCAAAAGCAGGAGCAGGATGTAAAAGAGAAGGATGAAGAGGAGGCAGATGACATTGAACAGAGAGATGTCCCTGCTGCGCAATGAATTGGCCTCTTCCTACCACTCTCCAGGACGAGGACTTCATTTCTCTCCCTCATAGCCTCCATCGTTAGATCCAGTTTGGCATTGCTAAAGCAAGGGGCAACCTTGCCCTGGATGACAGGCCTCTGGACCCTTATGCCATCTCACTTCCCTTTGATATTGCAGAAGGTTTTGACACAATCAGCAGATTTCTCCTCTAAGATAACAGCTGCCTCAATGATGACTGCTGCATCTGACCTGCATTCCTTCCCACTTTCACCGACATGGAAACCTGCTGCCATAACAATTAGGATCTTACCAATACGGGGAATCTTAACTTTAACCAGTTTCTCACTAGAGGTGGGATTCTGACTCAAAATCAAACCCACCTCTATGGCAAAAATTCAGCCCAATGACATAGCAATGCTACAAAAATATTTTCCATTTACCTGCTAGTCTGACATTAACAGACTTGAATGGATATTTAATGATCTGACATTTTGTTCTTTCAACAGAAGGAACCACAAGCAAGGCAACAATCCTCCGTCCACACACACATAGACCAGAGCGAAGAACCTCATTGGACACATTTATACCCTTAATTCTGCATACTACTCTCACCGTCTCCCAAACCTGAAAAGAAGCAGCCACTCCAGGGAAGCATGGAAAACATGTCGATCTGCAGGTGAGAGTGAAACAATGTGGTCCCTTGGCTCCTCCCCACCCCTCCCTAGCTTACTCCCAGCAAATGTCCAATCTCTGGAAAACAAGCTAGACAAACTTAAAGCCAGACTCACTTTCCAAAGAGAGCTGAGGGACTGCCGTGTGCTCTGCTTCACAGAAATATGGCCCACTCCTGCTTCACCAGATTGTGCCATACAACCAGAAGGCTTCCCAATCCACTGAATGGACTGCACAGTGGCCTCAGGCAAGACTAGGAAAGGTAGGGTCTGCCTTCGAATCAATACCTTGTGCCACCAAGACATAGTTACACTGGCGAGTTTCTGCTCCCCTGACCTAGAATACCTTACGCTAAAATGCTATCCCTACGACTTCCCGCTAGAGTTCACCTCTGTTATCTTGACAGCAGTTTCCATCCCATCCTTTGCGGACATGAAGACTGTGCTGGATGAGATATATACTGCCATGAATAGCCTTGAGACAAAACATCCTGAGGCCTTGTTCATTGTGGCCAGGGACTTCAACCAGGCCAAGCTCAAAAGCGTTCTGCCAAGATTTCAACAACACACCTCCTATTCCACCAGAGACCCAAACATCCTAGACCATTGCTACAAAAATATCAAAAATGCCTATCTCTCCATCGCCCGCCTGCACTTTGTTAAATCAGATCACAAGGCTGTGCTCCTGTTCCTGGCTTACAACAAAAACTGAAATGAGAGATCTCCTACAGGACTGCTTAGAGTCAGTAGACCTATCAGTATTTAAAAACTCTGCCATCAGCCTGAACAAGTACGCCACTACAGTGACTGACTTCATTGGTAAGTGTGTAGAAGACAGTGTGCCAAAAAAGCAAATCCGTGTGTTTCCTAACCGGAAACTGTGGATGAACAGGAATATCCGCAGCCTGCTGAAGTCCAGGTCCGAGGCTTTCAAGACAGGCAACCTTGACATATACAGGAAAGCCAGATATAATCTACAGAGATCCATCAAAGATGCCAAAAGACAGTACCGGACCAAGCTGGAATCCCAGGGTAGCCACAAGGATTCCTGCTGACAATGCAAGGTCTGCAAGTCATAACAGGCTACAAGGTAAAATTGCCAGCTCCAATGCACCCCTCCCCAATGAGCTGAATGCAATGGGCAAGAGGTCAAGAAGAGCATGCCCTCTATCCTGGAAACCTCAGACGCATCAGATGTTACGATTGCTGATGTCAGAGTAGCCTTTTCAAAAATCAACCCAAGGAAAGCAACTGGCTCAGATGGGGTACCTAGTCGAGCGCTCAGGTCTTACGGGGACCAGCTGGAAGGGGTGTTCCCAGACATCTTCAACCTCTCTTTACACCAATCTGAGATCCCTACCTGCTTCAAGAAGAAGACCATCTTCCCGGTACCAAAGAAAAGCTAGGCAGTGTGCCTTAATGACTATCGTCTGGTGGCTCTGCCATCCATCATTATGAAGTGCTTCAAAAGGTTAGTCATGGCACAAATCAATTCCTGCCTCCCAGACTGCCTAGATCCACTACAGTTCACCAATGCTGTAATAGATCTACAGCAGACGCCATCTCCCTGGCCAATTGCCAATCTCCAAATGTAATTCTACAACTCATTTGCTTCATCCTGAGCCACAATGTCTTTGCCTTCAAAACCAGTTCTTCATCCAGACATATGGAACAGCCATGGGGACCAAATTCACACCTCAATACGCCAACATCTTCTTGCACAGGTTCGAACAAGACTTCTTCACGCCACTGGACCTTCAACCGATGCTATTCACGAGATACATCGATGACATTTTCTTCCTTTGGACTCATGCTAACAATTACTGAAACAACTATATGATGACATCAACAAGTTCCATCCCACCACCAGACTTACCATGGATTACTCTCCAGAATTGCTTGCATTCTTGGACACATGCATCTCCATCAAGGATGCTCACCTCACTGTACCGCAAGCTCACGGATAACCTCACAATGCTCCACTTCTCCAGCTTCCAGACAAACAATTTAAAGAAGCCATCCTCTACTGATAAGCCCTCTATGTACACAGGATCTGCTCATATAAAGAGGATTGCAACAGACACCTACGGACATTTAAAGATGCCCTCGTAAAAACAGGATATGGCGCTCGACTCATCGATCGACAGTTCCAATGCGCCACAGCGAAAACCTTACCGACCTTCTCAGAAGACAAACACAGGATATGGCGGACAGAATACCCTTCACTGTCCAGTACTTCCTTGGAGCAGAGAAGCTATGACATCTTCTCCAGAGCCTTCAACATGTCACCTATAAAGACAAACATCTCGCCAAGGCCATTGAATAACCGCGCAAGCTCAAACAGAACACTGTACGCAGCAAACTACCCAGCCTTCAGGAGAACAATGACCATGAAACCACACAACCCTGCCACAGCAACTCTTGCAAGATGTGCTGGATCATCATTCCAGAAGCCATTGTCTCACGTGAGAACACCATTCACCAGGCACACGGAACATACTCTTGTGATTTGGCCAATGTTGTCTACCTGATGCGCTGCAGGGAAGGATGTCCCAAGGCATGGTACATTGGCGAGACCAAGCTGATGCTATGGTAACAGATGAATGGACACTGCTCAACAATCACCAGGCAGGAATGTTCCTTCCTGTCAGGGAACACTTCAGCAGTCAAGGGCATTCAGTCTCTGATCTTTGGGTAAGCGTTCTCAAAAGCGGCCTTCAAGACACACAACAACGCAGAATTGCTGAGCAGAAACTGATAGCTAAGTTCCGCACACATGAGAATGGCCTCAAACAGGATCTTGGGTTCATGTCACACTATCTGTCACCCCCATGACTTGCCTGGGCTTGCAAAATCTCAATAAGTGTCCTGGCTTAAGACAATTCTTTAACAGGAATTTAACCTGTGCTTAACCTTCTCTCCACTCACATTGTCTGCACCTGTAAAGACTTGGTTACTTGTTAAGACTCACATTCCAACCATTATTTTGTAATTGAGTTTGGGTCTATGTCTGCCCTGTTTGTGAAACAAATCCTGCACTCACCTGGTGAAGGAGCAGCACTCCGAAAGCTTGTGCTACCAAATAAACCTGTTGGACTTTAGCTTAGTGCTGTGAGACTACTTACTGTGCCTACCCCAATCCGATGCTGGCAACTCCACATCATTTCTTTACACCCTGGCTCTGACTTTAACACTACATTCTGCACTCTCCCCTTTCCTCTATGTACAGTATGCTTTGTCTGTTTAGCATGCAAGAAACAATACTTTTCACTGTATACTACTACATATGACAAATCAAATCAAAATCAGGAGGTACAATTTTGCATAAAATCTTAATGAACAGGACTGTGGCACAGATTCAAAATAAACCTTTATTTTAGAAATGTACTGAACAAATTAAAATCGATGGAGTAACATTAATAAACAACATTTGTTGGATTAATGATGAATTAATCTGTTTTAACAGCATTGGTTAAGTGATTAAATATTAGCCACCAGACATGATAATGCTGTGGGACCGTCTACAGACAGATGGGACCTCAGTTTTAGCATCACGTCTGAAAGACAACAGCCGTGGCAATGCAGCACCATCTTAGTTTTATGCTGGAATGCTGGCCTAAGTTAAATGCTTAAGTCCTGAAGTGTGGCTTCTACCTTTGAAGCAAAAGCACTACTAATGACACTAGCTTACTTCGTGTTTGCGTTTCCTGGATTGCACTTAGGCAAAAATCAGGCTGTAATTTTTGTGTTTTTTTGTGCCTATCTTGGTAAGGGAAACTTATACTGAAGTTTCTATTGAGCTCATTTGCTGAACTCAATACTGAAACCAGTATGAATGCAGTGCCACCCTATTTGCCTTTCAACTTTTTAAAGCTGTATTTAAAATGGTGTATTTCCCATAATAAGTAAGTACTTGTGTCAGTATTGCTGTTTAAGGGACTTTGTTTTTTTATAAAATTAGGAATGTGAAATAAAACCCTCAGATGTTTCACAGCAGCAATACTCCATCGTTTAATGATCTGGCAAGGGTTGTCAGAATGTGCAAATTTAGGGGGAAGAAGTGTGAATCACAGTAAAATCTGGGTTTGATCGGAGGTTGTCCAATTGAGGTCCCTGATGATTTACCAGTAGACTTATTGGGAAGGAGCTTTTTGTCGTTTAACCTCTCAAATCATACATGCAACTGTAAAAACAGTGACTCCATTGCTACATTCAATAACAAAGATTTATTTGCATAGCTTCAGGATGGGTATCAAATAAGGCAGAATTTGAAATGTGTCAAGAAACCATTACCAATGGTATTATATTTCAAGTTGTTCAGAACTATCATCAGGAATTAATATCATTGAGATGTACTTTGTTTTATGCATGACACTTTTTTCCAGTACTAGTGAATTCAGTCTTGTCATGGTACCTCAAACTCAGGGTTGAATTTTGTTAACAGCGTGCTGTTCCAAGTGGTCGAACTGGAAGTGTACACCATCTTTTGCTTTTTCCCATTTCCCATGTGATTATAATTAAAATTTAAAGTGTTGATGGCATGTGCATGAGACACATGTGATTTCATGGTAGGGGATGTTTTCAAGTGGGGAAATCTGCCATCAGCTGACAATGCTGCTGCTATGGGTGGGCTATAAGATATTCTCCTGGTCAAGTAGAGAGCCCGGCATCTTGGTCAAAATGTTCCTGTCCAACTCCATTGCCATTAACATTGTGAGATAACAAAGTTGGCATGAGTAATTTTTTCACATTTACATTTTACTTATAATTAATTCATATTATATTGTTTACAATTCTTCCTGTGTGCCCCATTATTATTTGTTGAAACTAGCTTGGTAAAGATCGAAAAGTACTGGCACGCATCACGGTTGGCAGCATTGATGGTTACAGAGAGTGAGGGAGATTTCCTTTATTTGGAGCAAATAACGTTGAGCTTTTGTTCATTTATTGAATATTCATGTTACTGTCCACTGCTGTACTTGTCATTCTGTGTGAGATGGCTGAAATTGTAAGCTCAACTAGCCCTCTCTTTGTAAAAGTGAATTTTCGAGATTACCCTCAGTGGGAATAATTGAAATGTTGTAGGTGAACTCAAAGGACTTTGCCAGCCAACAGCCTGAGATGAATATACAAATGGATGGAGTTCATACCAGCCTTTAGTTTGCTAATTTTCTTAATTTGACTGATTTTTCCTACTCCTGTGTCCAACACTCCTAGACTCTTCCCACTTCACTGTTCTCCTGATCCCACCATCTGTCCTCCCTTGGATCCCTCTTACACTCCTCTGTAATCCCACCTGCACCACATATCGCTGACCCCACTGCTGACTCACCCTTGCTGAGCCTCCAAGCAAGCTGCCATTCTCTTGCTCCCTTCCTTTATGCTATAAGGCTGACTTCAGGCACAATCACACAAACTCACTGGTGCATGTCACCTTTTAAAAAAGGAAACATCATGAGATTCTTGAATGCCATTGACTTTATCTTGGAGGTTGGGCTTTTTTAAAACAAGTTTTACGCTAATGAGTTTATAATAACTTTACAATAAACCCCAGAGCATGCAGAATCTCATTGGGGAACAACCTTTTTGACAAAGAAGGACAGTTTATTGAACAAGTATTTTGTATTGGTCTTCACTCTAGAATATACAAGTAACATCTCAGAAATGGCTATAAATCATGAACCGGAAGAGAGGGAGGAACTCAAGAAAATTGCAATCATCAAGAAAATGATACTTAGCAAATTGCTGGAACTGTGGGTTGACAGTCCCTAGGTCTGGATGGATTTCATCCTGGTGTCTTAAAAGAAATGGATAGTAAGATAGTTGATGCTTTGTTTTTATTTTTCCAAAATTCACCAGATTTGGTGAAGGTTTCATCAAATGGAAAATAGCTAATGTAACTGCTTCAATCAAGAAGGGAGAGAGACAGAAAGCAGGAAACTGTAAGCAAGTTAGTTTAATGTCTGTCATAGGGAAACTGTTAGAAGCTATTATTAAAAATGTTGGGCAGGATTTTCTGATCCTGCCCACCCTGGGACTAGAAATTCCCACCTGAGGTCAATAGGCCTTTGACTTGCCTATTAACTTAACCATCTCGCCTGCAGTGATTCCCATGACAGGTGGGATTGGAAGATTTAGGCTGTTATAACAGGGTATTTCAATAAAATTAAGGTAGTCAGATCAAGAACATGGTTGTATGGAAGGGAAAGCATATTTAGCCACCTTATTTGAGTTCTTTGAAGAAGTAACAGCTGCTGTGGATAAAGGGGAACCACTTTGAATATACTCCACTTAGATTTTTGGAAGGCAATTCCTGATCAGTGGGAGAAGTACTTCCAGCTTCCCTGCAACCAACTAAGCTTGACTTATATCTTTTTCTTACAATTCTAGTCCTTAGGCCATCCTTTTAGCCAGTTGGTGACCCAGTTTTGGCTTTTGTTTACTATCAGTGCTAAACTCACTGGAGCCAAATGCAATGTGTGTCCCATACACAACCTCAGCTCATTTCTGTGTCTTTATCTCCTTAAAGCTGCACTGCAGTATTTTACTGTTAAATATATGCCAAATTAAAGACTTAACATTCCAATGACACACAAAATTTAAGATTTTTAAAATCCATTTCTGGGATGGGGGCATATTGGCTAGGCCAGCATTTAATCCCATCACTAGTTGCCGTTAAGAACATGCTGGTGAACTGTCTCCTGGAACCACTGTAGTCCCTGAGGTGTATCTACACCTCTAGTGCTGTTAGGGAGGAAATTCTCGGATTTTGATCCAATGACAGTGTAGAAATGGTGACATATTTCCAAGTCATGATGGTAAGTGACTTGGAAGGGAACCTCCAGGAAGTGGTGCTTCCAGATATCTGCTGCCTTTGTCCTTCTAGATCATACTGTCATAGGTTTGAAAAGTGCTGCCTAAGGAAACTTGGCAAATTCTTGCAGTGCATTTTGTAGCTGATACACACTGCTGCCACTGTTTGTCAGGACTGAGGGGATTGAATATTTGTGGAAGAGGTAGCAATCAAGCATGCTTCTTTGTCCTGGATGGTGTCAAGCTTCTTGAATGTTGTTGGAACAGCACTTGTCCAGGCCAGGGGAAATAACTCCATTCTAGATGGTGGTGAGACTTTGCGGAGTCAGAAGGTGAGTCAGTTGCCAAAGGACTCATAGCCTTTGACTTACTGTTGTAGCCGCAAATTTTGTATGGTTGGTTCCATTCAATTTCTGGTCAATGGTAATCCCCTAGGTTGTTGATGGTGGGCTATCAGCGATGGTAATGCAGTTGAATGACAATGATGGTTAGATGCTCTTTTGTTGGAAATGGTCATTGCCTGGAGCTTGTGTGGTGTGAATGTTACTTGCCACTTGTCAGCCAAAGGATAAATATTGTCCAGTTCCTGCTGCATTTGGACATGGATTGCCTCAATTACTACTGAGTTGTGAATGGTGCTTAACATTGTGCAGTCATAAGCAAACATCCCCACTTCTGGACCTATGATGAAAGGAAGGAAATTAATGAAGTAGCTGAAAATGGCTGGGCTTAAGACATTCCTCTGAGGAACTCCTGCACTGATATCCTGGAGCTGAAATGATTGACCTCCAACAACCACAACTACCTTCCTTTGCGCCTGGCATGACTCTAAGCAACGGAGAGTTTTCCCCCGATTTCCATTAACTCCAGTTTTTCTAAGGCTCCTTGATGCCATACTTGGTCAAATGCTGCCTTGATATCAAAGGCAGTCACTGTCACTTCACCTCTGGAGTTAAGATTTTTTATCCATGTTTGAACTAAGGCTGTAATGAGATCAGGAGCTTAGTTACCCTAGTAGAGTCCAAACTGAGTGTCAGTGAGCATAATTGCTGAGTAAGTGCCACTTCATAGCCCTGTTAATTACTCCTTCTATCATTTACTGATGATCTACTTGGGGGAGTAATTGCCCAAGTTGGATTCGTCTTGTTTCTTGTGTACAAAACATACCTAGGCAATTTTCTGCATTGCTGGGTAGATGTCAATGTTGTAGGTGTTCTGAAACAGCTTGGCTTCAGATGCGGCAAGTTTAGTTTTTAGTGCTATTTTAGTGCTGGGATATTGGCAGGGCCTGTTTCCTTTGCAGTATTTAGTGTTTACTTGATATCATGTAGACTGAATCAAATTAGATGAAGACTGAAAAATGTGATGTTGGCAACTTCTAGAGAAAGCCAAGATGAATCATCCAGCAAATGCCTTATAAGGGTGGCATGGACAAGTCAGGTCAAAGGGCTTGTTTCCATGCTGTAAACCCCTATGACTTTTCTCTTTTGCTACCTGCTCCATCATTGAGGATGAGGATATTTGTGAAGCCTCCTCCTCCAGAGTTGTTTAATTGTCCATGATCATTCATGGCTGGATGTGGCAGAACTGCAGAGCTTAGATCTGATCTGATAATTGTGGAATTGCTTAGTTCTGTCGGTCACTTGCTTCTTAAGTTGTTGGGAGCAGAAGTAATCTTGAGTTGTAGTTTCACCAGTTGACATCTCTTTTGCATGGGGTGGCTTTTTGGAAATAAACAGCACAGGTTTTATTGGACTCATAATGCTACTATTACAAACAATCAAGGAAATTTGCTTGTAGAAATATTGCAAGGTATATATTGCCCTAAATCGATTATGCACACATTTCCTCAGCAACAACAGAACTATTATTTTGTAAGTTAGTCCAGGCATATGCTAAACTAACTATAAATCTTTCCAGAGCTTCCCCACAGCTGTAGCCTGTCAGCTCCATAACTTCTACATTGCATTAAAACACTCATACAATTTAGCAAGCATTTAATATGCAACTGTGGATGATGTATTTCAGGAAACAAAACATGCATATTGAAAGAAAGAAAGAGAAATAGCTGCAATGTTACATGTTGAAGGAATGCTTGAAAGGGTCTTGATTTCAAAGAGATGGAGGTTTGAGATTATTTGCACGAACCGTAGTTATCCATCTGCTTTGCCACCATTCATTCTGCAATGCCATCCACCAGCTCTTCTTATTGTGAGTGACTCTGGTAATTCTGCTGTCCATTACAAGAAAAGAGCTACAATAAGCCTGTCGGAGTCAAGAAAAGGAAATGCTTTCAAGTTAAAGGAAACAGATTGCATTGCAGTTGCCTATCCCAGTCCCTTGAAATAAGTGCTTAGAACACCCTTGTGGGGCAGATATTGGGAGGGGTAAGTTAGAGAGGAAAAAATCCTAGGTTAAAAATAAGTGCAAGTGAGATTCTCTGCAGTGTGGATGCTGAAATTCAACTTTTGTGACGCTCAAAATGGGCATAGTGCCCAACCTGCTCCATTCTTTTTATCAACTTGAGTTTCATGGATGGCACGGTGGCACAGTAGTTAGCATGCAGCCTTACAGCTTGGGTCACTGTCTGTGTGGAGTCTGCACATTCTCCCCTTGTCTATGTCGGTTTCCTTCGGGTGCTCTGTTTTTCTGCCACAGCCTAAAGACATGCAGGTTAGGTGGATTGACCATGCTAAATTGCCCCTTTGTGTCAGGGGGACTAATAAGGGTAAATGCATGGGGTTATGGGAGTAGGGTCTGGGTGGGATTGTGGTTGGTGCAGACTCGATGGGCTCAATGGCCTCCTTCTGCATTGTAGGATTCTATGATTCATGCCTGATGTTTCCCTTGAAACCAGAACTAGACAAAACACGTTACCCCTTCCTGGGGATGTTTGAAAAAAATAAACAATCTAATATGACAATTAAGTGGATCATTGCATTGATTGTATTGGTGCTCAGTGCTTTTGTCAATTCTCCAATAAATCAACCTAAACACATGCACTAGCTAATTTGAATGTAAGAAACCATGTAAGATTTAGTTTAAAATGACTACATTGTGTGTATAAAAATGTTATTCCTGCTTCTATGCTAGAATCCATCATCGAAGAAGAAATAACAAGACACCTAGAAAAGAACGGTTTGATCAAGCAGACGCAACACGAATTCGTGAAGGGGAAGTCATGTTTATTGAATTTATTGGATTTCTATGAGGATGTGACTAGTGCGGTAGACAGAGGGGAACTGATGGATGTGGTGTTTTTAGATTTCCAGAAGGCATTCGATAAGGTGCCTCACAACAGGCTGCTGCAGAAGGTTAGGGTGCGCGGAGTTGTGGGTAAGGTGTTAGCGTGGATTGAGAATTGGTTATCTAACAGGAAACAGAGAGTTGGAATCAATGGATGCTTCTCTGGTTGGCAGTTGATGACTAGTGGAGTGCCGCAGGGATTGGTGCTGGGGCCTCAACTGTTTACCATTTACATAGATGATCTGAGGTGGGGGCTGAGTGTAGGGTAACAAAATTTGCTGATGACACGAAGATGAGTGGAAAAGCGAACTGCGTGGAAGGCGCAGAAAGGCTGCTGAGAGATCTGGATGGGCTGAGTGAGTGGGCGAGGACCTGGCAGATGGAGTATAACGTTAGCAAATGTGAGGTTATCCACTTTGGTAGAAATAATAATAGGAGGGATTATTATTTAAAGGGTGAAAAGCTGTAGCATGCTACAGTGCAGAGGGACCTGGGGGTCTTTGTGCACGAATCAGAAAAACCCATTCTGCAGGTGCAGCAGGTGATCAAGAAGGTGAATGGAATGTTGGCCTTTATAGCGAGGGGGATAGAATATAAAAGCAGGGAGGTCTTGCTGCAACTGTACAGGGCACTGGTGAGGCCGCAACTGGAGTACTGTCTGTAGTTTTGGTCCCCGTATTTGCGCAAGGATATATTGGCCTTGGAGGGAGTGCAGAGAAGGTTCACCAGGCTGATACTGGAGATGAGGGGGTTAGCTTATGAAGAGAGATTGAATAGACTGAATCTGTACTCGTTAGAGTTTAGAAGGCTGAGGGGGGGATCTTATAGAGACTTACAAGATAATGAAGGGGCTAGATAGGGTAGAGGTAGAGAGATTCTTTCCGCTTAGAAAGGATAGCAGAACTAGAGGGCACAGCCTCAAAATAAGGTGGGGGGCAGTTTAGAATGGAGTTGAGGAGGAACTTCTTCACTCAAAGGGTGGTGAATCCCTGGAATTCTCTGCCCATTGAAATGGTGGAGGCTACCTCATTGAATATATTTAAGTCACGGGTAGGTAGGTTTCTGATAGACAAGGGAATTAAGGGTTATGGGGAGAAAGCAGGAAAGTGGAACTGATTCACTTCAGATCAGCCATGATGTTATTGAATGGCAGGGCAGGCTCGAAGGGCTAGATGGCCTACTCCTGCTCCTATTTCTTATGTTCTTATGTACCTTCCACCCCACTAGCTCCCTTTTTCTTCCATTTACGTGTTCCAGGTCAGGGATGTTAATGCTAGAGAATAGAATTCTTTCCATTTCAGGTGTCCAGTGTTAACATCAAGCACTTTTAGTTTATGTATAATAGAGGCAGATGGTTTATTGATCCTAATACCTCAGTTCTAACTTTAAACAAGCACGTCTTGTTATGCCAGGTCACACTTTTGCCAGTTTACATAATAGTCAGCCTGTGGCCTTAGAATGAGATTGCTGATTAGTGAAAAATCAGGCATGGTTTTGTATTAGAGCCTATGCCGAATATGGACTGGATTGTGACTGCTTAAAACGTAAGATGCTTACATGATAAAAACAGAAAATGTTTCAAAAAACTTGGCAGATCTGGCAGCATCTGTGCAGAGAAACTGAATTAGCCTTGAAGAAAACTCATTTAGACTTGAAACATTGGGCGGGATTTTATGGCCTCACACATTCTGAAACTGTAAAATCCCTCTTACGTCCAACGGAGCTTACCATTGCCCACCCCTTGCCTGCCCCGATTCCTGTGGCGAGCAGGGTGGGAAAATTCCAGCCATCAAATCTGTTTCTCTCTCTCCACAGATGGTACCAGACCTGCATTTTCTGTTTTTATTTCAGATTTCCAGTATCTGCAGTATTTTGATTTAACGAGATGTTTAGAATCAACAGACGAAGTAGACTCTCGTCCAATGATGTTTCAGCATAGCCGCTAAACTTTTAATAGTGTAGAGTAAGATTGTTTTGTGCATGATTTCAGCCCTGCACCATGTTCTTCTTACACTTCCAAACAAGTATTTAATTTCTTCATGCAGTTCCAATAGAGAGGCATAATGGTTAAAAACTCAATTTATACCCAACTTTCAGAAAATTTGATCAATCCCATTGACTTAAGATAAAGTTGGGGTGTAATATTTTTAAAAATATTTTAACTTTTTTTCAGAATGTTGCTCTAGGAACATTATGCCAATAATTAAATACAGTATACACCACTGGTGTAATTACAAGTGGCGAGATTGATTTTGCTAGTGCACTCATTGATAAAAGGTAGTTTCCAATTTCCAGTTTGAACTAATTCAATGGGATTAAGATTTCAAAAGTAACTGCTAAGTAATCCAAACAATATTTTTATGTAAATAGAAAAGGGGTCCTTGTGCATGAGTCGCAAAAACCCAGCCTGCAAGTGCAGCAGGTGGTCAGGAAGGCGAATGGGATGCTGGCCTTCATAGCGAGGGGGATTGAATATAAAAGTAGGGAGGTCTTGCTGCAGCTGTATAGGGCATTGGTGAGGCCGCAGCTGGAGTACTGTGTGCAGTTTTGGGCGCCGCACCTGCGCAAGGATATTTTGGCCCTGGAGGGAGTGCAGAGGAGGTTTACTAGGCTGATACCGGAGTTGAGGGGGTTGAGCTATGAGGAGAGGCTGAATAAACTAGGCTTGTACTCGTTAGAGTTTAGAAGAATGAGGGGAGATCTCATTGAGACGTATAAGATGATGAATGGGATGGATAGGATAGAGGTGGAAAGACTCTTCCCACTCAAAAAAGACAGTAGGACTAGGGGGCACAGCCTCAAGATAAAGGGGGGGCGGTTCAGAACGGAGTTGAGGAGGAACTTCTTCACTCAAAGGGTGGTGAATCTCTGGAATTCTCTGCCCGTTGAAGTGGTGGAGGCTGCCTCGCTAAATATTTTTAAGAAGCGGGTTGATGGGTTTTTGATAAGAGAGGGGATTAAGGGTTATGGGGAGAGGGCGGGAAAGTGGAACTGAGCCACGACAGATCAGCCATGATCTTATTGAATGGCGGGGCAGGCTCGAAGGGCCAGATGGCCTACTCCTGCTCCTATTTCTTATGTTCTTATGTTCTTATGTTCTTATATCATCAAATTTCACATTGTAAGTAATGTGTGCAGTGCATTTACTACTTAAAATCTCGTGAATATCACTATGCATCTCCATCCAGCCCATATTCCTTATCAGAAATACTGAATGGAATGAATTCTCACAAATAAAACTGGATGGAAAAGGTTAAAAACAGAAAATGCTTTACGTAGAAAAACATCAGTCACGAATAATTGGATGCTTTTTTCTTGCCTTGGTACAGGATGAAAAAACTGTCTCTGACTAACTGCCTAAAGGTAGCAGTTGAAACATACCAGGAGATAGAAGCAGGAAAATGCTCAGGAACATTTGCTATCTGATAAACAGTAGCAGAAGTCAATTTATTGCACCAATCGTTAAATAATGGCACTGATTATAAGGCTGCTAACTGCAGCAGCTGTAATTGTCTGTCATAAATCTTTGTCGTCTGTGACAGCAGAACAATTAAATGAGCCATCTGCTTCAGGGCAAATGACTTTCGATAAATATCAGCTCTGCTGAAATGTACTTGGATGTGTCTCAATATTTTGGAGAGCCATTCAAGTTGCTTCCATAAATGTGAAGTTATTATTGGTTCGTATTGATTTTGCCACCCTTATTTAACGCCAATGTGAGTGACTCAAGGCTGAGATGAATAGTGTCTTCTCCTTATCTGATCAACTCTCTCCTCCTAAGTGCATGTTCTAGTGAAAAAATAATTACAGTTCTTTTCAGAGAATTCTGCAGAGAAATGCAACCAACAGAACTCAATAAGCCACAGATATTTTTTAATAAAGCAAGTATACAAGTGAAAATGTATTTCAGAATCTGAAATGCTTCTTTTAAATTCAGTACTGTTAAAGGCAGTTCAATATGCTGTCAACTTTGCAATTTGTCACTTTTTAACAGCTGTATTTGTTCAGAATATTGGCTGTTACAGAATTTGATGACCAGAATTGCATTGTGAAGAAAGCATTGAATTCAAGAGGGTGAAGTGGAGGTCATTACATTTCGGATCAGTCAATGTAATTATATTACTAAGGCCAGGAAAGGTCTGCTGATCTCATTTAAGTTTTATGGTGAGAAATTTGAATCTTATATTGCTATTTTCTCGCTGAGACATGATGGTCACATCTTCCCTTGGGCACTGTGGGTTTTTCATGATTGTTCCGATGGAAATGATATTACACAAGAAATGATATTTGATTAGAGAGAACAAGAGAAGTAAAACATTCAGTTGACCATCATACAGACTTGTGTGCTCCAAAGTAATTTTTTGAGGCTGCTTTGGTGCACAAAGGTAATTGGTCTGCCTATGATAAATGTGTAATATTTCCATTGTTATTGTTTAAGTAAACCTTATTAAGTGAGGGATCTGGTGGGTGGGGGGTTGAGTACAAATACTCATTTATATTGTATAACAGAAAATGAACTTTGGTCGTTATTGTATCTTCAGGTCCCCGAGGAGTTTTTAAGTTAAATTATATATATTGCAAGCTGCACTACTGGGAAAAGAAGGAGGGGCAGCATGGTGGCACAGTGGTTAGCACTGCTGCTTCATAGCACCAGGGACCTAGGTTCAATTCTGGCTTTGGGTAACTGAGTTTGCATGTTCTCCCCGTGAATGCATGTGTTTTCTCTGGGTGCTCTGGTTTCCTCCCACAGTCCAAAGATGTAGAGGTTAGGTTGACTGGCCATGCTAAATTGCCCCTTAGATCAAGGGGATTAGCAGAGTAAATATGTAGTGTTGTGTGGTTAGGGCCTGGGTGGGATTGTTGTCGGTACAGGATCGATGGGCCGAATGGTCTCCTTCTGCACTGTAGGGATTCTATTCTATGAAAAAAAGGAAATTGAACAGCACCAGATGGAATATGATCCTCACTCCAACCAAGTTTTATCAGGCATTGATGATAGACCACTACCATTTGTCCTGGGGAAATACCCAGTGGTAGTTTACATTAAAAACAAAGGGTAAATTCGAACTACAGCTGGTATTAGTGCATCTAGGAGCTACTTGGTGAGATATCCCACCCTTTAGCATTGAAAATAACACACTAATGGCATCCTGACAAGACCCTCAAGCCCGCAGTGACCTTGGCCACCTCCATGTGCATCTGAGGCACCTCTGCTCTTGGCATCTTCCTTCTCTTCCATGTCCTGTTGCTTCTTTTCCTCTGATAAGTTGCATCCATCCAATGCTTCGCTATCTTCAAGGCTCACACCTCACTGGAGCTTCATGTTATGAAGAGCATAGCACCTCACAGGAGTATTTGGCAGGGTGCCACTTGACTGATCTGTTCAGAAAACCGATGACCTATTCATTGGTTGCCTTAGTGAGCAGATAGTTTAGTTGTAGTGTCCCTGTGTCTTTGTCTTGATTTTTTGTGGAATGGAGACTAGCCATTTCTTTAAGGAATAATCTTTATCCCCTAGAGCCCATCCACTATGTTTGGGGAACGGAATACAGAGCTGCTGCAGTCTGGGTATGGCAGAGGATGAAGGAGCTGCCAGTAAAGCAAGTGCACATATGCAAGAAGCTCTTGCGCTCATAGACTAGTTGAAAATGAGAAAATGGAAGTCCTTTCTATTGGTGGATCTAACTGGCTGGTCATTTGGTGTCACATAGGTGCAATCAATGTTGATTGGCTCATGGTGGATATGGAAATCACTGCATTCAGTGTCTACAAGGCCTGGACTGTCTGGAATTGATGTATTGCCCAGGTCTCATAAATAGGGCATCATTGATCTGACAGATGCAGTCATAGTAACAATTTGTCTGATTCCACCAAGGTCCACAGCTGATCCTTGGAAGGAGCAAGAAGCAAAGAAGTTCAAGGCCATGGTGATTTTGACAGCGATTGGCAGGATATAGTAAGCAATGCTGAGGAAGTGTTGAGGTCTTTGGTGACAAGGGCAAAGGTCTCTGTAATCAAGATAAAGACCGGGGCCAGGACTCTCCTCAAAAAATTCTGTCAAATTTGTATAAAAACTGGAGTAACTCCCGTTCGTTTTTATTTAATGTGATTTTCAAAATGAATCTCTGAACACTGCAGAGTGACTCAGGGCGATTCATGCTGAAATTTAATGGGCGGGTCCTATTCCCATTGGAGAGTTTAGTAGCATGGTGTTGAGCATGCCACTATACATGTGCTGATCTTCATAGCAGAGATGGGCACATGAGCAGTAGCCATGCCCCGTCGGCTTCCTGATTGCTGGCCATTCCTACGACCCGCATTGCTGGTTGTGCGACCTCCCCCCAACCCCCAATTGCAGGCCTTTCGGATGTCTCTGGGCCAGCCCGATGTTGCCCATTCTCCCCGCCAGCCCCGATCTACCTGACTCCCCACCCCTGGCAGCCATGATCTCCCGGCAGTGATCTCCCCAACCCAGCAGTCCTGAGTGGCGCAACGGGCTGGGAAAATTGCCCCCCTTGAATGTCATGCTAGCGATATTTTCCCATCACACTACTGTGAATGGAGATTTGGCTAGGCAGCAAATTCTCTGACTTTGTTGCAGTGGGAATATGGCGTTAACAACAATAAGATTGCATCCAAAGTCTCTTTTGGCCCTGAATTTCATCATCCCAAGGTAGCTTCATCTGTGATGATAAATCCTATGCAGAGGGTGTGATGTCTGACCACTGTCCACAACCTGTGCTGAGCCGGTTGCACCTCTGCACCATTCACTCTTTCACGAGTCCCATCTAATTTCCTGGGCTGGCAATGACTGGTTCCCTGCTGTGTTTCTGTCTTCAAAATACAGCCTGTGAGCCCTTGTCAAAATCTGACCTTAACCTTCAAAGACTCTGATTGAACTCTGGCAATCTAAGTGAAAACTGATGTTGGTGGTTTTAAATACAAACATACCTTTGTCTTATCTAATCATGTCTTGACTCTAACAGTTATTGTAATTTAAGAAATTGTTTTTCATGGCATAAAGTGCATTTCCCTTGTTCAATAATCTGGCAGTAGTGATAAAAATATAATTCAAGCTGTTTGTAGCAACTGTAGTAGAACATTTCCAGGGCTCCACAAGGAGGGAGTTTGTAACAACAAAAACCAGCTCCTTGACAATAGTTCTATCTTTAACAAAATTGGCCAATTTTCACCATTCTTGATGAATTCCCTAACTGCCTATCTGCATTTGTACAAATACATTACAGATATGACTTCAATCTCTACTGTTGTGCAGCCATTTCAATTAAAACAAAATATCACAAGTGGTTCATTGCCACCCTCAGGTTGAACAATCACTCAGTCAAAGGAACATGCAAAATTCCCAGGTTCCAGAGTTCTCAAAAATAAAAATATCATCTGAAACTTCTGTATATTTTTCATACCATTAACTCCACCATTCTCTTTAGACATGATACATTGCTGTTTGTGGGAAAGGTACCCAGAAGTGCAGACAGGCCTACCTTTCATAGGAATCATAGAACCCTACAGTGCAGAAAGAGGCCCTTTGGCCCATCGAGTCTGCACCAAACACAATCCCACCCAAGCCCTACCCCATATTTTATACCCGATAATCCCGTTAACCTACGCATCCCTGGATACTAAAGGGCAATTTCTTAGCATGGCCAATCAACCTAACCTGCATATCTTTGGACTGTGGGAGGAAACCGGAGTACCCAAAAGGAAACCTACACAGACACGAGGAGAATGAGCAAACTCCACACAGACAGTGACTTGAGCCGGAAATCGAACCCAGGACCCTGGAGCTGTGAAGCTGCAGTGCTAACCACTGTAGTGCCGCACCTTTCTTGCATTAGCATCATGCAGTAACACATCCATTTCACTAACCACCAAAGCGAGGTTGGCGGATGCACCTCTGCCACTTGCCCACCTATGCCATTTCCAACCCAGTGGCTGCTCACTTGATTTCCTTTTGCTTTATTTTATGCCTGCAACTCTTTTTTTTGTTTCACCCTCTCAGTCGGCAAAGACTGATAAACACTTAAATATATATTTTTTAAGTCTGAAATAATTTTGTAGTCAACAGCAAAGTAAAGGATGTGCTGCTGACCTTGGAAGAAAACCGCCCACAAAGATCCAACAGTACTTGTGGTGAGAATTTCTTCTTTTCCCCATGGCAGCTTAAATCTGGCACCCAATCAAAGGATCTTTGGTATGCAGCAGCTATGATGCTAGCAAGTAAGGCGGCAACAAATCTAATTGAAATATTCAGACTCAGTGAACTGCAAATTTAAATATATTTACAATCCTTTACTTTTAATGTAAATTTTCAGATAGATAAATATGTGACTGTGTTTAGAAGCCAAACCAAACAAACTTTTTATTCCAATGCTTTTAAGAATATGTAGAATTTTTAATAATTGTGGAGAAATTTGACATTCCACAAGTATAAAAATAGCCTTCTGACAACAGTAAGGATCTTCAGCATCATAAAGCTAGAACTCTGTTAAAAGCCCAGTTACACTTCATTTGATAATCCATGCCAGTGGATTAATGACAGTGAATGCTGATAGTATCTATGCCATTGCTATGGCAAAATCTGGCCCAATAATTGCCCCCTTGCGTAGCCACTTATTGTAAAATTTCCTTCAAATTTGAATTGCAAGCCAGATTGTGCATTTCTCATGAGGCCAACAACTGGCTCGGGCTTGTGCTTGGAACTTGCATTTATTATTCAACTCAGTCTGCTCTGATGGCAAAAGATTGGGCCCAAGTCTCTTACAGAGGGCTAGCTTGCCATAAAACACCATTACTAATGCTGAATTTATTGGTATTGCAAAATTAGGTTACATTTTCTGCAGTTGCTAATTTGGTATCAACCCAAGATCACATGTGAAAATGCATTTAGTAACATTTCATCATTCAGGCCTTGCCAATATTTTAGTTGTATCATTGGTGCAAAATTAGAAACATGATACACAAAGGATCATCGAATTAAAGTAACTGACATTTTAACACAGTGTCTTTTTTTAGAACATGTAAATGTTCTAAACTTCCTTTAGTTTGTGGGTTGGGAACTTTGCTTTCTGACAAACCTCATGTCTCCAGTGCATGTGCCAGCTGGGAAGTAGCCATATATGTGCTGTTTGGTTGTTGTGTGTTCTTTAAGCCTGTGCAGAAAGGAAAATAGTGTGAAGAGGCAGGTCAAATGACCTCATATGGAGTGCCATCCTAAAGATTGTGTCTCAAGAAGTAAGACATGGGAGGGGGATGGGGAAAAGATCCCAAACCAAGGAGGAGACTGGGAGAGTTCTCAAAAAGCAGCCCCAGGAAAGGGATGAAAGCCTGAGGACGAGAAAAGCTCCCTCAAATAAAATTAAAGAAACAGGCAGTATAATATGTGTGGCATGGAGGCACAGTAATTAGCACTGCTGCTTCACAGCATCAGGGACCTGAGTTCAATTCCGGCATTGGGTGACTGTCTGTGTGGAGTTCGCATGTTCTCCTGGTGTCTGTGTGGGCTTCCTCCAGGTGTTCTGGTTTCATTTCACAGTCCAAAGATGTACAGGTTAGGTGGAATGGCCATGCTAAATTGCCCCTTAATGTCAGGAGGATTAGCATGGGAAATAGGATAGGGCCTGAGTGGGATTGTTGTTGATGCAAGTTTGATGGGCCAAATGGCCTCCTTCTGTACTGTAGACATTCTATGACAATAAGCTCCAAATTCAAGGGAGAGCTGTGGGAAGCAAACTTCAAGCAAAGTGGGCCGGCAAGAAGCCCTGAAGATCCAAGAAGGCAACCAAAAGTTGGTGAATCAGTGCTGTGGGCTGTGGGGCAAGGGTACGCCTTTAGAACAGTGCTGTTCAGCTTGGTGTAACCAAAGATCTGAAATCATGCTTGGAAGGTGAAACGTGAATATACGTGGAGATCCAGGGGAAAAGAGTCTCGAAAGACAACATGGAAACCCTGCGAGGTGAGCCACTTTTGGACGTGTCCAAGTGGGAGTGACTTTTGCAAAGATCTTCAAATATGGAGATTGGGCATCCTCATGAAAGAGAGAGACAAAGCTTTAGTGAGTTTGGTTTGCTCAGAATGTGACAAACACTTGAGTGAGTTGTTGAGAAATCTGTGGAATCTTTTTTGGTCACACCTGTCATCTATTGCAGTGCAGTGTGTCTAACCACAGTTTGCCTGTTAATTCATATATACCCCATACTTACCTTGAATGTTAAAGAATAAGTTAGATATTGTAGAGTGTCTTATCTTTCTGGAACTGTACAATCATAGTCACAGAATACTACAGTGCAGAAGAGGCCTTTTGGCCCCTAGAATCTGCATGGATGCATGAAAGGTCCTATCTTGCCCACCTAACCCCACTTGCCAGCACTTGGCATCAAATTCCTCCTAAACCTGTAAGCATCTTGCCTCTCAAATTTGGACTACTTTAAACAAATCATCTGGCCCCTAACAAGGTCTTGCTGAATGTCTTGGTTCTGGCCAAGTATCATAACATAAAATGGTGGAATCTCAAATCCGCAGGTAAATATAAGTGCTGATATGTGAGATTAAGATTTGTAAGATTTTCACAGTGAACTTCATCATACTGATTGTAAAGCAAAATGGCTTTATCAATTGATAAGAATTTTATGGAAAGGAATGATTTGCAACAATTAACCAAGGCTGCATTAGCATAAATGTTGAAGTTAGAGTAAAAAACAGGGGCTAAGCAAGCAGAAATAATTGAGGTAATAACAAAGCAACTGTGAAGAAGAAAAAGTTAATCCAGATAGTAGTTCTGTTGAGTTAGCTACAATTTAATTGCAAATGAAGCAGCTTGAAATGGAAAAATAAATGAAAAAACTTGAACTTGAAAAATAAATGAAAATGTTAAAGCTTGAGTTTCAGTAGCAGTGTAGAGGATCAGAAGGACCTTGGGGTCAGGGTCCATAGGACTCTTAAATCGGCCTCGCTGGTGGAGGATGTGGTGAAGAAGGCGTATGGCATACTAGCTTTCATTAATCGAGGGATTGAGTTGCAGCTTTATAAGACCCTAGTCTGACCCACTTGGAGTACTGTGCACAGTTCTGGTTGCTTCATTACAAGAAAGATGTGGAAGCTATTGAAAGGGTGCAGAGGAGATTTACAAGGATGTTGCCTGGATTGGGTGGCATGCCTTATGAGAATAGGTTGAGGGAGCTCGTTCTTTTCTCCCGGGAGAGAGGAGGGATGAGAGGTGACCTGATAAAAGTTTATAAGATGTTGAGAGGTATATATCAGGTGGATTCTCAGAGGCTACTTCCTAGGGCTGAAATGGTTGCTATGATAGGACACAGGATTAAGGTGCTGGGGAGTAGGTACAGAGGAGATGTAGGTTTTTCACTCAGAGGGTGGTGGGTAACTGGAATCGGCTGCCGTTAGTGGCGGTGGAGGCAAACTCGATGGGGTCTTTTAAGAGACTTCTGGATGAGTACATGGGATTTAATGGGATTGAGGGTTATAGATAGGCCTAGTAGGTAGGGATATGATCAGCCAACTTGTGGGCCGAAGGATCTGTTTGTGCAGTAGTTTTCTATGTTCTATGTTCTATCTAGAAAGAACCGGACAACATGAACTGGCTAGAGAAAAGCTAGAGAATGAAAGAGAATCTGCTATCTCATTTGGAAAGATAGCTCCACTAGTAAATGATCTGAAACTTCATGAACTGCTATTTTGGTGATTCCACTAGAATTACTGCAAATACTCTTCAGCGCTGACTCCATTGGAATTGGCAGCTGGGCACCTAATTAGTATGACAGCGCTGGGCATCCATGGCACTCCAGGCATATTTCCAGTGCCTGCCTGCTTCATGCTCAGAGACAGTCTGCTGAGGTATTTAGTGCTTGGCTGTCGTTGGATAGGACTTAAGAACTAGGATCAAGAATAGGCAATTCAGCCCCTCGAATGTGCTGTGCCATTTAATATAATCATGGCCATCCTCATCTTGGCCTCAACCCCTTTCCTGCCAGTTCACCTTAGTCCTTCAAACAATTACTAATCAAAAATCTGTCTGCCTCTTCATTAAATGTATCCTATGTCCCGGCATCCACCATGCTCGGGATAGTGACTTCCACAGACTCACGGCCCTTTGAGAGAAGACATTTCTCCTCATCTCTGTTTTAAATCAGCCACCCCTTACCCTATAACTATGACCTCTTGTTGTAGGTGGGCCACAACAGGAAACATCCTTTGCATGTCTACTTTGTCAATTCCTTTCATCATCTTATACATCTCAATAAGACCTCCTCATTCTTCTAAACTCCAGTGAGTATAAGTCAAAGCCGCTCAATCTCTCTTCATAAGACCAACCCCTCTTCTCTGCAATTAATCTAGTGGACCTCCCCTGAACCACCTCCAGTGCAGCTATGTCTCTCCTTAAGTAAGGGAACCAAAACTGTATACAATATTCTAAGTGCAGTTTCACTAATTGCTTTTTAAAATAGCAGTAGCACTTCATTATTCTATTCTTTTAGCAATAAATGCCAAGATTCAGTCTGGCTTCTTTATTACCTGCTGTATCTGTATAGTGGTTTTCAGTGATTCATGCACGAGGACACCCAGATCCCTCTGCATGAGGTACTCCAACGTTTCTCTCCATTTAGAAAATAAATTGCCTTTGTATATTTCCTACCAATATAGATAACCTATTATCCACATTAAACTCCACCTACCAAATTTTGAATCATTTACTTAAGCTCCCCATGTCTATTTGTAAATTTCTTATTTCATTATTGTAACCTACTATCCTACCTATTTTAATGTCATCTGCAAATTTGGCTATGGTACCCAGTACACCTACATTCAAGTCACTAATATAGATTGTAAATAGCCATCTAAAGATCCAGGTGTTTTGTCCTAACATGGCTGGGGAAGAAATATCATCAAAACATATTTTACTGCTGATGGGAGTTTTAAGGAACTTTCCAAAAACTGAGGAAAGTGACTGGGGCCAGACATTCAAAGTTCTACTGCCATCAGACTATTGGATGGACCTACCTCACTCACATTAAGTTGATCTTTCTTTACACCCTAGCCATGATTGTAACACTACAGTCTGCACTCTCTCCTTTCCTTCTCTATGTATGGTATGCTTTGAATGTGTAGCGTGCAAGAAACAGTACTTTTTACTGTATACTAGTGCATTTGATAATAATAAATCAAATACTCAGCAAAACAGGGATAAGGAAATCCATTGGAAGCTGGGCATGACAGTGGATGTTTTTTTAAAGGACTGTAATTCGGCGAAGACTGTGAGGGTGATTAAGTAGCTACTTTCTGGAGTTAAAATATAAGTTGTCTACAAAAAGAAAATAGTGTTTAGTCACTGGCATTTCTTTATTTTTTTTTACTGTAAAACTTTTAGGGGTGATCTTACCGGAATTTCGCAAAGTGTCGGTGTTGGCAAAATGGAGTGAATCCTGTTGATGGCTCTGGCATAATTTCTGACCAGATCTTGAGCCTCGTATACAAAAGTGTTTACAGCCACTAGAACCACATTGCACCTGTGGCGCCCTCCCTCAGATTTTCCCGCCAAAGCTCCATCCACTTAATAGCGCGAATCATTGGGGAACACCGTATAAATGGTTCCCCAGCTCTTGTTTCATGGAAGTCAGCAGGCCTCCTCAACCTCTGCTGCGGATCTGGGAAAGCACCTAAATATAATGAGAGAGTGTGGAAGAAGTGGTAGGCACCTAGTTGGCATGGATGAATGTAGGCAAGGGTATAGAGGTCACCACTGTTTATAGTAATAAATAATAAATAATAAATCACTCCATTCATTCACAGAGCCTTCACCAAGCTTTGTGAACCTTCCCACACACACACCCAGTGCTTCATTTTTATGTAGTGTGAAAATGGCTGTGCCACACCTCTCCTGCACTGAGGACAAAGTAAAGAAACACTATTGCAGGCAACTCTGCCACCACCACCACCCCGCCCCCCCCACACAACTGCCGACCGCCCTCCCTGGGACCCCATTTATCTCTTCACCTGGGCAGGGAAGCTAAGGTACTGATTGCCTGCCCACGTCACTTGTAAGATGAAAGTGTACCCATTGTGGGAGATCTCACCACCTGCTATTGAAAAATGGTGTCAAACGTGATATTGAACACGGGGAGTGGTGTCAGTTATCACTATCATACCTTGCCTGGAGGTTCTCCACAGTGCGAGCTGTGTATTGCTAAGCCTTGAATTGAAAGACACTTCTACATTCTTAGTGTTCCAAACCTTTGTTCTCAGACCGTATAACTGGATCTAGCTTTGGATATTAAACTGGCATACTGGACGCCTCAAAAAATCGTCAGTTAGTTGCTCTGACAACAGCATTCATCTTGACGAGACAGAACTGAATCCTGAGAGGTCTGCAATTAGCTTTTGAAGCAATTCCCTTGGGAGCAGCCTCAGTCTTTGGGGTCTTCAATGTTTTACAGTTAAGTAGCCTTACATAAGAGCAATAAATGCCCTGTCACTGCTGGATCTGAGTGTCAGAGTTCGCAGAAAAGTGGATTTAAATTTCCTGTCCAGTATTCCCCTCTGGCCTCACATCATTGACAGAGTAATGATTGTAGGGTTCACTGTATTCACCCTCCCCCAAGTGAGAAGGTCACTATGCCTCACAAGGCAAAGTAGTTCCTCATTACTGATACTCTCACACTGCCCTTGCAGCCTGGCCTCTCACAAAGCAGGACCCCAGGACCTCATAGTGGCATCGAGTACTGCCCCTCTTTTGTCGTCACTGTCCATCAAGCTTGCAGCTCCCAACAAAGAAGGGCACCCACTGTTTGAGAACTAACCCAGCATGGAGGAACCAGGAAGCGATGTCTTCTTAGCAGCCAGCACATTCCCTCGGAGCAAGGGGCAACCCAATATGAAGGGATGATAAGGCTTGAAATCATCTGCCGCAAATGGGGTCACCCCATCATTTTTGTTTTCATTTGTACTCAATGCTCTCGATTAAAATTTGACGTCAATAGTTCTAACTTGATAACACACTCAAAGCTATCCCAATGTGCTCAAAGCTATCCTATGTGCTCAAAGCTATGCCCTCATGCTCAAAGCTATCCTCTGTGCTCAGCAATGTGCATTGAAAAATACAAGTAAATAAATTACTTAAATATTATAGGACTCTATTCAGTTTTTTATTTTGTCCGTAGAAATTGTTTCTCTATACATAAAAGCTTGAGAGCACCACTTGATCCCCATCAATTCTAAATTAATTTTAGTCTCAGACTCTATTCTTTCCAAGCCACTCATTCCCAGGTCTTATGGTCTACACTGTCACAGTACTACTTCTGTGTTGATTTCAAACCTTCACAGGGCTACCCTAGATAATGCCACTTCTGGTTTTTGGCTCGCTTTGTAAACAACGATCATTAGTTGCAAAGGAAGAGGGTACAAATGATGGTGGAGTGGAGGGAAAAGAAGGAAGAGAATGGAGATGAGGGGGAAATGGGGGAGAGAAAGAAATGGGAGGGGAGGTGAAAAAGAGGTAGGGATGGGGAGAAGAGGGGTAAAATAGGGGACAGAAGAAGAGGGAGAGGAATTAGAGAGATTTGGGGATTTGAATAAGGGATGTGGTTAGAAGGAGGAAACAGAGGAAAGATAGACTGTGGTGGACACATAAGAACATAAGAACATAAGAAATAGGAGCAGGAGTAGGCCATCTAGCCCTTCGAGCCTGCCCCACCATTCAATAAGATCATGGCTGATCTGTCGCTGCTCAGTTCCACTTTCCCACCCTCTCCCCATAACCCTTAATCCCCTCTCTTACCAAAAACCCATCAACCCGCGTCTTAAAAATATTTAGCGAGGCAGCCTCCACCACTTCAACGGGCAGAGAATTCCAGAGATTCACCATCCTTTGAGTGAAGAAGTTCCTCGTCAACTCCGTTCTAAACCGCCCCCCTTTTATCTTGAGGCTGTGCCCCCTAGTCCTACTGTCTTTTTTGAGCGGGAAGAGTCTCTCCACCTCTATCCTATCCATCCCATTCATCATCTTATACGTCTCAATGAGATCTCCCCTCATTCTTCTAAACTCTAACGAGTACAAGCCCAGTTTATTCAGCCTCTCCTCATAGCTCAACCCCCTCAACTCCGGTATCAGCCTAGTAAACCTCCTCTGCACTCCCTCCAAGGCCAAAATATCTTTGCGCAGGTGCGGCGCCCAAAACTGCACACAGTACTCCAGCTGCGGCCTCACCAATGCCCTACACAGCTGCAGCAAGACCTCCCTACTTTTATATTCAATCCCCCTCGCTATGAAGGCCAGCATCCCATTCGCCTTCCTGACCACCTGCTGCACCTGCAGGCTGGGTTTTTGCGATTCATGCACAAGGACCCCGAGGTCCCTCTGCACCGTCGCCTGCTGCAGTTTCTCGCCCCGTAAGTAATAGTCCTTCCTACCATTCTTCCTACCAAAGTGGACCACCTCACACTTGCCAACACTAAATTCCATTTGCCATTTCCTGGCCCATTCGCCCAGCCTATCTAGATCCTTCTGCAGACTCTCCACACCCTCCGCACAATTTGCCGTTCCCCCAATCTTGGTGTCATCAGCAAATTTCGACACCCTACACTCGGTTCCCTCCTCCAGATCATCTATATAAATGGTAAAAAGCTGAGGCCCCAGCACCGACCCCTGGGGCACTCCACTAGTCACCATCCGCCAATCCGAATAGCACCCGTTGACCCCCACTCTCTGCCTCCTATTTGACAACCAATCCTCTATCCACGCTAACACCCTACCCCCAACTCCATGTCCCTCGACCTTCTGCAATAACCTCTTGTGAGGTACTTTGTCAAACGCCTTCTGAAAATCTAGAAAGACCACATCCACCGGCTCTCCTCTATCCACCGCCCTAGACACATCCTCATAGAACTCCAGTAAATTTGTCAGACACGACTTCCCTTTAATGAAATCGTGCTGCGTCTGCTCTATCAAGCAATTCCCTTCAAGATGCCTCGCAATTTCCTCCTTAATGACAGATTCTAACATTTTACCTACCACAGACGTTAAACTGACCGGCCTATAATTCCCCGCCTTTTGCCTGGCACCCTTCTTAAACAACGGCGTAACATTAGCCGTTTTCCAATCATCCGGCACTTCCCCGGAATTTAGCGACGTCTGGAAAATAACCACCAAGGCATCCACTATAACCTCCGCCATTTCTTTCAGAACCCTCGGATGCATTCCATCCGGTCCTGGAGACTTGTCCACAATCAGCCCCTCCAGTCTGTCGAGCACCGCCTCTCTAGTAACAGTAATGTCATTAAGACCCTCCAGTCCTACCACCTTTCCATCACTAACACCCGGCAAATTATTCACGTCCTCCTCCGTGAAGACAGAAACAAAAAAGTTATTCAATACCTTAGCCATATCCCCATCCCCTACCACTAGGTCCCCTTTCTCATCCTCTAAAGGACCAACATTCACCCTAGCCAGCCTCTTCCTTTTTATATATTTATAAAAACTCTTGCTATCCTTTTTTATATTAAGCGCAAGCCCAGCTTCATAGTTTCTCCGACCCTTCTTTATCAACTTCTTTGTCAATCTTTGTTGACATTTAAACCTCTCCCAATCCTCTTCTCGCCCACTACTCTTAGCTACTCTAAATTCCTCCGCTTTTAGTTTAACACTTTCCTTCACCTCCTTCGTTATCCACGGCTTATTACCTCTCCTCCTACTATCCTTTTTGACCATCGGAATAAATTTCTGCTGAGCACCAAGAAAGATCTCCTTAAAGATCCTCCACTGCTCCTCAGCAGACCCTCCCTCCAACGCACTCCCCCAGTCCACATTCGCCAATTCTTCTCTCATCCTACCGTACTCCCCTCTATTCAAACAAAGGACGCGTGTCCGGGAACCCACTTTCTCCTCCTCCATCTGCACCAGAAACTCCACCATACAATGATCACTCTCCCCAAGAGGATCCTTCACCACAAGGTCCCTAATTCTACCCGCCTCATTACATAGCACAAGATCCAAGATAGCTCGCTCCCTCGTCGGCTCCAACACACACTGTTTGAGGAAACTATCCCGGCAGCATTCCAAGAACTCTTCCTCGAGCCCCCCGCGTCCAACATGGGTCAACCAATCAATATGCAGATTGAAATCCCCCATAACTACGGCCGTCCCATTCCTGCACGCCGCACTTATTTGCGCGTTAACAGCCCGCCCCACCTCCAGATCATTATTCGGGGGCCTATAGACAACACCCACCAGCGTCTTCCTCCCTTTGCTGTTCCTAATCTCCGCCCACAACGATTCCACCCTCTGCTCCTTGGCTCCAATATCATCCCTTGCTACCACCGTGATGCTATCCTTAATCAGCAGAGCTACGCCCCCCCCCCCTTTCCCTCCTGCTTATCCTTCCTAAACACTTGATAGCCCTGTACATTCAGCTCCCAGTCCCTGTCACCCTGCAGCCACGTCTCTGTAATGGCCACCAGATCGTATCCATTTGTGTCGATCTGCGCCCACAGCCTCAAGATAAAGGGGGGGCAGTTTAGATCAGAGTTGAGGAGGAACTTCTTCACTCAAAGGGTGGTGAATCTCCGGAATTCTCTGCTCGTTGAAGTGGTGGAGGCTACCTCACTAAATATATTTAAGTCACAGGTAGATAGGTTTCTGATAGACAGGGGAATTAAGGGTTATGGGGAGAAAGCGGGAAAGTGGGACTTTGGAAACCTTTGGCAGTCTATGGTTTCATTTCATTTTAATCACTGCAGTATGGCAAGTTGATGACAATGTCAGTTAATAATTATCATTTGACTTTGCAAGTAAGGTTCCATGTGAAAATGATAGCTAAAAGGTCAGCTCTGAGATAAAGTGAAATAGAATAACTAAGTGATTTCTTGTGAATACAAATGATATCAAATTATGACAAAATGATAACAATTGAGAACAATTGGTGTCAAGTGATTGCAAGTTGACAGCATTTGACACCAAATCAAAGCTTTTGAAAGCCATTGATATGAAAAATTAGGGTAGGGTGTGTTCCCCGCAGAGGATTGGTAGAACTGTGGGGGGGCATATTCAATCACATATGGCTTTGAGGCAGGAATTTTACTGCCTCCCCTGTCCTGGAAACAGGTGGGCGAGGCTCGTAAAATAGAAATCTCCATTGTTCTCGAGTAGGATTTTGCAATCTTGCTCGAGCGAGGTTATAAAATCCCACCCTGTGTGTTTGGACATTGTCAGATCACATTGCATTATATACAATAGTCTCACTCAGTGAAGCCACTTGATTGGCCTTTAAATGTACCATAGTAAGTATGTGTTAAGCAACTTTAAAGAAAATCTTAAATTTCCAGGGTATAACAAAATTCTTAAATTAGCATTTAGAGAAGAAATCCCCAACAAACATGCTATGGAGGCTGGGTGGGGAGTACTAATGCAAGCAAAAAAAAATGCTGCAAGTTCCCAAATGCTATCCCTTTTTGTGTTTTGTATTTTTGGCACTTCTGTAAAAACTTACAATCAGAGTCACAATTGTGGGGTTCAATAATATGACTTGGAAATCAGATTGTTCCACACTAATAGTGATACCTGGCATGACAAAGAGCAAAGAAAAGTACAGCACAGCATCGTTCCCTTTGGCCCTCCAAGCTTGTGCCAATCATAATGCCCTAACTAAACAAAAAAAACCCCATCTGCCCTTACTCGGTCCCTATTCCCTCCCTATTCATGTGCCCATCCAGATGCCTGTCAATTGTTGCTAATATGCCTGCTTCCACCAGTACCTCTGGCAGGGTGTTCCAGACACCCACCATTCTACATGGAAAACCTGTCCCACACATCTCCCTTAAATTTTACCCCTCTCACATTGAACCTGTACCACCTTGTAATTGGGTCATGTTCCCAACATCATCATGCTGGTAAACAATAATGCAGTAGGTGAGCAGCCCTCAGTATCAGGATCTCACCCACCATTTTCAAATTATCAATTAGGAATTAACTCATTAGCAGTCCAGTCAACTGTAGAAATATATTTTTCATCCAATAATACTCTCAGCATGGGAAAAATGCCAGTGGGAAATTTGTTTTTTTCCATGGCTGCTTGTCAGGTGTAGGAGAATGAGTTAATAGTAGTGATAATGTTGTGTAAATTAATGTAACAATGACATCAGCAGTCATGTGCAAGAAACTAAGAAGTTAAAATGAAATAATCTGCACATGAGGGAAATGTACTTACATACAAGATTATGTATTGTAGTGTAAATAAAGGAATATTTGAAGAGAACTACTAGAGTTAGACCTAAATTAATCACCAGCAGAGGGAAATCTTCCTGATATAGATTAGACCACAAGTTGGCTGAAGAAAGATCGAGTACTATTCAAAGTGGGAACTAAACTGCAAATCTTCAGGGTGAGTAGAAAGACAGCAGTTGAGTTCGCTTTGGAACCTGCTATGAAATTTTTGAGTACTTTTTCAGGAAAGGTAAAGATTCACTGGCATTTATAAGAGTTTTAATCCTCAAACTTGCCCACAGACTTACACACTTAGTGTCCCACCTGAATTGCAGCCTTAAGCAACATGAAGATTGTGGTCTTCATGGGAGATACATTCTCCAGTGAGGAGGAGGAGGTTGAAAAGGAGAGGGAAAAAGCCAGGTGTCAGGGAAGGAGGCATAGAAGGTTGCATGAATGTGCCTGATCTCCCCAGGAGCAAGGAACTGCTGAGAGCAGAGCACTGCAGCCACAGATAAGTGGAAGGAGACATTATCCACCCAATCACATATATAGCCAATGACAGACATAGCACCAGAGGAGACTCAGGCTGTCAAGAGCTATGGTGACCTCTTTATATGAGATGATGGTTGAAGAGATTGATTTCATCTTGTCATCCAGTGGCTGTTGCTGTGAAAGTCACTGTAAAGCTGAACATTTTGCATCTGGATCATTTCAGGCTATGTGTGGGGACCTCAATGGCATAATGCAACTTGCTGCTCACCAATGCATAAATCTTTTCGCCAATGCAATGTTCCAAAGAGCAAGTCAGTGTACCGCATTCGCTATTGACTGAGACAGTCAGTCAAAATAAATCAGAGGCTTTGTGGTAATGCCATTTTTCTCCTTGGTGCCGAGACTGATAAACTGCATCTATGTCATCAGCAGACCCGCCTGGAACATTTATAAACAAAAAGGGCTAGCTCTCTCTGAATGTTAAATTAATATGTGACCACCAACAGATAATTATACAGTTCTGCCCTACAACAGCCATGAATCATACATAATGAGGAACTATCAGGTGCCAAACATGTTCCCTGAATCTGGTGCCAGAATGGCTGCTGAATGATGAGGGCCAGTGAGGGTCCTCGGATGGATTATCAGTTGAGGTACAATGATAATCACTGTTCATAGAACAGACAATTGGTCTACTTAAGAGGAGGTTCAGGTACCTGGACACATCTGGAGGTGCACTGCAGGACACTCTATTCAGAGTCTCCCTGATTGATATTGTGTGCTGCACCCTGCACAACTCATCTGCTAGAGAGGGGCTGCCCTGGGGGAGGAGAAGCAAGGTTAGACAATTCATTCCTCTGATGATTAGATCCATGAAGCCATGGGGAACCAGTGCAGGAAGATAAATAAAGGTCTGTAAGAGAGTACCTGAATGGCCATGAAACACGTGAAGTCTGAATACTGCAGAAGTTCCAGTTGCTCAGACATTCATCGAATCATAGAATCCCTATAGTACAGAAGGAGGCTAGCTGGTTCATCGAGTCTATACCGACCACAATCCCATCCAGGCCCTATTCCCATAACCCTCATTTACCCTGCTAATCCCCTTGGCACCCCTGTTAATTTAGCATGGCCAATCAACGTAACCCACTCATCTTTGGACATGGGTAGAAAGTACAAACTCCACACAGACAGTGACCTGAGACTGGAATTGAACATGGGTCCCTGGCGCTGTGAGTCAGCAGTGCTAACCACTCTGCCGCCGTGCTGTCCACGAGATCTCTGTGAACCTAAACATCACTCACATTTCTGCCATCCCACCTCCGCAGGACACCATTTACACAACTCATGTCAGCATATTCACCACAGCCATTCAACACCCCAGGTTTCAGCCTGACACATCTTCACGCAGTATTCCACATGGACTTCATCTCCCTCCATTTTCTCAAATCTAATGGAGAACACTGCACCTTTCTACGATGTCTAAACAAAACATAACTCATTTACATATGGCCCATTGGGTCTTTGGCAGTGAAAGAAAATATAAAAATACCCATGCGCAGTCAAGAGGCTAGACCCCTTTCTAAATACAATATAATCATACGAATATGATTTTTCAACTTCAAACTGATTGGAAACTTTGCGGTTTGAAATGAGACACAACAAACTATTTAAAAATGCAAGACCACTTCTGAGATGAAGGTGAAAGACAAAGAAGTCATCCTCAGAGGAGTGTGAAATGAGAGATATTACCTAGAATTCAAAGACCCATCAAAACTTGTTACTGTCTTTTAAAAAAGTATTGGACATTGAAACTGAAATAACTCCCACCCTGTGGACCTTGTTAAACTCATTACAGAAATAATGGCTGCAACAGACAGATACACTCAGAATCCTTAGGAAATATACATTAGGTAGAATATTTCAAAGCCAAGCTGCAGAACTACAGAGAGATTGACAAGAAAGCTTTCAGCAGAGGGAAAAGGCTAAAAGCTGGACTATCTTGCTCTCTCTTTTGGAATAAGTTTATTACGTGGTTTGAAAGCTAATCTTACTGGAAATTTATCAGGAAACTGAGATCTTACAATAATTGCAACATTTTCTACATCTGACCTCATCCACAAATCCCATTAATCCAAGTCCATTGAACTACCTAAATCCCTACAGCACAGAGTGACCATTTGGCCCATTAAGTCTGTACTAACTCTCTGATAGAGCATCCCACACATGTTCCCCCCTCTGCCCTATCCCTATAACACCATGCATTTATCATGGTTAATCCACCTAACCTACACATCTTTGGACATGAAGACGCAATTTAGCATGGCCAATCCACCTAACCTGCACACCTTGGCCACATTTAACAACCTAAGGACATTAAACTGTACATTCTTTAAACCTTTTTTTATTGGACTCTACCTTCCCTTATTTCAGACCTGTGTGTGTGATGTTACATTTTTATTACTTTTTCCCTCAGGTTTAGTGGTTAATAAATTTGCTTTCTGATTCAAGAAAACTTTACTTGATTGGCTTGTTATTGGTCATTGCTTAAATAGTTAAATACTGTCTGATTTGGAAAAGGCATATCTATGATTGGCGCAACTTGTGGGCCGAAGGGCCTGTTTGTGCTGTAGTTTTTCTATATTCTATACTCATGAAAAAACTTAAACCTTTGCTGTGAACAAGGTTGAATAGTGGGGAGACAGTTCAACCCTTCTCACTTGATTATAACAGCACCAAAAGGCGACTATTGTGAAGTCTTTTTGATTCTCTTCCAGGTGCTGCAGCATGCTGCTGCTTCCTCACAATCAGTTGCAGTGTAGAAAGGCTGCTGACCCATTTACGCCTTGCTTTGGTTGACTTTGGTGAGTATCCTCTGGGCAGTTGAGGCTATGAGGGCCTGTCTGCAGTAAAAGTTTCCTGAATTGTGGCATGAAGTCCTTCTGTCATCACTTGAGGGTGACTGTGCCAAGGGCAATAGGCAGGGGAATAATTTACCCATCAGAAGAGTCCTGAAAAATGCCTCTAGATGACAGTAGCAGCCACTCACCCTCCATTATGATTGGGCCTTACTGTTTTTCTGAGAAGGACTGGGCACCGGATGTGACTCCAGGCACATAATCCCTCTACCATACTTGCTCTGGACCTGTGATGAATTGCAGGTCAGAGTGCATCCCCACTATCATTTCTGCAATCTGCTGGAGCTGACACTCCAATGCAATTGCAATCTGTCTATGGAGAAAGGAATGCACTTTGTGGTTTGGATGATTGTGGTGCTTATCGCCTCAGTGGCCACCTCCAAAGCCCATGCTAGAATGCGCAATCCTTCTGGTATTTCTGCTACATCTCTGTGCAGCTAGCATTGGACGTTCAGCAACTAACATCTCATAGACGACACCAGAGATTCACCATATAACTGGGACTCAGCAGCTAGATCATCCCCTGCAGTCCTCTGACTACACCAGTCATGTTCCATTTCAGCCTCCTGCAGCTGCACATTCGACTGTGAAGCACCTTCAGCAGATCGTGCTTGCCCTTGTTCTGATATCCCATGAAGGTGCCAGTATTTGCACTGGTGCCTTGGTGCATGTGCCACTGCATTTTCTGAGGCTCCCCTTGGGGCTTGTGACAACACCTGTGGTGACAAAAATAGGAAGGTTATGGCTATCTTCTACCTTTTGTGGTGAATGTGAGGAGACAAACTCTCACATTGACAACACTGCAAGCATAGTAAGATATTACCCTTGTTTGCATTTCACCACTTTTCAGCATGCAGTCACTCTTTAATCCTCGATGCCTGAGAGCCTTCAAATCTCAAACTATTTTTGGGACCTTCGTTACAGCATACATTACATCATGCAACCTCACTGAAGCCCTCTCATTGAATTGTAAATAATGCCCTTGCAATCTCACCTCGTACCAGCGGTTCAAGGAGGTGACTCACCACCACCTTCTCAAAGGCAATTAAAGATGGGCAATAAATGCTGCCCTAGGTAGCAATGCTCTCACCCTGTATATTGATTAAGACCTTCCTGCTTTCTCACTTTTGCCATTGGGCCAACACTCATTCAGAGCAAGGTCCAGCACCTCGTTCTTGATGAGTGTCAGGCTGGCCGTTTGCCACATCGCCTTCTGTGTTGACCTTCTCCCTGGCATTGTGCAGCTTCATCTCCTTCACTAAAGTGTAATATTGTGATGAATTTGATTTTCCTGTGCATTCATTCCTTCAGATGTACGATGTGTGGGAACTCCACGGGCTGTGCAATCTGCACAATGATTAGCATCTAGTAATCAGTGAGCCTAACCCTTCTGCCCTCCCCATTCCCTGCCTCTCTTCTCTTGGCCATCTACAGAGAGACAAAGAGACTTATCAACCTGATGCCCCACATCTCTCTATATTAATCAGGGTTATGCTTTAAATGCATTCCATTGCTTTCCCGCCACTTCTAGCCCAGCTTCCCGCACCTAGCCTGTAGCCCTGTAGCTTACAACACTTAAGGTGCAAAACAGATACTTTTTAAAAGAGTTTATGGTTTCTGCCTCTACCATTAACTTGGGCAGCGAATTCCAGATACCTTTTACCCGCTGCATAAAACAGTTCTTCCGTATGTCCCTTCTACATGTACTGCCACTTATTTTGAATCCTTGTCCCCTGGTTCTAGAATTCTCCACCAAAGGAAACAACTATATCCTATCCAATCTATCTCTTCCCCTCACAATTTTGCGTATGTATATCAAGTCACCTCTCATCCCTCTTTGTTCCAAGGAAAATACCTCAACCTATCCAATCACTCCACATAGCTGCAGTTTCCTAGCCCCAGCAACAATCTTGCAAACCTCCTCTGCTGCAGTCTCTCCAGAGCAATCACTTCCTGTAACTTGGTGATCAGAAATGCACACAATACCCAAGTAATGGCCTCACCAGTGTTTTATACAATTCCAACATTATGTGCTTACTTTTATATTCTATAACTCTGACAATGAAAGACAGCATTCCATATGCCTCCTTTACAACCTTATCAACCTGAACTGCTGCTTTTAGGGATTGCGTACTTGTATGCCAAGATCTTTCACTTCATCTACCCCTTTCAGTATTACTAACTGTTTGATTCCGTACATGCATTACTTCATGCTTCTCTATGTTAAAATCCATCTGTCACTATACCACCAACTCACCAATATTGTTATGGAGATTATAGCTATCCTCTGACCAGTGGTCTCCAAGCTACAGCCTGCGGGCCACATCCGGCCAGTAGCGGACTGCATCCGGATCGGAGTTTGGAGACCGCTGCTCCACACTATATATTACTCGGCGAATCATTATGCTGCCTGCATATTTTCCAATAGTGACCCCCCCCCCCCAACATGTTCACATCCAAATTGTTGATGTATAACACAAACGGCAAGGGCCTCAGCATCGAGCCCAGTGGAACACCACTTGAAACTACTTATCATTCGCAAGGGCATTCATCAACCATTACCCTTTGTTTCCTGTTACTAAGCCAACTTTTGATCCAGTTTGCCATATCACCTTGTAGCCTATGGGCTTTTACTTTTTTTGACCAATCTGCCATGTGGGACCTTGTTAAATGCCTTGTAAAAATCATGTATACAACATGGATTTCATCAACTCTCCTTGTCACTTCCTCAAAGAATTTAATCAGGTTTGTGGTACAAGACCTTCCTTTAAAAAATTCATGCTGACATACCTGACAAGTCCAGTTGACAGCTGATAGTTAATCCTATCTCTTAGGATCAATTCTACTAATTTGCCCACCATCGATGTAAGACTAACTGGCCTATAATTGTTTGGCATTTCCTTCAATCCCTTTTCAAACAATGGAATTACATTCGCATTTCTCCATTCCTCCGATACCTCCCCTATATCTAATGAGGATTGGAAAGTTATCCTTAGACCATCTGCTATCTCCTTCCTGACCTCCTCCAGCAGTCTCAAAACAATCCATCAGTCATAAGAACATAAGAACATAAGAAATAGGAGCAGGAGTAGGCCACCTAGCCCTTCGAGCCTGCCCCGCCATTCAATAAGATCATGGCTGATCTGAAGTGGCTCAGTTCCACTTTCCCGCTTTCTCCCCATAACCCTTAATTCCCTTGCCTACCAAAAACTTATCTACCCGTGTCTTAAATATATTTAGCGAGGTAGCCTCCACCACTTCAACGGGCAGAGAATTCCAGAGATTCACCACCCTTTGAGTGAAGAAGTTCCTCCTCAACTCTGTTCTAAACTGCTCCCCCCTTATCTTGGGGCTGTGCCCTCTAGTCCTGCTGTCCTTTCTGAGCGGGAAGAATCCAGCGAAGTTTGGTAAATAATCACTAAGGCATCTATCACCTCTGCCATTTACTTAAGAACCCTGGGATGCATTCCATCTGGTCCTGGGGACTTGTCCACCATCAGTCCCGCTAGTCGATTAAGCACTACCTCTCTAGTGACAGTAATCGCATTCAGGCCCTCAACTCCTACCATCCTTCTATCTTTAATACCCGGCAAACTATTCGCGTCCTCCTCCGTGAAGACCGAGACAAAAAACTTATTTAAGGCCTCAGCCATTTCCTCATCCCCCACCACTAAATCCCCTCTCTCATCCTCTAAGGGTCCAACAGTCACTCGAGCCAGTCTCCTCCTCTTTATATATTTATAAAAACTCTTACTGTCCTTTTTATATAGTGCTAGTCTAGCTTCATAGTCTATCCTTCCTTTCTTTATCACCTTCTTAGTCAATCTTTGTTGATTTTTAAACCTCTCCCAATCTTCTACTCGCCCACTACTTATAGCCACTCTAAATGCATCAGCTTTAAATTTAATACTCTCCTTTATTTCCTTCGATAACAACGGCTGATTATCCCTTCTCCTATGTTCCTTCTTTACCATCGGAATATATTTCTGCTGAGCACTGAAGAAGATCTCCTTAAAGATCCTCCACTGTTCCTCAGCAGTCCTACCAACCAATCTGCACCCCCAATCTACATTTGCCAATTCGTCTCTCATCCTATCGTACTCCCCTCTGTTCAAACAGAGGACGCAGGTCCGGGACCCTACTTTCTCATCCTCCATCTGCATCAAAGACTCAACTGTACAATGATCGCTCGTCCCAAGAGGATCCTTCACAACAAGATCCCTAATTCTACCTGCCTCATTACATAACACCAGATCTAAGATAGCTCGCTCCCTCGTTGGTTCCATCACACACTGTTCAAGGAAACTATCCTGGCAGCATTCCAAGAACTCTTCCTCAAGCCCACCGCATGCGACGTGGGTCAACCAATCAATATGTAGATTGAAATCCCCCATAATTATCGCCGTTCCATTTCTGCATGCATCATTTATTTGCTTGTTTATAGCCCGCCCCACCTCCAAGTTATTATTTGGGGGCCTATAGACCACACCCACCAGCATCTTCCTCCCCTTACTGTTCCTAGCAATTTATCAACTTTCAAGGATTCCAACCCTTCAAATACCTCCTATCTTGCCCAATATCTCACAGTGTTCTTCCTGGACTACTAAATCTACATCATCCCTTTCCTTTGTAAACATGGAGACAAAATATTCATTTAACAACTTTCCCACAGCCTTTGCATCTACAGAAAAGTATCCTTCTTCATCTTTGATAGGTCCCACTTTTTGCTTAACTAACCTTTTACCATTAATATATTTGTTAAACATCTTTCGGTTTTCTTTAGCATTACTTGCTAATCTTTTTTCATGCCTTCTCTTTGTTTTCCTTATTTTCTTCTTTACTTCATCCCTGCACTTCCTATGTTCATCTTGGCTATCTGCAGTACTTAGTTCATTGTGCCTATCATACGCTTTCTTTTTCTGTTTGACCGTCTCCAGTATTCTTCTAGACAACTAAGGGGTCTAGATTTGGCAGTACCACTCTTAAGTTTGGAGGGGGCATGTCCACTTTATACATTTATGGTCTCACTTTTTAGTGTTTCCCACTGATTTTTCACTGATTTATCCCCTAGCAATGCTGTCCAGTCCACCTCAGTCAAGTCCTTTCTCATTCCTGCAAAATTTGCCTTCCCCAGTTCAAAACTTTTATCCCCGCTTTATCTCTATCCTTTTCCATGGTAATGCTAAATCTAACTGAATTGTGATCACTTCCCCGATTTGGTCGCCAGGTATCATTTCATGCACTTGCCTTTCTTCATTCCTCAAGACTGGTTCTTGCATCTCCCCTCATTGGTATTGTCACTGATTGATTGAAGAAAGTTTCCTGGATGCATGATTGAATCTTCTCCCTCAGTGCTCCTTATATTATTTGAATCCCAGTTGACATCAGGACAGTGAAAGAGTCTCCCTCTATAATTGTCCTTTTGTTCTTACGGTCTGAAATTTGCCTACATATTTGTTCTTCTATCCCTCTTTCACTATTTGGGAGGCTATAGTATACTGCCAGTAGTGTCACTGCCCCTTTTTTATTTTTTAAGCTCAAACCATAAAGCCTTCTTCTTTGGCATGTTCAGTATGTCATTCATTCTCACAGCAGGAATGGATTCTTTAACCGTTAGTGCTATTCCCCCTACTTTTTTACCTCTTACTCGATTGTTTCTGAACACTGTATAACCAGGGATATTGAGCTGCCAGTTTTGCCCCTCCTTTAGACAAGTTTCCATTTTAACAATCACATCATGCTGCCATGTGTCTATCTGCGTCCTTAACTCACCAATCTTGTTTGTAATATTTCTTGCATTGAATTATAGACAGTTTTACCCCATCAATTTACCTAGCTGGATACTTTTAAAATGTTCCTTCTCCTGTAATTCCAAGTCCGTCACGACATTTTCAAGATCACTCGATAATGTTCTATCTCCTTTTCCTAGATCTGGATCTGACCATCTTTATGGCCATTATACAAAATGTTTATGATATTTTGAAATAGATGTCCCTTAAGTTTCTTCTAGCCAAAAAGGTTGAAAATCATAATTTCATTCAAGATAATTTCATTACCTTTTTAAGCTTCTCTTACTATTTCTTTCAGTTTTTAGTTGTATGTTATATTTAAATGTCTAATTGATTAAAAGAAAAATTGTAAGCTAGAGAAGCAGATTCTCAAATGAGAAAACATTGCAAAGATGTACTTGCACTTGTATTGTGCCTTTCAAACCTCAGAATGTCCCAAAATGCTTTTAATGCAATTAATAATGTGCTTTTGAGATATGTCCACCTGACAGGGAAGATCGTATTGACATAAAACAGAACCATACATTTCATCTGGGAGATGTTCAGTTGCACTAAATTTAATCTAAAGAATGAATTGCTGTATAAATTGATACATAAACATAAAATTGGTGCAGAAAATTGAAATTTTCCACTTACAGTCAATTTAAGAACATTGCTGTTATTGCTGGGAGAATCTGCTTCAGACTGTAAATATGCATAGAGATGACATCTACAGAGAAATTGATTAAAATGTGAAAATTAAGGAACATTTTATGACATTAATTGATAGAATATCTCTCCACTCATTACTTCTAAGAGGAAATACTTTTTTCATTAATGCGTATGTTGGCCTGGATTTTCCTAAAACAAAACTAAGTGCCCAAATGGTGGGAAAATAGAGGAGTATTTCACACCCATTTTTTGGGCGTAATAACCAGAATGAACCTTCAACAGTCTGTGCAATACAGAGTGCTTTAGACTGATTCACACTGGAAAGGGATGGGCAGCGTCTATTTTCGCCTGAGCCATTGCACATGCGCCAATCTGTCAGTGTGGAGATTGGCACATGCATGCTGCCCGCCCCATCCCCATTATCAGCCTTCTGATCGCTGTCTTCCAATCTCTGGCCTTCCCCGAAACCCCCCTCATCACTGATCTTCCTGACCCCTTCACCTCCTGACTGCTGGGACACAGGAACCTCCCCCCCCAGCTCCGGGCTAGCCCTAATCTCTCCTCCCCACCCCCCCATCCGTCCAGCCCCAACCCCCCCACCCCGATGACCAAGCCCAAACGCCCCTCTGTCTCCCACCTATCCCAGTGAAGAGTGGCAGCATGTCACCCCATCCTCGCCAAGTGCTCCGCTCCTTGGCATTGCCTGCTGCCTGATTGGCAGTGCAAGACTTCCAGTAGGCAGTGCCAGGTGCTGGCGGTGGGTGGAGGGGGGGGGGAGGTGTTGGAGAAGCTGGTGGGCCCGGAGAATACCATCCCAATCAATTTCCATGACATTTCCATATGATAATCAGCTTCATGCCGATTTCCAGCACGGAGTTGATTGCGTTTAAAAAAAAGTGCCTGGGCTCCTCGCGACGGCCCTCGCTGATGTCTCCCAGACTTTATCTTTTCAGTGTTTTTATTTATCATTTGATAGTTAAAATCAGTTTTACAGAAGCATAAAGAAGATCATTCAAATTTAGTTGCAATTTATGTCATCAAAATACTGGACTTTATAGACTAATACCTGGAATCGGTGGGTTATCATATGAGGAAAGGTTGCAGAGGCTAGGTTTGTATCCATTGGTGTTTGGAACAATAAGCGGAAACTTGCTTGAAACAGATTAGATCCTGAGGGATCTTGACAGTGTGGATGTGGAAAGCAAGTTTCCCCTTGTGGAAGAATCTAGAAGTCGGGGTCAATGGTTAAAAGTAAAGGGTTACCCATTCAAGACAGAGATGAGGAGAAATGTTTCCTGTAAAGTCATGAATCTCTGTTCTCCAAAGATAATTGCAGTTGTGTCTTTAATTATTTTCAAGGCAGAACCGGATGGATTCTTGATAAGCAAGGAGTAAATGGTTATCAGGGTAGTCAGGAATGTAGAGTTGAGGTTACAAACAGATCTTATTGAACGGTGGAAGAAGCTTGAAAGGCCAAGTGGTCTCCAGCTCCTAATCAGTAAGTTTGTATCAAGAGAATTATTGAGTTTTTACATGAAGTTTTATTTTCATCTACAGTTTTAATGGGAGTAGTTTTAAACAATTTCTACACAGTTAAAACTTATAGGAATTTCTGTTATTTGCAGTTAAAACTCACAAATTGAAAGTGGACTCTGGTTGTTTGTTTTCTGGAGTTTGCTGAGAGTGTTGTTAACTGTATTCACCATTTTTGAAAATACAAGTAATTTTGAAATATAACTTTTAGATATAGTGCCCCAATTTGCAATGTTGCATTGTATTTGGGGGATAGAATGCAACTTGGCCTAGAAAAAACAGCAAAGGAAGGAAATGACATAATGGAAAAAAATTAGAGGGTGCAGGTTTTTTTTTAAACAATGTCTTGACTTTCTGAAATTCCAAACAGCATTTCCTCTGATGAGGGTGATATATTTCTGTCCCAAAATGTTGAGGTATATTTGATAATGGGCAAAACATAAAAAACCCCATAAAACCATAGAGTTATAGAACCATAGAAAAGTTACAGCACAGAAAGAGGCCATTCGGCCCAACTTGTCCATGCCAGCCCAGTGCTCTTTCTAATCTCAGCTTCCTGCAACCAATCCATAGCCCTGTAGCTTACAACACTGAAAGTGCAGACCCAGGTTTTTTTAAATGAGTTTAGGGTCTCAGCCTCCACCACGAAACTGGGCAGTGAGTTCCAGACACCCAACACCCTTTGCATAAAAATATTTTTCCTCATGCCCCTTTACTCCTACTGCCACTTATCTTGAAAAGCAAGTAGCAGATATAGATAGCAAGTCAATTCATGTAATAGAGAGGGGAAAGATAAGGATGCAAGTGAGCACTTCTTCAGAACTGGTAAGATGAAAGAAAACACCACACCAAAACATGTATCCCTCTGAGAGAGGGCCATGGCTGAGAAGTGGATTGTGCTGCTGGCACTGTCTCTTGGCACTGCCAGGTTGGCACCATGCTCATGCTTCATTGGAATCCACATGGGGGAGGGGGTATTCATTCATTTTTGGTTGTGGGCCAGGAGCATATGGAGGAGCGGGGGGATGCCAGCAATGGTCTTTGGGGGGTGGGGGAGGAGGTGCGGAAGGGGCCAATAATTTGGGGGAAGAGGCTGATGATTATGGAAAGGGGGGAATGGGTGGATGATCTGAGGAAGGGGAATGGGCCAATGATTGGATGGGATAGAGAAGTACTAACTCTGACTGGAAGTGGGGAGGGGCACCCCTGAAACCTCCATAGTGGGCTGTGGAGGAGATTTACTTAGGTTCCGATTGGGGCGCCCTTTAAAGATGGCACCCTGATCTCTGTGCAATGGGATTTTGCTAGTGTGTTTAGGCCCCGCCCTCATATATGAAAAAATGAAACATGCCTGTAGTGGGGGATTTCTTTTTAAAAAGGTGTCCAATGTCTAAAAGCTTAGACGCTTAGATTCAAAAACTCACGAAAGGCAAAGTCTTTGTTCAAAGGTCAAAATCAAAATTTATTTAAACTTATTTGACAAAAGTCAAATAAGACAAATGTACGGCCGTTCGGAGGTCTCCGAAGAGTTAGACAGCTCAGGTTCAGGGCTATGAAACCTCTCCAAAGATCTGAGGCACTCAGCCAACATACAGAACAGTTGTACCTTTTCTAATCTAAGATACGCCTCTTCATTATCTTAAAATCAATTCAATTAGTGTTCATTCAGTCCAATTTTTGACAAAGTATCTCAGTCAATTACAATATGCCACTCAGTACAATGATATCTCATTAGTCCATTCAATCCGGGCATCTTCCTATTTTGGCTATACGTTCTTCCTGGTTTCTATGTAACTATGGATGCTTTCCATAAATTACCTTTCTCACTGGCACATTGCCAAGACAGAAAGACATATGATTTCTGAGCCTGAGAAATGCATTATCTTATGTCTGGACAATGTCTGCCACTATAATGTTACAACATTTGCCCCAAAATCTTGGAACTTCGAATGCTTACTTTATCTGACTAATAGATTCCCAGTTTATAGTTCTGACCTTCTGACCTTAATGTTACACTTTGCAGCATCAACTCTTTTTGACTGAGATGAACAATACATTTTACATATTAAAATATTCAATACTTTGATATATATATATACTTTAAAAATATACATATATATACTTTAAAATCATATTCATTTGTTTTAATACTGTTATTGCATTCACATAAATTGTCCATATTGTTCTAAAGAATCATTTAACTCTTTGTAGCTACCCTTTCATTAAAAGACTCCATCTGTCTATGAATCTCACTATTGATTTAAAATTCCCTTCTACAATGTCCCCTTGATTTTTTGATGGAAGACCTGGAGAGAAAACCCACTGGTTTTCTCACTGGAAACAACACTGTGCCATTTTTTGGTAAGATTCTCCCCCGTGTTCAAGCTTAGCTGAGGAATTTTGGTCCAAATGCCAAATGTTGTTAAATGTTGTAACAATGTTATTAGAGGTTATGGGAGAATAAAGGTAGTCACTTGGAGTAACAGAAGGTCGGAAATGGTATTCCACAAGGATCAGTGCTGGGACAACTGCTGTTCCAAATTTACATTACTGATTCAGACTTGGGAAGCAAAAATACAATTTCTAAATTTATAAATTATAAAAAATTGGGGCAGGATTAGCCAATACTGAGGAGGACTGCAACACATTATAGGAGGAATTAATGAACTTGTAGAATGTGTATGAATTTTAAGCTAGGAAGAATGGTCACATTACATGGAAAATGCAAGTTTAGATGGGATAGTGGAACAAGAGGATCTAAGAGTGCAGACACATTAATCATAAAAAGACACGCCCAGGTTAGCAAGACCAAAGATAGCAAATGAAGCACTAAATTTTTTTTTCCAGAGAGTCAGAATTGAAAAGAAATCAGCTAAACTCATATCAATTCTTGTTTAGACCACACTCAAGTACTGCTCTCAGCTCAGGTTGCCATATTATAAAAAGAATATAGAGGCACTGGAGAGGGTCCAGAGAAGGTTTCTTAGGATGTTACCAGGAATGTGGGGGTATACATATCAAGAAAGGATTGACAGCCTGGGTCACTTTTTTCTTGAAAAAGGCTAAGGTCAAATAGAGACCTTAAAATTATGAAAGATTTTGATAGATCATATAGTGCAGAAAGAGGCTCTTCGGCCCATCAAGTCTGCACCGAACACAATCCCACCCAGGCCCTAGCCCCATATCCCTTTATACCCACTTTATACCCACTAATCCCTCTAACCTACGCATCCCTGGACACAAAGGGGCAATTTCTTAGCATGGACCAATCAACCTAACCTGCACATCTTTGGACCGTGGGACGACCCAGAGGAAACCCACACAGACATGAGGAGAATGTGCAAACTCCACACAGACAGTGACCCGAGCTGGGAATCAAACCCAGGACCCTGGAGCTGTGAAGCAGCAGTGCGAACCACTGTGCTACCATGCCGGTAGAGTGGATTCAGAAAGAATGTTTATTTTTGTGAGGAAAAGCATAACTAGAAGCTATCAACATAAGATAGTCACCAAAAGGTCTGATAGGAGATTCAGAAGAAACAGATTTTCTCAAAGAATGGTGAGAAAGTGGAGCTTGCTACCACAGGAGATGGTTGAAGTCAATAATATTGATGCATTTAAGATAAGTGAGGCAAACATTGAGGGAGAAAGGAATAGATGATTAGAATGGTAGATTTAGATGAGGAAAAATGGAAGAAGGCTTGAGAGGAGTGCATACACCCATATGGACTGGTTGGGCTGAATAGCCTGTTTCTGTGCTGCATATCGTTTGTAATCCTATGCAAAATGAGCTTTTGCTCTTGAGATGATGATAGGGACCTCTAATTTCAGCCAACAAATGAGAAAAATGGGCCAGGGTTTTTTTTTCCAAATTATTATCTGCTGACCTCTGCTGGAGGTATGTGTGTGATTACAACAGGTGAGGACAAGTTCTCACAGTGATAGCAGTGATAGCCTGAGATATGTGATATTTGTGTTGGCATTTTGGTAAATTTTGCAAGACTCGGTCAGTGATCACATAGTGTGGTAGATGATGCATCCATTAATTCATTAGTCATCAAATTTTGCAACATGCAATTCCATGGTTTGTACCAACCTAATTTAAATAAAATGTTCATTATTAATTATTAAACTAAGATTGTAGATTTGGGCACATATGTCCCATGTCAAATCAAATAAAACAGGCATATCAGGGTCCTAGGCATTGTAAAAGAACACTGTAAGCTGAATTGCAGTTAGAAATTTTTACTTTGCAAAATTTGTTTGTAGAAAATTTTCATCTTAATATTTTGTTTCAGAATACTTTTTTAAATACATTCATGGGATCTGGGCATCACTGGCTAGGCCAACATTTATCTGCATTTGCCCTTGAAAAGGTAGTGTACACTGCCAGGGTGCCTGATGGGCAGTGTCACCCGAAGCACTGTTTACCCATGCCCTCAACCACCTGGGGGCATCAATAGCCTCTGATCCCATTGGTGAGGCCATCATGTCAGGTCACCATTGCTGGAAATCATATGTGACCCTCGCCAGTGAGGACCTCCACTGATGAGGCCATTAAAGCAAGTGAGCCTGGATGATTATGTCCCGGGCTCACTAATAATATTTAAATCAGAGAATTAATATTATAATCAGCCTTGCGCTCTTCCCAGGAATGAGGCTGATTACGCCAATTCAGTGCTGGTATCATCATGAGAGGCCTCTCTCACGATCATACTGGCTCGCCATGCCAATTGACTGGCACGGCGAGTTGGTAGTTCACACCCAGAGAGTGCACACTAGAATTTGCGTTTAGGGCAGTTCTCAGAGCACACATCATCTACCATTCAGCTCAGAACAAACCACTCTCTGAGTCCAGATTTGACAATTGAAGGATTTCACAAAATTTGTGAAGTTAAAGTAAAGTTTATTTATTAGTCAGAAGGAATGATGGAAGTTGAGAGGTGACCTGATAGAAGTCTACAAGATTATGAGAGGCATGGACAGAGTGGATAGTTAGAAGCTTTTTCCCAGGGTGGAAGAGTCAATTACTAGGGGGCATAGGTTTAAAGTGCAAGGGAAAAGGTTTAAAGAAGATGTATGAGGCAGATTTCTTTACACAGAGAGTGGTGGGTGCCTGGAACTCGTTGTAGGGGGAGGTAGTGGAAGCAGATATGATAGTGAATTTTAAGGGGCGTCCGGACAAATACATGAATATGATGGGAATAGAGGGATATGGTCCCTGGAAGGGTAGGGGGATCCCCTTCTCTTGCCCTGGATTTTAGGAGAATTAAACAGGGCCAGAACTTAAGTATTTTATTTTTCCAAGCGTTCTTAAATGATCTAATCATCTTCTCATTCCCTCCCTCCCTCTCCCTTTAATCCTGTACTCCGTGATCCTTTAGTCTTCTTTTTGTCCATCCCCCTACAGTTTGGAAGAAACACACTCAACTAGTTAAGTTGGGTAGAATGGTCAGCAGGCTTGGAGGACTGAAGGGCCTGTTCCTTTGATTTACTTTTTTCTTTGTTCTAAGGTTTACATTAACACTGCAATGAAGTTACTGTGAAACTCCTCTCGTTGCCATTGTCCAGCACCTGTTTGAGTTAATGCACCTAACCAGCAGGTCTTTCAGAATGTGGGAGAAAACCGGAATACCCGGAGGAAACCCATGCAGACACAGGGAGAACGTGAAAACTCCACACAGACAATGACTCAAGCCGGAAATCGAACCCAGTGATAACCATTGTGCTACCATGCTGCCCCATATTGCAATTACATTAGAGGAAGAGACCATTTTCAGTCCCTGGAATTCCTCTCTCATGATCCTCCTCCCACCCCCACTTGAAGAACTTCTTTGTTCCGCCTTTTAAATATATTCCCCATCGCTTTGACATGATCATTTTTTTTCTCAATGTCCACACATGGTGAAGTTTCCCTCAGTCTAAGCCCTTGGTCCAAGAACTGTCCTCTTCCTTCGCATTTGGGTCTTCCAGTTAGAATCCTTGTGATCTGTTCTCTAGTTTCCCATTCACCCGTCAATAGAAATAATATTTTACGATATACTCACAGTATTGTCTTTGGGTTTCATTTACATAAGAACATAAGAAATAGGAGCAGGAGTAGGCCAACTAGCCCTTCGAGCCTCCCCCGCCATTCAATAAGATCATGGCTGATCTGTCGTGGCTCAGTTCCACCTCTTAACTGGTTGCTCCTCTTGCAGTATTGCCTCACCATCATGCTGCTCTGTAGGAAATGCTGGTGTCCTTGCCCTCTAACCCATTCTGCCCGAATTCATGAATCCCAGTCCCCCATAATCTAGTATTCCTCTCTCCCATAACCTCCCATCCTCTCATTCTCTAGCTCCCCTATTGAGCTCTCAATCCCCTGTTGTCCTCTTCCCCAAGCCCCATTCCTCATCTTTCCCGTGATCCTTTAGCCTTTCTGTCCATTCCCCTACAGTTTGGAAGAAGCACACTCAATTCTGGGAAACTCTCACCATACCAGGAAGGGTAGGAACTCTATTTGGCACTAGATTATTTAATGAGATGATTTGTTCAGATGAAATGGATGATATTTTAATTGCTCATGCTGAAATGTCGTATGAGGACTGCAGAATCAACTATGTATGCAAAACGGAAGCAACATTTAGGCCATGCCAAGTTAGAATTCCTTCCCTAAAGAACATTGCGAGAACCAAGTTTTCATTGTCATTTCTTTTTGCTGGCTACAAATTATGACATTTTAAAAAACTGAATTTCCAAACTTGCCATAATTAGATTGATTCTTGATTTTGGCCATGCTAATCCAGTAATAACTATGAGTCATTTTAACCAAGTGAGTTCATGAGGGGTCAGGCATACATGCAAAAGCAAAATGGTGGTAGAAGTGGAGATAAAAATGATTTCAAAAGAAAAATGTGTGGTTGAACCTGGGAGGCATCTTGAGGGGAATTGCTTGATAGAGCAGACGCAGCACGGTTTCGTTAAGGGGAAATCGTGTCTGACAAATTTATTGGAGTTCTATGAGGATGTGTCTAGGGCGGTGGATAGAGGAGAGCCGGTGGATGTGGTCTTTCTGGATTTTCAGAAGGCGTTTGACAAGGTACCTCACAAGAGGTTATTGCAGAAGGTAAGGGGGCATGGAGTTGGGGGTAGGGTGTTAGCGTGGATAGAGGATTGGTTGTCAAATAGGAGGCAGAGAGTGGGGGTCAATGGGTGCTATTCGGATTGGCGGTTGGTGACTAGTGGAGTGCCCCAGGGGTCGGTGCTGGGGCCTCAGCTATTTACCATTTATATAGATGATCTGGAGGAGGGAACCGAGTGTAGGGTGTCGAAATTTGCTGATGACACCAAGATTGGTGGAACGGCAAATTGTGCGGAGGGTGTGCAGAAGAATCTAGATAGGCTGGGCGAATGGGCCAGGAACTGGCAAATGGAATTTAATGTTGGCAAGTGTGAGGTGGTCCACTTTGGTAGGAATAATGGTAGGAAGGACTATTACTTACGTGGTGAAAAACTGCAGCAGGCGACGGTGCAGAGGGACCTCGGGGTCCTTGTGCATGAGTCGCAAAAACCCAGCCTGCAGGTGCAGCAGGTGGTCAGGAAGGCGAATGGGATGCTGGCCTTCATAGCGAGGGGGATTGAATATAAAAGTAGGGAGGTCTTGCTGCAGCTGTATAGGGCATTGGTGAGGCCGCAGCTGGAGTTCTGTGTGCAGTTTTGGTCGCCGCACTTACGCAAGGATATTTTGGCCTTGGAGGGAGTGCAGAGGAGGTTTACTAGGCTGATACCGGAGTTGAGGGGGTTGAGCTATGAGGAGAGGCTGAATAAACTAGGCTTGTACTCGTTAGAGTTTAGAAGAATGAGGGGAGATCTCATTGAGACATATAAGATAATGAATGGGATGGATAGGATAGAAGTGGAGAGACTCTTCCCGCTCAGAAAGGACAGTAGGACTAGGGGGCACAGCCTCAAGATAAAGCGGGGGGGGGCGGTTTAGAACAGAGTTGAGGAGGAACTTCTTCACTCAAAGGGTGGTGAATCTCTGGAATTCTCTGCCCGTTGAAGTGGTGGAGGCTGTCTCGCTAAATATTTTTGAGACGCGGGTTGATGGGTTTTTGATAAGAGAGGGGATTAAGGGTTATGGGGAGAGGGCGGGAATGTGGAACTGAGCCATGACAGATCAGCCATGATCTTATTGAATGGCGGGGCAGGCTCGAAGGGCTAGATGGCCTACTCCTGCTCCTATTTCTTATGTTCTTATGCAAGCCATCTGGAACAGGCACACATCCATGTTGCAAAAGGAAGTGAAATTGGAGATAGCCTTTCCTAGATCTTCACTAGATACAGTGAGGTGCTGTAGGATTGGACAGTGACAAATGTGACACTCTCATTCAAGAGAGGAGATTTTTTATTCAAGTAAGGACACTTTAGCTACAAGGATAAGTTGAAGAAGCTGGGGTTGTTCTCCTTGGAGTAAAGGAGATTGAGGGGAAATTTGATAGTGATATACAAGATTATGATTAAGGCAGAGAAAAGAAAAGCTATTCCCATCAGCTGATAGCAGAAGGCCTAGGAGACACAGATTTAAGATTTTGGGCATACCAGGAAGAACACTATGATGCGGTAAATAGCAATGAACTAAAACTTACTGTGGACAAAGTTGGTGGAAGTAGAGCAGATGAATAATTTCAGAAGAAAATTCATCAGGCATTTGAAGGAAAAAAGCTTACAACATTACAAGGGTGGGGAGGGGGGCATTAGAACTGATTGGATTGCTCTACATAGAGCTGACATGAACTCAATGACCAAATGGCCTCCTCCTCTGCTAACATTACTCTATGGCTAGATTTTTTCATGGAAACAATGACCTTGTTAAATCTTTCTGTAGTCAGATGGTGAAGTAGGAAACCAGATGCCAATCATTTTACTTAATACTAGATTTATTTACAGAATGTAACATTACATATGTCTGCATCCTCCCTCCCCAACACCTAGTATACCAGCATTTTTTTTTTGTGTTGTAGTTTAGTTATCATCTCCTTTATCCGTGTGTCCTTAACCTTGATAATACAGTTAACATACAATTAACAGGCTCTCCTCTGTTCTTTAATTTCAAACTTCATAACACACAAAATATTTCAAAACAAACAGAAGAAATGAGAAAGAAAATAATTCTGTATATCACATCATAACACAATATATCCCTCTTCTATGACCTCCAACGGTTTTTTTATGCAAGCATTCATTTTTGTAAAGAAATCTCACAGTTGGTGACTTGTGGTGACCCATTTTATTTTGGATATTTCCTTTCTTATTGCTTTTATACAATGAAGGTCAAATCTTAATCTTTTCTGGTTACATCTTTTGTCAAACATGCATTGTCCACAAGGAGCAACTGTCTACGTAATGTTCAATGGGCAAACTATTCTCTGAATATCCCTTGTATAGAATTTTTCCTAAAGCAATTGATAACTAAACCCACATATCAATTGCGTCTACAAGAACCAGCGTTTTCTGCAGCTGAAGTATCTTTTATCGCCCTTTTTGTTTGCTTATATTCCCAGGCCAAAGGACAACATTTTTCCATTTTTGTCCATCAAGAATATTGTAAAATGTGCTATTCTCAATTATCAACACACATAATTGCCGTGATAAGTGAGACTAAAATAAATAATGTAATGTATTTTGAACCCCTGGAGGCTGGAAACTTAAGGACATATTTCTCCACATTTATTTTTAAAATGTTATATTTAGCCCTAAAACATCCTCTGTTGCAACATGTTTCATCAGAGTACTTAGTTCCAATACATCAAAACCAATATCTGGTCTTGCCTGGTTGGATAGCCAATTCAATTTTCCAATTGAACTTCTCAACTGCTCTGTTTCTTCTTCAGATAAGAGATCGGGATGATTCTCCCATTCCGTTGTGCTAATTTTTAGTACAGCGGGTTGGGAGAATCATGTGTTGGCTGATTCACGGAGTTCCCACGAGCGTTTGTGTTGCGTTTGCGTCTCCGAGGCCCGGATTTCTAGCAGCACCTGGAAATTGGATGGGAGACACGGCTAACATTTAAATAGTGTTTAACATACCATTCTGAATTCTGTGGGCCCACTAGCAACTCCCTCTCTGCTAGGAGTATTTCACTCCAGCGGGGTTCATACTAGCTCCCCACTTTTGGGAAACTAGCAGGATGACCCTGCTGGAGTGAAGAGGGGCAGTCAGGGCCCCCCCAGAGGATCAGGTAGCAGGGTGGTGGTATCCCCTGGGTATGGGCACCCTGGCAGCACCAGTCTGTGCCCCCTGGCACTGCCCATGTGGCAAAGTGCCCATGCCCAGGGGACACCTTGGCACTGCCCACCAGGCATGATTGGTGGGGGTGGGTATGTCTGCATTGCGATCCAGTCAGGGCAGGAGGGAGGCCAGCGATCAGGGCGGACTGGTGGGGATGATCAGCCAGGGTGGAGTCTGCCGGGGGTAGTCTGGTGGAGAAGGTCTGCCTGTGGAGGAGGGGGGTGGGAGGTGTCTGCCACGGGGGGGTGGGTGGATGGTGACTGTTGGGGGGGGGGTTGGTGTGAGCGGGGCAGGGGAGGGGGCTGGATATTGGGCCCTCTGGGGCAGGAGGTGGTTCAGGGCTGGCCCGGGAATGGTCGGGTTGGCTGTGGTCAGGCTGTGGGTGTGTCAGGGGTGGGGCGGGGGGGTGGGGGGGCAGCACTGCGGGGTCCCTGGCTAGCCAACAATTGAGTCTCCCAGGCAGGAATAAACTGTGCCTCCTGAAATCTAGTGATATTCATGTTGGTGGCCTCTGCATTGCACGGAGTGTGGGAGATTCTAGTGTGAACGCCCATTGAATAAAAGTTTGAATTACTCCAGTTTTCCTGCAAATTTGACATTTAGAACTTTTTTGGGAGAATCCTGGCCACCATTTTTCTGTGATGACCTGGCATGATTTATCAGGATATAAATAAGACTTTCTAGATGAGATTGTGCTTGTCCTGGGGATGGTGGACCAGCTGTGCCATGTACTGCATGAGCTGGCACTTCATGGAACTGGAAGACATCCACTTCCTGTGGCCTTTAAAGTCACAGCCTCACTGAACTTTTTTGCCAGTGGCCCCTTCCAGGGCAGGATAGGGGACATTTATGAGTGGCATCTCCCAGTCTGCCACTCACAGTTGTATCAGGGAGGTCACAGATGCCCTGTATTAAAGGGCAGAGATGTTTCTAAACTTGTGCCGGGATTATGTGAGCCAGGACGCCAGGGCCATGGACTTCACCTTCATAGCAAGAATGCCTGAAGTGCAAGGCATCATTGACTGGACCCACATGGCACTAAGGTCACCATCATGGCAGGCAGCACCATTCATGAACTGCAAGGTGTTCCACTCCCTCAACATGCAACTTAACTCTGACACACATCATGCACATGTGTGCTTGGTTGCTGAGAGCATCCATGACCATTACATCTTGGGTGGCTTGCAAATACCAGTCATTTTTGAGGAAGAGTGGCAGCTGGAGGGATGGCTTCTCAGGGACAGGGGCTACACATTTAGAAAGTAGCTAATGACACCAATGTGGAGGCCGCAGACACCAACGGAGACTTGTGCTTCAATGTGTCTGTTGGTGGAGCAGGCCATTGGACTGCTAAAGATTCAGTTCCAATGTTTGGACCGGTGTGGAGGGGTTGTCCTACAATATAGCCTCCAAAGGGCCTCCCACATTATTGTGGTGTGATGTGCGCTCCCCAACTTAGTGAGCAGAGCGGAGATAACTTGGAACATGAGGAGATGGGTGAGCACCATATCTCCTTGGATGAGGAAGATGTTGAGGAGGGAAGTGGGCATGACAATGCTGAGGAAGAGGAGGAAGGTAGGCTATGAATGGATCCAGAATGGGCCACCAATCACGGAGGCCCTTATAACATCTCATTTTCGGGACGAGTGGGAGTAGCCTGAGTTAAGCCTTCCATTTCCATGGGTGTCAAGTAAAACCCAAAATGTGGTGCCAGCATCATTCAACCAATGTTACACATCTTCATGGCTGGGTGCCAAAGTCATTGACTGGACTTTGCAGCAAAGAGAATGATGACATCTGCTCCTCTTATCCTCAGTGTCGGACCCCTGCCCAACAGAGAGCTGAATGTTTCCTGCCACTGAGAGGAAATATGGTAGACTTCATAAATGGTTTAAGATAATCATCAGGTACTGCTGGCCCCTTTGGGGTAAGTGCTCAGGTTTTTAGGTTCAGCTTTCACTCAAGGTCAGCAGCCCCTCAGCATTTCGACAACCTCTTTGCACACAAGCCCAATGTTGCACTCCTGAAGTTCTCTAACATTGATGAGGGCGAAGGGGTGACTTTCCTTTAATGAATGGGGATAAAGAACAAAGAACAACCCAGCACGGGAAACAGGCCCTTCGGCCCAACGAGCCCGCGCCGCCGCATCCTCCTACACCTACCCTGCCCTGCGTGTATGCGAGTGGAACCCCTAACTTAGCCAGATTCAGGGGAGAATAGTGTCAATTTGGTATATCAATCAGCCTAAGAGCACATCTTTGGGGTGTGGAAGGAAACCGGAGCGCCCGGAGGAAACCCACGCAACCACAGGGAGAATGCGCAAACTCCCACAGACACAGGCCCAAATCCATGTATCTGCACAGCTAGCAGTGCTAGTCACTGAGCTGTTGCGGCGCCCGTCTACCGGTCCAGGATCAAGCACACACACCGACACGAAGTACTAGGCCACTCCCGGAACCTCCAAGAGCAGCCCAAGCACGACCCACCGTGTGCATGCCCCTTGTTTGACAACAAGGTGGACCGCCACCTGCGGAATAAAAAGACAAAAACGTTAACATGTAAGTCTGCATTTCCGGTGTCTCCCGAGGCTCTGACCCTATTTAATACCCCCTACTATAACCCTCCATCCTTGTTTCGTTCATGTGTCTATCTAAGTAAACCTTAAACAAGTCCAACGTGCCTGCCTCCACCACCCTACTCGGTAGCGCGTTCCATACCACCACGACCCTCTGCGTGAAGAACCTTCCTCTCATATCCAAATTATACTTCTCCCCCCTCACCCTTAGATCATGACCTTTCGTAATTGTACCCAATCTAGGGAGCAGCCTATCACTATTGACTCTATCTATTCCCTTCAGTATCTTATATACCTCTATCATGCCTCCCCTTAATCTCCGTCTTTCCAAGGAGAAAAGTCCCAGTTTCTCCAACCTTTCCTCGTAACTCAGTCCTTCCATGCCAGGCAACATCCTGGTAAACCTCCTCTGCACCAGAGTCTCCACGTCCTTCCGGTAGTAAGGTGACCAGAACTGGACGCAGTACTCCAAATGCGGTCTAACCAACGTTCTGTACAACTGAAGCATTAGACGGCAGCTCCTATACTCTATACCCCTTCCTATAAAGGCTAGCATTCCATAAGCTTTCCTCACAACCTTCTCTACTTGTGTCGCCACCTTCATAGACTTGTGAACCTGCACTCCCAGGTCCCTCTGTATTTCTATACTCCTAATCGGTCTACCTTTTATCACGTAGCTCCTCTCTGCATTATTCCTTCCAAAATGCATCACCTCGCATTTGTCAAGATTAAATTCCATCTGCCACCTATCTGCCCAATGTACCAACCTATCTATATCCTGCTGTATCACCTGACATTCCACCTCAGTATCCGCCAATCCTGCCATCTTGGTGTCATCAGCAAACTTGCTGATCACACCACGTACGCTCTCTTCCAAGTCGTTTGTGTATACTACAAAGAGGAGAGGTCCCAGTACTGAGCCCTGCGGCACACCACTGGTCACTGGCCTCCAGCCCGAAAAGGTCCCCTCAACAACTACCCTCTGTCTCCTATTGCCCAGCCAGTTCTCAATCCACCTAGCTACCTGCCCTTGTATCCCATGTGCCTTAACCTTTTCTACCAGCCTACCATGAGGGACTTTGATGTGGGAAAGGTTTGCAGGGATGGGTGGAAGGATGACTGTAGCAGGACTGCAGTAGTTTACATAGTGCAGGTGAGACATTGCACAACCATTCTCATATTCATCAGGGATGAAGCACTGGGTATGTTCAGAGCTTTGCAAAGCTTTTGATACCAATTGACGGTGGAGGCTTTGTGGGGCAACAAACTGAATATTTTATAGTTCTGTCTACTTTCACCCAGGCCAACTGGGTGCAAATAACTTTCTATCCTTCCTCACCTTTGCACTATGCCTAGGTCTTCCCCAAGGTCTGCATGCAGCCTGAGATTACCTTGGTGGAAGTCCCCTGCTTGGCCTTACAGGTCCAAGCCTGCTTTGAGATGGCATGGACATTGCCCTCTTTGGTGTATGGGGCAGTGGGTGTGTCACTGACAGGGGGGGTGGGGAATCAGATGAGCTGGACACCTCAGGGTTCCTGAGTGGAAGGCCCCGGGTTGTGCCCCAGATGATGCTCATTCCTTCAGGTGCCCAATGGCCCCAGTGCTCCTCCATGGAATAGAGGGGCATCTGGATTGACACCCAGAAGCCCCACCATCCTCTGGCGCAGGCACATGTGCATTCCCATGCGGGTCTGCACCATGCATCTGAAGCCTTGCACCATGGAGATCATGGGCTGAACCATGGTGCGTGCAGATCTTTCCTGCCATGGACTGCACATTGTGTGCCAAGGTCTCCACCGTGGACATCATTCTAGCCGTGTTGGCCACGTTGCATAGGAGTGACGGCACCATCTCCTCGGACAGAAAGTAGTGTCACTCCTCCTGTTAACCTTGCAGTCCGAGAAGAAATGCTTTCATCTCTTCCTAATGCTTTGCAGTTCTATCAGCTCTGGAGTGACCAGACCCAGCAGCATATCAATTGCCAGGAGTCTAGCAGAGCCATGACCTTCGGTGCCTCTCCGAAAGCTAGTTTCCTGGGATGTCCCTTCCTCCACCTGCTGTGGATCTTCAGCTGTGAGGTGCCCATCAGTGAGTGACCTAGAAGCCTGCCTACTTAGTGAATGCACTGAAGTGTGAGTATCTACATTGGTGCCAGATGTGAGTGACAGTTGTGACGCATCTTCAACAGTGGGGGTCTGAGAAGCATCCCGCAAAGCTGCTTATGTACGGTGGTCCAGGAGCTGCATGGATGGTCTGGGCTGCTTTGCCTGCAAGAAAAGGAGGGTGGCATTAGTGCATTACAAGTGATAAAGGAAGGAACATTGATTACTCACTTGAGACTTGAGGAATGACTGTGTGGCTTGAGGATTCTCATGGTTGCCTGCTGCTCCCACTTAATGTTCAGCACAGGTGTACTCTTCCTCCTCTCTGCCCAGCTTGAGTACACTCTTCTCAAAGGGTGTGAGGATTCTAAACTCTGGCATTATTCCAGATTGTTGCACTTGTTCACATTTGTTTATCCTTGTTGTGGTTGAGTTTGTCCTGTAATGACACAGATAGGGAGAATATGGGCAGGAGTTGTGAGATTGAAGATGGTGATGAGGTGTGGCAGGCATGGGACTTGAGTATGAGGAACATGGCAGCTACTAGAGGTGAACATGATGATTGTGGGAGGTGGAAGGAGACCTCATGCCTGGTATTGGCAACTCCCAAAGTGACTGGGCGAGAGATAGAGTTGGAAGTGGGAGCAGTGTCCGAGGGGGTCCAGAGAGAGATTGATGGTTCACTTTCTCTGACTGAGTGAAGAACTTCATTCATCTTCGACACCGCCATCCCTTTCTCTTTTGCACTGAACTAGCACACAAGAACTGCCACTTACATTCTTAAAGTTTGCAATCAATCCCTATTAACTAAGATGAATGGACCTTAATAGTTTGACCATCACTTTTGAGAACTACTAACTTATCATTACCCTGTCACCTTCCGCAGAAACTTTACAGTCTTTTTAACTCTCTTTTATACTATACTAAATCAGGATTAGAGCTTATCTGGGACACTCATAAGCGATGCCTCCCAGATTTCCACCTCAATGAATGCCCTTTTTCAAGCATATTTAGCATTTAGATGTGCAGAAAAATAGAACTAATTGTAGTCCCTTCTCGGCAAGGGTACTATCACACAGCAAACAAAATATTTTGGGATTCCTTCCACAGACTAGCTGATAGACTATAGCCCTCAAACACCTGAACTGAATTGTTTGCAATGGACTGCTCATGTCAGGGCAGTTGTTGACTTGCAGTTTGGTTGATCAGCTAAAACCTATAGAACACCACATTGATCACTGCATGATTTATTTCACACAAACCCGTGGTTGAAAGAACTTCTGCTGTGGTACTGATACCACAGTGTTCATATTCTTTCACATCTCTAAACTTATCATTATCAAATTCTCCCCAGTATCAGTCAGGAATTTACCTGGTGCTTCTGATCTATTCCTTATCCAGTTTTCCATGACATTATTTACAAACACCCTTGCGTACCTACAAGAAATCTGGCTGCCGTGCCTACAAAATGTAAAATAAAAATGTTTCTGTCTTTGTCTTATATCTTTAAATCCATGGCTATTATTTAATTCAAGTCTCATGGCAATGGAAGACTTACAATTAGATCTGGCAGAAGCATCCTCTTTACGTATGTCACATTTTTCACTATTGACTTAGATGAGCCTTGGAAACACTCATCATCACTATATCTGAATCCTCTAGTAGAATTTTTAACCTAATTCAAAATATTTATAAGACAATTTTCTTTTTTTGTCTCAATTATTATCACCTGATGCCATTAACACTTATTCAGTATTCTGATTAGAAAAATTTGATTTTGTTCAGGGGATACAATAATGTCCTGATTGGGTAAACTGCAGATTTGACTTTCTAAAAGCAATTGCTTTACCATGTTCCATGTCCAGTTTCATTTGTGCCTCTATCGTGGAATGTTTGCCAAGCAACAAGGGCTGTCATTATAGACTACACCTGTACTAATAAAGTGGCTTACGCCAGCTATCTTGCATTCAAACATCACTCTTTTTAGTATGTTGTCATTTCCAAACGTGAAACAATTGGAACGTACTCCCTGATCTTTTTATCCTCACTACTGAGTGAATCAAAATAACATTTTCAACCAAACTGTTCCACACACTGTCAAGGTGCAACCGCTGATTATTATGGCACCATTAAATGCATCTGTGACAAATATGGTCATTATCAGACTAAGGCTTCTTGTGACCAGCACAATTCCTTCAAACTGATCATTGTCATCATCTTCAAATTTAATTCTTTGTGTCACGCATCACTTCAAAAACCCTGCTGTTTGACTTTGAGCAGTTCATCACATAGTGATACTTAGAGTCATATCTGATTTCCTGTTAATTTTTTTCCCAAAGGTTGGGATTTACTCATCTATTGGCCCAAACTTTCCAGTCTCTCACACATTGCTACCGCTGCCAGTGAGAACAGAGAATTTGGCACTTAGCTAATTCTCCGTTCACTGCAGGAGGACTGGGGAATTCCAGCCACGGATGAGGTTGGAGAATCCCGGCCATTATTACTGCACCAGTCCAGCCATTTGCCAGGTCTACTTAAACTGCCCTCATGCTTGGACAAAACTGAGAAATAGTAAAGGCAAGAAGTCACTCACTGAAGTAGTTTATGGGTCCTCCAACAGTAAGCACATTGTGGGAAGAAATAGTGGGAGCTGTTGAGAAAGGTATCGTTATAATCATGGGTGATTTTAATCTGCTTATAGATTAGACAAATCAGATTGGCAAAGGTAACCTGGATGATGAATTCATACTGTTTCCTGGACAGTTTTTCAGAATAGCATGTTCTAGAGCCAACTAGAGCACAGGCTATATTAGATTTGGTAAAGTGTAATGCATCAGAATTAATGTCCTCGTAGTGAAACTGCCACTAGGTCACTGTGATTATTCAATTTAATTGAATTTCACCTTCAGCTTGAGGAAGAGTGGATTTAAGACTGTTTTGTATTTAACTACAGGTAATTATGAAGGCAAGAAGACTCAGGCTAAAGTGACCTGAGAAATTAGGTTAAGGGATGGGTCAGTAGAAATGCAGTGGTAGTAATTTAAGGAAAGATTTCAGAATAGTCAGAAAGTATATATTCCAATGAGAATAAAAAGATTCCAATGGAATGTTGTACTATGCGTGGCTAATTAAAGATGTTAAAGATAGTATCAAATTGAAAGTAAAATCACATAGTTCCTCAAAGATGAGTGGCAGGTCAGAAGCTTAGACAGAATATTAAGAGCAGCAGAGGATAACTAAATGATCAATAAGGAGGGAGAAACTAGTGTATGAGAGAAAGCTAGATAGAAATATAAAAACAGATTGTAAGAGCTTCTACAGGTATTTAAGAAGAAAAGGAATAAGTAAAATGAGTGTTGGGTTCTCTGGAGGGTGAATCTGGGGAACTAATAATAGAAAATAAGGAAATGAAAATTAACTGAATAGACATTTTGGGCAGGATTTTCCAGCCGCATTTGCCCCAAGACCAGAAAATCCAAGGTCAACAGATCTTTGCATGGTCTACCTCCACCCGCTATAATTCCCGTGGTGGGTGGGACAGGAAAATTCCACCCTTTATGTCTGTCTTCACTATAGATGATACAACTAACATCCCAGAAGTCAGTGTGAATCAAGAGTTGAAATGGAGAGAGGAACTTAAAGTAATTAGAATTACCAGGGAAAGAGTACTGAGAAAGTAATTAGAACTGGAGGCTGACAAGTCCCCAGGTCCTGATGGATTTCATCGGTTTTTAAAAGAAGTGGCTGCTGAAAAAGTGGATGCATTCGTTTTTGCTTTCAAAGATTTTGGAGTAGTTCCATTAGATTTGAAATTAACAAATGTGATGGGTCTATTCAAGAAAGGAGGGAGACAGAAAACAGGAAATTATAGGCCAGTTAACTTAACATCTGTCATAGGAAAAATGCTGGTATCTATTATTAAGGAGGTTTTTTTTAGCAGGACACTTAGAAAATCTCAATCAGGCAGTCAACATAGTTTTGTGTAAAGGAAATTGAGTTTGACTAATTTGTTAAAGTTCTTTGAGGACATAAGAAGCAATATGGATAAAGGGGAATCTGTGAATGTTGCTGTACTTGGGCTTCAATTATATATTTGACAAGGTGCCACATCAAAGGTTATTATGCAAAATAAGAGATCCTAAAATAAGAGCAAAATAAGAGGGGGTAACCTATTAGCATAGATAGAGGATTGGTTAGCCAACAGAAACAGAGAGTGGGCATAAATTAATCATTTTTGAGTTGGCAAGATATGATGAATAGAGTGCCACAGGGATCAATGCTGAGGCATCAAGTATTTATAAATCATATCAATGTTTTGGATGAAGGGGCTGAATGTTGCTAATTTTGTTGATGACTCAAAGGTAGGTAGGAACATTAGTGGTAAAACGGATGTTAAAAGTCTGCTAAGGGATATGGAGAGGTTAAGTGAATAGATAGACTAAGTGTAAAGTGGGAAAATGTGAACTTGCACAATTTGGCAGAAAGAATGGAAAAGCACTGTATTATTTGCGCCAATTTCCTTTTATAGTGCAAAAATGTGTGGATTACATGCATTAGCCATGCTAAATTGCTAAATTGCCCCTCAGTGTCAGGGGGATTAGCAGGGTAAATATGTGGGGTTGTGAGGATAGGGCCTGGGTGGGATTGGCATTGGTGCAGGTTTAATGGGCCAAATGGTCTCCTTTTGCACTGTAGGTATTCTATTCTATGATTTAAATCAAAAGAGACTGCAGAACTCTGAGGTACAGAGAGATCTGTGGTGTCTTGGTTTGTGAATCACACAATATGCTAATATGCAGGTGAAGCAATTAGGAAGGCAACTTGAATGGCATCATTAACTGCAAGGGAAATGGAATACAAAAGTAAGGATGGAGAAAACGCTGGAAAATCTCAGCAGGTCTGGCAGCATCTGAAAGGAGAGCATCCTTGCAGATGCTGCCAGACCTGCTGAGATTTTCTAGCGTTTTCTCTTCTGGTTTCAGATTCCAGCATCCACAATAATGTGCTTTTATTACAAAAGTAAGGATGTTTTGCTCTGGGTTGTACAGGGGTTTGGCAAGAACACATCTGGAATACTGTGTAGACTTTTGGGGCCAGATTCTCTGACCTCACTCATGTCTGGGATTTTTTGTTCCCACTGTCATGTATGGAGATTTGGCTGAGCGCTAAATTCTCTGTTCTTGCTGGCATGGCCATGTGAGACCGAAGAATTCCACCTTTGGCCTCCTTATTCAAAACAGGATTGATAATGGCTGGAATTTTACTGCCCCGCCCACAACAGGAATCAGAGTGGACGAGAAGTGGATCATGGGAAGGTCTGTTGACCTCAGTCAAGGTTTTACGATTTTGGGAAAGCAAGGCTGTAAAATCCTGCCAAACACGTTTGCAGCAGTTCAAAAGAGGTTCACTCAACTGGTACCTGGAATGGGGGGGCGGGGGGGTCATCTTCTGAGGAAAGGTTGAAAACTGGGCCTGTCTCCATCCATGGAATTTAGGAGAATGAGTGCTGATGTTATTGAAACATGTACGATTCTGAAAGGACTTGACAAGGTGGATTCTGAAAGGATGTTTCCTCTTGCAGGAGAGACTAGAATTAGGGGACATAATTTAAAAATAAGGGGTGTACCATTTAAGATGGGGATAATTTTTCATTTTTAAAATTTGATTTATTATTGTCACATGTATTGGTATACATTGAAAAGTATTGTTTCTTGTGTGCTAGACAAAGCAAGAACAAAGCATACAATTCATAACACATAGGGGAGAAGGAGAGGAGAGGGTGCAGAGTATAGTGCTCCAGTCATAGCCAGAAAGATCAACTTAATGTGAGGTAGGACCATTTAAAAGTCTGATGGCAGCAGGGAAGAAGCTGTTCTTCAGTTGGTTGGTGCATGACCTCAGATTTCTGTGTCTTTTTCCCAATGGAATAAAGTGGAAGAGACTATATCTGGGGCACGTGGGGTCTTTGATTATGTCTGCTGCTTTTCCAAGGCAACGGGAAGTATAGACGGAGTCAATAGTTGGGAGGCTGGATTGCGTGATAGACTGGGCTACGTTCACAACTCTTTGTAGTTTCTTGCAGTTTTGGTGAAAGCAGGAGCCATACCAAGCTGTGATACATCCAGAAAGGATGCTTTCTATAGTGCATATGTAAAAATTGGTGAGAATCACAGTGGACATATGGAATTTCCTTAGTCTTCTGCGAAAGTAGAGGTGTTGGTAGGGTTTCTTAACTTTAGTGCCGACATGGAGGGATCAGGACAGGTTGTTGGTGATCTGGACAACTACAAACTTGAAGCTCTTGACCATTTCCACTTATCCCTGTTGATGTAGACAGGGGGGTTTCCTATATTATGCTTCCTAAAGTCAATGATTATCTCCTTCATTTTACTGACATTTAGGGAAAGATTATTGTTGTCTTCTTCTAGGCGCTCTTCCAGGTTCTTCACCAACATCTGCAGCAAGGATGGAGACAGCCTATTGATTGGTTTTGCCTGTTGCCTTTATTCACTTTCATGGCCGTCTTCTGGAGAACCGAGCCCTGGAGGCCCAGCCTCACTTTGGCTGCCCTCCTGTGCTCCCTCTGCAGTAATGGAAGATGAAGTTGATAGAGTTACAGGCAAAGGGAATTTGGAAGGTATGGACAACATCTGAGTTTCCTTTGTGGATGATCAAGGGTCTCCAACTGCTGCTCCTCCTCCCTTAGGGTACCTGAATGCCCAGGCCTGACTCCTTGAGGGAAAGGGATACCTGGAGGGATGTCAATGTGCCCTGTCTCTTGTCATATGCCAGCTGCAACAACTCCCCCATGTCTACTGTGATGGAGTGCGGGTCTGCGTGCACTCCAGCAGAATCTGTGAACTACGATCTCCATGGAATCTGTCAACATCCCTATAGAGATTTCAGTGTATGTACAGGCTGTTACCATTTCCTCAAAGAGCGGACGGACAGATTCCTCTGAAACATGTGCCACTACGTTGAGGACCTTCAAGATCTCTGCCTGAGATGTTTGGGCAGTACCGTGGCACAGTGAGTTTTTTTTATTCATTCGTGGGACATGGGCATCACTGGCTGGCCAGCATTTATTGCCCATCCCTAGTTGCCCTTGAGAAGGTGGTGGTGAGCTGCCTTCCTGAATTACTGCACTCCATGTTCTGTGGGTTGATCCACAATGCCGTTAGGGAGGGAATCCCAGGATTTTGTCTCAGCGATGCAAAGGAACGGTGATATATTTCCAAGTCAGTATGGTGGGTGGCTTGGAGGGGAACGTTCTGGTGGTGGTTTTCCCATTTATCTGCTGCCCTTGTCCTTCTAAATGGAAGTGGTCGTGGGTTTAGAAGGTGCTGTCTAAGCACTGGTGAATTGCTGCAGTGCATCTTGTAGATAGTTCACACTGCTGCTACTGAGGGTTAGTGATGGAGGGATTGAATGTTAGAAGACGTGGTGCCAATCAGGTGGGCTGCTTTGTCCTGGATGATGCCAAGCTTCTTGAGTGTTGTTGGAGCTGCACCCATCCAGGCAAGGGGGGAACATTCCATCACACTCCTGACTTGTGCCTTGTAGGTGGTGGATAGGCTCAGGAGTCAGGAAGTGAGTGACACACCGCTGTATTCCAAGCCTCTGACCTGCTCTTATGGCAACTATGTTTGTGTGGTGAGTCCAGTTCAGTTTCTGGTCAATGGTAACCCCACGGATGTTGACTGTGGGGGATTCAGTGATGGTTATACCTTTGAATGTCAAGGGTGATTAGAGTGTCTCTTATTGGTGATGATCATTGCCTGGCATTTTGTGGCACGAATGTTACTTGCCACTTGTCAGCCCTAGCCTGGATATTGTCCAATCTTGTCGCATTTGAACATGAACTGCTTCAGTATCTGAGGAGTTGCGAATGGTGCTGAACATTGTGCAATCATTGGCGAACATCCCCACTTCTGACCGTATGACAGAGGGAAGGTCATTGATGAAGCAGCTGAAGATAGTTGGGCCTAGGACACTACCCTGAGGGACTCCTGCAGAGATATCCTGGAGCTGAGATGACTGGTCTTCCACAACAACAACCATCTTTCTATGGACCAGGTGTGACTCCAACCAGTGGAGACTTTGCCCCCGATACCCATTGATTCCAATTTCGTTAGGGCTCCTTGATGCCACACTTGGTCGAATGCAGCCTTGATGTCAAGGGCTGTCATTCTTGCCTCACCTCTGGAATTCAGCTCTTTATTCCATGTTTGGATCAAGGCTGTAATGAGGCCTGGATCTGAGTAACCTATAGCAAAACATAACTGGACGTCACTGAGCAGGTTATTGCTAAGCAGGTGCTGCTTGGTAGCACTGTTGATGACTCCTTCCATCATTTTATTGATGATTGAGAGTAGACTGGTTTGGGCGGTAATTAGTTGGGTTGGATTTGTCCTGCTTTTTGTATACAGGCTACATCTGGGCAATTTTCCACATTGTTCATAGATGCCAGTGTTGTAACTGTACTGGAACAGTTTGGCTAGGGGAGCGGCAAGTCCTGGAGCACAGATCTTCAGTACTATTGGTGGAATATTATCAGGGCCCATTGCCTTTGCAGTATCCAGTGCCTCTAACAGTTTCTTGATATCATGTGGAGCGAATCGAATTGGCTGAAGACTGGCATCTGAGATGCTGGGGACCACCGGAGGAGGCTGGCAGTGTTTCCTCATAGCGCCAGGGACCTGGGTTCAACACTGTCTATCACCAATTGTCTGGCCCCACTCTATGCCTTCCAGCTAAGCGGCTGTCTCTTGGAACTCTGTGAGAGGCCTCAGGTGTGGCTGCACCCTGCCATCTTCTCCTGTTCTTGATGGTTGTTCCTTATCTTCTGATCAATGACAACAGGAAAAATAGGTTTGAGAGGAGTTGCATGTTGCATCCATTTGTCTATTGCAATTTGAGTTCAGTTCTCACACTTGTACTGTTATGTAGCCCAGCACCAACCCCCCTCTACCAATCATACAGTGATCTTTATATGTGGAAGGATGATGGTGGGACAGCAGTCACTCCACCGCAGAATGGATGCAGTTTAGTGGGGATATGTGGCATGATTATGCCATTGCCACTGAGGCCAATGTACCCTGATATATTGGTTTTGATGTTGTTGGTGCATGCAGCTGACTCTTTGTTTAGCCTGGTGGAGTGAAAAAGATCATTCATCCTTTGGTGGCATTATATTGCTGACTTGCTCTGGACAAACTGAACATTTATAGCATCAGCCACCTATGCCCATGCAGGGTTGGTTTCCCTACTTGACATCCTCCTCCCATCAACCAGTTATGGTACCTTCCTCCAGACTTCAACATGATCCAGGAAGATGTGCAGGGAGGAGTCACTGAATTTCAGTGCTGAACCTTCACCTCCCCTTCTGGATGTCTGTGTGGTTGTATTGACAGTGGCATCTTTTAAACATGGCGCCTGGTAATGATGGTGGGGCACCGCCATCCAGCCTGCCCTGCCATGCTAGGAATCACAAAACACCTGACTACATAATTAATGACATCGGGGCTGCAAGATACAGCTGATTTCCCATCGGTCCCCAAAACAGGAAGCATATCCTGTCCCTTTGTCCATCACTTAGTCCCAGGTGGGAGAATTCTGCCCACGGTTCTGATCATTTTCGCATCATGATGTTGCTTGTTGTCAATGGTCATAAGTAGAACAAGGCAGATCTAGATATCTATAATTCTAAATGAGTATATCATATATATGTCAATTTGAGGCTGCAATGAACTAAAATGGAACCTAGTTTCATCATATCCGGTTTTCAGAAGGTAGCCTTTATTTTCCCTGGAGCAAGAAGCCTTAATCTGAATGTTACCCACCAGTGGATTATTAAAATCTTTTCCTTTCTCTTCTCTTTACTTCTTTCTTTCCTTCTCTGTTTCTTTCCCTGATTTTTGATTTTTACTTTCAGGTGGGATGTCGAGTTGCAGTGAGGAAAATGGCTACAGACTGCATTTGAATGATATCAGGTCCTGAGCAGTTCTCTTCTCATCCACTCCCAACATTACATGTTTTGTCCTCACCTTGGACTCACTGTGCCATCCATTCCTTCACTATACCAATACTCAGTTTTCTTCCTTGTCACCACACAACAAACTCATACTTCTGCCTTCCCCTTTGCACAACCTACTCAGTCTCTAGAACATAAGAACATAAGAACATAAGAACATAAGAAATAGGAGCAGGAGTAGGCCATCTAGCCCTTCGAGCCTGCCCCGCCATTCAATAAGATCATGGCTGATCTGTTGTGGCTCAGTTCCACTTTCCCGCCCTCTCCCCATAACCCTTAATCCCTTCTCTTATCAAAAACCCATCAACCCGCTTCTTAAAAATATTTAGCGAGGCAGCCTCCACCACTTCAACGGGCAGAGAATTCCAGAGATTCACCACCCTTTGAGTGAAGAAGTTCCTCCTCAACTCTGTTCTAAACCGCCTCCCCTTTATCTTGAGGCTGTGCCCCCTAGTCCTACTGTCTTTTTTGAGCGGGAAGAGTCTCTCCACCTCTATCCTATCCATCCCATTCATCATCTTATACGTCTCAATGAGATCTCCCCTCATTCTTCTAAACTCTAACGAGTACAAGCCTAGTTTATTCAGCCTCTCCTCATAGCTCAATCCCCTCAACTCCGGTATCAGCCTAGTAAACCTCCTCTGCACTCCCTCCAGGGCCAAAATATCCTTGCGCAGGTGCGGCGCCCAAAACTGCACACAGTACTCCAGCTGCGGCCTCACCAATGCCCTATACAGCTGCAGCAAGACCTCCCTACTTTTATATTCAATCCCCCTCGCTATGAAGGCCTCTATATCTTCTTCTCCTTCCTCTGCTGTTACTCAGCTCAGCTTTAACTCTCTAAAACTTTTCCCATTCCCACACACTCCCAAAGTTTGGTGGCAATAGGCTGAATGACCTTTATTTTCAACCAGTTTCCCTTTGTCTCCTTCCCATCCATTGTCCCTATCTATTTCACTTGGAGGCTTTCTCATTTAAAATTCAATTTATTTTTTGGAAAAATAAATTAGAATGAGGACAAAATTACCTTTCTCTTCATTTGTCTTTTCCTCTGATTTCTTCTGCTGAAAGGGTGAGGCTCTAATCATAATATTTATTGAATATATATAAATATATTCACAGCACCCTTTTGAGTCATTGATTGATTCAAACCCTGTTCCAAAGGTTGCAGGTACAGGTGGAATTCAAAGGATGATAGGGGGCTGAGAAAACCTAAAATAGCAGACAAAATTACATTTAAAATTACATTGTTATGAAAAACTTAAAGAAGATGGTTAAAATAATAAAACACCTAACAAGAAATCATGTATTTTGACTTGATTCATTATTGTCACATGTATTTGAATGCAGTGAAAAGCCTTGTTTCTTGCATGCTATACAGAGAAAGCATACCATTCATAGAGTGCACAGGGGAGAAGGAAAGGAGAGGGTGCAGAATGTAAAAGCATAGAATCAGAGTAAAAGGAGAGTTAAGGGAACACTGGGGACAGCTCACAAGAAATCAACATGCCTTGCCATCTTGCATCTTGAATACAGAGCAGGATTTTCACCCTGCTATGGATGGGGAAACGGTGCAGCAAAATGAAGGTGAGCAAGTGCGTCATTTCGTAATGTCAATCGGCTATCGGTTCCCTTTCATTATCCCACCTCTGAGCCAGTTCAGGGAAAGAATGGCTACTTGTTCTCAGGTGGCAGGTAGCATGTTAAGATAATTTGCAAGTCAATTAAAGACTTAACTGCTGGTGCGCCCTCATTGCAGGATACTTTTAAGGCCCTACTACCCCACTGTCCACAGCCTGCTTGCTCATAGGTTGTGCCGACTTGTGCCCATAGACTGCCTGTGAAGGGTCTCCTCCCCCATTTTTAATTGGATCCAGAGTATCTTCTCTTGCAACTAATCAGCCAATCAAGCAATATCACAGTCAAGCGACAGCTCTGAAGATATTCTGGTGTCAAGATCCCTATTTAATCCCATTGTTGGGAGTCCTGGCTCAAAATGCCAAATCCTGCCCAAAGTTTTGAAACTGCTCAAAGGCAATCCACAATAGCCACCTGTTGATATAATTGTGCGCTTACAACATGACAGCTTTGCATGGGACATTTCTGTTACAGTCCAGACATAGGACTTTTATAGTAGAAAATTACATAACAATGTGATAACATTTGAAACCATGGTGATGTATTCAACAAATGAATGTAGGGAGAAATGTGTAGAATTTCCTTGGTAATTTTCCTGTTGTCTGCTGTGTGTTTATAATAAGTGCTGCAGTTTATAATAAGTGCAAAATGAAGGCAGGCATTTTGGAGCAGGGATTCTCCAGCTCCATTTGCCACCAGCAGGAATCCTGATTGCCCAGTGACTGGGGTTTTGGGCTCAAAGTGAGATTCCTGCTGGGCATGAACACATTTGGAATTCATCCACCCTGTCCTGCTTGCCCCGAATTGGGTTCCTGCCCAGAGTGGACAGGACCTGATAATTATGGAAAAATACTGATTGTAATATAATTAGTGGGATGGATGGCCATTCAGCGGCTTCCTGCTATTCACCCGCCTCCCAGCAGGAACTGCACCATGCCATCGTGGACCTGGCATGGTGGACCTGAGAAGGGGCAAGGAGATAGGTCCAGTGCCCATGTGCCCTTCTAACACTGCCAGGCTACAGAGGGAGGGTCCCCAAAGATCGTGGGGCATGGGTGGGCTCAGGTTGGGACAAGGGGTTGACATTGCTATTTGCCCCTAGGACAGGTGTCTCGTGGCTGGACTACCCCTTGGGATAGTTGTTGTTTAGTTTCAGAATGGTGAATTCAGACACCATTCTAGGTTAAAATATTTATTATTGTCTTTGTTTCTAAAACCTTTGAAGTTTCCTGGTCACTTTTATCTCCGTGCCTCCTGGACAGCTGGAAAGCTTCCAAATCACCACAGCACTCCATTCAGCAGAAGACTCTTAGTTTTCTATGAATGCTCAGAGACTTGAAGTAAGTGCTATGTTAAAACAGTGGGGCTGGGTGAGCAGCTGTGGAGAAGGAAAGACCCCCAAGTGAAAGGAGTAACTTCTGTCAGTCAGGGGACTTGAAAGGGACCTTTTCCCACCTGCAGATTTCTAGAGAGAGATAGGGGAATCACTTAGTTCTTAGGTACCAAGGACAGTAAGAGTCACAGAGTTGAAATCCTGGGTATCTGCTTACTTTACACTACCCTGGGATTGATAGGACTTTGATGGGAAGGGGGCATAAAAGAGGTACCAGCCTATAGAAATGCAGAAACAATTTGCAACCTTAATGGAATATGGTTTCAGAGCAGCAGTCAAATAATATATTCGGTATTGAATGATGTAATCCTTCTGTTCTTGCACTTGGCATGAGTAATGCTGTGAGAGATACAATAATAATATTGTAGAAATATTGTTATATCTGTTACAATTTGAAACTACCACAAACTGTCTAATGGGGAGCACCAAGCTTGACTTTTGAAGAGAAGTGTCTATTAGTTTAGGTTTAGTGGTGGAGGTGGAAAACTTTATGGGAGAATAAGACAGATATTAAATGAGTCTTTGATACCAGCTAGATGGATAACAGTTTATTTTTCTGTACATAAGTTCTTGTTCGCTTCTTATTGGAATTCCATCAACAATATGAAGACCTATAAAGAGGGAAATTAAATATTAGGTTTATTATACCTTTGACCTGTTGCTAATAGTCAGAAGTGAAAATCTGATTTTTACTTATTGTCAGTTGATATGGGGAGAAATATTTGACAATCACTTCATGTGCTGCTGTTGTTTGGTAGAAAAGTTCCACTGTTGATAAAGTTCTGTCTTGACTGGGTGGAAGGTGGAAAATTGTTTAGGAAGTACACATTACGTACTGCAGGAAGTAAATGCAGATGACAGATGCTGATTTTTAAAAATAACATCAGAGGAATAGCATATCTAATCCAATTGATGATGAATTACTGCATTAAGTCCTCTATTTAATACGATGGATAGGTTTTTAGGCATATGCTGCCACCTACTGAGTGTCTCAGCTAATATGATGCACGGAGAAGGAGGAATATTTTCAGTCTTAGCTATGTTTGATTTAGATATATTAGTTATAAATTATATTAATAAACATAAAATTCAAATGTGTCCTTTTAAGCTTGTGATATTTATTGCTCGGTTTCTGGTTGGAAAACAGTAATGTAATCTGCTACATTTGTCATATTTGTGTTTATCAATATAGAATTTGTTTATATTCTGCATTCTTTATGAAGAAAAAATGACTAGTCAGTGGCCAGGATATAGGAAGGACTTCTACCATGTAACACAGGACCAATAATGTACCCTGTTAATTTCAAATACATCTGTATGATTTGTTATGTTGGGTGGTATATAAGCAGTATTCTTTATTGTTGGTGATCTTTTTAAGTACCTCTGTACTTTAGGGGACACAGACTACCATAATCCTCTCCCTCGAGCCAGATCTGGGAAACCTTATAGGTAAGATAGGTGAACAATTTTCTGTTTCAGTGAATCAATCAGCTCAGTTTTCTACTAGGCTAGGACTGCTTTGAAATTCCCTTTTAAGAATTGTTATCTGAAAGGCACTTTAAAACATGGTTGTGTCTATCCTTTTTGCAGCTTACAACAACAAATTCATTTGAGATTGCTGATAAACACACCCGACAATGACTGTGCCTAAATCAATATTGGCAAGGTGTGAGATCAGACACTCTCACATTACAGATGAAGAGGATTAAATTACGAACACCCTCTCTCAGATATTTGACATTTAATTATCTTTATCCTGTGGGTTTGTAAATCTAGTTTTTCGTTTTGAGCTGTAGAGACAAGAAGATATAGCTGTTCAAAAAAAGTGGAGTATATTTATATAGGATTTGATATGTAGCATGTATACTGAGCAACTGGGCTTCATAAAAGATCCATTTTCCAGTGGCTGTAAATATTTTTTAATTTCTCAAAAACCTTTGGCCAATATAAATTATGTTAGTTGAAGTTTTGATCTTTTACTGCTGCAAGATACCAGATGCTACTTGAACTCATTGAAGACAGTGAAAGAATATATCTTCTATTAGACACCATAGGACTCAGTATACATATCTAACACATATCTTTCAAAATGCTGTTGTTTTACATCACTGTAGTAAAACTACAGAAGGATCCAGACAGCGCCATTCTAAGTAATATGATAATGGCAACTAAGTTTGAGTATTGCATCCTTAAATCAAAAAGAATGATGAACCTTTATTGGAATACACATGCACTGTACATTTCTATTTGCAGTGTTGGTTTTAATTAGCACAAAGGTGTAAGTGTTATGGATACTCCTGACAAGATTAAGTCAAAAATCAGTCTTTTTTATTCTTGCAGTTTGAAATGCCATATGTTGGGCAGCATTTGTTCCATTAGATGGCAACAAAGTCTAGTATTATAGGAATGATGAAATGAACAATGTTTCTTTGCTGCCTGCTTTTTCCATTGCACAAAGACATTTTACTCATCACACACTGTCCTAACAGCATTTAATATTATTTTATTCAGAAATAAAACCATAACCTTTAGCTATCTTTTAGTGCAGTTTTTTTGCTCATTATAATTTACAAAATAAGGAATTAAGGTCTGTTCCCTAAAGCTATATCACCAGTTTTGTATGACAGAAAACATTTTGTAATGTAGAATTACTGTTATTAGGATAAAGCACAATCTTGCATCTGGAAACCAGAGTGTCTCAGGAAAACAAGACTTATTAAATCAAAGAGAAAAGCCCTTTTCCATTATTCGCTATCAAAATGTGGATGACACTGGTGAAATTGCATTATATTGTCCTTCTTTAGTATCCCTCAGTAAGTGCAGGAGGGACTTCTGCATGTAGTGTTACAATTCTCGTGCTGATGGTACTCCCATGATAGTGTTAGATAGGAAATTTCAGGATTCTGACCTAGCAACAATGAATGAACATTCAGGAACTTTAGTAGTCTCGGTGTCATTGTTTGATTCTTTGCAAAATGACATTTATGTTACAGAGAAATTCATACTCAAAGAGATTGTACAGCAGTTCATGTGTAAGTAGTGATTATAGTTTTTGTTCATATAAAATGTCAGTATTAATTTGGCAAGAGCAATGGATTAGCATATATAATGTTGCTGCATTTAAAATAATTCCGTAAAATGCCCATGGTTAAAGTGCAAAAGCTTTTGAATTATTTTGTGTTTCTTTTACAATTGTATGCAAATATTTGGAGCAGTTTCTCTCTTCCTTCCTCCCTGCTTCTCCTGAAGTTGGTGAAAATTATTGAGGTACAATTCCACAGTTCATTGGCAATCCTCTAGTACCACGTCCAAATACATAGGCAGTGGATGTCAGTTAGCTATTCAACAGCACAAGGCATTGCAGTGATTCTAATTCTGTTTCATCTGACACCCGCAGCTGCGGGTATTTGATAGGGAGCAGGATCAGGGAATCTGATTTCCAACCCCCACCCCCCACCTGCAATTATTTCCCTGGTCCAAGCGCATTAGGCATTTCTACCATCATGTCAACTGAGATGAATTAATTTCATACAGCCCAGGAAGCAAATGCATGGTTATTCCAGTTTCAGGATTACACTGGGGAGAACATTTGCCCAGTTAATCACTATAGAGTTGTTTTTTAAAGAAATAAAGTTTATTGAGAAGAATTAAACAAAGGTAGTTTAGAGCAACAACATTATGAAATCAAACACGTAAAGAGCTACAGTGTCTATCTGGAACAATACCTCATACATTCTGCCTTCCATGATGTTGGTTAAATATCTTTTAACATTTTGAATTAAAACTTTCTCACTTGCAAACTCCCTCTTGCAGGACAAGAATGCATTTTTAAAAATGCAGGTTTGATTACCTCATCAATGCACTCTAACCCTCTGATTCCTTGCATTGCAGAGAACCTTGTTGCTGATAGTTGTTAGATTGGTTCTTTTAACTCCAGTGCCATCTGTACATGTTTCATTTACTAACATATTAATACAAAAAGTGCTATGCCATAATATGATTTGAAGTTAAAAATAAAGAAGACCAGACTGTTGTTTGAAAAATGTTGGAACAGGCTTTATCTACTCAATGGCAGATTGCTGAAAATTAAATTCTGAATGAAGTAATCAAAAGCTCTGCTAAATGCTAAAAGGATATTGGCAACAATATTTTTGAGCTCCTAAAAGAGCTTCAATATCTACCAACTTGCTTTAACTATGTTATCTAAGATCCCTACATCTATCTGACATTGTTTTTAAGACATGCTTTAAAAAATGACAGATGACTATAGTTAATAAAAATAAAACTTGTATTATGCCTTTCTGTCTTTAGACAGATTGATTTTTTTCTGTTCAGAAAGGAGCAGCATGAAGCCGTACTGAGTGCCTTACGTTAATTTAGACTAGGAATTAAAATATTGCACACAGCACAAAGAAACCAAATGCAGGCTACATCACTGAAAGCTAATGATTTTGTAAGCGTGAGAAGAAGTCCAGCTTTTCAGCATAGTTCTTCACACAGCGAACATGCCGGCTAATGCCTATCTGCGCCTATTTGACAATTACCACTTGCAAACGTAATTAAAAGATAATTTATGAATACTGAGAGAGCATTATGGGAAAGAGTAAATAGGTGCTTATCGGGACACTGAATGAAGTTAATCTGCTTCAGTGACAATTCTCATCTCTTATCAGAGCTGTTAACTGTTTCTGTTTGTTTAGTTTTTTTGTTCAGGTTTGTTAGTTATTTCTGTATGTTCATTCCTCTCTGATTTTTTTGTCGTTCCTGTGTTTATCACTAAAATAATAACTATCTATTTCAGTATTAATAATATTTTAATCGTTTTATGTTCAAATCCTTGCGATTTGCCAGCAATCAAGTCATGCAAAGTCACTGTTTGCTTAATTTTGCTCACTGAGTTATTACATTTTACAATTCATTTTTCTAAACAGCAAAAAAAATTGGAAGGTTATTTTGCCACAGTATGGCAGAATTTACCTCTATTTCATAAGAAATAATTGAGTGTATAAAAATAATTTTGACAAATCTAAGACTGTTTACAATTAGTTGACATGATTGTCTTGAAAACCACTTGGTGAAAAGAATAGAGAATACTGAGACTAATATTTATTACATTATCCTTGAATTGTAACATATTTTATAGGATAGGTATGACTAAATCTTATTTTGCTGTTTCAAACTCCAATTCATGGAGTTACCTTGTGAACCAGCTTATTCACTATGAGCGACACAATTATTGTAGTTCTGAATTTTGCAATGACTTAACAAAATTAATTTTTAATTATTGCAGTTGTACTAGGATTGTGATGTGATAATAATGACCGAGGAAGACTTTATATGTTAAAATTAACATTTTTAGTCAGGTGGATTATTTTTGACTTGCGTATATTTCTCTCCATTTTAGTTTTAACTAAAATAAAAGAAATGGTGTATTTATATTTGGTTATTTCCCCACCATGCTGTTCTTAATACAAGAAACTTAATTAAGTTGAATGCTTTTTATAGTATTGAAAGCAATTCAAAATTAGAGTTTAATAATGTTATGCATATTAAAAATCAAAGAAAATAATTTATGAACAAACAAAATATGTTCATTTTAATAATTCCTAATATGTGGATGAAATGTCCTCCTGAAATTGAGACAAATTTACTTAGTAAAACATATAGGCAATTTAAGCATTGTGACTGGAAATTAGAACAATGTAAATACATCAAAAGCAAGAGCTGTGCAATCCTGCAATATGACAGATTATCATGTCAGAGTATATTTCCCTATTTACACATACCTTCTAATTTTTTTGATATGCATTAGTGGAAAAGATGGCCATATCTATTGGGGCAACATATCCAATGTGTAGAATGTTCAATTAAAATAACTTTATTATGGCTAAGTAAACATGAAAGAACGATAAACTAATCTCATTTTGGGGTTTCATTTCATATAATGGTTAACTGTATTAATTATATCACATAAATAGAAATCAAGATTTCACCATAAGGAAAGCTTCCATGCTAACTATTCCTTTGGAAGTATTTTAGATTTTTGTATGTAGAAATTCCTGTGCCATTAGTTAAATCCACTTACGTTAGCTGAAGATGATGTGCTCTGCAGTTTGTATTTGTCAATTAACATAGTGCAAAAGAAGCCATGGTTTGATACATTTTCAAGTTTATTTGGAGAATGGTAAAATATAGTCAAAAATATCATTAAAATGTAATAGTGAAATTAGATACTTCTGTTTTAACAGAGATATCACTAACTTGGCATTTACAGCAGAGTTTAGTATTTTTAGATTTGTGATAGTTATTGCAGTAATTCTGGCGTTTACTCACAAAATGTTGAATAAATCCATTCTGGAAGAAAGCAATAATTACCCAAATTTGCAACAATGGGCGGTATGAATTCATGGATAAAATCTCTTAAGACTTAAATAAAATGAGTATATGTATTCATGAATTCAGGAATGAAGAATATTCAGTGTTTGAAATAGTAGTATTTTATTTTTTTTGACTTTATTTCATAGCAATTGAATAGTTTATTAAATTACAAATATTTTGAAGTCTGAAATTATTTTCATTTTATATCACCAATAGTAAACATTAACATTGTGTCACTCATATTAAAGAATCTCTTGGAGCATTTAATAAGGTGGAACTGGACAGTAAGAAGGATGCTGAAATTTTGACTTTTGATATAATCTTAATATAATTAACTGGTATTCCGTTATATAAAATGAAACCCCAGAATGCGATTAGTTTATCTTTCTTTCATGTTTACTTAGCCATAATAAACAGCTATTTTAATAGAACATTCTACACATTGGATATGTTGCTTCAATAGATATGACCTTCTTTTCCACTTAAGCACATCAAAAAAATTAGAAGGTAGGTGTAAATAGGAAAATATACTCTGACATGATAACCTGTCATATTGCAAAATTGCACAGCTTTTGCTTTTGAAGATGGGAGAAAAACTGATGATATGGTCAAAAAATGGAAGACTTTTTGGAGCCTTTTAAAGCCAGGTTGTAGGTAGCTAGGTGAAATATTTCAAGGAGAGAATGCAGAGACTAAGGTCACAATAACAGATTGGCTTCTGATGGTGGAACAACAGACAAATAGTAGATGAAAGAATTGGAAGATTCAGGCTGAGACAGTCAGCTGGAGATAGAAACAATATGCAGGGCTATGGGGAAAAGGCAGGAGAATGGCATTTAGCCATAATGCTAGTTTGCAGAGCTGGTGCAGACACGATGGGCCAGGTAGCTTCCTTTTGTGCTGTAAAAATTCTATGATTCTGTGACTGTCCAGTTAGAATGGGTCATGGAAATAGTGAGATTTACAGATGAAATCAAGAATCATATAAATCCATTTCCTGGAACATTAGGGAAGTTTGGAAAGAAGTAATCATTTTTCTGATCTCATTTGCCTAGTTATTCTGTATCAATTTCACTATTTATATAATAAGTATAAATATGGAGCATGCATTTCATTCAATTAACCCTTGAAAATAAGTTGTGCAATTAACAGGATATCACAGATAATAAATTGATGCAACTTTTTGATTTGAAATAAATAATTTTGCATGTAAGATTTACTTACAGTACTGCTAATGTAATTAAAAAAGGAATTTATAATGTTACTGCCAATAAAAAATGGAAGAGCAAAATGATTTTGATTAAAAGCAATTGCTAACATTGGGACATCTGAAACAGTGACTGATTTAAAAGCAGTGAAATCATTCCTGTCTTTTGAAAGCTAGTACTTCTCAGTAATCTTCAAAGATTATTTAGCATAATGGAACCCATCACTGCGTTCAGAAATGTTCATATTTCCATGAAATTTTGCTGCTACCTTTTATTTTTATATTATAATAAAAAGGCATGAATGATATTATCTCACTAAAGGATTGCAATTCTAGAGATGATTTGATTGAACAAAAGAAAACCACACCAACCTTTTTAAGTTCAAGAGTGTATTGGCAGAAGGCTATCATTTGAAGCAATTAATGCAGTCCTAAGGCAGGAGACGATCACGTACAAACAGTTTTGGTACTGGACCTTAAGCGATAGTTGTCATCCTTAGGCAGGCTATGGATCTTTGGATTATATATCTTTTTGGTACTTGAAGAGTTTAACCTTACACTTTACAGAATTATCACTGAACTCAGCAAAGTGGGTTAAAATGTAGAGAGATAATCAGTTGTCAGAAATGAATTACTTCTAAAAGTAATCAGAGGTATGCAAAGCCTCAAATTAACTGAAGGAATTGAGATAAAGCATGTTCTGTGCTGCCTAATGGAGTCATATCTCATCCAAATTCTACAAGACAAGTCATCTTCAGAAAATTCAGATTACTTCAGCCTATATTGTGCTCAAGGTTGACTTAGCTCTTGTTTTGCATATTGTAGTAGAGGCTTGACACATCTAGTGTTGTTGATGTAGTTTAAAACATGTAATCCAGAAGACTTTGTTTTATCATCCAAAATCTTATTTGTGCAGAATTTTAAATAAAAACATAAATTTTCTTTGTCAGGATAAATCTTTTTAAACCTAGCCAGGTTCTCCTCTCCACTCATGTTGGAGTGAAGTTCCACAGGTGACAATTTTCTGGCAACTGCCCAATTGGCCATTATTCATGCATGATCTTTGACATTGAGTATTGGCAGGCCATTCACCCTCAATTTATCCTGATTCTGATCGCACTTGACATTCACATGCGCATTCAAACTAGGGTTTCTGGATTGTGATCAAGAGCTACAACTCTGGTTGAATTTCCCCTCCCTAATCTAGGAGCACTGTACCAGTTGAGATCATCTGTAGTTAAGCTACTTACTGGAAAAATGTACTGATCTATTGGGAGAATCATGTATCATATTATCAAAAAAGCAAATTAATCTAAATGAAACCAAAGTATTTAAACTGAAAAATATTGATCAGCATATAAATGATAAGTAAAATCAGTTGGATGTCATTCTTCAACAGAAATAGCAGTTAACCATGACAATAAATGGATTTAAGAACATAAGAACATAAGAAATAGGAGCAGGGGTAGGCCATCTAGCCCTTTGAGCCTGCCCCGCCATTCAATAAGATCATGGCTGATCTGTCGTGGCTCAGTTCCACGTTCCCACCCTTTCCCCATAACCCTTAATCCCCTCGCTTATCAAAAACTCATCAACCTGCGTCTTAAAAATATTTAGCGAGGCAACCTCCACCACTTCAACGGGCAGAGAATTCCACAGATTCACCACCCTTTGAGTGAAGAAGTTCCTCCTCAACTCCGTTCTAAACTGCCCCCCCCCCCTTTATCTTGAGGCTGTGCCCCCTAGCAATTTGTAATTGGTTCATATAGCATTTATTTCTAAGTTCATAAATCACAAGATAATAGATATTTAAGTGGCCTTCTTTTTTAAAATGACTGATCTTTAAAAATATAAAATACAATATTTTGCAACAAATTTGAACACCTGCACCATGAGTGAAGGAGTGTTACATCATTCACTTTAGTCAGTTGCATTTTATGTAATCATTCTAACATGGGTTTGATATGAAAAGTGTAAGACGTGGCTTCTAAGCAAGCAGGAGAATGTTGGCAGTCACGTTCATGTGTAAGTTCTGGCCACTATGTTGTTTACAGCAAATCTTTTGAATATACTGGGAGACCATTTTGGCAACATTTCCACAAATAATCACATAACAAAGCTTAGGAAGAAAGCTCTCATCACATTTTATTGAGAGAAAATTACGAACAAATATGACCATTTTTATTGTTAATTTATAAAGTTAATTTGGGTGTTCTTTTGTGGCTACAATTTAGTGGTGTGATTGAAAAATGTGAGCAGATCCTTCCTCCGTGGTATAAGAGCATAGTAGATGGCTGTTTGAAAATCTCAGGTGGCGATGCATCGATTAGCTCAAATCAAGCTAGTGAAATGAAGTAGAATGGTTTTGCATTTCTAATGCATTATAATTTTATTTTTAAGCTATTGTAAGTGCCTAATTATAAGTTAACAGCAACAGTTAAGAACAGTAACACACACAGAGTTGTCAGCATATATTTAACACCTGCAGGAATGAAGATGAAATGTGTGACAAGCACAAAGGTAGGAACCACCCCTTTGCCGCTGCTGTGAACACTGCCGACAAATGCTGTACTTAGTTAAATGCTTGCTTTGCAGGGTACACAAATTATTCTTTACAGAAATTTGGACACACAGGTGTCCAAAACACTGATGTAATGATAACAGCAGGCGTTTTCTTGAAAGTTTTACCCAAACTGCTGATGGATTGCTAGTTGTCCTGTGTTCGATTCCTGGTTTGGGTCACTGTCTGTGTGGAGTTTGCACATTCTCCCATGTCTGCATGGGTTTCCTCCAGGTGTTCCGATTTCCTCCTGCAGTCCAAAGATGTGCAGGTTGATTGAATTGGCCATGCCAAATTGTCCCTCAGTGTACCCGACCAACATTGGAGTGTGGCCACTAGGGGATTTTCGCAGTAATTGACACGCTTGCACCAAACAAACCAAGGAACTTGTGGTTCAGACATGACAAAAGAGTTGAATTCCAGAAGTGAAATGAGAATGACTGTCATTGACATCAAGACAGCATTTGACTGAACATGGCATCAAGGAACCTTGGCAAAACTGGAGTTATTGGGAATCAGAGGAAAACTGTTTGTTGGTTGGAGTCATACCTGACACAAAGATGGTTACGGTTGTTGGAGGTCAATCAACTCAGTCCCAGGACATCACTGCAAGAGTTCCTCAGGGTAGTGTCCTAGGCCCAACCATCTTCAGTTGCAGCATCAATTATGTTCCTTCCATCATAAGGTTAGAAGTGGGATTGTTTGCTGATGATTGCGCAATATTTCACATCATTTGTGACTCCTCAGATAATAAAGCAGTCCATGTCCGCACGCAGCAAGACTTGGACAATGTCCAAGCCTGAGGCTAAATAAGTGGCAAGTAACATTCATGCCACGTGTGCCAGGCAATGAGCATCTCCGACAAGAGAGGATCTAACCATCACACCTTGACATTCAATGGCATTAACATCACTGAATCCTCCACTATCAACACCCTGGGGGTTACCACTAACCAGAAACTGAACTAGACCAGCCATATAAATATTATGGCTACAAATGTAGGTCAGAGGCTAGGAATCCTGTGGTAAGAAACTCATCCAGGACAAATCAACCCACTTGATTGGCACCCCAGTCATAAACATTCACTCCCTCCACCACCGACGCATAGTGACAGCAGTATGTAAAAGGTACACTTCAGAAACTCCCAGAGCTCCTTAGACAGCATCTTCTAAACCCTACCATCTAGAGGGGCAAGGGCAGCAGACACCAGCTTCTGGAAGTTTCCCTCCCTAACCACTTATCATCACTGTTATATATCATATGATATATTAATATATCACTGTTCCTTCACTGTCACCGGGTCAAAATCCTGAAATGTCTCCCTACTGGCACTGTGGGTGTGCCTACACCACATAGGCTGCAACAATTCAAGAAGGCACTTCGCCATCACCTCAAGGACAATTAGGAATGCGCAACAAATGTTTGCCTCGCTAGCAATTCCCACCTCTCATGAATGATTAGAAAAGGCACCACCTGCATTGTTTGTAATCCATTCCATGTTACATAGTTTGCAATTGAATTTTGATAGGTTGGGTTCATCCAGTATATCTATTTTTCCATCCATTTATGGATGTGGCTGCAAATTTGAGGTGTTCTTTAGCGTTTTAACTGAATTGCTACCTTGGGATTTCCTATGCTGCATTATCAAAATCAAATTCAAATAATTGCTTTGACTTTATAGAGTTTTTTTAAAAATAGGTTATAAGTACTGAATTTACCACAACAAAGTTCAGGAAATACTAAAAATTATTAGTACTTTCTGCACAGACATATGAGTTTTGAGTGAGAAATACATTGAATTTTTCAGCAGAAAATTTTATAGCAGCAGAGTGTTCCCTTTTTAAATTATGCCTTAAGCAGCTTCAGGTTTAGTTACAAAAGCATTTTGTAGGTCAAATTGAATAACCACCCAGCTTGTCTATTCTGCTGCTAATAATGTATGATTACATTCTAAAATGGCTAAATGAGAACAGACAGCTCACTAATGCTGCTTCCGTGCATCAGCATGTGGCAGTTTATTGCCTGCAGCTAATGTTAACACTGTATAGGTTTCTTGTTTAACCTTTAGCCTGCCATACAAATAATATGTAGAGTAAACGTATGTTCCCTGTTTTTCATCAATTCAGTCATTTTTCATTACGTGAATAATTTTGACATAATGCATTGTAAACTGCATGACAACATGATTTGTGGTGCCAATGCTACGTATGAACACGTATTGTTCTTGCAAGGTTAAAGGTTAATTCTGTGGAATTGATGAATTTGTAGAGGTTCGCACACTGCTATATTCTGGATTGGGAGCTGGAAGCTGTATATTTTACACCCCAGCGTGAGTTCCAAAGGTTAGAAAGCACTTCAGCTCAGTCCCAGTGGAGCTGTCAATGTAACAGGGGTCTCTGTTTCAAGTAATCAATGGCAATGTTAACAGAACATTCAAAACCATCTGCTAGAAGCGCAGCATTTACTCTATCAAATCCTAATATTTGCGGAAGACTGATCCCAGGGCCCAAGAGACCTGGAAGCAGGGGTTTCCCTCAGACCCTTAGGCAGTCTGGCAACACGTTTTGCAAAGATACAGTTGATGAATTGCTTTGATTAAAATGAAGGAAGTATGCACAATCCAATATGATTCTATTGGGCATAGATATTGAATCATGAACCAGCTTGCTACAAACTGTGCAATAGAGACTGAAACTCTGCTCCATTTAACTAAACAGCCATCTTTCTTAAGCTCCCTAACTCCTCTGCTCCAGAGAACCAACAAGTTCTTGATGTAATAGAACAGGAATTATATAGCATTTATCAGTTATTTTGTAAGACAAACACAGTCATAAAAATGCAGATTGGTAATATAAATCAATTGTATGGGGACCTGAATTTGAGAAGTTGGCACTAGGATATCACTGTCTGATGTTCTTTTATGCTTGCATTTTGGCCACATGTTATCCAGCATTAAACCAGGAAATGTCAGAAATTGAGAGCAGATCAGTCAGCAACAATAAATAGAAACGAAAAGCTATGACATTTTGAATGTACACCTGTCATCAATAGAAATAGTCAAGAAGAGAAGAGCTCGTGCAGAACCCTGCCTCAGAACTTCTTCAATCTGGCATGCTTAGAAATGGCAACAGACCAAACAGTACAATGAAAGGGAAAGTATTTTTATTATATCTGTCATCTGTAATCAGTGAGAGCAGCAAGGCAACTTAAGATTTGTGTTCAAAACTGGTTCTACTAATTTATTCTACCTTTTTAATTGACTTTTCAGTTTTGTACTATAACAATTCTACAATATAAGTCCCCTATATCTCAATTTTAACCACAAATAATTTCCACCTTCAAGATTTTACCAGGGGAATTTGGACAGTTTTCTCCTGCAACAGTGAATGATGCTCCATTTAGCAGATCACTCTAGAGCTGGTTAGATGCAGTCAGTTGAGACAAGTGAGCTTAAATAACAAGCAGCTATGGGACTCAAATTCATGACCTCTGGTCTGCTTAGTGTTTCCTCCAGCATCATAACCAAAATAGTGAAGCATTTATAATGGCAAAAATCTGCAAAGCAAGCCAGCTGACTACCCCGGATTGTCCTTTTTCTTATGAGTTACTATTGAAAAATAAACTCTGAAATAAAGAATATGAATGAGCAGTTGTTGAACAGTGGAATCTCAAATATAATTCTACCTAAACCTAAAATCAACAAGTCTACATGTGAGCTGAAGGCACATCTGATCATGATCTTTAATGGGTAAATGAAGAGTGCAGCACCTAAAGTAAATTGCAATAGTTCGTGAAAAATAGTCACTTTATTATGTCAAAATTTGTGACAAGTATAATTCTGATACTCTTATATATTGAAACAAAAGTAGGGAGATGCACACAAAATTTTTATAAAAAGTTACTTTCCTGGTGAAGCTATCCTATCTTTTAGGTACTTATATTTGATGTTGTTCCCAAATAATTCAATGAAAATGAGAAATTACACAGTGGGGAACAGGTGGTGAAGGTTTAGTGATCCAAGCACCAATGCTATCTGCAGAATCTGAGATGGTGGACTCTGGGCTAATTGATCACTCCATTAGGGTTTCTAATATCTTTTATTGAACTGTTTACTATTATGATAACTGTTTACTCAGTTATGGTACATGATTGATTGTTCAAGGGAGGAAAACAATGTAATAATCTGAGCAATGAGCATTTGTTAGTTTAATGTAACACTGAGAGAAGACAGTTGAAAAGCTGCACAAATTGCTGATGACCTGATGGTTCAAAAATCTGAAATAAAAACAGAAAATTCTCAGTGTACCTGGCAGCAAGTGTGGAGAGAGAAACAAATACAAAGTGGAAACTCTGGGAGCGAATCTTTGGGCTTGAGATCAGGAACAGAGTCAGGCTGGTTTCCTGACTGTGGGAGTGATCTTACCTTCTCATTCCACTGGCTGATGGGTGGGGCAAGCCGGTAAGATCATGAGAGAACTGGAAAATCTGTTTCACGCCTGATTTCTTGCCTCTTGCGATCTTACTGGGCAAGATCAGCCTCACGTCCGCAAAAGATGTGAAGCTGATCTCAATAGTTACATGCTATGTTAAGTAATATTTAAATATTACAACTGAGCTGGGGACCCAATCATCTGGACTTACTTGCCTCTGTGGCCTCGCCGGTGAAGGTTCTGCCCAACAAGGATCACGTGTGGTCCCCATCAACGGGGACCTGTCTTGATGACCTTGCTGGTAGAACTGGAGGCCATTGAGGCCCCTAGGATGTCAAGGCAGAGTGGGGTGCACCTTGGGCAGTGCCAGGCTGGCAGTGTGACCCTGGTGCCTTGGCACTGCCCTCTGGGACTCCCAGCCTGACACCATGACAGTTCCCACTCCCAGCCTGACACCATGACAGTTCCCACTGGGCACTCTGGCCCTGCCATCCTGGCACCCTGGCAATGCCAGATGTGGCTGGACCATTTGGCGGGGGCGAAAAACTGCACACTCTGTAGTAGTGATTTGTGCGGGGAGAAGAACCGCTGTGCATTCTGCAACAGCGATCAGTGGAGGTGATTTCAGCCGTGATTGACCCAGGCAGGTGGGGGTAGGGATCGGATGTGGAGCCCCAGTATAGTGGGATGTCTGATTAACCGTGACTGGGAGAGGCAGTGACCAAGCTCAGAGATCTATGCATGTGCATTGGCATGTTCTGCTGCTATCAGCTGGCTTTCGGGCAAACTAGGTCCCTCCCACACCCCGTGTTGGTATGGAAAACCGGTTTGGTGACGTTTCTTTTGATAGGTAAGATACAATTTTTAAGTCACCCAAAAATGGTGCAAATTTTTCCCATTTTCAAGCTCATTTGGCACTTAGAATTTTTTGGTAAGATTGCACCCCTGTGCTTGTCATCAATTGTGTTGTTAAGGATAAGTAATGAAGGTTGACTGAGATTTTCTGGTTGGTTATCAGTTTGCCAACACAACAGACTTTGGGAGGGTAGTGTGGGGAGACGGGTGCGGCCAGGTCTACATGCCATCCATGCCCACTTGCGTGGGGGCTGTAGCCAAAGATTGCCCTGTAGAGGGGAATCCCTCACACAGTGGTGACTGGCTGCACCTTACTTGTTGAAACATCTCTCAATGTAGTTGGATGCTCCTTTGAAATCAGAAGGTCTCTGAATGGCCCTACAACTTTGAAAGCTCACCTGCCACCTTTAATTGGACAGAAAATCTGTCTCTATGCAATTAAGGGGTTCCGTGGTCAAAATTCCAACCTGCGACTGTTCTCCAACACCACTGCTGGGATCAAGCTTGAGACTTGGAGACTTGGAAAGAACCACAGTTGCTGCTTATCATCCCAAGAATCAGTACCTATTGTGTTGCTGTCAACTCTCTTAAGTTCCACTGCCATTTAACACTCACTTGTGCATTGATTGGCAGTAGACGGCACTTCTGTCTGCCCTTGGAAGGAAGTCTCATCCGATTATCCAACAGCTCTTCCCATCTGATTTTGGGAAAAGTACAAATGTTACTTTCCCACCCTCCCCACCCTAGTGGGCAAAGTAGGCACACCACTTTGGAATCTGTTTGTGGGGGATGGGGGGATGTAAAATTCTGTTCCTGGCTTTTGCTTCCCATCCTTAAAGTGAAATTTTAGCCCCATTTCTTTCTCTGCAGATGCTGGCAGACCTGATGAGTATTCCTTGTATTTTCTCTTTTTATTTCAGATTTGCGTAATCAGCAGTGTTTTGATTTTGCATTGGTTGTCCAAAAGCTGTATTTGATTTTCTGATGAAATGCTCCTAAATTATTCATTTTATAGTAAAATTACGGTAATTAATATGCTGTTGCCATTTTGTTAATGTTCCATGCACTGAACAAGATTTCTTAATATCTGGATTACAGTATGAAAATGCCTGGGTTTCATGCACTTTGTTTTCACACTCCAAAATATTTCCTTCAAGACCCTTGATCACTGATTTATATCTCAATCTAAATTAGGTGTTTAACCCTATACTTGAAGAGCAATTCTGACTTAAACTATCATAAGCTAATTAATTCTGAGAGGTGCGTTCATGCATATTCTTCAAATGTAATAGTGAATGCTATTGTCAAATTTATTGGCTAATATACTGTAGCAAACATGTTGGTGGACTAAAGCCTCTAAATCAGAGGTAATAGGGTTAATTATTATCTAAAAATTGCTCTGTGGTTTCCAGCCTTCCAGCTTTGATTGTTTCTCTGGGGGAGCCCTGCCCAGATGGCATTTGACTGTAGGCTTTGACCTAAGAGGGGAGGGCCTGTGGGAAGAGGGACAAGGTGCATCTCATAAGACTAATTAATTTACTATTATAGCACCTGTTCCAGAAAAGATAGGGCTGTGGAGAAAAATGATCCCCAAGCACAGCAGTTGGCTCACTAGTAAATGGGTTTGAGCTGATTACATTAAGCTGATGCTTTGATCATCTAAAAGCGTTAAAATGGAAATATATGTATGCAGTGGCTGTCAACCTCAGTGAGTGTGCAGTGAGGACACTCAGGGTATCTTCCATTGTATCTGTTCAAGAAATAAAAAAATAAAATTTAGCAAATTTATATACAGGAGAAATTGTTTGCAATGTTTTACGTCTGATAAAATTAGTACTAATCCTTTAGGGCATTTAAGTGGAAATGAATAGAGTGAAAGTGAGAACAGATTAGCATATTCTGAATCCATTTGCAAGCGGTATATGTGTACAAAAGGATTTGCTTTCAGTAGTTATTATTCCATCGTGAAAGCTTAATTTCACAATTTTGCCCTAATTTCACTTGAAGTGGGCTCTGATATTTTGTGTAAACATTGTTGAATTGATTAAAAAAGCCTTCCCCAAGGACTGAACAACGAGTGTGCCTACACGTATTGCTCTAAGTTAATATTTAACTGAGTTTATTCATGCAGGTTTAGTTAATCTGTATTTACTAAATGTGAGATCTCCAAATTTTTAGATAGGTTTGGAAAAGAGCTATTTTGTTAAGTAAGATTTTGAGCAAGTTTACTTGGAATTTAAGTTCGTTGAATTAGCCAACTGACTCAATAATTCAGTATGTGTGACTCAGTGGGTGGTATTAAATGGAGGTGGTGGGTGTCTCACCACCTGCACATGGAGAGTTAATGATAGTCCTGTGTTTCCTGTTTAAAGGCCCACTCGGGCGCTTACTGGGAAGCAACAGACTTTCCCCAGGATCAAGGACACTGAGGTGGGTAGAAGTTGCACACCAAAAATGCCAGCCAATTAGAGGCTGATAACTCTTTGTTCTGACCAGGTTATTAACAGATCTAGGCATGGGTGAGTGATGGCAGGATGAAGATCAAAGGGAGGGTTGAAGAAGTCGACAGAATGGATGGGGTAGCTCTCAGCAGGGCTCCTAACCAAAGCCAGGTCCCTCATTCAGGCACTGGGTATCTGATAATGAGCGAACCCCTTCGCACCATGTGTTCCTTCAATCAAACGTATCAGGGTTTGCTTTCTGTACCTTCTGCAAGGTGAGTCTTCCATACTCAGTGGAAACAGGATGAGGCTCTGAATTGGGCATTAATTTCCACTCAAGGACTTCAATTGGTGGCGGAGTGGAAAGGTAATGCTGCCATGGACTTAATTAGGGCAGTGGCAGGAAGGCAACTGGATGCCCACCTTCCACCCTCCCACCTAGTTAAGTATCCCCCCACCAAACTTCACCATAGAAGGGCATTAAATTCTCTCCAGTGCATTCAAGCTACTCAAATCCCAGGGAAGGCTCATTACTATCCAAGTAAGTACCAGATGGACACGTAAGTCCACCGGTACTGCCACAAGGAAGGCAGCAATAGGCTCGCATTGGTTTTCCAGCTGGCAGCATCCCCTTTCCCCAACTGCCCGCATTAAATTCCACCTTCAATGTCAGTGTGAGTGACTGAGTGTCAGTGTGAGTGATTCAGTTTCAGCGCGAACAACTCAGTGTCAGGGTACGTCACTCAGTGTCAGTATGAATGACTCAATGTCAGCGTGAGAGACTCAAAATCAGCGTGAGTGACTCAGTTTCAGAGTGAGTGACTCAATGTCACTGTACGTCACTCAGTGTCAGCATCAGTGACTCAGTTTCAGTGTGAGTGACTCAGTGTCAGAGTGAGTGATTCAATGTCAGCATCAGTGACTCAATGTCATGGTGCTGCTTGATAGTGTTGTTGATGACCTCTTCCATCACTTTACTGATGATCGAGAGTAGACTGATTGGGTGGTAATTGGCTGGGTTGGATTTGTCCTGCTTTTTGTGTACAGGATATACTTGGGCAATTTTCCACATTTTTGGGTAGATGCCAGCATTGTAACTGTACTGAAAGAGTTTGGCTAGGGGAGCAGCAAGTTCTGGAGCACAAATCTTCAGTTCTATTGCCGGAATGTTATCAGGGCCCAATGCCTTTGCAGTATCATGTGCCTCCAACCATTTCTTGATATCAAATGGAGTGAATCAAATTGGCTGGAGACTGGAATCTGAACTGCTGGGACTACTGGAGGAGGCCGAGATGGACCGTCCACTCGGCCCTTCTGGCTGAAGAGTGCTGTGAATACTTCAGCCTTATCTTTTACACTGATGTACTGGTTTCCTCCATCATTGAGAGTGGGTGTATTTATGGAGCCTCCTCCTTCAGTGAGTTGTTTAATTGTCCACCACCATTTTTGACTGGTTGTGGCAGAGCTTAGATCTGATCCATTGATTGTGGGATCGTTTAGCTCTGTCTATCACTTGCCATTTTTGCCATTTGGCATGCAAGTAGCTTGTTTGTAACTTCACCAGGTTGACACCTCATTTTTAGTTATGCCTGGTGCTGCTTCTAGCATGCCCTCCTGCATTCTCGATTGAACCAATGTTGATCTCCTGGCTTGATGATTATGGTTGAGTGGGGGATATGCTGGGCTGTGAGGTTGCAGATTGTGCTGGAATACAATTCCACTGCTGTCGAAGGCCCACAGTGCCTCATAGATGCCCAGTCTTGAGTTGGTAGATCAGTTCAAAATCTGCCCCATTTAGCATGGTGATAGTGCCACACAACACGATGGAGGTTAATCTAAACGTGAAGGCAGGACTTCGTCTCCATGGGGACTGTGCAGTGGTCACTCTTGCTGATACTATCATGGACAGATGCATCTGCAGCTGGCAGGTTGGTAAGGATGAAGTCAAGAATGATATTTTATCTTGTTGGTTCCTTCACCGCCTGCAGACCCAGTCTAGCAGTTATATCCTTTAGGACCCGACCAGCTTGATCTGTAGTGCTGCTGCTGAGCCATTCTTGGTGATGGACCTTGAAATCCCCCATCCAGAGTACATTTTGTGCCCTTGCTACCCTCAGTGCTTCATCCAAGTGTTGTTCAACATGGAGGAATACTGATTCATCAGCTGAAAGAGGACAGTATGTGGTAACCAGTAAAAGGTTTCCTTGCCCGTGTTTAACCTGAAGCCATGAGACTTCATGGGGTCTGGAGTCAATGTTGAGGACTCCCAGGCAACTCCCTCCCGACTGTATACCACTGTGCCGCCACCTCTGCTGGTACAGTTGATTCAATGTCATGTGAGTGACTCAATGTGAGAGTGAGTGACTCAATGTCAGTGTGATTGTCTCGGTGTCAGTGTGAGTGTCTCGGTGTCAGTGTGAGTGTCTCGGTGTCAGTGTGAGTGTCTCGGTGTCAGTGTGAGTGACGCAGTGTGAGTGTAAGTATCTCAGTGTCAGTGTGAATGTGTCAATGTCACTGTTAGTATCTCAGTGTCAGCGTGACACAACGTCAGTTTAAGTGATTCAATGTCAGCGTGCGTGCGTGACTCAGTGTCAGCGTGCGTGACTCAGTGTCAGTGTGAGTGACTCAGGGTCAGTCTGAGTGACTCACTGTGAAAGTGAGTGACTCAGTGTCAGTGTGACTGATTCGGTGTCAGTGTGAGTGTCTTGGTGTCCGTGTGACTGTCTCGAGGTCAATGTGAGTGACTCAGTGTCAGTGTGAATGTCGTGGTATCCGTGCGAGTGTCTCAGTGTCAGCGGGAGCAAGTCAGTGTCAGTGTAAGTGACACAATGTCAGGTTAAGTAACTCATGTCACCATGCTTGACTCAGTGTCAGTGTGTGCCTCGGTGTCAGTGTGAGTATCTCAGTGTCAGTATGAGTATTTCAGTATCAGTGTGAGCGTCTCAGTGTCAGTGTGAGCGTCTCAGTGTCAGTGTGAGCGACTCAGTGACAGTGTGAGCGACTCAGTGTCAGTGTGAGCGACTCAGTGTCAGTGTGAGTGTCTCGGTGGCAGTGTGTGTCTCGGTGGCAGTGTGAGTATCTTGGTGTCAGTGTGAGTGAGTCAGTGTCAGTGTGAGTGACTCACTGTGAAAGTGAGTAACTGGGTGTCAGTGTGAGTGACTAAATGATAATGTGAGTGATTCTCAGGGTGGGTAACTCTGTCAGCGTGTGTGATTCGGTGTTAGTATGGGTGATTCGGTGAGAGTGTGAGTGACTCTCAGGGTGAGTAACTCTGTGTCAGCGTGTGTGATTTGGTGTCAGCCTGAGTCACTTACTGTCAGTGTGAATGACTCAGCATCAGTGGCTCAATGTAAGTACACTTGAATCAGTGTGAATGCATCAGTGGCTGCATGAGGGACTGAATGACAGGGTGACTGACTCTGCGTCAGCATGAATGACTCAGTGGAAGTGAAGCAATTTCAGTGTCAGTGATTGAATGTCAGCGTGAGTGTTTGAATGTCAGCGTGAGTGACTGAATTTCAGCGGAGTGATTAAATGTCAGCTGAGAGATTGAATGTCAATGTGAGTGAGCCAGTGTCAGTGACTCGGTGTCAGTGTCAGTGACTCGGTGTCAGTGTGAGTGACTCATTGTCAGTGTGAGCGACTCAGTGTCAGTGTGAGCGACTCAGTGTCAGTGTGAGTGACTCAGTGTCAGTGACTCCGTATCAGTGTGAGTGACTCGGTGTCCACGTGAGTGTCTTGGTGTCTGTCTGAGTGTCTCAGTGTCAGCGAGAGCGAGTTGGTGTCAGCATGAGTGACACAATGTCAGGTTAAGTAACACATTGTCAGCATGCTTGATTCAGTGTCAATGTGAATGACTCAGTGTCAGTGTGAAGGAAGTGTCAGGGAACTATAGACCAGTGAGCCTAATGTCAATACCGGGGATGTTGCTAGAATCTATTATCAAGGAATCCATAACTCGGCATTTGGAAGGCAGGGGTATAAGTCAGCATGGATTTACAAAAAGGAAATCATGCTTGACGAATCTATTGGAATTTTTTGAGGATGTATCTAGTAAAGTTGACCGAAGAGAACCAGTTGATGTGGTTTATTTAGACTTTCAGAAGGCTTTTGTCAAGGTCTCAAGTAACAGACTACTTTGTAAAGCTAAAGCACACGGGATTGCAGGTAGTGTCTTGAGATGGATAGATAGCTGGCTAGCAGATAGGAAGCAAAGATTGGCAGTCAGTGACCAGTAGGGTTCTACAGGGATCTGTGCTAGGACCCCAACTGTTCACATTATATATTAATGATTTGGAAGAGGGAACAGAATGTATTATCTCCAGATTTTTAGATGATACTAAGTTGGGTGGGAGGGTGAGCTGTGAGGAGGATGCAGATATGCTTCAATGTGATTTGGACAGACTGAGTGCATGCGCATCTGCATGGCAGATGCAGTTTAATGTGGATTAATGTGAGGTTAACCACTTTGGTAGCAATAATAGGAAGACAGATTATTACTTGAATAGTGTAAATTGAAAGAGGTGGATTCTTAACAGGCCCTTAGAGTCTCTGCATCAGTCACTGAAAGTAAGCACGCAGGTACAGCAGACAGTAAAGAAGGCAAATGGTATGTTGGCTTTCATAACAAGAGGATTTGAGTATAGGGATAGGGATGTTTTGCTACAATTGTATAGGGTGTTGGTGAGGCCACACCTGGAGTACTTTGTGCAGTTTTGGTGTCCTTATCTGAGGAAGAATGTCCTTGCTATAGAGGGAATACAGTGAAGGTTTACAAAATAGATTTCTGGGATGGCAGGTCTGTCATATGAGGAGAAACTAAATCAGTTAGGATTATATTCACTGGAGTTTTGAAGTGCGAGAGGGGATCTCATAAAATCTTATAAAATTCTAACAGCGTTAGACCGGGTAGATTCAGAAAGAATGCTCCCAGTGGTGGTGGAGTCCAGAACTAGAGTCATAGTTTGAGGATAAAGAGTAAACATTTTAAAATTGAGGTGAGGAGAAATTTCTTCACTCAGAGGGTGGTGAGTGTGTGGAATTCACTACCACAGAATGTAGTTGAGTCCAAAACGTTGTGTGATTTCAAGAAGAAATTAGTTTAGCTCTGGGGGCTAAAGGGATTAAGGGATATGGGAGGAAGCAGGATCATTATATTGAATTCAGTGATCTGCTATGATCAAAATGAATGGCGAAACAGGCTTCAAGGGCACTCAGTGTCAGTATGAGTGACTCAGTGTCAGTGTGAGTGACTCAGTGTCAGCATGTGTGACTCAGTGTTTTCAGCCAGTCCATTCTCTTTCTTTAACAATGATTCACTGATGTTGGGCGATTTTTCGATATGGCGCTTGAATAAGATGGCAGACTGCATGTCTTCTGTCCTGCTGCGCCATGAAATATAGCACAATACACCTGCTTGCGTAACTAATGAGGTGAAGTCCAAGAAGATTTTTTACCACTGGCTTCTGCTGTAGGAAATACTCCACGTTCCCACTTCAACTACAGGACTTGGTCTAGAATTCCACCCTCAGTGTTCAGCATTTGTGAAATTTTGGCTCCCAAAAGGCAACTGGTTTTGATTCAATTTGATTTAATTTTTTATTGTGACATATACTGGGATACAGTGAAAAGTATTGTTTCTTGCTTGCTATATAGGCAAAACGTAACATTCATATAGTACATAGGGGAGCAGGAAGTGATAGGATGCAGAATATAGTGTTGCAATTACAGGTAGGGTGAAGAAAAAAATCAGCTTAATATATGGTAGGTCCATTCAAAAGTCTGATGACATTCAGGGATGAAGCTGCTCATGAGTCTGTTGGTACTTGTTTTTAGACTTTTGTATCTTTTTCCTGATGGAAGAAGGTGGAAGAGAATATGTCCAGGGTGCGTGGGTCCGTTAATTATGCTGGCTGCTTTTCCGAAGCAGCAAGTCAGTGGATGGGAGGCTGGTTTACGTGATTGCCTAGGCTTTGTTCTTGCAGCCTTGGCCAGAGCAGGAGTCATCCCAAGCTGTGATATATCCAGATAGGATGCTTTCGATGGTGCATCTGTAAAAATTGGTAAGAGTTGTAGGGGACATGCTGAATTCCTTTAGCCTTCTGAGAAAGTAGAGACATTGGTGAGCTTTCTTAACTATAGGGATGGCATGGAGAGGCCAGGACAGATTGTTGGAAATCTTTTTTTTATTCATTCATAGGACACGGACGTCACTGAGTGGCCAACATTTATTGCCCATCCCAAATTGCTCTTGAGTAGGAAGCTGGTGAGCTGCCTCCTTGAATCACTGCAGTCCATGTTCTGTGCCATTAGGGAGGGAATTCCTGAATTTTGATCCAGTGACTACGAAGGAACGGCAATATATTTCCAAGTGAGGATGGTGAGTGGCTTGGAGGGGAACATGCAGGTGGTGGTGTTCCTATAGTTCTGCTGTCCTTGTCCTTCTAGATGGAAGTGGTTGTGGGTTTGGAAGATGCTGCCTAAAGATCTTCAGTGAATTGCTGCAGTGCATGTTATAGATGGTATGCACTGTTGCTACTGAGCATCAGTGGTAGAGAAATTGAATGTTTGTAGATGTGGTGCAAATCAAGTGGGCTACTTTGTCCTGGATGATGTCAAACTTCTTGAGTGTTGTTGGAGCTGCACCCATCTTGGCAAGGTGGGAGTATTCCATAACACTCCAGTATTATGCTTTGTAGGTGGTGGATAGCCTTTGGGGAGTCAGGAGGTGAGTTACTTGCTGCAGTATTCCTAGCCTCTGACTTGCTTTTGTAGCCACTGTGTTTATGTGGTGAGTCCATTTGAGTTTCTGGTCAATGGCACCTCCAAGGATGTTCACAGTGAAGGATTCAGTGATGATTACACCATTGAATGTCAAAGGACAGTGATTAGAGTGTCTCTTATTGGTAATGGTCATTGCCTGGCATTTGTGTGGCGCAGATGTTACTTGCCACTTGTCAGCCCGAGCCTGGATATTGTCCAGACCTTGTTGCATTTGAACATGGACTGCTTCAGTATCTGAGGAGTTGTGAATGGTGCTGAACATTGTGCAATCATCGGCGAACATCCCCACTCCTGACTTTATGATGGAGGAAAGGTCATTGAAAGAGCAGCTAAAGATTGTTGGTCTAGGACACTACCCTGAGGGACTCCTGCAGAGATATCCTGGAGCTGATTGACCATCCATAACCACAACTATCTCCTATGTTCCAGGTATGACTCCAGCCAATGGAGAGTTTGCCCCTGATATCCTTGATGCCACACTTGGTCAAATATGACCTTTATGTCAAGGGTTGCCACTCTCACCTCTCCTCTGGAATTCAGCTCTTTTGTCCATGTTTGAACCAAAGCTGTAATGAGGTCAGGAGCTGAGTGACCCTGGCGAAACCCAAACTGGGCATCACTGAGCAGGTTATTGTTGAGCAGGTGCTGCTTGATAGCGCTCTTTATAACCCCTTCCATCATTTTACTGATGAACATAAGAACATAAGAAATAGGAGCAGGAGTAGGCCATCTAGCCCTTCGAGCCTGCCCCGCCATTCAATAAGATCATGGCTGATCTGTCGTGGCTCAGTTCCACTTTCCTGCCCTCTCCCCATAACCCTTAGTCCCCTCTCTTATCAAGAACCCATCAACCCGCTTCTTAAAAATATTTAGCAAGGCAGCCTCCACCACTTCAACGGGCAGAGAATTCCAGAGATTCACCACCCTTTGAGTGAAGAAGTTCCTCCTCAACTCCGTTCTAAACCGCCTCCCCCTTATCTTGAGGCTGTGCCCCCTAGTCCTACTGTCTTTTTTGAGCGGGAAGAGTCTCTCCACCTCTATCCTATCCATCCCATTCATCATCTTATACGTCTCAATGAGATCTCCCCTCATTCTTCTAAACTCTAACGAGTACAAGCCTAGTTTATTCAGCCTCTCCTCATAGCTCAATCCCCTCAACTCCGGTATCAGCCTAGTAAACCTCCTCTGCACTCCCTCCAGGGCCAAAATATCCTTGCGCAGGTGCGGCACCCAAAACTGCACACAGCACTCCAGCTGCGGCCTCACCAATGCCGTATACAGCTGCAATCAAGAATGAATCAAGAGTAGACATAAGAACAAACATAAGAACATAAGAAATAGGAGCAGGAGTAGGCCATCTAGCCCCTCGAGCCTGTCCCATCATTCAATAACATCATGGCTGATCTGAAAGTGGTTCAGTTCCAGTTACCCGCCTGCTCCCCATAACCCTTAATTCCCTTATTGATCAGAAATCTATCTGTCTGTGACTTAAACATATTCAATGAGGTAGTCTCCACCGCTTCAATGGGCAGAGAATTCCAGAGATTCACTACCCTCTGAGGGAAGAAGTTCCTCCTCAACTCTGTTCTAAACTTGCTTGATTGGGAATTGGGAATTGCTTGATAGGGCGGACGCAACACGGTTTCATTAAAGGGAAGTCGTGTCTGACAAATTTACTGGAGTTCTATGAGGATGTGTCTAGGGCAGTGGATAGAGGAGAGCCGGTGGATGTGGTCTTTCTGGATTTTCAGAAGGCGTTTGACAAGGTACCTCACAAGAGGTTATTGCAGAAGGTCAGGGGACATGGAGTTGGGGGTAGGGTGTTAGCGTGGATAGAGGATTGGTTGTCAAATAGGAGGCAGAGAGTGGGGATCAATGGGTGCTATTCGGATTGGCGGTTGGTGACTAGTGGGGTGCCCCAGGGGTCAGTGCTGGGGCCTCAGCTATTTACCATTTATATAGATGATCTGGAGGAGGGAACCGAGTGCAGGGTGTCGAAATTTGCTGATGACACCAAGATTGGGGGAAAGGCAAATTGTGCGGAGGGTGTGGAGAGTCTGCAGAAGGATCTAGATAGGCTGGGCGAATGGGCCAGGAAATGGCAAATGGAATTTAATGTTGGCAAGTGTGAGGTGGTCCACTTTGGTAGGAAGAATGGTAGGAAGGACTATTACTTACATGGCGAAAAACTGCAGCAGGCGACGGTGCAGAGGGACCTCGGGGTCCTTGTGCATGAGTCGCAAAAACCCAGCTTGCAGGTGCAGCAGGTGGTCAGGAAGGCGAATGGGATGCTGGCCTTCATAGCGAGGGGGATTGAATATAAAAGTAGGGAGGTCTTGCTGCAGCTGTATAGGGCATTGGTGAGGCCGCAGCTGGAGTACTGTGTGCAGTTTTGGGCGCCGCACCTGCGCAAGGATATTTTGGCCCTGGAGGGAGTGCAGAGGAGGTTTACTAGGCTGATACCGGAGTTGAGGGGATTGAGCTATGAGGAGAGGCTGAATAAACTAGGCTTGTACTCGTTAGAGTTTAGAAGAATGAGGGGAGATCTCATTGAGACGTATAAGATGATGAATGGGATGGATAGGATAGAGGTGGAGAGACTCTTCCCGCTCAAAAAAGACAGTAGGACTAGGGGGCACAGCCTCAAGATAAAGGGGAGGCGGTTTAGAACGGAGTTGAGGAGGAACTTCTTCACTCAAAGGGTGGTGAATCTCTGGAATTCTCTGCCCGTTGAAGTAGTGGAGGCTGCCTCGCTAAATATTTTTAAGAAGTGGGTTGATGGGTTCTTGATAAGAGAGGGGATTAAGGGTTATGGGGAGAGGGCGGGAAAGTGGAACTGAGCCACAACAGATCAGCCATGATCTTATTGAATGGCGGGGCAGGCTCGAAGGGCTAGATGGCCTACTCCTGCTCCTATTTCTTATGTTCTTATGTTCTTAAACTGACTCCCCCTTATTTTGAGGCTGTGTCCCTTAGTTCTTGTTTCCTTTCTAAGTGGAAAGAATCTGCTTCTACCCTATCTAGCCCCTTCATTATCTTTATTGTCTCTATAAGATCACCCCTCAGCCTTCTAAACTCCAACGAGTTCAGGCCCAATCTACTCGATCTCTCTTCATAAGCTAACCCTCTCATCTCCGGTATCAACCTGGTGAATCTTCTCTGTACTCCCTCCATGGCCAACATATCCTTTTGCAAATAAGGGGATCAAAATTGCACACAGTACTCTAGTTGCGGCCTCACCAGTACCTTGTACAATTGCAGCAAGACCTCCCTGCTTTTATATTCCATCCCCCTTGCGATAGAGGCCAACATTCCATTTGCCTTCTTGATCACCTGCTGCACCTGCAAACTGAATTTTTGCGATTCATGCACAAGGACCTCCAGGTCCCTCTGCATAGTAGCATGCTGTTTTTTATCACCATTTAAATAACAGTCCATTTAGCTATTATTCCTTCCAAAGTAGACTGATTGGGCGGAAATTGGTCGGGTGGATTTGTGCTGCTTTTTGTGTACAGGACATAACGGGGCAATTTTCCATATCGTTGGGTAGATACCAATATTGTAACTGATCTGAAGACCATGAAACTTGAAGTTCTCAACAGTCTCTACCTCATCACCGTTGATGCAGGCAGGGGCATGCCCTCCGCTACGTTGCTTGAAATCACTGACTGGCTCTTTCATTTTACTGACATTGAGGGAGAGATTATTGTCATTGCACCATTTCACCAGATTCTCTGGTGGTCATTCTCCCAAAAAAATTCTAAGTGCTGAATTCGTGGAGAAAAAGTGTGTGAATCATGTTTGTTTTTTCAGTGGGAGTTCAGACTTGAATATCCCACACTCTGCTTTGCAGCAGTCACAATCGTGAATATAATTAAAAGTTGGGGGCCGGGGCTTATTCACGCCAGAGTCATGTGCAGCAGTCCCAATCTGTCAGCCTGCAGTTTGCTGGCAGCTCGATCACTGGCCAGCCTCGGACCCCTGTAGTGCTGCCTCCCCAGCCTCCCCCCACAGCCTGTTCGTGACACCCACAAAGATTCTTGAACATTCAGTGACGATTCCGCCCCCCGCCCTCCCGGGAGGCAGACCACCACCCTCCCCCCATGGGAGGCAGAACCCTCTGGCAGGCCATACCTCGCCAGCCCGCCCCGATTGCTGACCTGCCTCCGGCCACGAACAATCCCAATGGCAGAGTGGCAGCGGCGCTCCCCACCACACTGATCACTCCCTAGGCCCTGCCACCATCAAGCCCCACCCCTAAGTCCTGCCCCTAAGAGCCCACACTCCTTTGGCACTGTGTGATGCCTGGTAGACAGTGCCAAGGTTCCCCCTGGGCATTGATACTTTGCCCCTTGGGCAGTACCAGGGTGCACAGGCTGGAACTGCCAGGGTACCCATGCCCAAGGGGCACCACCTCCCCACCACTGGACACCCTGGGGGTCCCTGATTGCCCAGTTTCACTCCAGCGGGATCTCCTGCTAGTTCCCCAAAAGTGGGAAGCTATTCTAAACCCCACCGGAGTGAATTTGTACTGGCGGGGTGGGAGATGCTATCGGGCCTGGAGCATTTAGTCCCGGGCCCAATAATGACATTTAGATAACATTAAAAATAGATTAAAAGCACTTACCTGGTCTTCCCGCCAGTTTCCTGTATAGTCCTGACCACCGGATTTCCTGCAATGGGAGATGAGCATGCGTCAGGAACACAGGTGCGAATCCCACGAATCGGTGCACGCATGCATCTCCCAACTCGACCCGCCAAAAAATTAATGGATTGGAATAGGAGTATCCCCCCCTTTATCTTTTTCCTGTCCTCTTCCTTGTCGTTGTTTGAGATCCAGCTCACTAGAGTGGTGTCATCAGCAAACTTGAAAATGGCGTTGGAGCAGAATTTGCTCATGCAGTTATAAATGTATGAGTATAATAAAGGGTTAAGGGTACAGTTTTACGGGACACTAGTGTTGAGGATAATTGTGGAGGAGGTGCCATTATCTATCCTTACAGATTGCAGTCTATGGGTCGAGGATCCAATCATGGAGGGAGAAGTAGAGGCCTAGGCCACTGAATTTGGAGTTGAGTTTTGTTGGAATAATGGTATTGAAGACTGAGCTGTAGTCAGTAAATTGAAGTCTGAGATAAGTGTCCTTGTTATCCAGGTGTACCAGGGTTGAGTTCAGGGCCAGGGAGATGGCATCTGCTGTGGACCTGTTGCATCAATAGGGGAAGTGTAGTGGATCCAGACAATTTGGAAGACTGGAGTTGAAGTACGCCACAACGAACCTTTTGAAGCACTTCATAATCATGGATGTCAGAGCCATCAAGCAATAGTCATTAAGCTACGCTGCCTGGCTTTTCTTTGGTACAGAGATGATGGTCGGCTTCTTGAACCAGATAGGACTTCAGATCAGAGTAAGGAGCAATTAAAGGTGTCAGTGAATAGCCCTGCCAGCTGGTCCATATCTAAGTGTTCAGCCAGGGACCCCGTCTGGGCCAGTCGCTTTCAAGAAGGCCGATCTGATGCCTGTGATTGTGATTTTGAATACCAGTTTGACCAAGGCTATCTAAATGGTCCTCTCGCTGACCTCCTGCTCAAAACAAGCTAGAATGTGCCGAGTTCATTGGGGTGGGACATTGTTGCTGGCAATTCTATTCATTTTTCACATTGTAGCCTATTGTGTTGTGTCAACCTTGAACAGTGACCAGTTCACTGATTCGAAGCAGTCCCATAGGAGATCATGCATTGCCTTTGACCAATGTTACGTGACTTTCTTTATTGGATTATCCCATTTTGGTTTTTGTTTGCAGGCAAGAGCACAGCTTTGTAGTCTGATTTGCCACAGTGTAGACAGGGGATAGAATGGTCAGCATGTTTGATGTTTCTATAACAGTGGGCAAGGATGTTTGGGCCTCTAGTGGGACAGAGTCATGTTGATTAGGTTGATTGGCCATGCTAAAATTGCCCCTTAGTGCCCTGAGATGCGGAGGTTAGAGGGCTTAGCGAGTAAAGATGTAGGGATATGGGGGTAGGGCCTGGGTGGGATTGTGGTTGGTGCAGACTGAAAGGGCCAAATGGCCTGTTGCTGCACTGTAGGGTTTCTATGATTTCTATGATTCTATGATGGTAACTTGGTAGGATATTCTTGAGATTGACCTGGTTGAAGTCAGCAGCCATGATGAATAGGCTGCGAAATGTTTTCCTCAAGGCTATTTGTGGTGGTATATATTTCGTCTTCACATCTGCATGGAGTGGGATATAAACTGCTATCAGGATAACAGAGGTGAACTGGTTAAATACCTGAAGATTAAAGATTTACTGCGTATTTGTGAAACCGTGTGGGAGTGGGACAAGCTGAATTCCCCTTACAAAGAGCCAGAGTGAACTTGTGACAGTACTGTGTCTTTAAGAAATGTATTTAAATCATGTTTCTTTGTAGCTCCTAGACTTTTATCGGCACAGTTTTGTTTGTAACCAGTGTCCTGTATTGTTACTGAGACATATAAATGACATCATGTTTATTTTTAATTTGGACTAATGCAGTGTCCTGGGGGTTTATGATACTTTGGGGCTTGCTGAGTAGTGCTTGATTTGGGATGATTGACAAGTTAGGTGATGCCAGGGGACAGTTTTTTCCCCCGCATAAATGTGCAAGGTTTTAATTTCATTTTTCTCAGATGCAGTTTGTACTTAAGACAGAACGCAGTGTCTTTGGTTTTCCCCTCTCTCTGGAAGCTGGTGGAGGCAAGCAGTGTCTCTCTTCCTGGGGGTGATTTTCCCACCTGTGTGCTAATTTTCTACGCAACCAGGCACGCATATGATTCATGCATGTGTTCCCGCCATGAGCACATCACCCAGCGCTGAATTTCCGGTGCCATTTGATTTGTGCTGGAAACCGGCAGGAATATCAGGTAGGTACTGTACACCTTATTTTAATGTCATTTTAATGTGGGGCCTGGTGGGGATGGGGCTTGGGGCAACCAATGGGGTTGGGGGTTCCCGCTGCCAATCTGCATGGGGATTGATGGGGGCAGAGGAGGGGGTCTGCAGGTGGGGGGGGTGGTCTGCACTGTGGGGAGGAGGGGCTGGAGATCGGGGTGGGCTGGGGGAGTTTGGTCGGGGCTGGGCCTGGGAATGGTAGCGGGGGCCTTGATTGGGCTGTGGGGGAGTTGGGGGGGCAGTACTGTGAGGATCCCAGGCTGGCAAGCGATTAAGCTGGCCAGCAAAGTGGGAGGCTGACAGTTCGGGGCCACTGCGCATGCACAGAGGCTCACTGGTTTCAGCCACCTGAGCGGGAATAGGTTAACCCCTGAAATTTAATTATATTCATGCTGGTGACCTCTGCATTGCACAACTCTCACTGAGAAAACCAGCGTGAATTTCTCCAGTTTTCCCACAAATTCAACATTCAGAATTTTTTGAAAGAATTCCGCCCTCTCTCTCTCCAGAGGCTTTTTGGAAACTTCCAGGATTGGCAAGTCACAGAAGTTTAACCCAAAATTCAAAGGACCAATTCACAGCAGATGTTAAAAAACTGAAAAATCCAGCATCACGTTAGCATGTTGCTTTTTGTGCCACATCTAAAAAGGGGTGTATGTTTGTGGGTGTTGTTTGACTTGGAGCAGTATAATTAGCTAGCTGTTAAGATTTATACTGTATCATGTTTGATTCTTGTAATTAGTAAAACTTATGCTAAATCGTTTTATTATGGTTTAATTGTGTTCTTAAATAAACTTTGTTTGATAAAAGCTTCCTGGTGGATCACTTGAATCATACTGGAATAAAACACCTTATGCTCACCTGTGCCAAATTCAAAGTTCTAGCTTCTCTTTATAATACGTCTTTGAGTTTGAATTTCTTGCGTGGGTCATAACAGACTTGATGGACCAAGTGGCTCCCTTTTGTGCTGTAACCATTCTGTTATTCCGTGATTCTATGAATCTAGAAAGTAGCGATTTTCTTTTATATTTTTAAGTCAGAGAAATAATGTCAATGTTTATTTTGCTGGTTACTATTTTTACAAACTGTACAGGTGATCTATGTTTAAGAAGTTTACTTAATGACTTTAATTCTGTAAATTCATTTTGTTATCACCATGCGTCTGTACTTTTAACATTAAAAGAATTCTCTGTTTACATGGAAAATATTCTCTGGATAAAATTGACACTATGGAAACTTATTACCTGGAACATTCCAAATACATAAGAATAAAATTACTGGGACTGGGAGGCTCATTAAAAATAAATAAACGGCCTTGTAAATTTGCAGTTACCTTTAAGAGAATCTCTCTAGCATCCCAAACACTCTGTGGTGATTAATTTCCATAATATTGTGAATCTGGAGCATGGTGATGGCAACGTTATGTGGATGACAAGAAGCTTTGTGGTATAGGCTGAGGTGGAGTGCCTAGGGCTACAAGAAGATATAGATGGAATGGCCAAAGTGGCAGATGGAATTTAACCCTAAAAAGTGTGAGGTGATACACTTTGGAAGGAGAAATTTCACAAGAAAGTAGTCAATGAATGGCAGGACACTAAGAAGTTCTGTGAAACAAAGGGACCTTGGTGTATTTGTCCACAGATCTCTGAAAGTGGAAGGGCATGTCAGTAGGCTGGTGAAAAAAGCATATGGGACACTTGCCTTTATTAATCAAGGCATAGATTACAAATGCAGGGAAGTCATGTTGGCGTTGTAAAGAACTTTGGTGAGGCCACAGCTAGAGTACTGTATGCAGTTCTGGTTGCCACATTATCGGAAGGATGTGATTGCACTGGAGGGGGCGCAAAGGAGAATGTTTAAGTTATGAAGAGAGGTTGTGTAGGCTTGTGTTGTTTTCGCTGGAGCAGAGAAAACCGAGGGGTGACCTGACTGAGATGCACATGATTATGAGAGACATGGACAGAGTGGATAAGAAGCAGATGTTGCCCTTAGTAGAAGGGTCAGTCATGAGGGGATGTAGTTTCAAGGTGAGGGGCAGGAAGTTTAGGGAGGACGTGGGGAAAACTTTTTTTACCCAGAGGATGGTGATGGCCTGGAATGCGCTGCCTGGGAGGGTGGTAGAAGCGAGTTGCTTCACATTCTTTGAAAGGTATCTGGATGAGCACTTGGCACATCATAACATTCAGAACTATGGGCCAAATGCTGGCAGATGGGATTGAGTGGAAGTTCAGGTGTTACTAATATGTCAGTGCTGACTCAATGGGCCAAAGGACCTCTTCTGCACTGTATGATTCTATGATTTTAGACCATGAGATTTCTGATAAAAACATTGCTTTAGCTGTCAGATCTCCCTGCTGTTGCAAAGCAGAAAGTTGTCAGTTGGTTTATATAGGCAGCAACTGTAGTTTTCTGCTGGTATTCAGTCTTATAGATCATAAACAAATGAATCACTGATTGAGGTGGTAAACAAGATACTGCAGTTGGTTTCAGTTTTCTCCAGTTTAAGGGAAAGGGTTCAGGATGGATGGTGTGGGGTAGGTGGAACAAATAGTCTGGTTGCTTCTCTTATGGGTCCTTGCTGGAAAGCATTTTTTGGAAAGAACTTTGGTGAGGTGAACAAAGGATTGAGTTCAGACTTGATGTTTCCATTTGCAAAAAAAACACTACTTCTACGCATTGGAAATGTGTCCACTTGGAAGAGAGTATCAAAGGGATGCTGATGCCAGTGTTTCTTTATCTTAATACGAGGCACTGCTCTGAGCAAAGAAGGAAATGGAGGGAGCTTGATAATACACACTCCTATTATCACTAAGATATGTTGCTAAAATGCAAAACAGTTTTTTTGTCAGTATCTTGTTTACCTGTTTGCAAGTTAAAATATGTAGAGACATACTAATGTTTGGTTTAGTGATTCATTTTATGCAAAACAATGTCCAACTTTCTGCACTACTGAAAACACGTTTTGAAATACATCTCCCACATGCTATGTAAAAGGTTGTGAATTGTGAATGTTTTAATCGCTCTAAGACAATTAATTTATATAAAAGTTACGAAACAGTGACTGATTCTCTAACTGAAATTTTAGCCAACTAAAGTTAAGTGACATCATTTACCACCTTCTGAAAATAAGCAGCTGAATAACATGAGTGGATTAGTTGACATAAAATAGACAGTATCTGGAACTGCCAACTGGTGAAACATATTTGTAAGTAGAGCACTGGATTTAGTAGCTGTATATTTGACATTCAGGAACAACGCTTTTTGTTCTGCAGTATATTATTTCATATCCTTTATACTAAGACCAGTCACTGTGAAAATTGTCTGCATCTTTTTATATTGGAAAGGCAGCAAGCTGTCATCAGTAGTGGATGTTTATCTTTTTATGATAAACTTGATCTAATCAATAGTGGCATGTATAAAGATAGCCAAGAAAGTTAGTGGAAAGAAAGCTTAATTTACATTGCTCTGAGAGCTGCTGGCCAGTCAGAGACCAGCTACTGTACGTTGTTGACAGTACCGCCAGGAACAGTGACCACAGCTGATAATGTTCCAAGGCCTACCGAGAGGATCACTGCTGGATTGCTGAAGACAGGTCAGTTGGGGAGGATGGTGGTCATGAGGTGGAGATTGCTGGAGAGAAATGTTCGGGGAGTCAGAGGGAGGTCAGAGTATGAGACAAGGGAGTGGCTTTCAGTCCACTTCCTGAGGCTAGGTTCTTCCACTGAGTCCCTGTCAGCCAGGGACCCCCCAAATGGCAACATGTAAGCACATCTTGAGGTGCTCTCTCTCCAACTTCAGCTTTTTAAACTGTCAGGTAAAAAATACCCACAGCAGCTGTATCTCCATTGTGGAGGTAGAACCCTTCCAAAAGGAGACTTGAGACCACTGTTATAGCGAAGCAGGCAGGAAGGGCCTCAAAGCCTGTCTGAAGGATGGCTCTCTGATTTGCTCAGTAAGAAGTCTCACAACACCAGGTTAAAGTCCAACAAGTTTATTTGATAGTAAACCCACAAGCTTTTGGAAATGCTGTTGTGGATTTACTATCAAATAAACCTGTTGGCCTTTAACCTGATGTTGTGAGACTTCTTACTATGTTTACTCCAGTCCAACGCTAGCATCTCCACACCTTGATTTGCTGACAGAGCCCTGGTAACTGGCATGCTGGGTGGGTGGGGCAATAGGTGTAGGAGGTCTACTGGAAAACTATAATGGTGTTTAACAACAAGTCTTTAAATAGTCCACATTGGCTACACTATCAGGGTTGGAGGGGAGCAAAATCCAGGCCATCATGGGAACCTGGAATCACACGTAGGTCAGATTGCTGGGAAAGGTCGGATTCATTTTCTAAAGGACACAGTCCAGTTACAAGTATAAAGGTAGTGAGCGGAGCTGGTTGGTACAGTGGCACAGTGGTTAGCACTGCTGCCTCACAACGCCTTGGGTGACTATCTGTTTGGAGTTTGCATATTCTCCCCTTGTCTGCATGGATTTCCTCCGGGTGCTCTGGTTTCCTCTCACAGCCCAAAGATGTGTGGGTTTAGGTGGATTAGCCATGGTAGGTTGCATCTTCGTGTCAGGGGAATGAGCAGGGTAAATATGTGGGATTATGGGGCTAGGGCCTGGGGGGATTGTTGTTGGTGCCAAATGGCCTTTTTCTGCACTTTAGGGATTCTATGATTCTATGACATTTGTGAGCTAGTTAGGCTTTTGCAACAATCCAGCAACCCAAGATTATGTTATCTGCTGCCGGCCAACAGACAATCAGACTTAATGTGCTGAATTTTGAGGATCTCATGGGTTTGGGCATGGAGATGGACAACATGACCTCATCTCACCCTGGACTACCAGTTGGGCTTGACCTCTTTGAAGGTATATTAAGGCATACTGACAGAGGTCACCCCAGAACCACAACAGGCGGCATCAGGGAACAAATGAAGGTGGAAATGGGCCTCAAGTTGGCAGAATGGAGACAGCACTGTAGACAAGCTCAGAGGCCTTCCTGGTTTCATCTGCAGCCATAAACTGTGCCCCCCACCCCAATCCTGCTCCCAACAGTGGCCCAGCTACTGAGGCCTTTTTTTGAAGTTCAGTTAAAGAAGTTGGAGAAAGGGCATTTCCATCTTCGGACATCCTCTCCCTTGTTATCTGTAAGAACAGTCTATTGTTTCTTCAGATCTGGACAGCCTCGTGTTGCTTTAGAGAGCTTGCCGTTTGTCCTTAATTGGATGGTAAGCCTGCAGATGGGAAAAAAAGCACAGCTGGGTGTCCGTTCCCAATGCAGTATGGGTTTCAGCCTCCTGTTTGACCATGATGGATGGTTCCAGAACCATGGGGCTAATTCTGCCCAATGATTCTGGGTGGAGTTCACCCATTTTGAGACCAAATGCAGTGGTGGGCAGCTCCAACAGCGACTGTCTTGTTTACCATGAGTGGGATCCCATGCCAGATTCAGCACTTGGAACCTCATTAACTTAGCAAAGGCAAGTTCTTCCCCCAAATCTCCTGGTGGGCTGATTTGTCCTTACACCATCAGCCGGTGGGTTTGAAAGTTTCTGAACAATATTTACACTCTCTCCGGCCTGGCTGTCCTGGGGAGTCAAAGATTGGCATTTCGCCCAACTTCTGCTGCATCTCCATTGAGCGCATCTCACTTTTGTTCCTGTACAGGGCAAACTTGCACACAACAAGTGGGAGCGTGCCTAGACCGAGGAGGGAAGGATGGAAGAGATGCTCATTCTCAGAGTGTTTGAGGAGGCTTCTGCAGAGCTCGCCTATGAGGATTAGTCTTGCTCTTGTGGCAATGCAGAGCTTGGCTTCCTGTAACAACCTATGATGGGTCTTAGTTCCAATACTCACCCAATCCTGTAATTCAAAGTGAGTGCATTGAACTCTGAATTAGCTTCAGCTCATCCACTAAACTGTCCTTCTGTTTTTTGTAGGTACAACCAGATCTCAGCCAGCTAGCCAATCCATAGGCTATCTGAGCCCCTGAAACATGTCTGAGGATGAGAGAGCTCAGGAAAACTGTCAAAGGACTCACTTGCGCCGTCCACCTGCACAGAACCACAATGGGGCACAGTTCAAGGTTACACTTAGGGTCACTTTCAGGAGAACACTTCACCAACATATTCTCGCAGTAGTCAGAGGCGGGATCAGCCCAATTTTCTGGCACTCAGAGTGCTGCTGGAGACTAGCCACCTGCTTGGTCCCAGTCAGACAATGAGACTCTGGAAGTGGCTTCGAGATCAATGGTGGAGATGCAATGGAGGCAGTGGACTGACATACAAGTGCCTCAAAGCCACCATGGGAAGGTTGGCACTCACCTTGGTCCAGCAGCTCCTACTGAATTTGCACTTGGTCATTCACTCCATGGCGACACACTCTAGTGGGTACTATCAAGATGTGGATCACATCCCTAATATGCCATTCTAACAGGCACCCACCCCATAATCTGCAGGCTGCATACATCCCCTTCCAGTAATACATGTGCTAGCCCTTACACCCCTTGTTTGTCTGTGCGTCATGTCATCTTGTTGAAGTCCAGCTTCTCTCCCCTAGGATGTCCTTCTGCCTCCATTTTTTGTCTTCCTCACCTATTTCCTTGCTCCTCTGCCTGCTATCATGAGCCCATGCCCTTTACACCCCCCTCCCCTTGCAATGGCCCTCCTTCTTTATTTCCCCCTGGTGTATGACCTTCCCCATCCCCTCCTTGCCCAACCCCTTTTCCACATTGCCCCTTTTGTATTCGTTTGCCCAACCCCACCCTCTATCCTCATCTCGCAAAACAAGCTCTGTTGAACTTTGGATCATTGCTGTGTTTGTTGCATGAATCTTGCAGCACCGTGCTGTTCAGATAGACACTGATATGTGGCACCGTGGGGGTTGAAAGAGACCGCTGTGCAGCCCAACCACAGGTGCAGTACTGGATATAGTTGGTGACACAGATCCTGGATCCAACAGCATGGTGCTGTCCATGAGGACCAACTCAGCATGGAGTGAAGTGTAGAAACCGCTGTGCGTGGACAGGTTGGTGCACAGTGCATTGGTAGCAGCGCAGCACTATCGCAAGTAGGCTTTGGGAGAATCTTGAAGTCTCTGGTGATCTGACGATTGTCTTGTGTATACCATCCTTTATTAGTTGGATTTGACAATGATGTAATTTCCTGCGGCCTGATGGGATTCTGGTGACACCTAATTTAATGAGTATTCATGAGTTGCAAGTAAATGCAAATGGTATTTGTGTCAACTACCAGCAGGAAGATCAATCTGTCATAAACCAACACTGCCAGCAGATTTCTGACTTCTTGGCTCTCACTAGATTCTCTGCGCTCGCTCAACACCAAACCATGCTACTCTCTGTTTTGTGCATTAAGAGGGGCCTACTCCTTGGAATAGGGTTACACTTTGCTTACATAGCATAGGTTGTGAAATTGGTAGCAAGCTGAACATCAGAGTTTGTTGGTCCCATTTGAAATTGTTGCCATCCTGTAAATGATTTTGGCAAGTTAAATTCAGGGATTTTCCAGTACCACTGAAGGTAACCCCCGTGGTAGGAAGGGACAGCCATGCAAAACACCACAGACATCGATGGATTGGAAGATTCTGCCTGTGGCCAATGGTGAGTCAACTCCAACGCCAGAAGACATGTCAGGTGCCAGGGAGGGATGAATTGAAAAACCTGACCAATGTTTTTATGAGTATAAATAAGTTCCCAACTGAAACCAAATTTGCGGATATTTTTGGTCTGCAGAATTGTGTTCTTTATGATATGAATTTGAAACTCTTTCATTAAATCTTGCTTAGGACAGCTGTCAGAGGAGATATTTGAAGTGAAATTGGCCATGATTCTCCCAAATGAGTTCTAAGTGCTATCGCCAGTGCGAAAATTGTGTGTTTTCCACTGGCATTGGCAGCATTACTTAGATGGGATGCAACCATTTTAAAACTCAAAAAATGCCCCATATGAGTATTGTCAGGCCAAATGTGCCAGATGTGTGAGATGCCTGATTTGGTGATCAGCTGTTTAGCTGACATTCAAGAACACTTTCTGTTTTTTTTCCCTTAGTACAAGTAATGGAAGAATAACTCAGTTTCTCATTAATGTGGAAAACATCTCAATTTAGATCTTTGATGAGACCAAACTCTTTTTTGAGTTATAACAATGGATTTAGCTCTGACAGTCTCTACTGTTGCAAGAGCCCAGAAAAACATGATTGAAGCCTGTAACTGAACTGCTCCCCAAAAATTTAACTCAGGACAAGACTAATTAGATGTTCCGTGCAATGTCCATTTAAACTATGTGATATAACTGAATCAAACCTGCAGTTTTCCCTATGACAACTGCAATTCAATGGTTCCATCTTTCATATGGATGCATGGTAATAGAATGAGGTTTAATTCTCGTATAGGAGCATCAGGATGGTACAGTACACTAGGGTTTTGAGTTTGTATACAATAAAGCAGAGTGATATAGATTAACACATTTAATGCCTCACGAGTTCCCAATCTAATTGGAAGGCAATAGGGAGGATAAGTTATCCCAATACCAGTTTTTGCATGCCTCCTAATGAACAGTTGCCCACCAACTCACTCATAGATGTTGAAAATGTTGAGAAAGCCATCATAAAGGTACTTGTTTTCTTCATGTTTTTATAATGTTGCAGAATGCCAATGAATTACATTGAAATATTATTAACATTTCTTAAGAAGGTGAGCATTGATGAGGAGAATACAGAGTCATGTAGAAATATTCTGGCCTTTAATTAGCAGTTTTCACATGTAGGATTTGGCATGTTTGTTATGTGTGATACTGTCATAACTCTAAGCCCAATTTCAGATTCAGAATAGCCATTACAAAAGTCAGACTTGTGATACTTTTAAGAGCCAATGAAATAAGCCATTGTTCAAATGTACAAGATTCTGCATCTTCATCTCATACACCAATGGCAAAATTATTTTGATGTCTTATTTAACTAATATGAATGGTCCTTCTGAGGCTCTAATTGGGCAAAGGGAGGAGATAGGCTATAGATTTACAGAAAATAACAGCAGAGGAGCAGCCATTTAGCCCACTAGTTCTCTGCCAGCCAAAAGAGATTCATTTTTCAGCCCTTGGCAGCAACTGGTCATGGTACTTCATAGAATCCCTATAGTGCAGGAGGAGGTCGTTTGGCCTATCGAGCCTGCACAGGCAACAATTCCACCCAGGCCTTATCCTTGTAACCCCGTGTATTTATCCTGCCAGCCCTCCTGACACTATGGGGCAATTGATCATGGCCAATCCGCCTAACCTGCACATCTTTGGAAACTGGAGCACCCAGAGGAAACCCACGGAGACACGGGGAGAACATGTAAACTCCATACAGTTACCTCTGACTGGAACTGAACCCAGATCCCTGGCATTGTGAGGCAGCAGTTCTGATCATTCAGCCACCATGCTGCCCACTACTTCTAATGGATAACTATGTGGTGCATGTTTTAGAAGCTGCCAGCCTCTACCCACTAACACACCCTCTCTTGTCAATGCCACCACACCAGCACATCCATTCCCTGGTTAAAATAATTTCCCCTCAACTCCCCTTTAATCATTTAGCCCTATGTCTCCTGGTGACTCCTTTGCTTTTGAAGTAGGTCCTTCCATATTGACTCTGTCAATACTACCTCATTATTTTATGTTTTTAAATTAAATTTTCCCTCCTCTATCTCAAAGATAAAAATCCCAGCCTATCCAATCTTGAAGCTTGGCAGAGTTCTTCAAGCTTAATGTAGTATGAACTGATTGCATTAACAATGAACTCCTTGATTTGTCCTGGAGCTATCAGTCAATAAAGCTTTTAACAGCTAATGGACATCAGTTCCTTGTGTAAACAAATCTCAGCTAATCCCCTCCTTGATCTGCTCTGGATCTATCAATCAAGGTAAGAAGCCTCACAACACCAGGTTAAAGTCCAACCAGTTTATTTGATAGTAAACCCGCAAGTTTTTGGAAATGCTGTTCCTTTGTCAGGTGTCTGGAAGGTTCCCACTATTTACTATCAAATAAACTGGGGTTGGACTTTAACCTGGTGTTGTGAGGCTTCTTACTGTGTTTACCCCAGTCCAATGCCAGCATCTCCACATCATGTCTATCAATCAAAGCAATTCTAAGAGGTTTCAGAGCTGTTGGGGCTCATTCAAGATAGAAAGGGGAAATTTCCCTACTGAAATTGAATGCTCTTGTCAATTATAGCTCTTCAAAGAGGTTTCAGAGCAGCTGGGGCTTGTGAAAGAAGGCAAAGGGATCTCCCTAGTGAAATCGAATGCTTTTGTTGATCAAAGCACTTCAAAGAGGTCTGGTAATACCTCAGACTTCTGAAATTAACCAAAGACAATCTCTACTGTAGAATGTAGTGCTACTATAGAATGTAGTGTTGCTGTGATTATGGAAGATTCCAGGTGTTCAGGGCATGGATATTAAAGTAACCAGGCCATTTCAAATGTTTTACAGAACACAGTCATTAATAAAGAATTTTACCAGAAAAGTGCCTGACACCACCATCCTAATAATGGTTTTCACGTTTTCCAGAACTTTTAAGATCCAGGCCAGAAACTCCAAAATAAAAGCAAAATACTGCGGATGCTGGAATCTGAAACAAAGAAAATGTTTGTAAATCTCAACAGGTCTGACAGCATCTGTGAGGAGAGAATAAAGCCAAAGCTTCGAGCCTAGATGACCCTTTGTCACAACTAAGAGCAATGCAAATCAGCAGAGATTTAAACTATGAGGGTGGGTGGGGTGGAGGGGGTGGTTGTGTAATGGGACAAAGGGAATGTAAATGACGATGCAGAGGGCTGAGAAGGTGCTAAAAGTGTCCATTAAGTGATCAGAATGTGTGAATGGCAGAACAGAGGTACAGATGGTTAAGGGACTGCCTGGGGATCATGACAGTTGCCCTGAAAGGAGGGGGAGGGTGGGGAGGTGGGGGGAGCAGGAGAAGCAGGCAAGAAGGAGAGCTGGAATGAAGAAGTGGAAAAGTGAAAGTGAGAAAGAAGGATGACAAAATGGATGAATGAGATAAGAACATAAGAACATAAGAACATAAGAAATAGGAGCAGGAGTAGGCCATCTAGCCCTTCGAGCCTGCCCCGCCATTCAATAAGATCATGGCTGATCTGTTGTGGCTCAGTTCCACTTTCCCGCCCTCTCCCCATAACCCTTAATCCCCTCTCTTATCAAGAACCCATCAACCCGCTTCTTAAAAATATTTAGCGAGGCAGCCTCCACCACTTCAACGGGCAGAGAATTCCAGAGATTCACCACCCTTTGAGTGAAGAAGTTCCTCCTCAATTCCGTTCTAAACCGCCCCCCCTTTATCTTGAGGCTGTGCCCCCTAGTCCTACTGTCTTTTTTGAGCGGGAAGAGTCTCTCCACCTCTATCCTATCCATCCCATTCATCATTTTATACGTCTCAATGAGATCTCCCCTCATTCTTCTAAACTCTAACGAGTACAAGCCCAGTTTATTCAGCCTCTCCTCATAGCTCAATCCCCTCAACTCCGGTATCAGCCTAGTAAACCTCCTCTGCACTCCCTCCAGGGCCAAAATATCCTTGCGCAGGTGCGGCGCCCAAAACTGCACACAGTACTCCAGCTGCGGCCTCACCAATGCCCTATACAGCTGCAGCAGGACCTCCCTACTTTTATATTCAACCCCCCTCGCTATGAAGGCCAGCATCCCATTCGCCTTCCTGACCACCTGCTGCACCTGCAAGCTGGGTTTTTGCGACTCATGCACAAGGACCACAAAATGAAACAAAATAAATGGAAATGGGGTGAAGTTCCAGAAGACCATAAAGTACCCAATCGGAAGATGAGGTGCTGTTCCTCTAGTTTGCATTGGTGTTCCATAGAACATTGCAAATGGCCAAGGACGGACATGTAAACAAAAGAGCAATGTTGTGTGTTGAAGTGGCAAGCGACAGGAATGTCTGGGTCCTGCTTCCGGATGAACTAAAGGTGTTCAGCAAAGTGGTCATCCAGTCTGCGTTTGGTCTCTCCAATATAGAGTAGGCCACACTGGGAGCAGCAAATGCAATAGACCAGATTGAAGAAAGTGCATGTGAAGCTCCATAGTGTTTTGTGAAGTTAACCTCAACCCTAAGTTTTACATTTGATTTTGGCATTTGTGAACATAAGAAGTTTCACTCCAGGTATGATCCAAGTGACTCACTAAGAAGCTTTTATCAAAGAAAGTTTATTTAAGAGCACATAAAATATAACATAAATTAGCGTATCTTTTTGGCAATTATAAGACTTAAGCATGGCACAGTATAATTCTTAACAGCTTGTTATCTACGTTGTTCCAATTTAAAGCAATACCCCATAGACATGCACCCTTCTGCAGAATTAGTTCTGAAACTAAGTATGCTCACATGACATTAGATTTCCAGCTTTTCAGGGACTGCTAGAAACTTCCTGCAGAGAACCATGATTAAAATACATTTCTTAAAGGCACAGTATCACCACAGGACAATAAAGAGAAATCCAGCCAAGAGAGCCCCATCCCAAAGGAGACACCTGAGGGCAATCCCTTCCCCCCCAACTGAGCTCCTCTAATCCACAGGTTGCTTGAGATACCACCCCCTGCAGCCTGGTGGGGACAGAGGAGACGATAGGCACAGTTGGAGGCAGTACTTACCTCCTTTTTGCCGCTCGAAGTCCATGCTGCTTGGCCCCCACCTGTCAGTTGCATGAGACTTCCATTATGAGGGATGGTAGCATGCAATGAGGCTAGAGCATCTGGCCTCAAACCCGGTAATTATATTTAAATGGTTTTAAATTTGTTTTGATCAGGTTCTCGCCTTGATCTTATCAGGAGCAACAGGCCAGGAGACTCGCTGTGGATTTGATGCAGGGCAAGATCTTGACTTGGCTCTCACCTGATTCAGTGCTCCATTGGGAATCACAGCCAGGGCTAATGGCCAAGGGGAATTGCCCCCATTATGTTGTGCAATATTACTAACAAAAACATTTGTATAATATTTTACCATGATTGTTTCATGCAATTTCAACTCTCTTACTCATTTTTGCGAAATTGTGACCCAATTTTATCCTAGCATATTGCAATATACCAGTTCACCTTAAGTTTAATGTCAGCTGATTTAACTGCTGCACTAGGAGGATAGCTGAACATCTAATTGCTCATGATTGCTCATGAACCAAAACAATTCATTTATGCATGTCAAACTCAAAACTGATTTTTTTATTCATTCATGGGATGTGGTGTTTCATTGGTGAGGCCAACATTTATTGCCAATCCCTAATTGCCCTTGAGAAGGTGGTGATGAGCTGCTTCTTGAACTGTTGCCGTCCATTTGGTGTAGGTGCACCCACAGTGCTGTTAGCAGGGGAGTTCCAGGATTTTGACCCAGTGACAGTGAAGGAAAAGCAATATGTTTCCAAGTTAGGGTGGAGAATGGCTTGAAGAGGAACTTCCAAGTGTTGATGTTCCCATGAATATGATGCTCTTGTCCTTATATATGGTACAGGCTGTTGGTTTGGAAGGTGCTGTCTAAGGAGTCTTGGTGAGGTCCTGTAGTGCACTTTATTGATGTTACACATTGTTGCTGCTGTGTGTTGGTGGTGAAGGGAGTGAATGTTTGTAGATAGGATGGCAATCAAACAGTCTTCTTTGTCCTCGATGGTATCAAGTTTCTTGAGTGCTGTTGTTGGAGCTGCACACATCCAGGCAAAGGGAGAATGTTCCACCATATTCCTGACTTGAATCATGTAGATGGTGGGCAGACTTTGAGGAATCAGGAGATGAGCTACTTGCCTCTGATCTGTCAGAAGCTGCAGGTAAGAACAGACTCCTTTTGCAAACCACTTCAAAGAGGAAATTAAATCTGTCAACATTTCAGTCAAGGTATAAGATAAGATATAGGAGTAGAATTAGGCCATTCGGCCCATCGAATCTGCTCTGCCATTCAATCATGGCTGACATTTTTCCCATCCCCTTTCTCCTGCCTTTACCCCATAACCCCTGATCCCCTTATTAATCAAGAACCTATCTATCTCTGTCTTAAAGACACTCAGTGACCTGGCCGCCACAGCCTCCTATGGCAAAGAGTTCCACAGATTCACCACTCTCTGGCTGAAGGAATTTCTCTTCGTCACTGTTTTAGAGGATTGTCCCTTTAGCCTTAGGTTGTGCCTTCTGGTTCTAGTTTCTCCTACTTGTGGAAACATCCTCTCCATGTCTACGCTATCCAGGCCTCAGAGTGTCCTGTAAGTTTCAATAAGATTCCTCCCTCATCCTTCTTAACTGCAACAAATACAGACCCAGAGACCTCAATCGTTCAAAATCAAGGGGTACTTGAGATGCATTCAACTGTGAAGGGAAATAAAAATAAATGCAGATGGCTTGAGGATAATAGAAATCCATTGAGTTGACAGCTAAGTCTTTTACGAGGTATTGCATGTGCAACTTGTTGCAGATCAAAGATTTCAAGTGCAACGGTGACGGTTTCAGTGATTTCAGCTTGCTGGGGACCCTCAGCAACTTCAAAGCTGTGTGCATACATTGGGGCTGAATGCACAGCTGTACAGACTGGACTTCCCACCCCCAGGTGAAATTGGCAGCTCTCTGTCAGTGGACTTCAAAGCGGTCTACTCACACCTGCAGCTTCTGATAGGAAGAAAGGAAAACCTCTGCTACAGAATGGAGTGCTGCAATAATTTAAAATCTTGGCAGATGACTGGTGGACATGGAGATTAAAGTGACCTGGTCACTTCAGAATTTGCACATCTGACAGGCAGGAATGCAGGTATTGACAACAGGGCTGCCTGAAATCGCCATGCCGGGGTGATCGTCCAGGGCTAGAAGGAGTAGTCTAGCCATGACACTGTCATCCCAGCTGAGAGTGGTGAAGTCAGCCCTTTGCCCTGTGCCTGAGTTGACCTAACCCCCAGGACCCCTGAGGGACCTTTCCTCTGCAGCCTGACAGCAACAGAGGAGCAGCACTGGATCTTACTTAAGGTGCCAGGCCAGGTGTCAGTGCCAGGGTCACAGGGAGCAATGTGCTATTGGCACTGCCAAGATTCATGGTCTGAAGGGGTCTAAGTGGAGATCTGAGGGGGGAGGGGAACTGAGGGGCTCTGAGGGGAGGAGGTCAGGTAAAATCACCCTCATGCTTGCATGGTGTGGGTGAGGGGTGGTGATGGGGGGAAGGTGCCCCTCTTTGGTGAAGGGTTAGTGGTGCTCCCCCTTGTCAGTGTGGTATCCACCATTTATGCCTTTGTGGGAGGGAGGGGGCGCTGTCTCCAAGCACAGAGATCAGGTTGCCATTTAAAAATGGCAGCCAGATCTCACAACACTGGGGCTGACCGGTGGGTTGTTCACAATGAATAAATTGGCACCTATCAGGTGGCAGATTCCTTTTAGGAAAGAGATGAGGAGAAATTTCTTCATCAGAGAGTGGCAAGCCTGTGGAATTTGCTACCACAGATAGCAGTTGAGGCCAAAACATTGTTAAGAAGGATTTACATTTCACTCTTAGGGTGAAGGGGATCAAAGGATATGGGGGAAGGTGGGATCAGGCTATTGAGTTGGATGATCAGCCATGATCATAATGAATGGTAGAGCAGCCTCAAAAGATTGAATGGCCTTTTCCTGCTCCTGTTTTATGTTTCTAAGTATAATAATTCAACTTATAATTAAATTAATTTCAGAAAAATTGGTGTTTGGAAGAAAAGGGTTATTTGACTCTGGAGTTCATTTTTAAATGATGATAAGGAAAGACTTGCTTGTGTCTTTCACAACTTCAGGGTGCCCAAATAACTAGTTGTCTGTCATTCCTGTCGCCATGGAACTGAGGCCTGCAATCCTTTTTATGTTTGAATCTGAAGTACTCAAAACAACGCTTTAACAAGATACATATGGGCCAGATAGTTTCTAATGTTTCAAGATATTTCTGTCACTGAAAACTAGCAAAATGCTAGTTTTCAGTGACAGAAATATCAAAACATGAATCTTAGAAAATAATGCAAAATACAAAATGGGAGAAACATGTGTGAGAGTACTGCAAAATAAATTACACTGGGATAAAACTTTTGAAAACTGAGCCCATGATCTTTACATATGTAATTACTTCAGTGGAAGAGCTGCATCAACATAAACATTGGACTGTGGTTGTGATAATCTCATTACATTTAACTGTTGTTGGTTGGAACGGATTACAGGCTGTTGGGTAAAGCTTAAAACAGTGAATAGCATTTCAGAGCTTGAAATAATTTTCAGCAAATTAAATTTAATTTTTTCTGAGGATTTATCATTTATTCATTGCGGATGCAGACCTACAGGATGATGCAAACATAGAAACATATTAAACTATACTTCTTTTATAGTACACATCTTTATCTTTATGCATAGACGTGTCTAATGAGCAAAGACAATGGCACTAATTTTGAATGGCATCATTCATGACAAATGTGGATTAACAAAGGCTTTGAATGTTTGCTCATTATTTTTAACTGGGTAACTCACTTCTCCTGGATCAGATGTTGCTGTTGTTCCTTAGCTGCACATAACTTAATACTGACATGGATTGCTTTTGTGTTTGCTCATTTTGTAAAACTGCAACTGTTTACTGAGCACCAGTTGAGTTGGATTAGTGTTTCCTGCACCTTATCATAATATTGGCAACAGAGCAGCTTTTACATGTTCATTCTTTCCAGTGTGTTTGTAGTTTTCACTCTTGTTTCTTTGACTAATAGCTTCTTGGCTTTTGGTGGGAGGAGGGAGCATTCAGTGTATCACATCTGTGATTTAGGTTAACAGTTACCCGGAAGCTGAGATAAGCTTTCTTCACTAATCAAACTTTTCTTGCAGTCTTGTTTTGACAGATGGTAAAGGCAACTAAGGTTCACCTTTGAGTTTAATCTACTGACTTAGAAACCACCACCTGCCCAGTGGTAAAACTATCTTCCTTGTCTGAGCATATATTGAAAGTGTTGTACCTTTCTAATCCCTGGTGTAAGAATATATACAATTAAAGCCGTACTGTGTGCCAGTCCAATTTCAGGAAGAAGTCCCACAACACCAGGTTAAAGTCCAAGAGGCTTATTTGGCAGCACTAGCTTTCGGGAATCCAATTTGCCATTAGGCCTCATTTAAATGCTATCAGGAAGGTCGAGAATAGGTCAGCTCTCCAGCTGAGTTGGCCAGGGAGGAACCTCAAACACACTAGCAATGGGTTGGAATTTCTCTCTGAATCTAGAAGGAGAAGTCCTGCTTCTGTGTTGAAAAGATATAAGTTGAAAATTTAAAGACCGCTATTTAATTTGCCTTTGTACAACCAAGCCAATGGTTCTTCAAGGATTTGCATCTAAATTGCACATTCAGGATTTAGTAACTGTTGGAGAACCTCCTCTTCCCAGCCCATGCCCCGCTACCTCTTCTCATCTTCCTGAGGCTCCATGAAATTTTGAATAGGTGGCACGATGGCAAAGTGGTTAGCACTGCTGTCTCACACTGCTAGGGACCCAGGTTCAAATCTGGCCTTGGATCATTGTCCGTGTGGAGTTTGCACATTCTCCCCGTGTCTGTGTGGGTTTCCTCCCAGTGCTCCAGTTTCCTCCTACACTCCAAAGATGTGGTGTTACAGAGACAGCCTTGGATGGGATTGTTGTCAATGCAGCTTGATGCGTCGAACGGCCTCCTTCTGCACTGTAGGGATTCTATGATTGGTTCTATGACAGTAACCTTATTTAATGGCTTTGAGACTAAACTAATGGGATGAATTTTCAAATGGTTATAGAGATGGGGCCTGAGGCAGATGGGCCTGCAATTTCCTGCCACTAGTTGGCATGCCAATTTGTAACCATGCTTCTGCCTCAAGGCCATTTTTGAACAAGCTGATTCATGGGGAAAAGGGTTACCACGCACAAGTGGAAGGTGGACAATTAACTATTTTTATGGTTCTATTAGGGTCACTCTGCTAATACTGACTAGAGTTTTCCAGCCTGCTTGTAGGTTTTCCGCTGTGGCTGAAACACAAATTGTGAGATAAGAACATAAGAACTAGGAGCAAGAGTAAGCCATCTGGTCTCTCAAGCCTGCTCTGCCTTTCAGTATGATCATTGCTGATCTTTTTGTGGGCTCAGCTGCACTTAGCCACCCGCTCACCATAACCTTTAATTCCTTTACTGTTCAAAAATTTATCTATCATTGCGTTAAAGACATTCAATGAGGTAGCTTCAACTGCTTCACTGGGCAGGGAATTCCACAGATTTAGAACAAAAACAAAGAACAAAGAGCAACCCAGCACGGGAAACAGGCCCTTCGGCCCAACGAGCCCGCGCCGCCGCATCCTCCTACACCTACCCTGCCCTGTGTGTATGTGAGTGGAACCCCTAACTTAGCCAGATTCAGGGGAGAATCGTGTCAATTTGGTGTACCAATCAGCCTAAGAGCACATCTTTGGGGTGTGGGAGGAAACCGGAGCGCCCGGAGGAAACCCACGCAACCACAGGGAGAATGCGCAAACTCCCACAGACACAGGCCCAAATCCATGTATCTGCACAGCTAGCAGTGCTAGTCACTGAGCTGTTGTGGCACCCGTCTACTGGTCCAGGATCAAGCACACACACCGACATGAAGTACTAGGCCACTCCTGGAACCTCCAAGAGCAGCCCACGCACGACCCACCGTGTGCGTGCCCCTTGTTTGACAACAAGGTGGACCGACACCTGCGGAATAAAAAGACAAAAACGTTGACATGCAAGTCTCCATTTCCGGTGTCGTCCCGAGGCTCTGACCCTATTTAATACCCTTTACTATAACCCTCCATCCTTGTTTCGCTCATGTGTCTATCTAAGTAAACCTTAAACAAGTCCAACGTGCCTGCCTCCACCACCCTACTCGGTAGTGCATTCCATACCCCCACGACCCTCTGCGAGAAGAACCTTCCTCTCATATCCAAATTATACTTCTCCCCCCTCACCCTTAGATCGTGACCTCTCGTAATTGTCCTCAATCTAGGGAACAGCCTATCACTATTGACTCTATCTATTCCCTTCAGTATTTTATATACCTCTATCATGTCCCCCCTTAATCTCCATCTTTCCAAGGAGAAGAGTCCCAGTTTCTCCAACCTTTCCTCGTAACTCAGTCCTTCCATGCCAGGCAACATCCTGGTAAACCTCCTCTGCACCCTCTCCAGAGTCTCTACGTCCTTCCGGTAGTAAGGTGACCAGAACTGGACGCAGTACTCCAAATGCGGTCTAACCAACATTCTGTACAACTGAAGCATTAGACGGCAGCTCCTATACTCTATACCCCTTCCTATAAAGGCTAGCATTCCATAAGCTTTCCTCACAACCTTCTCTACTTGTGTCGCCACCTTCATAGACTTGTGAACCTGCACTCCCAGGTCCCTCTGTATTTCTATACTCCTAATCGGTCTACCTTTTATCACGTAGCTCCTCTCTGCATTATTCCTTCCAAAATGCATCACCTCGCATTTGTCAGGATTAAATTCCATCTGCCACCTATCTGCCCAATATACCAGCCTATCTATATCCTGCTGTATCACCTGACATTCCTCCTCGGTATCCGCCAATCCTGCCATCTTGGTGTCATCAGCAAACTTGCTGATCACACCACGTATGCTCTCTTCCAAGTCGTTTATGTATACTACAAGGAGGAGAGGTCCCAGTACTGAGCCCTGCGGCACACCACTGGTCACTGGCCTCCAGCCCGAAAAGGTCCCCTCGACAACTACTGTCTGTCTCCTATTGCCCAGCCAGTTTTCAATCCACCTAGCTACTTGTCCTTGTATCCCATGTGCCTTAACCTTTTCTACCAGCCTACCATGAGGGACTTTGTCAAACGCCTTACTGAAATCCATATAGATGACATCAACGGCTCGCCCATCGTCAACCGTTTTTGTCACCTCCTCAAAGAATTCTACCAGATACATAAGGCAAGACCTCCCCCCAACAAAGCCATGTTGCATATCCCTAATCAGATTGCAACGCTCCAAATGCTCATACATCCTACCCCTAAGAATTTTTTCCAATAATTTTCCTACCACCGATGTCAAACTCACTGATCTATAATTATTAGGGTTATCCCTACTACCTTTTTTAAACAACGGTACAACATTAGCTACCCTCCAGTCTTCTGGGACCTCACCTGTGCCCAAAGAAGAGACAAGGATTTGTGTCAGAGGCCCAGCAATTTCATCTTTCACCTCTCTAAGCAGCCTGGGATAAATACCATCAGGCCCTGGAGCTTTATCCGTCTTTATGCTACCTAAAAGGCTTAGCACTTCCTCCCTCGTAATGGATATTTCCTGCCACTGATCCACAGCTCCCTCCAAGACACTGCACGACACCGAACCCCTCTCCTTCGTGAATACCGATGCAAAGTATTCATTCAGGATCTCCCCCATTCCCTCCGACTCAATACATAACTCCCCTCCTTTGTCCCTAAGAGGACCAATTTTCCCTCTAACCACTCTCTTGCTCCTAATATAGGAGTAAAATGCCTTTGGATTTTCCTTAATCCTATCAGCCAAAGCCATTTCATGCCCTCTCTTCGCCCTTCTAACTCCCCATTTTAGCTCCCTCCTACTCTCTCTATATTCCTCCAGCGCACTCTCCGTACCCAGTTGTTTTGACCTAACATATGCCTCCCTCTTCTTCCTGACCAAGTCTTCGATACCCCCTGTAATCCATGGCTCTCTAATCCTACCTTTCCCATCCTTCCGCTTAACTGGCACATGCCTTTCCTGCAACATTTTCAGTTCGCCCTTAAAAGCCTCCCACTTGCCAACCGTGGACTTGCCAGCTAACAGTCCCTCCCAATCAGTGTCCTTCAGCTCCCTCCTAATCCGGCTATAGCTCGCCTTCCCCCAGTTCAGCACCCTCCCCTTCGGACGGCACTCATTTACAACCCTTTGTGTGAAGAAGTTCCTCCTCAACTCAGTCCTAAATCTGCTTCCCCTTATTTGAGGCTATGCCACCTAGTTCTAGTTTCAGCTGCCAGTGGAAACAACTTCGCTGTTTCTATCTTATCTATTCCCTTCATAACTTTATATGTTTCTATAAGATCTCCCCTCATTCTTTTGAATTCCAATGAATATAGCCCCAATCTCATAGAATCATAGAATCCCTACAGGTACAGAAGGAGGTCATCCGATCCATCAAGCCAACCACAATCCCACCCAGGCCCTACTCCTGCAACCCCACATATTTACCCCGCTAATCCCCCGACACTAAGGGGTAATTTAGCATGGCCAATCAACCTAACCCGCACATCTTTGGACTGTGGAAGGAAATCAGAGCACCCGGAAGAAAACTACGCAGAATGGGGAGAAAGTGCAAACTCCACACAGACAGTGACCCAAGCCGGGAATCGAACCTGGGTCCCTGACGCTGTGAGGCAGCAGTGCTAACCACCGTGCCACCTACTCAGACTGTCCTCATAAACCAACCCTCTCAACTCCAGAAACAACCTAGTGAATCTCCTCTGCACCCTCTCCAGTGCCAGTATATCCTTTCTCAAGGAAGGAGACCAAAACTGTACACAGTACCCCAGGCGTGGACTCACCAGCACCTTATATAGCTGCAACATAATCTCGCTGTTTTTAAACTCCATCCCTCTAGCAATGAAAGACAAAATTCCATTTGCCTTCTTAATTACCTGCTGCACCTGCAAACCAACTCCTTGAGATTCCTGCTCAAGGACACCCAGGTCCCTCTGCACAGCTGCATGCTGCAATTTTTTTACCATTTAATGGAGGCAGGTGCCTGGTGGCAAACCAGGAGTCAAGTGCTCCATCAAGTAATTTAACCCTCCCCACAGCCACAACTGGCAGAGGGCTACAGTGATGGCCACTGGCCATCGTGTGGAGGGTCTCTCCCACCACGTGAATTGGGGTGGACAATTAAACAACTCACTAGGGGAGGAGGCTCCACAAACATCCCTATCCTCAGTGATGGAGGAGCCCAGCACATCAGTACGAAAGATAAGGCTAAAGCATTTGCCGCTTTCTTCAGCCAGAAGTGCTGAGTGGTTGGAGGCAGTGGATACTACAAAGGCAATGGGCTTTGACGACATTTTAGCAATAATACTGAAGACTTGTACTCCAGAACCTGCCCTCCCCTAGCTGAGCTCTTCTAGTACAGTTATAACACTGGCATATAACCGATAATTTAGAAAATTGCTCAGTTATGTCCTGTACACAAAAAGCAGGGCAAATCCGACTTGATCAATTACAGCCCCATCAGTCTAATTTTGAACATCAATAAAGTGATGGAAGGGGTCACCAACAAACAGTGCTATTAAGCAGCACCTGCTCAGCAATAACCTATTCAGTGATGGCCAGTTTTGCCAGGGTCACTCAACTCCTGACCTCATTCAAACATGGTTCAAACATGGACAAGAGAGTTGAACAACAGAGATGAGGTGAGAGTGACAGCCTGTGACATCAAGGCATTTGACCAAGTGTGGCATCAAGGAGCCCTAGCAAAAATGTAATCAAAGGATATCAGGAGGGAAACCCTGTGCTACTTGGAGTCTTACCTAGCACATAGGAAGATGGTTGTGATTGTGGGGGGTTCAGTCATCTTTGCTCCAGGACATCACTGCAGGAATCCCTCAGGGTAGTATCCTAGGCCCAACCATCATCAGCTGCTTCATCAATAACCTTCAGTCCGTCATAAGGTCAGAAATGGCGATGTTCACCAATGATTGCACAATATTCAGCAGTATTTCCGACTCCTCAGATACTGAAGCAATCCATATTCAAATGCAACATGATCTGGACAAAATCCAGGTTTGGGCATACAAGTGGCAAGTAATATCCCCACCACACCAAGCAATGATCATCACCAATAGGAAGCAATCTAACCACTGCCCCTTGACATTCAATGGTGCTTTCATCACTGAATCCCCCAGTGTTACAAAGAACAAAAAAAAAACCCGGGAAACAGGCCCTTCGGCCCAACGAGCCCGTGCCACCATTTTAACATTACGAGTCCCCCCTCCACCCATGACCCTTATCTATGACCAGAAATTCATCTGAACTTGCCACATTAACACAGTCACTATAAAAGCAGGTCTGAGACTAGGAATACTGTGGTGAGTAACTCACCTCACTCCCCAAAGCCTGTCCACTATCTACAAGGCACATGTCAAGAGTGTGATAGAATGTTCCTCATTTGCCTAGATATGTGCAGCTTCAACAACACAAAAGAAGCTTGACACCATCGAGGACAAAGCAAGCCGCTTGATTGGCACCACACCTGAAAACATGCACTCCCTCCACCACCAACTCTCAGTAGTAGCAGTGGCAGTGTGTAATATCTACAAAATGTACTGCAAACATTCATCAAGGATCTTTAGACCTTATCTTCCAAATCCATGGCCACTTCCATCTAGAAAACAAGGGCAATAGATACATGGGAACCTGCACCTGCAAGTTCCCCTCCAAGGTACTCATCATCCTAACTTGGAAATATATCACCTTTCCTTCGCAGTCACTGGGTCAAAACCCTGGAATTCCCACCCTAATGGCGTTATGGGTCAATCCATAACATGCAGACTGCAGCATTTGAAGATGGCAGCTCACCGCCACCTTCTCATGGGAATCTAGGGATTGGCAATAAATGCTGGCCAGCAACGCCTATATCTCACAATTGAACAAAAAAAAACAATGATAGCTGGCGGCTATGGCCTTAATTTTTTATGTTTAAAATGTCTTCAGAGGATGCTCCATTTTGAGGGTCCCTGTTTCTCCCACATCATCGAGCTACAAGGTCATTCAGCGCTGAATCTCTCTCCACTGCCTCTTGCCCTGCTTTTTAAAAATCTTGTTGATGGTCAGGCAGTTTTGTGATGCAGTGTCAGAACCTGTCAATGTACCCTATATCTGATTCCTGATCCTAGAACAAAAATTCAGCCCAAGACTGATTTTAGTTGAGCTTGGAACCTTCATTTAATCCCTCAGACAAGAACTAGTGAAGCTTGTTCCAAAGAAATGACAGATAAGTAACACATTGACTCTGGCACACAAACCTTTATAGTCGTACCACCAGTGTTTGTATTCTGTACATTGATCCTTTGTGTTTTATACTTTTGCATATAACTTGTTAAATACATGTTCCCAAATAACAGATTGATCTTTCCTTTGAAGGATTATTTTAACAATATATTGAGGAAATATAATTGTTTGTTGCTTGAAATAACCAGGAATTTAAGTTACTCTGCCAGTTACTGCACGTTCTTTTTCTTTAAATGCACCATAATTCATTGTTAAATTAAAGTAGAAGTTTAATAATTGATTAATGCTCCTTTCACACAAGAAACAGCAAAACTAAATTTAGAGTGCCTCGCATTGCAAATCTGACTTTAAATATACTTTCTAAGGATATTTATTATTTCCCACCGTCAAAATGAACCCTTACTTACTTTCCTGGGAGATTTTAGTTTAAAGCTTCTGGCTGAAAATCTGGGAAGGAGCACAATCTGACTTAAATACCCAATTTCTCCTGAGGCATCTACAGCAGAGTGTCTAAATACGTAGGGATCAGAAGGGAATCCCCAATATGACATATTTGTGACTTGTGCCTGTAAGTAGAGATGCCCATATTGGAAACAGTTTGGATGCCCTTCCAGTGGGAACACACAATTGACTCTAGCAACCCCGCTTTATTAATTAAAAAATGCTCCTCTGATAAAATTAGGGGAAGCAAAATAAGAACTTATTTTGATGATTTTGGATGTCCCAAAATTTTTACAATAGGGTAATTACAAACTGTAGTCACTGTTGTAATGTAGAAAACTGCACTAGCCAATTTATGCACAGCAAGATCCCACAAACAGCAATGAAACAAATAACCAGATGATCTATTTTAGTAATGAAGGTTGGAAGAAACCTCTTGTATATTGCCTTGGGATTTTTTGCATCAACCTGAGAGGGCAGAGTGGGTTTTGGTTTAACATCTCAGCTCATAGACTGCTCTTCCAACAGTGTAGGACCACTTTAGTACTTACTGCACTGGAGTCAGTGGAGATTATTTGCTTAAGTCCCTGACATGGGGCTTGAACTCAGGATCTCCTGAAGCAAAGATTAGAGCACAGTTTTCAGACAACTTTGATTTTGGATGGCCAAATATGAGACCACATATCTGGACCATTTTTGTGTTAGATTACTAATTCAAACAAATAATTTCTTATCCTAGGATTTTAATGACCATACTGACTGAATAGCACATGTATGTTGTAAGTTTTATCAAATATATGCCTCCTGTTCTCTCTCCTTACATAATGAAAAAGTATGAATATTTTACTCCCACTACAACAATCAGCTGTACAAGAAAAACAGAACACTGCTAATAGCAGCATTCGAAAGCCAAATTGAATTATACCAGCCAACTTGATGACAGGATACACTTATGTATGGAGTAGATAAAAGTATGTAAAAGGCTCTTAAATGTTGACACATAATTCATTAGCACTGTGTGGCATATTAAGTGTAAATTTCAGATATTGTGTTTATAAAGCAGCATTGACCAGATGAGATTGATCCAACGTTGCCAAAAGTGTTAAGTGTTTCTTGTCTTGGTCGGCTGCTCCTTTATGTTCATGCAGTTAGCTGCACACATACTTCTACAGTTTGGGGAAAGCGAATTTTTTGTTGTATAAAAGCATAGTGCTGAAATGTTTTAAAAATTGCTACTCTGAGGAAAGGCATGATGTCATAGAGTTTTGGAGCTGGATTACGTTGCTGTGGGAAATACTGAGTGTAAAACAACTGTTTTCCAACAAACAAAAATAGAAAGTTAAAAGGTTAGTCACTTTGAGCAGCTCTTCAGCATCTCACCAAAGCTGGTCAGCAGCGTTGACTGAGGAGATCATTTCAATCTTGCCACAGGGTTCAAAAAGGAGATTCTTTGACGGGCTTAGGAGAGAATTTCTTGAAATAAAAATTATTATTTTTGGAAGCTTTAAAATAGATAGAATCTGTTTCATAGGGGTCCTGCTACTTTCATTCTGATCCTGTTTGGTGCCAGTTGTTTTAACTGCCACACAAGTTGGCTTTAAGAAATATATGATAAAACATAGCCACCCCTTCAGATATTTACATTCTTTTTCTTCATGGTTAGTGAATACTTGTGATCATTGCAATTCAGGTACTCTTTTGAGTTTAAAAGATAGGGAAATGTTCAATTGGATAGGAATGTTCAAAGAGAATATCCATCATGTTTTTGATCAGCTGGACTGTGCAACTTTCAATGTATGCATCTTTTTTACTCAAAAGTATGTCTGGGTGGAATCAGAAGTTAAATAATATTGTTACCTGTTAAATGAAACTGAAAATGTTTACTGATCATTCCTAGAGATTCAATTGTAGAGACTGAGACATTTGTAGCTTAGATCAATCTCATCTGGTCAATGCTGCTTTTTAAACACGATATCTGAAATTTACATTTAATATGCCACACAGTGCTAATGAATTATGTGTCAATGTTTAAGAGGCTTTTACATACTTTTATCTACTCCATACATAATTGTATACTGTTATCAAGTTGGCTGGTATAATTCAATTTGGCTTTCTAATGCTGCTATTAGCAGTGTTCTGTTTCTTGTACCGCTGATTGTTGTAGTGGGAGTAAAAAATTCATACTTTTTCATTATGTAAGGAGAGAGAACAGGAGGCACATATTTGAGAAAACTTATAACATACATGTGCTATTCAGTCAGTATGACCATTAAAATCCTAGGGTAAGAAATTATTTGCTTGAATTAGTAATCTAACACAAAAATGGTCCAGATATGTTGTCTAATATATGGCCATCCAAAATCAAAGTTGTCTGAAAAATGGGCATTTTTAGAATGTGCCATGCATCACTTTTACTTGAGTAAAATAAATGACTGTACTTACCTGAACAATTTTGGCTAGGCAAGACATTGAATGTAGTGTAGCGCGGGGCCAGCTATCTGATTTGTGCATGGCTATTCTTGTGCTCCAAGTAACCCTTGTCACCACCCGACCTGGTTTGACCTGAACTGCTCATGGTCCAAACCATGATCCAGCAAGATCAGCAGCTTCCTTTAATGTGCATGGCCTTGGTTCCGAGGTTTCTGGTTTTGAGACATGGCACCGTTATTGCATTTTTTAATGAAAATAAATTAATAAAGTGCAGTTTTGGTCGCCGCACTTACGCAAGGATATTTTGGCCTTGGAGGGAGTGCAGAGGAGGTTTACTAGGCTGATGCCGGAGTTGAGGAGGTTGAGCTATGAGGAGAGGCTGAATAAACTAGGCTTGTACTCGTTAGAGTTTAGAAGAATGAGGGGAGATCTCATTGAGACGTATAAGATAATGAATGGGATGGATAGGATAGAGGTGGAGAGACTCTTCCGGCTCAGAAAGGACAGTAGGACTAGGGGGCACAGCCTCAAGATAAAGGGGGGGCGGTTTAGAACGGAGTTGAGGAGGAACTTCTTCACTCAAAGGGTGGTGAATCTCTGGAATTCTCTGCCCGTTGAAGTGGTGGAGGCTGTCTTGCTAAATATTTTTAAGACGCGGGTTGATGGGTTTTTGATAAGCGAGGGGATTAAGGGTTATGGGGAGAGGGCGGGAATGTGGAACTGAACCACGACAGATCAGCCATGATCTTATTGAATGGCGGGGCAGGCTCGAAGGGCTAGATGGCCTACTCCTGCTCCTATTTCTTATGTTCTTACGTTCTAATTAATTGATTACTACAGCTCTAAAACTGGTATGCTCGGGTTGATTCAAATCTGCACTTGTCAGTTAAAGTTGAAAGTGTTTGAAAGCAAATCAACTCCATGGCAGCATTTTAATTACCCCTTAGTCAGCTTGTTACATCCTATCCTCTAGTCTTGCATTATAGTTTTTCCATACCAATCACATTATCTATTGACATGCTTAATTTTTAATATTTGATGTTTTATCTGTACTCATTCTTAAACTGGGGCAGGTTCAAATTCAATCAGTATGGGTTTATTGTACTGAGCATGAATTACAGAACTAAGCTGCCAAAAAACCACAGCATTAATTTCAATCATCTGTTCAGTGCTAGGGTCATGACTTGTGAAGTTTGTGCTTCATTGCTTTACAGGGCTTTCATGGCACATATGAAGTACCAGCACTAGTTTACATTTATGTAGCAGTTTTTAATTCAAAAGTACACCTTAAGTTGGCACAGAGGAAACAAAGGAAAGAACTAAACTGAAAGAAGTGACATGGGGGCAGTGAATAATTGTTTTGTCGAAGTACTGAGTATTAAGAAGCGTTTTGCAGAAGAACATGGTGGAGAGGCAATGGGGTTTAGAGAAGGAATTTCTGAGCTTGAGCTTTAATGCACAATGTATTGATGTCAAAGATGGAGAAAAATGCTGAACACAAAAGGCCAGACTCAGAAATGGAGAATTTGGAAGGGAAGGACTGGTATAGCTGGAGAGGTCATGGTGATAGCAAGGAACTGAAATTCAAAGTGAAAATTTTAAATTTGGAGTCTGGCAGCCAAAGTAGGTAAACATGACTATCCTCAACATTTGTGTCCCCGCAAGGCTGTGTTCTCAGCCCCTTTCTATACTCCTTATACACCTATGACTGGCCAAATTCCCCTCCAACTTGATTTTCAAGTTTGCTGATGACACTACAGTAGTGGGTGGGATCTCAAACAATGTTACCTGTTAATTTGACAAAACTAGACAAGGAGAGCCAGAGGACATGATTTATTTGGATTTCCAGAAAGCTTTTGACAAGGAGCATTAAAGGATGCTGCTGAATAAACTAAGGGCCAATGGTATTAGAGGCGTGGTACTCGCATGGATAGAAGATTGGCTGACAGAAGGCAGAGAGTGAGGATAAGGGGGTCCTTTTCAGGATGGCAACTAGTGTTCCACAGGGGCCAGTGTTGGGACCACAACTTTTCATTATATACATTAGGGATCTGAAAGATGGAACTGAGGGCATGATTGCTAAATTTGTAAAGGGACAGATAATGGAGAGGCTGCAGAATAACTTGGACAGGCTAAGACAGTGAGCAAAGAAGTAGCAGATGGAATATAATGTGGGAAAGTGTGAGGTTATGCACTTTGGTAAGAAGAATAGAGGCATTGATTATCTTCTATGGCTTCAGAAATCTGAAGCACAAAGGGAGTTGGGTGTCCTGGTTCGGAACTCTCTTAAGGTTAACACGAAGGTTCAGTTAGCAGTTAGGAAGTCTAATTCAAGGTTAGCATTCATGTCTAGTGGACTAGAACAAAAGAAGGATGTACTGCTGAGGCTTTATATGGCTTGATGGGCCAAATGGCCTAATTTTGCTCCTATATCTTATGGTCTTATGGTCTAATGATGAGACAAAGTACAGGAAGAAGATAGGGAATCTGGTGAATTGGTGTGATGACAATAATATCTCCCTCAATGTCAGTAAAACAAAGGAGAGAGTTATCGACTCCAGGATGCGTAGCAGAGGACATTCCCCTGGCTACATCAATGGGGATGAAGGGAAATGGTCGAGAGCCTTCAAGCTTCTAGGTGTCTAGATCACCAACAACTTCTCCTTGTCCCTCCATACTGATGCTATAGTTAAGACACCCACCAATGCTTCTGCTGTCTCAGGAGGCTAAGGAAATTTGGCATGTCCACTACGACTGTCACCAACCTTTCCAGTTACACCATAAAAAGCATTCTTTCTAATTGTATCATGGCTTGGTGTGTCTGTGATCTGTCCAAGACAGCAAGAAGCTCCAAACAGTCGTGAATGAAGCCCAGTCCATCATGCAAACCAGCTTCCCATCCATTAACTCTGTCTACACTTCCTGTTGCCTCACAAAAGCAGCCAACGTAATCAAGGACCCCACACACCCCGGGCATTCTCTGTTCCACCTTCTTCCATTGAGATAACGATGCAAAGGTTTGGTCACATACCAACTGTCTCTAGAACAGCTTCTTCCCTGCTGCCATCAGACTTTTAAATGGTAGTACCTTGTATTAAGTTGATCTTTCTCTACACCATAGCTATGACTTCATCGCTACATTCTGCACCCTCTTCTTTCTTTTTCTATGAACAGTATGCTTTGTATAACATGCAGGAAACAATACTTTTCACTGTATACTAATACATGTGACAATAATAAATCAAATCAAGTCAAAACAAGGATGAAGTGATAGGATAAAATGTCGACAACAGAGTTTTGGATGAACTGGAGTTTTTAGAGCATGGAGGATGGGAGGCTGGTCCAGACACCATTGGAGAAATTGAGTTACAAATCCATGAATGTGCATTTCAGTGACAGATGGATAGAAGAAAGATGGAAGACAGGTGATGTTATAGAACTCAGAATAGGCAGTCTTTGAGATGGAGAGGATAATTGGGGTTTAAAGCTCTGTTCAGAGTTGGGGTTTGCAAGTATTTTAGTGTAGTCTGATATAGTGGAAATGAGACTGTGATCTCCTTGTAGGGTTTGTTAGTTGGGTAGAAACTTTTAAAACTTCATGTAATTCTGATGTTGCTCATGTGTTTGAATAGATTGGGGGCCATAGCTTACTTAATACCTGGGGGAAAGTCCTCATATTAACACTGGTTAATCAAGAATTTGCTATGCCAATTGGAGATGCTGAGACAAAGTGTTGAAACCTTAAATTAATTATTAAATGTTGAAACCTTATACGTAAAACTTAGATATTTGATTTATGGCATTCAAATTATGAGAACTTAGTTCATCTCTTACACTGAAGGCTGTTAAATCAATGCTGTCATCTGAACAATGCAAATGGTGTGAAATTCCCCCAACCCAGCAGCTGCAAGTTTGGTGGTGGGTGGGCATGAGGAATCTGGTGAGAGGCAACAAGTTGAAAATCTGCTGGTGTAAAATCACTTTGCAATTCACCCAATGGCGGGTCACTATTCCTGCTGGCCGCTGGTGCAAACACAATTTGCGTTCATTTGCCTCTCATGCATGCTCATTAAAACAGCTGCTCTCTGAGATCTCGTTAGGCTTTCAAATCTGCATCACGATAGCAGAAAATTACATCGGTGTCAAATCCCATTGTTAATGAATGGCGTGCACAAGGTGCTCCTCAATTTGCCAGAGACTTCATGGTAAGTGCAACAACTTTCTGCCAAAGTGGTGTAGTGCTCCTGATGCACTGTACATCACTTGTCAGGACAGACCAGTTCCTGCCTCCATCACCATGATGAGTTGGTCTTCATATATAGCGCCGTGGTGCTAGACCATTGCAACCACCTGTGTCACTAATGCAGATCTGTACTGCACCTGGGTTGGGGAGTGCAGGGATCTCCCTACCCCGGCTGCTACACACCAGTGCTTATCTGGACAGGATTATGCTGTAGGACTCATGCAGCCACTGCAATAAAGGTCTCAAGTTTGAATGGGAGTGGAATGTGAGGTGAGGCTGGAGTTTGGGAAGAATGGCTAAATGAAGAGAAGGAGGGAATGCAGAAGGAGGGCTATGCAAGGAATGGGAGTGGAGGACAAGGGCTCACGATGGCTCACAGGGGCAAGAAGGTAGGTGAGGATGACGAGCAATGAAAGGCAAAATGAAGACCGAGGGGACAGAACTGACAAAGCTGCAAGAAAAGCTCACAAACAAGGGAGGGGGTGTGGTCAAATAAATATCACATTGATTACTGAAAAGGGACGCATGATGATTCCAGATGCGGTAGATAGAGGTGCAAGTGGGGCATGGCACCTCTCAGGGGATGGGCTCAGGATGGCTGAATCAAGGAACAGACTTCTCCTTGAGGCTGATAACCTTTTTCTTCTAGATTGTTGACATCCTGCATGGCCTGATGAAAACTGATGGGCTCAAGATAAAGCCTCAAGATAAAGGGGAGGCGGCTTAGAACGGAGTTGAGGAGGAACTTCTTCACTCAAAGGGTGGTGAATCTCTGGAATTCTCTGCCCGTTGAAGTGGTGGAGGCTGCCTCGCTAAATATTTTTAAGAAGCGGGTTGATGGGTTCTTGATAAGAGAGGGGATTAAGGGTTATGGGGAGAGGGCGGGAAAGTGGAACTGAGCCACAACAGATCAGCCATGATCTTATTGAATGGCGGGGCAGGCTCGAAGGGCTAGATGGCCTACTCCTGCTCCTATTTCTTATGTTCTTATGTTCTTAGAGAGAATGATGTGAGTTGGACTGGTATTTAAGTATAGTACCGGGACCTTCAAACCCACCAGCTGATAGCGGTTGGATGGATGAATCAGCTGCTAGCTTATCAGATTACTTGGAGAGGAGTGCGCTTTTGCACAATTAATGAGCTTTTAAGTGCAGAATTTGGCATGGGATCTTGCCATTCTGTTCAGCAGGATAGGCACTGCTGGAGCCAGCTGCTACTGCAATTAGTCTCAGAATGGCAGAATTCTGCCCATGATATTTGACCTTAGAACTGTCATGGTTTAATAAACCTTAATCTTCCAAAGGACTAGTAGAGTAGTGTATTCACAAAATACATATTCTACCCTATCCTCCTGTGGCTTAATTACTAAAGGTATAGTGTGGTTTGGCATTGAGCCATAATGACAAGGTTTGATGATATCAGTCAGATCAATGGTGGACCTTGTAGTTGGCCTTGGGTCCTGAATTAAGATGGTGCAGAGTCAGGGGGAATTGATCAGTGTTCCCTTTGCTATTTGTTTTTGGTGACCTCATACAGGTTGTGTCTGGCTCAGTTGTCATGGCTGTCAGGACTAGAAGGGAACTGGCTGCCTTCATTTCAATCTCCTCAGTAGGTTACATAAAGCTTTAAGTTTCTTTTACGTAAGGATGTGCCTTTCCCAAATCCAAATGTATTTAACTATTTAGGCTGTGAGCAATAAGAAACCAATCAAGCAAGGTTTTCTTGAGTCAAAGAAGGACCAAATTTATTAACTGCTAAACTCAAGGAAAATAATTGCAGCATTGAGCATTCAGCTCTCATGCAGTCATTCAGGCCCACACACACAGCTGTAAGAAATAACGGAAGTTAGAATCCAATAAAAAAGGTAAAATAATATACTGTTAAGTATCCTTTGATTGTCCTTGAATGGCTCTTAGTGCCGACAAAGCTTTAGCCCTTTGTGATTTATTTTCTTTACAAGAGGTGGATCAAGGAGGGAAATTGGAGGATTATTTTATTGTTGGAAGATTTGTAATTGAGATTGAATTTTATAAAACAAAATTGTCACTCATAAAATAATTTTAGGCATTCATTTTGGTGAGATAAATAGGCAAAAAGTAAGTGGAAATTCTATTGATTGATTCTGATCAATTCATCATGTTTTAATCTTGATCTGTGTAGTAGATACCTAGGGTTATTTGCATTTGTGAAAATATGAGATTTATTTTCTATCCTTTTTATTCCTGTTCTTCCAGAATTTTTCCAAGTGGCTCATTTTATACTTTACTCTTCACAAAGCTCAGCTGGAATGTCAGCTTCATTTCAGTTTTAAAACATTTCCCTTTCAACACAGCCACATGGACGGACGATGGGTAATTGAACAACATGTTTTTTTTTGCTTTTAATGTAAGGCGTGATCATCTCCTGTGGAACAAAAACATTTCGTAGGGTTTTTCCAATTTGTCCATCATCACTCCAGTGTAGGCAAAGTTCCAAGTCTGGCAGAGGAGCTGAGTATGGTATCTATTTTTTAATCTTGTTTTGCTGAACACCTGTTTCCAACTCACAGATGTTTATCTGCTGTGATGCAGAATTGAGATAATTTAACTGCCAGAGGAAAGTAGGAATATTTACAGATCACCCTTTTAAAAATATCAATAGGTCAGGATACCACCTATGGTTTTTGTCGACTGAGCTTTTTTTTATTCTGGTTCTGTCTTTTAAACAGAGTAATTTCTCTTTCATACCTATTGTTGATGCTTTCAAAAAATGCAGTTTTCTTTTACTGCTGGATCAGGGTAGGATTTACCAAGTAATGTTTCTTCCATCAAACATTCATCAAAGAATTTGGGCTCCACTAACGTGGTCTGCAGGAACATTTGCTTATCCAACACTTGGAATTGAGGAAACAATCACTGGATATTATGCATATATGAATACTGGTGCCAGTTTTTTTTCAGATAAACATGACAGGTCATGATGGTGAATGTTTTTCTGTCAAGCCACACCTTTGACCACCCACAGTGCATAACACAATCATTATTTCAACTGTTTATCCCTTTTCAGTGGTGTTGAAACCAAAACCTTCAGTAGCTATGCTGAGGACATAGTAATTAATTATAGTTAACATTGATCAGAAGATTTTGTTGTTGTACTTTTTATGATGTTAATTAATAAAATAAGTTGTTCCCAACCTTTATGTCACGAATTACATCAGGGAGTCCTTTTGAAGATTTTAAAATAAGGTTGATCCTTGTTAGACCTAATGTAGCACTAATGTTGTATTTTTGCAACTTTGGTTCCATTTACTTTTGACGTAGCAAGTACATATTCCTCCTGTAATGCTTAGATGAAACATTTTAAACTTATGACATTTGGAAATTAATAATTTAGTTACTAAATAAACACGTCTGCCAGTAGTTGATTTGATATCCAGTCTCAGTTAGCGACCACATCGAGAAGGCATGAGAATACAAACCCAATCTTGTTCTGTTGCAACACGCAGCAATTTAATTTTCTAGTTTATCAGTTCAAAAGGTATTGAGATGGAGAACATGTTTCTGCAGTAGTGTGTGCTGCCAACTACAAAGCAAATTAGATGATGGGACACAATTCAACAGCACTTTAGTTCTTTCCACATTCCTATCTTTTAGGGGGTTACTCATTAGTAACTGCTTTACTGATCCAGTGTAACAGCCGCTTACAGTTCATTTTAATTTCTGAAAAAAATGACAAGTACTGAAAGTAATGTTTAAGGAGTCTTATCTACAAAGCACAATAATCACTTGCAACAGGAGCTTGATGTTTGATTATAGAAAGAAAGCACATTTTAAATTTCAGTATATGCATTTTAAATTTGGAGTTGCAGTATCCCATTTCCCTCTTTCATACCTGCCACTGGTGAATTAAAATAGGAGAATAGGAAATGTCTTTCCTCAGCATAACCACTTGCCTTTTCCTACAATTCCTGAATTAGTCAACTAACTTAGTTGATAAATCTAAATAATTTTATCTTGATTAATCCCAGTTGTTACCACTTTCCCTTCTCCTTCAAATCATTTTGCACATCCTGTAATTGAATTTTTAAAAACTTGCTGGAAGTGCGAGCTGGTCACAGTGTAATGAGCATTTTGGACTTTCATGGGCAGTGGAATTAACAGTGTATCTCCTTATCCAATGAGATTTAAGGATTGAGAGAGAAATGGGAATGACTGAGATGAAGGATGAATTGGTCAGGTTGGATAGAGAAAGAAAACAAAATAAAGACTGGATTCAAGCAGAGAGAAAAAAGAGACAAAAGAAAGGTGATGGAATAAATAAAAATTTAACATTTGATCTATTTAACATCACAAAAACAATTTATCCATCAGAAGAAATGAGATTCCAACACTTAAGTTGTTCAATTTCTGGGCCAGAGAGGTTGCTCGGTATTGCATAATCAGTTGACATATTGTTAAAAAGTTAGTACTGCTGTTAATTATCAGAATTAACTTTCTATGATGAGTTTAATGGACAATTAATGTGCAAACCTATTAAGCTATAACAGAGACATGAAGAGCAAGATGTTGTTTTTGGAAAGCAAAGAGCAGAGTAATGCATTTCAATCAGTAGTTTCTGAAGATATCATGGCATATTTCTGAATTGTCTGGCTATTTTACATATCTTTAATGGTGTGTGCCATTCACGTAACTTTATTCTTTCAACTAGTAGAGTGTAACCTGAAATGTACTATGCAGTTCAATAAACAGGCCATTCTCAACCAGTATTCCCTGTAAAATGGACATGTGCAGGGCCATGTAGCAATCAGGATACATACTGTACAGTGCTATAAACAGGCTATGCATAACAAAGAAAAATTAGAGCTCACCATGGTAAAGGAGAGGGCATGACTTAAGGATATCTTATGATCTCATGGAGATGGAACACTTTTATGAAGAAATTCGAACTTCCTTTTAGTAGTTGAAAGGATCACACAAGATTTCATATTGTAAGACTTTTACTGTAACAAAAGACTATAAAAACACTATCGACTAAACACTACAGCTGGAATTCTCCAATTTTGTATGACCCATCACTGCTGCCAGCAAGAACAGTGATTTTGGTGGTCAGCTAAAACTCCATTTGCTGCAGCAGGACCAGAAAATCTCAGCCGTGGGCGAGGTCAGAGAATTCCACCCTATGGAGGCAATGTATAATTTAAGCAACCAAACAAAACATTTCCCTTTTTCTTTTAGTGCAGCCAAAAACACAGTTCATAGATATACATTACACTGTCCTTTAAATAATTGATCACTTCTCCTGGATCCATTCCAAGGTGAGTCTAGCTCCTGAGAGCTTACTTCTGTTCTTTTCCTTTCTCAGCCTGGGATCTTTTAATTGCAAAACTGTCTTTCACAGTGAGGTTTCTTCTCCCTGGAGACTTTTCCTCTAGCATATGCTAGGCAAAACTTTCAGTTTTTTTTAACTCTTCATGAATTTGGTGTTTTCAACCTGAGCGTGAATCAAATAATTATATTCCGCAAGTGGAACATCCATCCTATGGTTTCAGAACTTTTAAAAATCTCATATGTATGAATATCTTAAAGACCTTTGTATCTTTTTCCTTCAGGACCAGTAGAAAAAGAAATTTAAGTTATAGTTTTGTTAATGAATGTAGCGGAAATGAAATCATGTATTCTAACTAGTTAAAATCCTAATTCCTTTCACCTACTTTCATCTATGGATATCCAGGTTCACATCTATAATGAGCAATGTTTATAAAGCTTCTTGCTTCTGTCATTCAAGATTGCAGGTGAATTGGAGTCTGGCAGTTTCATTCAAGATCCAAGTAGAAATTGACTGAACACGTAAATCTTTAAAAAATAATAAATTTAATGTAGTTGCCTCATCTTTGAAAGGTCACATTTAACTAGGTAATCTTGGTATAAGAAAGGTATTCTTCTGAAAGTTTGACTGAAATGCATGGTTCAAGTAATGTAAATTGTTTCAAAATTACTGATAACCTGTGAAATGTAAAAGTTGTTGATGGAAGAGATGCAGAACGGGGAGAATGCTCCATATTTTAGCTCTTTTCAAAAATGTTACAACTCAAAACAGGGCTTGAATATGTTTAGTTTTATCCACAAAACCTTATGGTTCCAACAATGTTCTTTATCTTAAAGGTGGGGTGATTTGGGTCACTGACTTGCCACTGCTACTTGTGAAGGCACAAATGAATTGGAGTCTGCTGACCTCACTCCAGATCCCAGTAGGTTTGACCTATCAGTCGAGATGAATAATATCAGTTTGCTACAGCATGCAGCATGCTTCACTATCTCAGTACCAGAATAAATAACACTCATTAGAGCTGTGGTAGCTGATAAATTTGCATGGCACGTAGATGTAGCATTTGAATTTGTGATCCTTAGTTTATAAAACCAGCATTGTAACCAGTAGGGCACAAAGTTTGTCACTTTACTATATTATTATCCAGACCTTATTGCAGGTATGTTTTAGAAGACCTTTGCAAATCTTTTGAAAATATTTAATTTCATATTTATTGTCTATTATAAACACTTGAGCCATGCTTTTGAGTTTGTTTGTTCCACGTTAGAAAAATCAATTCGGACAGACTATCAGCATTGATCTAAATCACCAGTACTTCTACATATTTTCTTGGAATTGTACAATAGTAACTTGAAACACAGTTTTTTTTACACATTGTTATGTCCAGGCCAACATTTATTGCCAATTTCTAATTACTCCCAAGAAAATGGAGATGAACCGCCTTCTTGAACCATTGAAGTCTGTGGTGTAGGTGCTCCCACTGTGCTGTCATATGTTAATTGTAAATCAATTGTGTTTAATTATATGCAGCTGAAGGGATTTGATTGCCATTTCATTTGAGCACATATAAAGAGGCACTTTGACCTTTTAAGGGGCCATCAACTTGTTCATTTGTTACCGGTTGTTTATTTTTTATTTCCTCAAAGAGTATAAGGAGACACTACTGATAGGGTGGTGTGGTTAAGTTAGGAGGTGTATACTTGTAATGTTTTATTCTATAAATAAATGTAAGGCTGAATAAAGATTTGCTGCAGTGTTATCCTTCACCAGCTGCTTTCTAGATTAGAAGATACTAGCAGAGAATGGCTGCCTAAAGGTAAAGAGTGGAAGCTAAAACAATCAGAAAAAAGACTACAATCTTAGTAACCATTGTGAGAAATGGCAAAAAAAGTGTAAATTGTTGGGGTATGATTATCCTCTGATGTTCTTGGAGTTTATTAGCAGCAAAAGAATGAACGTTTACACAGGTTATTTCTCTGCCAAAGAGAAAATGAAGTATAGTCTTGGCATGGTGGCATCCTACCAAAAGTAAAATAAGGACTGCACTATCATACCAATAGGCCAGTTGTCCCAGAGTGTGTGCTTGGATGACATATGGTCCTGAATTGATTAAAATAATGGAAAGACTTTGATAATTGTGGGACGTGCAGGAAAAGCTACTCAGTGGTTTAAATAGTTGTTGAATGTTCAGGATGATGGCCGAGTAGTAAGCCCATGGATTGGCAGTTTGGAGTGGAAAGATAAAAAAAAACATTGCGAGTTCTAGTAAAGGGTCCTTACATCAGAAAACCATCACACAGTGACAAATGAGTTTCTGAGACTATGAGGGGTGATCACACTGTAGTAGCCCCAACAGACATTAAAGAAAGAGGCTGTAGCTTGAATCGGTTACACAAAGAAACATAGGCTATATAGCATTTAGAACAGAACTAGAAACATTAGTCCTCATGACTTGAGCTTTTGGTGGCTGCTCATAAACTTGAGGATAGACCAATAAGAAGGGCAATACAGAAGAAGAGCTCTATTCTGCCAGTCCATGGACTTACTATTTTGGCTATCATCTTGAACATTCAAGAAATATTTAAACCTATCAAAAGTTTTTCCTGCACATCCCACCGTTGTGGAGAGTTTATTCGGCACTAATGCATAAAGAACAAATAGCTTTGTTACATGACTGAATTTGTACTGAAAAGATTCTTGCAGATGGAACTCAGAGTTAAAGCGAGGCTAGTTGCCAACGGTTTTAAATAGGTGACTGCTTGATATGGATGCTAGAGTAGACTCATCTCTAACAGCTGAAAAAGTAATCTAGGAAAATATTTTGGCTCTTTTGGCCGCATATTAACGGGAGTGTAGATCAATTTCTGCAGGGCGATACTTTTCAAAGAGAAGTGTTTCTGAAACTGCTCAGAGGGGCAGCAAATGCAAAAAAGGAACTATGGGAACTAACACATGGATCTGTGGCCTGAATTATTATTTTAGAGTATGGTATTTTTCAGTGAAATGTTTTATTGAAAGTAGATTGTGCTTAACTAAAAGCAGATCCCATCATGTTTCACTGGCAACATAAAGGGACACTTATAGGTATTATCATAATGCATGTTGATTATTTCTCATGGGATGGTACTGTGAAATTTGTGAAATGTATTATTAGTAAGATTAGAATATAATTTAAATTTGAGAGTCAATCTTCTGGGGCTTTTAAATTTATTGATTTGGATATTAAGCAGTATAGTTATTAAGAAATAACTTCAAATCAGTAATCCTATTTTGAGAGTGTGGCTACTAATATTAGGTCATCACAGAAGGATGATGCTATATCAAAAAACAATTGCAAAATTTGATTGTCAGTTGAATCGATTGTGCATTCAGACTAGATCGGATGCTGGTTTTGATGTGTTGAAGTTCGGCACTATGATGAAATACTCTAAAGTCAAAAGGGTTTCATGGCAAAGAATACATTGAAAAAATTAAATCTGCAGAAATGTAGTACTTAATTTCCTATCCTTAGGTGACCCCAAAAAACGTGAAGCTAGTCATTTTTAGAGATGCTTCACATATTAATCTTCCTGATGGGTAATTGATTGTAGCTGGTTTCATGATATTTCTTACGATGAAAATGGGAAATTTCCTTAAACTTGGGAAGCTCAGAAAATATTTTAAAAAAGCTGTTAAAAATACAGGCTGCTGAAATGTTGGCTCTTGAGAAGGAAGTGGATAATGGATTCTATTTATCAAATATTTAATATGAGTTTCTATACAAGAGGTGAATGTTATGTAGATAATCGTTCATTGTGGGATAATGTACACTGTATGAAACGTGAGTGAGAAAAGGTTATGGATGACTTTGCTTTCTTGAAACAAACACTGGAGAGAAAGGAAATCTCCTAAATTAAATGGGCTGATGCAAATCATCAACTATTGGACTGTTTTACAAGAAGAAATGCATGTACAAAGAAATTGTTAGGAGTCCTAGGGGAGGAACAGCTCACAATGTAATGTTTTGTACAGAATATGGAAGATTTCTTTTGTCTTATTTTGAAATTTTGAGTTGTGCAACTTAACACTAATTTTTATTTAAAGAGAAGGAGAAAATCTGTTGATTTGATATCTATTGTGCTTAATTCTATGTAGGCAGAGGGCATTAATTGTGGTTTCACTTGAGCACATAAAAAAGACGTTCACTGAAACTGGCATCGTTGAGTAAAAAGGTGAATGCTTATAATGTTTCACTCCGCAAATAAATATAAGAGTGAGTAAAGATTGGTGCCAGAACTATCCTTCACCGGCTGCCTTTCTATATTAGAACATGAGGTTTGGTATTCCAGGATTTTGACCCAACAAGGTTGAAGGAATGATGATATATTTTTAAGTCAAGATGGTGCATAACTTGAAGGAGCATTTGGAGGTGGTAGCATTTCCATGCACCTGGTACCCTTGTCCTTCTAGGTGGTAGAGATCATGGGTTTAGCAGGTGTTGTCTGAGAAATCTTGATGAGTTCCTGCACTGCACACTGCAACCATGATGTGCTGGTGGATAAGGCAGTGAATGCTTAAGGCGGTGGATGTGGTGTCAATCAAACTCACTGCTTTATCCTGCATGATGTTACGCTTCTTGAATGTTACTGGAGTTGCACTCATGCAGGCAAGTGAAAAATATTCCATCTTACTCGTAACTTGTGTCTTGCAGATGATAGGAAGGCTTTGGCGATTCAGGAAGTGAATTACTTGCCACAGAATGTCCAGCCGCTAACCTTTTCTTGTAATAACATTATTTAAGTGTTTGGTCCAGTTCAATTTCTGATGATCCCCATGAGGCGAGGATTCAGCAACGGTAATGCCATTGACTGTTCCACTATCTTGTTGGGGATGGTCGTTGTTTGGCACATGTGCAATTTTAATGATACTTATCATTTATCAACCCATGGCCTTGCTGCACATGACCACAGGCTGCTTCATAGTCTGAAGAATTGTGAATGGAATAGAACATTGTACAGTTATCAGTGAACATCTGCACTTCTCATCTTATGATAGAGCAGGGGTCCCAGACTGGATTCAATGAAATCCCGGTGTTTCAGTGGAATCATCCAGAGATTCTGCGGTAGGTTAAGCCCTGTGGACGTGATGAAGAGGAGCCTGGGCTCGAGAGGATAGAGGGCAGATCTTTGATGAAGCAACTGGTGATGTTCATCTCTAAGACACTGGCCTGAGGAACTCCTGCAATGATATCCTAGGGCTGAGATGATTGGCCTTCAACAATAACTAAGTGCCAACTATGACTCCAGCCAGCGGAGAATTTTCCTCTTGATTCCCATTAACATCCCTTTTACCAAAGCTCCTTGATTCCACCAAAGTCCAATGCTGCCTTGAGGTCAAGAGCAATCACTCTCTTAACATCTCCAGAGTTTGATTCTTGTCTTCATATGAATGTAAGAAATAGTAGCTGGAACAAACCATTTGGTGCTTTGAATCCTCTCTGATATTCAATAGGCTACATTTATTTGTGCTGCAACACTAAGGAGGGGTACTTCCTCCATAAACACAGTTGCCGTCTCTGTCAGAGTGTCAGCCACGTGCACTCAAATTAACAAGGTGGCTTGACAGAGACTGACAGTACAAGTTAAGGTTACCTATTCTTTGATCTTAGCCAACTGCAAGTTCTTATATCTAGTCTACGTACACGGTCTACATAGGAAGTTTTATACAAAGGAAGGGCTTGCACAAAGACAGAACATAAATGGAAATAGTTCACCATCAAAGCTATTGTGGATCAAGTGTGGACACCCAAGCAATGTAAGTTGCAGGCAATGGATAGAATGCAAAACAAACTCACTGGAGCCTCCGTATTCTGAACAACTGGAAGGCATCAGGAAAAGTTATGCATGTGCAGCTATAGAATGGGCCTGGTGTGCACAGCAAATCTTCTTTATGCTGCTCCAGTTGGTGGCAGGAGTTACAATGTGTTCAGAAGGATCATGCATGATCTTATACCTCAACTCCACCTTTCTGCATAATCTTCATGTCTCTTAATTCCCTTAGTACCCAAAAATATATCAACTTTTGTTTTGAATATACCTTAAAGGCTCAGAACCAACAACTTTCTGGGGTATGGAATACCAAAGATCTGCGCGAAGAAATTTCTCTTTATCTCAATTTAAATGGCCAACCCCTTATTCTGAAACTGTGACCTTGTTTTCTAGATTCCCCAGCCAGCTGAAACACTTTTGGATCAAGTTTGAAGTTTGGAACAGAATGCTTCAGGCAGAGACAAACTGAGGATTGTTGTGCAGGTTTTTGGTGAGTACATGCTGCTTGATTGCACTATCAAAAACATCTTTCATAACTATGCTAATAATTGAAGGTAGATTTATGGAGCATTAATTGGTCGGATTGAATTTGTCCTGCTTTTTATGGAAAGGCATACTATACACCGTTAGATTTTGTCAGGTAGGTGCCAGTGTTGTGGCTGTACTGAAGAAGCTTGGCTAGAGGTGCAGCTAGCTCTGGTGCACTAGACTTTGACACTACAGTTGGTATGTTGTCAGAGCTTGTAGTGTTTGCCATATCCAGTGTGCTCAGGCATTTCTTGATAGCACATGGAATGAATCGATTGACTGAAGACTGGCTTCTATGATGGTGAGGGCCTCATGAAGAGGCCGAGATGGATCATCCACTCAGCACTCTGATTGAAGATGGTTGCAAATGCTTTGGCCTTATTGTCTGTCCTTCCAGGTTGCGGTCCTCCATCATTGGGGATGGGGGTGTTTGCAGAGCCTTCTGTCCCATTAGTTTAATTGCTGCCATCATTTACAACTGAATGTGGCAAGACTGAACCTTTGATCTGATCCTTTGATCACTGTAAATAGATTAGTTGCATAGATTGCATCAGAAGGAATAACGATCCATTCTAGATGAAAATGAACTATGTTAATGATCCTATCCAGTGTTTTCATGTATTCATGAATTTTCTTTACAAAGTTACTGTGGAAACTAGCATTAAAGGATTGTAGAATTGTTATTGTTAGTGGTAATTGGCTGTCATCTTTTCAGTTATAAGGAGAGAACATTCAAATAATTGCTGTTAACACATTGTTTTACTTTGTATATTTAACCGTATTGGTATGCATTTCCACACCAGGATGATAATGCAGACGTTCCAATACATATGAAATGCTTATTTGAAATACATAAATAATGGCATAACTAAAAGGCATCCCATTTGTATTGATGCAGAGTTATTAGAGGACTATTGTAAGTATAGCATGGACAAAATATAGGAAAGGAATATGAAAGCCCAAGCCCTGCTTGCCAAAAAGTTGGTGGTGAAGGAATATGAAGTCAAATTGATCAGGTGGATCCAGAATATTACCATACTGAAAATTAGATCCAGAAGATTTAAGTTTGTTCAAAGTAAATATGAATCTGATTGGAAGAATTGTTTTTACTAAAAGTGATAAATGTTTGGAATAATGGATACAAAGCATCAGAAACTACCAAAAATGCAGATGAATGCTATAGGAGGAGAATTGGGGTAATATAGGCATGAGTTTTACAGGCCAAATAATTTTTTCTAGTTTCAGTGCTTATTTGGTTTGGACATTTTGGCAGAATTTTGGCCTTGTCTATTCAAGGTATCTTTGATATTCCCTGTTAGAAATGTCTATTTCTTTAAATAATAAATGGTGACAATGAGTATTTAGTATGCTGCTGTTGTTTCTGGGAGGAGCTAAAGGAGCTGTCAGAAATATGCAATTACATGATGCAGAAACAATTGGAGATAGTCTATGAATTCAAGCTTACAATTGAAAATAGGCTAGTTTCACTAAGCACGATAGAATAAAAAGAGAACCTTAGAGTCCACATGTACATTGATTTTATCTTAGTGTGAAAGGAGCCTCAGAATACATTGACAACACTTACCATACTTTTGCCAAAGCCGTAATTTAAGGCTTACAATATGGTGTTCTGAGAATACATCCAAAAATCCAAACTTTTAAAAGAATTTCTTCAAATGCAGCTTTCTGAGCCTTATTTATATTTGTAGCTTGAGATTATTTTTCTGTAATTTATTCCAGATATTAATCAGACTAATGATAAGTTGCCCAATTTTAAGTCAACCAGTTTATGTTGCAATGCGCAGAGAATTAAAGTAAATACATTGGGCCCGATTTTACCATTAGATGGCTCTCTGGTGGGGAGGTAGGGGAGGTGAGTCAGATAGATCCCGATTTTACTATTAGATGGCTGTCTGGTGGGGAGGCAGGGGAGGCGAGTCTGATGGTGAGGGGGAGGGAGACAGGTCAGAAGGTTTTCAGGTGGGGGTAAGGAGGCGGGTCAGATGCCTCTCATTGGGGCAGGGGGAGGGAGGTGGTTCAGATGGCTGTCTGGTGGGGGTGCGGGGAGGGATTCCGCTGCTGTCTGCATGCAATTGATGGGGGAGGTGAGGGAGGTCCGCTGCCACTCTGCGTGTGGTTGGTGGGGGATGGGGAGAAGGGAGCCTCACCCACAGGCTCCTGCAGTGCAATTCAGAGTTGCTGCTGTTTTTTCAGGCAGAGTGCATATGGGAGTACCTGAGAATGGATTTGAAACACTCCCAGTTTCAAATCCGCCCAGCAGTTAGAATTAAAATGGTAACTTGGGCTCTTTGTCATGTTTTAATTCTGCAGTGGTGTGTATGAAAATGTCAAAGTCTATTTATCGGTGTCACAAGTCGGCTTACATCAATACTGTGATGAAATTACTGTGAAAATCCCTGAATATAAAGTTTTTTTCTGTTCATTCATAATATGTGGGCATTACCCACAATAGCCAGCATTTATTACCCATCCCTAACTGTCCTTTAGAAGGTGGTATCTCAAGCTACCTTCTTTAATATAACTGAATAGCTTGAAAGACCAGCTCAGAGAGCAATTCAGAATCATCTACATTGTTTTAGGTCTGGAGTCACATATAGATCAGATTGAAGACTTCCTACCGGTTTACTAGGCTGATACCGGAGTTGAGGGGGTTGAGCTATGAGGAGAGGCTGAATAAACTAGGCTTGTACTCGTTAGAGTTTAGAAGAATGAGGGGAGATCTCATTGAGACGTATAAGATGATGAATGGGATGGATAGGATAGAGGTGGAGAGACTCTTCCCGCTCAAAAAAGACAGTAGGACTAGGGGGCACAGCCTCAAGATAAAGGGGGGGCGGTTTAGAACGGAGTTGAGGAGGAACTTCTTCACTCAAAGGGTGGTGAATCTCTGGAATTCTCTGCCCGTTGAAGTGGTGGAGGCTGCCTCGCTAAATATTTTTAAGAAGCGGGTTGATGGGTTTTTGATAAGAGAGGGGATTAAGGGTTATGGGGAGAGGGCGGGAAAGTGGAACTGAGCCACGACAGATCAGCCATGATCTTATTGAATGGCGGGGCAGGCTCGAAGGGCCAGATGGCCTACTCCTGCTCATATTTCTTATGTTCTTATGTTCTTACATCAGTGAGTAGATGGACTTTTAACAATCCAGTAATTTCACGGTCGCCATTACTGATACTACCTAGTTTCAGATTTTATCTAATTGAATTTAAATTTCCTCAGCTGTTGTGGGATTTGAACCCAAGTCTCCACATCATTAGTGCAGCCCTCTAGCGTATCAGTCCAATACAATTGCCACAATGCTACCATTCCTCAGAATGTTACATTTATGGAAGGTGGGGGGGTTGGTGTGGACAACTGATTCTCCCACCTTGCTGCACTACCTTTTTAGCATGGTAGGTTGGGAGGTTTCGGTGGTGCCTGATCCATGGACCTGCACTGGGTGTCCTGCCGTGTTAGTGTTTCCCAGTGACAGATTTCTGGTGGCGTCTGCTCAGTGCTGGAAATTGGCAGAGAGGCGCGTAAACGATTTAAACAAGAATCTCCATATATTTTTAATATAATTAGTGGGCCCAGACTGAAGTCTCTGGGCCTGCTGGGGATTATGATAGTTTCCCACTTTCGGGGAGCTGATGGCCTGACCTCGCTGTAGTGAAGAGGAGACATTCAGGGCCTGCCCACAGGGTTAGGCAGCGGGGGTTGGTGCTCCCTGGTGCTGGCGCTACCCAAGAGGCAAAGTGCCAATGCCCAGGGGCACCAAGGCACTGCCCAGCAGGCATCAGGCAGTGCCAAGGGGGTAGGGCCTAATAGGGGGCAAGCCTGATGGGAGTCGGTGCCTAATAGGGGGCGATCAGTAGGGGTGGGAGGGCTCCTGCTGCCATTCTGCACTTTGCGATTGAGCAGAGGGAGGTAGGCCAGCAATTGCGGCTGGGCATTGGCGTGAGGTGAGGCAGCCTGCTGGGGTGGTCGGGACTGCGGGGGGTGGGGGGTAGGGAGGTTAGAACATAAGAACATAAGAAATAGGAGCAGGAGTAGGCCAACTAGCCCTTCGAGCCTGCCCCACCATTCAATAAGATCATGGCTGATCTGTCTTGGCTCAGTTCCACATTCCCGCCCTCTCCCCATAACCCTTAATCCCCTCTCTTATCAAAAACCCATCAACCCGCATCTTAAAAATATTTAGCGAGGTAGCCTCCACCACTTCAACGGGCAGAGAATTCCAGAGATTCACCACCCTTTGAGTGAAGAAGTTCCTCCTCAACTCTGTTCTAAACCGCCCCCCCTTTTATCTTGAGGCTGTGCCCCTTAGTCCTACTATCCTTTCTGAGCGGGAAGAGTCTCTCCACCTCTATCCTATCCATCCCATTCATCATCTTATACGTCTCAATGAGATCTCCCCTCATTCTTCTAAACTCTAACGAGTACAAGCCTAATTTATTCAGCCTCTCCTCATAGCTCAACCCCCTCAACTCCGGCATCAGCCTAGTAAACCTCCTCTGCACTCCCTCCAAGGCCAACATGGGGGGGATTGAGGCTGGACCTGGGAATATTGGGGGGTCAGCGATCAGGCTGTGGGAGGGGCAGAGGGCCAGCTTGCATGGATTGTGGGGCTGGCCAGCGATCTGCAATTGGGAGGTCGGCCAACAGGGGCCATTATGCAAGTGTTAATCTCAGCGCTGACAGATTGGCACATGAGCAAATGGCCCACTCAACGTTATGCTGCCAGTGGGAATAGGCCCCACCCACTTGTTTCTGGAATGAATCACCCTAGTGCACCCTGCATTACGGAGTGTGGGAGATTCTTTTTGAAACTCCCACTGAGAAAAAACAGTGTGATTGACTCCAGTTTCCACACGAATTCAACACCTAGAATTTCTTTGGGAGAATCACACCCATGAATCCTGATTTACACTTGAGCTGATTGTTTTTTGTCAATATCAACAAATTCTGAAGATCTCTTTCACCATTAAATGACCACATATAAAAGAAAAGTTGGTAACAAGCTACTACGTCAGTGATTGACAGGGATTTCTGCTTACCGAGAGTTTCACTTAAGAGCACCTATATTTTTGAATGAAATTTTATGGATATTACTTGAAGTGATAATCAATTATATGGCATGGAGCAAAATATATTAAAAATAAATGGTTTAAGCAGCTTGACGAGTGAGAATTCAAGGTAATGATTTTTGCATGTTACTACTTAGCATTAAAGATGTCTCTTTAATCAAAAAAGAATCAAGGAACCAACCCAGAAAACAAGAGCTAGAGCTCATTATTATGGAATTTTGAGGACTAGAACCTCAATCTTGAAGGATAGATAATTGGTTGCTAAATTTTATAATAATTTCTTATTGTAAAATAATTTGTCCAGACATAGCAGCAACCCTACTGTAGCAAAGCATTTAGAAAGCAGTGGCAGGTTTAGATAAAATCAGCATGGGATTATGAAGGGGAAATCATGCTTGACAAATCTGTTGGAATTCTTTGAAGATGCAACCAGTAGAGTTGACAAGGGGGAGCCAGTTGATGTGGTATATTTGGACTTTCAGAAAGTGTTTGACAAAGTGCCGCGAAAGAGATTATCATGCAACATTAAAGAGCATGGGATTGGGGGGAGTGTATTGAGATGGATAGAAAACTGGTTGGCAAGAAGGAATTAATGGATCCTTATCAAATTGGCAGGCAGTAACTAGTGGGGTGCCAAGGGATTGATATTGGGACCCCAGCTATTCACAATATATATTATTGTGGGGTGGTACGTTGTCACAGTTAGCACTGCTGCATCATAGTGCCAGGGCCCCAGGTTCAATTCCCAGCTTTGGTCACTGTTTGTGTGGAGTTTACACATTCTCCCTGTGTCTGTGTGGGTTTTCTCTAGATGCTCCAATTTCCTCCCACAGTACAAAGATGTGCAGGTTAGGTGAATTGGCCATGCTAAATTCTCCCCCAGTGTACCTAAACAGGAGCCGGAGTGTGGTGACTAGAGGATTTTCACAGTAACTTCATTGCAATGTGAATGTAAGCCTACATGTAACTAATAAATAAACTTTTTACTTTAATGATTTGGATGAAGGAACAAATTGTAATATCTCAAAGTTTGCAGATGATACCAAGTTGGGTGGGAGGATGAACTATGATGAAGATGTACAGATCCTTCAGCATGATCTGGATAGGTTGGGTGAGTGGGCAAATCACTGGCAGATGCAGCATAATTGGGATAAATGTGAGGTTATTCACTTTGGAAGCACAAATAGGAAGACAGATTACTACCTGAATGGCTGTAAATTGGAAGAGGGTAACATACAGCAGGACCTGGGTGTCCTTACCAGTTGTTGAAGGTAAGCATGCGGGTGCAGCATTGTGAGAGGTTTTGAGTACAGGAGCAGGGATGTGTTGTTGCAATTATACAGGGCCTTGGTGAAGCCACACCTTGAATATTGTGTGCAGATTTGGTCTCCTTTTCTGAGGAAGGATGTTCTTTCCCTCGAGGGAATGCGGTGAAGGTTTAACAGGCTGATTCAGGGGATGGCGGTACTGATGTATGAGAGTTTGACCAAGTTACGATTGTTTTCGCTGGACTTCTGATGAATGAGGGGGGAATCTCATCGAGACTTACAAATTCTAACAGGACTGGATGCAGGAAGGATGTTACCGATGGTGGGGGAATCTAGAACCAGGGGTCACAATCTGAGGATTTGTGGTAGACCATTTGGGATGAAGATGAGGAGACCTTTCTTCACTCAAAGAGTGATGAGCCTGTGGAATTCATTACCACAAGAAGTAGTTGATGCCAAAATATTGAATGTATTCAAGAGGTGGGTAGATATAGCACTTGGGGCAAATGGGATCAAAGGTTATGTTCTGGTCACCTCACTATAAGAAGGATGTGGAAACATTGGAGAGAGCGCAGAGGAGATTTACCAGGATGCTGCCTGGTTTGGAGGGTAGGTCTTATGAGAAAGGTTGAGGGAGCTAGGGCTTTTCTCTTTAGAGGGGAGGAGGATGAGAGGTGACTTAATAGAGGTTTATAAGATGATGAGGAGGATAGATAGATTGGACATGCAGAGACTATTTCCTCGGGTGGATGTAGCTGTTATTACGGGTCATAACTATAACGTTCATGGGGGAGATATAGGAGGGATGTCCAACGTAGATTCTTCACTCAGAGAGTGGTTGGAGTGTGGAATAGACTGCCTGCTGTGATAATGGAGTCGGACACTTTAGGAACTTTCAAGCGGTTATTGGATAGGTACATGGAACACCCCAGAATGGTAGGGAGTGGGATAGCTTGATCTTGGGTTCGGACATAGCTCAGCACAACATTGAGGGCCAAAGGGCCTGTACTGTGCTGTACTGTTCTATGTTCTATGAGAAAGCAATATTAGGCTATTGAGTTGAATGATCAGCCATGATTGTGATGAATGGCAGTGCAGGTTTGAAGGGCCAAATGGCCTCCTCCTACTCCTGTCTTCTATGTTTCTATGACATGATGTGGATTCGCGACTTACACAATGCCAGTGTTGAAGAGGGGACATTCAGTGCATGCGTTCATAAATTAAGGTGATCTTTTGATCCCTTTTAATTGAAAAAAGACCTCTGATCAACTCTTGCCAACAGGGAATGAATATGTATTCCTTTGTGGTCTGGAGGTCCTCAAAATCTATACAAACTTGGAGGGGATTGATCACCTTAAAGATAACTTAATAGCAAGGGTTTCAACTTGCCATGTGGGGCTACAAGCCTCATAAAGGAATGTTTAGGTCAGCTCTGTCATCAGCTCTCATTTTCTCTCCAAGGTTAAACCAAATTCCCATCCCTCCAACTTAACTTATTGTTATTGGCCATTGCTTTGGAGCAGGCTGGCAGTTTCCTGCTGCCTGTAATCACACTCATATCCACTGGCCAACGATTGCTTCTGATCAGTTTTGGCCAGGCAAATAGTCTTCAGGTAAAGTCCAGGAGTTAAAATTGCTTGGCCTCCTTCCTGTTGCCCATGTATGCCCCCAGTGAAAATAAGGGTAATAGCTTTAAAAGGTAATGCTGATCAAAACTTTCAAAATCTGTCATGTTTGAATTTTATGACTAATAATCTGAACTGAACTGATTCCAGTGACTCAAATTCAGGAAGCATTGTAACATCCACCCATTTCAAAATGCATCTGTGAGATGGCATACCAGCATATGTGTCCTCTTAGAAAATTAGTAAAAGCAGATCAACAACATTTAAAAAGCAGACACAGCCTCCAAAACTCTTGACAACTTTGGAATGCCCTGTTGTATGAAAGCAAGTAGTTACATGCTGTCATGTTTCAAAATCCTTGATCATTTTCAGAGAAAAAGATTTGAAAAATGAGCTACTTTAATGCTGTTTTAAAGCACAATATATTCATATTTTTATTTTTTTGGAAACGGAAAACTAAGATGCTAATCAGCCAACTTCGATGATGTTTTTGCTGAAGTGTAAGTAAGCAATTCATTCAACTGTCTTGGTAATCAAAAATGCCTCACAAATTGTCAGCCAGATTTTCATTTGGCTGCAGGATCACTATTTGGTGTGAATGTGATTTCAGAGTCTGATCCCAGAAATCATCCAGAACATCTTCAGGACAATCTCAGATATTCAAAGAGCTGGTGGGTGAGGGTGGGGTTGGGGGTTTGCATCAAACACTGAGAAACCAACTCACCACTAATTAATGACCCATTACACTCTTTTAGGAGTCTGTTAAGGGTCCTGTGTCCATCACAAATGAACTTTTAATGCTTTTGCTGAAGAACCTAAACAGTCCAGTACACATTATAGCAAAACTGTTGAGTTTGCCATGGGACCAAAGCAAGTTCATTTGTCTTTGTCTTATCAGAAATATTTGGTCAAGTGCTTTAACATAATTTGACATCCATGGCTGTTTTCCTGGCCTTCTAAAGGGTTGCCTGTTGTATCTGCCAGGGCATCAGCAGCCCTGAACATAGCTTCTATCTGCCTGGGAAGTGCCGGAAGATTGGAAAATGGCAAATGTTACGCTGCTGTTTAAAAAAGGTAGCAGACAAAAGGCAGGGAATTATAGGCCGGTTAGTTTAACGTCTGTAGTTGGAAAAATGCTAGAATCCGTCATCAAAGAAGAAATAGCGAGGCACCAAGAAAAGAATGGTTTGATCGAGCAGTCGCAGCATGGATTCGTTAAGGGGAAGTCGTGTTTAACGAATTTATTGGATTTCTATGAGACTGTGACTAGTGTGGTAGAGCGAGGGGAACTGGTGGATGTGATGTTTTTAGATTTCCAAAAGGCGTTTGATAAGGTGCCTCACAAAAGGTTGCTGCAGAAGGTTAGGGTGCACGGAGTTGGGGGTAAGGTGTTAGCGTGGATAGAGGATTGGCTGTCTAATAGGAAGCAAAGAGTTGGTACCAATGGGTGCTATTCTGATTGGCGGTTGGTGACTAGTGGAGTGCCGCAGAGATCGGTGCTGGGGCCTCAACTGTTTACCATTTATATAGGTGATCTGGAGGAGGGGGCTGAGTGTAGGGTGATGAAATTTGCTGATGACATGAACATAAGAAATAGGAGCAGGAGTAGGCCATCTAGCCCCTCGAGCCTGCCCCGCCATTCAATAAGATCATGGCTGATCTGTCGTGGCTCAGTTCCACATTCCTGCCCTCTCCCCATAACCCTTAATCCCCTTGCCTATCAAAAACCTATCAACCCGCGTCTTAAAAATATTGAGCGAGGCAGCCTCCACCACTTCAACGGGCAGAGAATTCCAGAGATTCACCACCCTTTGAGTGAAGAAGTTCCTCCTCAACTCCGTTCTAAACTGCCCCCCCTTTATCCTGAGGCTGTGCCCTCTCGTCCTACTGTCCTTTCTGAGCAGGAAGAGCCTCTCCGCCTCTATCCTATCCATCCCATTCAACATCTTATACGTCTCAATGAGATCTCCCCTCATTCTTCTAAACTCTAACGAGTACAAGCCTAGTTTATTCAGCCTCTCCTCATAGTTCAACCCCCTCAACTCCGGAATCAGCCTAGTAAACCTCCTCTGCACTCCCTCCAAGGCCAAAATATCCTTGCGTAAGTGCAGCAACCAAAACTGCACACAGTACTCCAGCTGTAGCCTCACCACTGCCCTGTACAGCTGCAGCAAGATGTCCCTACTTTTATAGTCAATCCCCCTCACTATGAAGGCCAGCATCCCATTTGCCTTCCTGACCACCTGCTGCACCTGCAGGCTGGGTTTTTGCGACTCATGCACAAGGACCCCGAGGTCCCTCTGCACCGTTGCATGCTGCAGTTTTTCGCCGCGTAAGTAATAGTCCTTCCTACCATTATTCCTACCAAAGTGGACAACCTCACATTTGCCAACATTAAATTCCATTTGCCAGTTCCTGGCCCATTCGCCCAGCCTATCTAGATCAGACAGACTGAAGGGACTGAAGATGAGTGGAAAAGCAAATTGCGTGGAGGGTGTGGAAAGTCTGCAGAGAGTTCTGGATAGGCTGAACGAGTGGACGAGGATCTGGGAGATGGAGTATAATGTTAGCAAGTGCGAGGTTATCCACTTTGGCAGAAATAATAGGAGGGATTATTATTTAAAAAGCGAAAAGCTGCAGCATGCTATGGTGCAGAGGGACCTGGGGGTCCTTGTGCACGAGTTGCAAAAACCCAGTCTGCAGGTGCAGCAGGTGATCAAGAAGGCGAATGGAATGTTGGTCTTTATAGCGAGGGGGATAGAATATAAAATTAGGGAGGTCTTGCTGCAACTGTACAGGGTACTGGTGAGGCTGCAGCTGGAGTACTGTGTGCAGTTTTGGTCGCCGCACTTGCGGAAGGATATATTAGCCTTGGAAGGAGTGCAGAGGACGTTCACTAGGCTGATACCGGAGATGAGGGGGTTGGCCTGTGAAGAGAGATTGAATAGACTGGGTCTGTACTCAGTTGGAGTTTAGAAGGATGAGGGGAGATCTTATAGAGATGTATAAGATAATGAAGGGGATGGATAGGGTAGAGGTAGAGAGATTCTTCCCGCTTAGAAAGGATAGCAGGACTAGAGGACACAGCCTCAAGATAAAGGCGGGGGGGGGGGGCGGCGCAGTTTAGATCAGAGTTGAGGAGGAACTTCTTCACTCAAAGGGTGGTGAATCTCTGGAATTCTCTGCCCGTTGAAGTGGTGTAGGCTACCTCGCTAAATATATTTAAGACACGGGTGGATAGGTTTCTGATAGACAGGGGAATTAAGGGTTATGGGGAGAAAGCGGGAAAGTGGAACTGATCCACTTCAGATCAGCCATGATCTTGTTGAATGGCAGGGCAGGCTTGAAGGGCTAGATGGCCTACTCCTGCCCCTATTTATTATGTTCTTATGCCTGTGCAACAGGCCCCAGGCAGGGAACTCTGTCCTCCTGGGAGCATTGTCACTAACTGGGTGCAGAGCTTGCCCTGTACCTAATTAGGCCATTTGAATTTAAACATAGTATCACAAGAATGACCCTGCTGAGTGTCATTGTCTGGATCCAGAGTTCACCTGGTGGTGTTTTCTTGACCCCGATTTGAAAATCTAGCTTCATAATGCTTACAAACCTATGATCCTGTTATCTCTCACACCCAGAAAGTATGCAATCACAGCTGCAGATAGTAAGGCTTTTTAAAACTAACTATTATGTTAAATAAAGCTGTGAAGGATTTGCAGAATTCAGATGGCTAGATATGTTAAGGGATAGTTAGAAGCTGTCTCTTAATTGACCCAATAATGTTGGGTAGTGTGGCCTGTTCTTTGTTTTTTATCACACAAGGATAATTTGCACACATTTAATTACATAACCCTGATTATAACAGCTGTTTAATTTACTCACTTTACTGTGAAATAAAAAACCTGCACAATTCATATCCAAGCTCATGCTGCCAAGTGTTTGCTCACCCATCTTCCAAAATATTGAAGTACATTTTCAAAAGGCATAAAATTCTGTTTTGGGTCAAAAGGTGGCATATTTGTGATTCCTTTGGGTTACACCCATATAGCTCCTCATATCTCCATATATCATCCATGCCCCGCTAACCATCCCTATGGTTCTCATAGTTCCTCTGCCACCCTATGCCCTCAACTCACCCCATGCCCCTCATACAGCAATGTTGATATGCTCTCCACTCATTCCTTTCATAGACCCTGTGCCAACCTATTGCCAACTTATGCCAACCACTGCCCACCTCCCTTTTCCGTTATTCCTTCCATGCCAACTTACCTTGTACCTAGTCTGGGAAAACCATGGGAACCTTGCTGACATAATGTATCTGTTGATGATGTTTCTATATAAAACCAAGATTTAAAAAAAAGTAGTGAAATTCCTTCAATTAATCTTCAACAAAACAAATATTTCACTTAAGTAATTAAGCTCTTATGAAAGCTAACTACAACTGGTCTATAACCACTTGGAGCTATCAATCAAACTTAATAGGCAGCCCATCCCAATAATATTAGATTGTAAAATCGGTCATGCAAAACAAATCCTATAATGCTAATCCTCAGGCTTCTGTCAGCAGACAAAGTGAAATAGCAAGCAATATTTTTAAAAATTCCATTTTTTTTGTATGAAGCCCAGCAAAGTTAAGTCCCTTGACAGCTTTGACAGTTCCACTGAGTTTTGAGAGCTTTTTGATAGCATTGACAATGTTTGACCCTGTGGCAGTTCTTTGACACACTTGGACAGTTCTTTGACAGCTTTGACAGTTCCAATGTGTTTCTGCACTTTTTACATTTTGTCTACTTTCAACAATCCAAAATGCATCTAAGTTCATCAAAAGGCATGTGATCACTCCAAAGGTGTCCCACGGCATATCCAAAGGGGTGCCTCACCTCTTCAAAAATGTTCCTGAGCTATTTAAATAAATTCACAAGGTTCAGATCTGCTCCCATAATATCTAATTTGCACCCTTCAAATTTCAGATATTTACCTCATCAAAATGCTAATATATATGGGCAGCTGTTTTCAAGTGCCAGGGATGTGCAATTTGGAACTCTCGCTGAAATGGGGAAGCCAGGTTCAGGGGCAATATTTCCAGTTTTGGGCCTCTTCCAGTATTTTTGTGCAGATGGAGACCCTCTTCATCTGTGCAAAAATTTAGGCCTCAGAATTGCATATGGAAGAGACTGACACATCTGAACCTGAGAGGGTATCCGTGACAGGCTTGATTTTTTTTAATAATATGGCTTTGTAACTTCAGAAATAGGTACCACCAACACCTTTTCATTTGCATTAGAAGCAAAAAATAAGTACCTGCAATTTTAGAGGGGAAATCCAAATGATGGAGAACACAAATTTGGGCATTAAGAATTTTTGTTTCAAAAATTGAGATATTTCATAATTAATAGATTCTCAATCTTGAAGAGAAATAAAATGATTATCAATTTGCCAACCAGGCCATCACACAAAAGTTGCCTGAAGAGTCATTCTTGCACCTCTAATGATTGCTGTTTCAGTTTACAAAGGCACTGTGCTTCTGTGGTTTTGGTTTACAGAGAGTCTATATCCCATCGAGCTCCTATCTTTTATAGAGATATCCTATCTCATGCATATCCCCTTCTCCTTGTTAATTCAACTGTTCATTCCTCTTTGTACCTATCCTGTGTGATATTCTCCTTTCAGATCCACCGCTCTTCCTTCCCCTATTTCCAGAGTTCACCAGGCCATTCTTTGTTTTCAACTTCACATCATGATGCTCCACTCTGATTCTCATTGTTCATTCTGTTTCTGTTCAGTCCCATTCCCTTTCTATAAATTTAGACACTCTCTCTACTACCCACCTTATGACCAAAACCCCACCCTTCTTCCCATTCTCTTCCAGGATCCCTCTTCCATTTCTTTCATTATTAATAATTTGTTCTGGCCATTAGAGCTGGAAATCGCCTTGAAGGGGATGATTCTCCAAACTCACTGTGCTTGGCGTAGATCACACCGATCCTGGAGATAGCGTGCGGGCCTAAAAGTCAGATTCGCATCTAATGACAAACAGTCTGCAATTGTCTTGGCTCCTTTCCAAAGGTGCAAACTGGATCATGCCCTTATTGTATGAGATAGACTAGATTTCAGTCTCATTATTGAGTTTGGCATGTGATTGCTCCCCCCGCCCAAGGAATGCTCCCACCTCTCCAGTGGGAGGTTACAATGACGCAAATCACTACAGGTCTCTACTAGCAGACACTTGGTGCAGTGGCCATGCTGGGGGTTCAGAGGCCATGAAAGTCTCCGGATGGCTGAAGACATGGCTGGACGATGCCCATTAGGCAGTGCCCACCTAGCAATGGCCACCAGGCACTTCCAGCAGTGGCACTTGGGCACTGTCAATGTTCTGGGGCATCGTCAAGGGAGTGGGGCCTGAATGGGAGCCATGACTAGGGGGCCATGTGGAGGGGCCATGCAGGGGTGGATCATGTTGGGGAGTCCCGTTTGGGATGCATGTCGGGGATGATGATGGCAGGACATGTTGTGGGTCATGATGGGGGTGAATTTCGGGGCACATGATGAGGGATGCATTGGAGGGCTCTGAAGCTGGCGATGTGTTGCCCATCCCTAAAAGTACTGATTTTCAATGACATGTTGATAGTTGGCATGCATGTACTGGAGAGATGTGCTTTGACAAGTTCAAAGCTTTATCTTGTTCTAGAGTTTATGATTGTATTATAGATTGTATTTTCCCAACTCATTGGGAATGAGCTCAACAGTCTCCTCTCCTCCTCCCTCTGATCACTGGGGTCTGCCTGCCAGGCCCTGGTTTACCCTAGCAAAACTTACCTGTTTTTCATTTGCACTTAGTCATTGAGGCAATATCTTTCTGACTCCCTCTTAAGTGTCCGTCACTGACAACATGCCACTCCAGCCCTTCCAGTGGCCAAGGTGGCTCAGCTCCCACTTTCATCCTCAGTGAAATAACTTCACCATCACCCACAAAATTCAGCCCTATATTTCTTCAGCCTCATCCTGGCACCAGTATGGGGTGGAGCATCAAATACCACATCTACACCATACAACACAAGATACAAATCACACAATATAATCCAGTTTATTCGTTTTTAAAAGCTCTTTGTTTCATTCTTTGCTTCTATTGTGTTCACTTCCTCATTTTGTTTAACTTTTTCTGTGCTGAATTTCACTATAGTCCTTGTGCCTTCTCTGTTTTCTTGGGAGTGAAAAGAAAACAACATTTCTTGCTGTGCAAGAAGAAAGCCTGTCATTAAAAAAAATCTGTGAAAAGAAGTCCGGATGGCAAAACTCATGTTTTAAATGCCCTCCATCAGCACCTGCCTACCCACACGTTGCTTTTTTGTAAATTGCTGTGTCTAAACATGCTGTGATTTTCAGCAAAATGGGCTCCACACTGATTTAGAAATGTGATGCAAAAAGGATAATTCAAGTGGACCAGTTCTGGTGATATTGCAAATTGAGAAAGAACCTCAAATATTTCCAGGACATCAGTTGAACTGTGAGATTGAATTATTCACCAGAGGTTATTGTCATTTCTTTTTATTTTGTAAAGGGTATCTTATTTACTTTTTCCCAGGATCCCCTCTTTATGCCTTCCTCTGTCACATTATTCCCTGGTTGACAGAAAAGGCAACTAAAACCTGCTCTCGGATCACACATTGTTGCTCCTTTCTATAGAAAAGTACCTGAACTGTAAAAAAGTGTGAACTCAGTGTGAGGAATTGCAGGTGTGATCAATATCCTGCCATCTCATAACCTAGTGGTGGGGGGTGTCACTATCACAAAAATTATGAATTTTTGATCATTTACTATTTTATCTTGACTATCCTGAGATTATCCAAGGTGGTATGAAAACATTCACATGGATGATAATGAGGTAGGTTCTCATGCTATATGCTGTTACTGAAGTGGTACAGGATCATGGGATAAGTTTGGAAGAAGATGACCCTTCAGTCCATTTAAACTGATCCTTCCAGAATATGAGCTGTGTTCTTCAATGACAGCAAATTATGATAGAATATGCTTGGTGCTATATAAATCAGGAATAAACTAGAACTTGATAAAACGTGCTTTTGTCGTTAGATTTTTGTGCCAGGTTTCAGCTGTGTAGACTCTGAGGTATTTTAGTTTTAAATAAATTAATTTATTATCTAGATTGACAGAAATAATGTTTGAATTTAAAAAATATAGACTACTAACTCCATTATAATTCCATTTTGATGATGAGATAGACTATGGCAGCAAACAGAGGATAACTGAATGCACTTTAATCCGTTGCTGCAGAAAACTGTGCAACAAAGAAAATAAAAGCATTCTCAAAAATATTAGCCTACATCGATGAGCTAATTAATTGTTTACCAGATTTATATAATATTACACATTTTCATATATTTGTAAAATATAACTAATTATTACAAAAACTAACATTTGATGGTTCCATTCATTTTTCATTTAAACTATTTTCAAGGGACAAAATAATTACTGATCCCTTCACTCTCATCCCTCCAGTATATTCAAACATCACTGTTTCTAAATTACTTACACACAATAACTGTGTAAGCCTCATTACTGTTACGGATATTAGTGGATAAACACTTCTTTGTCTATTATTTTAACACAGACATTAACCCGTTTGCTATAAATCAGTTAACATGTCCTCTAAATTAGTGGACAAAAAGATAGGAACACATTAAGCATTTGTCTTACTAATATGTGCTATATTACTTTATCACTTAACCATAGTTAATGCACTGAACATAAAATCTATTGATTGGAGAGTAAAAATTAATTGAAAATTATAAGTTTTAATTTCATTATTAGAACTCTAACACGACTTTTAAATTGCTATTGCTTTAATAAATCAGAAACATTTATGTAGTAGTAAGCAAAGCAGTAAATCTAATAAATGATTCAGTAAATCAGGCTGCTAAATTGCTAATTAACCATCTTTTAAAACTTGTGATAGAGTACTTTTGTTGAGAAGCCTGAAGGGTTGATGGAACTTTTGCTTCGAAAATGAACATTGTTAAAAAAAAAGCAGGATACAATTTCAAAAAATGTCAAAATATGTCAAATGCAGATACCACTCAAGGATTTCATTTACTGAAGCTTTGGCGATAACTGTCATCTTGTCAGAGGCCCACCCATCTATTCCAGTACATTACCAAATGCACTAATTTCCTTGCTGAGTTTGATGTTTATTGTATAGCTGAAATTGAAAATGGTCGGTAATGGAGTGAGCCTCAATCCTAGACCAATTCTGAATCTAAATTACTTGCTTCTTTCAATGGCATCGACCGAAGAGAGCTTTGTACACCTCGTACCTAATCAACCCTTACTGTGACCCTAAATTCAGCAGCCTTCACAGATTAAAAATAAAATCCAGGGTTCAAACAATTATTTGCCCTGAAATTGCTGGCCATTTTATTCTGAAAATTAAAGAATGTGAAATTAATTTTTTCTGGGCCCTGTGTGTTGTAGATCACCACTCATTCTTGATCTCTGACCTACAAAACCAGATTTCAAATTTATTTTTTAATTGCAAAGCCTCTTTTTTGCGTTCAGTACCATTCTAGTTGGTATGTACAGTATTAGGCAGTTTTTCAAACTTTCATGAAAAAATCCTACAATTCAGGTTGTACTGAACAGCAATTTGTTTTCTCAGTATATGTATTAACAATATGAATATATAAATAACACATGCAAATAATATATTTTCAATCTCTTTATATCCTAAACGAACATAACATTATTAGAATGACATACCAAATCGCAAAGTAAGGATTCTTTCTTCACTGTTGAGTGTTTCCCAAGTCTGCAATTTGACTTTTAAAGCTGGTATTAAATTATTTTGCAAATGTCATGTTTTGAGAACTAGGCAGAAAATTCAAAATCTGAAGGATTCAGTTTGTGTTGCAAGTCCTATTATCATCACTTTACAATGCTGCTATAGTCCTGTTGATGTTTTCAAATTAAAGATATCTAATTGTAATGTATTGCTAATATTATATTTGCTGTAGCATGCTTATTATTGACTTTATATCAACATGGTTATTATAATTTATTTAGAGATGCTTTGAGGTAATTATTCATTCATATGACAATAATTCTATTTGTTAATTATGAAGAACTTGGTGATTAAAGCTTATATTAGATGAAATCATAAATCAGATCACTGGTTGACCAACACATACAAAGATGAGAAAAAATATAAAAGCCCCAACGGCTATTGAAATTACATTTATTTGTTGTGTGCTGAATGCTGTTCTTTTGCACAATGACTGGAATTGGAAAACTCCTGTACTAACCAGTTAATGAATAAGCAATATGACAGACATACTGAACTTTGCAGTACTATTTTGCCATGTGCTTTTGTGATATTACTACAAAATAACATCTGATGTTTTGCTCTGATTACATATGAATGAGTATTGAGAAGTAGGAAATACACAACTGAAAACTAACAGATATTAGGAGGCGATTTTCAGCCCGTGCTCCCTGCCCGTGGAAATGGTGGCAGGGGCCTCAAGATTCAGTGAAGCCTGGAAGTCATGAATCTCACCAGTGAGATTGTGATCTCTGATTTTCGCTGCCCCTTGCCAGTGGCGTAATCAGGTTCATGGCCACAACAGGGGTAAACCTGATTTTAATATACTTCAATATAATTAAAGACCCCCCTCCTCTCCATATATTCCCCCTAGACATATTTTCAAACTTCACCAGCGTGACATCGCATTGACGAGGTTTACAACAGCTTCATCTAGATGTCGTACATATCCCCTGGGGGGGTGGTGTAAAGGTGAGTATAACGTTCGGGGGGGGGGTGGGGGTGGCGGGGTGGAGGGGGTGGAGAGAGACATGGCAAAGCAATCATCAGGCATTACCCCCTAGCACTACCCTCAGTACCATTCAATCTTGGCAGTGCCAACCTATGACAGGGGACAATGCCGGGGTGGACACTAGTGGGAGCTTCAGTGGAGGGGGTTTGGGGGAAGGAGCTCATTTGTTTTTGGTGGTGGGTGGGGGGAAGTGGACATGGGAACTGGGGATACTGACGATGACTGTGTTGTGGGGGGGGGTTGGTTTCTGATACTGATGATATTTGGGAGGAAGGGGTTGCCCGCATTGACTGTTTGTGGGGGGTTCAGGGTGTAAGAAACAGCTCCGATGCCAGCAATGTTCAGGGGCAAGTGGTGGATGCTGGGATTGTCTGTTGAGAGGGGCGAAGGTGTCTCATGCCAGCAATGTTGGAGAGGAAGGGAAATGGCTATTGCCGGCATTGACTGATTGGGGGACGGTTCCGATGCCATTGATATTCAGGGGAAAGGTGGGGAGAAGGTCTGATGCCGGCTGTGGATATTTTTGAATTAATTGCAGAAATGTAAATTTACTTAGAAGGATTATGTAATATTGCTAATTTTATCAAGTGCAAATGCAGCACAGTGATCAGGACATTCGTGTAAAAGACCTGTGCACACTTTAGCCTAGATATAGTTCTCAGTGAGAAGGAATGGTGTTTCACTGTTAACTTTGCAGACAGTTGCACAAAGATCTGGGCTTCTCAGCGGAGATTTTCACTAATCCGATGGCGGTTTCAACGCAGTACCCTCTATAAGGTGTTGTTTGTGAGCAGGACAAGCTCACCGGAGACTCTTCAATGATTAGACTGAAAAATATTCACTGAGTTACACAGGACCTGATTTTAACTTAATAGCTGCGATTTTTGTGTCTGTATTTGCCTTGAGTGCAAATGGTGACATGGGAACAAAATTTTGCCAGACTCGGAAAACAAGAATCTCACTGACGAGATCCCATTTTTCAATTTTCTCTGCCCCTCACCGGTGACATACGAGATAACCTCATTTCAGTATATTTCCCAATAATTAATGGATTAATAATTAATATTGCCCCCATATTTGGAACTCCTCCCTCCCATGGTGAGATGTACAACTGCTTTTCAAAATGGAACCCAGGTAATTTGAGCCCACTGGGGCACAAAGGTAAATATAGCCTCGGGGGGAGAGGAACATGCACAGCCAGTAGCCTGGCACTGCCCCCTGGCACCACCCACTGACACACTGGCACTGTGATTGGGCAATGCCAGTGGGTCTCTGGGATGCTCCATTCGGGGGCATTCTCTTTATTAATTGGGGTCATTCCCTTTGTGTGTGCGGAGCAGAGGATGGGTGCTGTGTCCATGGGGAGTTGTTACCATATGCATGAGAGGAGAGGATTCCTGTTTTTTTTTATTAGAGAAAAGGAGGTTCCGGGCTACCAGTTTTTCCCAGCCCCATGTGTCAGTGTAATGGCATGGACTACACCTCCAGATGTTTTCTGCACAGAGTGCTGGGTTACCTGGAGGGAAAAGCTGGCAGTGCAACCTGTGAGCTGTGTGCTGTGTTTCTCACCTCAGTCAGCACTCTGTGCAGAGAATGGAAAATTCCACCCAGTGTAAGTGAGCATTTGCCTTGAGTTTTATAACCAAAAACCTAGTTTTTGGTTATAAAACTCAATGGATTTTGACCATGTTAAAATCTTGCCAGCAGAGTCCAAACCAGGAAGTGCAAAATGCGAAACATAAATTAGATTTAATTCATGTATAGAAAGCAAAATAAAGATGGGGAAACAGGAAATTAAAAGAGGACAGACAAAACAACTTGAGAAAATTTTAAATTTTTTTTATATCACTAACATTATAGAAGAAATCAAAGAAGAAATAGCGAGGCACCTAGAGAAGAATTGTTTGATAGAGCAGACGCAGCACAGATTTGTTAAGGGGAAGTCGTGTTTGACAAATTTATTGGAATTCTATGAGGATGTGACTAGTGCAGTAGACAGAGGGGAACCGGTGGATGTGGTGTTTCTCGATTTTCAGAAGGCGTTTGACGAGGTGCTGCACAAAAGGTTGCTTCAGAAGGTTAGGGGGTGTGGAGTTGGGGGTAAGGTGTTAGCGTGGAAAGAGGATTGGCTGTCTAATAGGAGGCAGAGAGTTGGTATCAATGGGTGCTATTCTGATTGGCGGTTGGTAACTAGTGGAGTGCTGCAGGGATCGATGCTGGGGCCTCAGCTGTTTACCGTTTATATAGATGATCTGGAGGAGGGGGCTCGAAATTTGCTGATGACACAAAGATGAGTAGAAAAGCAAATTGTGCAAAGGGTTTGGAAAGTCTGCAGAGGGATCTAGATAGGCTGAGCGAGTGGGCGAGGACCTGGCAGATGGAATACAATGTTAGCAAGTGTGAGGTTATCCACTTTGGCAGGAATAATAGTAGGAGGGATTACTATTTAAAGGGCAAAAAGCTGCAGCATACTACGGTGCAGAGGGACCTGGGGGTCCTTGTGCATGAGTCGCAAAAACCCAGTCTGCAGGTGCAGCAGGTAATCAAGAAGGCAAATGGGATGCTGGGGGATAGAATATAAAAGCAAGGGAGGTCTTGCTGCAACTGTACAGGGCACTGGTGAGGCCACAGCTGGAGTACTGTGTGCAGTTTTGGTCGCCACACTTGCGCAAAGATATTTTGGCCTTGGAGGGAGTGCAGAGGAGGTTCACTAGGCTGATACTGGAGATGAGGGGGTTGGACTATGAAGAGAGACTAAATAGACTGGGTCTGTACTTGTTGGAGTTTAGAAGGATGAGGGGGGATCTTATAGAGACGTATAAGATAATGAAAGGGATGGATAGGGTAGAGGTGGAGAGATTCTTCCCGCTCAGGGAGGACAGCAGGACTAGAGGGCACAGCCTCAAGATAAGGGGGGAGCAGTTTAGAACAGAATTGAGGAGAACTTCTTCACTCAAAGGGTGGTGAATCTCTGGAATTCTCTGCCCGTTGAAGTGGTAGAGGCTACCTCACTAAATATATTTAAGTCATGGGTAGATAGGTTTTTTGGTAGGCAAGGGTTATGGGGACAAAGCGGGAAAGTGAAACTGAGCCACTTCAGATCAGCCATGTTCTTATTGAATGGCGGGGCAGGCTCGAAGGGCTAGATGGCCTACTCCTGCTCCTACTTCTTATGTTCTTATGTACATTAAATTGCATAGGATTACATTTGATATACAGCATTTACATGAGCCATTTGTCACAACCATTTTCCTGTCTTTCTTCATCTAAATCTATCCTTGTAACCTTCTATTCACTTCTCCCTTGCAAGCACGTCTTGCTTCCCCTTCAATGGACTTATGCTAATTACTTCAATTACTCACGATGGTAGCAAGTTCCATATTGTCGCCACTCGTTGGGTAAAATAAGTTTCTTCTGAATTCTTTGTTGGATTTCTCGGAGACTATCTTATATTGATGGAGTATAGTTCTGCTCTTTGCCAGAGGTGGAAATACACTGTCTGCATCCACTCTATCAATCCCTCCCATAATTTTTGAAGACCGTTATTAAGTGACCCCTTAGCCTTCTTTTTTTTAGGAAAATAAATCCAATCTTTGCAGTTCTAGCATCACTGTTATAAATCTCTGCATCTTCTCTAGTGCCTTTATATCCTTTTTATAACAAGGCAACCAGAACTGCTTGCAGACCAGAAGTGTGATCGAACCAAGGTTTGCAACATAATTTTCAACATTATTCCTTTTTAGAAATAAGCCCTGGTCTTCGTTTTTTTTACTGTCTTGCCGAAGTTTGGTACATCTTTAATGATTAGTGTATTTATACTCCAACATCCCTTAGTTCCTGTACCCCCTCTAGTTTTGCACATTCCAAGTAATAAGTGATCTCCTTATTCTTTGCACCAAAACATACTACCTCATATTTATTTCATTTGCTAATTATTTACCCATCTTCAAGTTTATTAACACCCCCCTGTAATTTGTTGCAGTTCTCCTCAGTATTGAATATCAATCCCCAATGTGGAGTCATCCACAAATTTGGATATTATGATTTTGATTCCCGAGCCTCAGTGGTTCATAAAAATTGAACAACAGTGGATCTAACACTGATCCCAATTTGCCAATTATGGCAATTGGGAGAACAGCGACCTTCCCATCTAGGGCCTTTTCCACCCCAATGTAAAATCGCTGCCTAGTCACAGCAGGTGGGAACCTGGAGGGAATCCTATTCCTTTAATTTCACGTCCCTCTCTCACCTAAAAAAATTGCCCACGAGGGAATGTGAAATTCTGGCACATATGCCAGAGGTTCTGTCAGGTTTTCACTGTAATAACAGCAAGCCATGATTGCTTATTGTTATTCTTACAGAAAAATCCAGGCGCATGGTCATTCACTTGTTTATTTCAGATAGGATCTCAACAGTTCAAATTGCATGTAAAATTGTACACAAAGGTGTTAGTCAGTGCACTAAAATTAGCACACACCAGAATTTCAATTCTTTATTTAGTGAGACTTCCTGTAAAACGTTATAGTAGTATATTTGCATTACAATTCATCTGCACCTAATAAATGCTTTATTACCTGTAGCTTATTGCAAAATCTGAGCATTTTATTATATTGTTCTCTCTGTTGGGGAGGTGTGAATAACGTTTGTTCAATAAAGGCTGTCTGAAGTGGAGCTTGTATAGTCCTACTCAGTGCAATAAACAAAAGAAAGATGACAACAAGGATAGGATAAAATTCATATTTATATTTTATTTGAGAAATTAAGGGGTGAAGAATTTTGGCACATTTTCGGAACTCAAGAGTTCATTTTGAGGATGTATTTGTAAGATTGCTTTACGTGCACATCATATTCAAGTGTTTAGTGAATCAGTACAGTACTTCGTTGAAAAAAATGGCACTGGAGGCGTCATATTTGATGACATTGAGCGAGTTCAACCCTATTAAAACGGTCTGGTGTAATTATGAATTAAGGTTATATATTTGGCTGAAACTGAATAAAACAGGAGATGAAGATTAAAAAATGCTTTCTTCACCATATGTAGAGTTAACTAACAAGAGCAAGGAACTGCTTACCATTTATGTATATAAAGGTTTGTACCAGTATTAGGCGAGTTTGACTGCCCTCGACATCAAGACAGCATTTGACTGAGTGCAGCATCAAGGAGCAGTTGCAAAACTTCATTGACCAGAAACTCAACTGGACTAGCCATATTAGTACAGTGGCTACAAGAACAAGTCAGAGGTTAGGAATCCTGCAGTGAATATCTCACTTCCTGACTCCCCAAAGCCTGTCCACCATCTACAATGCACAAGTCAGGAGTTCGATGGCACACTCTCCATTTGCCTTGATGAGTGCAGCTCCAACAGCACTCAAGCAGCCTGACACCATCGAGGTCAAAGCAGCCCACTTGACTGGCACTCCATCCACACCTTAAACATTCACCACAAATACACAGTGGCAGCAACGTGTACCATCTGAAAGATGCACTGCCGGAACTTACCAAGGCTCCTGTGGCAGCACCTTTCAAAACCCATGACCACTATCATCTATAAGGACAAGGGCAGCAGACATATGGGAACACCACCACCTGGAAGTTTCCCTTCAAGTCACTCACTGTCCTGACTTGGAAATATATCACCACTGTCAAAATCCTAAAGCTCCCTCCCCAGCAGTACTGTGGATGTACCTATGCTACAGGAACTGAAGTGATTCAAGAAGGCAGCTCACCACCACCTTCTCAAGGGCAATTAATAATAAATAAATTCTGGCTGAGCTGCAATGCCCACATCCTGTAAACAAATATTAAAAAATGAAAGGTGACCATTTGGGGTGTCCTCTGCCCTTGGAGTGTTCCAGAGCATCATTGATCAGACACTATCAATGATGTATCATCCCATCATGAAAGGAATATCTATATGACATTCAACTTCAAAATATGGCATCAAGATTTAAAAGCACAAGCGTTTCTCATGGTGTCATATCTGGGTCACCAAATAGTGAAAGTATCCAGGGAAAGGTTGAGGAGATTTTGAAAACAAACAGACCAGAAAACAAAGTAGAATGTAAACTATTCATAAGTATTGTTGTATATTGTTGTAAGTTCATCCTTGACGTAGTTACATTCACTCCTCTGTATCAACTGCTCAAAGATCGAATAGATTGTGAGTGTTCAGTGGAGTGTCAGAAAGCATTAAGAGATGGAAAACCTGCTGACTAGTGATGCTGTTTAGACCTACTGAGATCCCAAGAAAAAAGTAGTTTTAGCATGGAATGCTTCATCCTCACAATGGTTTAGTCTGGTTTTATCTCACATGCTGGAAGACGGTGCAGAGAAGCCTGTAGCACACGCTTTACAGATTTTCATAAAGTCAAAGCAAAATTACTCATCAGTTGAGAAAGAGGCATTAGGGGTCACTTATGATGTTCTTAAATTTCATAAACACTTTTACAGTAGGAAGTTCACTTTGTTAATTGACCACCAAACCCATACAGCTTATTTGGTTCAAATGGTTGAAAGATCCCATTCCTACTGGCAGAGATGGGGATTGACTCTTGTGGCCCATCAATATGATATTAAACATCATAAATCAGCAGATGATGATAAAACCATGTTTTACGTCCAAAATGACTTTAGTTAATTATTGAAACCACCAGATAAATCTTTACAAACTTAAAATAGCAGTTTCTAAGATGGCTGAATATTTGCATGACAATACCTTACGCATTCCAAAGTCATTAAAGTGGAGTCATCCTATCTGAAAGAATCCATTAAAGATAATTACCTTAAAGGAATATGAATAACCACATCTCCTGATCCATTCATCAAACATTCAGACAGCATCTGGGTTTTCAACCCATTGGGGCATAAGACATTAGATGTAATCACTTTGTACAATGGACTCTGGTTGAGAAAGGAGCTTGTCCAGCCATAATCTAATCAGGTCTAAACCATGGATCTGGAATCAACTTGCTATGACCATTTTTTGATAACTGGTCAGTTGGTGAGGGGGATCACATGATGAGCCATCTAGCCCTCTTCACTGTTTTTAAGAAACTGGTTTTCTCCAGTCACAGAACAGAAGCAGAAGAGATGTTGAAGAAATAGAACACTGAGTGGGGCACTCTTTCTCCCTCAATGTCCTGCAAATGTGAGCCCAGCCTGCTGTTTGACCACCTACTCACAACAGGTAGTGTTTTAAGAATCAATTCAGAAGCCACTGCTTCCAGGAGGATAGACTTAATTAATCATCCAACAACTTCTTTAAACTGCCTCTATGCTGGATCCTGAGGGGTCATCGAGCCTAGCCTGAAGCCATTTAAGCCATTCACCAACAATCGAACAAGACCCTTCTACTACTAGTGTGTGTGTGTGTGTGTGTGTGTGTGTGTGTGTGTGTGTGTGTGTGTGTGTGTGTGTGTGTGTGTGTCAGTGTGTCAGTCACTGGACCAGGACCTCACTCCGCTGGGATTGAGTGTGGTTGGTGTACAGAGGTGCCCAGTTGAGGGAGGTGACAGTCCAAAGAGGACAGGGAGCACCAGCACCTAAATCCCTGAGCATTCTGCTTGATGAAGAGGAGGCCAGGAGGATGTCATTTGTCCAGAGGATTGGAGAAGGAGGCCAAGCAGGGAGACACATCTGACTGGGGAGTCAGTGCCCAAGATGTGCACTAGAGGACTGCCCTGCAGTGCAGAGAAATGGATGAATGTTGAATTATCTCATCCACTCTGCCAGGGTAAGTGAACTCTCAACTTTTCCCTGCTTGGTGCAGGGACCATGGCCTCACTGGCAACATGAAAAGCGAAGCCTCATAGCCCCATTGCAATCCACCTATTCTGCAGGTGGAAAGGCCAATATGGGTCCCTGACCCTTCCACACAGATAGCTCTTATGCTAACTGGGAGACAGGTGGGAGGAGGGGGGTTTAGGTGTTGAGGGCACCAACAATCAGTACTAATAACATGCCTCTGTGAGCTTTATCCTTATATCTGCATGTTTTAACCCTCGCAGACCCTGCAGTGCACCAATCACATGTCATCCTATCCAGTGTGTTATTTATAGACTGGAAGCATGAGTGAAATACATGAAACTCATTGGCTCTAAACCCTATATTCTCTCTTTGTGCAGGAAAAGTTAAGCCATACTAGGAGAGAGAAGGAGATGTTGGGAAGGGCCAGCCACACATCAAATTGAAACCTCACCAAATTTGAGGAGTCCAGTTAGCAGAGGTAGAGTGGGACAGAGCCTGCAGAGATGAAGAGATAGGCTTGCGACTTCCATCCAGTAAGGCCCCATACATGTCACATAAACCTAAGGCTCACAATTCCCTCCATGTCAGGGCCACCTCATGTAGTCACTTGCTCTCTCCTCTCTCACTTACAGGTGCTACCAGGCAGCAGGCAAGCGCAATAAAGACAAAGCCCTGTCCAGCACTCAAACAAGCATAGAGGGGGTCAAGGGCATTGCAGAGGAAAGAAGTTTACCTTTAAAGGTATCATAATAGTCACCTGCACCTTCCACAAGCCCAGAGATACATACCCTCAGTGGGTATTAGATCTAGTTTAGGAAGGATCTCAGATTTTGGTGATCATTGCATGGATACATGTCTGCAGCAGGAGGAGGCAGGGTCAGCCAAGTAGATGGTCACCAACACTTGGAGGATTACTGGGGAAGAGGTATCATGAAATTCAAGTCTAATGATGAACCTCTGGAATCAGCCTTCCACATTAGCTGGAGAGGCAGCAACAGACGGGGGATCAATGGGCAGTGATGGTTTAGTAGTACGTAAAGTGGAGGAATCTGTCTGCCTGTTCTCTGCTGAAGTGATGCAGTTCTGTGATGCATTGAGGTTTCCATGGGGCTGTGGAGGCGGAGGTGGGGAGCAAATTCCATGGAGAACCTAGCCCAGCAGATTCAGCCAGGAGTGTCTGCAGATCTGCATTTGATCGCTGCAGCCAAGGGTGAGCTATGCAAGAGGGGTTGGAACACCTCAACCTCCCTCCAGGTGCCATTTCCCCTCAAAGAGTCAGGCAAGGGTTGTTGGGCACCCAAAGGGAGGAGGAATGGGAGTTGGACATTGCTGGAACCTCCACTCAATAGTCTCTGAGAGTTTCCGGTCCTTCTGAATCACTCCTGCCTGGACCCCTTCAACCTCTTCCTTTCTGACCACAGAGGGAGAAGCTGGCCCACAGCTGGACAGAGAAAGTAAGCTGGAGCCCTCCAGAAGATGGCCATGATTCAAGACATCAGGACAAATAATCAACATGTTGCCTCCAGCCCTGCTGCAGATGTCAGGGGTGCAATAGAAGAGGTAGGGAAAGAAAAATTAATGGGACTTTGACTTCACAAATTGTTGCATGAGTGCATAGTACTAGTTAATTTCTCACATTTTGTAAGTATAGTTCACCTGCACTTTTTGGGTCTGATATGGCTTATTTGTTATGTAATCTTTCAACGTGCGCACCCCCACTTCTTCCCCTACCCCTGCAACATCTTTTGAGGGTGAGCTCAGCCTGTCCCCCTGAATCATGCAGGTGCAACATCTCTCATGCACACTGAGCCTTTTCACTTCATACGCTCATTTATCCCAATGTCATAGAATCATTGAATCCCTATAGTGCAGAAGAAGGCCCTTTGGTCCATCAAGTCTGCACTAACCCGCTGACAATGTAATTTATCCAGATCCTCTCCCCTGCCCTATCCCCATAACCTCACACATTTACCATGACTAATCCATCTAACCCACACACCTTGGGACGCTAAGGGACGCTTTAGCATGGCCAATCCATCTAACCTACACATCTTTGGACTGTGGGAGGAAGCTGGAGCACCCGAAGGAAACACATGAAGACATGGGGAAAATGTTTAAATACCACACAGACAATTAACCAACGCCCGAATAGAACCAGGGTTCTTGATGCTGTGAGGCACCGTGCCACCTGTAAATGTCCTATAATTGTAAGCACCATGTGCTGGGGTTCACCTTTAGTTGTCCAGTTGAGGTGAACTGCATCTCCACCCACTCTAAATGACCCAACCCTTTTACAGTATCTTGGCCTCTCCACACCGTGGGTCTGCATAATTGCAAGCTGCCATGTTGCAAGTAACATTCACTGTCCATTTCAATGCCTTACCCCCTCCCCTGTTATCCACACACATCTCCAAAGCCATGAACCCCCTCACCCCGGTGTTATATTTAACATTCCCTTATTATTTTCTATCCTGCATCGCTGAATGTCAAAGTCCTCTACCTTCCCAAAGAGCCCATCCCCATTACAGTTGCCATGTTTCCATTCATCCTGTCAACCTCCAGAATCCGCATCACTTTCCACATCCAATCCAAAATCCCTCAGCATCCTGTGACCCTCTCCCCACCTCACCCCATCACTGTGTTATCACCATCCCATCCTACCAGCTCTCATTTCCACATGTAACCATCTCCATCCCATCCTGTCACTGATGCCCTGAATATGTTCCCTAGGACTCTCTCATTAACTCGGCAGACCCTGCTTCTGAACCCTTTTCTCCTCTTTCCCCTCCCCCCCCGGCTCATCCAGACCTCAACACCCACTGTGTTTGTTATCACCTGCACACCCCACCAAGCCCCTTTACATTTGCCCACCTCCCTTGCTCCTTCACAGCTACACAGCTCCATCTCCCGCCTGAACTACACCAGTGTCCTTCACACCCCCTGCTCCAGGAACCATCATACACATTCCATTATCCCTGCAGCATCTCTCTCTCTTTCCCCATCACCTCCAACTTCCCTGCCCCCTGTAGGCCCCCAAATCCTCTCCATTTTTCGTTCTCTTCATTCAACCTCTTCATTCCTCTCTTTTTGTATAATTCCCCATCCCAAGCACAGACCATTGCTGCCCAACAGCACCTCCTGCAGCAATCCTGTTACTGAAAGAACCTCCTTCTGGAAGAAGCTGCTGCACCGAGAACAACCACCTCTTGAATGATGCTCCACAGAGTAGGACCACATAGTTGATGCTCCACCCACCCATTGCTGCATGTGACATGATGTGGAGATGCCGGTGTTGGACTGGGGTGAACACAGTAAGAAGTCTCACAACACCAGGTTAAAGTCTAGCAGGTTTATTTGGTAGTGATATTCCAGAGTTTTGACACTGAGGGCCGCTACCTTCCCTTCGGATTTCCGTGAGTTGCCTTCTTCAGTATTACACATACATGTCATGTTGGTCCAGATACATTCTAGATCGATGTGTTTTCCCACTGGTGGCACAGACAATTGAGCAGGGAGGGGATGGATTCTAGTTGGGTCTTGTGGCATTTACTACCAAATAAACCTGTTGGACTTTAACGTGGTATTGTGAGACTTCTTACTTGGTCACAGAAGACAGAGAGTAACAGTGGAATGGTGTTTTTCAGAATGGCGATCTGTAGCTAGTGGTGTTCCTCAGGGATCAGTGCTGGGACTTCTGTTGTTTGTAAATGAAAATGTGGGTCTGTCTGATTAGTAAATTTGCGGATGACATGAAGATTGGAGTTGCTGATCGTGCTGAGGATTGTCAGAGGATTCAACAGATCATAGATAGATTGGAGACTTGGGCATTGAAATGGCAGATGGAGTTTAATTCGGACAACTGCAAGGTGATGCATTTTGGAGGCTCAAATTTAGGTGTGAATTATACTGTAAATGGCAGAACCCTTGGGAATATTAACGTACAGAGGGATCTTGGCATGCAGGTCCACAGTTCGCTAAAACTGGCAACACAGGTGGCCACGGTGATTAAAAAAGCATATGGCCTGCTTGCCTTTATCAGCCAGGGCACTGAATACGGGAGTTGGGAAATCATGTTGCAGCTATATAAAACCTTGGTTAGGCAGCATTTAGAATATTGCGTGCAGTTCTGGTCACCAAATTCCAGACAGACGTGGAGGCTTTGGAGAAAATGCAAAGAAGGCAGGCAGGATGTGGTCTTGTCTCTCGGGTGTTGACTATGAGGAGAGCTTGAAAAAATTATGATTGCTTTCACTGGACGTAAGCTTAGGGGAGATCTAATAGAAGTCTACAAAATTATGAGAGGCATAGACAGGGTGGATATTCAGAGGCTTTTTCTTAGATGGAAGTGTCAAATACAAGGGGGCGCAGGTTCAAGGTGAGACGGAGACGATATACGGAAGATGTGAGGGGAAGGCTTTTCATGCAGAGAGTGGTGGGTGCCTGGAACGTGCTGTCAGAGGAGGTGGTGAAAGCAGGCACATTAGCAACATTTAATAGGTATTTGGATTGGTACATGAATAGGGAGGGAATAAAGGATACAGACTGAGTAAGGGCAGATTTCTTTTTGGTTTAGTTGAGGCGTCATAATCAGCACAGGCTTGGAGAGCCAAAGGGCCTGTTGTTCCTGTGCTGTACTTTTCTTTGTTCTTTGAGTGAATTCTTCACCAGTGTAGTGATGGTTGTGATCATACTTAGTGTACCAGTGTAGGGGGTTGACCCATTGCTGGGCAATGATTTGGCCCAATATCAGGTACTGTGTCCATAAGATCCAGAGCAGTGCACAGAGACTGGGGAAACTGAGGAGAACAAAGAAAATACTGAACAGTTGCAGGGGGCTGAGGAAGTCCCAAAATAGTGGGCAATACAGCCAGCAAAGATCAAAGAGGCCAAGATACAGCCAGTAGAGTTGTAAGAAGCCAGAATACAGCTAGTAGAATTTAGAGGCTAAGGTAGAGCCAGAGGAACGCAAAGGTGTTGGGACAGAAGAAGCAGAAGTTGAACAGAATGTACCAGAGGTATAGCTGGTAGGGACCTTCTTCAAGCATTTAAATGGAACCAGAAAGGATCCCAAATGGACAAATCAAAAATGGGGAAGTCTCCTCACCTAGTTGATGTGCCACAAGGCAGTACATTGAAAGCAAGATAGCTGCTGTGATCCATAGGGTTCGAAAGGACATTGGACGTACTAGGGGGAAATTACACCTGAAGGAAAGAAAAAAGGGTAGATAACACACCCTAAAATGAACCTTGTGAAAACCACAAGTAAAATAAGGGTGGTCAGTGCAGGTTTGCAACTCCACTTTCCTGCATACACCAGGTAGCCTTTCATCCCTTTGTTAATCAAGAATCTATCTAGATCTGCCTTAAAAACATTCAAAGTTCCAATGTGTCTCAAAATTTCTCCTCATTTCTGTGTTAAATGAGCTTTCATTTTCCACCTTAATTTTTGACAAGGCACCTTTTCAGATGCCTTATGGAAATCTAAGGACAGTACATCCAAGGGTTCCCCTTTTTCACAGCATGCAATTCCTTCAAAGAATGCCAATAAATTGGTTGAACATGATTTCCCTTTCACAAAACCATGTTGACTGCCTGATTGTTTTGAATTTTTCTAAGTGCCTGCTATAACATCTTTAATAATAACTAATAACTTCTAACCATTTTCCTATGACAGATATTAGGTTAACTGACCTGTAGTTTCCTGTTTTCTTTCTCCCTATCTTTTTGAATCAAGGAGTTTTCTATTTGCAATCTATTGGTACCTTCCCAAATCTATGGAATTTTGAGAAATTAAAATCAATGCATCAACAATCTCCCTGGCCACTTCCATGACCTTAGGGCAGTGTCTGCCTGGACCATGGGATTTGCCAGCCTGCAACCCCAACAATTTGCTCAATACCATTTCCTTGGTGATTGTAATTCTCCTGGGTTCCTCCCTCCCATTTGCTGATTTACAGTTATTTCCAGGGTGTTACTTATGTTCTCTATAGTGAGGACTGATGGAAAAATACTTGTCTAATTCACCTGCCATCTCTCTAATTTCTATCATTAGTTCCCCAGAAACTCTTTCTATAGACCAATGCTCACTTAGTCGACTTTGCTTCTTTAAATATCAAACAAAACACTTGCTATCCATCTTTATATTACTGGCTACCTTTTTCTCATGCTGTATATTTTCTTCTTTATTCATCTTCTTGTCATTTTTTGCTGTTCTTTATATTCTTTCCAATCTTTTGAATTGCCATCTACCTTTGCAGAATTATGTGCTGTTTTCTGATGTTTCTTTAAGTTTGATACCGTCTTTAACTTCTTTAGTTAACTGGTGATTGTGCTTGAAATTTTTCTTTTTCATTGGAATGTGTCTATTATATGTACTTTGAAATATCCATTTAAATGTCTGCCCCTAAACCTCTTGAGACCAATCCCCAATCTCATTTTCCAGTTCACTTTAGCCTGTTCCACTATCATGCCCTCTTAATTGCCCTTATTTAAATTTAAAATACTAGTCTTGCATACACTTTTCTCTCCCTCAATTGAAGATAAATTCAATAGTATTATGATCACTGCTGCCTAAAGGTACATTCCCCATGAGGTTAGTAATTCATCATATCTTGTTGTACAATACCAGGTCTAATATAGCTTCCTTTCTGGCTACCTCCAGAATGTGTTGTTCTAGGAACCTATTTTGAAAGTATTCTGTTAACTCCTTATCTCTGCTACCTTTGCCCATCTGATTTTTCTATTCTATGTGTTGATTAAAATCTCCAATGATTTTTGTCGTACTTTTCTGACAAGCTCCTATTATCTCTTCTTTTATGTTCTGTTCTACCATATATAATTAGAGATCCTGCACACCATTCCCAAAAGTGACATCTTGCCTTTTTCATTTATAATCTCAATCTAAACCACTTCTATATCCTGCTTTTCTGAATGTAGGTCATCCCACTCTAACATGCTAATACAATCATTAATTAACAGAGCCACCAGTCCACATATTCCTAACTTTCAGTCATAGAATCATCAGATCACTACAGTGCAAAAGAAGGCCCATCGAGTTTGTACTGACTCTCTGACAGAGCATCCCACCCAGCCCATCCCCGTGCCCTATACCCTTAACCCCACATACTTACCTCATTAATCCCTCTAAACTACACATTTTGGGATCTTAAGAGGCAATTTAGCATGACCCATCCACCTAACCTGCACATCTTTGGACTGTTGGAGGAAACTGGAGCACCTGGAGGAAACCCACAAAGACACTGGGAGGACATGCGAACTCCACACAGTCAGTCACCCGAGGCTGGAATTGAACGTGCTTCCCTAGTGCTGTGAGGAAGCAGTGTTAACACTGCCACCCTGAATTTAGATACAGAGTCTTTTATTTTGTCCTTTTGTTATTTTTGTAGTGTCTGGTTTTATCTGCTAGTTTACTTCTAAATTTGTGCTCTCTGTCCCTATCATGGTCTATTTGATCTATGCCCATTTGCACATGACTCAGTTAATAATCCAGAAATTATTACCTTTGAAGTTCTATTTCTTAATTTGGTGTCTAGTGAGTTAGTGCTTAAATACACTCCTTGGACGAGGTTAATTTTCTTAAGCCTAATGTCAGTTACAAAGGGAGAGAAAAGCAAGACAAAATGAAGGTGCACAATGATACAGGAGGCAATACACTTGGAGAGTTTAGTGCTCAACAGAATGTCTTGGTCAAAACCATTCAAGGTGAAATAGGGAACTATGTAATAAGAGTTATTGATGCATTCACATATCTAGTGAGAATTGGAGAGACTCCATCAGTGCCAAGTAAATTATTTGTTTGAAAGAGGAAATCTGATGAAGGAAAAGCATGAGAAACCTCATAGTCCAAATTCCTCCTACAGTTCCAAGTAAAAGTCAAAATAGGGAAAGAATCTATGTACAATCTATACGCACGACTGTACCTGGTAAAATTTGATAACCAGCATGTGGAAAGCATATGCAATCTCTGCCCAATCTGGTAACTGACACAGGGAGTAGGGAACAGTCTGTGTACAGTCTGAAGTGACGCACTGGAAAGGGGACCATACAACACACAAGGGACAGGATTTTCTGGCCGCACGCTTCCCAAGTCTGGAAATTTCCATCTGTGATCAATGGATCTTTGCATGGTGTCTGTTTTCAGACTTCAACCAGGCAGTTCCCTGTTCACAAGTTCCTCGTAAATCACATCCAGCCGCAGCCAAAATTGACTAACAAATTTGGGTGCCAGCTAATTTCTGATTGGACTTCCAGTTACAATTACTCCCAGTGCATACCAGTTATTCCCAGTGGAAGCCAGTTAGATAAAGTAATAGTTACCAACTGGTTTCAACTTATTTTTCCTTTTAAGAAAGTAAAGTCACAAACTAACTGAGAGTTTGCTGGTGTCACAGAACCCACTGGTAGAGCAAAATGAGCCAGTGACTTTGATTAAGACAAATCAATCAATGTCAGAGTTCTAACCATCAAATCACATTCTAAGTTAAAGATTGACACAGAGTTGTTGAGAGAGAAGAGTCAAGCTAATGGACGTGGAAGATGATAGCCAGAGAGAAAAAGAAGTCGGATGGGTTAATTAAAGTATGTAGGAGGAAGAAAAAAATTGTTCTGTTCATTAATTCTTGTCAAATGATGATTTTTTTATTAAACACATACTAGTGTTAGGGAATCATTTTTTAGTTAATAAATTACTATGGCAGTATTGGTCATAAATGTGTTGGCTGTGATTACATTAAAAACATGCATGAAACCCAACTGGGTAAATTTTCTGGTATTACTATTTGATTTTGTCATTTTGTATCTTGGAAACTTATGTAGATATACCATTTTACATTTTAATGGATAAGTTTTTTTTAAATGGGGAGAGTATCTACCTCTGTTACAAGACCTGAGCATTTTGTGAGATTGTCTTCTCTGTTGGAGTGGTGTAAATAAAAGCCAGAATTCTCCTGCTGTTCATGTCCCGCTGCTGCTGCCAGTGAGGACAGAGAATTTGGTACTCAATTGATCTTTGTTCACGGCAGCGGGTCCAGAGAATCCTGCTGGCGTGAATAGCCAGAGAATCCTGTCCAAAGTTAGTTTAATAATGATTGTGTGTAGTGGAGCATGTGTTAGACTTAGTGCAACACAAAACATCTGCCCTTGGATGTTTTTATACTGGTAATGCAGAGAAGCCAATGTACTAAATTACAACAACCAACATCATAATTACACCAGTATGTGGAAGAAATTGTGTAAAGGGAACAAGGTGATTGTCAAACTTGCCTCCGAATGAAGTGAAAATAATCTGACTTCAGTTTCTGCTTCTTTATTTTACAAGTCTGGCTGAAACTGTCTGCAATGTAAACAAACCAATATTTTGACTCTTTGAATTGCTTACATGAGTTTTAAAAGGAATTAGTAGGACCTTAAAAAAACAAAGCAAGTAGAAAAGTATACATTACTGCCAACAATCATTCATACTTGTGTATGGTGAGATAGGGAATAGGGTGTGTTAGGTGGATGGGCAGCGAAGGTGTGTACCCTGATTCCCAATATCTATTCCTGTAGTGTGAAAATTTATCACCAGTCCATGTTCAAAATAATCACCAAATGGTATGCAGCTATTTCAACACTTGAACAGAAGAATTACTGTGGGTGAAAAGGAGCCACACTGGCCAGGATTTGTCTGTTAGTGGTGAAGCTGTGTGCCCATCACTGATCTAGAAAAAATCTGCCCACAAAGTTAAATCCCAGTCAAGGGGATGTCTTGAACTATAACAGCAGTAGTGTCAACAGACAAGGAAAAAGCTAATCACATAGAATTATTCACACATAGCAAACCAGGCAGTAAAAAGAACTTATAATCCTTGACTTTTACTTTGAATTTTCAGATAGCAAAATAAATGATTCTGATTGGATTAAGATAAAAGCTAAACTAACAATATATGTGAAATTTTCTATCACGATGTTGAAATTTGACATATGTAACAGCAGCTGCACATATGTAACAGTAATGATGACATTAGTATGCATTTAAAACCCCTGGACTGCAAGGTTATACTGTGTTCAACAAGCTATAACTTCTCTTCAAGAGCTTTTACAGTGAAAGAGTGGAAATTCTTATCAGTTCAATTGATTGCCATTAATTGTGGTCTTGTGGGGCTGGTGATGCTGGATTAGGAATCTCAATTAAGTACTGTAGACAAGACGGTCAGGTATACATAAGGATGACATGGACACAGGAAATTATGTGTCAGTAGTGCGGGCTTTCTCCCCAGCATGGGCAGATGCATAGCATGTAAGAGCTGCTAAGATTGTTGAACAAACCCTTTTGCTTGTTAGTTCCTTGTCATCAGTCTGTACAACCCAGCACTTCTATATGCGGTGGGGGGGAGATTTGCCGGCCATTCACACCAGCAGGGTTCTCTGGTTCTGTTGGCAGTGCATCCCCTCCTGCAGGTTTCATGGCAGCATCGGGTAACATTAATATGGAATCCTATTGACAGTGGCGGGACCAGAGAATCCTGTCATCAGAGAACAGCCTCCGTCTTCCATTGCTGGGAAACATGCAGCCAGGAGGCCAGAGAATTCCTCCCATGGTTTCTGGAGTTGATTGAGATAGCACAAGGACTTGTCACATCGATCTGCTTAATTTCAATGAAAACATTGCAGGTAACTGGACCATGTTTGAAAAGAATGGCACACTACTGTGATGCTGGCCTCTCTGATAAATCAGAAAACATACAAGCATATACACTACTAAGCCTAGTGGTCCAAAAGGCAGTCCAAAAATTTGAATACTTTGCCTGCCAAAGAGAGTCCAAGGACTTTGCGCAAACATGGGAGTTTGAGCACCACACAAGTAGCCCTCTACCTGCAATTGAACAGTCTAGCAGGACAGGCAGTAAGCTCAGCAAAACATCTCCTTGAGAAATGTACCCATGATAAACAGACTTTTATGCTGCACCACTCACCTGTGACACATGCCAAGACAGGGCCTGCCCTCATCAGTGCAGAGAATGTTCCCCCAGTGTACCAGAAATATGATTCCTGTTGGCTAGGCTGTTCTGCAACCAAAAGTGGAGACAAATGTGGGTCCTATTCCCATAAAGTGGTGACAAAGTTACTATGACTGCAATGCCAGTAGACTCTGCACTCTAGAGCCAAGCCAAATGGTCAGAATCCAAACAACACATGGCCACAACAAACTGGCGGTGGTTCACAGCCATGCCCCACAACCAAACAGCAAGGGGGCTCTCCATGCCAGGAACTGGTATTATATGTTGCAGGTACGTGAATCAGTATCATCGACCACCACATAGTCCAACCCACCGAGTCAGCAATTTGCATCTTTTGCACTGGTGGGAATAGAGACCAATTAGGATGCCTGATACCATCCACCCTGAGGACAACAACCTCAAGGGCATCCCAAGCACAGCCAAATGGCACAACTAACACTCAGGTTGGTTATGCTATTTGGCTGTACTTGGGATGCTTTTGGCGTTGTCAGGGCACCTAACCAAGCCAAATTCAAACGTCAAGAATGTGTCTTTTAAAAAGGGTGGGGGAAGAGATGTGATGGCCTATGCACCAAGTGTAGCAGCCCAAGTCAATGCTCTACATATTGCATAAAATTTATGTTCTTTGCCCAAGTTTGTGCGCTGTACATGCTTTCCTACATTGTTACATGCCTGTAGCACCGATTGATCTAAATTAAATGGGGATGATGTAGACCAGATGGTCACATGTAAATTGGGATGACATGGACACAGGAAGTGATGTGTCAGTTCTCCTCACCATGGGCAGGCACACAGCTTGTAAGAGCTGTTAAGATTGTGAATGAACCCTTCTGCTCATTAGCCCCTTGTTGTCAGTCTATACAACCCAGCAACTTCTAAAGTTACCCTCTAGTGAAGTGTCAAATCACTGAAAGCAACTTCTGGATTTCCATGCTATTGTGTGCATGTGGGGACTCCAGAGCTGCTGCCAGTTTTAGTGGACTAATGGAAGCGAACACTGACAGTTTTACCACCATTATGGGCACAAAATCTGAGCCATCGGCTCATCAACATTGTATTTTTGTATGAAAATATTTAATTCCCATCTCCTTCTCCATGCTTCTGGAATCTGCACATTTCAATTCCTTCCTTTTCAATTGAATTTTACAATACGTATAAACTAAAGTGAAAACCCAAATGCTGCCTAGTTTATTACCCTGTTGGGGAGCAATTTTCTAGTGATAGAATTTGTTTCTGTATAGCACATCTTCAAAATTGTTGTCATTGAACATACTCTAGCCAAAATGTGTGATGTTGGTAAGCCTGCTCTATTTGCAATGTGCATTCACATTGAACTTGTTCCATTTCCCAATGTACAGCCACATTGAATCCTCTATATCTACACTCTCCAGTCACACTGAACCTATTGCATTCATAGTTGGTAGTGATACTGAGCCTCGTTTGTCTGCGTGTGCACTGTCACTGAATTGGTTTCACTCAGTACTTTCATCAAACTTATATCAGTGCATATTGACATTGAACTTGCTCTGCACACATTTGTGTAGTCACACTAAATCCACTGTATCTTCAGTGTGCAATTACTCTGAGCAAATGTATCTGAATGTGTAATCACATCAAATTTGCTGTATCTTAAGTTTGTAGTCTCATTGATCATAGCGTAGTGTAGTCACAATGAATGCAATGTATTCCGATGTACTGAATACATATTTTGTAACTATACTAAGCATGCTATATTTATAGTGTGCAGTCACAATAGCACATGCTTTATACAGTTTGTAGTCACATTAAAATGCTATGTTTGCAATATGCAGTGACATAATATCTGGTATTATCCATGAGATACTAGTGATTTGTGAACTTCCTTTGAATTTCCATGATTTCCTCCTCTTAACTGACATAATATGACTTTCCCCATTGCAGCATGATTGGAATAGAATGATGTGAGGTTCATTTGCATAAATTGATGAGGGCAGGTCTAAAAAGTAGTTAAGTAGCTAAATAGAGGTAGAAAGTACAAAAGCATGAATGTTATAATGAATCATTTTAAAACACTTGTTTGGTTTCAATTGGAATATCATGACCAATTCTAGGCACTGCAGTTTATGAAGGATGTGAAGACTTTAGAAAGGATGCAGAAGAGATTTGCAAGATTGATTCCAAGGGTGAAAGAATTTAGTTATGTGGAGGTTCTCTTTAGAGAAGATAAATTTGAGAGAAGATTTGATGGAGTTGTAAAAAATCGTGAAGGGTCTAACTAGAGTAGATAAAGAGAAAGTGATTCCATTTGTGGAAAGTTCAAGAGTAGGGCACACGTTTAAAGTGATTGACAAAAGAATGAAAGATGCCATGGGGAGAACTTTTTATGCAACAAGTGGCTATGATTTGGAATGCATTGCTTGAAAGGATGGTGGTGGAAGCAGATTCAATCGTGGCTTTCGAAGAAAAATTTTTTGGACTATGAAAAAGGGCAAAGGAGTGGGACCAGCTGGCTAGATTGCTCTTTCAGAGAGTCAGCACTGGTTAATGGGTTGGCTAGTCTCTTCCTGTGTTGTAACCATTCTACAATTCTGTTTAAAGTAAAATAATTAATTTATGCTATGAAAGAAGTGACTTTTAAAGTGATATACTTTTCACTTTGGTCACCTCTTGGGAATGACTTATGAGAACCAAGGGTGTGGATGGAAGTGTTCTCAGGCTTGTGTGATTTCCCCTTTGCCATTACACCTGTCGTGCAATTTTTGGCTTATTTGTCCATGCTGAATCACTTGTCACTGTTACTGGCAACTAGAAAGAAAACAGCCACCAACTGGAGTGAGCAATAATTGGCAAGCAACTAATCACAAAGCACTAACTCAAAAGATGAATTCAACACATCCTGGGATGGTCAACCAGCATGTAGGGATGATCACATCCTGTGCTCTAAGGTGGTAAGAAATTGTTCACCAATGATCTATGTAAGAAGGCTGGTGGACAGCTTCAGACCGAGTCTAAGACTTTATACTGCTTTTATGTCCACCCTGAAGCTTAAAATACTTCATATTTTTAGCATAGATACTATTTCCTAGTTACCTTGGTGTGGAGCTACACTTACTGTGAAAGATATTTGTGGGATATTAGAAATATGTAATTGGCAAGTAATTATACTTTATTAATTAACATGCCTTTATGATTGTCTGATTACACACTAAGTTGGTTCAGTAATGAGCTGTGCCAAAGTCACAGGAATCAGATTTACATTCACATTGTAATTTCCCAATCTTGATTAAGAAAAGGAGGAGACAAGATGAGAAGCTGGGAAAATGTCAGATTTTTTCACTCAAGGAGGGAGGTAAAACCCAGTGGAAAGTCCTTCTGAATTGTAAACTTCTTATAATCTAATTACATTGGCTGTTTTTCTTTTGTTTTGTAACACCCCTGTGAAGTGCTTTGAAACATTTTACTACATTAAAGGTGCTATATGAATACAAGTAGTTGTTGTTTTAGGTACATGTAACCAACTCTGAGGAGGGTATATTTTCTTCAGTTGTTAATGCAAGTGGGAAACCTAACTGCAGAAGTAAAAAAGGATCTCTAGATTTATAGCTGCAATAACTTGAGGACGGACACAGTAGCAGTGGTTAGCATTGCGGCCTCATAGCGCCAGGGACCCAGGTTCAATTCCCAGCTTGGGTCACTGTCTGTGTGGAGTTTGCACATTCTCCTCATGTCTACTTGGGTTTCCTCCAAGTTTCCTCCCACATTCCAAATATGTGCAAGTCAGGTGGATTGACCATGATAAATTGTCCATTAGTGTCAGGCAGATTAGCAGGGTAAATATATGGGGTTACAGGGATAGGGCCTGGGTAGGATCATCGTCGGTGTAGACTCGATAGGCTGAATGGCCTTCTTCTGCATTGTCGGGATTCTATGATTCTATGAACTTATCCATTTGCATTGGCAATGGGCAATATATTGAAGGAGGTGACAAAGAAATGAACTTCTCATCTAAGATAGACAAAAAAACCTGCGTTGCAGAGTGTGGTTACCCTCAAAGAGCAGACTGCAGCAATTACTCCCTGATGTACAACATCTTGTATTTATGTAGCACCTTTACCATTAAGCATCATAAGGTGATTCACAGGAATATTATAAAATAAGTGATGACATTGAGCCATATAAAGAGATATTAGGTGAGATGACTAAAAGCTTGGTCAGAGGGGTATGCCTTGAAGGAGGAAACTGAAAGAGACAGAAGGAGAGATGTAGGGAGCGAATTCCAGAGTTTAGGATCTTAAGCAACTGAAAGCACAGTCACTCATCGTGGAGGAAAATTGGGATGCTCAAGACGCCATAATTTGAATAAGCACAGATATCTAGAAAGATTGTGGGATTGCAGGAAATTAGAGATAAGGAAAGTTGAGGCCATGAAGAAATTTGAAAACAAGGGTGGGAATTTTACAATCAAAATGGTGCATGACTGGAAGTCATTGTAGGCAAGCAAGAACAAGAATGATAGGTGAATAGGACTTGGTGCATATTAGGACGCAGGCAGCAGAGTGTAGGATGACCTCAAGTCTGTGGAGGGTGGAATATGTCAAAAAACAATCAGAACTGTGTTGGAATAGTCATGTTTAGAGGCAACAAAGACAAGGGTTTCAGCAGCAGATGTGCTGGGGTGAAATCGTGCAATGTGACAGAGGTGGAAAAAGATGGTTTTAGTAATGGCGTTAATATGTGGTTGGAAACTCATCTTGGAGTCAAACATAAAATACCACTTTTGCGAACAGTTGTGTTTAGTCTCAAACAGTTGCCAGGGAGAGAAATGGAGTTAGTAGCTTGGGAACACAGTCTGGAATGGGGACCTGAAACAATGGCTTCAGCCTTCCCAATATTTAATTGGAGGAAGCTTATGCTCATCCAGTGCTGGATCTCAGATAATCAGGGTGATAATTTAGTGACAGTGGAAGAGTCAAGAGAGATAGTGGTGAGTAGAGGTGTGTGTCACCAACTTACACGCAAAATCTAATGCGGTGCTTTTGGATGATTTTACCAAGCGGCAGAATGTAAATGAGAACTAAGAGGGGTTAAAAAAAAGATAATCTTTTTATAAAGGTAAAAAAAAACAGGGGGACACCAGAGCTAATGATATGGAGGAGGAAGCAAAGCCATTGAAAGTAATATTCTTGTTACGTTTAAACATAGAACATAGAACATAGAACATTACAGCGCAGAACAGGCCCTTCGGCCCACGATGTTGCGCCGACCAGTTACAAAAACAATGACCCACTAGCCTATACCAATCCCTTTTCGTTTAGATGGATAAGAATGGAACCAAACAAGAATAGTCCCACCTAGCTGGATGACAGTGGAGAGGTGATGGGAGGAGCATGTTATGAACTGTACTAAAGGCTGCAGAGAGATCAAGAAGGACAATGACTTTGATAAGAAATGTTTTAGTACAATGGAATATGGAAACCTGATTAGAGATATTCAAACATGGAGTTCAGGGAAAGATGGGCACTGATTTGTAAGACAACAGCCAACTCAAGGATGTTGGAGAGGATGGGAAGGTTGGTGCTAGAGCAGCGGTTTGCAAATGTGTTGGGAATCCTGGGTAGTTATTTTGAGGAAAGAAGAGGTGATGGCAGATTTAAACAAGAGAACGCAAAGTGGAAGAGAAAGAACCATGACTGAACTGGAAAAAATTTCAAAGCAAGCACAATTAATCTACGCAAGTGTAAAATGTGATCAAGTGAATAATAAATAAATTAGTTAAAACGTGTACAAATATTTTGGGTTCATTTTATTTGAACAAACTATTCATGTATATTTGGTGAACATTCCTCATCACAGCATATCATAAGTTTGACATATGGCAATTTTTTCCCCACTGATCAATTATACTACAAATTTGCACAAGTGTAATTTCAGAATATTTAAGAGTTAGGCCCCAAGTGTCTGGATGGTAAGTTCAGTAATATAGCACACTGATCACTTCATATTTCAAACAGTTATTTTCCTGTGCCATTAAGTATTTATGTTGTCAGTCCATTTTACTGACATGTGTAGTTGCTGAAACTTCTCATGTGAGAACAATAATTTTTTTTAAATTGAACCACCAGGGAAGATCTCCTCAGAGTGTGACATGTAACAAAGTCACAACAAAACATATTTACAATTTTACTGCTAGTTTTGAGATGGAATCTTTCTTTTACGTCAGACTCTTATCTCATGAGATGACAGGGTAAATATCAGTCAGATTTCCTTTGTGGTTATTTTTATGTAAATCCAAACTGCATTGTGTTTCTTACTTATACTTCTTGTTAATAAAGCTTATTAGTTTACTTAAATAAATTATATATTGATTTTTTTAAAAGTCCTGAAGGGAATTTGCCAATACAGAACACACAAATTAACCTGAATTTTTAACTGCCTGAGAATTTCCAGCAAAAAACAAGTTGGTGGGAGAATGCTCTGTCCACTGCAGTGGGTCCAGGTAGTGGGAAATTGAATGACCTGGGCCCTGCCTAAAGGCTACATTTACTGGCACGTTTAAATGCCAGGTCATTCTCTGAGGGGTTCCCTAATTATGGGGTGACAGATGGTGGTAAAACATGGTGGAGAAGCCAATGATTACCTTTCGGGATACAGGAGAGAATTCTTGCTTCACTTGGTGCCACAACAAAAGTTTATAGTAAAAGCCTAGCTTTTTTGAAGCTCAGGGTGCCAGAATTATTTTGGCCGCTGGGCTACTCTGGAATTCACTGACGCTTCTTACTAAGGTCACCTAGTAAATTTTGCAGTCAGGTTCTGATTGCATAATTAGGATCCAACATACATATGTTTAAGAAGAACCTTGCGACATTTGGGTGGGCATCATTGCCTCCTGGGGATAGCAAGTGAAAATTGGAACTTGTCTGTCTCAAGATGGGTTGGAGCTTAAGCCACCCCAGAATTGTGATCGGATCACATTCAGTTGCTGGTTTCAATATGTTGAAATTGACTGGTACAGCCATATATTGTGAAGTGGTAGAAATTCACACCAGCATTTTTTTTTTAAATTTGAAAACAATAATCTGACAACATGGATCAGAAATGCCATATTTGAACTTAAAAAAATGACGACAGCAGGTGGTTGTCAGCACTGGAAGGGAAGATGGTTGAGAGGTTGCAGTTATTGTGTGAATTGATGTCTGTATAGTATCATCACATTTATCATTGAAAGTAGATTCAGGTATAAATGCTGTTCTCATACATTTTTCAGCCATTTCATAGAGTTATGGTGGTAGAAAAAGAGTAGAATTTATATAATAATAATTGTTTCATACAACGTTAACTGTCTTCAAATATTGATATGATTTGAGATATTGAACTAAATTGTGCAGAATAAAATGAATATCATAAAATCAGTATTTAATTTAAATACAGTGCATATTGGAACTTTTCTTTCTGTCTAGTGCTTACATGAGGATTGTGTATAAAAATGAAAAAAATAGAATCCATTTCCTTTCAACCAATGCCTACATATAAGTTAAAGAAAAATGATTTTACCTTATTTACATACGGCACAGTCCTTCCAATTTTCCAGGGTTTTGTTTGAAAGCAGGAACACTGGGGATTACCATGGCAACAGATAGCATGCTGGCAGTATCCAACTCAGTGTAGCTTTGTCTGCGCAGACCTGCAATTAATCAACCATCTACACGCAAAGGTTTCTATCAGAGCGATTGCACTGGCACTTCCTGTCTAACCCTGCTTTTGAAAGACTTGGCTTCTTGTCGGATGAAATAAGGCAAGGAACTGAATAAGGGTAATGAAACAACAGAAAAATTAAGAATGCAGTATTTCTTAATTATTTTTCAGATAATTCCCTGAAACAATTCCCTGAGATCCAAAAATGTATTTAAAATATTTAAAATTATAATAAAGTAAAGCAAAATCTTAGGAATATTAGACTGTGCAAAAATCTGCTTGTGACCTTTTTCCTGAGCAATTGAATTGTTTGTGTGAATATAATTGTGCAGGTACCAAGCGTATGGAGCGAGCTGCAATGATTTAGCACTTTAACAACACAGCAGCCGCATACAAGACACATGTGGTGTAAACAGACTACAACACTAGGGTACAGTCTTGTAGAAATATTTCTACAATTTTCTTCCCTTCTATCCTTGAAGGTGCCAATCCATGCTGTGATATGATTTCAAGAACACTGGCAGTCATTCAGTGCCCTGTTTAAGTTGCGAGCCTTCATGTGTACACCTGGCTGGCAGGCTGCTCAGGTGTGAGGAGCATCACAACCAGATCAATCCTTTCCGATTGCAATATTCACAGATATTAGATTCCAATAGGGTCACAGGCAGCAATCAAAAGGAAAAATCCAGTTTTCACCCCCACATCGCTGAGGATATTGAGGAAAACTGAAGGCATCAATTGCTAAAACCGGATGTTGCAAATGAGAATAATGAGCTCAGCACTGCCCAGGAATCAAACTTATGATCTTCCCTTTCTGTCTGACGACACGTGGCTTCAAGTGGTGCAGGAGATGCTAAGGGAACCCAAGAAAATATGGAGCCAAAAACCTGCAACCTCATATTCATCTGGGAGTGTAACAGAGGAATAGAGTGTTGCTAGTACTTGTGGATTCTGAGGGAATTTTTTGCAGGAAGAGAGCTACCACACAGTCTTGAAAGGGGAAATAACCACATTCCAGAGTGAAAAGTGTCAATATCCATACCCTGAGATTATCCAAACTGCATTCTTGATTGTCTCAACTCCCCCCCAAATAAATATCTGCAAACACTAGCCCAAGCTGTGGCTAATCAATTGAAACCCAACACCGTATATGGAAAAGGCACCATGAGAAACCACATGGTAAGGCTGTATGACAGCACAACAACTGCAAAAACATCAACAGCATGAAAAACAGTGACACCTATTCCTTCGGAGCTGAAAGCTGTACCATCATAAGATTTCCAAGCCTGTTTGATTTGATTTGATTTATTATTGTCACATGTATTAGTATACATGTGAAAAGTATTGTTTCTTGCACACTATACAGACAAAGCATACTCTTAATAGAAAAGAAAAGGAGAGAGTGCAGAATGTAGTGTTACAGTCGTTGCTACGGTGTAGAGAAAGATCAACTTAATGCAAGGTAGGTCCATGCAAAAGTCTGATAGCAGCAAGGAAGAAGCTGTTCCTGAGTCGGTTGGTACACGACCTCAAACTTTTATATCTTTTTCCTGATGGAAGAAGGTGAAAGAGAATATGTCTTGGGTGCAAGGAGTCCTTCATTATGCTGGCTGCTTTGCCAAGGCAGCGGCAAGTGTAGACTGAGTCAATGGATGGGAGGCTGGTTTGCATGATAGATTGGGCTACATTCATGACCTTTTGTAGTTTTTTGTGGTCTTGGGCAGAGCAGGAGCCATACCCAAGCTGTGATACAACCAGAAAGAAAGCTTTCTATGATGCATCTGTAAAAGGTGGTGAGAATCGTATCTGACATGCCGAATTTCCTTAGTCTTCTAAGAAAGCAGAGGCATTGGGTGGGTTTTTAACTATAGGGTCCACATGGAGGGACGAGGTCACTGATCTGGGCACCTAAAAATTTGAAGCTCTCTACTTTGTCTCCATTGGTGTAGGCATGGGTATGTCCCCACTACGCTTCCTGAAGTTAATGACAATCTCCTTCGTTTTGTTGATATTGAGGGAGAGATTATTGTTGTCACACCGATTCACCAGATTCTCTATCATTTTCTTGCACTCCTGCACTTTTCAAGTCTATCAATACATCAAAACAATCTCCTGGTAACAGGACCACAAGTAACTAACTACAGAAAGTCCACTCTTTGAGAGAATCCTACAATGACTGTGATATATGACTTTGGCTATCAAATTCACTGAACTACACTTCAGAAATGAAAAGCCTCTTCTTCACCAGGCCCACGTCATGGGCAGAATTTTCATGTTCCACCATGGGAATTGTAGCAGGAGGGACAGAAAACTCCATGGAATATCCAATGTCCATTGACCTCAGGCAGGAATTTCCAGTCTTCAGACAGTGCAGCTGGAAAATCCCACCCCATGTGTTTTTTCCCTGGATGAGTCAACCATATGAATTACAAACTATTATTTTGATTATAACTTGTAAAAGTGCATTATTCTCTTTTATTGTTGTTTCCTCGAGTCATGTGAGTGGCTGAGTGAGTGAAGTAGCATTAGATTTTTGGGGTGAATGTCTGAATAAATAATCCTGTTCATTTAAACGCATGAAAAGTTTGTTGTTGGTTTTCAAATTGAACACACATTCAGAGGTTAAGAAACACATGCATCCTCCTTTTCAAAACACACTGATTATAGACAGTAATGGAAGGAAACAGGGATTTCAGTTCTCTCCCATACCTGTTGTAGCAGAAGGAAGGCAGATAACTGGAGTGCAAGCGCAAATCAGACATTGCAGTGAATTATTTACATTCGTTCCTATGTTTTCCCTGGAGAGACGAAGGTTGAGAGGCGACCTGATAGAAGTTTACAAAATGTTGAGAGGAATAGATAGGGTGGACTCTCAGAGGCTATTTCCCCGGTTTGAAATGGTCGCTACGAGAGGACACAGATTTAAGGTGCGGGGAGGGAGGTTCAGAAGTGATGTTAGGGGTAAGTTTTTCACTCAGAGGGTGGTGAGTGAATGGAATCGGCTGCCGTCAGTGGTGGTGGAGGCGAACTCGCTGGGGTCTTTTAAAAGACTTCTGGATGAGTATATGGGGTTTAATGAGATTGAGGGTTATAGATAGGTCTGTAGGTTGGTAGGTGATGTGGTCGGCGCAACTTGTGGGCCGAAGGGCCTGTTTGTGCTGTAGTGTTCTATGTTCTATGTTCTATGTTATTTCTATCATATCAGAAGAGATTGGGCCAAAGGGTTGGAATTTTCAAGTATGAATTACTCACCCTCAACAAGGATTGCACTGAGTAGCTGGTATTCCAGGTTCAACAAGGTATGTTCTCCCTTGACTTAGAGTAGCTGGTACTTAACCAAATGTCCAGACCTGGATTCTTAAGTAAACAGCAAGAAAATGACTCACTTTATCTTGGGGACAACTGGCCACTAGCTGCAAGAGGATGGCTTCCCAGGGACATTACCTGCCCTTCTGCCCTGATAAACACCCAAGATGCAACATAGTGGTGTGGCATTCATCAACTATATTCAAGTTAGGATCCTCCCCTAACCTTCTCTTTGAGATAGTTATTACCTAGCACTTGTGTGGTACATTGATTTGAATGGATTCTAAGGGACAGCCACAAACAATTTGGATGGATAGGGTAGAGATTCTTCCCGCTCAGAAAGGACAGCAAGACTAGAGGGCACAGCCTCAAGATAAGGGGGGGGTGCAGTTTAGAACGGAGTTGAGGAGGAACTTCTTCATTCAAAGGGTAGTGAATCTCTGGAATTCTCTGCCCGTTGAAGTGGTGGAGGCTACCTCGCTAAATATATTTAAGACACGGGTAGATAGGTTTTTGGTAGGCAAGGGAATTAAGGGTTATGGGGAGAAAGCGGGAAAGTGGAACTGAGCCACTTCAGATCAGCCATGATCTTATTGAATGGCGGGGCAGGCTTGAAGGGCTAGATGGCCTACTCCTGCTCCTATTTCTTATGTTCTTATGTCCTAATTTTTTAAAAACAGTTGAAACATCCCCACCCATCAATCTATGATATTCCTAGCCATTGCATGTTAATGACCTTTTTCCTCTCACCTCCACCCTTTCCTGTCAACCCCAGACCACCCCCCACCTCTCTCCCCCAGGTCTCTTGTCATTGTCATCCACTGTGCCAGTAAAGCACCTGGCTCACGATAAGCAACCCACAACCCTTCATTGGCTGCTGTCATCCTGATGCATCTTGGTACTATCAATGCATCACAAGAGACGTAGCCAGAGCAGCAGTAAGTTATACAAATAGATTAACCTTATATTTTCTGATGAGATAAGTTCACTATGTGTAGTAGTAGTTGCATGTGTAGTACCTGTGCAACATCAGGGGTTGGCAATCAGCTTGCATCATTGGCCACTTATTGTGTCCCAGTAGTTTGCTTTGCCGGGTCTCGGCCTTTTGGCTAAGATCAAGTGTAGTATCAACATGCTGCACTTGGTTGAAGTCATTAGGTTACTTTTCAGCTTCATTTGGAGCAATTTTTTAAAGCGACATCTCAGCCTTTTGGCTAAGATGCAAATTAGATCAAGCCTTGGAAGAGGAGCTATACCTACTCCAATCAGCTTGGATCATGTAGATCAAGCCAAAGACAGGATGTGAGAGCCCTATCTTGTCAGCTTGGATCGGGAATGTCCCAACTTGTTGGGACTCTGAATTGGCTTTAATTTGACTTGATTGGATTGGAATAAAGTAAAAAAAAAGTTTGCTTTGCCCAGACAAATAACTTGGAACAAGTGAAACATTAAATTTCTGATTTTCTGGGGGTTTTTTTATTGCTTCCAATTCCACCATTTCATGCTGCTTCCTAATGGGTCACTGCTAATCACATTGTTGTTGCACAATATCTTGCCTTGAATCCTGGTTTCTTTGTAAGTGCACATGTGTTTAGCCAGCCACCACGAGGTATGAGAGGGGCTAACTGAGTGAATCCCTCTGATCTCCTCCTTGGGGCAAATCTCTGACCTTCTCTCAATGGCTCCTAAGCACAATGTGGCTGAATGGCAAATTGAATGTGAATACACATGCTGCAACTTTGTGGTGTAGTGGGATGGGACTAAAATGTACTGTGGTATGCCTCTGAATCCTTTGATTCAAGTAAGTTTAGATACCTCTTATCGATAAGTGCATTTTTACTCTTTTTGATCTTGATGTTGATTTCCATCCAAGTCGATCTGTATTTTTATGTAATTGCATGTTACATGTTCTCAACCAAATATTGAGTAACATTTTTTCTTGTTGTTGCTATGGTGCTGTCAGGAAGCTGCTGAAATAATAGAATGCCGCAATTGATGTACATTACTGGATGATGTTTACTTATATGACTCTGCAAAATATATTTTATTTGCTATCAGATTTTTGCTTTGCAATGCAGAATTTAACAGTTTTAAATATATGCAGCACAATTCAAAAGAAAGGGACTCCTTTGATCCCAATGATCAAAGCATTTTGCCTTACCTCAGATACCATCATTCTTTCATACCTGCTGCACTCCTACAGGCACCTAAAGAGAACTTGCCTACTGGTCTACAATGGTTGACATTTGAGGGTGAATTTTAGTCTAATTTGCCTGGTGATAACTGATCAGATGTGTAGTTAAAATAATTGTACCCATTGCCATGTTCCTTGGACCCTTTTTTGAAGCAGCTCAGACACCTGTCTAACTTGGCTCAGAGCCTCAACAATTTACGTTAATCAAGACTGAGAATGTCTTTGCTCATTGCAGGCCCCTCACTCAGTAAGCTGTCTGGCTCAAAGAAGAAGCTGAGATAAAGTTACTTTTCTTGGTGTGACCAGATTATCCCCCTTCTTTTCTGCCCCTGATACAGCCATGAAAGAGCAACATATCAAACTGAAGTACTATCACTTATACCAAAGTGTGACCTGAAATTGGGACTAAAGGAAATAAGGTTTGTTGGAATGTTCTGTCTGCCCTCCAAATTTTTCTTTACATATTATAAACAGGGTGGTCTTGAATATAATCACATTATCAGTTCCTGAGGAATACATCCCATCCAAACCCTAGATTTAATGACTTTTACGAAGTTGCAGCCCAAAATCCAATCTTTAAATCATTAACATGTTCCAAAGGTCTCCTTCCTTACAGTGTCATAAGCAAAAAATCCAGAGCAATCTGCACTGGTCTGTCCATCATCGTCTGGACTGCAATTACCCCACAGTGCACTGAAAGAGCCTCCATGTGAAACGCACTGTTATAGAGTCCCCGGGCATTTGACTTGCCCAAACGGGACGCAGCTGTGCGCTGTCAACAAGGGGGAACTGCATTTAAATGCTCCCTCTGCACTCATAGCCAGTCTTACCAGGAGGATAGCAGCACATAGTCCAGCCCTATGCTTCATAGAAGGAGATCTAGGGTAGCTTCTGGATGCCATGGAGGAGAGGCAGGCCATCCTGCACCCCAGAGAGGTCAGATAACCCAAGAGCAGGGAGTTGTATGTGACCTGGGATGCGGTGGCTATAAAGTCGCTACAAGGCCGCCTGTTGTCAATGTCCACGGCCTGACTGTGGACCGGCACCTAATGCTGAAAGATAATGAACAACCTAATTTGAGCTGCAATGGTGAGTGTCGATCTGTCAGCATTAATGCCTCATCCTGCCATCAGTCCCATCTGTCACATCAGGAATGTTCATATCAATTCACACCCTGACATCCTGTGGCAGTCCAGCACTCAATGCCCCCAGCATCATCCTCAAATCCCTCTGGCATCCCCTGCCACAACCACTGCCTGCTAAGGCACGGTGCTAACATATGCCATCTGTTATACTCCCATTCTCTTCCCCCCCCGACCTGTCAGCCATCAGGCTTTCAATCACTCCTTTTGTTCCTGCAGGAGAAGATGGCCCATAACAGAAGGGAACGGGAGAAGACAGGCGGGGGTATTCTCGAGTTGCAACTCCTGGATGCTTGATGGAGTTCTCAGGCAAGGCAGTTGAGAGAGCTGTGAGGTCGGCGTGCACCTCAGAAATGAGAAGCCACAAAACCTTTTCCATATGATCTTTCCCAAGTAAGTTCCAAGCTGCCCGGATACTTGTCCCTTTCTTGAACTGAACCATAGATGGGATTTTACGGCCTCACTTGACCCAAGGCCAGAAAGTCCCACCTGAGGTCAACAGACGTTTCCATTGTCTGCCTCTCGCCCACTACAAGACCGCTTGGAGGAGACCCACCACCTTCTAGGAGTCTCCTAGCCTTCAGGTGCAAGACATGGTGCCGGCATTGCATGGCCACCTAGGCCAACACTGCAAGGGTGGTGACTGCAGTGGAAAATCTGGGGCGGGAAATGATAACCATGGGTGTCAGGCTTCAAGGTATATATGAGTCACTGATGACTATGGCTGAAGCCTTGGGAGCATTCTCAAGACACAATGGCAATTGCAGAGAGACTCCAGAGCCTGTAGCGGGTCTCAGCCGCAGTCTCAGGCCTTCGTACCAGCTACATCAGCCATGGCCTTAGTTAGCCCTTGTCACCTACGAATCATCGTAGCAGCCTGGGTGGTCCTTGAAGACCCTGAGGCTATCCTAGTGCTCCAGGATGTAACTGTCATGCATGCACGCACATGTGTGGTGTTGAGCAGTTGATCGCACACAATTTGGACATTCACAATTTGGACAGATGGCATATGTTAGCACCGTGCCTTAGCAGGCAGTGGTTGTGACAGGGGATGCCAGAGGGATTTGAGGATGATGCTGGGGGCATTGAGTGCTGGACTGCCACAGGATGTCAGGGTGTGAATTGATGTGAACATTCCTGATGTGACAGATGGGACTGATGGCAGGATGAGGCATTAATGCTGACAGATTGACACTTACCATTGCAGCTCAAATTAGGTTGTTCATTATCTTTCAGCAGTAGGTGCCGGTCCACAGTCAGGCCGTGGACATTGACAACAGGCGGCCTTGTAGCGACTTTGTAGCCACCGCATCCCAGGTCACATTCAACTCCCTGCTCTTGAATTATCTGACCTCTCTGGGGTACAGGATGGTCTGCCTCTCCTCCATGGCATCCAGAAGCTACCCTAGATCTCCTTCTATGAAGCATAGGGCTGGACTATGTGCTGCTATCCTCCTGGTAGGAAGAACCCCTTGCAGTTGATGAAGGGCATTCCCTGATGCCACAGGGTTTGCAAAGCGGCATGCATGCCTTCTATAGCCCTCTAACCTGAGGCATACTAGTGATGATGGAAAAGCCTGCAGCCTGGGCATTTTGTTGGGCCTGGCACATGTTGAAATGGATGTAGTGGGATGCTTGGGCATATATGGCATCCCTGACCCTCTGGATGCACTTATAGGCTGATGACTGGAAGACGCCACTCAAGTTGCTGTTTAAGCCCTGGAATGATTTGGTGATGTAGAATTGAAAATCTGCACTGAATGTGTTTTTTTAAAAACAAGGGAAATATTAATTTAATATAATCCCCACCTCCACACTGGAGGTGAAATAAGCTGCTGTGGCCATGGCCATTGGGAGTGGGTGTTTTCCTCCCCCAATAGGTGCCAGATCCATGATGATGTGGCAGGTGCTGCACTGTCTTCTTGTTCAGGTGGAGTCTCCAGTGGCATACATTGCCAGTTTGTTTTAGGATGTGCAAATCCTGTACATCCGAGGTCTCCTACTCTGCCCTCCATGGGCCAATAGGCAGCTGAGTATTGACCCTAATCAATGGCCCCCTGTTGTTCTGGTACACCACCAGCCAGGGTTGGACTTGCCGCTGGCAGCAATATCTGTCAGCTGCCACAGCAGCAGCAAGGATTACTGCCAGCTCTACTGACTCAATTCCAACATTCATGGTTGCTTTGCAGGGGGCTGCGAGAAGGAGAGAGGGAGAGACAGTCCATAAGATTATCTAACCTGGACCCCTCTGTCCCTCCCAGCACACCATGTCCTCACAACCTGACAAACTCTGGTGCCCATGCACCACCTCCATTGGCTGTTTACCATTACCGTATCATCGCCTTAGTGGCCATGGGTGCTGTCCATGGTCCCTTATGGTCACCAGTGGCCTCCTACAGGGCTCTACCCTCCCTCCACATGGTGTGGCACGATGCCTTCTGCACTCTCAGCGCAGTTGCAAGGTAGATGGTGTGTGGCTCAAAGCTGCCCCTCCAGATGGCCAGCCCACCTCAGATAAGGACCCCTGGTATCACAGGCCATTGGCGGCAGTATGTGGCAGACTGAGCTCAGCGCTCTGACTCTCAAGTAGAGCATAAGGTGGCTGTGAGAAGGTCCTCACTGAAGCATCCTTGAAGCATAAACCTGCATGAACCCAACTGGATGTAGGGTACAAGCCAGCTTCCAGACATGGTGTGCAGTTCATGTGACGAGGGTCCATTGCAGAGTGTGAAGAACCGTGTTAGTACCTGCCAAGCTACTTTGATTGGGGCAATGGCTGCCAGACCTGTTGCATGTGTCTATTAGTGGGACCTGGGATGCAATGTCAGCAATAACCACAGAGCCTTTCCAGCAGACAGATGGTAGATAACCAATGCAACATTAGTGGGATTTGAGCTCAGCTACATCTGAAACCCCATGGAGGTCTTTCAGCAGGCAGGGAGAATGTTTGCCACATGACCTCTGATGGAGGACCCACAGCCCAGCTTGGGCCTCCCCAAGCCTGTGCACCCTTGAAGGCCCCCCACCCCACCCCACCCCACCCTGTACCTGGCAGCGGCTGACCTTCCATTTGCACCCTGGAGGTTGATTCTAAGTGGTACTCACCTCCTTGCTTACCCTTGCAACTGCTGTGCCTGAACCACACTTCAAGGGACGAATATACTGATTTGTGCCTGTGTGATATCCCACCGGAGGGGTGGGAACATCCTGGGAGAGGGAGATGATCACGTGTCAAACTTGCTAATGAGATTGAAATCCAATCAATTTCATGCTAATCAACCTTGCCTGGTTTGCACCAGTAGAAAGGGGCCAGGAATGTTTGGCACTGGGCATGGAACTGGCCCATACACTATTTTCTGAGATTGGCGCGATCTGCGCCAGGCACAGCGAGGTCAGAGAATTGCCCCTAGTATTTTGATGATAGAATCTGTTTATTTCCCTCAGTTTAGTTACATTTACACGAGGTGTATTCCATGGGAGTTTTTTAATTAATTCCAGTTATCAATAGCAGTATATTGCTAACTGCGCCACATTGCTGAACAAAAAAACTTCGAACAGTTTATTACATGGAAAGAGTGGCTTGGCAGAATGTGATTATGGAAATGTATGGCTGTGGCACGCAATCTGCAAGTGTTTATGAGATGTTACAATCCAAATGCTTGTTAATACATAAATAATAGCCGGTACTCCCAGGATGAAAAAGGGTCACAAAGGAAACCAAGACAGATGATTCCAGAACTCTTCGGCAACTACACCTCAGACTGTTGCTGCCAATTTGTAATCATCTGCAACTGCTAGATAAAGCATGAATTTAATAAAAAGCTGGACTCCCCAGTGGTTCAAAGTGTACATGCCCACATGATGTGTACTGCTGAGCCATGCAGTCGAGGTTCAATACTGGCTGCACTATGTTGAATTAAATATTTTTAGCTAGGCAATAATAAGGGGGCTAAAATTTGCCACAGGTCTCCCGTCTCAGAAAAAAAAAATTCTAATTGCTTTTAAATGAACCTCTACAGGAAAGTCTTTGGGGGAAAAACTGGATAAGGCCCAAAAACAAACCATGGGCCAATTAGCCATGCACACTCGTAATGCAGACAGCAGTAGAATGGTACCGACACTCACAGTTCATTACACATACAGCTATCCACAGTCACGTCTTTCAGAATGGGTTCCCTGCAAGCCCCTGAACCAGCACTCTTCACTACTTTTGTGCCTCTCCCAGCCAGTGAGCACATAAGATTATCCCTCAGTGATGTAGGCACCCACTTGATTTATTTTGAAAAGGCAATTATCCCCCCTGATTTTGCCAACTTTGGGAAGCTTAGTGCTGGAGATCACTACCAGGCACATACTGACGTTTATAATGTGATCAAAGTTTCAGGGCCAGATTTCTGATAATACTTCTGAAGAGAGTCAGAGAATAGAGGGCATCATAATTTTCCAGTCCAGACCTAATTTGTTGCTTTTTAACCTTTACATGATCCGGATGGGATTTGTAGAGGTAAATAAAAAGTTGACTGTTAAGCAGTGCTTCAGTGAATCAACATAAAATATATGTGGTGACTTGTTAAGCTTCATGATTTAACACATTTTCAATCTTTTGCATTATGCTAACCTGCAGTCCTTTCTGTATGAACAGAGTGTCAAAGAACAAAGAAAATTACAGCACAGGAACAGGCCCTTTGACCCTCTAAGCTTGTACCGACCATGTTGCCCGACTTAACTAAAACCCTCTACCCTTCTGGGGACATATCCCTCTATTCCCATCCTATTCATGTACTTGTCAAGATGCCCCTTAAAAGTCACTATTGTATCTGCTTCAACTACCTCCCCCAGCAGCGATTTTCAGGCACCCACCACTCTCTGTGTAAAAAATCTGCTTTGCACATCTTCTTTAAACCTTGCACCTCGCACCTTAAACCTGTGCCCCCTAGTAATTGACTCTTCCATCCTGAAAAAAAGCTTCTGACCACCCACTCTGTCCATGGCTCTCATAATCTTATAGACTTCTATCAGCTCGCTCCTCAACCTCTGTTGTTCCAGTGAGAACAAAATCAAGTTTTTCCAATCTCTCCTCATACCTAATGCCCTCCATATCAGACAGCACCATGTTAAACTTTTCTGTACCTTCCCCAAAGCCTCCACATCCTTGAATTAAGCACTATATTCCAAGCACAGCCTAATTAAGGTTCTATAAAGCTGCAACATGATTTGCCAATTTTTGAAAGCAATGCCCCGGCCAATGAAGGCAAGCATGCCATATGCCTTCTTGACTACCTTCTCCACCTGCATTGCCACTTCCAGTGACCTGTGTACCTGTAAAACCAAATCCTTTTGTCTATCAACACTCCTTAAGGGTTCTGCCATTTACTGTATATTCCTTACCTGTATTATACTTTCCAAAATGCATTACCTCACATTTGTTTGGATTAAACTCCATCTGCCATCTCTCCGCCCAAGTCTCCAGCCGATGCATATCCTGCTGTATCCTCTGATGGTCCTCATCCGCAAATCCACCAACCTTTGTGTCGTCTGCAAACTTACTAATCAAACCAGTTACATTTTCCTCCAAATCATTTACATATATTACAAACAAAATTTGTCCTGTACATTGGGTATTTTGAACTTTGACTACTGCATTGATGCAATGCCTTAGCTAGGAAAAATACTTGAGGCATAGGTAAGTTGAACAGTTGGAAGCTTTTTCCCAGAGAAGAAATGATAATCACAACAGGATACAAGTTCAAGGTAAGGGGGGAAGGTTCAGTGGAGATGTGTGGGGGAGTTTTTTTACACGGAGGGTGGTGGGGGCCTGGAATGCACTGTCAAGTGAGGTGGTTGATGCAGATATGTTAGCGACATTTAAGATTTATCTGGATAGTCACATGACCAGGTGGGTTATAAAGGGATACAGGCAGTTGGTCTAGGTAGGACAATGTAATCGGCATAGCCTTGGTGGGTGAAAAGCCTGTTCCTGTGCTGTACTTTGTTCATTGTTAGCATGAAAATTTAGTGCTGCCTGCTTATTTCAATAATGTGCAGCCTATTTAAGAAAGAATAACATACAGCCTAGTGCTAAACATACTGCTCTGTGGCTGCATGTCTCTGTGAAAAAAATTCTAATTGCTTTCAAATGAACCTCTACAGGAAAGTCTCTGGGGGAAAAACTGGATAAGGCCCAAAAACAAACCATGGGCCCGTTAGCTATGCACACTCGTTGTAATGCAGACAGCAGTAGGAAGGCACCGACACTCACAGTTCATTACACATACTGCTATCTACAGACGTGTCTTTCAGAATGGGTTCCCTGCAAGCCCTTGAACCAGCACCCTTCGCTACTTCTGTGCCTGTCCCAGCCAGTGAGCACATAAGGTTATCTCTCAGTGATGTAGGCACCCACTCGATTTATTTTAAAAAGGCAATTATCCCCCCTGATTTTGCAAACTTTGGTTCAGGCTTGGAGGGCTGAAGGACCTGTTCCTATGCTCTAATTTTCTTTGTTCTTTGTTCTAAATCCTGACTGCACTTGTTAAAGGGGAGATTCATTCTACTTGTAGCAGATACTGGAAGTGGCTGGGGAAGAAAGTCTGTGCAGGAGGTAGAGGGCAAATGGTGCACTTGAGGGTTCTTTGGTGCAACACTGGTGCCAGCTTTGGTAAGGTCAGCGCTGCAAGTCACCAGCAGGCACATACTGACGTTTACACTGTGACCAAAGTTTCAGGGCCATATTTCTGATAATACTTCAGAAGATAGTCAGAGGCCACGTTTGGACAAGCTAACATAACTTAAACATCACTCGGCGTGGCATTGAGTTTAAAAATTGACAAGTCGTGTTGCAGCTTTATAGAATCTTTGTGAGGCCACACATGGAATATAGTGTTCAATTCTGGTCGCCACTCGACCAGAAGGATATGGAGGTTTTGGAAAGGGTATGGAAAAGATTTTCCAGGATGTTGCTTGAATGGAGGGCATTGCTATGAGAAGAGGTTGAAGAAACTTGGTTTGTTCTCACTGGAATGACGCAGGTTGAAGGGCATTCTAAATGAAGTCTACATGATTATGAGGGGCATGGACAGAGTGGCTAGCCAGAAGCTTTTTCCTAGGTGGACGATTCAATTACTAGGCTGCATAGGTTTAAGGTGCAAGGTGAAAGGATTAAAGGAGATGTATGAGGCAGGATAGTGGGTGTCTGGAACTTGCTGCCAGGGGAGGTAGTGGAAGCAGATACGATAGTGACTTTTAAGGGTCGTCTGGACAAATACATGACTAGGATGGGAATAGAGGGATATGGTCCCTGGAAAAGTAGGGGATTTTAGAACATAGAACACTACAGCACAAACTGGCCCTTTGGCCCACAAGTTGCACCGATCATATCCCTACCTACCAGGCCTATCTATGACCCTCAATCTCATTAAATCCCATGTACTCATCCAGAAGTCTCTTAAAAAACCCCAACGAGTTCACCTCCACCACCACCGACGGCAGCTGATTCCACTGACTCACCACCCTCTGAGTAAAAAACTTATCCCTGACATCTCCTCTGTACCTACTCCCCAGCACCTTAAACCTGTGCCCTCTTGTAGCGACCATTTCAGCCCTGGGAAATAGCCTGTAATTATCCACCCTATCTATACCTCTTAACATTTTATAAACCTCTACTAGGTCACCTCTCATCCTTCGTCTCTCCAGGGAGAACTAGCTCCCTCAACCTATCCTCATAAGGCATGCCACCCAATCCAGGCAACATCCTTGTAAATCTCCTCTGCACCTTTCAATAGCTTCCACATCTTTCTTATAGTGGGGCGACCAGAACTGCGCACAGTACTCCAAGTGGGGTCTGACAAGGGTCTTATAAATTGCAGCATTATCTCCCGACTCCTAAACTTAATCCCTTGATTAATGAAGATAGTACACATCCTCCACCTGTGAGGCCGATTTAAGAGTCCTATGGACCCAGACCCCAAGGTCCTCCTGATCCTCTAGACTGCTAAGAGCCCGACCCTTGATATTATACTCCTTCATCCCATTGGACCTGCCAAAATGGACCACTACAATTTATCCACGTTGAAGCCCATCTACCACTTCTCCGCTCAGTCTTGCATCCTATCTATGTCTCGCTGCAACTTCTGACATCCCTCCAGACTGTCCACAGCACCACCAACCTTTGTGTTGTCGGCAGACTTACCAACCCATCCCTCCACTTCCTCATCCAAATCATTTATGAAAATGACAAATGGCAAGGGTCCTAGAACAGATCCCTGGGGCACTCCACTGGTGACCGACCTCCATGCAGAAAAAGACCCATCCACAACCACTCTCTGCCTTCTGCAGGCAAGCCAACTCTGGATCCACAAGGCAACAGCCCCTTGGATCCCATGCCCTCTCAAGAAAACTTTTCAAGAAGTCTTGCATGGGGGACCTTATCAAACGCCTTGCTGAAATCCATATAAACCACATCCACCACTCTTCCTTTTAGTTCAGATGGGCAGCATCCACGTTCTTACTACTCCCTGAGTAAGAACATAAGAACATAAGAAATAGGAGCAGGAGTAGGCCATCCAGCCCTTCGAGCCTGCCCCGCCATTCAGTAAGATCATGCTGATCTGAAGTGGATCAGTTCTACTTACCCGCTTGCTCCCTATAACCCTTAATTCCCTTATCGATCAGAAATCTATCTACCTGCGACTTAAACATATTCAATGGGGTAGCCTCCACTGCTTCAATGGGCAGAGAATTCCAGAGGTTCACCTCCCTCTGAGAGAAGAAGTTCTTCCTCAACTTTGTTCTAAACTGTCCCCTCCCCTCCCTTATTTTGAGGCTGTGCCCTCTAGTTCTGGTTTCCTTTCTAAGTGGAAAGAATCTCTCTACCTCTACCCTATCTAGCCCCTTCATTATCTTGTAAGTCTCTATAGGACCCCTCCTCAGCCTTCTGAACTCCGACGAGTACAGGCCCAGTCTTTTCAATCTCTCCTCATAAGCTAACCCCCTCATCTCCGGTATCAGCCTGGTGAACCTTCTCTGTACTCCCTCCATGGCCAATATATCCTTTCGCAAATAAGGGGACCAAAACTACACACAGTACTCCAGTTGTGGCCTCACCAGTGCCTTGTACAGTTGCAGCAAGACCTCCCTGCTTTTATATTCTATCCCCCTCACGATAAAGGCCAACATTCCATTTGCCTTCTTGATCACCTGCTACACCTGCAGACTGAGTTTTTGCGATTCGTGCACAAGGACCCCCAGGTCCCTCTGCACAGTAGCATGCTGCAACTTTTCACTATTTAAATAATATTCCATCCTCCTATTATTTCTTCCAAAGAACCTATCTCTGACATCTGTCCTAACCCCTCAGTTTAAAGCTATGTCCCCTCGTGCTAGCCATCTCCATCTGAGGAAAAAGGCTCACACTGTCCACCCTATCTTATCCTCTGATCATCTTATATGCCTCTATTAAGTCACTTCTTAACCTTCTTCTCTCGAACGAAAACAGCCTCAAGTCCCTCAGCCTTTCCTCATAAGACCTTCCCACCATACCAGGCAACATCCTGGTAAATCTACTCTGCACCCTTTCCAATGCTTCCATATCCTTCCTATAATGTGGCGATCAGAACTGTATGCAATATTCCAAGTGCAGCCGCGCCAGAGTTTTGTACAGCTCCAACATGACCTCATGGCTCCGAAACTCAATCCCTCTACCAATAAAAGCTAACACGCTATACACCTTCTTAACAATCCTATCAACCTGGGTGCCAACTTTCAGGGACCTTTGCACATGGACACCGAGATCTCTACGCTCATCCACAATACCAAGTAACTTATCATTAACCCAGTCCTCTATATTTTTGTTACTCCTTCCAAAGTGAATCACTTCACACTTTTCCACATTAAACTCCATTTGCCACCTCTCAGTCCAGCTCTGCAGCTTATCTATATCCCTTTGTACCCTGCAACATCCTTTCACACTGTCCACAGCTCCACCGACTTTAGTGTCATCCGCAAATTTACTAACCCACCCTTCTACCCCCTCATCCAGATCATTTATAAAAATGACAAACAGCAGTCGCCCCAAAACAGATCCTTGCCGTACACCACTAGTAACTGAACTCCAGAATTAATATTTCCCATCAACCACCACCCTTTGTCTTCTTACGGCCAGCCAATCTCTGATCCAAATACTTAATAGCTTAATCCTGCTTTCTCCCCATAACCTTTGATCCCATTCACCCCAAGTGCTATATCCAGCCGCCTCTTGAGTACATTCAATGTTTTGGTACCAACTACTCCCTGTGGTAATGAATTCCACAGGCTCACCACTCTTTGGGTGAAGCAACGTCTCCTCATCTCTGAATGGTCATGAACAGTGAATGCAACATTGAATGTCATATACCTATGAATGAATTACTACACCCACAAACGTTGCTCCATTCAACATCCGTTCTTTCACTCACCTACCAACATCCTCTTACAAGCATGATTCATATGTAATATGTATAACCTCACCTCACCTTTTTAGACTTAGAACTACTGCAGGCCTCAGACCCAAATCTCATAGCTTTTATGCAGTTCCAACTATTCAAATATGATAGGAGCATCATGTAAACATTGCACTACACTTGCTAAACCACTTCGCTCTTGCAGGAGCAACTGGCACAGAACCCGACCTAGCAGCATCTAACCAGTGGGAGCAGGCAGAGCTGCATGCCCTTACCCTCAGCAGGAGACAGCATTTGACCATATTTGGAGAGGCCATAAATGAGACTCAATGGGACAATGGGACTCAAACCATAGAAGAAGGCAACATGGTCCTACCTAATCCACCTTATCATTTCTCACTTCTCCCTCATTTCATAATGTCTTCTGATATGTATGTTGCAGATAGTGTAAGCATGCACCTCTTGTTTTCACCCACTTCCCTCATGCAGCCCCACTCTTGGTTCCTTTTCCTTTCAGATATATAAGAACTACCACTCACTCAAACACTAATGGGGACCCTGAAGTTCAAGAGGTGCAGGACACTGATGATGAAGGTGAAGAAATCCCATAATTCAATCTCTCATTTGCAGCCAGGAACTCATATACTGGCACTGCTCATACTTTAAAAAGATAGTAGTTTGAAGGTGAGGTTGAGATCTTCAGCATTACAGCAGGGATGTTGTTAAGACATTTTGCTGTACCCAATACACATAATCATTTTTTGATATTGCATGGAGTTAGTTGGATTAGCTGAACATTGTTTTTTTTTGGTTTGGCCTTCAGGAGGAAGATGAGATGGAACATTCGCTTGGCACCTTTCGCTAAAGATGAATTGCGAATGCTTCAGCCTTGTCTGATGTGCTGCATTCTGCCATCATTGAGGATGTGGATGTTATAACAATGCTGTATTTTGAAGTTTGCTGTTTGGAGAAATGTCTTTGTGCACTTGCGCAAGCAATGGCACCCAGTGGGAAACCCACGAAATGGCCTCTGCTGATGTCTCCCAGTCCGTTGTGCTGGTCAAGCCTCCTTATGTAAACATAATAGAGTTAAGCTATCCCTCTTTATCTTTCTCAACTTATCTGTACCTTTTGATACTGTTGATCACACTGCCCATCTCTAATGACTCCCACTGCTGATCAGCTGGGTGAGACAGCTCTCACCTAATTCCATTCGTATCTTTCTAATCACAGCCCTAGAATTATCTACAGTAGTTTCTCTTTCCATTCTGTGGCCATTACTTCTGGTGTCCTCCAAGGATCTATTCTTGGCCCCCTCCTATTACTTTTCAAATGGTCCCTCCAGCAAAATCATCCTCAAACACAGTGTCAGTTTCCAAATATAGACTGATGACATACAATTCTACCTCACCACCTCTTAAATTCTCCACAGTTGGTAAGTTGTCTGACTGCTTATTGGTATCCAGTACTGGATGATCAGAAACTTCCTCCCATTAAATATTGTAAATATTGTAAAAACTAAAGTATTTGTCTTCTGTTCTCACCACAAAGTCCATTCCCTAGCCATTGACTCAAAACTTTTCACTGCATCCCAATACGTGTGACAATGATAAATCAAAGCAAATCAAATTGTTGAATGTTTACACTTCCTGGACAATTTCCACATATGTGTGCATGTCAGAAGCTCTAAGGGGTCCTGATACACATCGCCCAATACCCCATCTCTGATAACTCAGAGACTGGAAGATTTGGGCCTATCCTACATCTTCCTTGAAGGTGCATTTTAAAACCTACCAGTACTACTTCTGTCTGAATATCACCTTATGCAACTTGGCATAAACTTTTATTTGACCTTGGGATATTTTGCTACATTAAGTGTGCTTAAAAAAAATACAAGTTGTAATTGTCTGGTCCATCCAGCTTGTCCTACACCATGTGATACACATGCGTCATGGTATCTTCATTCTCCACCCCACCTAAAATTACATGATCTGGGAGAGGTGAAAAAGAAAATGCAGTTTTACAATTAATAATAATAATAATATAGTATAAAATGTAACTTAAATGTTCCTGTTCTGGCAGTGGGGCTAGCATATTGGCTTTGCTCTTTACTTAATCCATGCTATGGGGCAGCATGGTGACACAGTGCTTAGCACTGCTGCCTCACAGTGCCAGGGGCTTGAGTTCAAGTCTGGTCTCGAGTCACTGCCTGTGTGGAGTTTGCACATTCTGCCCGTGTCTGTCTGGGTTTCCTCTGAGTGCTCCAGTTTCCTCCCACAGTCCAAAGATGCGTGGGTGAGGTTGATTGGCCATGCTAAATTGACCCTAGTGTTAGGGGATTAGTGTGGGGCTACGGGGATAAGGCCTGGGTAAGATTGTGATCAGTGCAGACTCAATGGGCTGAATGGCCTCCTTCTGCACTGTAGGGATTCCATGATCCTATTTAGCTTCCATCTTCATGAAGACAAAAGTTTATCCAAAAGTGTGCTTCTGTAATACAAGCCACAAGAACTCCGCATAGAACACGATTCTGTCACTTTCCCCATCTTGTCCTCGCAAATATTTCATGTACATTTTTCCTTTATTTGTTCCAGTCCAGCATGAATAGCATGCCTGCCTACGGCCAAGTGGTGTAAAGAACATTCATTTTTTCTTAAAAATTCCTACCATATGAAATCATATCTAACTGTAATTAGCTATACTACTCTCATGCAATATTTGGAGAAATTCAAATTTTACATTTTTGAACATGTTTAAAATTTCATAGAGGCTATTTGTGAATGAAGCACTCTCGGGTATTTAACTGACTGCTGATATGGGGAAAGAAATTAGCGTCACTCCTAAGGGCATTATGCAAACTTATTTTGATTCCCTAGAGGGTTGTTATTGCCACCAGTTGTTACAAGTGCAGCCCACTTGGCATTCCTCATTGACATCACTAAAGAATAGTGAGAAGTAGTGCTACTTTTAAGAGTTAGTAGCTCCTCCATGTCTTTTAACTTATAAGTATCTTTAAGAAAATTTCATTCTGAAATAAAATAAATTATTGATCTATTAGTTAAAAATAACTTTTCCTTGCTACTCAGAATGAGAATTTCTAACTACTGGGCATTAGACATGGCATTCTAAACGTGCAATAGCATCTAAGTAAATATTAATTTCAAGATTAATTCCTCAATGTTGCTTTGGGATTTTGAAATAAAGTCACAGGTACTTTGTTTTTCTCCAAATTGGCTTCACTGTGAAACAATCTTGACATTCCCCAATCCCATGGTTTTATAAATCCACCCTTTTTCAAGATTAGCTTTCCCACCATGTTCAAACACGATCTGCTTTCTGTTGAATTTAGCACTCCAGTTGTCGAATTGTTTAACAAACAGTAACTAATGGGATGTGAAATACTTTAGAAGGCACCAGTAGTACAAGAGAAGGCTTGAAAACACTGGTAAAATTTCCATGTGCAATTTTATGTGACTCCTGGGAGGCGATCTTACTATTCCACCCTGCTGGCCGATGAGTGCAGTGAACTGGAAAAATTGCATGAGAGCCAAAAAATCAGGTTCATACCTGATTTCTTGCCTCTGTGACCTTACTGGCACCAGATATCTGGCGAGGTCAGCCTTGTGTACATTTCTGGTGTAAAGCTGAATAAATTATTTAAATGATTTTAAAGGGTATTTTACATAGTGTTGCGAGCCCATTAAATCTATCAGCTGGACTCACTTGTCTCTCTGGCCTTGCCGGGAGAGGCTTTCTTCGGCGAGAATCAAAACTGGTTCCCAGCACTGTGGACATGTTGTAATGGCCTCACTGGTAGAGCTGGAGGCCACTGAGGGGCAAGGAGTATGTCAAAAGCAAGCGGCAGTGTGCTCCTTGGGCAGTACCAGCCTGACACTCTAGCACTGCCCATTGGGCAGCCTAGTACTCCCCACCAAGCAGTGCGAAGGGTTTGAGGCCTGAGGGGGAGCAGGGCCTGAGTGGCAGGGAGGAGGGACCCGCTATCACTCCACAATGGGATCGGTGGGAGGAGGAAAGGGTGACCCACTGCCACTTTGCAAAGGGATCCAAGGGGAAGGGACTGGGACAATTGAGACTGGCCATTGATTTGATTTATTATTGTCACATGTATTAAAAAACAGTGAAAAGTATCATTTCTTGAGTGCAATACAGACAGAGCATACCGTTCATAGAGAAGGAAATGAGACAGTGCAGAACTTTCTGTTACAATCATAGCTAGGGCATAGAGAAAGATCAACTTAATGCAAGGCAAATCCATTCAAAAATCTGACATCAGCAGGGAAGAAGCTATTCTTGAGTCAGTTGGTAGGTGACCTCAGACTTTTGTATCTTTCTCCTGACGGAAGAAGGTGGAAGAAGGAATGTCCGGGCTTGTGAGGTCCTTAATTGTGCTGGCTGCTTTGCTGAGGCAGCAGGAAGTGTAGACAGACTCAGTGGATGGGAGGGTGGTTTGCGTGATGGATTGGGTTACATACATGACCTTTCGAAGTTTCTTGCAGTCTTGGGCAGAGCAGGGCACATACTAAGCTGTGATACAACAGAAAGAATGCTTTCTATGGTACATCTGTAAAAGTTGGTGAGAGTTGAAGCTGACATGCCAAATTTCCTTAGTCATCTGAGAAAGTAGAAACGTTGGTGGGCTTTCTTAACTATAGTGTCGGCATGGGGGGACCAGGTGGCCTGGACACCTAAAAACATGAAGCTCTCAACCTTTTCTACGTCGTTCCCCCTTGATGTAGACAGGGGCATGTTCTCCACTACGCTTCCTGAAGCCATTGACATTGAGGGAAAGAGGGAGAGCTGCACCAGTTCGCCAGATTCTCTATCTAAATCCTGTACTCTGTCTATTTCAGTACTATGGTGTTGTTGTCAGCAAACTTCAAAATCAAATTGGAGGGGAAATTGGCCACATAATCATAGGTGTATAAGTATAGTAGGGGGGCTGAGAACACAGACTTGTGGGACACTGGATGATTGTGGAGGAGGTGTTACAAAGAACAAAGAGAACAAAGAACAACCCAGCATGGGAAACAGGCCCTTCGGCCCAATGAGCCCATGCCACCGCATCCTCTTACACGTACCCTACCCTGCGTGTATGCATGTGGAACCCCTAACTTAGCCAGATTCAGGGGAGAATAGTGTCAATTTGGTATACCAATCAGCCTAAGAGCACATCTTTGGGGTGTGGGAGGAAACCGGAGCGCCCGGAGGAAACCCACGCAACCACAGGGAGAATGCGCAAACTCCCACAGACACAGGCCCAAATCCATGTATCTACACAGCTAGCAGTGCTAGTCACTGAGCTGTTGCGGCGCCCGTCTACCGGTCCAGGATCAAGCACACACACCGACACGAAGTACTAGGCCACTCCTGGAACCTCCAAGAGCAGCCCACGCACGACCCACCGTGTGCATGCCCCTTGTTTGACAACAAGGTGGACCTCCACCTGCGGAATAAAAGACAAAAACGTTAACATATAAGTCTGCATTTCTGGTGTCTCCCGAGGCTCTGACCCTATTTAATACCCTCTACTATAACCCTCCATCCTTGTTTCGCTCATGTGTCTATCTAAGTAAACCTTAAACAAGTCCAACGTGCCTGCCTCCACCACCCTACTCGGTAGCATGTTCCATACCCCCACGACCGTCTGCGTGAAGAACCTTCCTCTCACATCCAAATTATACTTCTCCCCCCTCACCCTTAGATCATGACCTCTTGTAATTGTCCCCAATCTAGGGAGCAGCCTATCCCTATTGACTCTATCTATTCCCTTCAGTATCTCATATACCTCTATCATGCCTCCCCTTAATCTCCGTCTTTCCAAGGAGAAAAGTCCCAGTTTCTCCAACCTTTCCTCGTAACTCAGTCCTTCCATGCCAGGCAACATCCTGGTAAACCTCCTCTGCACCCTCTCCAGAGTCTCCACGTCCTTCCGGTAGTAAGGTGACCAGAACTGGACGCAGTACTCCAAATGCGGTCTAACCAACGTTCTGTACAACTGAAGCATTAGATGGCAGCTCCTATACTCTATACCCCTTCCTATAAAGGCTAGCATTCCATAAGCTTTCCTCACAACCTTCTCCACTTGTGTCGCAACCTTCATAGACTTCTGAACCTGTACTCCCAGGTCCCTCTGTATTTCTATACTCCTAATCGGTCTACCTTTTATCACGTAGCTCCTCTCTGCATTATTCCTTCCAAAATGCATCACCTCGCATTTGTCAGGATTAAATTCCATCTGCCACCTATCTGCCCAATGTACCAACCTATCTATATCCTGCTGTATCACCTGACATTCCACCTCAGTATCTGCCAATCCTGCCATCTTGGTGTCATCAGCAAACTTGCTGATCACACCATGTACGCTCTCTTCCAAGTCATTTATGTATACTACAAAGAGGAGAGGTCCCAGTACTGAGCCCAGCGGCACACCACTGGTCACTGGCCTCCAGCCTGAAAAGGTCCCCTCAACAACTACCCTCTGTCTCCTATTGCCCAGCCAGTTCTCAATCCACCTAGCTACCTGTCCTTGTATCCCATGTGCCTTAACCTTTTCTACCAGCCTACCATGAGGGACTTTGTCAAACGCCTTACTGAAATCCATATAGATGACATCAACGGCTCTCCCATCGTCAACCGTTTTTGTCACCTCCTCAAAGAATTCTACCAGATTTGTAAGGCAAGACCTCCCTCTAACAAAGCCATGTTGCGTATCCCTAATCAGATCGCAACGTTCCAAATGCTCATACATCCTACCCCTAAGTATTTTTTCCATTTATTTCCCTACCACCGGTCAAACTCACCGGTCTATAATTTCCAGGGTTATCCCTACTACCTTTTTTGAACAGCGGTACCACATTAGCTACCCTCCAGTCTTCTGGGACCTCACCTGTGTCCAAAGAAGAGACAAAGATTTGCGCCAGAGGCCCAGCAATTTCATCTAAGCAGCCTGGGATAAATACCATCAGGCCCCGGAGCTTTATCTGTCCTTACGCTACCTGAAAGCCCTAGCACTTCCTCCCTCGTAATAGATATTTCCTGCCACTGATCCACAGCTCCCTCCAAGACACCAAACCCCTCTCCTTCGCGAATACCGACGCAAAGTATTCATTCAGGATCTCCCCCATTCCCTCCGACTCAATACATAACTCCCCTCCTTTGTCCCTAAGAGGACCAATTTTCCCTCTAACTACTCTCTTGCTCCTAATATAGGAATAAAATGCCTTTGGATTTTCCTTAATCCTATCAGCCAAAGCCATTTCATGCCCTCTCTTCGCCCTTCTAACTCCCCTTTTTAGCTCCCTCCTACTCTCTCTATATTCCTCCAGCGCACTCTCCGTACCCAGTTGTTTCGACCTAACGTACGCCTCCCTCTTCTTCCTTACCAAGTCTTCGATACCCCCTGTAATCCACGGCTCTCTAATCCTACCTTTCCCATCCTTACGCTTAACCGGAACATGCCTTTCCTGCAACATTTTCAGTTTGCCCTTAAAAGCCTCCCACTTGCCAACCATGGACTTGCCAGCTAACAGTCCCTCCCAATCAGTGTCCTTCAGCTCCCTCCTAATCCGGCTATAGCGCGCCTTCCCCCAGTTCAGCACCCTCCCGTTTGGCCGGCACTCATCCCTTTCCATTTTTATCCTAAAGTAGACGGACTTGTGGTCACTGTTAGCCACATGTTCACCTACCTCAACCTCAACCACCTGCCCCGGCTCATTACCCAGCACTTAATCCAGTATAGCCCCTTCCCTAGTTGGGCTAGTTACATACTGCTCTAGGGACCCTTTCAAAACACATTTTACAAACTCCTCTCCCTCTGTACCCCCAGCTCGAGGCCCCCTCCAATCCACTCCAGGAAGATTAAAGTCACCCACTACAACCACCCTATTCTTCCTGCACCTATCCAAAATGCCCCTGCAAATGCCTTCCTCCACTGACCTCGGGCTGTTGGGTGGCCTATAGTATACCCCTAGCACCGTAATCTCTCCCTTGTTATTCCTCAACTCCACCCACAGCGACTCAATCCCTAACTCCTCCATATTGTCCTCCCTCTGCACTACTGTGATGTTCTCCTTTGCTAACAGTGCCACCCCTCCACCTCTCTTTAACCCTCCTCTGTCACACCTAAAACACTTATACCCAGGAACATTCAGCTGCCAGTCCTGCCCTTCACGTAACCACGTCTCCGTTACTGCCACCACATCTAACTTCCTCACAAACATCAAGGCCCTAAGCTCATCCGTTTTTCCTGTCACACTCCTTGCATTGAAACAGACGCAGTTCAACCCGCCAGTGTCCCTCAGAACCTTCTTCTCCCTGATAATTTTCCTTTCACCCAACTCTCTCCCAGCCCCAGTGTCTATCTTTACTGATTGTGGTCTGTGAGTTAGGAAGTTCAGAATCCAGTTGCAGAGGGAGGAGCCGAGGTGCAGATCATGGAGTTTGGAGATGAGTTTTGTGGGAATAATGGTGTTGAAGGCTGAGCTGTAGTGAATAAATAGGAATCTGACATCGGTGTCTTTGTTATCTAGGTGTTCTAGGGTTGAGTGCAGGGCCACGGAGATGGCGTCTGCTGTGGACCTGTTGCAGCAATAGGCAAACTGTAGTGGATCCGGGCAGTCTGGGAGGCTGGAATTGATTCGTGCCATGACTATTCTTTCAAAGTACTTCATAATGATGGATGTTAGATCCACGATGGGGTCGGGCTAGCAATTGTGGAAGGGGTCAGGCATCCGATAGAGGAGGAATTGGGTGTCCAATCGCAGGGGAAGTCAAGCAGGCAGTTGTGGAGGGGGTCGGGCAGGTGATCGTGAGGGGTTGGGGGGGGAGAGAGGGATTAGTCAGGGCGGGTGGAGTGGAGTGTGATCGGTTGCGGACCCCTGTGGTACCTGGGGCGGGAAGGGGGGTGGCTATGTTTATGAGGTTGGGTGCTTTGAGGAAGCCATGGAAGCTGGCTAAGAGCAGTAGAGACTGACTGACAGGTCTCTGCTGCTAGAGACCTGGACATGTACAATGACACCCTCTGACAAGGTCATCTATGTGCGGAAAAGATGGGTGAGATTCTAAATGAATATTCCTCATCTGTATTTAGTGTTGAGAAAACCATGAATGTTAGGGAACTTGGGAAAATAAATAGTGATGTCTTGAGGAGTGTACATATTATAGAGAAGGAGGTGCTGGAAGTCTTAAAGCACGTCAAGGTAGCTAAGTCCCCGGGACCTGATGAAATGCATCTCAGGACATTGTGGGAAGCTCGGGAGGAAATTGCGAATCCCCTAGCAGAGATATTTGAATCACTGATAGTCACAGTTGAGGTGTCTGAAGATTGGAGGGTGGCAAATGTTGTGCCTTTGTTCAAAAAGGACTGCAGGGAAAAGCTTGGGAACTACAGGCCAGTGAGCCTCACATCTTTGGTGGGTAAGTTGCTGGAAGATATTTTGAGAAGCAGGATCTACAGGCATTTAGAGATGCAAGGACTGGTTCAGGACAGTCAACATGGCTTTGTGAGTGGAAAATCATGTCTCACAAATTTGACTGAGTTTTTTGAAAGGGTAACTAAGAAGGTAGCTGAGGTCAGTGCAGTTAATGTTGTCTACATGGACTTTAGCAAGGCCTTTTTCAAGATACTGTATGGTAGGTTGTTGCATAAGGTTAAATCTCACAGGATCCAGGGTGAGGTAGCTAAATGGATACAAAATTGGTTTGATAACACAAGCCAAAGGGTGGTTGTAGAAGGTTGTCTTTAAAATTGGAGGCCTGTGACTAGCGGTGTACCTCAAGGATCAGTGTTGGGTTCACTGTTATTTGTCATTTATATTTATGATTTGGATGCGAATATACGAGGCATGGTTAGTAAGTTTGCAGAGTGTGAAGAGTCTGCAGAAGGATCTAGATAGGCTGGGCGAATGGGCCAGGAAATGGCAAATGGAATTTAATGTTGGCAAGTGTGAGGTGGTCCACTTTGGTAGGAAGAATGGTAGGAAGGACTATTACTTACGGGGCGAAAAACTGCAGCAGGCGACGGTGCAGAGGGACCTCGGGGTCCTTGTGCATGAGTCGCAAAAACCCAGCTTGCAGGTGCAGCAGGTGGTCAGGAAGGCGAATGGGATGCTGGCCTTCATAGCGAGGGGGATTGAATATAAAAGTAGGGAGGTCTTGCTGCAGCTGTATAGGGCATTGGTGAGGCCGCAGCTGGAGTACTGTGTGCAGTTTTGGGCGCTGCACCTGCGCAAAGATATTTTGGCCTTCGAGGGAGTGCAGAGGAGGTTTACTAGGCTGATACTGGAGTTGAGGGGGTTGAGCTATGAGGAGAGGCTGAATAAACTGGGCTTGTACTCGTTAGAGTTTAGAAGAATGAGGGGAGATCTCATTGAGACGTATAAGATGATGAATGGGATGGATAGGATAGAGGTGGAGAGACTCTTCCCGCTCAAAAAAGACAGTAGGACTAGGGGGCACAGCCTCAAGATAAAGGGGGGGCGGTTTAGAACGGAGTTGAGGAGGAACTTCTTCACTCAAAGGGTGGTGAATCTCTGGAATTCTCTGCCCGTTGAAGTGGTGGAGGCTGCCTCGCTAAATATTTTTAAGACGTGGGTTGATGGGTTTTTGATAAGAGAGGGGATTAAGGGTTATGGGGAGAGGGCGGGAAAGTGGAACTGAGCAGCGACAGATCAGCCATGATCTTATTGAATGGCGGGGCAGGCTCGAAGGGCTAGATGGCCTACTCCTGCTCCTATTTCTTATGTTCTTATGTTCTTATGGTGGCATAGTGGACAGTGAAGAGGGTTATCTTGGATTGTAATGGAATCTTGATCAATTGGGTCAGTGGGCTGACGAATGGCAGATGGAGTTTAATTTAGATAAATGTGAGGTGATGCATTTTGGTAGATCAAAGCAGGGCAGAATTTACTGAGTTTATGATAGGGCATTGGAGAGTGTTATAGAACAAAGAGATCTAGGGGTATAAGTTCATAGCCCCTTGAAAGTGGAGTCACAGGTGGACAGAATGGTGAAGAAGGCATTCAGCATGCTTGGTTTCATTGGTCAGATCATTGAATACAGGAGTTGGAATGTCTTGTTGAAGTTGTACAAGACATTGGTAAGGCTACACTTGGAATACTATGTACAGTTCTGGTCACCCTATTATAGAAAGGATATTATTAAACAAGAAAGAGTGCAGGAGATTTACTAGGATGCCACCGGAACTTATGGTTTGATTTATATGGAGAAGCTGGATAGACTGCGACTTTTTTTTCTGGAATGTAGATGACCTTGGCTGATCTTATAGAGGTCTATAAAATGATGAGGGGCATAGATTGGCAAGATAGTCAATACCTTTTTCCAAAGATAAGGGAATCTAAAACTAGAGGGCATAGGTTTAAGGTGAGAAGGGAGAGATACAAAAGAGTCCAGAGGGGCAATTTTTTCACAGGTGGTGGTGAGTGTCTGGAACAAGCTGCCAGAAGTAGTAGTAGAGGCAGGTACAATTTTGTCTTTTAAAAAGCATTTAGACAGTTACATGGGTACAATGGGTATAGAGGGATATGGGCCAAATGTGGGCAATTGGGACTAGCTTAGGGGTTTTAAAAAAAGGGCAACATGGACAAGTTGGACCAAAGGGCCTGTTTCCATGCTGTAAACCTCTATGACTCTATGGCTGTGCTGCTCTTAGCCAGCATTCAGATGACTTAAGGCCCGCTCCCTACCCTTACAGGCAAGGAATCATTTCTGCCAATTTTTTGTGCAATGACTGCATAACATAGCAGCTTTGAACTCACCCAAAAAACCGGTTTCAAGATCTCCCTTTTGCCCACCTGTCCTGGACTTAGTCTGTTTTGGTAAGATCGACCCCAAAATGTATTGCTACTGCTTATGAACTATCCTGGATGAATTATGTATAGGCCTACTTGTTTCCCTAAAGAGGCTATTCTAAAATTGGGCATAAGCCTCCATCATTAGAATTGTTTTGGCATCAGAAAACACATCACCTATAACTGCTTTACTTTATAGTACAATACTGCATCTAGGAGTGGAATAATATAAATGAGCTAGATAAGTGGTAAAACATCTGTGTTGCATGGTGTTGGGCATAGTTATGGTAGATATTATCAAGTTATTTGTAGCTTTAGTAAGTATTTATTGACTACTAGAATCTATTTAAATAGTCACTGTAGTGGTCCAAGCTACAAAATATCTCCATGCTTGCTTCTACACATGCCTTGTCTAACACTACATTGGCCCCTAGGAAGGGTCATGTGTTCTCATGCTTCACTGTGTGAGTGGCACTATACTCAATCCCACACAATGTAAGAACACAAGGAATAAAAGCAGGAGTAGGCCACCAGGCCCTTCAAGCCTGCCCTGCCATTCAATACGATCATGGCTGATCAGTGCCATTTTCTTATAGCCCTCGATTCTTCAATCTTCAAATATTTATCCACTTCCATTTTAAATACTTCTAATGATCCAGGTCCCACCACACTTGGGGTAAAGAATTCCAAAAATACACCAATCTTTGCATGTGAAGAAATTTCTACACACCTCAGTTTTAAATGATCAGCTTTTTATCATGTAGCTATGTCTCCTTGTTCAAAACTCTCCCACTAGTGAAAATACTTCACCATCTACCCTGTCAAACCCCCTCAGGATCTTATATGTTAACACTTTATGTGCCAGACTGCAATACTATACAATACTATATGCACCGCGCACCTCCCCCTCACCTCCCCAGTTCTGACTTTAAAGGTTCAAGCAGCCTTGAGGTCTTATAAAACTTTGCTATCTTATTATTGCTATTGGAAAAGAGGTAGACTCAGCCAATGCAGGTAATCTTTGTTGAATTGGAAGTTGTTCTGTCGTCTGGGTATCTCTTTATTCCGTTTTTTTGTTCTTTGGCATTGAATTGCTCTTTGTTGATTCCCCAATTGATAGATGACTGTTTTATCCTGTTTTTTATGGGGCAGGTGAACTTTGGGTTTGTCTCTGTGATTTTTTTTCTCTTCTTACTTTGTATGGCTGACCATGATGCAACTTTTTTTCTGTTGTGAGGGTGTGACTTTGTAGTAAGCTCACCTTTGCATTTGGCTGAGTGGTGTGTGCTGTCAATGGATGGCTGCTACTTGGTTGCAGTGTCATTTCTGGCACTGTCAGGCTGACTGGGGATTGCAGTCTCTGCTCTGTGATCTCAGGGTTTTTTAAAGTTAAAGTTTATTTATTAGTCACAAGTAAGACTTACATTAACATTGTAATGAAGTTACTGTGAAATTCTCCTAATCGCCACACTTCAGCATCTATTTGGGTCAATGCACCTAACCAGCAGGTCTTTCCAACTGTGGGAGGAAACCAGATCACCCAGAGGAAACCCACACAGACACAGAGAGAACATGCAAACTCCACACAGATAGTGACCCAGGGAATCAAGTCTGGATCCCTGGTGCTGTGAGGCAGCAGTGCTAACCACTATGCCACCATGCCACTCAGATCTCTATAACTGGTATTAGCGCTGGAGTTGAGGTTCTTCTTGTTGCTGTCGCTTCTCTTTATCATCATCAACTGGAGGTGTCATGGTAACCATCTGAGTGGCTGGTTGGTATGACTCATGAGGGACTTGTAGCACCCGTAATGAAAATGAATAAACGTGCTCTGTAAAGTGAGGAGACAATTCATCATTGAAGTTCAAGCTGAGAGGATCTTTCATGGTCGATCTCTTGGGAGCTTGATGTTCTATAATATACAACAGTGGCTGTCCTGACATCTTCTGCCATTTTGAGGAGATTCAGGGCTATACAGGTATCTCTGCTTATGTGAGAAGCAGACTGGTTACAGATGATACATCAGATTGAATATTTGTTTTCCACCATACTGTAATGATTCCAGAATCATGCCTGTAACCAGAAGTTGGATTTCTCAGGATTCAAAAGGTGTTATGTCTATTGTTCATAGCCATTGGTCACTTGGCCACAGTTCTTTGTCTGTGTCTCCTATGTCCAACATGGAGCTTGTGAGATGACCATTAACCAAGATATCCACAGTCTAGAACATAAATCCAGGATCTTTAACCTCAACCAAAAAGCAGGGTTGTGTATCCTCTTGGCGTACTGTCTTAACCTCATAAATCCTCTTGATATTTTGGCCAGAATTTTACTGGCACATCTGCCCGAGGCTCGTAAGATCTCCCCCAAGGCCAATGGAGGATGCTGTTCTGCCAGCCTTGCCCGCCCCTATGCTTGCTGGTAATATCATGGCCTTTGTGTTTTGATTTTTTGACTTTGCAGAGCTTTCCAAAATGTTCTATTTGGTTACATTGAAAGCATTGAGTTGACCTTGTCAGAACATTGATCAAGCCTGTTTGCTCCACACGGTTAGGGTATTGCTTCCGTTGGCCTTGAGTGTTCCTGTTTCTGTGCTGTTTAGCTAATGGAACAGTGGGGTTTACTAGGTACCATGGTTTGCTTTTTCCCTTTAATGTTGATCTCAAATGGATTTCAGATTTCCTGATCATCTGGGTAGCTTTTTCAAGGATTAGACTTCCTTTCATTTGAAGTATATCAGAGGCTGTAACTCCTGCAATTATCCTATAGAACGTAGAACATAGAACACTACAGAACAAACAGGTCTTTTGGCCTACAAGTTGCTCCGATCATATTCCTACCTACCAGGCCTATCTATAACCCTCAATCCCATTAAATCCCATGTACTCATCCAGAAATCTCTTAAAAGACCCCAACGAGTTCGCCTCTACCACCACCGATGGCAGCCGATTCCACTCACTCACCACCCTCTGAGTGAAAAACTTACCCTGACATCTCCTCTGTACTTGCTCCCCAGCACCTTCAACCTATGTCCTCTCATAGCGACCATTTCAGCCCTGGGTAATAGCCTCCGAAATCCACCCTATCTATACCGCTCAACATCTTATAAACCTCAATCAGGTCGCCTCTCAACCTTCATCTCTGCAGGGAGAAAAGACCTAGCTCCTTCAACCTATCCTCATAAGGCATGTCACCCAATCCAGGGAACATCCTTGTAAATCTCCTCTGCACCCTCTCAATAGCTTTCATGTCCTTCTTGTAGTGAGGTGACCTGAACTGCGCGCAGTACTCCAAGTGGGGTCCAACAAGGGTCTTATAAAGTTGCAGCATTATCTCCCAACTCCTAAACTCAATCCCTCGATTAATGAAGGCTAGAACACCATACGCCTTCTTGACCACATCCTCCACCTGCGAGGCCAATTTAAGAGTCCTATGGACTGGTCCTTGTGCTCCTCTACACTGCTAAGAGTCCTACCTTTGATATTGTACTCCTTCATCCCATTGGACCTGCCAAAATGGACCACTACACATTTATCCGTGTTGAAGTCCATCTGCCACTTCTCCACCTAGTCTTGCATCCTATCTAGTCTCGCTGCAACTTCTGACATCCCTCCAGACTATCCACAACACCACCAACCTTCGTGTCATCAGCAAACTTACCAACCCATCCCTCCACTTCCTCATCCAGGTCATTTATGAAAATGACAAACAGCAAGGGTCCTAGAACAGATCCCTGGGACACTCCGCTGGTGACCGACCTTCATGCAGAAAAAGACCCATCCACAACCACTCTCTGCCTTCTGCAGGCAAGCCAGTTCTGGATCCACAAGGCAACAGCCCCTTGGATCCCATGCCCCCTCAAGAAGACTTTTCAAGAAGTCTCGCATGGGGGACCTTATCGAACACCTTGCTGAAGTTTATGTAAACCACATCCACCGCTCTTCCTTCGTCAATGTGTTCAGTCACATTTTCAAAGAACTCAACTAGGCTCATAAGGCACGACCTGCCCTTGACAAAGCCATGCTGACTATTTCTGATCATACTAAACTTCTCTAAATGTTCATAAATCCTGTTCGTCACTATCCTCTTCATCAACTTACCAACCACTGAGGTCAGACGCACGGGTCAGTAATTTCCCAGGCTATTCCTGTTCCCTTTCTTGAAAATAGGAACCACGTCCGCAATCCTCCAATCCTCCGGAACCTCTCCCATCTCCACCGACGACACAAAGATCATTGCCAAAGGCTCTGCAATCTCTTCCCTCACCTCCCACAGTAACCTGGGGTACATTCCATCTGGTCCCAGTGACTTGTCTATCTTGACAGAATTTGAAAATTCCAGCACATCCTCTTTCTTAACGTCCACGTACTCAATCTTTTCAGTCTGCCGCAAACCTGCAGTAGAACCTCCCAGATCATTTGCCACTGTGAATACTGAGGCAAAGTATTCATTAAGCACCTCTGCCATTTATTCTGGTTCCGCACAGACTTTTCCCCCTCCACCTTTTATAGGTCCTATTCCTTCACATCTCATCCTTTTACTCTTCACATATTTGTAGAACGCCTTGGGGTTCTCATTAATCTTACCTGCCAAGGCCTTCTCTTGACCCCTTCTGGCTCTCCTAATTTCCTTTTTAAGCTCCTTCCTACAACCCGTATACTCCTCTAGATCCTTAACATCCTCTAGCTCTCTGAACCTTCTGTACGCCTTTCTTTTCTTTCTGACTAGGTTCATCACAACCTTTGTGCACCACGGTTCCCGTGACCTACCAAAACCTCCCTGTCTCTTGGAACGTTGTCATGCAGAGCTCCAGACAAACATTCCTTGAAAATCTGCCACCTTCCTTCAGTACTTTTCCCCAAGAACGCCTCCTTCCAGTTTACTTGTCTAATTTCCTGCCTGATGTCTTCATATTTCCCCTTACCCTAGATAAACAGCTTCCTAGCCTGCCTGATCCTATCTCTTTCCAACGTTGTCATGAAGGAGATAGAATTATGATCGCCATCCCCAAGATGCTCTCCCACCGAGAGATCCGACACCTGTCCAGGCTCATTAGCCAGCACCAGGTCAAGCACAGCCTCTCGTCTCGTAGGCTTATCCACATACTGTGTCAGGAAACCCTCCTGAACACACCTAACAAACTCCTCCCCATCCAAACCCCTTACCCTAGGAATATTCCAGTCGATGTTTAGGAAATTAAAGTCTCCCATCACGACAATTCTGTTATTACTACATCTCTCTAGGATCTGTTTCCCTAACTGCACCTCAACCTCCCTGTCACTATTGGGCGGCCTATAGAAAACACCCAGCAAAGTTACTAACCCCTTGCTGTTCCTAGCTTCCACTCACAGAGACTCTGTAGACAGTCCCTGCACGGCGTCCACCTATAGCCGTGACACTATCCCTGATCAACAGTGCCACTCCGCCCCCTCTTTTGCCTCCATCCCCATCCTTCCTGAAACATCTGAATCCCAGCTCCTGAAGTAGCCAGTCCTGTCCCTGAGACATCCAAGTCTCTGTAGTGGCCAACCCTGACGAGTTCAAATTTCATGTGTCCATAATCACAAGCTTTAGCCATTCAATACAACTCATTAATGAGGGAGTCACAAGTTTGTTAAACTTAGACCATTCGAGTGTTTAGTTACTTCTGAGGTTAATATAAGTGTCAAATGACTTTAAAATTTCACCAGATTTTGCAGATGGCTCATTGATTCCTTGTCTAGCTATCATATCATCAGTTATCGGGCCTACCAAATAAAACAGTGTGTTTACTTGTTCTGCTTCTACCTTTTTATCCATACATGCAGCAATGATGTATCTCAGGAATCTCTTTCTTCAAAGCCCCCAATTTTGTGATTGATCTAGAATTTAAATACGTCCAAATTGATCTAGAAGAGTGGATTTTTGATCTATCATTAAAGTTTTTAAATTGAAAGTTCAGAGTTACGAGATTTCCAAAAATCCAAGATGATGTAGCCATATGCTTCTTTACAAAGGCACTTGCCAGTTTTGGTGGGCTCCCACGTCAATGTCGTTCATGATCTCAGCATTTACAGTTTTTCAACAATGGCTGCCTAGAACAACTGTTTAGAGTCTTTCCTGCTTTAGCATGATGTTCTTGGGTATTTGAAGCATTGAATTCTAGCTTTTACTGAGTTTTTAGGGCAGCACGGTGGCACATTGGTTAACACTACTGCCTCACAGTACCAGGGACTCAGATTTGATTCCCGGCTTGGGTCACTGTCTGTGTGGAGTTTGCACATTCTCCCGCGTCTGTGTGGATTTCCTCTGGGTACTCTGGTTTCCTCCCACAGTCTGAAAGATATGCTGGTTAGGTGCATTGACCTGAACAGGCACCGGAGTGTGGCGACTAGGGGAATTTCAACGTAACTTCATTGCAGTGTTAATGTAAGCCTTACTTATGATTAATAAATAAACTTTAAAGCTGAAATCAGGAGATTCACCAAGGTGTTTACAGAGACAGGAAACATATTGGGAATTGATGCGAGTTGCCATGTTTATTTACTACCAACACATGCTTGTAGTACAGATTTAAATTGTTGAAGTATGCAAGGTTTTGCCAGTAAGTGACAATTATGACTTCTGATGAACTGCATACTAATATAAGATTGCATCATGTACTTCAGAAATCTACCAATACAAAATAATGATAAAATACAGGAATTCTGAAGCAGAGTCATCATTAAATGTTGTGTGTGAGTCATATCATCATGTTACTTTTTAAAACTTGTGAATGCAACTTTTACAAATCACCTTTTGCTGATTATCTAGGGTAAAATGTGCGGGTAGTGTTTTGCTCCAGTGTAGCTAATGCACAAAACCAATTCAATATGCATCTAAAATCACGATAGGCACAGTGATATACAGTGATGATACAGCATAATTTTTTCCAGTACCAAGTTATGGTACCTCACACAAAGCAGATGGAATATTTCATAATCAGACGATTAACACAATATCGTTGGATGCTGACATTTTGCTGTTAAGTAGCAGAGGATTATGCTGATGAAGTATTTGTCTGTAGTTTTCTTAGGGATAAGGATGGTATTTAATTGACATTCATGAACTGTACTAATGCTTTAATGGAAGGACAATGCAATTTGAGTTTATGTAGAGTAGATGTCTAACCGTACTAAAAGGGGCACAGTTTTATGTTAATGTAAGCAGTGAATCATTTTGCATTTCATTTTGAATTTTGTAATATAATTTATTTTCACAGCTTTGTATGCTATTCTTCCATTTGAATGCTTGTAATTTGTTTCTGGGATTATTTCTGACTCCCCCTGTGAGCGGGCTTTCCCATAGTGGGTGCAGCAAAACATCGGACACTGGCAGGATCTTCTGGCATTGCTTGGCCTGCCTGCTCAACTGCCATGGGGAGGGAGGGTTTGGTGGGGGGGCAGAGAGAGAGAGAGAAGAGGGGTCCAACTTCAATGGGACCAAAAGATTCTGGCAGCGATTTCCAGATCCACACATTTTTTTAGATGGAAACATTTTTCCTCACATCCCCTTTTTTTTCCTGTCAACTCTATCTATGCTGCTCAGTGCCTATCTTATACTTAATGCCCCTTATTTTGAACAGTAGCAGAAAAGGAAACATTTTCTCTACATTTTTCAAACCCTTCATGGTCTTAGAATCCCTACAATGCAAAAGGAGGCCATTTGGCCCATTGTGCCTACAGCAACTCTCTGGTGGAACACCTTACCCAAGCTCACCGCAGCCCCCCCCCTCCATTCCTGTAAACCTACACATTTACTATGCTAATCCCCCTTACCTATAAATCTTCGGACACTAAGGGGAAATTTCGCATTGCCAGTACACCTAAACTGAACATCTTTGGCCTGTGAACAGTGAATGCACAACTCAGGATAGTCAGGGTGACTCGGCTTGAAGAGTTTCAGAACAAACAGAAAACCAGTTTTCTGAGGAAATGCTGTGATATTACAACCACAACAGCTTGGATGTATTTGGTAATAGAATGTCCCAAGGTGTTTCCTGAGAGCATTATCAAATCTTAATGACTAAATGAAACAACAATATTTTTTCTCCTTTTTTTAGCTATTTCATATTTCTACACTATAAAATTGATCTGACTGGGTTATCAAGCTAGTGACCTGTCCCCTAGCTTTGTAAATGTCACTCTGCAGCTGATGATGTGTTTGGGGGAGGGGTAGTGTGAAATTACAGGGAGGGGATTTCCTCTGGGTTTCTGCCTGTCCTGATCACATAGTAATTGTACGCTGGGATGGGAAAGGCCTGATAGGAAGCCTGCCCTTGCCCCAGTGAAGGTTCTTAAGTGCAAATAATTGCCGCAAGAGCTGTTTCCTGCCTAGCCTCAATTTTTAGGGCTGGCAAGAACCTTGATCCTCCATGAGTTCTTGCCTGGTAAAAATCAGTGTTAGATCTCAATTGGAAGGTGAGGAGGGGTAGCCCTTCTGACTGGGGGCACCTTCCCTTTAAGATCTGATGACCTCTGGACTACATTCCTCATCCACTTGCCTCTCCCCAGGACCACAATCAAGCCTTCTCTACCCTCCCCGCTCTTGGAACCCTTACACTTACCTTGTCCTCTGGCCCCTGCACTTAGTCTCAGACAGATTGGTGTAGTTCCTCTGTGTTTACTGATTGACCGGCAACTCTCTAAGGTGGGACTTCCTTCTGAGCAAGGGGTAGAACCCCACCTACTGCCAATCAATTGTCATTGAAGTGTAAATGAACTGCCGTGCAGTTGGCGTTGGCAGGGATGTGTTCCCCACTGATTGTGGATGGTGGGAGGCAAGCCCCTGCCTTCTAAAAAATTCAGCTTTTTGTTGCAAAAATGTTCAACAGTGAAGTCAGCTGCTGAGGAGAATGGAAAATGCATGAGCCCCTGCCTAAGCCAATCTGGCCATAAGAGCTTTGCTGAGACGTGTTTTGGGGACAACCTTGACACGGTATTGGAAAGTTAAATCTTGCAAATAACAGAATTGAGTGGGCTCAGTATACCTCACACTGATAATGCCATCTACTCCTGTTAAAATTCTTCTGATGCAATCCTAATCGAGTCAATTCCTCCTCATAGGTCAGTCCCGCCATCCCAGAAATCAGTCTGTTAATCTTCTCTGCACTCCGTATAGAGCAACAACATCTTTCCTCATATATAGAGACCAAAACTGCCTCGCTGTATGTTCCCCCAAATTAGGAATTATTCCCTTGCCAGCGTGATGTCATACGATGAGGTTTCCAATTGCTTTTTGAAAATGGGATCCAGGTGAAGGGATGCACAGCTGATGATAGCCTCAGGGAAAGGGAGGGAAATGCTTGGGCAGTACCTTGGCACTGCTCCCTGTCACCCTAGCTGTGCCCAAGGCACCCTGGGAGCGGTGCCAAGGGGTGGGGCTCTAGGGACCTCCATGGAGGAGTGTCCTCTTATTATTTTTATCATAGACCCATTCTCCCATGTCTGCATGAGTTTCTTGTGGGTGCTCAGGTTTCCTCCCACAGTCCAAAGATATGCAGGTTTGGTTGATTGGCCATATAAATTACCCATTAGTGTCAGGGGGACTAGCAGGGTAAATGTGTGGGGTTATGGGGATAGGGCCTGGTTGGATTGTGGTTGATGCAGACTTGATGAGCCAAATGTCCTCCCTCTGCACTGTAGGGATTTTATGGTTTCTATGGATCCTATGTTATGAGTGAGAAGCCCATCACAAAGCTAATGATCGGGTGTCGCAAATTGATCAACAGATTGTGTTGATTCACAATTTATGGACTATCTTTTCCTCAACAAAGGTTGCTGGTGGATTTGTACATTAATCATTTAATGAATCATTCACATGCTGTTTTGCTTCTCAGCAAACTTTGGTCCATTGCATCCAGATAGCACTCAGCTCTGTAATGTAAAACGTTTGCTGAATCTTAACAGACACCTTCTTGCCCAAGCACTGTATCATGCAAAGAGTGCAATATTGGGGTGGAACTGTGAGAGATTTATATTTACCTAAGGTTATAAACGATAATATTGAAAACCATGTCACCTTGAGTTGTACAAATGTAGGTTGATATCCAAGAGTGAAAGAGTCATCAGCTACTGACAGTCAAAGGAACATCAACAACTTATTCTCCAATACTAAAAATCACTGAAACAGCATGTGTTCAGTATATTAGAAAGACTGCAAAAGGATGATGAAATGTTAAATTAATTATTGTGAGTCTACGCTGGATAACATTCATTTACTGCATAACCCAACAGCAAATAATGATCTTTTATCCAGTTCAAAATATCCAAACAATGATTTAAATAACAGGATCAAAATATCATTTCTGTTTGACCTGATTTCCTAAAGCAGTATTTCTCAAACAGTAGAATTGGTATATTGTATTGTGGCTAACTTGACAACTTCTATGAGTATCTATGTATGACTTATAGATGAAAATGCTGTTATTAAAGTAATACTCAACAAATTCTGTATTCTTACTTTAATCTGTGTTTACGATGACATTTCAGTAAATTACATTTTTAATTAGGAAGTGATGGTAAGCACAAATTTCAAAAGAAATTCAGTAATCCTTTGGTACAGTTAATCTAATTCCCATAGTTACAGTACTCGGATGGAAAAGCATTAAAATTTATATTTTTGCAAAAATTATAAAGAAAATACTCTTCTAAATGGATTCAAGTGCATGTTTCTGAAACGTTTTTGTGTAATCTATTCCACTTTGTAAATAAAAAGAACTACTTACCATATATAATTTTCAGTTAAGCACAATATTTTATTCACTGACATCTAATATTGCTAAAATCAAACTCACAGTAGATTCGATTTGGCAAACAAGTATTAACATTAAAAATGATGTCCAGTATATACCAGTGCTGAACCTTAGTGGGGAAGTAGTAGTTTGTATGAATATGTAGATATAACTTACACTTTCCAATGCAAAACTCATTTACTAAAATTGTAAATAATGGAATGTGTTTATGAAATGGAAATGTAATTGTTACATGAAATCATTTACTAGAATGTGCTCTCTCACAATCCTGTGAGGTGTCAAAGCAATCCCACCAAAGAGGCTTGTAAGGGTATAGTGATAAAAATAATTTCTGTTGATCTGTGCAGCTTTGACCTTCAAGCAAAAAATTGTATGATAAATGGCTTTAAGATTAATATATGCATATTTTTCAGAAAATCCATTTTGTGAATATGCAAACAGTTTGTAGGAGTAAATTGTGCCAAAAAGATACTCACAGAATGTAGCTAACTCATCGTGATTGCTGTGAGTGAATATGGTAGAACAACAGGATGCTAATCTGTTACTATTATGTAAATATACCTGAATGTCAACTTGATTTACTAGTAACCCAGAAGGTGTCGGCTCAAGCCTTACATCAGGGCTTGCAATGTAGGGGGCGATTCTCCCAAAAGTGCTGAATTGGTGGGAAAACTGTTTTTTAAGTTCAGCTTAAGACCTGAATCTCCACACTCTGAGTACTGTAAAGGTGACAATTGGGAATCTCATTAAAAACCCAGGGGGTCAGGGCCTATTCAGTCTGGAGTCTGACAGTTTTGGAACTCTGCGCAGGCGCAGTGGTCCTGATCTGTCAGACTCCCCATTTGCTGGTCAGCTTGATCGCTGGCGAGCCCAGAACCCCCACAGAGCTGCCCCTGCCCGTCCAACCCCTCCTATGACCCATTTGCGGCCCCCCAACAATTCCCGGGCCAGCCCCGACCCTTCCCTGCCTGATGTCCAGCTTGCCCCCCATCCCCCCAGCAGTGGTGATCCCCCCACCCTCCTTACCCCAGCAGACCATTCCCCCTGGGGTCAGACCCCCCACGGGAGGCAGGGCCCCCTCCGGCAAACCAACCCCCCCAGCTCACCCCAATCCCTGCCTCCCTCCAGCCCAAACCAATTCCAATGCAGAGTGGCAGTGGGACTCCACACCCCCACCAATTGTACCTACACCCCGCTTCCAGTAGGCCCTGTCCTCTTGGCACTGCACTATGCCCATGGACAGAGACAAGGTACACCCTGGGCATGGGTACTTTGCCCCTTGGGCAGAGCCAGGGGCAAAGTTGAAAATTGAGTTGGCGAGGAAACTGGCCACATAGTCATATAAGGAGTATGGTAGGGGGCTGAGGACACAGCCATGTGAGGCATCAGTGTTGAGGGTGGTCTTGGAGGAAGTGTTGTTGCCTATCCTTACTGATTGTAGTCTGTGGATTAGGAAGTTCAGGATCCAGTCGCAGAGGGAGGAGCTGAGGCCCAGGCCATGGCATTTGGAGATGTGTTTTGTGGGAATGATGGTGTTGAAGGCTGAGCTGTAGTCAATAAATAAAGAATGACATTGGTGTCTTTGTCACCTGTGTTCCAGGGTTGAGTGCAAGGCCAGAGAGATGGCGTCTGCTGTGGCGGTAGGCGAACTGTAATGGATCCAGGCAATCTGGGAGGCTGAAATTGATTCGTACCATGATTAACCTTTCAAAGTATTTCATAATGAAGTAGATGTCAGAGTCACCGGATGATAGTCATTAAGACATGCTGCCTGGCTTTTCTTTGGTACTGGGATGATGGTTGTCATGTTTAAGCAGATAGGGACCTCAGATTGTTGTAAAGGGAGGTTGAAGATGTCTGCTAATACTCCTGCTAGCTGATTCACGCAGGATCTGAGTACTCATCTGGGTATCTCATCCGGGCCAGTCGCTTTCCGTGGGTTGTCTTTTGAGAAAGCTGCTCTGACGTCTGCAATGGCGACCTGAGATATAGTTGCACCCGGGGTGACGGGCATGCTCTTGTTGACCTCTTGCTCAACACGGGCATAGAATGCATTGAGTTCATCAGAGAAGTGTGTGTTGGAGCCAGCAATTTACATGCATTTAGTGTTTAGTAATTTAGTATTTTTTTCGTTAGTTCCTGAGATGTGAGAATCACTGGCAATTATTGCCAACATTTATTGCCCAGCTCTAATTTCCCTTGAGAAGGTGATAAACCACCTTCTTGAACTGCTGCAATCTATGTGGTGTCAGTACAACTGCAGAGCTAGGACGGACCCCATAACTTTGACTCAGCGACAATGAAGGAGCGACAACATATTTCTATGTTAGGATGGTGAGTGACATGGAGGAGAACTTGCAGCTGGTGGTGTTCCCATCTTTCTGTGGTCTTCATTCCTCCAAAAAAAGAAAAACTTGCATCTATAAAGCACCTTTCAATGATCACATCACATGGGGTTTGTAGCCAATGAACTATATTTTGAAGGGAGTCACATGAAAGGTAAATTACACTGAGCAAAGTCCCACAGACAGCAATGACCTGTGAGAAATTAGAATGTTCGCTTTATGACTATCGCTTGCACCTTAACGTCTTCCAAGATTTTGAGGTCAGTGGATGTTACTTTGGTTTTCGCGTGGAACAAACCCTGACTCATCTAAGGTGCTGGTAGGACAAGCTGCACGTGGTTGGAAACAGGACACGTGCAAAAGGTAGAGTAAAGTCTGGAAATTGAAGGCAGGCAAAGGATGGAGCAGAAGCTGGACAGGAAAGGCAGTTTAAGAGCAGAAGATTGAGGTACAGTGGAGAATTGGCTGGACAGGGGATACAGACGAAGGGTGAAGCAGAGGCTGTACAGAAGAGGGAAGTAAAAGTTGGAATAGAAGTTGGATAGAGAAGGCAAGCAAAGAGTGGAAGAGAGGGAGGCTGTCCCATATAGGAAGGACACTGCCCAGAGAAGGAAGAACTGTTTGTGGCAGGGAAAGAAGCAGCACGGGAATGAAAGGGTGAAGTAACGTGTGATAGAGGGAGCTGCCTTTTTTGTTGGGTCTGAGGGTTGTGTGGCTAGCTGGGGAAGGGAATTCATAACAGGAACAGTGGTAGAATGATGGTTCTAGAGGTGGGATCAGTGTAGTTGACAGTGGGGCTCTGGGTGTTGAATTGTACAGGACAGCAGAAGGAACATCCACAGTGGGAATGTTGAGTGGGATGGAATAGGGTAGTATGTCCAGTGTGATATTTGGGTAGATTTCATGGGAGGGCAGAGGGTTTGGAGTAAAGGGGGAATGGTGGGGGAAGTAGAAATGGACAAAATTAGTGGTTTAGAGATCTGCAGGGTTCAGGATCAGGATCAGGATCAGGTTGAGCATTGGGATGGTAACAGGTATAGACTTAGAGGGGAGGGAAAGCATATGTAGGTGGATAGTAATAGGTGAAAGAATAATGGGGGGAAGTGCAAGGGTGACAGGTAAGAGGAATGATAATATTGGATGGGTCAAGCGTGATGGAGAGAAGTTAGTGGATGACGGGGGAAGGGAGAAGTTGATGGAATGAATTTCAAGTGTAACGTGCACCATTTTTCGATTCTCATCAGTGCAATCACGGTTGACGTGAAACTGCAATACCATGAAGTGGGAGATGGGTCTGATTGGGAGTACAAAGTCTGCACAATTGTCCTATTAAAGAAACACCTAAATAATCATGAGGCAACTGAGAGCTATGCTCAGGTGTATTCTCCACCGTGAAGAGGAGAATTATTGTGGATGTTCTTATCCTGCACAAAGACAGAAGGATTCTGAGTTTACTTGTAGAATTTTATATTAGATAATCTTTAGTGTGCAATTTTATCTGTAAAATTGATACAGTAAATAATCCAGCTGTGTAGTATAACATTTGTCTTCTTATATAGATAGTCCAGTTAGGGAAGGGGCCACACTGGACCTGATGTTGGGGAAGGAGCCCAGCCAGATGGTCGATGTTTCAGTAGGGGAGCAGTTTGGGATCACAATTCAGTAAGTTTTAAGGTACTGATAGATAAAGATAAGTGTAATCCTCAAGTTAAGGTGCTAAATTGAGAGAAGGCTAATTATGACAATATTATAAGACCCTTGTCAGGCCTCATTTGGAATACTGTGCGCAGTTCTGGTCGCCTCACTATAGGAAAGACGTAGAAGCTATTGAAAGGGTACAGAGGAGATTTACAAGGATGTTGCCTGGACTGGGAGGCATGCCTTATGAAGTTAGGTTGAGGGAGCTGGGACTCTTTTCCCTGGAGAGACGAAGGTTGAGAGGCGACCTGATAGAAGTTTATAAAATGTTGAGAGGAATAGATAGGGTGGATTCTCAGAGGCTATTTCCCCGGGTTGAAATGGTCGCTACGCGAGGACACAGATTTAAGGTGCGGGGAGGAAAGTACAGAAGTGATGTTAGGGGTAAGTTTTTCACTCAGAGGGTGGTGAATGAATGGAATCGGCTGCCGTCAGTGGTGGTGGAGGTGAACTCGCTGGGGTCTTTTAAAAGACTTCTGGATGAGTATATGGGGTTTAATGGGATTGGGGGTTATAGATAGGTCTATAGATTGGTAGGTGTTGATGTGTTTGGCTCAACTTGTGGGCCGAAGGGCCTGTTTGTGCTGTAGTGTTCTATGTTCTATGTTCTATTAGGCAGTAGAAGAATGTAGATTGGGGGCAGATGTTTGAGGGCAAATCAACTTCTGGCATGTAGGAGGCTTTCAATTGTAAGTTGATAGGGATTCAGGACTGGCACATTCCTGTAAGGATGAAGGATAAGTATTGCAAATTTTAGGACCCTTGGATAACGAGAGATATTGTGAGCCTAGTCAAAGAGAAGAAGGAAACATTCGTCAAAGCTAGGAAGTTGGGAACAAGTGTGAAATACAAGGAAAGTAGAAAGAAACTTAAGCAAGGAGTAAGGAGGACTATAAGGGATCACGAAAAAGCATTGGGCAGCAGCACTGAGGATACTCCCAAGGCTTTTTATACATATGTAAAGAGCAAGAGGGTTACCAGGGAGGGGATTGGCCCATTCAAGGACAAGGGAAGGAATCTATGCGTGGAGCCAGAGGAAATGGGCGAGGTATTAAATGAGTATTTTGCGTCAGTATTCACCAAAGAGAAGAACTTGGTGGATGATCACTGTGGGATAGGATGTGTAGATAGTTTGAGTCATGAGGTTCTTGAGAACCATTAAGCTACACATGACCACAGGGCCTGTTGGGATATACCACAGAGAGGCAAGGGAGGAAATTGCTGGGGCCTTGACAGAAATCATTGTATCCTCACTGGTTGCAGGGGAGGTCCCAAAGGATTGGAGTTCAATGGTATTCCTTTGTTTAAGAAGGATGGCAAGAATAATCCAGGTAATTACAGGCCAGTGAGCCTTACATCAGTGGTAGAGAAATTATTGGAGAGGACTCTTTGAGACAGGATTTATTCCCTCTTGGAAATAAGTGGAAGTATTAGTGAGAGGCAACATAGTTTTGTGAAGGGGAGGTTGTGTCTCACGAACCTGATCAAGTTTTTCGAGGAAGTGACAAAGATGATTGTTGAGAGTAGGGCACTGTATGTTGTCTACATGGACTTCATTAAGACCTTTGACAAGGTCCCTCATGGCAGACTGGTGCAGAAGGTGAAGTTGCATGGGATCAGAGGTGAGCTCTGATACAAAAGTGGCTGATCAGAGAGGACAGAGCGTAGCAGTGGAAGGGTGCGTTTCTGAATGGAGGGCTGTGACAAGTGGCGATCCTCAGGGATCAGTGCTGGGGCCTTTGCTACTTGTAATATATATAATTGATTTGGAGGAAAATGTACCTGGATTGATTAGTAAATTTGCGGATGACATAAAGGTTGGTGGATTTGTAGATAGTGATGAGTACCATCAGAGGATACAGCAAGATATACATCAGTTGGAGACTTGGGCAGAGAGGTGGCAGATGGAATTTAATCTGGACAAAGGTGAGGTAATGCATTTTGTAAGGTCTAATAAAGATAGGAAATATACAATAAATGGCAGAACCCTTAAGAGTATTGATAGGCAGAGGGATCTGCATGTACAGGTACACAGGTCACTGAAAGTGACAACGCAGGTGGAGAAGGTAGTCAAGAAGTAATACGACATGCTTGCCTTCTTTGGCCGAGGCATTGAGTTTAAAAATTGGCAAGTCTTCTTGTAGCTTTATAGAACCTTAGTTAGGCTGCACTTGAAATATAGTGTTCAATTCTGGTCGCCACACTACCAGAAGGATGTGGAGGCTTTGGAGAGGGTACAGAAAAAATTTACTAAGGTGTTGCCTGATATGGAAGGCATCAGCTATGAGGAGAGGTTGGAGAAACTTGGTTTGTTCTCACTAGAATGACAGAGGTTGAGGGATGACCTGATAGAAGTCCACAAGATTATGAGAGGCATGGACAGAATGGATAGTCAGAAGCTTTTTCCCAGGGTGGAAGAGTCAATTACTAAGGGGTACAGGTTTAAGGTGGGAACCGAGTGTATGGTGTCGAAATTTGCTGATGACACCAAGATTGGAGGAACGGCAAATTGTGCGGAGGGTGTGGAGAGCCTGCAGAAGGATCTAGATAGGCTGGGCGAATGGGCCAGGAACTGGCAAATGGAATTTAATGTTGGCAAGTGCGAGGTGGTCCACTTTGGTAGGAATAATGGTAGGAAGGATTATTACTTACGTGGAGAAAAACTGCAGCAGGCGACAGTGCAGAGGGACCTCGGGGTCCTTGTGCATGAGTCGCAAAAACCCAGCTTGCAGGTGCAGCAGGTGGTCAGGAAGGCGAATGGGATGCTGGCCTTCATAGCGAGGGGGATTGAATATAAAAGTAGGGAGGTCTTGCTGCGGCTGTATAGGGCATTGGTGAGGCCACAGCTGGAGTACTGTGTGCAGTTTTGGGCGCCGTACTTACGCAAGGATATTTTGGCCTTGGAGGGAGTGCAGAGGAGGTTTACTAGGCTGATGCCGGAGTTGAAGGGGTTGAGCTATGAGGAGAGGCTGAATAAACTAGGCTTGTACTCGTTAGAGTTTAGAAGAATGAGGGGAGATCTCATTGAGACGTATAAGATGATGAATGGGATGGATAGGATAGAGGTGGAAAGACTCTTCCCGCTCAGAATGGACTGTAGGGCTAGGGGGCACAGCCTCAAGATAAAGGGGAGGCGGTTTAGAACGGAGTTGAGGAAGAACTTCTTCACTCAAAGGGTGGTGAATCTCTGGAATTCTCTGCCCGTTGAAGTGGTGGAGGCTACCTCGCTAAATATTTTTAAGACGCGGGTTGATGGGTTTCTGATAAGAGAGGGGATTAAGGGTTATGGGGAGAGGGCGGGAATGTGGAACTGAGCCACGACAGATTAGCCATGATCTTATTGAATGGCGGGGCAGGCTCGAAGGTCAGATGGCCTACTCTTGCTCCTATTTCTTATGTTCTTATGTTCTTCTTATGTAGATGTAAGGGGCAGATTTTTTTATACAGAGGATGGTGGGTGCCTGGAACTCATTGCCGGGGGACGTAGTGGAAACACATACGATAGTGAGTTTTAACAGGCATCTGGACAAATACATGAATAGGATGGGATTAGAGGGATATTGTCCCTGGAAGGGTAGGGGGTTTTAGTTAAGTAGGGTAGCATGGTTGGTGCAGGCTTGGAGGGTCAAAAGTCCTCTTCCTGTGCTATAATTTTCTTTGTTTTGTTCTTTGTTCTTTAGAGTCATGAGTTGATGCCATTACTTTGAACAGATAAGCAAATGTAGTAATAATATTTCATAGATTAATAGCATTGGCCATTTTATCACTAATTTAGCTTCAGTTTTTCTTTCAGTATTTTAAAATATTGTGGCTAGAGTTCTCTCAGCCTGCAGCACAGCTTCAGCAGTGCAGTGGGCCAGGAGATACCAGCAAGGGGCCTTTAGTGATGTTTGCGACCAGCGTAATGCCAGTTGTGAGTCTCCCAAGTGCATTTTTTTTTAGCATAGTCAGCTCTGCGCCGATTTCCGGGGCTGAGGCTGGCCTAGAAGGTCTGGAAGGCCAGTGATTGGAGAGTGAGGTTCTGGAAAGCTAGTGACCAGGGGGTTGTGGAGTAGGCCAGCGATCTAGTACAAGATCCCTTAGGGGTCAGTAGGAGGCCGGCAATGGGCTGGGCCAGCATGCATGCACCAATCTCCGCACTAACAAATCGATGCATGCGCGGTGGCCCACTCCGCGCTATGCTGCCTGCTTCTCGGGAGGGAATAGGTCCCACTCTCTGCTTACCAGAAGGAATCATGCTGAGGCATGGTGGCAGCGTGGTTAGCACTGCTGCCTCACAGTGCCAGGGACCTGGGTTCAATTCTGGCCTTGGGTCACTCACTGTGTGGAGTTTGCACGTTCTCCCCTTGTCTGCATGGGTTTCCTCTGAATGCTCCGTTTTCTTCCCACAGTCCAAAGATGTGCAGATTAGGTTGACTGGCCTTGCTAAATTGACCCTAGTGTTAGGGGATTAGTAGGATAAATATGTGGGGTTACGGGAATGAGGCCTAGGTGGGAATATAGTCAGTGTAGACTCGATGGGCTGAATGGCCTCCTACTGCACTGTTGGGATTCTATGAGGCACTTTGCAATACTCAGAATGTCGGAGATTCATTCTGGTAAGTACTTCCAAAAAGAGGGCAGGAATGCTCTCATTTTCCTGCCCATTGGGCACTTAAGTTTTGTTTTAGGATGACCCAGGCCTAAATTTTTTCCCACCCAAATGTCCCAAACCCATAATAAACAAAAGTGATGTATATTCTTGGATGGAAATAGTAATACGTCATTTACCATTTAGCAAGATTCAAGAAAAGCAGTGAAGTAGAGCTATCACATGATCCTGTAAGAGTCATGTTTATGGGATTGTTTTGGATGTGAAGAGCGCAGTAAAGGCAATAATAAAGTAATATGCAATGGAGCTCTTACAAAGGGTCACCCAGACTCGAAACATTAGCTCTATTCTCTCTCTATAGGTGCTGTCAGACCTGCTGAGGTTTTGCAGCATTTTTTGTTTTTGCTGTAATGGTTATTTATTGGTTGTCCATCTTGTCCTCCCCTAACATTAAACAACCAGTGAGGCAACCAAATCTTCAATGTCATTATTTCCACTGCTGAACTAGTGGATGGATCCACTAGAAGGATCTGCATGGTCTGTGAAAATAAGGTTTTCAGTATTACATTATTGGAAGCTTTGTTAGAGAGGAAGTCTGTTGAAAAATGTTCTGCAAATATATCTTCAAAATCCTCTCCACCAAGCAATATTACAGTTACAGTTCTGATGAAAGATCATCAACCTGAGATGTTAATTCTGTTTCTGTCTTCACGTATGCCTGACCTGCTGAGTATTTCCAGCATTTTCTGATTTTATTTCAGATTTCCAACATCCATAGGACTGTGCTTTTCAAGCCGTTATATGTATATATGTATTATCTTCCTTGTTGGAATCAAAATAACAAACCTTGTTTTGTATAAACTACAGATGCTAGGTTTTGAGCTTAAGCATCTGATATTATTTCTGGTTAGCTGGATTTTAATATCAATTTTAGATTGACTTTTTAAAAAGAAAATTAAGTGCTAGAAATTGGATAGCTCTCTGGACAAATAGATCCACATCAGTTCAGATCAAGGTGGGCAGTGTGCCAGTTTTATATACCCGCCTCATTTGAATGACTATAGCATTGTGCCTTGCACTGCTGTCCTCTCCTAAACATTCCAAGTGGCTTCAGTGCTCAGCAAGGGACTGAGCAGCATTATTTGGAAACCCCATGGTCCAACCAAACTTCCTTTCTTTGGGGCAGATTGCCTATGAAGTGAAGCTAGCCTGCTGCCTGCTGGTTAATGAGAGTGGAAGACTAAAGACGCAGGAGAAAGGCTCAGTAAGCAAGGAAGAGAGCTTCCAGATTCAGAGTGATCAGTCTGAAGCAATGATGAGAAAGGTAAAGTTTAGGAAAGAGTCTGCCTGAGGGCAAGACAACAATGCTGGACAAGAATGAATGACCTGATATGTGGTTAATTTTTAGTCAAGGTGTTTGAATACCTTTTCACCACATATCACAAGCACGCTATCAACCTCTCACACTCCTCGATACACCATCACTTGCCCAGTGCTATTCATTGGCTCTCAGGATGCCCAAAATTTACATACACAAAACAAGGGTTCCACTTCTCACTGTATCCTGCTGTGGCCGTGGCAGGCACCTCATTCAAACGTAATCACTGACATTCTACCCTCTCTCTTTACAGAAGGAGGTCGTCCACAATAGAGAGGAGAGCCAGTGAACCAGCAGAGACTGGCATGCCTTAATCCAATCAGCCACTTAAGGAAATAGTTCTCTGCATTATTGGGCCAGAAACAATGGAGCCTGTAGTACCTGGTGATGCAGAGGTTGTCCAGGATGACCCTTCTCAATTTCCTCCTCACCCTTATCCTAGGATGTGGCATGAAATGGAAGCTGTAGATGGTGTAACCATGGAATTCCTGATTTTGTTTCTTCACTAATCCTTCACTAACACTATCCCATCATTTCTGCTTTTATATTTTCAGATACCAATAACTTCCCCCGGAAAACCTCAGCGCATCACAGAGAAAGAGGAAAATGACCAGAAAACAGTGATAAGGAGGCACTACCACTTCATCTTGCAATCCCATTCATTAACTCAGATATTGGCAAGTCACAAACTTTAGATGCTTGTATAGAGTAGAGATCAGCACGTGATGAGTCATCAGGCATTAATGGACTGCAGCCAATCTGGAGGCAAGTTTCGTCCTGTGTCAACTTCCCAGAGGATATGGTTGCAGATGTGTTCTGCTCCAGCGACCAGATGAAAACTTCAATGGGACAGCCTATAGGAGAAAACTGAAGACAAGAGCAGCAAGGTGCTTGATGCACTGGGTAGGCCTGTCACTCAGCTTCCATTCTACGTGGAAGAATCCAGCTGCAATATGGTGGAAGTCATCACGCAGAGCTTTCAGACCACTTTTCCACTTTAGAATTGACGAGCAACTGCACAACACAGCCATAATGGAGCATCTGGTGACTGAGATCTCAGCTTTCACTGCAATGCAGGCAGAAGTCACCCAATATCTTTGTGCTGCATTTAAAGCTCAGCTCTAGGTCGTGAGATCCATGCTTATTGCCATGCAGCCTCAAACTGCTGCCATCAAGGGAGTTGTGGGTGCTAGTTCTCAAAGGAACATGGGACATGCAGGCTATCACACCAGTCCAACAATCAGTGCTCTAGCAGATTACTAGGGTTGCAGAGATGCCACCCCATGGGAGCAGCAGTAGCATCATGGAGCACAAGCTTGCTAGCCCCTCTCAGGATAACAAGATTCTTTCTGCCACTCAGTGTCCTTGCTGTATCTCTCAGCCAACACAGACTGCTGCTGTCCATGCCAAGGTGAAGCAGCCCAAAGCCGAGCCCTTAAGGTCCAGAGTTATTGAGGGCATTCTGCGAGGTTATCTAGCGCCTCCCTTTAGGAGGTAAGGGAATGCACAAGAGCAAATAGTTCATCCCTGTTTGTACACGTGGATGTGTTGTAAAGAGATGTTTAGTGAATGTTTCTTTTGGTGAGTTTTATTGCTGGATGCTGTTCAAAATTGCATGATGATGGAGAAATTGAAATGGATGCAGTTCTGGGGAATGATGGATTCAAGTTGCCGCCACGCTAGAGGAATGTTCTAAAATTATCATCGGGTGAAGAAAGGAGGATCTTTGTTTGATGATGATGGACACCAGATGATTAAGACTTAGCCAGGTAATTACCTCTGCCACTCAAGGTGGGAACAGGTAATATTTTCACCCATGTTACTTTGTTTGTCTACACACAATATATTTCAAAAACTAATGGATGAATTTCTTTGAAACTTTATACATTGAAAGAGTAGGATCCAAAAAAGAATTGATTGGTTTTTGGCGAAGAGGCAGATCCGGATCCTGGAAATTTTTAAAAGCAGATAGGGTGAGTTGTCCTTTTTTTCAGAATGTTATGGTTTGTTTTATTTAAAATGTTGTTGATTGTTTTAGAATGTTGTGGATTGTCTCAGCTGCTATGTAATTTATCCCCGCTATCAAATTGTGAGCAGAGTTTTCAGAGCAGGTTTTTGGTTACATAATAACATGAAGCTTCCTCAATGAGACGGAAGCACTTATTAAAAATATTTCTTTTTCAGTTTTGTAGCTGTAGAACATCAAGCAGAGGGAAACCTCAGGAAGTGCTATACAATTGTAATAATGATGAATTAACACAGCAGTGGCAGAGGTATGCAGCCTACTGAATGCCCTCACTTCTTTCATATCTTTCAATTATTTCATGGAGAGTTTATGATTGCTTACTTTAATTGCTGGTATATTTTGATAAGAAAACTTTAAAAAAATATTTTCCATCGTGTTGGAGTGTGGAACAAGCTAACCAATTATCATAAAATATTTCAAAAGTGAGATTAAATTGAAGCTTCCGATACATAATAATTCCAATGTATTCTTTTGAGATTGAATCATTTCCTTCAGCTCCCATCTTGCTTCACAGCCATCCATCATTATTATCTTTTAGCTGTATATAAAATCACTTGCAGGCATTATACTTGGATGTTTTCAATGTTTGTTGGCCTGGATTCTGTCTTTTTGACAGGCCTCCTTGGTACATTTTTGGGTGGAATTTTCCATTCTGGAGACTAAGGCCTGATTTTACCATTTTGATTCTAAGTGCTGGACTTGAATCTGGGAGTGTTTCAGGTCCGACTTTTAGACCCATTCTTAGGTGCCCCCATATGCATGCTGCCTGAAAAAATAGCAGTAATTCTGAATTGCTCTGCAGAAGCCTGTGGGCGGGGCTTATCGTGCCCGAAACGCTGCTGCTCCGATCAGAACCTTCAACTGCGCATGTACAGTAAAAAAAATAGAAAAACGTTCCCCTGCCACATCGCTCCTGGGCTGGATAATGCCTCCCCCCCAAGCCCCCGCGGACGTTGCCCCACCCCCCCAACATCACTGTCCCCCTTAATCCCCATCCCTTCATTATCCAGACCGATCACAGCCCACTACCTCCCTTTCCCCAAACCGATCGCAGGCAGAGTGGCAGCGGGTTCCCCCTGCGCACCCCCACCAGAGAGCCATCAGACCCATCCCCTCTCCCCACACCAGAGAGCGATGTGACCAGACTCCCTTCCCCCATACCAGAGAGCGATATGACCTGCTTCCCTCCCCTCTCACCAGAGAATGATTTGACCCACCCGCACCTCCCAACAATGATCTGAGTCAGAGGCAGCTGGAAGCTTTGAACTTAACTCCTCAGAAGCTGGAGTGCCCACATCGGAGTTTTGCGGATCATGTCTGTTTCGTGCCGAATCTGGACGGGTGAACGCGGTGGTAAAGGGGGAAGTGCTGGTAAAGTTGGGCGTCTGGCTCATTAATTCAATTTAAATGCATGTTTCGGGTGCAGTCCTGATGGACGCCATTTTCAGCCATTGGTCAAGGGGGAACGACCACAGAGGCGGTCGTGGATCGCACTACTTGCCTCACACCCGACTTTACCAAGTTTTCACGCCCGAAAACAAGCACAACCTGATGGTAAAATCAGGCCCGAAGTGTGATGGCAAACAGGAAAGTCAGCATGATTCCCACTTGGTGGTGGTTGGATTAATCACTGTGATTTTCCACTTTTGAGGAGCTCATCAAATCCCAGTGGAGAGGGCAGGGACTCGTCTGCCTCACCATTATCTCATGGGATTGAAGGCCTGTGCCCCATATTAAAATCACACACAGAGAAATATTTACTCACTGCAGACCAGGTGTGTTGTTAAGTTCTGCATTACCGTGGTGCCTAACCGAGCAAAATCCTCCACTGCACAATTCCCAATCTAGTGTTCACCTTATGGTCACATGATCACAGTAGGCAAAGACAGTGACAGCTGAGGTCTTTGATATTTGAAGGACTGCTGGAGGCCAGGCCCCTGCTGAATATGAATCAGATGATGAGCATCTCGAATCAGCCCTGATAGAAATGTTGGAGGGGAACATCAGACAGAGTTGTCAGAATTGCTACAATACTGGAGTGAAGGATGGGAAAGTTTATCATGTTCTGATTGATGTTGCAGTTCCGCCACAGAAATGCATTGAAATCTCTCTGAAAAGGGAGGCTTAAAGAAATCAAGTTGGTTGGGTAGAGATTTTTCAAGTGCGGGAAAGGGGGACTGCCTCAACTGTTAAGAAAATTTGATAAAACTTTTGTAGCGAATTAGGCAAAATCAAAGGACTATAAGCTAAGATTTAAATTGATCCAGAGGTGACCCCCCCAATTCTTTAGGGCATGACTGGTAGCACATGCTTTGCAACAGAAAGTAGATACTAAGCTTAAAAAAGGTTTGAAAGAACTAGGCATCGTCCAGCCAGTTCAGTTTTTGGAATGGGCAGCACCTATCATCCCTGTATTGAAACCGTACAAGACCATTCACAGTTGTGGCAATTATAAGCTAACAGTTAATCAGGCTACTGAGCTGGATATATATCCAGTCCCAAGAATTGAAGACCCTGTGTGCAAAGCTGGCAGGATATCAATCTTACAGAAAATTGGATATGAGTCACATGCATCAACAACTCAAGTTAAATTACGCTTTCAAGGGCTGGGCCATGATAAGCACACACACTAAGGCCTATTTCAGTGTATGTGCCTCCCTTTTGGAATGCCTTTGGCATTTGCAACATTCCAAAGGACAATGGAGAGTCTGCTAAAGAAGCAGGTTATAGTATACCTTGATGATGTCCTTATAACTGGATTGAGAGACGCTGAGCATCTAGCAAATTTAGAAGAAGTGTTAAAGAGGTTTCAGGAGGCTAGAGTTGGCCTTAAGAAAGAGAAATGCACCTTTCAAGCCACTGAGATGACCACCTGGGGAGCCCATGTACACACATGAGGATTGCATCCCATGAAAGATAAAATCAAGGTGATAAGAGAGACACCAACCCCTACAAACCCAATTGAACTGAAATTATTTTTGGGAGATGGTAAACTACTTTTTAGAAACTTACCTACAGTACTGACCCTCTTGCATATTCTGCTAAAGAAACACCATTGTTGGCCTTGGAAGACTCCCCAGGAGAAAGCTTTTAACAAGAGTGAAGCAATTGCTGAATTTCTCAAACCTGTTATTATACTTCTAACTGTTGTAAGAACTGATATTGACCTGCAACACCTCTCCACATAGTGTTGGTGCGGCACGGCCCCATGAAATGAAAGATGGCTCTGTAAGATGGATCAGGTACGTGTCAAGAACCCTCTCAGAGGTCAAAAAAGACTATTCATGAATCAAGAAGGAAAGACTATCAATATTCTTTGGTATCAAGAGATTCCATCAGTACTTACATGGTAGAGCCTTTATCATCATTTCTGAAGTGCAATTTGGATTCTTGCAATTATTGCCTTTAAGAATGAATCCTTTTCTTACCAAGTTGACTTGAAGGGACAGATCACTCGTAAACATGTGGGCCACTTGAGGAGTAGAGAGATGCTCCAGCAGTCATTGTTGCTATCAAGAATTGTTTCCAAATCCATAAACGTTGAAGTACCTGGTCAACCTGCTGTAGACATAATTGATGTCTCTTTGGCAGCAGATAGCGATAAGCTGCCTGTACTCGGAGGTACCCATTATTACAGTTGATGTTGATCCTGAGGAAGCATCGCAGACAAAAGAATCGCACTATCCAGTATGAGTCAGAGACTTGATTTATAATTGTCCAACACGTATCTAATGTTTGTTTGTAATTTAGAACTGAGTAAGTTAGTTATTGAAAATTGTATAAAGGAGTTAAAGGGGGAGGGATGTGGTGATTGTACCTTTAATGGAAATACAACACAGTAAGTATCACCTGGTCTGGGTGACCAATTGGGATTCAGAATAGTGAATTATCCCAGGGGAGGAGTTCCCCTTGGCAGAAGTGTATTAGAGTTAGCTGCAAACATGCTGCTGCTCTTGAAGATCACTAAGTAAATCTCTTTTTGTTCACAAGTGAAGTCCCTGAAATGTTCATTGACTTGAAAGACTGCACTATGTATAGTTGCTTCAGGAGGTATGCCAGTGAAGTGCTGATCACATTCTGTAGGCTAGTGCACCTTTTGCAGATGGGCCCATTATTGGTGTTGACAGACACCTATGCTACATCCGTGACCATTGTGAGTTTGATGACCTTTTGTGATATCTTGATGCTGCAGTTATATCCTCTGCATTGAAGGTTGAAGAGAATTTTAATCATGAAAACTTGTCTTCACCTTATTCCTCTTGAAACCTTGGAACAATGAGTTTGTCACAAGCATGTCTGCCCTCTTGTCTCTTTGCAATGACATCCTCATGTGGCTCATCTCAATCGTTACCCTCTTCAGACTTAACCCTTTCAGTGTCTTCTTTGTCCATGGAGACATCTAGCCTCTCCACTGACTGGCTGACTGTCATGGAACTCTCAAAGCCACATGTGTGTAGTCGATGATGCCCTGTTCTTGTAGGAAACCTGAGGTCACAGCAAATTTGTTCTGGTAGGCTGGCTTGCTTCATCCATGCAGAACTGACATATGGTGTGCTTTACTAAAGTGGGCTTCAGTTACCTTCTTAATATATTTTTGTGTCACTGATTGTTAGATTGCACAAAAGTCCCCAGTGTAAACCTGAAAGGATCTGCAGGCGAATAGGTTCAGTGCGGTGGTAAACTTCAGAACAACTGCTAAGGGATGCTGTCCAAGTTCTCACAGAGAATGTGGCAAATATGAGCTACCACATCCTTAAACGAATGAAGGTGCCTACAGCACTGTCTTACGTTCATCTTAAATTATGAGCAGGATCTTCTGTCGATCCTTCGTCCTGCCAAATGACTTCATGGATTTGGTTCCTCTTCATCAATAACTGAAAATTCCTGGGGCCCCGCTGGCTCTTGTTCTTGAGAATGAGGGTCTTCCCTGAGCTGTGCCAATCAGTGACATGTCCTTCTTTTCCTTATGCTAATTAAAGCTAAAAGAAGGCAGACTGTTTCTCCACTCATCCTTGTATTTATGAGTGGATACAATTGGGAAATTCAATGATAGTTCCCGTTGAATGGTGTCCCTCAATATACAAAACAGGAATGCAGTTTGACCTGCCCTCAGTCTGCACTTTGCGTACCAACGCTATCCCTTACAGGATGAACTCATCCTGGAGGAGAACAGGTGACTGAACTTTTCCCCCAGACATGACTACACATTCACAATAGAAGTCTTAATTAGGGTCAAAACATTGTCCTCCAGTGGCTTTGACAATAACTATTGATACCCAAATCTTGCACTTATGTCATGACTGCAAACATGATGCTTTAACTGTGATGAAACATGGAGGCTTATAAGGTCCATGTTGCTTTTATGCAGCAAATGTGATCCTTGATCGTTTGATCCAACATCCATTCCAATATCCCGCTGTAAAGATCGGATGCTAGTTGAGATTGAATGCACCACATCATCTAAACTTAATGGATTCTCACTTGAATGTGCAACATTACTAAAGGAGCCATGCTTGTTCACTGTGTGTTAGACTCACAAGTCTAGCACTCAGCTGAGCTATGCTCTCCATGATTTGAGCAGAACAGCTATATTCCACATTTCAATTGGCTGTTTGAACTTTCTGATACATCCAGGGGCTCCTCTTAATATTTTTCTCGCTTGTTGTTCCAGTTGTGTCATTGTTAAGTGAGATTGAAAATGGTGCTGACATTCATCTATGAGTCCAGCTTCCAACCTCCCTCAATCACCCACCAAATTCCTGTTACCCTCCTCCATACTCACTGTTTCCTTGTATAGTAGAGTAACTATTTGTTGGTCATGTGACTTTTCAAGCTTTTCTACGACAAAGGATTTCTGAATCAAGGCTGCTTACTCACCAAAGGAAACATCTTTAAGAATTAAAACAAATTGAATAGACAATTTAACTCCTTCCTTTATGGTTTCTTTATTATTCCTAAACCCCTATAATCTGAGATACTTTGGGCTCCATATTTTCATTTTGGTATTTACTTGAAATGATAAACACATGTAAAAACTGAGACCACAATTGACCTTACACAAAATATCCTCAGTCGCATTTTGAAACCATGTATTTGTATAGATACATACCTTATCCAAATACACAAGAAACCCCCCTCCATGGGTCCATCCAATATGCCCTGAATGTTACTGTGTCCTCTTCTTCACAATACTATGACTTGAGCCCCCGGACCAAATTCCTTAGGTGACCTGTGCATGACACTCACTGCCCAAAGAGATATGATCCAATGCCTAAGACAGGGACTAAGTTGTGCATGCCATGCAAAACTTTTGAATATGGCCCGCACAACCCCAGGACAGTCTCTTCTATAATTCATGCTTGACAGTCTGGTCTTATCCACAGGACAGTGTCTTCAACATGTCCCTGACAGCATGGCCTCTACCCCAGGACGTGCTGTTCAATATACCCTTTACAGTCATGGCCTCAGCTCCAGGACACGCTCTTCAATATGCCCCTGATAGCATGGCCTTAGCCCCAGGACAGTCTCTTCACCGTGTCCCTGACAGCGTGGCCTCAAACCTAGGACAGTAAATATTAATTTTCATTTCTAGAGGGCTAGAATACAAGAGCAGGAATATAGTGCTGAGGCTGTATAAGGCTCTGGTCAGACCCCATTTGGAATATTGTGAGCAGTTTTGGACCCCATACCTAAGAGAGGATGTGCTGGCCTTGGAGATAATCCAGACGAGGTTCCAAAGAATGACTTCAAGAATGAAGAGTTTATCAAATGCGAAGTGGTTGAACAGTCTGGGTCTATACTTGATGGAGCTCAGAAGGATGAAGAGGGATGTAATTGAAACTTACAGAATACTGAGAAGCCTAGATAGGTGGATGTGGAGAGAATGTTTCCACTAATGGGAGAGACTAGAATTTGACGGCACAACCTCAGGGTGAATGGACGCTCCTTTAAAACTAAGATGAGGAGGAATTTCTTCAGCCAGAGGGTGGTAAATCTCTGGAACTCAGTGTCACGGAAGGCTGTGGAGGCCAGGTCATTGAGTGTCTTTAAGACAGAGATATGTAGGTACTTGATCAATAAGGGGATCAAGGGTTATGCGGACAAGGCAGAAGAACAGGGATGAGAATCATATCAGCCATGATTGAATGGCAGAGCAGACTCAATGGGCCGAATGGCCTAATTCTGCTTATCTTATGGACAGTCTCTTCAATATGTCCCTGACAGTGTGGCCTCAACCCAATGACATTCTCTTCAATATGTCCCCTACAGCACAGTCTCAGCCCCAGGACTGTCTCAGACTTTTCTTTGGACAGCCTTATAAATCTTGCTTCAGGATAGTCTTTCCCTTCTCCATTTTGTTTCTTGATCACCCCCTTGTCCTGTCTGTTACCCCCCTTTGCCCTTGTATTTCCTTCTCTCCAATCCTGCTCCCATCTCTCCCTCCCCTGCTGTGTTCCACACCAACACTGCAGCCCTGCCTCTATCTCATTCCTCCCTACCTGTCTAGTCTCCCATGCTCAGCCCTGGCACAGCTTGTGCTACAGGCACCCAAACTCTTGCAGCCAAGCTCTTAAAGGTAGGCAAAAACAGCATCTACCAACCTCCAAGTCATGGGTAAACTGAAGTTCACCAGTGCATGCCACTTACAAACAGTTAGGAATCAGACTGTTCTAATTATCTGCTGGAGGGGCACTTAATTTGTAGGGAGTCTAATTCTGGCAAGTTGGCCTTTTAATGAGTATTTATGAAATGCAAATAAATGCAAATATAATTCCCAACTTAGACGAGCAGGAAACTCAACCCATCTTTACTAACATATGATAAAAGTTGGGAGAACAAAATTGCAAACCAATTTCCCACTGGCAGAAAACTGACTTTTTCCATCGTCCCCAATTCTGGTGTCACCACCCACCATGATTCCTGCCGCTGGCAGGAGTGGAAAATTTGGTCCATTGTAGTGAGAAAGGTTGAAAAAGTTTTAAAATATTTTTTGAAAATGACATGGACAGTGGCACAAAATTATTATTGCATATGTTCTTATACGTAATTGTTGCAGCCACTACAGCAGTCGCGTATAAAGGTCATTTTACTTCCTGTAACGTGATGACTGTATACAGTCTGTGTTTTGTCTATTGACTATGTGGAGCCTTCTCATCTGTCTGTAGTATATACATGAAGCCACTAAGTGTGTGCTGCATCAATGGATTCATTGTTCAAATTCAGAAGACAAAAAAAATGAATAGACTAGTCATAAATTAAGGTCAGCAAAGCTGATTACAGTGGAGTTCTTTTACTGCTCAATTATTGCTCAAAAAGTTGATCTTATATTGGAATTGATCTTCACAAATCTGTCTGTAATAAAGGAAAAACTGAAAGTGAATCATTTTGCAACTAAAAATGTTAATATGTTAAATACTGTATTGTTGGAAGATCACATTGTGCTGCAGACACCTAGTGGCAATTAAAAGATATTGCACTAACTTTTCACCTTGATTTATCAAATATTAAAGATCTGTGAAACAAAGACTGATTTCATAATTATATTTCGTAGTTTGAAAAATCTTGATCTCAATTTGGCACTGATAAAAACTGTATCCAGTTTGTAATATCAATCTTTAGCACATTCACGTTCAATTGAAATTATAACCATTTCAAAGATGCAATCTAAAGCGATCTTCATACAGAATGTAGCAAAATAGACAGGACAAAAAATCAGTAATTGTTTATAACACAGATTATTTGAATGAAAGAATGGGGTTAAAGTCAACTTTTGTGGAGTACAAAATGAGTGATAGTGGATTAGAAGTTATGGAAAGTAAAATCTGTGTAGGTAATCAATTTGCTATTGCCTGTTTTGCACTTCTGCTGAAATTGAATTCCATGCACTATATCTTTTAATTATTTTCTTGTGCATTTGGATAAAGTATGTATCTATACAAATACATAGTTTCAAAATGCGACTGAGGATATTTTGTGTAAGGTTAATTGTGGTCTCAGTTTTTACATGTGTTTATCATTTCAAATAAATACCAAAATGAAAATATGGAGCCCAAAGTATTTCAGATTATAGGGGCTTAGGAATAATAAAGAAACCATAAAGGAAGGAGTTAAATTGTCTATTCAATTTGTTTTAATTCTTAAAGATGTTTCCTTTGGTGAGTAAGCAGCCTTGATTCAGAAATCCTTTGTCGTAGAAAAGCTTGAAAAGTCACATGGCCAACAAACGGTTACTCTATTATACAAGGAAAACAATGGCATGTTCATGTTTGCTCTAATTATTATTCTGAGAATGCACTAATTTGTTACATCCAAGATGACAGTTAGTTTGGTCCATGAAAAAGGCAGTGTGCCAGTGACTGGAGCTTTGTAAAAGGGCTTCTTTCATTCAGGGCAGTGAGACAGAAATTAGCCTGCCGAGTGTGTGGGTGGGGAGGGGGGCTTGCCAGCACAATCAGACTGGTACGAAGCTTCACCACACAGGCTGCTGAACTAGGCCAAACCATGACTTCACTAAATGTCAGCTCCAGCAGCTACATTTTTAAATGACCGGTGTTCTTTTTGAGAAACAATGGACAATACATAGGGTGCAGATTCAGAAACTGAAGCCCTGTGGGGCACAAATAATGTTATAAAACTGCACAGGAGTATGGTGGGTAGTAACTTCCTTGCATTAAATCCTGTTAATTAATTTTTGTGACGAACAGCAGAAAAATGTTATAGTCGCTGTGGTTTTTGTAGTCACGGGGAAAAAAAGGAAATATTACAACTGTAACACAAACTGTTTTCACAGGTTCACCAGTTTATTCATCATGAACTTGTTCTTAGAGGCTACCTTTACTTAAAGTTGCAGTAACTATATTTTTCAAAATCATTTTTAACTGAGGAAATAATTTTCCTTTCACACTTCCTCCTTTCAAAGTTCTCTCCTCCTCTACAAAAGGCTGACTAAGATCGACTGAAGCACCTTTTGGACATGGTTAGAGTCATATGCTAGAATTTTACTGCCATGCCTGCCCCGGGATCGGGGCAGGCACGAGTCCCAGAACGGAATTCTCCGTTGGCCTTGGGTGGGGTTCTATGCGCTTCGCTCACATGAAGTAAGAAAATACCAGCCACAGTCATAGAAAGAAACAGTCCCTTTGGCCCAACTTGCCCATGCCACCCAGTTTTTACCATTAGCCTGCATTTGACCCATATCCTTCTATACCAATCTTACCCATGTAGTTGTCTAAATGCTTTTTAAAAAACAAAATAGTATCCACCTCTATTACTGGTTCTGGCAGCTTGTTCCAGACACTCACCACCCTCTATGTGAAAATATTGCCCTTTTGGTCCCTTTTGTATCTCTTCTCTCTTACCTTAAACCTATGTCCTTTAATTTTAGATCCCTCTACCTTTGGGAAAAGATGTTCATTATCTGCCTTATCTATGCCCCTCATTATTTTATAGACCTCCAAAAGATCATCCCTAAGTGTCATACGCTCCAGGGAAAAAGTCCCAGTCTACCCAGCCTCTCCTTATAACTCAAACCATCAAGTCCCAGTAGCATCCTAGTAAATCTTTTCTGCACTCTTTCTAGTTTAATAATATCCTTTCTAGTTTAATAATATCCTTTCTATAATAGGATGACCAGAACTGTACACAGTATTCCATGTGTGACCTGGCCAATGCCTTGTACAACTTCAACAAGATGTCCCAACTCCTGTATTCAGTGTTCTGACCAATGAAACCAAGCATGCCGAATACCTTCTTCACCACCCTGTCCACCTGTGACTCCACTTTCAAGGAGCTATGAACATGTACCCCTATATCTCTTTGTTCTACAACTATCCCCAACGCCCTACCATTAACTGAGTAAGTCTTGCCCTGGTTCGACCTACCAAAATGCATCACCTCGCCTTTGTCTAAATTAAACTCCATCTGCCATTCATCAGTCCACTGGCCCAATTGATCAAGATCTCATTGCAATCGTAGATAACCTTCTTCACTGTTTGCTGTGCCACCACTCTTGGTGTCATCTGCAAACTTACTAACCATGCCTGCTAAATTCTCATTCAAATTATTAATATAAATGGCAAATAACAGTGGACCCAGCACTGATCCCGGAGGAACACTGCTGGTCACAGACCCTCTGCAACCACCCTCTATCTTCTGTATAGGTTGAACCTATATTGTGAGGGTCAGCAGGTGATGAGGGAACTGGGTCAAATTACGTGCATACCAAACAGATCACAGAATTGCAGCATGGATTGATTCTTAGCTGATTATTTTTCTGTCTCTAGTTGCTGAGGCAAGTGATAGAACCCCTACTGTTACCCTAGTTAATATACTGTTGTTGTTTCGATATAGGATACCGCAGAAGTAGGATGCACCCCAATATGACTGGTCATCCTCAGGGTGGTAGCTGTCTTTTCAGCATTAGAAATGTATGTAGTCTTCAGTTTTTCATCAGTATTTCTGTGCCTTCTGACTGTTATTGAAATAGAAATAATTGAACAGCTATGTTATTCATTGAGGTGTTTTCAGGCACCATGTCAAGGCAGGAGATCTGTTTACATTACTTATTTAGCCTAACGGATAATATTACTTCTGCAGCCTTAAGCTGTAACACTGGTACTTTATCTTGGTTGTCAACTGGCACGTGCTGGTTGTTTGTTGTACAGTATTTTGACATAAACCCAGTGTGCTTTAGAAAATAGTATATCCATTTTCAGCTCACCCTGACCTTACCATTGGAAATACCTTTATTCCATGCAATTTTGTACGTATAGCCTTAATCGCCAGGGTAGCCATTTTTGTTCGTTTTTCAGAACTGTTTCACCTATTGCTCAGTTTCTGCAAAGATCCTGTTTTATTCCCTTTCCAGTAGTCATAATAGATCTTTATGTTTCTGCACTGTTGCTCATGTTTTCCATTTAAGCTAAATTCACTTGAGCTAACTGAGGCCAAAATTTGTAGTACATGGTTTACACTGTTTTGCACTTGTACTCTACTTGTTTCTCTTTTACTGCTAACATATATCTTGCAGGGCAAAATGTATTCCTATTTTGGTGTTATTCGATGACCATTGCAATCTGGACAAGAAAAGGAAGGTGTCAGTTGTTGAAAACCTAATTATAGGCCACACCTTACAACCGAGGAGGTGATGTGGCTAGTCACTGAACTAGTAATCCAGAGAACTAGAGTAATGCTTAAGGGATCTGGGTTCAAATCCCACCACAGCAGATGGTGAAATGTGGATTCCATTAAAAATGTGGAACTAAAAGTCTAATGATGATCATTGTTGATAGTTGTAAAACCCATCTGGAAGGAAACCTGCTGTCTTTGCCTGGTATGGTCTACATGTGACTGCAGATTCACAGCAATGTGGTTGACTCTTAAACAATTCCATCTCCACATCATGCCTCTTCAACGACATGTCGGGAAGGGCAATAAACGCTGGCTAAATAAAAGCTGATTATTTTACCCTACTTCGTTTTTTTAAAGAAGTTATGCAACCTACTGAGACAGTCTTTGAGTATTCCAAATACAGATTACTCAAATATGTTTGATTCTATGAAGCTGAAACTTGGACTGCGATGAATCCAGAAAATTTGTTTTTAGCCATTAGCTGTAAAAAGCTGGAGAATAATTTTACAAGATTCACTATACATTTGGGAACACGCAGCAAAATGTTTAATAATAAATTAATAATTCATCATTGGGTATGTGCTTCTTTATTTGCTGGAGAAAGAATTCAGCTGCCGGTAGCTCTTTGATCATAGGAAATACAATCTTGCGGGATTGCCTTCCAAAGCAATAAATGGATAATTCTAGTAATCTGTGACTTTGGTGGCTATCAGAACTGAAATGGGTAAAAAGGAGTGAAAAATGGGGTGCAATATTGTTTAGGTTAGCATAACATGAAGTAGAGCAAACTGTTTTTGCAGTCACTCAATCTGAGAACAAGTCACTTAACAGCAATTTTCTCTGAAGGTCAATTTACTACAGTGCCACCATTTTTTGGACAAAAAAGCAATGGTAAAAAGTATACATTGTCCTTGAGAGGGCAATTTTGGTCAACAGTAAGTAATTGTTAAAAAAAACAATCCTTATCTTGTGAATAAAGTAACTGTACTTTATGTATCTGCATCAATACTTTTTAAAATGCTGATGACTATATTTTAATGTGCATAGAGCATTAGATTTGACTTCAGAGACTGGGCTATTATATCACTCCGCTCGTGGTGCTGTTCCTGACTGACGGGTATCGCATAAGAAGGTGCAATGCAACTTGCAAGGATTTGCTAAGGCCAGAGTCCAGAAGAATTGACCAACTCATTCCTGTGGGAATGACAAGTAAAACAGAATTCCTAATTGTTATTATGGAAATAATTTTTCACCAACCAGAGGACACAATAAAATATCATAAGATTGCTGTTAATTTAGTTGTTTAGCTGTGGGATTCAGGGTTAATTTTATGAATGTGCACATATTGAAGAAACTGTAGGTGTGCTTCTAAAGGTTTTCAATCCAATAACAGCAAATCATGCAAGGCTCCACACTGCAAGCATGCATTCATAACATTTTCCCTATGTGTTCTGCTCAGATCAAGTTATCATCTGTACTTTGCTGATTCAAAATGTAGCTTTTAGATAATTGATCATTTGTTGCCAGTACAATAAAAGTGAAATTACAAATTGGTTTCAGCTTGAGCAACAGCTTGAAAACCTATCCCACTTGCTAGTCTACCTGCTCTGTTGTCGGAAGAAGTGCTGTGACATAGCTTTTGAATCCGATTTAGGTAGTTTTGTTTTTGTTTCTTATAACCTGAGAGTAGTATCATACTGTGGTATCATGCTGCTAATAGCATTTCAGAAATCACTGTATTGTTGAAGATACCAAGGCAGAATTGTATTAAAAATGTATGCAAAATCTAAATGTACAATCTACATTGCTGTGTTTATTTTTTAGTTTTGTGGATGATTATGCCTCTCATTCAAACAAAAGCTCAGCAAAGAGAGATCATATATTTTTTCTTTGCTGGGTAAACTCTGCACAAAGCAAAATAGGTTTATGTGATGTTTAATTAAAATTCAGACTTGATCTGAGGTTTCCAACGCACATTGAGGTTGCTTACTTCTTTCACTGATGTCGGAACAAACATTTCTTTAATGAGACTATGGCGCATTCTCATCTGGCTAAAGATGGATAGATAACGATCAGTCCCATTCAGAATCACTGCATTGACCTATGACACAGTGAGTGCTGCAACGTGTTGGCAAAAGAGGGGCTAGGCATTCATTAATATGCATAGGACTTTCCACTTTTGAAAGGACTCTGCTTCTTTCAGTGCTGGATATTGTTTGCCTGGGTTGTGTGCAGTATTTTGGCAGCTGAGAACAAGAACTGAAACCATTTGGCTTGCAGACTCATTATGACATAATCCTTTAGTAATTCCACATTCTGTGTTAATTTATCATGACAAAAGTTCTTATTCAGTTAACTGCGGAGGAAAAGTTGACTGCTATCATTCAGGATAAATTAATAAGTGACGCTAAGAATACATTTTGCTGAATCCACTTACTGACCTTTCCAAGTTTAAACACATTGTTGCCTCAAGTTTGAGTCAGTTCCTGTGGTGTAAGAAACTTATTTTTTGGGCCATGGTGTATCAGACAATATTTGAGAAATTCAATTTTCTTATCTCTGTTAATCTAATTGGAAAACAGACTAACATAAAGCAATGTACTTGTAAGTATTGCTGAACTGACCCTTAAAGTTATAAATTTTCACTTGCTCTTTTTACAAACCTTAAACTTTTGAGAATAGATGAACTGTTTCTAATTGTAACTTGGAAGATGATTTTTAAGACACAGTATGGTATCATTATTTTATTCATAAACTGTAGAAAAGCTGTCAAGGACCAGAAGCAGGTTACTGTCGCACCATAGCCTGCATCTTTTTGAGAGTCCCTGGAGTTGTCAGACCTTTCCCAACTAGCTCAAAATAAATTTGGAAGAAATTTTGAACAGAACATGTGAGACTGGAAAGGTATCTGCACTTGAGGCTGGCTTTCCACAAGGCCCAGATTCTAAGAGTTGGCTAACAGATTTCACTGCATGGCCGATAACACTACCTTGGGAACAATTCATCAATTCAAATACATGTGAAAAATAGCTAAATTCCCTAACATAGCTCCTGAGACAAATCTATATGCTATGTCACATGGCAATGCCATATCTGCTCAAAAATACTTCTGGCTTGAAAAAAATTAGCTCTTATTACTGATTTATAATAATTTAAATTTTGTTGAATATGTTGGTCATCAGGGTTCCTGGACTAATTGAATATAATGGTAGAATTTATAAAAAGAAAATTTAGGAACATGTTTCTTATAGTTTATTCACACCAAACCTAGGATTGCCAACTGTGATTAAGTATATTCCTGGAGGTTACATCACCTGATACCCCCCCATGCTCCAGCCACATGCTCCAGCCATTAGACGGCCAACACATATATCCTTGGCTGGAACTCCCTGGCTGTTCATGGTGGTGGATGTTCTGGTCCTGCTGAAGGCGCACCCCTGGAGTTATGGGGTGCAATCAATGGAAAATCCCATTGACAAGAGCAGCTGAAACAGTTTTTCAAATTGGCAGGCCGTAACTAGCGGAATGCCACAGGGTTCCAATATTCACCATATATATTAATGATTTGGATGAGGGAACAAAATTAACATCTCAAAGTTTGCAGATGATACCAAGTTGGGTGGGAGGGTGAACTGTGACGTGGATGCAGAGATCCTTTAGAATGATCTGGACAGGTTGGATGAGTGGGCAAATCAGTGGTGGGTTTCTTCCGTGTGCTTCAGTTTCCTCTCACAATCTGAAAAATGTGTTAGGTGCATTCATCCCATCAGCTGCTAGAGTGGTGACTAGGGGAATTTCACAGTAACTTAATTACAGTGTTAATGTAAGCCTTGCTTGTGACTAATAAATAAACTTTACAATGGCAGATGCAGTATAATTTGGATACATGTGAGGTTATTCACTTTGGAAGCGAAAACACGGAGGCACATTTGGGAGAGGGGAGTGTGCAGTGGGACCTGGGTGTCCTTGTGCACGAGTCACTGAAGGGTAAGCATGCAGGTGCAGCAGTCTGTAAAGAAAGCAAATGGTATGTTGGCCTCCATTGCGAGAAATTTCGAGTACAGGAGCAGGGATGTGTTGTTGCAATTGTACAGGATCTTGGTGAGGCCACACCGAGAGTATTGTATGCAGTTTTGGTCTTCTTTTCTGAGGATGGATGTTTTTGCTCTCAAGAGAGTGTAGCGAAGATTTACCAGGCTGATTCCAGGGATGGTGGGACTGATGTATGAGAGATTGAGCAGGTTAGGATTGTTTTCGATTTGTTTTGATTTGATTTGATTTGATTTTTTGATTTGATTTGATTTATTATTGTCACATGTATTAACATGCAGTGAAAAGTATAGTTTCTTGTGCGCTATTTTGACAAAACATACCGTTCATAGAAAAGGAAACGAGAGAGTGCAGAATGTAGTGTTACAGTCATAGCTAGAGAAAGATCAACTTAATGCAAGGTAAATCCATTTAAAAGTCTGACAACAGCAGGGAAGAAGCTGTTCTTGAATTGGTTGGTACGTGACCTCAGACTTTTGTATCTCTTTCCCGAAGGAAGATGGTGGAAGAGAGAATGTCCAAGGTGCGTGGGATCCTTAATTATGCTGGCTGCTTTGCTGAGGCATTGGGAAGTATAGACAGAGTCAATGGATGGGGGGCTGGTTTGCCTGATGGATTGGACTACATTCACAACATGTTTTCGCTTTAGTTCAGACAAATGAGGGGGGAATCTCATAAAGACTTACAACATTTTAAAAGGACTAGACAAGGTAGATGTAGGGAGGATATTCCCGATGGTGGGGGAGTCCAGAACCAGGGGTCACAGTCTGAGGAGTCAGGGTAGACCATTTAGGACGGAGGTGAGGAGACATTTCTTCACTCAAAGAGTGGTAAGCCTGTGGAATTCATTACCACAGGGAGCAGTTGATGTCAAAATACTGAATGTATTCGAAAGGTGGTTGGACATAGCACTTGGGGCAAATGAGGTCAAAGGTTATGGGGAGAAGTCAGGATTAAGCTAGTGAGTTGGATGATCAGCCATGGTAAAAGGCAGGGCAGGCTCGAACGGCCAATTGGCCTCCTCCTGCTCCTATCTTCTATGTTTCTATGTAGTATCAGGAGATCCCATCACCACCGAATGGCACACCTCCTCCCGCCATAAGAAACATGCTGAGGGGAGGCCAGAGAGACCCCATCACCACCCCAACTGTCTCTGATGTACTGCCTTCCTCCACCAAATGGAAAGCAAAACGACTCATCACCCAATTGGGTGATGTTTGACAGTCAGCCAAACAACCATTTTTCCTATTTTCAATATTTTTATATTTGGTAAAGAGAAATGTTCAAAGGAAATAAATAAAAAAATCTTTTTTAATGTCCTGATGATTTCCCTCCAGGATTGCATACAACAATGTCTTGGAAATTTGACTGTTACCAGCAATAGCCTTCCACCTGCTTTGCGGAAACCATTGGAAGAGTGCCTCATATGAGTACTAGAGTCAGGAATCCAAATGCCCGGTACCCTTGGCAAAAAAAAATCGCATTCATCAGCTCCTTAACATTTCTCCCCAACTCCTTTATTCTATTTTTCATCAAAATGTTGGAATAAATTGTGCCAGGTGTGTTCAATGTATTTTTCTCCAATACTTCAACTTTGTTGAACTTTGTCTTTTGCTTTCAAGCAAGATGGTCTTTATGTGTAGAAGGAAATGAAATGGATGGCCACTGGATGTCCATATCCATTCCTGGGTATAGAGGTAGCATAATATTTCTCTGTGCTGGATCAGTGAATGGCCTTGTAGCTACAGACATTGCCATGATGTATGCACTGGTTATTTGTGCCATTTAAGAGGAATGATGAGAGTTACTGATGTGTCATTGCCTGAATGACATCTCAATCATCTTTGCCAGATGTTGCTATTCCATCAAAGTAAAGATTTTCAGGATTTCTTGCAAATTAGAAATTTATGAAGATAAATGGGGTTGAAACCAATCTTATTGATGTCTCAATCTGATATCTCATGGAGGATCTAGACAAAACAGATAGTTGTAGGATGCCAAGATGTGTAGAGGTCCATTCATAGCATGTTAAAGACTGTGAGGGTGATTTTACCAAAAAAAATTCTGAATGCCGGACAAGCATGAAAATGGGAGAGAATTGGGCCAATTGTTGGGCAAGCTCCCAGTGGCAATCATACGGCACTTAGGAAAAAAGGAGCGCAGATGTGATTCTCACTAGCGGGGGAAGAGTGGAGCATATTCTCGCTGGGAAATTGGCTGTATAGCTCTAGGGGCCCCATTGCGCAGGTGCCCTGATCTTCAGTGTACTGTGTAGACGCAGCGTACATAATGCACTAGAAGATGTCACCCTCCCACCCCCAGACATGCACCCCCTCCATCACTCCCGCCACCCCCAACTGTTGTCTCTGAAATCTCCGATCCCCATCCCTGATTACTGCCCCACACAGCACCAATCCCCACAAACCTCTCCCGTCCAGGTTGGAGCCCCAGCTGATCCTCACTCCCCAGATTGTTGCCCTGGCTGATCCTCACCACCCACCCCCCCCAGTGCAGATTAAATCTTTCACTCTCTCCCCGCATTGTACTCTCCCTTGCCTCCCCCATCACAGCCCTACCCATTCAGGTTCCCACTCCCTCAGGCCCCACTCCCTTGGCATTGCCCAGTTCCTGCTGGGCATTTCTAGGGTGCCAGATTGGCAGTGCCCATCAGGCTCTGCCCGCCTCTGCCCCTGACCACTTGGGGGGATTTAAATGCTTCCATTCCAACCAGTGAGGCCATCACTTCTGGTCCACACTAGTGGGGATATATGTGATTCTTGCTGCTGAGTACCTCAACCAGCAAGCAGGTTAGGACAAGTTAGCCTGGATAATCGTGTCTGGGATTCACTAATTATATCAGCGCCAGTAACATCGCATGAGGCAGGAAACCATGCGTAAATTCAATTTTTTTGCCTCATCTGATCTTAGCAGCTCACCATGTCAATCGACTAGCGAGACGAGCAGTAAGATTACCTCCACTATGGTTGGAATTCTCCGACCTTGCACACAGCTGAGATTCTCTGGTCCCGCGGTTGGGATTCTCTGGTCCTGCTGCAGTGATTGGAAGTTTGACTCAAAGCCAAAGTCTCTGTTCTCACTGGCAGTAGTGGTAGGGCATAGGAGACTGGAGAATTTCAGCCGATGTCTGAGCTTGCATGTAATAAGATCACCAAAACTGTACCAGGCAGCACTGATGCTGAGGTACCAAATTGCAATTGTGTTTAGGCCTTCCAGCTAGTGGATTGTTTGCAATTCCAGCTGCATCCCTCTTCTTATGTTGGTTCCTGTCGGTGGGAGTGGGAGATGCAGAGTTTTATGATGTGCTGGGTTGATGTTCCACAACTCTCTGAAAACTGCTGTTCTTCGTCATCTAGGCGGCAAAGGAATACATCTTATAACATTAGCAGTAAAACACATTTTGAAATATAGTTCTGTTTTGCAAAATATTGCTGTGTGTTGCATGCCAGTCCTTGCTTATATTTGAGAGAGTGAATGAATAAGTATTTGGGGAGATAAGGAATAAAATATGGGATTCTAACCGGAAGGAACTATTGCTGCAACACCCTAAACCTTTAGGCTGCCTTCTCATGGCAGCTTAGATTTTCTACTCGAGCAAAACTCTGAGCACAAAATTGGCAGAATACAATTTGCACCTGTCTACTGAAACATGACCTGACCCTTCCTCCCCAGAGATTTTAGGGGCAATGAAATATAAATAATAACTGTAATCTCCTGACTACTAATTATTAGGAGCTCCACATTTTGAGAGGGAGTGAAATCTTGTCTGTTACTGAATATAAAAGCCTATGGGACCTTAAAGAAACAGCATATCAAGTAGATTAATTTGGAGTAGCTTTGACAGCTCTTTGGAAAGATGTTCACTGCATCTTTAAGGTTCATTGGTGAAGTTGTAGAAGTGCTTTTCAATGATGTTAAGCAGAGGATGAAGGTATTTTGAAACTTGCAATGTCATTCTGCACAGGAGGTGGTCAAGGCAGAAAGTTCCCAGGGAAACCTGGAACTTGGCCAAAGAACTCAGTTCTGGAAAATATTTATCGACCTTCGTGAATTTGGCAAACTAACATCAATGAGCAACATATCTTCCATGAATACACTGAATGAAACATACCTGAAGCTTGTAATGATCTCTAATGTGTAATGTATTTCAGTAGCTTACTGTCAATGCTTATGAGGTGACACAAGACTCTCCACGCCTCCACTTTCAATGTAATTGTAATCATTTCTCTGTTCACTTGCTCTCCATGGGAATAAAAGCAGCTTAATGATTTGTACCTGGAGAAACATTCATAAGGGCATGCACAAAAGATAGTGTAGGTGGAATTTTCCTGATCTCAGGCAGGATTTTCCAGTCTTGGGGCGAGCGCAGCCAGAAAATCCCGCCTTTTGTGTCTTAAGGGGGAAGTATTTTTACATGAAGGCAAAATACTGCGAATGCTGGAATCTGAAACAAAAACAGAAAATGCTGGAAAATCTCAGCAGGTCTGACAACAGAGAGAAAATAGAGCCAACGTTTCGAGTTTGGTTATCCAGACTTGAAACGTTGACTTTATTCTCTCAAGTATTGTTACATGCTGCCTGGGTTGTGCTACAACAATAGATACTGAGCAGTGAAAGTGAACTATGACCACATAAAGAGTGCAGGCACTACTTTTGCAAGTGACTGATACCACTAAACCTGAGAATGTGCCTTTGACAGATCTCAGTTTGGCTAAATGTCTTAGCTGCCTGTTTCAGGAAAAAAGCTGGCCCTTCATTTTAAGCAATGCTGTGCTTAATACAATCATTATCCAGTTTTACCTGTGACACTGAATTACTAAGAGCAATCGAGAAGATGTTATCAGTATAATTTGGAAATCAATATGGGCAGGACTTTTCAGATGGCACTGTTTTCCATCCCCGCTGAGCATGGCAACCGCACAGCCGTTTATCACATTTATTGGCTGGAGACCAGACTTCCATGCCTCACTCAAGCAAGATCTTGTCTCAGAGAGTTGCTGGCCAACTTGATTGGCCAAGAGATCTGTAATCCCAGCTATACCAGTTGCAGCAGTGGCCAGAACTGTGACTACATGCAGTCCACAGATTCTCAGTCCCAGAATCCAGGACCAGGTAGATGGGGGAGGTGCGGGGGGGCGGGGGGGGGGGGGGGGGGGTGCGGTTGCAGTTGTGGCGGTGTGTTAAACACAGTGAGGTGAGGCCCTGAAAGTATGGAGAGGCAGTGGGGTCTCATTGAAGAGGCCAGTGGGAGACTTTTGTAGGGGGGAGTGATGCCCGATGTGGAAAGAGGGTCCTGGTGGAGATGCCTCCACCCCAACTTTTGCGACAAATCCCTGAGCTCTCCCCCAACCCCTGAAGTCCTCCTGCCAGCCTCAAAATTGAGATGAGCTAAAAAGTGCCTTTAAATGAGGTCAGGCAGGCCAACTAGGCCTCACGTATGTCCCATAAAATTGTGGACAAGTCAGGGATGAGCAGTATAGCATCAAGAAGATCTCCAAAGGAATTTTACAGGCCTCTGGGTATCGATTGGTCTGGTTGTCTCAGTGAATAAAGACTTGGATTTTCACAGAGTCTTCCAAATTCCCCAGAGAAGGGTTTAGAGTGGCGGGGGGGGGGGGGGGGGGGAGGGGGGGGGGGGGGAGGGGGGGGGGGGAGGGTGGGGTGGGGGGGGGGGGCTGGGGGGGGGGGGGGGGGGAGGGGGGGGGGGGGAGGGGGGGGGGCTGGGGGGGGGGGGGGGGGGAGGGGGGGGGGGGCTGGGGGGGGGGGGGGGGGAGGGGGGGGGGGGGGGAGGGTGGGGTGGGGAGGGTGGGGTGGGGGGGGGGGGCTGGGGGGGGAGGGTGGGGGGGTGGGGGGGAGGTATAGCTAATTCATTGAGCAGAGAAACTGAAATTCAGCAGGGTCTCTTGAAGTTTAGTTCTTGGTTTAAAGCAGCTGGATTTTGGTTAGTGCCAGGGCCTTAACCTGCAGTGTGAGGTCACAGATTAAACACAACTGAAGGGTCAATAAAGTCTGTTTAAGTATTATGATGTGAAGTTTTGCAAATCCCCTGTTCTTTGAACATGAAAAAAAGGCTTAGGCTTCTGTGAGATTCAAAAAAACCCTCTGCTAGACTACATGTGATCCACAGATTCTGAGTACCAGAGGCCAGGACCAGGTAGCTCTGTGTGTGTGTGTGTGTGTGTGTGTGTATGTGTGTGTGTGTGTATGTGTGTGTGTGTGTATGTGTGTGTGTGTGTGTGTGTGTGTATGTGTGTGCGTGCGCATGCGCACGTGTGGGAGGGGTGGGGGGGGGTGTGTTCAACATCAGTGAGGGCCCCTGGAGGTATGGAGAGGCAGTAGGGGTCTTACTGAAGAGGCCAGTAGGAGACTGGACTGCTTTCATTGATAAACCATCCATTGTAGTTTAGGAAAAAAAATTAGCATCCAGTCATGCAGCTTTCATAGATGTTGATATTTCCCCAAGTGCTATTATAAATTTACTCAGTGTCAAAAGCTACAATTATCTCTGAATTCACAATTTGACTGAAAATTTAAAGAGACCATTAAAGGATATGTTGACTTTGATATGGGGTATGAATAGAAGTTTGTTTTTGTAAGGGATTAATCATTTGAGGTGATTTAAAATCTTTGGGTCCCACTGGCAGCGAGAAGCTTGGCAGGTGGGGGATCTTAATTTGCATGAGTACAAAATCAGTTTCCCAATGGTGGGATCACCTTTTGGAATAAGGCTCTGAGAACTTTAAAGACAGGTTAAAGGCAGGTTGAGCTTCCCAGGAACAATGTTGTGTAGCCGTTTTGCATGCATTAGCATGTCATATATGCTCAGGCCACCTTGCCAGAATTAAGTTCCCTCTCCAACCTTAATTCCCCAACATGGAGAAATTAAAACAATAACATTTATGACTGCATGCAAGTGGCATGTACTCAGTGAGCTTAACTTCTTCCAGGACTTTGAAGTGAGTAGCTGCTGTCCTGGCCTTCTTGGACATCGCTCACAATCTCAGCCTCTTGATTCAGATCGGGGTGCCGGTAATTCAAGCTTTTCATTGCTTCACTCTTTGGCTTGAAGGCTTCCAAATCATCCTCCACTCCAGAGTCCGCTCCGAGGAGAAGAATGAAACATGCTCAACTTCCTTCTTCCAAAAGGTCCATACAGAGAGCTTGTGATCAGCAACCTGAAGAAAGAAGATGACTGAGTAAAGTCTTTGCAGTCTGACATTCTGAGGATCTGCAAGTCCTCCTATGCCAGATTGTATGACCTGAAGCCAACCGATAACACAACCTCCCAGTCCTTCTGTCATCTATCACAGAGGTCTTAGACAATAGCAAGTGGGAGAGCCTGGACAAACAGCTATCTCTGGATGAGATGACAAAGGCAGTCAAGTCCTTTGAGATAAGTAAAACTCCTGGAAGTGACAGTTTAATAGCTGAGTTATATTTGGCCCTGTGGGAGTAGATCAGTAAGAAGTCTCATAACACCAGGTTAAAGTCCAACAAGTTTATTTGGTAGCAAACGCCACTAGCTTTTGGAGTGCTGCTCCTTCGTCAGGTAAGTGTGAGTTCTGTTCACAAACAGGGCATATAAAGAAACAAACTCAATTTACAAAATAATGGTGTGGAATGCAAGTCTTTACAGGCAATCAAGTTTTGAAGGTACAGATAATGTGAATGGAGAGACCGTTAAGCACAGGTTAAAGAGATGTGTAATGTCTCCAGACAGGACAGTTAGTGAGATTTTGCAAGCCCAGGCAAGTTTTGGGGGTTACAGATAGTGTGACATGAACCCAAGATCCCGGTTGAGGCAGTTCTCAGGTATGCAGAACTTGGCTGTCAGTCTCTGCTCAGTGACTCTGCGTTGTTGTGTGTTGTGTAGGCTTCCTTAGAGAACGCTTACCCAAAGCTCAGAGACTGAATGCCTGTGACCGCTGAAGTGTTCCCCAACAGGAAGAGAACAGTCTTGCTGGTGATTGTGAAGTGGTCCATTGTCATAACATCTGCATGGTCTCCCCACGTAGCATGCCTTGGGACATCCTTTCCTGCAGCGTATCAGGTAGACAAACGTTGGCCGAGTTGCAAGAGTATGTACCATGTATCTGGTGGATGGTGTTCTCATGCGAGATGATGGCATCCATGTCGATGATCCAATGCATCTTGCAGACGTTGCTGTGGCAGGGTTGTGTGGTGACGTGGTCACTGTTCTCCTGAAGGCTGGGTAGTTTGCTGCGGACAATGGTCTGTTCGAGGTTGTGCGGTTGTTTGAAGGCAATAAGTGGGGTGTGTGGATGGCCTTGGTGAGATATTCGTCTTCATCAATAACATGTTGAAGGCTCCGGAGATTCGCTGTAGAAAAGGATGATGTCCCGAGGCATGGTACATTGGGGAGACCATGCAGACATGACAACAACGGATGAATGAACACCGCTCGACCATCACCATGCAAAAGTGTTCTCTTCCTGTTGGGGAACACTTCATCGGTCATGGGCATTCGGCCTCTGATCTTTGGGTAAGCGTTCTCCAAGGCGGCCTTCACAACACACAACAATGCAGAGTCGCTGAGCAGAGACTGGTAGCCAAGTTCTGCATGCATGAGGGTGGCCTCAACTGGGATCTTGGGTTCATATCACGCTATATGTAACCCCCACAACTTGCCTGGGCTTGCAAAATTTCACAAAGTGTCCTGTCTGGAGACAATACACATCTCTTTAACCTGTGCTTAACGCTCTCTCCACTCACATTGTCTGTACCTTTAAGACTTGATTACCTGTAAAGACTTACATTCCAATCATTATTTTGTAAATTGAGTTTGCGTCTTTATATGCCCTGTTTGTGAACAGAACTCCCACTTACCTGACAAAGGAGCAGCACTCCGAAAGCTAATGGCTTTTGCTACCAAATAAACCCATTGGACTTTAACCTGATGTTGTGAGACTTCTTACTGTGTTTACCCCAGTCCAATGCCAGCATCTCCACAAAATGACTAGATCAGCACAAACTTGCTGGAATTGTATGAAAGTATGCTCCTGGCCAGGAGCATGCCAGAATCCATGAGGAAAGGCATCATTACCTCATCTACAAACAAAAAGGGAAAAAGGGAGAAATTAGAAATTGGCGACCCATTTCATTGTTGAATGTAGACTATGAAATTCTGTCCCAAGATCATCGCCAATCAGATCCATCTACCCTGGAGTTGGTGATCCACCCTGACAATACTTGTGTTGTATCCAGCAGGAAGATCTCTGAAAGCCTCAAGCTACTCAGAGAAACGATTGCCTACATGCAGGACAGGAGGGTGGACACTTGCCTCATCAGCCTGGACCGGGAGAAAGTGTTTGACAGAATATTACATGATGGATGTGCTCTCTAAAATGGAGTTTGGGGAGGAATCCACAATTGGCTCCAACTGCTCTACATAAACATCAATAGCGCAGTTTCAATCAACGGGTGGGAATCAAAAAGCTTTCAGATCAAATTTGGTGTCAGGCTGAGCTACCCTCCCTCCTCTGCCCTGTTTTTATATTTGTGTGGATCTATCGGGAAGGATCCAGGCATAAGTGGAGTGACGATCTGAGGCAGTGGAGACACGTTGGTCAAAGCCTCTCTGTACATGGATGATGTCACCATCTTCTGCTCAAATTAATTCTTGGTTGATGTCATGGCACAGGTCTGGCCCATATCCTGATCCTGCGCTGCAGTAGTCACCTGAGCCATCTTCAAATTCATTTGGAGACTCAAGATAGATTGTGTCCTGAGGAATATCATGCACAAATCTCTGGATAAGGGAGAAACAAATGTATCCAACGCTGTCTCATCCTTGGCCACCTTTATGTGCAGCTGCATCAAGCTATGCGTAGATCCACAGTATGCAAACACCAATGCTGGAATTCTACCTCCATGCCTACCATGGAATCAGAGTGGGTGAGGGGGCGAACAACAGAAATGTCTGTTAGCGCGCGAGTGAGGCCATAAAATCCCACCCAAGTGTCACTACGTACTGAGGTTCTACCTATCCCCGCTGTTTCAAAGGACAGTTCTGGCCACGGTGTATTTGCACTGTGCTGTACCACCTGTCCCTTGTGCAAAAATATATTCAGAAAAACACCTTTGACTAGAAGGTGATCAAGCAGTGGTCTGTATGTAGTGTCTTTGTTACCCTGAAGGAAAAGGAGATGGTGGGTCCTGTCAGTTGGTTCCTTGAACAGACTGTCAGAGTTATTTGGCAGAATGTCTCATCACCAGAACTTTCAAATAAGCAGTAAGACCTAGCTTGGCTGGTGGCGAGAAGGGCACTCCCCATGAGGTCCTTCATGCATGCCCCAAGTCTCTATGTGATTGCGCACCTCCCCTGTAGTGGCTGTGGGGGAAAAGAGATGGTCACACACCTCCTTATGGATCATGCCTTTGCAAAAAAGGTCTGGAGAGAAATGCAGTGGTATTTGTTGAATTTCGTCCCAAGCGGTTCTGTGATGTAGTACTCTGCTTTATGGGCTGTTCCCAGGAGTGCACACTGAGATAAATATCAGCTGTGACATGGTGACACAGCGGTTAGCACTGCTGCCTCACAGTTCCATGGTCCTGGGTTCAATTCCAGCATTGTGTGACACTCTGTGTGGAGTTTGCACATTCTCCCTGTGTCTGTGTGGGTTTCCTCTGGGTGCTCTGGTTTCTTCACCTGAAGAAGAGGGAAACCCCTCGAAAGCTAGTGAGTTTACTATCAAATAAATCGGTTGGACTAAAACCTGGTGTTGTCAGACTTTTTACTGTGTTCTTCCTAGAGTCCAGAGATGTGCAGGGATAGATGGCTTGGCCATGCTAAGTTGCCCCTTAGTGGCCCAAGATGTGAAGGTTAGATTGGTTAACCATGATAAATGTGTGGGGTTACAGAGATCGAGTAGGGAGGAGGAACGGATAGAAGTTTATTAGTCACAAGTAAGGCTTACATTAACACTGCAGTGAAATTACTGTGAAATTCCCTTAGTCGCACACTCTGGCGCCTATTCGGGCCAATGCACCTAATCGATACTGAGTCAGAGAGTTGGTGCAGGCTTGATAGGTCGAATGGCCTCTTCTGCACTTTAGGGATTCTATGATTCTATGCTACTGAAGAGTCATCAACTCAGTGAAAGACAGATTTTGGCCTGCTCGAAGATTGTTGATCTTCCTGTGCAAAGAATTGCCCTTGACTGAGTGCTGCAGACTGGCACATTCCTAGGTCCAGGACTACATGCTGAGGGATGCACTCAAATTGGGGCAGCTGCCACCACTGTGTAAGGCCTTTTAGCCAATGTTCACTGAGGGGGCTAGTAAACAGGTAAAACCCCTCAGACTGTGTGTATATTTCCCACTGTGTGTAACTTTATTGAAGCAACATAGAGTGCAACATGACCAATGTTTATAATTTGTAATGATTTTGGACTTCATAATGAAAACATTGAAGTATATGTAATGTTCTCAATCTGAATTCAAGGTGAATTTTGATCTCAGGAGAAAATGTAAATTTCATCAGATTTTACTGTTACAATAATAATGTTTTGTGAAGCATTTTTCAGATTTTATATGAATGAAGTATATTATTGGGAGAAGAAAGGTCTTCTTGACTTTTTGGCTAAGACCAAGCATCAGATCATGCCCAAGATGGGGTGCAATACCTTCTCTTGTCAGCTTGGATCTTGTATGTCTCTATTGTGAGGATCATGAATTGGATTCAGTTTGAATTTGGTTTTTGGAGCAAGCAAGGAAATGGATTGAGGGCTTGCTCTGTCCACTCTGAGCATTGGCTTTGTGACTTTAAGAATGCAGTAAACATTCTTTTAAAAAGTTGTGCGAAGATTGCACATTGGTGGCAGGCTGAAGGTAGGAGGGGCATGAAGGGGGGCTGTCTACAGAAAGAAGACAAACTGTCTGGTGAAGGGAGATGGACTGTCTGGCGCAAAGAGGGAGGCTGTCTGCAGAAGGAAGACAGACTATCTGGTGAAACAAGTTGGACTTTCTGAGGCATGGAGAGAGGTTGACCAGAGAAGGAAGACAAACTATCTGGTGAAGGAAGACAGACTGGTGAAGAAACACACCGTCTAGGGCATAGAATGAGGCTGTCTGGAGAAGGAAGACGGATTGGTGAAGAAAGATAAAATTGTCTAGTGAAGGAAGACAGACCATCTGGGGCACAGGGAAAGGCTTTCTGGTGAAGGAAGACAGATTGACTGGGGCACAGAGGGATGCTGTCTGGAGAAGGGAGACAGAGGCTGGATTTCTCCCAAAAAAATTCGAAGTGTCGAATTTATGTGAAAACTGGAGTAATTCACGATTTTTTCAGCAGGAGTTCAGAGAAGAATCTCCCACACTCTGCACTGCAGAGGCCATGAGCGTAAATATCATTATATTTCAGGGGGTTGGACCTATCCTTGCTGGAGAGGCTGAAATTAGTGTACTGAGCGGGCCACTGCGCATGTGCTGATCTGTCAGTGTTGAGATTGGTGCACGTGAAGCAGCCCCGCACTGCTGGCCTCCTGAATGCTGGCAGCTCAATCATTGGCCAGCCCCGCGAACCCTGCAACGCCGGCTCTCCAGCCACTCCTAACCATTCCCGGGACAGCCTTGAGCCCCCCATCAATTCCTTCCCCCCAATAGTAATCCCCCTGCAGCTGCCCCCCCCCCAGCAGGCTGACTGCCCCCCAACCAGCTGACCCCCTTCCCACCCACCCCAATTGCTGCCCACCCTCCTTCCCCCACCAATCCTTATGCAGAGTGGCAATAGGAACCCCTACCGATCACCCCCAGGCCCTGCTCCTAGCAGACCCCATCCCATCAGGCACTATCCCCATATGCCCTGCCCTCTTGGCACTGCCCAACGCCCAATGGGCAGTGTCAAGGTAGCACTTTGCCACTTGCACAGTGCCAGGGGGCACTGGCCTGCACCTCCCACGTGCCAATGCCCAGGGAGCACCGCCTTCCCGTGGCCCAATCCCTGGGGGACCCCGATTGCCCCCTTCACTCGAGGTCGGGCCGCCAGTTCCCCGAAAATGAGGAGTTACTTTAAACCCTGCTGGAGTGAAATATTCCCAGTTGGGGGCGCAGGGGATGCTAGCAGGCTCAGAAACTTCAGTACCAAGTCCGCTAGTAGCATTTAAATGATATTAGAGTGATGATTTAAATACTCACCCTGCCAATTTCCGGCTTGGAGCAAACACTACCGGAAGTCTGGCACTGTGAGATGCTATTGTGGCGGGAACATGTGTGAATCCAGTGCATCACCTGCCGTAGAATTCTCCCAGCCCGCTGTGCTAAAACAAATAATGCAACAGGATGGGAGAATTGCCCGCAGACTGTCTGGGTTAGGGAGGGAAGCAGCAAGGAAATGCAAGGGTGATTGGATGGAGGGAAGAAACTTGACTGTTGGATTTGGCTGTCCTGTGATTAGATGGTAGAGGGAGTTTCTGGGCAGGGATGGTGATAGAGGGATGAGTCTAGAAGAGCTGGTTGATGCTGTTGATGGAGGGATCCTGGGGGGTTGAACTCAAGGTATTTGGCACTGGAAGGAACACCACTATGGGATGGGGGAGCATGATGTGATAAGGTAGCAAGCCCAGTGTGATAGTTTGGTCGCTGAAGGTTTCTTGGCAGGACAAGTACTCATGGAAATGGACAAACAGGTGGTTTAGATAATGGGAAGGGTCAGGGTGAGAATGGGCAGGCAATGAGGAGAGAGAATGCATGTGGACAATGATGGCTATAGGTGCAAAAATAATGGGGGAAATTCAAGGTTGATAGAGAGGCTAGAAATGGTTTTGTTGGATGAGACAAGGGTGATGGTCAGAGGTTGGTGAGTTATGGGAGGAGGGTCGGAGTTGGTGGAGTGAGTTTTGAGTGTCACATGCAACATTTTTGGATTCTTAGCTATGCAAAGTTATCATCCTAAAGCTGGTGTGTGACATCTTGGTGTTGGCAAAATCTAGAGTTCCTGGTTTGCACTGAGTGAATAGCTTTCTGGATGTCCTGTAAATATAGCATCCGGACCTTCAACCCATGAGTTAATGGTAGGGAGGGTGATTTCCTGTTCGCTCCCACCATGAGATTTGGCAAGGTCCTCATGGATATATATATATAATGAGCTGAACAGCTCAAGATTGTACCTGGTCAACCGACCAGCTGTACAGCGGGAATCACTCCTACCTCTATGCCTGCCACCAAATCTAGACACAGTTAGAAGTCTCACAACACCAGGTTAGAGCCCAACAAGTTTATTTGATAGTAAACCCACAAGCTTTCGGAATGCTGTTCCTTCGTCAGGTGAGTGGAAGGTTCTGATCAGAAAAGGGATATGGTCAGAACCTTCCACTCACCTGACGACGGAACAGTGTTCCAAAAGCTTGTGGGTTTACTATCAAATAAACTTGTTGGACTTTAACCTGGTGTTGTGAGACTTCTTACTCTGTTTACCCCAGTCCAACACTGGCATCTCCATATCATGACTATCAAAGCTAGACTCCAGAACAGAAGCCTTTGAGTTGGTTTCGTGAATAGGAGCTTTTTTATGCTATCAAATGTGCATGAATGAGAGCTGTACTAGATTGTTAGAAGTTTATTTTTTATCTCTATGTGGTTCCTATGGTATGCCCATGGTAATACTGGGTGGGTGCAGTGGCTTGTGATATGAGGAGGCATGGGGATGGGTGAGATTTATGTTAAAATGGGTGGCTTGAGTGTATGAGGGGGCATATGGGTTGGTAAGGGAATGTTGGCATGGAGAGCTATGACAGTATGAGGGGCCATTGGAATGTGTGGGGTGCAAGTTGTCATGGAGGTGGCATGGGTTTGGATGGGGTGGCATGGGAAGTACAAGGGGGTATGGGGGTTAGATGGGGTATGAGAGGTGAGGGTTAGTGGGCTTAACCGTCTAAATCAACTGGACAAAGTCTCAGAGAACCAGGAAACCTTATTAACCAGTTCACCTTGGCACTTGTCCGCCCCATGTCACCTAGAACCTTCTTCCAAAGTCGGCAGGACCAACACAATCCTGTCCCCGTCTTCCTGGAGTTGGGTCACATAGGCTCTATTAAATTGAGGTGGGTCTGCCAAGTCAGATAATTTCTTGACTCCAGCTACCTGCCTCAGTAGTGAAAATTTAGTCCTTGCAATTGTTTGGGAGCGGAGCAGGCATAGAGCTGGGTGGCATGGAGGTAAATGCCTGTTTCCTAAAAGCGTTATTAAAAAGCATTATTACATCCAACCCAATCATATTATAATCATATGACATCATAATTTAAATAGGGGTTTAATCCATTTGAAAATATCCTTTAACCCAAAAAGTTCAAGAACCATTGCCCTTAGCCTTCATTAGACTGTGCAATGTGAGGACATCTCGAATATGAGTCAGTCATATCCAGGACTGTGCCGTCTGATTTCAGCTACATCCTCTTACAAAGAAGTATACTTTGGATGTAGTGTAGGGATTTTCTACTCACTCTCTCAGACCTTGTAGCAGCAATCCTATAAAAATAACTTTCTTTTCATCAACAGTTTGATCATAGGCACAGTGTCTGCTCAAGAGATTGGATGCCAGGAATGGTGGAAGGTGCTGCTGAAAGCCACTCGTTCCCCTTGCTGCTGAACTCTGCTACATCTGGCTTCCTGTGACCAGACCTTGTGAAAGCCATCCCTCACCTCCCCCTTCAAATTACTTACCTGTGGCCTGGGTTACTCTACAATCTAGTCCTTCCTACAGCCTTCCCTGTGACACTGCTGAGCACAAGAGTTACCAGCCTCTAATTGGTAGGTGGAACTTCTGCACCTGGGGTCTTGATTCCATAGGAAGGCCCGCTGCTGTCCTCACCGCTGTCTGATTGGTATGTGGTTTGGTGAGCCTTCCCAAAGAGAAGCAATGCAGGTCTCTCACCCCCTCTCCAGCCAGCAAACAAGCCCACTGATGACTCAACAAGATTCTGTCCAGGAGCCGCAGTTGCAATTTTAAAATTATATATTTTGTCCTTATTGTATTATGTATTCTGATCTCCACATTTATAATGGAAAGTACCTATCAAATTTCTCACCCTGTAATTACATCCTGCTAGTAGTGGGGGAGGAGGGGAGAAATTGGTGTGTAAACAGATAGGACAGGGAGAAAAGGAGATAATAAGATAGAACAGGGGGGAGGGTGGAGACTAAAGAAGTAGACCAGCAGCTTGGTTTGGAGAAGCATGAAGGGAGATGGATGGGCAAAGCAGGAAGGATGTTGGACAGAGAGACGAGAGAGTGTTTGAGAGGCAGCAGAAGAGTGAAGAGAAGGAAAGGCGATAGGGTTTGAGAAGGGGAAAGAGTGAAGAAATAGATTGTTAAGAGGAGAAAGGAGGAGATGGGTAGGAGGGAGAAGGAAAGGCAGAGGGTCTGATTCTCCCAAAAAAATTCTAAGTGCTGAATTTGCAGGAAAAATGGTGTAAATCATGATTGTTTTATCAGTGCAAATTCAGACTCAAATCTCCCACACTCTGTGCATTGCAGAGGTCACAATCGGGAATATAATTAAAAACTCAGGAGGCGGGGCCTATCCATGCCAGAGTTTGACAGTTCCGGAACTCTGTGCATGCACAGTGGCCCTGATCTGTCAGCCTCCCGTTTGCTGGCCAGCTCGATCTTTCCAGGCCAGCCCTCACACTGCCCTGTCCCAGATCGCCCCGATCTCCAGCATACGCCTCCCAGCAGTGACATTCACCCCCACACTCCTACCCTGGCAGACCCACCACGGGAGGAAGACCCTTCGCCCTGGGAGGCAGATCCTCTGGCAGACCACCCCACCCCTGCCCCAGTCTGCCCCAATCACTGACCTCCCTCCAGCACTGATTGATCCCCATACAGAGTGGCAGAAGGACCCCCCTAGCTCTACTGATCATCCCTAAGCCCTGCCCACAATAGGCCCTGTTCCTAGGCACTGCCCGATGCCTAGTGGGCAGTGCCAAGGTCCCCCTGGGCATGGACACTTGACCCTTGGGCAGTAACGGGGGACAGGCTGGCACTGCCTGAGTGCCCATACCCAAAGGGCACCACCCCCCCACCCAACCTCCTGGGGTGCCCTGATTGCCCCCCTTCACTCCAGTGGGATCTCCCGCTAGTTCCCCGAACATGGAGAGCTACTCTAAACCATGTTGGAGTGAAATACTCCTGATGGGGTGGAAGACGCTATCAGACCCGGAGAATTCAATCCCGGGCCTGATAATCACTTTTAAATTATATTAAAAATAGATTGAAATGACTTACCTGGTCTTCCTGCCATTTTCCAGTGTGGTCATGTCTGCGCCTGCTCTGTGATGGTGGGAGATGCACATGTGCACATCCTGTGAAATGGCCGACATGCGCATCTCCCAACTTGATGCACCAAAAAACTGTCAGGATGTGAGAATCAGGCCCAGAAGGTGGGGAACGGGGAAAGTGTGGAGCAGAAGAAAACAAAAGGGAGAGCAAAGGTAGGAAGATGAAGGGAAGAAAAACAAAAGGCTTACATTTATATAGCGCCTTTCATGACTTCACAATTTTCCTGTGCACTTTACAACTAATGAAGTGCGGTCACTGTTGTCATGTAGAAAATGTTGCAGCTCCACATATAGCAACAAAATAAATTAACTGTTCTGAGTTTGGTGTAAAATCATTGACCAGGATACCAGGAGAGTTCCCTTGTTGTTCTTTGAATAGTTCAGTGGAATATTTTATATCCACCTATGAGAGCAAAAGTGGAAACATCTTTCCATGGAGGCAATTCTCTGGCCCCACTCACTCAGACACAAATCAGGTTATGACCAGAAAATCATGCAAGAGAACCATAATGCAATCTGCACCAGGGAGAACTCATTTTAAGATGCACTCTGGCGGGCAATGTAATCTGGTTCATGCCCAGCGAGGATATGAACTAGATTAGCATATTTAAATCATGATTAATATATTCACAATTGGCTTTAAGCCAAATTTCCCAGGCCTCTTCAATACTTCCATCCATCAGTGCAATGTGAAACTGGCGGAAATCACTACTGGTCTCCAGAAATGGAAACCAGTAGTGATTCCCACCGGCTTCAGAGCAGAGACCAGACGTGATGACTGTGCCATGGAACTTGGAGGCTATTGTAACTCCTGAGTGATCAAGAACAGGCTTAGAAGTGACTGGGCATTGCCCCAGCACCCTGGCACCATCTTGGCACTGTAAGTTTGGCACTGCTAGGGTGCCAAATTGTACTGCCGTGGGGCAGGTCATGAAAGGGTTGGAGCTTGAAGGAAGTGTCAGAAGAGGCAGAATCTGAGAAGGTGCCAGCAGGGGCAGAGCTTTAGGCGACCCCATAGTGGGTTATTACTCACTTGGCAGAGGGGGGCCTGATGCCAGCGATTGGGGGAGCCGATGCCCTGATGCCAGCAAGGATGGACCAGAGCGGGTCTTAGTCATCCTGATACCTGCACGAAGTGAGGAGGCTGATCCAATCTTTTTACTGATGGTGGAGAGGTTGCTCCTTCATGTTAAGGGTGGGGGTGTTCCCCATGTCGGTGGGGGAATCGCGATTTCCAAGAGCAGGGTGTGGGGAGGGATCTTGAAGTTCAAAAGATTTCTGAGGAGCCAGTCTTGCTGTAGTCTTCTGGTCTTACATATCCCTTTCATGGTGTAGATCACTCCAACCTCCAAAACAGTGTCTAAGTGTGGGTAGATTGCGATTCAAATCATACCAAGCCACCCAGCAGGAATCACATCCTGGCCAAGACCACCGTTAGAAGATGTTTGGGAGAACTGTGCCATAGATCTACCTTATTAAGCCTGCTCACAATATTAAAAATGTTTATAAGTTCACCCCTCAATCTCTGTTTCCTATAACAGTCCCAGCCTGTCATTTATTTTTCCGATCGCTGCAACCTTTCCATTCTGGTATCATCTTTGTAAATCTTTTTTGCACCTTCTCCAATGCTTCTGATGTATTATGAATGATTGTGTTCATCTGGAACTTGAGCGTTAAATTTTCTACAATTTTTCCATAAAGTCAATTTTCTCTTGTCTTTGCTCCTAAATGTAACATTACTGGAGACTAAGTGGATGGTGCAAGAAGTTGTCCTGTCTAACAAACAAGTGAGCTTCAATGGGCCTTAATGTCTTTTCTCTCCCTTCTGTTTGAATACTAGGTACAGAGTTTTCCTGAGGCTTTATATCAGAGACAGAACTGAGTACACTTGTCAGTGAGACAATTTACTACCATCCCATATTTGAACAGATTCTGGGCAATGAATAAATGTAAACACGAGGCAATTGTATTTAGTGGAGATCATCCTGATCTGATCTGAAAATGATCTCTAACAGCTTGTAGTATAAACGCAGCTTAGGTTCGATGTTTGCTTACACATTTATGTTGTAGCAGATAGCACGCTTGTACTTTTTTTTGTTGGGGCCACGTAGCTTGTTCAAGGGGTCACCCATCTGTGTGGAAAGAGTGTGGGGAACTGGCAGTGAGGTGAACATTGTGGCATGCGCTGTTACCTTGGGTATTTGTGGGTGGGCTGAAAGAAGTAACAAGTATGTGTTGAGGAAAAGAAGTATTAAAAACAGAACAGGTCAGCAAGGTTGATAGCTTTGACAAGGAGCCACCAGTCTATGACAAGCTCATGGAAGCAATGGCAGTCAGTCTTTCCCTGAACAGAACAAATGAATGATGGAATTGGAAATGAAGCACAACAAGCTTTCTGTTGTCATCTGACAGATGACAAGACTCTGACTCAGATCTATATTTCAAATGAATTACAAAGACTATCATTGGTAAGATATGCTGCACTTTCCTTAACATGCCACGCAAGTGCACACTACTTAATGAATTACCTGAGTTAGTAGCTATTAGGGAGAAAAGATTTGACAGTGTGCCAAAACTTTTGTGATTGTTTATCTTTAAGCAAGTAACTTAGAAACAGGTTGTTTCTAAGATTCTGGCTTAGTTTTCTAAAGTAGTAAATCAAGATCATCATGTTTTTCTCAAGTGTTTTTAATTTTCACCAGTGTTATTCTATTGAAGTGACAAGGTGTGAAAGCTGTGCTGGTATGCAATCTCTGGTTTGTTACTGACTGCACAACTAAGTCAGTAACAGAGGTAAATTTAATGGAGTCACTATCCATTTGTTCTGTCATTGATTTCTCACTTTTTCTGCTTAGATGTAAAATGTTTGTGCATCCTTTGCTCTTGCTATCTCACTGGCCTGACAGAACAGCTGTCCATTTAATTTAGTTATTAAGTGGTTAGATGGCAAGTGTTTTGCTCACAATATGCCACTTGAGAGAAATATAATGGAGGGAATTCATTATCAAGAGGAGTTATGGCAAAGATGATGTTTAGGCTGTTGATTGGGACATATAGAAGTGTGGTTCTTCAGGAACTGCATTTAAGTTTCAAACAATGCAATCTCTACTTGTAAATATTGAACTTAAATGAAACTGTGTTTAGTTTAGCACTTTTTTTGTTAAGAGTTTATACTTCATTTAAGCACTGTTGATTGAATTCTAACAACAATACAACAAGTTAGACATATAATAACTGTTGTTCATTGTAAATCCAGATGATTTTGATATAAATATATTTTGGAATAGGTTAACATTTTTCTTATTATATGCTGAAGCAAAACCTTTGCAATTGGAGTGGTGCCACAGTTGGGAAAATAAAGAAATGGTGGTCAACTGTACTTCAGTAGGCAAATACCAAATCAAGAAAAAACACAGGATAATAGATAGCTTCTGACATGATGCAAAGCACATAATTGGATCAAAAAGATTTGAAATGAAATGAAATTGGAATAGATGATAACCCTTTTATTCAAGCAGAGTATTATGTTAGTTTTATTGAATATGTTTTGTTTGTTTATATAGTCTTGTAAAGTCGAATCAGACACTCTGTATAAGTAGATGTCTGTGTTTATACTTTGTATTATAGATAGCACCTTTGCCATACTGGCCTTGTCAATGTGACACCGCTGCTCTTTGTACTATGTCCTGAATGGACAATGCTGAGTTAAACTGTTTGCTTGCACTACTATGATTAAGGAATGGAGGATACAACAGAGCTCTATGCCTGCATGTTAAAACACTTATTCACCCATGTGAAATACATTTGATGCTGTTTTCTGTGTTGCCGCTCTGTGTTCTGATTAAAAGGAAGAGCTGGCAGCACAGCCTGTTGATTAGTCAGCTATTTTAAATGACAGTGACAAAATGGCAGTGCAGGATGCTGTAGAAGATTAAAAAGAGAATATTACGTGAGCAATAGCATGGCTGAAAAACTCAGCTGCAGGTGGGATCTTATCCTGCCCAATACTAAATGTTGTATGCAGATCAGCATTCAGGACCAGTAAGAATGCTAATCTCCACTCACTCTAATGGTATCTAGCCAAAAAACAGACACAAGACCAATTGGACAGTCATTCGAGTTGGTCTGTTTCAGCTGTGAGTGTTGCATTAGTCACTTTTTATGAGAATGCTTTTTGTTTTTCTATTAGTGAAAATACTTCCTTTATGGCAACAAAAAGAGCTTCAGTTTCTTCAACTCTGTGCAGTGCATACTTTGCTATGAAAGTACCCTCATCATCTCCAAAGAGCGATGTTTCCATTTGAAAGTATTAACAAAGACAATTAACCAGGAAGTACTGGGTAGTAACTGAAATTTTCATAAAGTCATAGTAAGTTGTTTATACTATTTCAAGGCAAATACTTGAGCAAAATTGGTGCCGTTTTCATCACATTAATCAAGTCTGTGTAAGTTATAAGTCACTATGAAACTCTTCTGAAACAAGACATGAACATTAAGAATAAAATAAATGACAAGATTGGAAGAGGATTGTGGAAACATTTATTATGCATGATTTAAAATTTTACTCATGGCTATGGCATTTTAGTGTATTTGACCTCATGTCACTTAGTGCTGTGTTCTTTGTAGATTGCTTTATCACCGTGTATGCCTTTATCATATTTTTTAAGCTAAAGATGAAACAGTTGACTGTTAAAAATCATAGCTTTTTCCTTGACCCAGTGTGCACAAATGAAACGTTGGCCAAATTATTAGCATATCATGTGAAATGAATAGTCTCACACAGCGATTTTTGCCAAATAGGCATTTCAGTAACAAGAGGCAAAGCATCTGCTTAAAATATGCAACATTAGAATTTAATTTCACCACCGAGATGCTTTTGTGTGGTTAGGGTTGCCGCAGAGTACATGAGCATAGCGTTACGTGTCGGCAGGTGCATGCCACCAAATTACTGCTTTTAATTTGCATATTCATCTGCTAAGAAGCATGTCATTATCATATCAAAGGGATACTGAGCAACATCTAGCTTCAAGAGATGTGGCATAGTTTCAATTTGAGCAATTAATGCAAGATGAGGACACTCTCTGTGTCATGTCTCCCAGGGCTAGCGGCAGTCAAGCTTATTGTTGGATGCCAGTAGGACAGAGGCACCAGTTGGCAGGGAAGGGGTGGTCTGTATGATAAGCTGGAACAAATATCAAAAGCCAGGCTGGATAAAATGCATTTCAGTTTTTAGAAAAATCGGATTATCAAGATGATCATTGCAGCACAATTCTTGGGTACATCTCTGTTAGTATTTCTCTATTGGTGCAATAGTTACCTTTATGGTGATTTTCTTCCTGTTTTCACAATTCTTCAAAATTTGTTTTGCAGGCACTGAATGAAGAAGGGGATATTTAATAGATCACATTTACAAATTACTAAAAGTAGCAATACATGTTAATAAGGCGATAAAAAAGGGCAACTAAACACCAGAGGAATAGAATTGAAAAGCACGGAGGGCAATTTAAACTAGTACAGAACCTTGGTTACTATACACTTAGAGTACCACACACAGTTTTGATTTCCATGTGTGAAAACTATAGAGACGCTGGTGAAAATGCAAAAGTAATTCAAAGGGATGATATTCAGAACTGAGAGGATACACCTATCAAAATAGACTCAATGCCTGGAGAACATTGCTGCAGAAAAGGGGAGGCTCAGAGGTGACCCAATTGAGGTATTTAAGGGTATGAATGGATTTGATAAAATCGACATAAAGAAAATGTTTTTGTTTGTGGAAGCTTTCAAAATTAGAGGTTTTAAATATAAGATAGTCAGTAATAAATCCAATCAAAAATTTAGAAGAACCATCATTGCCCAGAAATAGTTAGAATATGGAACTTGCTACCACAATAAGTAATTGAGGCAAAGAGCATAGATGCATTTAAGGGGAAGCTAGATAAAATCCATGGGGGAGGAAGGAGCAGAAGGATATACCGATCAAATGTGATGAAGACGGATGGGTGAAGGCTTATGTAGAACACAAACACCAACATGGACTAGTTGAGGTGAATGGCCCACTTCTACACTGTAGATTCAGTGCAACTTGATGTTTAAAAAAGTAAATATTAAAAGATTGATTCTACTGGCTGGTGAATTGGTAAACAGGAGGCATGTATTAGACACAGCAACTTGTATTTGCGTAGCATGCAATAAAACATCCCAAAGGCACTCACAGCAGCATTATCAAATAGGATTTGATACCAAGATGCACAAGAGATAGGAGAACAGGTGACCAAAAGCTTGGTCATGGAAAGAGATTTTAAGATGCAGCTTCAAGAATGAAAGGAGATTGAGATTCAGAGAGGTTTAGGAAGGAAATTCCAAAGTTTAAGGCAGAGGAAACACAAGTGCTACTGCTGGAGCAATGAAAATCAGGAACATGCAAGAGTCCATAATTGGAGTAATGTAGTGAGACTGAAGGACTTGGGATTATTACTATCAGGGGGGATGTCAGATGATATGGAGTTGGATTTTCCATCATAACAGCAGAAAGTTTGCAGTGAAAGAGCATAAGGCAACAGCACAGACTTGCGAAATGTTCTTTCAGAGGTAGAGGGCCCAACATTGACCTGTTTTAGACCTGGACATGCTTTGTGTTTTAGCATAGATTTTTTCTGCAGACTTTCAGGACAATTTTAATTTGGGTTCTGCCTGTTCTGGTGCTGACACATGAGTTTTCCAACCTTCTTTTCTTCCTTTTATGGGATATGGGTGTTAGGCCAGCATTTATTTCCAAATCCTAGTTGCCCTTCAGAAAGTGGTGTTGTGCTGCCTTCCTAAACGCTGCAGTCCCTGAGGTGTAGGTAAACCACAGTGCTGTTCAGGAGGGAACTCTAATATTTTTACCCAGTGACAGTGGAGGAACGGTGATATATTTCCAAGTCAGAATGATGAGTGACTTGGAGGGCAGCTTCCAGGTGGTGGCATTCCCAGGTATCTACTGCCCTTCTCCTCTAGATGGAAGTGGGCATGGATTTGGAGGATGCTGCCGAAGGAATTTTAATGAGTTCCTGCAGTGCATCTTGTAGATGGTACACGCTGCTGCCGTTGTTCGTCGGTAGTGGAAGGATTGAATGTTTGTGCAAGGAGTAGCAATTAAACAGACTGCTTTATCCTGGATGTTGTTGAGCTTTTTGAGGACCAGTGGAGCCGCACTCATTCAAGCAAGTGGAAAGTATTCCATTACATTCCTGACTTATGCCTTGCAGTTGGTGGTAGGTTTTGGGGGCAGTGGGGGGTTGAGGGTGAGTTATTCACCACAAGATTCCTTTGGCCTGCTGTGATAGCCACAGTACTAGTTGGTCCAGTTCAGTTTCTGACCAATAGTACCCCCAGGATATTGATAGTTAAGTATTCAGCAATGGTAATGCCATTGAATGTCAAGGGATGATGGTCAGATCCTCTCTTGTTGGAGATGATCATTGCCTGGCATCTGTGTAGTGTGAATGTTATTTGCCTTTTGTCAGCCCAAGCCTGGATATTGTCTATTTAGACATGGACTGCTTCAGTATCTGAGGAGTTGCGAATGGTGCTGAATATTGTGCAGTCATTTCCATTTCTGACCTTATGATGAAAGGGTGGTCATTGATGAAGCAGCTGAAGATGGTTGGACCAAGGACACAATCCTGAGGAACACCTGCACTGATGTCCTGGAGCTGAGATGATTGACCTCCAACCATCACAATCATCTTTCTTTATGTCAGGTATAACTCCAACCAGCAGAGAGTTTTTCCCCGATTCCCATTAACTCCAGTTTTGCTTGGGCTCCTGGATGAAATGCTCAGTCAAATGCTGTCTGATGTCAAGAGTCAGTGCTCTCACTTCACCTCTGGCATTCAGCTCTGTTGTCCATGTTTGAACCAAGGATGTATGAGGTCAGAAGCTGACTGATCCTGGTGGAACCCACACTGAGCATCCATGAGTAGGTTATTGCTGAGTAAGTGCTGCTTGATTGCACTGTTAATGATCCCTTCCATTACTTTGCTAATGATTGAGAATAGACTGAAGGGGAGGTAATTGGCTGGCTTAGATTTATCCTGTTTCTTGTGTACAGGATATACCTGGACAATTTTCTACATTGCCAAGTAGATACCAGTTTTGTAGCTGTATTGGTATGGCAAGCTCTGATGTGCAAGTCTTCAGTACTATTGTTGGAATATTGTCAGGCCCATAGCCTTTGCAGTATCCAGTGTCTTCAAGCATGTCTTGAGATCACGTGAAGTGAAGTAAATTGGCTGAAGACCTGCATCTGTGATGCTGGAGACCTTTGGAAGAGGCTGAGATGGATCATCCACTTGGCACTTCTGGCTGAAGATTGTTGCAAATGCTTTAGCCTTATCTTTTGCACAGGTGTGCTGGACTCTTCCAGCATTGAGAATTGGGATATTTGTGGAACTTCCTCCTCCACCATTCATGGCTGGATGTGGCAACATTGCAGAGCTTAGATCTGATCAATTGGTTGTGGAATTGCTTAGCTCTGTCTATTACTTGCTGCTATTGTTGTTTGGCACGCAAGTAATCCTATGTTGTAGCTTAGCAGTCTCTCTTAACAATAGATGCCCCAATCAGGGTCCACCCTGCATAACTTTTCAGCTCAAATCTCAAAAAACAATCAGCGAAGTAATTGGAGGTCCTGTCCCATAGTCCTCATCCAGGGGCAAACCTGCCCAACAGGATAATCATGACAGTATTCACAAAGCATTATGAGAAAATGGAATGTTTTACCAGAAGTCACTGATGAGATAAATTTTACGGGCCCAGTTTTAACCCTGTGCAAATGGATTTCGAGTGAGTAAAATGTCAATTTATGTTTTTGAAAAGTGAGTTGGATAAAAATTGTAAAAGACGAATATAAAAGGATTTAGGGAAAAGACAGAATGGGAATATAGTAGAGAGGTCTGGTTGAAAAGCTAATACTGGTACAACGCAGTAGACCAAATTCCTGTACTGTAATTCCATGAATACACAATGGTGTCTTTTGATTTGGCATTTTTTTTATATAAAATGGTAGTGCTAGAGCTTTATTGGAGATATTTTCTTTCCAGATTTATGTTTTACCTCTCAGTCCCTTGCTTCTTCTGTACTGGTATGTGGAGTTGTTTTCCCACTGTTCAGACATAGTGTAACTCTATCTCGTTAGTTACACAGGCCCATTGTCGAAACTGACAGATGGCCAGTGCCAGCCCTCAGTATATGCATGCTTGCCATTCTATTGTACTGAAATGAGGGATGCGGGTAGGAGCAACTAAATGAACAAGATATGTGTTCTTGTTCTTTCCTCATTCAATGGTGTGAGGCCAATAATGAAAGGGAAAAATCTCCCACACTGCTCACTTGAAGGTTTGATCATCCAACAGATTACCTTCCTTCTAAGAAAAAGTTATTCTTGAACCATCATGTAGCAAACTTTTATTAGTCAATATTTTTAGTAGTGGAAGCTTTATTTTTACATGGAAATTAACTATGAATGTGGACCACACACATGCAATTTCTTATTTCACTGCAGATTTAGTTACAGATAAGTTAAATCTGAAGTTATTTCATTCCTATTCTTGCATTTATCTTAGGTAAGTTCTCCCCAAAGAGCAACTGGACTTGCAGAAAGGTTGATTTAATTTATAAGCCTTACCAGTGTTTTGTTACTTCCAGGGCACAATGATGAAGGATAGAACCAGAATCCCTATGGTGCAGAAAGAGGTCATTTAGCCCAGCAGGTCTGCACCAACTCTTGAAAGAACATCTTACCCAGGGCCATCCTCTGCCCTATCCTTCTAACGCCACACATTTACCATGGCTAATCTACCTAACCTAGACATCTTTGGACACTATGGGGCAACTTAGTATGGACAATGCATCTAACTTAGACTGTGGGAGGACTAGAACAGCCGGAGGAAAACTACAGAGGCACGGGGAAAGCAGATAGAAGCATAACTAAATTCATCTAGGCATTGGCCTTCTTTCAGGGAAGAGAAAATGGATTAAATACCATGGAGGAGTTTTCTCAAAAAAACCTGGTGTAGAATGGGCAGGACGGTAGCACAGTGGTTAGCACTGCTGCTTCACAGCTCCAGGGACCTGGGTTCGATTCCCGGCTTGGGCCACTGTCTGTGTGGAGTCTGCACATTCTCCTTGTGTCTGCATGGGTTTCCTCCAGGTGCTCCGGTTTCCTCCCACAGTCCAAAGATGTGTGGGTTAGGTTGATTGGCCATGCTAAAATTGCCCCTTAGTGTCCTGGGATGTGTAGGTTACAGGGATTAGGGGGTAAATGTGTAGGGATAGGGGGATTGGGCCCGGGTGGGATTGTGGTCGGTGCAGACTCGATGGGCCGAAGGGCCTGTTTCTGCACTCTAGGGTTCTATGTTCTAAAAAAAAGTACAACAGGAGTTTCCTCACCAGTTTTTTCAGCAAGGTAATGGTCATTTTTGGCACTTTGCAATACAAAGGTTGTAATGTGAATCTCACCAGCTAGGAGGGTGGAGTCTCAGCTCGCTTGTGAAGCTGGCTGCTGAACTCTATGGGTGCCATTGCACAGGCGCCCTGATCTCTGTGTGTACACTATATACTGAGAGATCTGTTAACCTCTCCCCCCCTCCCCTCTCCAGACATCACCCCCCCACCCCTCAATCACCCTGCTCCTGATTGCCTGCTCCCCCCATTATTATCAGTCCAGCCCATTGCCCCTCCACCATCACTGCCCAGGCCAGTTGACCCTTCCTGATCGCTGTTCAGCTGGTTAACTATCATCCTCCTCACCCCCAGTGGAGCTCCCCTTGCTTTGCTCCTCAGGCCCCATCCGATCATGCCCTGCCCCTGCCAGGCCCAACCTCTCAGGCCCCATCCATTTGGCACTGCCCGACCTGCAATGAGCAGTGCCAGGCTGGTAGTGCCAGACTGATACTGCCCCATGGGCACTGCCTAGCCCTCCCCCTTATCATGTGGGGGCTTCAATGGCCTCCATTTCCACTGGCAAAGGAGCTAAAGTAAGTGAGCCTGAACGATTGCATGTCATCAATATTTAATTCAGCTTTGTGCCCCTCCTGGGTATGAGGCTTATTTTGCCAGCAGAACAGGAATGGCAAGATTGCGAAAGGTGTGAAATCAGGCGCGAAAACAATTTTTTGACTCTCAGCCAGTCTTATTTGTTCACCATGCCAATTGATCGGTGTGGCAAGTTGGTAAGATCCTGCCCCATATCTTTTCAAATTTCCATATTATTACAGCTGAAATGGTGTGCAGGACATGTGACTTTTCAATTACATTAGACCGAGCAAAATTAGACTGTAAATCCAGAGTTATTTGATAATAGAAAAATCAATGGAACACTTCTTAAAAATATTATTCTCTGAAGGTGAGAAATGCTGACCATACTATAGTTATTGGTCATTACTAGTTACCCTGAATGGGCCTTCTGAACTGGTGCTGCCCTTGTGGTGATGCTGTTCCCACAATATTATTGTTGTGAGAGCAGTAGTGTCATGGCTGAATGGGTTGCTGGTCACTTCCACTTTGGAAGGTGAGAAAGATCAGCTACATGTGGCACAGAAGAGATGTATAGGCAGGATCAGCTAAAGATGGCAGAATCCTTCTCCTGAAAGACAGATCACATTGGATTAAGATGATTTGGTGCTGGCCCACAAATTTTCCAAATTTATTAAATGCAATTTCTTAATTTGCTGTGATGAGATTTGAACTTATGGTGCATTGTTGTTCCAAGGAACTCCAGTGGCAGACTATGATTATTGATAACAAAATGAAATAGTGAGGGTTTGTGGAATAATTGAGCTATTTATTCTATCAGAATAACCCTGAGGTGCTAGATTAAAATTGATATCAATTGTCCTCTGGTGAAGACCAATAATCTTAAATATGTAGGAGCAATACGACTTAATTATCAATAATTGCAAGATGATACTCCAATTGATAAAAAAAATGCTTTAATGGGATCCGAGCTTCATATGAAGTTATATAATTATATTAACAAGAGTGATGTAGGCAGATACAGTGTGCTACAACTTGAAGTAAAACTTAATTTTAACATTTTCAAGAGCAGAATTTTTAATTTAAAGATAGTCCAGCTACTGAGGTGGTTTTAAATGAAATTTGTTCATATAAATCAGGTTATAAAATACAAGTGATAAACATTAGCTAATATCTGTATTCTTGTGAAGAATGCTTGTGAAGGATCCCATTTAAGCAAGAAATTCCTGATGATTATGCATAGTAAGTGACACAGATACCATGTACGTGTTGTCTTACTGCCTGTGATCAGTATGTTTTGTATGTAAAAAAGGGTTGTCCATTCTTAAGTTTAGAGTGTGTATTCCAATTAAATAATTCAGCAGCAATCTTCTGTGAGTCTAAAATAAAGAAGGTTATTCACACTGTACCTCGGTGAATATCCATTTACTGACTTAGGTGGCAGCAGCAACATCCAGGTGATTCACAATGGTTTTATTGCCATACACCAATTCCCACTCTCCTCTTCTGGATCTTCTCCCAATCCAGAATGAATCCCTCTACTCAGGCAAAACCCATCTTTTAAATACATGCTTCAATGAGCATCACCTTCTTTCAATTCACCGTGAAGCTAGTTCTAGTTTACTCCTAAAGGGACCAACATTTCTAACATTGTTTGTTTCTTAAAAGAAAGACAGAAATGTACATGGCATATAAATGCTGAAATAAAAATAACTAATTTCAGATTCTTTGCTGTTAAATGGTGAGATATCCTTCTTCTAGAATCTTCAACAACCTTTCTGTAGAGGCATTCTTCTTGTTGAAGCAATCCAATAGTTGATGATTAGTATCTACCCACCTTAGCTTAGTGATTTATTCTCTTTCCAACATCTGCTTTAAATAAGCCATATCTCTCCTAAGCCTTTATTCATTCACACTTTTTGTAGATATACATATTTCCACAAAGATCAGTTATCTATGTAACATTTCATCAATCATAGCTTGGTTTGCACATGCCATTGCGGAACAGATTTCCTGCAATTTTTAAGTTCTCAGACATGTCCCGAAACTCTTCAATCACACATTTACCTCCATTATCAGTCAAGAATTTTGTTGGTGACAAGATACGTTCTGACTCACTTTCGTATGACTTTATCCACTATAGTTTGTCTGTCTTTGTTGTGTATTACAGTAGATATGCTGAATCTGCAGCCATATGTTTTCGTAGAATCCTTACAGTGCAGAAGCAGGCCATTCAGTTCATTGAGCCTGCATCAACAACAATCCCACCCAGGCTCTATCCACATAACCAACATATTTATCCTGCTTATCCCCCTGACACTAAGGGACAATTTAGCATGGCCAATCAACCTAACCTAACTGGAGTACCCAGCTTCCAGGCACAGGGAGAATGTACAAAATCCACATAGACAGTGACAAGAGGCCAGAATTGAACCCAGGACCCTGACACTGTAAGACAGCAGTGCTAAACACTGTGCCACCATGCCACTTTACAAAATCTACAGAGTGAAACTGATAAATACTCTGATCCTTGTCCCACACCCTCAGCATGCCCATGGCTACCACTTTGTTAAATTCTTGGATCAATGAGACACTTAGAACTGGGCATGGTGGTGTCTTCCAATATTTATTGCATACATCACATTGAGATATGATCTGTTTTGCAAGGGATTCATATTCTTCATCCACAACTGCAGCATCCTATAGCAATAGCCTTAACTTTTTTGGTGAAGGATGGGCAAACAGATTTGCAATTTCCAGATAATTTTCTTCTTGTTAGCTAGAGTCTTATCTCTAGAGGTCAGCAATACTTATTGAACTTCTTGATGGGAAAATCCCAGTTTCTTCAATGGAATACAATAACATCTGGATCCAGTGAATTGCAAATTCACTGCTTTACCAAAGACAAATTCTTTGTCATTCTCTATGTCCAGATGCACCTTTGCTTTTTTCAAATGAGGACTTACTCAGCGATAATGTTATGATACTCTGAAAATCAGTGCTGATAAGATGACGCATTCCTGTAATTTCACATGGGAGGATCTCTCTCTTTGTTCATGTATTATCATCCCCAAACTGAAAGCAGCTACTGCTTCAGGTTCATTGATTCTGTTTTTCTCTGCTTTGGCAGAGATATCCAAATCAGAATTTAGACAATCACCCCTCTTACCGTTGAGGTGTGGTCACTATCTAGTACAGCACAATTGAATGAATTGGCAACCAGCTTACACATAGACTGACTTAAGTTTTCTGTCACTATTACAATATTTTCTTGCTGTTCACCCCTTATCTTCACCATCAGAATTGTCTGTTTCATGAATTGCTTCACATACTTGATTCTTGACTTTTGACCAATTCCTTATATAGTGATATTTCGATTCTCACTGGAAGCACCTAGCAATTTTTCCCTGTGTATTTCTGGGATACATATGCTGCCATCTATCATCACAATCTTGCCTTTCGCCTTGATCTATAAATATATTAAAGGCATGACCCATCTCAGAATGTCTTTGAGAAATTCCTCCTTGCACGAGCACCTTCAATTCGACCCCCATTGATTTCGGGAGTCAGTAATTATGGAGTCCTCCATTTTCTGTAGCACTGCAGTATTTCCACTACCTCTTGTAAAGATAGCTGGAAACGATTGTGTCCGCTAAAATGTTTTTAGAACGGTGGTAATTTGTTCAAAAAAAAAGCACCTCCCATGAAATTGAACACCCGTCAAATACAAAAGTCTATCAATGCGTAATATTTAAGCACAATCTAATAATGTGAGCACAGGTACAGACACTGGAAATTCTAGATCAAATATTTTTAGTCACAGAATCCTATAGTGCAGAAGAAGGTCATTCGGCCCATCAAATCTGCACCAACCATAATCCCACCCAGGCCCTATCCCCATAACTCTACGCGTTTACCTTAGCTAGTCCTGCTGACACTAAGGGGCAATTTAGCATGACCAATTGACCTAATCCGCTCATCTTTGGACTGTAGGAAGTAACCGGAGCACCTGGAGGAAACCCACGCAGACACGGGGAGAATGTTCAAACTCCACACAGACAGTGACCCAAACCGGGAATCAAACTCAGGTCCTTGGTGCTGTGAGGCAGCAGTGCTAACCACTGTACTACCGTGCTGCCCCATCATCTTTTAATAATTTTTTATATAACATTTCAAAATCCATGACATATCTTTCTATGGACAGATTGTTCTTCTTAAAACTATCAAATATTGAATGTGCCCCATAGACTTCCAATAAGTCATCTTTATTGTAAATTCTGTCCATAAATTGTAGTAGAATCGACAATCCCTCTTTGGTATCTAAGTCGGTTACATTCAGTTCCAAAAATACCTTATTTACAATGTTACTTCTTTCTGGTAAAAACAAGGCCAAAGAAATACCTTGCTTCCTCTTGGCTAGAGAAGTGTCCCAAGTCCATATCTCCACCTTGTTCTTCTATTTGTCATATGGCTCCAATTCCGGAAAGATTGGTGGGTAATCCTGTTTTCTGATCTTGCAATGTAACACAGTCATTGCATCTTAAAAGCCACCAGGCACTTTACTCCTGTCAGCAGTAGGGTTTGTTTTCTGTTTTTTTTATTTTCCCAACAAACAAGATCAAGATCTGTCCTCTGCTACATAGGTGGATATCCATTTACCAAATTAGGCAGTAAAAGACATCCTGATGATTCACAACTATTTGATTGTGACACTATCATTCAGTGTACATACTGGTCTCCTCACTCTTTTCTACTTCCTGTCCAGAAGCTACACTTACCCCTTCCCCAACACCTCCATGCTCAGCACCCCTGACAAATCCTTCACCCCAGCCGTGCATTTCCCATCACCAAATACATTGAAACCACCATTGATACAAAACAATATATTTTCCCAGGACATGTGATCTGTCTGTAGCTTTACAGGAGTAAATCAGAGTTTATTTGTCCCCAAAATAACAGAAATGCAAAAAATAGGTAACACTGTTAGTTCTAAGGGGGTTTTCCTCGCCAACTGTGAGGGCTTGTAGAGCCATACCCACAATCTCTATTCTACGCCACTTGCCCACCTCCCTGAAGTGGCACTACTCAAAATAGTCATGATTAGAGTAAAGGATACAATATGATATATTCCACCATTATCAATGCAAGGATTATAAGAAGAGAAGATGGGTAAGTATCGTATGACCTTATTGCCATACAACTTACACAGTGCACTCCTCAAAGAGAGTTCATTGAGGGATACATTCCATTAAAGATAAATGGACATCCCCTGGTTTCAAAAGGATAACAGGCGAAATTCATCTCAGTGCTCACTTATAAGGTTACCCCTGTCAATATGATCAGTAAGGAAATATAACAAAGAAGGGGTACAAATCAGTATTAATGATAAACTACAGAGTGCGTTTGTAAATCATTGCCTTCCATGGATTTTAGAAAGGCCAAAGTCTCAATAGGATTGTCAAACGTTCTTGAGGATCCATCGTACGTAACCCTCAGAGTAGCAGAATATAGCAGGGCATTCTGTATTCTGATAGCTTTCAGACATTTTCTAACTTCATTGAAACCTCTGCTTCTCTGTTGTATCACCGCTGGGAAGTTTTAGTGGAAAGAGACTTTGCTCCATCATAGAGCAAGATCCCACCACACCTGGTCAGTTCCACTTTGGCAATCTCTGAAGTTACGAAAATGCATAATAGACCAACGTCATTGATTGTCCTTAGGCCTTGAAGGCAGGGTACAATATGCCCCCTGAATTTAATACTCACAACTTTTGTGTCCAGATGAAGAAAGCATGACAGCCTGCCCTCAAAAAATTCAACTAGGAATTTAGCCTCATCTTCTTCTACAAAGCCGATCACACAGATGTTCTTCCTCCAGCACAGGTTCTCCAGGTTAATCGGTATATCTGACATACCTTGAAACTGATTTTCCAAAGATTATAAGCGGGCCTCAAATGGGGAAGTTGCATTTTCGACAGTAAGGATTCTTACTTCCACTTCTTTTAAACTTCTTACTGGTACTCTGCAGTTCAGTAGTATGAGCACTGATATTCTATGTCAAAAAGCCAAGTTTATTGTTGATAACTTTAATAATATTAACAGCCATCATCTGCAATGACTTTGACAGTGCTGGATCAAGAGCCTGCTCACTAACCAGGTCACCATGTTGAGGATTCGGCTGCACCCCGGTTGCCTCCGACTGCTCCCTTTCATCGAGGATTTTCTTGACACTTCTCAGCATTTTGTTGCCATACTTAACCAGAAATCTTCCAGGGACACAGTATGGAGTTTTAATTCCAGGAATAGGTACCTATGGGATGTGCAATAGGCTAAAAGAAAGGATTAAAAGATGAGCAGTGCCAGAGCTTACAGAAACACAGCTATTCCCACACTTTCATCACGTGACACTTAGAATGGTATATTTTCCAAGAAAGGTATATAAGAAGATAGCTTGCATTAGAATAAGTTACACATGAGTTTCTAATTGCTCCAGAAGCATCACTGTTAATACTCAAACGAGCAACAGATTGACAGAAAATTATATCTAATGAGTTACTTTCATATTTTGTTTTGAATTTTCTGCCTCTTCTGTATATCGAAAAGTGTAAAACTCATTTGGTCCACAACTGTTCTAAGTTTTCCAACAAGCATGTCTATTACAACAATCTGAATATAACAAGACCACATTTCTTATCAGTTAAACCCACAATCTGGACATGTGAGGGATTTGATGGAATGATTAAATGAAATTTGTGGGAGCACTTTGCATCCTGCATGATTTTCTAAGAGACTCTGAGGTCAACTGTGTGAGATTAATGAATGTTAATGCAGTCAAAGTGTTCTAATTTGACATCAATATGATTGTACATCCTTCCCAGCCACCTCTTCCTAGTTTCAGTTTCTTTCCCAGATGCCATGGGTAGGAGATTAAGTCTGATGCTTCTTTCAGATGGTAAAGATTGAAAGGGCCCAGAAACAGATAGATGATGCTAATCTTTTAGTTTGGTTGCAGTATTATAGGCCTTCTGTGTGTGTAAGAGTGTACCAAACCATATTGTAGTCCTAAATAAAAACAGAATATGCTGGAAATACTCATCAGCGTCTGTGATGAAATAACATTTCTGATGATGTCAGGAAGGATGATTTTTTTTTTATTTGTTCATACCATGTGAGCATTGTTGTCAATAACAATGTTTATTGTCCATCCATTATTGGCTCACGAGAGTAATGGAACAAGTTAAGAAACAAAAAATGGCTATCAAGGAGGGGTAATTAATTTTAGCAGAAACATTGAAAACAGCCTCTGCCCAAAAAAATCTAGGGGCAGAAATTTTGATCCAAAATTGTTGAACTCAGTATTTAGTCCAGAAGGCTACAAGAGATGAGGCGCTGTTTCTGAAGCTTACATTGAATTTTTTTTGAAAAGTAAAGGAGACAGAGAACAGAGTAGTCAGAGTGGGAATGTGACGGAGAATTAAAAGACATGCAATCAGAAGCTTGCGGGTCACACTTGCAGACTGAACAGAGATGTTTTGCAAAACAATCTCCTAATCTTCTTTTGTCTTCTACCACAATCTCTTTTGTCGTTTGATTTGTCCTGGCTTCAACCAACCACAGATCAACTCTTTTGTCATTTTCTCCTCTCCCCACTTAACTCTCGGCTTGCTTAGAACCTGTTATGTCTCTTGTTAGGAATGGGGTTAACTGCAACCTCCCGCTTTAGACCTAACTTGTATGTTAATTGTTTAATAGTATTCACGGGGATATATAAAGGGATTACAAGTGGCGCTGGGTGTTGGGTGTGTGTAGGTGGAGTTGTAAAAGAGAATAAAGTGAGTTTGTTAAGAAGCTGGTCTTGCATCATTTTTTATTACTGGACTGCAACTGAGTAGCATAACATTAACTATTTCTAGTTCTGATGAAAGGTCATCGACCTAAAGAGTGAAGAGACTGTTCTCCTCAAAAGTGCTGCATGACCCACTGAGTATTTCCAACATTTTCAGTTTTATATCCAATTTTAGAGTATTTTGCTTTTATATTAAGTACTCTAACTTCATTTTATAATATTTTTCTGTTTTTTCTTCTTATTTGATAAAAATCCATTCGGTAGTTTTCAGAGAACTTCTGGCTCTGTTACAGACATCTCAATAGAACTGAAAACTAACTGCCTTCCCCGTGCTATAGGAAATTATATAAAATGTGACTCTAGAAGAGTTCCCTCTGCAGGTGGCACATTATCACTGTAATTTTGTGCACTCTATAATGCAATTTAAAAATAGAAAGTAGAAATCATAGTTACAAAATCATCGGCAGGCAGAAGCATAACCTGTTCTACAGGCACCTCACTATGCACATGCCATCTTGTATTCTAATAACAACGTACACACATTTTCTGAGCTTAGTGGACAAGTGCATCATCTAGTGTGGTACTGCACCATGCAGACAAAGAAGGACCAGATTTGCTCAATCTGTACTGTGTTAGCTGACCTAACTATAATGGTAGGTAAGTTGCAGTGCTTGAGGACTAGAGAAGGTGACAAAATCATTATCCAGTGAACTGTGATGGAATGTGCGTGTTGAATGACAACATGATCATCCTTTGTTCTGACTCTCGGGGCTAAATTTTTGTAGATGGTGGGAGACACAACATGGAGGCTAGTTCTGGACCACTATCTTGCCCAGCATGTTATAGACATAGTGACAAAATGGTTAGCACTGCTGCCTCACTGCACCAGGGAGCCAGGTTCAGTTCCTGTCTGTGTGTTGTTTGCATGTTCTTCCCGTGTCTGTGTGAATTTCCCCCGGATGATCTGGTTTCCTTCCACAGTCCAAAAAATATGCTGGTTAGATGCATTGGCCATGCTAAATTCTTGCTCAGTGTACCTGAACAGGTGCCGGAGTGTGGCGACTAGGGGATTTTCACAGTAACTTCATTTTCACGGTAAGTTCAGTGTTAATGTAAGCCGACTTATGACTAATAAATAAACTTTAAAAAAAGACAAACCTACCACTATTGAGAAATGGGGAGCCAATGGCTTCCCAAGGATTGAGCACAGTGACTGGTTCATGATGTGGGAGGGCTGAAAGAAGTCCTCCAGTTCTCTGATCGCCAGCTCCATCAACTGATGGATCATCTTTACCGATGTACAGATGGAGATGGTGAGGGAAAAGGCCAGTTTTGTTTTAGAAGCTATAGCTGCTTGGGTAAGATCCTAGAGGGGCAAATCTCCTGAGTCAAAACCTAGGAAGTCCTTGGGGAGCTTCATCAGTTCAAGGTCTGTAGTAGTTCACGGAAAAAGCTCAACACTCTCAGTTGGCAAACATGGATAAGCAATGAATAAGTTTACCAGTGTTACCCACTTCCTGAAAGCAAGTAATAGAATACAGCAAAAAGAACAATTATAAACTTACCCATCACACCATCCCGCAGCTTCCCACCCTGAGTCCACCGTGTTGGCCCGAAAAAATGGCCCGCATTGCCAACTGGAAATCTCAGTCAGTGTACGCATAGGACCTTAATAAACTTCATGCTTAAGTCTATTTGTCAATAATTCACTACTTACTAGAGGATAGCCAGTCTGACCCTGACTAGGCTTCTTTGAAAATGGGTCAGGGTAGGACCATGGCATGGGATTCGCACAATGGCCAGTAGCTCCAAATTGTGGACATGTCTGCTTCCCATCTGGACTCCAAACTCGAAAGAAAGTTTTGCCCTCAATATCTAAGCTCAGATTTGGAGAATGGTTCCTATCTTGACTAACTGTATCACACAGCCTCACAGTGACCATCCAGGTGACTGTTTATTGCCCATCCATGTTTGCCTGCAGAAAGTGGTGGGCCTTCTCCATGAAATGCTGCAGTCCTAGGGAATGCTAGGGTTTTGACACAGTGGTGATGAAGAACTGAAGGTCATGGATGAAACAACTCTGAAGATTTCCTGCAGTATTGTCCTGAGGCAATCCTGTTGATTGGCTTGCAATAATCATGACTATCTTTCTTTGTGAGGTATGACTCCAACCACTGGAATGATTTTCCACTAAGTTCTCACTTACTTCATTTTTACATGGGCTCCTTGGTGCCACACCCAGCTAAATGCTGTTCTTGATGTCGAAGGATAGTCACCCTATTTTTCCTCCGGGATGTCCATGCCTCAATTAACTTGCTTTCCCAATTTTAGTTAATCAGCAAATGGCTTCATTTTGCAGGGTATTGCCAAAGAGCCAGGTGGATATATTGTTTCCTGTACTATAGTTGAACCATTTTGTTGAACCTTATTAAGCTTTATACACTTAATCACAGCAGATGACAGCAGTATTAAATAGCATTGTGAGTTTAGCCAACATCCTTTCTTACTGACCACATTGGCTTTTGTTGCCCATGGATAAGGCCAAATTTGTAGCTTTTATTTGCAAAGCTTCTTCCTGTTGTTCACGCCCTAGACAAATATCAGAAACTTATAATCAAAAGACAAAAATAGCTTGTGTTGCAGCACCATGTGAAATAGCTCAGCTATGAGTCACATCAAGTATGATGGGTATAAATGGAAATTTTTGTGGATGAGCGATCATGCTTTTTTTGGCTCAATGTTTCATATCTTTCATGATTTAAACATAATGGCTGGATAATCAAACAATGAAATTACACAATTAGTAATGCTAGTAATGAAGATACTGATGCCTCCCCATCCACAGAGCCAGGTTCAGGTGGCAGTAGAAAGTGGAAATCACAAACTACGGCACTGCCACTAAACGTGCCAAAATTAATCTGACAACAAAGAAAACGGAAGCAAAAAAGATTAGATAATGCCTGCCTTGACAGAGACCATACAAATGTTGGGAGTTGTAGACAGGCAGTGTTCAAAACAAACAGCAAAGTTCAAAGTCAGCTTGAATTCAAAACAAGGATATATGTTCTGAATTGTACTCTACAGGAAGAGAGGAAGACAGGAGTATGATGCACTATTGATTAAAAGTGATGAGAAAAGTCAGATTTTGAAAATACAGGAATATACAAGTTACTGAAAATTATCTAACATCTCATCTAAATCTAGCAAATAATCAATTTTTCATTTATCGTGCCATGTATCTAAATGCTAAATAGTACATCACCAGTTGGACTTTTCCTGCAGTTTACAGTAAAGCTATCTGCTGTGATATTGAATTTTTTTTATAAATATAGATTCATTTAGATTACATTCAGGTGTTTTCATACTGAGTTACCACTCAGATCCAAATAACATCATTTGATTTCAGTTTGTTAACTATCTAAAATCTAAGCTAACACTTCACTGCAGTACTGAGGAAATGCAGTTTAGGTGAAAATAATGTTCTTTGGGAGAGACATTAAACCAAGATCCTGCCAGCTTCTTTTGACTGATAACGATCGATCCTGTGACAGTATTTCGAAGGAAGTGTTCTCCTGATGTTTTGACTAATATTCTTCCCTAGAAACACCGCCAGAAACAAGGGATGCGATTCTTCCATCAATGCAATGGGCCAGGAAACATCAGTGGAGGCCATTTAGTGGGCATCCCTCTGGGTGCCACAGCCTCCAACCATGTCTGACTCTAGGTTTTTCAGAGTAATTAGCTCCGTGCTAGGAATCGGTGCAGAGCTGATTTAAATATTTAAATCAGCATGAACAATTTCATTAGTGGGCACGGAACTGAAATCTCTGGGCTCGCTGCTGTCAAGACCCTCCCCCCCACCAGGAGTGGTTCATTCCAGCAGGATTTATTCCTTCTCCACCCTAACGGGGAACAGACAGCCAACCCTGCTGGAGGGAACAGAGGCCATGGAGGCCCCTCCAGGAGGTCAGGGGTAAAGGAGGGTGTCTCCTGGGCAGTGTCAGCTCAGTAATACCAGCCTGGCCCTGTGGCAATGCCCAAGAGGCACATTGGAACTGCCCACTGGTCATTGGGCAGTGCCAAGGAGGGAGTGGGAATAGAAGGGTGGGCAGGGCTTTTATAGGAGGGCCAATTGGCAGGGGTGGGGGTGTCCCACTGCCTCTCTGCATAGGAATCAGTGGCAGAGGGAGGCAAGGGCATGTTTGGGACTGACCATCCAGTTTGGGTAGATGACTCAGGGCTGCTGGGGGAGTCAGGGCCTCCGGAGGTGGGTTGTGTCAGAACTGGTGGTGGGGGGGAGTGACAACAGTTCTTGCCCAGAGAGGCCCAGGAGGCCAGTGGGTGGGGGTTTGGAAGAGCAGTGATGGGGAGTCACTGGGCTGGCCAGTGATCGGGAGGCTGGCAATGTGGAGCCACTACACATAGCTAATCTTGGCGCTGACGGATTGGCAGATGTACAGTGGCCCTCTCAGCATTGTGCTTCTGGCCTCTCCAGCGGGAATACGCCCTGCCCACTAATCTTCAGTGTGAATCTCGCTAGGGCAGTCTGCAGTGCTCAGAATGTGGGAGATTAATTTTGAAAATCCCACCAAAATAATCGGCGGGAGTTACTCCAGTCTTCACGCGAATTTGGCTCTTAGAATTTTATTGGAAGAATCACCCCCAAGATGATTAACCAATCATCTCCCCAGCAATTACAGGCGGGTCAGTATAACATAAAGCTTCCAGAAACAATTGGGATAGAATTCGTAGTCAAATGGAAAAATGTTGTTCGATTAGGAAGAGCTAGCATGGATTTCTAAGGGGAAAATTGTTGTTTAACTAACTTGCTGGATAACAGAAAGGGTGGATGAGGGTAATGTTGTTGATCTGGTATACTTGGACACTCAGAAGGCAATTGATACAGTGCCACATAACAGACTTGTGAGAAAGTTATTGCTCATGGAATTAAAGGGACAATAGCAACATGGATACCAAATTGGCTGAATAATAGAAAGCAGAGTGTAATGGCCAATGGACAGTCTTAGCCTGGAGGAAGGTTTGTAGTGGTGTCCCCTAGGGCCTGGTACTGAGACCCTTGTTTTTCCTGATATATACTGGTGATCTAGATCTTGGTGTGCAGGGACAATTTCAAAGTCTGCAGATGACACAAAACTCGGAAGTATTGTAGTGTTGTGAACTGTGAAGTGGACAGTGTAGAACTTTAAAAGGGTGTAGACAAGTTGGTGAAGTAGACAGATAGGTGGCAGATAAAGTGTGAGGTGTTGCATTTTGGTAGAAAAAAATGGAGAGACAATGTAAAATAAGAAGTAAAATTCTTAATTGGTTGCAGAAGCAGAGGGACCTGGGTGTATATGTGTGCATAGATCATTGGAGGTGACAGTTTAGGTGGAGAGAGCAGTTAATAAGGCATATAGTATTCTAAGCTTTATTCATATGAGCAAGGAGATTATGCTGAATTTATACAAGACACTAATTAGACCTCAGCTGGAATATTGTATACAGTTCTGGGCACCACACTGTTGGAAGGATGTGAACACACTGGAAACAGTGTAGAAGAATGGTGCCAGGGATTAGAAAATTCAGTTATGAGGATAGATTAGTGAGGTTGGAACTGTTCTTCTTGGAGAGAAGAAGGCTAAGCGGAAATTTGACAGAGACGTTTAAAATCAAGAGGGGGCTGGACAGAGTAGATAGGGAGAAACTGTTCCCACTTAGAAAAGGATCAAGAACGAAAGAGCACAGATTTAAAGTGATTTGCTAAAGAAGCAAATGTGGTGCGAGAATAAACTTTTTCACTTAATAAGTTGTTCAGGTCTGCTTGAAAGTGTGGTGAAGGCAAGGTCAGTGAAGCATTCAAGAGGGCATTAGATAATTACTTGAATAGAAATAATATGCAGGGGTACAGTGAAAAGGTAGAGGGATGGCACGGAGTCGTGATGCTTGTTTGGAGAGTCAGTGCAGACATGATGGGTCAAATGGCCTCCTTCTGCACTGTAAAAGTTCTGTGATTCTGTGATTATTATTTGTGGGATCTCACGGAGTGTCCATATAGTTTACATAGTACATTTTTAAGTAACTCATTGTCAACTATTTTGGGATTTTTCTGTGATTTGATATGGCTCCCTCTCTGTCTACTTACTGTATTCAAAATAATAATCAATCTGAAGACAAAATAACTTGGGGTATGATATGGGGTCAACCACAAATTTCTGGGTGAGGGATGTTCAGCAGGTTGCTTCCTGCATGGCCTATACTGTGTAATTAAAGTTTACACAGTCCTCTGTGCACCCAATCACATTGAGTCAACAGCCTCATGATATTAGTGATGCAATGCCAGGACACCAAACTGAATTAATACATGTACCGACAACCTCTTTGTGAAACAATCCTGAAACAGCAAACATAACAAAGCAAGATAAGTCCCGTTCTGCTGCAATTTAAAGGGTAACACAACAAGTTGCAGCTGAGGGTCTTTTCACTTAGCTTTGTGAAGGTAAACATAAGAACATAAGAAATAGGAGCAGGAGTAGGCCATCTAGCCTTCAGTAAGATCATGGCTGATCTGAAAGTGGTTCAGTTCTGCTTACCCGCTTGTTCCCCATCACCCTTAATTCCCTTATCGATCAGAAATCCATCTACCTGTGACTTAAACATATTCAACGAGGTAACTTCCACCGCTTCAATGGGCAGAGAATTCCAGAGATTCACTACTCTCTGAGAGAATAAGTTCCTCCTCAACTCTGTTCTAAACTGACCACCGCCCCCCTCCCCCACCCCCCATTTATTTTGAGGCTGTGTCCTCTAGTTCTTGTTTCCTTTCTAAGTGGAAAGAATCTCTCTGCCTCTACCTTATCTAGCCCCTTCATTGTCTTATATGTCTTGAAAAGATCACCCCTCAGCCTTCTAAACTCCAACAAGTACAGGCCCAATCTACTCAATCTCTCCTCATAAGTTAACCCCCTCATCTCCGGTATCAACCTGGCGAACCTTCCCTGTACTCCCTCCAAGGCCAATATATCCTTTCACAAATAAGGGGACCAAAATTGCACTCAGTATTCTAGTTGCGGCCTCACCAGTACCTTGTAGAATTGCAGCAAGACCTCCCTGCTTTTATATTCCATCCCCCCCACGATAAAGGCCAACATTTCATTTGCCTTCTTGATCACCGGCTGCACCTGCAGACTGAGTTTTTGCGATTCATGCACAAGGATCCCCAGGTCCCTCTGCATAGCAGCATTTTGTAATTTTTCACCATTTAAATAATAGTCCATTTTACTATTATTCCTTCCAAAGTGGATAACCTCACACTTGCCAACGTCATACTCCATCTGCTAGATCCTTGCCCACTCACTGAACCTATCCAAATCTCTCTGCAGACTTTCCGCGTCCTCCACACAATTCGCTTTCCCATTCATCTTTGTGTCGTCAGCAAAGCTTGTGGAAACACTGTGACAGGTTTCTGGAGCAATTTGAATGTTTTTGCTGCACACAGGAAGGAAGGGAAGACCATTGCTTTAAATCAGAATGGGGCAGCTATTATGGTATCACTCTGCAACATGAGCAGAGGTGAAACTGGGAAGTGAAGGCTGAGAGGGGAACTTCTGTGAGGAGAAAGGAAGAGGTGAGTTCCCCATAGAAGACAGTACAACAAAGGGTATTCTGGGAGCACCATTCCAATTTAGCCATGAGCCAAGAGCAGTGATTGAGGAGGTAAAGATTTAAAAGGGAGGGTGTCATGGAGTTGTGCCATCTTCTGCACACCAATCTGGTGCTTAAAGCAGAAAGAGGATGGCCCTCACAATGGTAGTGAAGGTCACAGTTGCCTTTACTATCTAGCAGATGACATTAGCAGCATCTTGTAATTCGCTTTGCACAGATGCATGGGTTTGACTGGGGGGCAAGGGGGGTGGCATCCACATACAGTCTGCAAAAAGAGAGGGGACTTTATCCTCTTCTTTCTGAGGAGGGAAAACCATGATGAAAGGGCTTGTGGATTTGCCAGAATAGTGGACTTCCTTATGATGCAAAGTGCCATTAACATAAAGTGCCTGCAAGCACCCCATCAAAGCAAGCTGCAGGTTCCTCACATCGCCTGGCAGTGATACAATAAGCTCAACCTCTCTGAATTTGCAGTTCATGTATCACACAAAGAAATTCATCTCAGTTACAGTCCACTATTCTGGCTACACCCATCTTGTTTTTATCCTGTGTCAATCCACTAGCTTCAGACTTCTGTGGCACACCACAGGGTGGGTGCTTGGTGACAAGGGATACTCCTCCACACATAGCTCTTGATCCCTTTCCAGTACGATGTTGCGCAAGGCTTTTTTTTGGTCACTGGTCTCCTTAAGCTGCTTAGATTGCTTAGGAGAATCTCTGCAGTACAAAACTGTTTGTGGTGCTGTGTTTTAACCAACATTGCCATCCTGAGGGCCCATCCACTACCACATGAGATCCAGAGGTTTCCTCTTGAGGAGGAGTAATAGGCAGCAGGAAGACCACATTCACCAGGTCAACTGGACAAAGCAAGACGCAGTGTATTATGAAGCTTGGCTTCAGTTTTTCCACCCTAACATGGATACACCATTCTCCAATTGTTCATCTGTAACAGAATTGTTATTAAAAAGTACCAATATCATTCAATTTGGCTATGAGATTGTATTTGATTACTAAGACAATCTAGCAAATTGTTTACTATTTCTAGTCAGTGGGAAGCATCTATGTTAACTCCTAAGCGTCCTATAAAGGAATTATTTCAGATCCTTTTTAAATTTGTGTGAACATTCCTTTAAATCCCAACATAGAAGTATGACATCTTTTTTGACATCTCTTTTACAGAAAACAAGTTTTAAAAATCCAATCCCAAAATGTGACATCAATATACAAGTAGAAATAAGTGAAATAAATAAAAGTAGCACATTTATTTTAGATTGTTGTTTCTCTTTCTGCACCTAGTGGTGCACGAGGCAGACTTCCATCTGTTACCCTAGCAAGGTCTTTCCTGGAACAGGTAGCTAATCTGTCGCCAGAGTCTCGTAGCTTGAAAAATGGCACTCTGCATCAAATGCAGCAGAACAGGAGCCTTTCCCACTCTTACCACCTGCCATTGCTGTGTTTTGAAAGAATTTTGGAGGTTGATATGACTTGAACCCAGAGCTTCTGGTTCAGAGGCAGGGATGCTACCCATTGTGCCACAAGGCCTCCCAGTTTTTTAGGTGACCCTCTTTAAGTTGTGAAAACAAACTGAGATTGAATATTCAGTGTTTAATTTCTCGGGGCATCTGAACTGTGGAACAGGATTATAGAGATGACATTCAGGGCAAAATCCTTGGGGCAGATTTTGCTGTCCTGATGCTGGGAAAACCACATTGGCTGGCAAATTTACATTTACAATGTCTCCCAATTCTAAATAAAATTGGGAGACATTGTAAATTTAAATTTGCCAAGCATTTCCCACCAGGGTTAGATAATAAGGTTTTTATAAAAGGCCCTTGAATATGTTTGGTCTGTTTTTAGGAGTTGCTGGAAGAAATAGTGAAATGAGTCCAATAAAATTTAGACCTTCTTTTGTGTTAAGTGTATAACATCTCTGTGACAGGTTTCCATCTCATAAGGTGATGGCTTGAACTGTGGTGGTCATCATTTGATGTGGCTCAGGACCCCCTACTCTAGCATGACAGATTTTGTCACATTTGCTGCAAGGAAGGCATTAGTCTGAGGAGGTGCATGATTCACTGTCCTGTTTTCTCTGGATGTTCTTCTCATCCAGCTGAACTATTCATTTCTGTTCACTTCATCCAATACCTCTCTGAATCATCAGCCTCCATGGCCATGGACATCATTGACTGTCTCCCAGTTTCAGGGGCAATATCGCCATCTTCATATCTCACTTACTGGTGTGGAGGTAGTGGAGATATGGATGCCTATGAGGTTATGACCCAGTGAACAGATTACTATATGAAGATCTTTGGGCCTTTATCCATCCTTTCAACATGGCTAAGACAGGGCAGGCAATAAGTGTGTGTTGATGAAATTTACACACTCCAAGACCTCAATGTTTGTCTTTGTCCTGACTTTGTCCTGCCAAGAGATGTTGAGGAAATGTCAGGGACAATGAAGGTGGGAACTGTTCAGCATTTTCTCCTGCCTGGTATATGTTGTCCAAGCCTCACCAATGTAAAGGAATACTCTGAGGGTATAATTTAGACAGACTTGTTTTCAGTGAGGTTGCTATTGTTCCAGACTCTCTTACTCAGCTCGGACATAACCACTGCAGGTTTTGAAATGCATGCATTGATTTCAGCATCAATAATAGATTACTGGGAATTGTGGAGCCTTGTTATGTGAAGCTATCAACATCTTCCAGTGTCAAATTGTCAGTGCTGATAGATGGTAATATGGCAACATACTGGACCATGACATTTGTCTTCCTGATGCTGTTGGTCAAACCAAACTCTTTACAGGCGTTGGAGAGTCTGTCACTTGTTGCTGAAGCTGTTCATCAATATAGAATGCTAGTGCATTGCCATCAGAGTAAAGAAACTCACTGACAAGAACTTGGCATCTTGGATCTCAGGTAAATATGGCTGAACAGCTTTCAGCCAGTTCTGATATTTTTTAAATTAACTTATGGGATGTAGTTGTCACTGGCTAGGCCAACATTTATTGCCCATACCTAGTTGCTCTTAAGAAGGTGGTGGTGATCTGCCTTCATGAACTGCGGTTAGAAGTCTCACAACACCAGGTTAAAGTCCAACAGGTTTATTTGATAGCAAAAGCCACTAGTTTTCGGAGCACTGCTCCTTCATCAGGTAAGTGGGAGTTCTGTTCACAAACAAGGGATATAAAGAAACAAACTCAAATTACAAAATAATAATTGGAATGCAAGTCTTTACAGGTAACCAAGTGTTAAAGGTACAGACAACGTGAGTAGAGCGTTAAGCACCAGTTAAAGAGAGGTGTATTGTCTCCAGACAGGACAGTTAGCGAGATTTTACAAGCCCAGGCAAGTCGTGGGGTTACAGAGAGCGGGACATAAACCCAAGATCCCTGTTCATGACACACAATAACACAGAGTCACTGAGCAGAAACTGATAGCCAAGTTCCGCACACATGAGGTCGGCCTCAACTGCGATAAAGGAACAGTGATATACTTCCAAGTCAGGAAGGTAAGTGGCTTGGAGGGAAACTTTCAAGGGGGGGGTGTTCAGATAGCAGCAATTATGGGATTGGGAGGTGCTGCTTAAGGAGACTTCATAGCTGTAGTGCATCTTGTAGATGATACACACTGCTGCCACTGTTTGCCAGTGGTGGAGGGAGTGAATATTTGCAAAAGGGGTGCCAATCAAGAAGACTGCTTTGTGCTGGATGATATCAAGCTTCTTGAGCGTTATTGGAGCTGTACTCATCCATGCAAATGGAGAGTATTCCATCACACTCCTGACTTGTGCCGTGCAGATGGTGGACTGGCTTTGGGGAGTCAGGTGGTGAGTTACTCACCACAGGATTTCTAGCGTCTGGCATGCTCTTGTAGCCGTAGTATTTGTATGGCTGGTCCATTTCAGTTTCTGTTCAATGGTAACCAACCAGGATGTTGATAGTAGGGGAGTCAGCAATGGTAATGCTGTTGAATGTCAAGCAGCAATGGTTCGAGATTCTCTTGTTGAAGATGGTCATTACACTTGGTGCGAATGCTACTTGCCACTTTTCAGCCCAAGCCTGGATATTGTCCAGGTCTTGTTGTTTTTCGACATAGTACATGGATGACCTGAAGGCATATGAAAGCAGCAAAGAGAACAATATGTCAAAGTGTGTAAATGCCCAAACTCAATCCTGTTTGACTGAAGATCTCAAAGGATTGTGATATAGCCCTGTCAGAGCTCACCTGACTCATCTTGTTATCATGGAAAGAGGAAATCGCATTGAACAGCTTTGGTGAACAGCAGCCTCTGCTCACATGGTCAAATGCATTTGTGAGATCGATAAAGGCAATATTCAGTATGTATTGAAAATATAAATCATGTTTAGGCCTAATGGCCTTCTTTTGTCTTAGACGAATGGCAGAACTTAACATTTATTCATGCTTTGTTTGTTTACTCCTATTCGAACTCAGTAGGCTACCTATATAGCTACTGAAAAATGTTCAATGAATGATCAAACTGCAGTAGGTTGCAAAAGTGTTGAGGTTTGCAATTTAAGCACTTGCCTTCATAGCAAATAAAATTTAATAAGATGTTATTTTACTATTTAAATTCCAGTCTATACAAAATAAAACATCTTGCACTACAGGCGTGCATGAATAAAAAATATGTTTAGGAGGAGTCATAATTTATTTGGTATTTAGAAAAACAACTCAGAATATCCGTTTGGTAAATGAACAACGGGAGGATAATGAAGAATAATTAATCAGTCTGAAGATATGAAATAATTCAATTCTGAGATGATATCACAGTATATGTTGTGACTAGACTAAGATCTATTAAATAGAAAGATCATAGGCCCTGGTGCTTCTTTTTTTGCAAGCCACTTATTTCAGTCACCAGCACCCCCCACCCCCCCACCCTCCTTCATCAACACCCACCCATCCCACCCCCATTCTTCAGGTTCCCAGAATTGGAAACCAGAGTCATAATGGGGTTGAACTGTTCCTTATAGATTTAACAAAGCTTCTTGGCTTTTGTATTGTATGTCTCTATCTATAAAGCCCATTGAGCGCTTAGGGTTTAGTATGTACTCCTTACAACCACAGCTTTGTCAGACAATTACTTACATGTTACTCATTAATCTTATGCAACCAGTCCTGTTTCTCTGAACCTGGCCTTATGCAAAGTCCAGACAGCAACATCCAAAAAGTTAGTACCTCAAGCATTGCAAACAACAATCATATGTCCAAGTGAGAATATCTTGAATTAATAGCAACATTATTTATTTGCTTATGAGTGCTAGTTTAATTTCCAAGTTTAAAAATGGCAAAATATTCGAGTAAATTAGCACCAACCAACTCGCTTGCAATAATGTGTTATTTTTATCCACATAAAGGAGGCTTTGTTAATAGAAAAATTATACTTTTCATTGAATAAATACTTTCTCTTTTTGAATTGAAGCTAACCACACTTACAAATGTCCAACACAGTGCTTATAATACAAAAGTAAAATACTGCTGGTGCTGAAAATCTGAAATATACATAGAAAACACTGAAATAGTCAGCATTCTCAGTAGCATTTGTGGAGAGAGAAAAACAGAGGCAGTGTTTTTCTGGCCCTTTCAGCTGTGAGAAATTCAGCAGCCTAGCCAAATGCCTGTTGGAGGAGCTGGATAATCCCAGTGGCAGGCAGGGCCAGAAATTCCCACCCAGAGTCAATGCTTCAGGTCATAATCTGCATTCTAGTCCTTTTGAAGGGTCACTAATCTCTATTTCTTCTGCACTGGGGCCACCAGACGTGTTGAGCATTTCCAACATTTAAGAGCAAAAATAATCCCTTTTACCATCCCTCCAAAAGGCAATCAGACTTCTTGAGAGCCTCTCATTTCCCTTCAACAAGAAACTCAGCAGCAACTGTTTGAAATTTGGTTTGGCACAATATTCATCAGGAATTTAAAATTTGGTTCCATATGAAGAAAACGTAAATAACATTAATATCAAAGCAATAAATTGATGATATTTTTTAAAAATTAATAATTAATAAAAATTATTATTAAAAAGTCCATGCAGCAGAGATAACTAATAAAGACCTTTTTTGCTTAAGGAGCAGAGCTAGGGAGAGACAGAAAGGTCCTGTCCAGGTCACCATGGAAATGGGAGGAGGCCGGGACTGAGCTAAGGATTTGGATTTAACCAACATGACCTTGCATTTACTCCTGGTAACACACACATTGAGCTGACCTTGGCAGAATTCATACAAAAGTGAATTTGGATGCCTTTCAGCCTGGGTTTTCCTCCTCTGCTGACCCGATGTGTGGATAGGTTTTTGGAGAGGGACGAGGTGGAGGGTGTGGGTGTCCCTGCACAGTTTGTGCATCTGCGTGCATATGTGTGTGTGTGTGAGTTGAGTGGGTAGTTGGGGATGTGGGGGGTTGTTGGGAAAGGTTGTGGGATGTAGTCGGGGGAGGGGGGTCCACTGGGAGGGTCTGGGGTGGGGTGGCACGGAGGCACATTGGTTAGCACTGCTGCCTCACAGCATCAGGAACCTGGGTTCCATTCCCAGCTTGGGTCACTGTCTGTGCGAAGTTTGCACATTCTCTCTGTGTCTGTGTGGGTTTCCTCCAGGTGCTTGGGTTTCCTCCCACAATCCAAAGATATGTAGGGTAAGTGGATTGGCCATGCTAAATTTTCCCTCAGTGTACCTGAATAGACACCAGAGTGTGGCAACTAGGGGATTTTCACAGTACGTTACAGTGTTAATGTAAGTGTGCTTGTGACTTTACTTTGGAGTTCAGTGCCCCCAACATTGTGATTGAATGAGTTGATTACCAAGCCACAAATCCTTCCACTGCATCTATGGCAGGCGATAAGGACAGGAGAGTCTCCTCATCAGCCCGGATCATGTGCGAACTGCAGTGCAACAGCCTCCCCATGTTAAAAGACTCCACATGCACGTTCTTGTTACAGGATTTACTCCATGGAAGGCATCCTGCTTGCTTTGAGGCATTGGAAATAGTTTTAATACTTCTAAAATTTCCTGGGTAGCTATTCTGCTAGGAAAGTCCAAACCATCTAAGTTTTGGATGGTTCCAAGAGCAGGATAATTGCCCATCAGAAGTTTAAACTTCCCGGACAATTTCCATGTAGTCCTTGCAAGGGACTTCTAGGGAATCCCACTGCACATCTTTTGGGGTACCACTGGGGACAATCTGATAGGGAATGTAAGATCTGGGCCTGTATATTACATCAAAGCAACTACTCTATGATGTTCACTGAACTCGCAATCTCTATCCTCTGTAGATTTCAGCTTATCTGAAACTGCAACACAAGCGTTCTCAAAGCATTTGAGCTCCTGCTCAGCCCACTTTTGGTAGTCCCTCAAAGCAAGCAGGACGCCTTCCTTGGAGTAAATCCTGTGACAAGAACGTGTGTGTGGAGTCTTTTAACATGGGGAGGCTGTTGCACTGCAGCTGACACGTGATCCGGGCTGACGAGGAGATCCTCTTCCCCTTATCACCTGCCATAGATGCAGTGGAAGCATTTGTAGCTTGGTAATCAACTCATTTAGTCACAATGTTGGGGGTTTACTATAGGCCTCCGAACAGCTAATAGGAGATGGATGTATGGGCAGATTTTGGCATGGTGTAAAAGTAACAGAGTTGTTATGATGGGAGATTTTAACTTCCCGTATATTGACTGGGTTTCACTTAGTGCTAGGGACATGGATGAGGCAGAGTTTGTAAGGAGCATGCAGGAGGGCTTCTTGAAACAGTATGTAGGTAGTCCAATTAGAGAAAGGGCCGTACTGGACCAGATATTGGGGAATGAGCCCAGCCAGGTGGTTGACTTTTCAGTAGGGGAGCAGTTCAGGAACAGCGACAACAATTCAGTAAGCTTTAAGGTACTGATGGATAAAGATAAGTGTAGTCCTCAGGTGAAGGTGCGAAATTGGGGGAAGGCTAATTACAGCAATATTAGACAGGAACTGAAGTATGTAGATTGGGGGCAGATGTTTGAATGCTAATCAATACCTGGCATATGGGAAGCTTTCAAGTATAAGTTGATAAGAATTTAGGACTGGCATGTTCCTGTAAGGATGAAGGATAAATATGGCAAGTTTTGGGAATCTTGGATAATGAGAGATATTGTGAGCCTAGTCAAAAAGGAAAAGGAAGCATTTGTCAAGGCTAGGAGGCTGGGAACACACAAAGCAAGTGTGGAATACAAGGAAAATAGAAAGAAACTTAAGCAAAGAGTAAGGAGGGCTAAAAGTGGTCACAAAAAGTCATTGGGATTAAGGAAAATCCTAAGGCTTTTTTTTACATATGTAAAAAGCAAGAGGCAGTCAAGGAGAGGGTTGGCTCACTCAAGGACAGGGGAGGGAATCAATGCGTGGAGCCAAAGGAAATGAGTGAGGTATTAAATGAGTACTTTGCGTTAGTGTTCATCAAAGAGAAGGACTTGGTGAATGATGAGTCTGGGAAGGGGTGTGTGGATAGTTTAGTGAGATCAAAAAGGAGGAGGTATTGGGGTTCTTGAGAAACATTAAGGCAGAGAATTCTCCAGGGCCTGATGGAATATACTCCAAAATATATAAGAGGCAAGAGAGGAAATTGTTGGGGCCTTGAGAGAAATCTTTGTAACCTCACTGGCTACGGCAGATGTCCCAGAGGATTGGAGAATAGCCAACGTTGTTCCTTTGTTTAAGAAAGATAGCAAGAATAATCCAGGTAATTACAGGCCGGTGAGCTTTACGTCAGTGGTAGGGAAATTATTGGAGAGGATTCTTCAAGACAGGATTTACTCCCACTTGGAAATAAGTGGATGTATTAGTGAGAGGCAACATGGTCTTGTGAAAGGGAGGTTGTGTACCACTAGCTTGATCAGGTTTTTTGAGGAAGTGACGAAAGTGATTGACAAGGGTAGGGCAGCAGATGTTGTCTACATGGACTTCAGTAAAACCTTTGACAAGGTCCCTCATGCCAGATTGGTACAGAAGTGAAGTCGCATAGGATCAGAGGTGAGCTGGCAAAATGGATACAGAATTGGTTCAGTCATAAAGGACAGAGGGTAGGAGTAGAAGGGTGTGTTTCTGAATGGAGGGCTATGACAAGCATGATGCTCAGGGATCAGTGTTGGGACCTTTGCTGTTTGTAATATATATATAAATGATTTGGAGGAAAATGTAACAAGTTTAATTAGTAAGTTTGCAGATGACACAAAGGTTGGTGGAATTGCAGATAGCGATAGGGACCGTCAGAGCATACAGCAGGATATAGATCGGTTAGAGATTTAGGCAGAGAAATGGCAGATGGAGTTTTCTAATACATTTGGGAAATATACAGTAAATGGCAGAACGCTTAAGAGTATTGATGGGCAGAGGGATCTAGGTGTACAGGTATACAGGTCACGAAAAGTGGCAACGCAGGTGGAGAAGACAGTTAAGAAGGCATAAGGCGTGCATGCCTTCATAAGCTGGGGTATTGAGTTTAAAAATTGCTGAGTCATGTTGCAGCTTTATAGAACCTTAGGTAGACCACACTTGGAATATAGTGTTCAATTCTGGTCATCACACTACCAGAAGGACATGGAGGCTTTAGAGAGGGTACAGAAAAGATTTACCAGGATGTTGCCTGGTATGGAGGACATTAGCTATGAGGAAGGGTTTGAGAAATGTGGTTTGTTCTAACTTGAACAACGGAGGTTGAGGGAGTCCTGATAGAAGTCTACAAGATTATGAGGGGCATGGACTGAGTGGATAGTCAGAAACTTTTTCCCAGGGTGGAAGAGTCAATTACTAGGGGCATAGGTTTAAGGTGTGAGGGGCAAGGTTTAAAGGAGATGTACGAGGCAAGTTTTTTTACACTAGAGGGTGGCGGGTGCCTGGAACTAGCTGCCGGGCAAGGTAGTAGAAAAGATACGATAGTGACTTTCAAGGGACGTCTTGACAAATATGTGAATAGGATGGGAATGGAGGGATATGGTCCCCAGAAGAGGAGGGGATTTTAGTTCTGATGGCAGCATGGGCGGTGCAGGCTTGGAGGGCTGAAGGGCTTGTTCCTGTGCTGTAATTTGCTTTGTTCTTTGTTAGCCACATTATGACCGTACCTTCCGTGGCCAAGTACCTGTAGTGTGACTTTAACTCAGAGCTTCTGGCTCAGGTTAGGAACGCTACCACTCTGCCACAAGATCTGCTTTCTGAGTGTCAAGGTTTGACTTATGAAACCGCCTCCTTAAATGCCTACACTTCTCTTTGTACTTTCCTTTAACTTCTTCATTAAAATTTACTTCTGAGAAAACTTTTGGTCAGCCTTTCTAATCTCTCCTTTGGCTCAGAATGTTTTTTTCTAACAACTCTGTGAAGAATCTTGGGATATTTTCTGCATCTTCAGGAATATACCTTGTTATAATGAGGAATATACTGTAGTATAATGAGCTTTTGTTATTACACTAGTAACACATAGGCATAAAGTTAAAATGTCACAAAGCTCATCACCATTGGTATCAAAAACTGACAGTAGAAATGAAAGAAATACAAAAACTACAGTTGGAAGAAAAAATGTAATTGTTTGCAATGAATTGAATTAATTAATGTGAAAGGATACTTACAGAAACTGTTCCACGTGATTTATGGTATGGCTGCTTTGTCAAGAAATCATTGCCTAAGTCAAGCAAAGTTGTATTGGCTTTTTTTGAGGATGAAGGAATGGAACTACCAACCATAGAAAATTGGGCTCATTTGTTGGAGTTCTGGCATGACCCATTCGAAGAACCAAATAATTTCAGAGTGAGTCGCTGATGATATGGTGAAATATGATTGACCTATTGCGACAAGATTTTTTTAACTCAGCAAAGCATCATGGATTTATTTCAATCTATTTGCTGATTCTCAAAAAACCTTAAGGAATTTAAAACAAAATGCTTCAGCTGTTTTATAAATTCATTGGAAAGTATTTCTGTTCTAATGGAATGTTCATTTTTAGACAAAAAGGGAAGCTCACAGGAGAACATCACATAATATTAGTGACGTAACATGGAAGAAGAACTTAGGCCCAGATTTTCCTGTCAAAATAGCAATGAGGCTAATGGAACGGCAGAGTTTCATGTTACACTATTCCATGATTAGCATCACGAAAATGGCATCTTGCTGTTTGGGTCATCATGAAAATGCATTGAATGGTGTGAGGGTGTTGTGTATGCATGCAAATTCACCACACAAAGTGAAGTCCCTCTTGCTCCTTGCAGTCCTTGTACCCTTTAACAATATGATGTGTTAATTACAGTCAGTCACAGAAAATTAACTATTACATGTCAACACTTCCACACCAGTGATTCTGATATTTCGTCCTTTTACCACAGCTAAGGACTCTGCTCCATTGTGATTTACAGGGCATTCTACCATGCCTATTCCATTTCTAGCACTTCTGCTCTCACTCCTCCCCCTCACTCTCAGAACCACAATGGATTCCTTTAGACCTCACTTTTCAAGCAAACAGCCTTTTCATTCAATAGGTCCTCTACCTTTTATGTCATCTCTATGATGCTAGACCAAACACATTTTCCCTTCTACTTCCAGCATTCAGAAGGCTCAATTTCCTCAATGACATCCTCGCCTACTTGTCATTTACTTAAGCCCCCATCTCTTTCCATGGCACCTTCCTATTCAAGTGCAGGAGACGTAACACTTGTTTTTTCACATCAACCCATCCTACCAGTCAGAGCCCCAAGCACTCCTTCCATGTAGATTATTTGAACTTCATTAATTCAGTGTGCTCTATTTGTTACACACAGTGAAGGCTCCTCCACTTTTGGTATGACTGCATTGTGGAACACCTCTTTTCCACCTACAAGCATGACCCTGAGCATCTGGTCACCTTTCATTTTAATTCTCTGTCTTACTCTGCACGTCTCTGGCATTGTTCCAGTAAACCTCAATATAAGATCAAAGCACCTCAACTTTCAGTTAGGAACTTTGCAACCTTCTGGACTCAGCAAGTCAAATAACTTCAGATCATAATTGCTGCTCTAATTTTTCAAATGGTAGGCTATTGGAAATTATTCTGCTATTTCTATTTCCACCTTCTCCAGAACCATAATTTGCTTCTTTACTTGTCACATTACCAACACCTTTGGTCATTTAGTCACTCCTACTTTCCAGCCTATCACGAACTTTGTTTGTTCTTTCCTCTCTCCTCCCTTCCTCTTTGTTTTTTCCTTGCCGCTATACTTGCTCAAAATCTGTTACATCCCTAATTTATTGAGCTGTTGACTTAGTCACTTGAGTTATTGACCTGGTTAGAAAATTGGTTGAGGTAACAGAGAGGAGAGAAAATGGGCAGGGGCATTAACAGGTAGGATGTGACTAGTGGTATCCCACAAGATTCCATGTTGAGGCCACAGTTATTCACCCCATTTACTGATGACTTAGATGATAGGATAGAAAACAACATATTTGTCCATATAAGTTTGCCGATGACACAAAGATAGGCAGTATTGTAAGTAGTGTTGATTAAAGTATTAAATTATAAAGAGATGTTAATAGATTACTTGAATGACTAGAATTGTGGTAAATGTATTTCAGTCTAGATAAACGTGAAGTATTCCAGAATACTTCACATTTATCTAAAAGTGAGTGCTGTCTAAAGGGGAGAAAGTTAGAAACAGCAGAGATCCAGGGCTGGAATTTCACTCTTAAAGAGGATTGTGAGAATTAGGAAAATTTCTGCCTTGGCCCAGCTCCTTGGGAAACAGTATCTGCAAAGTTGGGATTTTATATCTGGGCATTGGGTGCGGGCTGCAGTTAAGCCAGCCAATCCAGGAAAAAGTTCGGAGACAACCACAGAGATTGTCAGGTGCAGAGACAAAATGCCCACCTTAGTGTGACTTAAAACAGAAAGGCTACAAGCTCAGACCCCTCACCCCCACATGCTCCACATGTGCTATCCACCAGGCCCCCTACCCAACCCCATGCGCAGCTAAACCTCCAAGTAATCCCATGGCCCCTTATGTCCCCATGCCAAGGAATGTCTGCCATTCAGCCCCTATGGCTCCTCATGACCCCAATACAAAAATATGGAACTTCTGTATCCATTCACCCTTTATATGATATATAGAAGCAATGAACATTATAGTAACAACGCAATGTGTCAAATAGCTTTTAAAATAAGTTATCATTCATGACTTTCCATGTTCTTAAAAAAAACTTTTTGCTACTGCACAATAAATGTTTGAGTAAACCAAACACTTTAAAGTACCAATTACAGAAACTTCAAGAATTGGAAACCTCTTTGACCTTTGCAAATAAAATCATGCAATTGATTGTTTGAGCTAAGAGCCAGAACTGTCAATCACGCAATGTTTTACCTGGGGTCAAATGTTTCAGTATATTGATGAATTTCTGGGCTCTCTGCCACTAGTGCATATGAGGCACTATAGTCTCACAACACCAGGTCAGAGTCCAACCAGTTTATTTGATAGTAATCTCACAAGCTTTCGGAAACGGTGTTCCTTCGTCAGGTGTGTGGAAGAAGGGCATATAAAGTCACACAGTTTACAGAATACTGATTAGAATGTAAGTCTTTACAGCTAACCTGCTATTCACGTCTTAAAGATGCAGATAATGTGAGTGGAGGTAGCATTAACAAGTTAATGAGATGTGTATTAACTCCAGACAGGTCAGTAAGTGAGATTTTACAAGCCCAGGCAAGTCATGGGGGTTACAGATAGTTACTAATAGCCAAGTTCCGCACACATGAGCACGGCCTTAACCGGGATCTTGGGTTCATGTTGCACTATCTATAACCCCCATGACTTGCCCGGGCTTGTAAAATCTTACTTACTGTCCTGTCTGGAGACAATACACATCTCTTTAACCTATGCTAATGCTATCTCCACTCACATTGTCTGCATCTTTAAGACTTGAAAAGCAGGTTAGCTGTAAAGACTTGCATTCTAATCAATATTCTGTAAACTGTGATCAGAACCTTCTACACACCTGACGAAGGAACACTGTTTCCGAAAGCTTGTAAGATTACTATCAAATAAACTGGTTGGACTCTAACCTGGTGTTGGGAGACTTCTTACTGTGAAACACCTGAGTCCCATGAAAACATTGTTTGATTGACAGCCATGGCTGTCTGATCTATACTGTCAATTTCACAATGTTTATTTACACAAGATAAAGAGGTTTCAAGTGCTATAGTCTTAGCTATTGATAATTAGAGGGTCTGGATGATTGATACTTTTATTGGACTATCGTAATAGTACTTTTCTTAAGAATGTGGAAAGCTATTGATGAATCCACTTTTCAAAGCTTATTTTACACGCCTGCCACTATAAGGTTCATTAATTTTATACAGTGTATCACTGGTGAATGGGCAAGGAAGTGCCATTGTTTAGCATGAAGGACATGATGATTGTTTGGGGGTCATATCCCGGCATGGGAAGGCATGAGATGGAGCTTTCAAACTTAATATTTAAAAGGTTCACTCATGCAGACTATGAGCCACCTTTCAGAGGTGCCATGAACCATAACTCTTTCAAATGTTGGCTTGACTCCATAAAAATTGTGGAGGACTAGGACATGCCTATCCCCGTAATGGAGCCAGTCAGGTCAGGATTGTAGGGAATGACCTGAACCAGCCCACACGCTTAAAAGGTAGTACTGAAAATGGGAATCCTCAGGAATGAAGTTAGCATTCCTGGAATTGCCCTTGGCAATTTTAAAGTGCTCACATATCATCCAGGCCTAGCGAAAATTCAACCCCCAAAGACATTTGGGGTCAAGGTACATAGATTATTGAAATGCAATGAGCTGGTACACAAAATAATCCAAAAGATTAATGGAGTGCTGAACCAAATTCATTGCTAAACCATGCTTGGAGTTCTAAACAATCCTCAGCACTATGCCTTAGGGAGGATATATTGGCCTTGAAAGGAGTGTAACGTAAGTTTACCAGAATTAAACCTGCATCCCCAGGGTTAAATTTCAAGGAGAAATTATACAAACTAGAGTTGTATTCCCTGGAATGCAGAAGATTAAGGAGTGTTTTGATTGAACTTTTCACCATACTGAGAGAAACTGACAGGGCAGATGGAGAGAAATTGTTTCCTCTGGTTGGAGAGTCCAGAGCTAGGGGACATAGTCGAAATATTACCTTTCAGGAACTAAATTAGGGAACATTTCAATGAGACAAGGTTAGCGAAGGTAGCAACTTTGTACTGCAAACAACAATTGATGCTAGATCAGCAGTTAATTTTAAATCGGAGATTGATAGCTTTTTGTTAACCAAAAGTATGAATGGAAATGGGGCAAAAGTAGTTATATGGAGTTAGGTCACAGATCAACCATGATCTCATTAAATGGCGAAACAAGACTCAAGGGGCTAAATGGCCTATTCCTGCTCCTAACTTATTTGGGTCCTGACAGACATTGACTTGAAATATTTAATTCTGTTTCTCTCTCCATAGATGTCGTCAGACTTGCTGAGTATTTCAGGTTTTCAGCATACGCTGTAGTACAAGTGTGGAGTTTCATACCTTCAGGTTCTAATTGCTATTGGCAAATTTTGAGAAAGTCACTTTTTAATTTTTCCCTTTCTCCTTTTCCCTCTTTCATAATTCAATTTTCTTTCCATCTTTATTTTTCTTTCTGTACTGCATTTATCCACTCTAGTTTACATTTCTTTCTAAGCCCTCAATCAATTTGAACATAGCAAGCTGTCACTGATATCATGAGATAATGATCAAATTATCAGCTTTAATGATGCTGATTGAAATATAAATATCGACTAGAACACCAGTAAAGCTCTTCTGTTCTTCAAATAGTGTTGTGGCATCTTTTCCATCCATCCAAAAGGGCAGAAGATTTCTCAATTTAATATCTGATCTGAAAGCGTCTCCAGTGGTGCTGCACTCCCTCAGTATGGCAGTGAAGTGTCAGACTAGACTAGGTGATCAAGGCCCTGGAGTTGATCTTGAGCTCACACCCTTTTAACTTGGAGTTGAGAGTGACTGCTCATGGCTGACATCTATTAGATTTGCGTCATTTATCATTTGTATGTTTTGTCTTTCCACTTTATAACAAAACGATAGGCAATTTACATACTTTTGACTAACTCCTTCTCACCTGTTGTAGAATCCATTGGAATAACATAGCATCTTCCTTTAATACCAGTCATCAGTAATTGTTCTCAGCAATGTTTCAAGGCTTGCGCTCTTATTGTACTGAAATGACAGCTTGAAGAAGTTCAAATGCCAAGCAAGCAGTTGAGGTTGTCAGTTACTTTCGTTCAAAGAAACTTACAGCAACAGACCCTGTTTGACAGATTTAAAAAGAGGAATAGCTTCAATGTTATAGTTAATTAATGCGTAAAATATCATAAACAAATAGGGCACTGAATGCATCCTTACTACATAACTTATTCATTAACCAGTAAAACAATTATTTAGGAACTAAGCCAAAATGGGCCTTGATTTTTTATGTTGCACTATTTGACCTTCATTGTTTGCTGGTTTTCTGATGGTTACTATTACAGCTTCAAGTAAGACTGTGCAAACATTCACTTAGCATTGAAGATATCAATCTTCTCTCACTTTCTTTCCTCGGTTTAAAATAACAGGGTTCAGATTTACAGGTATGCAACTTTATTTTTCTTACCAGGAATGACTATATGTTAATGGATATTTGGGAATGATTATGAGATGGTGGCATCGTGTCAGAGGTTCACTTAATGTAACAAATTGAAGTAAAGATTAAATAGTGTTTTGCCATCATCGAACTTCTAAGATTGGATTACCACCTTGAAATTACCACTTGGCCTCTGTTATTTATACTGCAAAGTGTTTTAATTTGTTTAGTAATTGTGATGTATTTTTCTACTTTAAAATAGAAGTGGCTGCCAGAGAGTCCCTGTCAATGCACTTTGCAAACACCTGTGGTATTTTACCATATGGTTATCTGGAATTCTGCATTTTTTAAGCTAGAAATTTTGGTTTATATTTTCTTTTCAAAGAGTATCACAGAAGTCCTGATGCGGTGTGATGTAATTTAAATAATATGTGGAACTAATCACATAACACACTTTAGACTTTGTTTCTTTAGTATTATGCTTGCTTTGCTCTAAAAATTACTTAAAGTAATTTAATTAGTAACTGTGTGGTCTTGTGAAGGAAGTTTGAGAAATATTAGAATGAGGGAGAAAAGTGAAAACTACCTTTTGCTAATGCACAGTGTTGTGCAGTAATAGTAGTTTCTAGTGGAATGATTGTACTTTTGAAGCCTTGTTGATCTCCTTAATTGAAGTTTGACCCTAAATTGAGCGTGGTAGAAGTAGTGTTAAACTTGGTCACAGAGTATACCTTACAGTGGTAGAAAGCATTCCCATGACAATTTGCTGTACATCTCACAGCTGATCAATTTTTAGTCTAATGCTACAGAAAGTTCTATCTGCACCTTAAGTGGAAGTTTAACCAAATTAATTAAAATTAAAACAATAGCATCATTTGTTTATATATTGTTATAGTGCTAAATTAGCATAGCGCTTTAGCGATTACATGTTTGCTGATGGTGTGTGAACCTGCAGTTTTTGCCAAATTGAAAATTACAGCCATCAATCTACAAACAACAGTATTTCGTACAATCCTACTTAAAATTCCATTGGAAATCTCAAACTTTTACAGTCCTCAACATAACTTCAATAAATTATTTGTCTATAATTCACTTCTTACTGCAGAAGAACCACAGAAGAAGCTCAAGGAAATTACTGCCTAACTAGGTTTGCAAACATGTGGATTTATGAAAGAAGTTCAGAAATTTTGTGAAGTTGCTTAAATTCTTAGATTTACCTGATTGATTAATTTTCTAATATTATGGAACAGCTGGATGCTTTGCCTGGACTACTTTGCTGGTCTTACATACTTTGTTCTGATACATTAAGTACAGCAATTTTTCAAATATTGTAAAATTCATAAACTTGTTTTAAAATGTTTGGTTCATTCTTTTAAATAACATATGGAATGTTTTTGGGTAGTCTTTCAGAATAATATTTCAGTTTTTGAAATTTGAGCAATTTTGTGTTGAAACTTTCCACGAAACATTAGTGTTAAGTTGCTGATCCTGCATGCTCAACTCTGAAGCCATCCTCAAAGAAAGCTAGGGTTACATACTCTGCATGATTCTTTGACTCCTTATCCCTGCAAGCACAACACCCCTTAGATGTGTGGCGTCTAAGAATTAGTTCTATACAGCACAGTGATGTCTACATATGGTTTCAGGGACCATTCAGTTTAAGGGAATTAAAATGAAAAACTTAATCAATGCCAATAGGCCAGATTTCATTATCACTTCTGTCTGAGTGAATCACAAGATTCTGATTCAGAAAATCAGTGAAAATAATCACTAAGTATTAGATACTTACTATTATGTGTAATTTGACTGTTGTAGTTTGAGAGCAAGGCAACCAACACCCAGAGTGTGCGATGAGCCAGTAAGCAGTTCTGGATTTTTCCTGAATCAAAATGGAAGAGAGGTGGGTTGGCAAAAAATGGTGCTGGCCATGGTGGGCCATGGTGTAAACCTGCCACTTCCACTGCTGACTTTGCTGGCTTCTCAGAGCATGTGGGAAAAGAGGGGGACAGGTGGAAAAGTGAAATTACCTATCTTGATAATTGGGCGTGTTGAGGCCATTAGAGAACTTGTCTTCTAATTTCCCAAGGTCTTTATGGGGGTGGGCAGCCAGTAGGAATTCTGGCAGGAACAGAGGTTGCAGGGCTGTAACTATTTTATTTGATGGAAAGAAGTGCAGGTTTGGACAGCACAGTGGCACAGTGGTTAGCACTGCTGCCTTACAGTGCCAGGGACCCAGGTTCAACTCTGGCAACTGTCAGAACTCCAGTACTCCAGTTTCCTCCCACAGTCAAAAGATGTGCAAGTTGGGTAGATCGGCCATGTTAAGTTGCCCCTTAGTGTCCAAAGATGTGTAATTTAGGGGGATTAGTGAGGCAAATGTGCGGGATTACAGGGTTAGGGTGGGGGTGTTGTCAGAAAGTCAGTGCAGCCTCGATGGGTGGAATGGCCCCCTTCTGCACTGTAGGGATTCTATGGTTCTGTAGTTTGGACAACTAAATTACTAAGCAGCAATTAAAGATTAATAACCAGCTTTTGGTAACCCTGTCCAGCTCTGGCCACTTTAAAGATGAAGTCCTTTTGACCCTCTCATTTTTTTAAGATCAACACAGATGGCAGCCACAATGTGGCCCACTTTCCTAATGTTTCACCCTTCCAGTACTGCCACCCCCATTCACAGCCAATAAATTGGCATAAAACCTGTCCTTAATTTCATTAAGACCCCAAATTTAAGAAAATCCTGCTTTTTAGTGGGTTTGCAACAGGTAGGAACTTGGCAGGATTGGTTCTATCTCTGAATTCCTGCCTTGAATGGAAAAATCCTGCCCAGGGTTTCTACTGTAGTTGGTTGCCAGCACTTTTGCCTCTGAGTTAGAAGGTTGAGGATTCAAGTTCCATCCCATTCCAGGACCGTCATACAAAATCCAGGCTGACAGTTGAGTGCAATATTGAGGAAGCTCACACTGCTAAAGATGCTAAGTATTAACTTAAGGGGCCATGCACCCTGTCAGATGAATGAATTTTGATAGTTGATGTTTCAAATTGGTGATATTTGGTGAAATTGGTCTTTCAGAAGAAATCAGCAGCCTAATTTAAACCACACGAGAATTGGTCTCACTTTCATGAATTGCAGAACATTTCTAGCTAAGTGGCAAAAGTTTATCTCATATCTTAAACAGATTGGGGAACAATTGATTTGTGAATGTGACTTCCAGCAGTGCTATGCAGACTATGGTTAATTCCCCAGAGGCAGACATCTCTACCTGCACAGTCCTGCAGGCCCCTTCAGTGATATCAATGAGCAATGCCACATGGCAGCCTGCAGCACCATCTGTCCCTGGGGAATGGTTGTAAATTTGCACAGAAGCTGCTTGAGGTGGCACTACACAAATTAATTTTTCCTATATCTCCAATAATTTCTAACAATTAAATTTTAGATTCTATCCAGCTTTAATAGAAACCATATAGGATTGGTGCATAATCCATGTTTTTAATATTTTACCAAAGAAAGGCAAGTATAACAAACCAGTCCTTAAACGAAACTGGGTCGAAAAGCAACAAGAGCCCAAGGGATATATATCACAAACTCTGGTCAGATAATTTTAATCACATAAACATTACAGTTGCTTACGCAGGCTCACTACATCAGGGACTTTAGAAAAATGTTGATGGGCTGGGTATTACTGAGTGCCTAGGCCCCCATAGCCCCCCTGCTAAAATATCATGAGGGAGCTCGCCCACAATCCTGATGACCGCCCCACAACAATTTAACACTGGAAGCAGCATTCATTGCTTTTCTCCTTTCTCAAGTGGAAATCCTATTTTGGAGAACTGTTGGTCAATCAGGTGGCTTGGAGTTTCTGTAGTCCTAGAAGCGCATTCCTGGAATTGGGAGTGGTGATGACTGCGGTCTCATCACACCAAGGTCCTTAAGTGGCTATTGAGATTCCACTTTAGGGCTTTAGTTGGGAAAGGTTGGGCTTCCTGTCCAGGGCCCTGCTTCCATTGTCAGGATGGGGTGGGCGGGATTCCTGAGTGAATCCTATCCATGCAATTTCAAATTCCTGTGGAGCAGCACCGAGAGGCAGCGATCTTTGGGCGTGTGTGGAGGTCGCGAGAGAGGTAAATTTTCTTGTTTAAATTTTTAACTTTTTATTTCTAGTTAAAGTTGCGAGTAGCGGTGGTTTTTTTTTCTTTTTTTAAATTAGTTAGAAACCGGAAGTCGTCACTAGGACGCTTACCGGTATTTGTAGTTTTTTTTCCGGGTCTCTGACCCTATAAATTGGCAGAGAGAGGATACCCGATCCTCTACACTGGTAGAGAATCCGACCCTCCCCCCTCCTCTAACCTAATTATAAGTGTGTGGGAAGTTTTTTTTTCTGCTGGAAATTGTTTCAGGGATGGCAGTTTAGGCAGTAAGCTGCACATCCTGCGGTATGTATGTGGTGAGGGACACCAGTAGTGTTTCTGCTGATTTTACCTGCAGGAAGTGTGTACGATTGCAGCTTCTGGAGGAGCGTGTTAAGGAGCTGGAGTTGGAATTGGAGGAACTCCGGATAATTCGGAGTTCGAATTAAAACGGAGAAGTGTGAGGTAATTCACTTTGGCAGGAATAACAGATGTGTTGAGTATAGGGCTAATGGGAGGACTCTGAATACTGTGGATGAACAGAGGGATCTAGGTGTATGTGTACATAGATCCCTGAAAGTTGGGAATCAAGTAGATAAGGTTGTTAAGAAGGCATACGGTGTCTTGGCGTTTATTGGTAGGGGGATTGAATTTAGGAGTCGCAGCGTCATGTTGCAACTGTACACAACTCTGGTGCGTCCGCACTTGGAGTATTGTGTGCAGTTCTGGTCCCCACATTATAGGAAGGATGTGGAGGCTTTGGAGAGGGTGCAGAGGAGGTTTACCAGGATGTTGCCTGGTATGGAGGGGAGGTCCTATGAGGAGAGACTGAGGGATTTGGGGTTGTTTTCATTAGAAAGAAGGCGGCTAAGAGGGGATCTTATTGAAACATATAAGATGACTAGAGGTTTAGATAGGGTGGACAGTGATAGCCTTTTTCCTCTGATGGAGAAAGCTAGCACGAGGGGGCATGGCTTTAAATTAAGGGGGGGTAGTTATAGTACGGATGTCAGGGGTAGGTTCTTTACCCAGAGGGTGGTGAGGGATTGGAATGCCCTGCCTGCTGCAGTTGTAAATGCGCCTAGTTTGGGGGCGTTTAAGAGATCCGTGGATAGGTTTATGGATGGAAAGGGATTGGTTTAGGTTAGAGGGTCATTGTTTTTTAACTAGTCGGCGCAACATTGTGGGCCGAAGGGCCTGTTCTGCGCTGTAATGTTCTATGTTCTAATTTGGGAGGCTGAGGCGGACATCGATAGGAGTTACAAGGAGATAGTCACTCCTAGAAATGAGTCTTGGGTAACTGCTAGGAAGAGGGGAAAGAAGCAATTGGGGGGACAATCCCCTAGGGCTGCTCCCCTCCAAAATAGGTTTTCTGTCCTGGAGGCTACAGTTGAGGAGGAATCAACCGGAGATAGCCAAAGGGAGCAGGTCTCTGGAGGTGAGCCTGTTGTGAAGGCTCAGGTGGTTAGGGGATGTAAAAGATTGGGCCTGGTGATTGGGCACTCCACAGTTAGGGGGACGGATAGGAGAGTCAGAAGTAATGGTAGGGACTCAGGGCTGGTGTGTTGCCTCCCAGGGGCTGGGGTCCGGGATGTTTCAGAGAGGGTGTTCAGGACTCTTAAGGGAGAGGGAGATCAACCCCAAGTCATAGTTCATGTGGGGACGCATGACATAGGGAGGTTAAGGGAAGGGGATATTAAGCAGAAATTTATGGAGTTGGGGTGGAAACTTAAGGCCAAGTCAGACAGAGTGGTTATCTCGGGACTCTTGCCTGTGCCACAGGATAGTTTAGAGCGGAACAGAGAGAGGGAAAGTTTGAACTTGTGGCTGAGGGGATGGTGCAGGAGGGAGGGGTTCAGGTTCTTGAGCAATTGGGGCTCATTCTGGGGAAGGTGGGACCTCTACAAGAGTGATGGTCTACACCTGAATCAGAGGGGAACCAATATCTTGGGGGGAAAATTTGCAAAGGCTATGCAGGGGGGTTTAAACTGATTCAGAGTGGGGGGTGGGATCCTGAGTAGCAGGGATGAAAGTGAGGGGGGCATAGATGGGGACTGCAATGCACGGCATCGTGGGGGTGGAGCGGGGCAGGGTTTGAAATGCGTATACTTTAATGCGAGGAGTATTCGCAATAAAGTGGATGAACTTGCAGCGTGGATCAGTACCTGGAACTTTGATGTTGTGGCCATTTCAGAGACATGGATAGAGCAGGGACAGGAATGGTTGTTGCAGGTTCTGGGGTTCAAGTGCTTCAGTCGGAGTAGAGAAGGAGGTAGAAGGGGGGGTGGGGTAGCATTATTAGTCAAGGATTGTATCACAGTGTCAGAGAGGAAGTTTGATGAGGACTTGTCTGTTGAGGTAGTATGGGCTGAGATTAGAAATAGGAGAGGAGCGGTCACCCTGTTGGGAGTCTTTTATAGACCTCCTAAAAGTTCTAGAGAGGTTAAGGAAAGGATTGCAGAGACGATCCTGGATAGGAGTGAAAGTAATAGGGTAATTGTTATGGGGGACTTTAACTTTACTAATATTGATTGGAATAGCTATAGCTCTAGCTCATTAGAGGGGTCAGTTTTTGCACAAAGCGTGCAGGAAGGTTTTTTGACTCAGTATGTAGATAGGCCAACTAGAGGGGAGGCTATATTGGATTTGGTACTGGGAAATGAGCCAGACCAGGTGTTAGACTTGGAAGTTGGTGTGCATTTTGGTGGTAGTGACCACAATTCGGTTATGTTCACCTTAGTGATGGAAAGGGATAGGTATGAACCTCGGGTCAGTAGTTTTAGCTGGGGGAAGGGTAATTATGAGGCTATTAGGAGAGAATTAGGAAGCATAGGTTGGACTAGGAGACTACAGGGTCTGGGAACGTCCAAAATGTGGAGTTTTTTCAAGGAGCAGCTACTGCGAGTCCTTGATATGTATGTCCCTGTCAGGCAAGGAGGAAATGGTCGAGCTAGGGAACCGTGGTGCACTAAAAAAGTTGATTCGCTGGTTAAAAGGAAAAAGGAGGCTTATGTCCGGATGAGACTTGAGGGCTCAGGTAGTGCACTAGAAAGCTTTAGATTGGCTAGGAGGGAGTTAAAGAGTGAGTTAAGAAGGGCTAAAAGAGGACATGAGAAGACTTTGGCTGATGGGATTAAGGAGAATCCTAAGGCATTCTATAGATATGTTAAGAACAGAAGATTGGTTAGGGCAAGATTAGGGCCAGTTAGAGACAGCAGTGGGAAGTTATGTGCGGAACCGGAAGAGGTTGGAGAGGCATTGAATCAATATTTCTCTTTGGTATTCACGCAGGGGGACATAAATGTAGCTGTGGAGAACACTGGGTTACAGGGTTGTAAACTGGACAGTATTGCAGTTGATAAGGAGGATGTGCTAGATATTCTTGAGGGTTTGAAAATAGATAAGTCCCCTGGGCCGGATGGGATTTACCCTGGGATTCTCTGGGAGGCAAGAGAGGCAATTGCAGAGCCTCTGGCTCTGATCTTCAGGTCGTCGTTGGTCACAGGCATAGTGCCAGAAGATTGGAGGATAGCAAATGTTGTCCCATTGTTTAAGAAGGGGAACAGAGACTTCCCTGGGAATTATAGACCGGTGAGTCTTACTTCTGTTGTGGGCAAGGTTTTAGAAAAAATTATTAGGGATAGGATTTATAGTTATTTAGAGAGTAATGAATTGATTGGAGATAGTCAGCATGGTTTTGTGGAGGGTAGGTCGTGCCTTACTAACCTTATTGAGTTTTTTGAGAAAGTGACCAAAGAGGTGGATGGGGGTAAGGCAGTTGACGTGGTATATATGGACTTTAGTAAGACGTTTGATAAGGTTCACCATGGAAGGCTTCTGCAGAAAATGCAGATGTATGGGATTGAGGGTGATTTAGGTAATTGGATCAGGAATTGGCTAGCAGATAGGAGACAGAGGGTGGTGGTTGTGATGGTAAGTATTCGTCATGGAGTTCAGTTACAAGTGGTGTGCCTCAGGGATCTGTTTTGGGGCCACTGCTGTTTGTAATTTTTATAAGTGATCTGGATGAGGGTGTAGTTGGGTGGATTAGTAAACTTGCTGATGACACCAAAGTCGGAGGTGTGGTAGATAGTGAGGAAGGGTGTCATAGTTTACAGAGAGACTTGGACAAGTTGCAGAGCTGGGCCGAGAGGTGGCGGATGGAGTTTAATGCGGAAAAGTGTAAGGTAATTCACTTTGGCAGGAATAACAGATGTGTAGAGTGTAGGGCTAACGGTAGGACTCTGAATAGTGTGGATGAACAGAGGGATCTAGGTGTATATGTACATAGATCCCTGAAAGTTGGGAATCAAGTAGATAAGGTTGTTAGGAAGGCATACGGTGTCTTGGCGTTTATTGGTAGGGGGATTGAATTTAGGAGCCGCAGTGTCATGTTGCAACTGTACAAAACTCTGGTGCGGCTGCATTTGGAGTATTGTGTGCAGTTCTGGTTCCCACATTATAGGAAGGATGTGGAGGCTTTGGAGAGGGTGCAGAGGAGGTTTACCAGGATGTTGCCTGGTATGGAGGGGAGGTCCTATGAGGAGAGACTGAGGGATTTGAGGTTGTTTTCGTTAGAAAGAAGGTGGCTAAGAGGGGACCTTATTGAAACATATAAGATGATTAGAGGTTTAGATAGGGTGGACAGTGATAGCCTTTTTCCTCTGATGGAGAAAGCTAGCACGAGGGGGCATAGCTTTAAATTAAGGGGTGGTAGTTATAGGACGGATGTCAGAGGTAGGTTCTTTACCCAGAGGGTGGTGAGGGATTGGAATGCCCTGCCTGCTGCAGTTGTAAATGCGCCTAGTTTGGGGGCGTTTAAGAGATCTGTGGATAGGTTTATGGATGGAAAGGGATTGGTTTAGGTTAGAGAGTCATTGCTTTTTAATTGGTCGGCGCAACATTGTGGGCCGAAGGGCCTGTTCTGTGCTGTAATGTTCTATGTTCTATGTTCTATGCACCCCCCACGCCCCCACCACCACCACCACATCAAGGCCTACCAGTGGGATGCCTCAAATTCAGGCTTATGGGTGAGTGCTGTTGAAAATGCAGAGTTCATCTATATATGTGCACTGACTGTGGGAAGCACTGCTGCTGCTAATTTAAACTTCCTTATATATTATGTCAATCCATATCTCCCTAACCTCCTTCAGCTTCATAACCCTCTGAGATCTGTTTTTCCCTCCAATTCTGGCCTCTTGCACCTCCATTTTAATTGCTGCACTATTGGCAGCTCTCTGTGATTCTAAAGCCTTGATGAATTTCTTCCCTCAACCTCTTTCCTGATCTTTGTTCCTCCTTTAAAACCCCCATGGATCACTTTTCCTAATATCTTCCTGTGTATCTTAAAAACCTTTTTGATAATTCTCCTGTGAAACACTTTACTACGTTAAAGCTATATAAATGCTTTCTGTTGTTGTTGCCTTTGACTTGCAATGGCTGTTTTTATTATCTTGATAAAGATTACCAGTATATTATCATTTCCATGTTTAAACATTTTCTCAAGGATCAGTTACTTGTAAATATTTATGACATCTTGTTTACAGTTGCAAAGAAGGGTGAACTGGTAAAAAACATAGAGCTACTACCTGACTTGTTTGGGCCATTTTAACTATTCAAAGTAGTTATACAACAAAGTAGTGAGTAGTTGCTGGGAATCTTTTCAGTGTGCATTTGATTCTTGTAGGTAAGTAAAAAGCCTACTAGCAATCACTATTAAGCATCAAACCAAAATAGTCATCATTCAGAGTGTGACTGTTGTATGTAGAACCCTACCACTGCAAAGAATTAACAACTTCAAGAAAAGAGGGGAGAAAATTAACAAAAATTAACTCAAAAAGGTAGAAAAAGTGAATTCTTGGCCATTGTTGTGTGAAGCAATTTCAGCTAGCATGATTTTGGACTCGATGTTTTGCCTCAACTTTCCTACTTCAGATTACAATCTAGTAAGTGCCCTGGAAAGTGACTTTATTTGGACAGCAGGTGAGAACAGGATCAGGTTTGGTTAGTGTCTAGTTGCTAATGAAGAATTGCCATATAACTGTGATACTGAAATATGCTGGTTCCTGTGAAGGGCAAGATAGCATAAGTGATTATGTTACTGAACTAGTAATCTGCCCCAGCCAGCTTCTGTATTCAATGGATCATCTTTCACTATTTCCACCGCCAAACATATATTCTCTTTTCAGTATTCCAAAGGATAGTTCCCTCTGTGGTACACTGGTTCACTGTTCAGTCATTCCCAACACCCCATCCCTTTCCTTAAGGCACCATTCCAGGTAAGTGTTCATTCCCTCCTTCCTTCTCACCATTCAAGGCCTTAAACATGCCCTCCAAATAAAACAGACATTGACATGTACTTCTTTCTGTCTGGTAGATTATATTAGCTGTTCACTGCATGGTCTTCTCTGTACTGCTTTGTGGAACAATTCCTTTGACTGTGCAACCTTCATCTTTTGTTTCCTCGCTTTTCCCATCACCACCATCTTTGGTCTTGCATGATGAAACCTTTTCTCATTTAATCACTCAGTTCAGATGAAAGGTTACAGCTGAAATGTTAGCTCTGTTTTTCTCTCCAAAGATGCTGCCACACCTGCTGAGTATTTCCAGCATCTTCTGTTTTTATAGTTTAACCTGGCTCTTTACTGTCCTCCAGGGAAGGAAATCTGCCATCCTTAGCCAACCTGGCCTGTATGTAACTCCACACTTACAGTAATGTAGTTGACTCTTAACTGCTCTTTGAAATATCCCAACAACTCGATCAGTTGTTTGGGGTTGGTAAAAATATTCTGGCCTTACTAGGGGCGCCCACATCCCTTGAACAAATTTTAAAAATCCCTTTAAATGGAGGAGAAAGTTAGGGAGAAAGCAGAAGGAAAAATCCTCATCAAAATTAACAAACATTGGGATGCAATACTCAGAAGTATACATCTCTGTTTCTGGGTAATAACTTCCCAGTTTAATAGCCAATACACACAACTGTAATGTTAAGAAGGTGAGTAAATTAATTGTAGGATATAAAACAAATGAACTAATGGCAGCATGCTTTTTTTATTTCTCTGGCTGTTTCTTGGTCCACTTGGGCAAAACTATCAAATTATCAAAGTGCGGAGATTCAGCAAGTAACATGTCCAAATATTCAGAATTGATTTGGGCTCCAGATTTGAGCACAAATCATCTAACTGTAATAAATTAGTTTGTGGTAATGTGGTCAACAGTGAATATGGTTGGTTGCTATGCCCTCTCATTTCACAGCAGCGCAGTTAGAGGATAAGGAGTGTTTGTCATACTGCTGACACAATGTAAATGCACCCCAAGCATTAGTGCGATCAATTTTGTTAAACCAAGCTTGCATTTCACAATATAATAAATAGACCTTAAAATGGTTCTTTCCATATTGAATCAGCACATTGTTCAAAGAACATACTATGATCAGTGACAAGCATACAATGGGGAAGATTTAATTAAACAGCTAACTGAAACAAATTTACTATGAAAGCAAAAGAACACATTCTGTACACTGCAAAATACACAAGCCAGCCTTCTAATTATTATTTATTTTTTCAGGCAAATTAGATTTGGAAACTTATTCAGTGTTTCATCTTCCATTCTAACTTGTACCAATATCCAGCCAATTTGGGAAGACAAGAGTTTGGTATTGCTTTACACTGATGGAATATTTAGTACACTAATCACAAATGATTCCTCTAATTCCTGTATCAATAACAATTTTGTTTTAACTCACCAAACAATGAAACAAATATTGCAACAAGATAAGAACTTGGGTCTGTGCCCAGCTACCCCTGAGAGAGCTTAGGTAAATAAATGTGTTACCACAGTAAAGTAGCAGACTATTTGACAGCCGCCCTTTCTCTACCCACCCAAATAAAGCATTTTTCAGTCATGCATGCAGCTGTTCTAATACTTCCCATTGAAGAAAAGGGAATTTTAAAAATGATCTTGAAGTAAAAGATTTGTTCTTTCTTCACCTATTCAAATGCTATTTGATTATGTATCACAGACACTTCTCATCACAAATGGCATTTAAGAGCCCAACCACACAAGCTGCTCCACACCTTTTACATCACACTATTTCTCCCTTTCCTCTTATCTTCAATTCCGATGATTCGCAGCTTTCTTTTTTTTCCTGTGGGTTTATGCGGATTTTTGATGTTTGTGACAGGCCATGATAGGGGAAGCTCTTATCACTATGGGGTTCGGAGGCCTCGGTAAATTGAAAATTGCAAATGAAATCCACTGAGCTTAAATTCATCAGCTATTATGTCAGATGACCTTTGGCAGTTGCTGATAAAATTGAGAGAATGCTCGCGCTGATCCAATTTTCATCAGTAACCATTCCTTTCACTTCATTCACAGTCAGGTTGCAGACACACGGGAAGTGAAAATGATAGGGTTTCTAGAGAGCTGCATTGTATTGAAGATTAAGATTTTTTACCCCTATTTCCAGAGGTTGGCCCTCAGTCCCCTGTCTGGTATCTACAATTGTCCAATCAGTTTTAATATCTGCTTCTCAGGACATGTAAGCCATCCTGACAGATAAATGCTTACAGCAGGAAATGTTGAACTTAATAGTTTAGCTTTAGAAGTACTGAGGGTCACAGTGTAAGAATATTGACTGGCACATGTTGGTTTAATCTGACATTCTGAAGGAATGTGACTCTAGTCTCTTGAAGAAGCTGAGTTCCAATAGGTTTTGTCAGCAGTTTGCAAAATTGAAAGTGCACATGTCAGTAACCCTTTCGAGCTGCTTGTCAGCACTGTAAATGGATGTTGACTGTGATTCAGTGCTACATCCGTAACTCATTCTAATAAAACTTGTTGTAGTGTTTTATTACATAATTAACATTGTTAATATTGTTAAATTTCTAAAATTAAAAATCACAGTAAATAATTGCTTTGTCTGTAAATATAGAAAATGCTGTAATTTTCTGTGAATCAAAGATTATAATATTATTCTATTATTCAAATATAATTTTAACCCTTCATGTGCAGAGTTTCCATTTGCAATGGTAGTTAGCCAAAACTGTCAGTGTAATATCCAGTTTTTTTATATAGCTTCTCTCAGTAAGACTAGAAATCCAAACTATGAATTAAGCTCACGCTGATGGGTTTATATAGCTCCTCTGTGTAATGTAGTTAGTTCATAGGCTGCTGATGTTCTGCACCACAATTTATTTATATAGAAGAATTTATGTTGTCCTTCTGTATAATTCTGATAATTCATACCAACTTTACGCCTCTGTGTAATTGTTTTAGTCCACAGTCTCTGGTAACTCCATTCCCCAGGGTTTAAGTGTTAGAAATAATGAGTAGAAAGCTGGAGCTCTGAAAATTTTGGGAATAAGATCTGACATCCAAGAATGACTCTAAAGAAAAGAAAAGGAACAACCCACTGCAATTGTCTATGCGAACGAATAACAAGTTAATTAATTTATAAAATGTGTTCACACTGTAAAGAGCAGGGGTCAAGGCTGCCAAGAACAGTTAGGCAGCCACCTGCTCAGATGGCAAGCTCCAGCTGGCAATGGAGAGTATTACTGTCAGACTTTGGGGACAGTGGAGATAAGGGGCAATACCCTTCTTTAGAAAGGCTTGTTAAGCACACAGCACCAGCAGGACAAGAAGGGGGTCAGGACGGCAGTAGAGGCCAAAGCCTCAACACAGGATTTACTGTCAAAGATGGAATCACTTGGAGAACACTGAGAACTAGTACTGCAGGAGACTTTAACTTTCTAAGCAGTTGATCAAAGGCATCTGACATTTCACCATTTCCTGCCAGGGCCTGTCAGTCATTGAATCCTCTCTCTTTTGGCTCCTTCCATAGCTCAGCTGTGCACCTGAGCTGCATCTTGAAAAACACTGCACAAAACTGTACCTTACTGGCCACTGATGTCCTTTTAGATGTGGCCTCGCAGTGACAGATTGTAGTGCATTTCATCTCCATTAACTAGATTCCCAGGTGCAGGGCATCATTGATTGCTCACCTGTGACCACCATGGCCTTTATATGCCCTGTTTGTGATCAGAACTCCCCACTCACCTGACAAAGGGGCAAAGCCCCAAAAGCTAGTGTTATTTGTACCAAATAAACCTGTTGGACTTTAATCTGGTGTTGTGAGACTTCTTACTATGTTTACCCCAGTCCAATGCCGGCATCTCCACACCATGACCATCATGGCACCCAGTGATCAGCCAGTGAGACCCATCAACAGGTAGAGATTTCATCTATCTCAATATCCAACTAGTCACAATGACAACTAGAGTTTCCCCCATGTGTATACTCTTCTGCCTCAGTTCTTCACTTCAACTCCCCAAAGTTTGTGGATGGATCTTAGGGGCCAGAGCTATCTCTTAAAAAAATGGCTACTGACCCCTCTGTGAGAACTCCAGATGGAGACATAGGGGCAATTCAACCAATGACACTGCTCAGTAGGACAAACATTGAGCAGGTCATCAGGCTTCTAAAGATGTGATTCTGGAACCTACCTTTCTGCAAGGGTCTTCATCACTGTGGTGGTCTGCTAAGTTCTTGTGATGACTACAGGAGTTCAATCAATGATGCCCTGCACCTAGGGAATCGAGTGACGGAGGTGAAATCCACTGCCCTCTGGCCCTGTGGGGCAACAGCTGTAAGGACATCAGCAACCAGCAAGATGCAGTGGTGGACAATGTTTTTCAAGATGTAACTAAGGTGCACAGCTGAACTGAGGGGGTTCAATGACCCACTGACTCTGCATAGCCCTCCAGAGAATTGTGGAAGGAGACAATTCACCAGGAGCAACAGCAGGAGCTGGAGGAATGACAGGCACAGGAAGAGGAGGTGAAGGGAGATGATGCTGAGCATAAGGGTGCCCCTGCTGTATGACAAGGTGACCTCCTCCTGTGTTGTGGGGAAATTTGAAGGTGGCCAACTGTGTCTTAACTTAAATAATTCAAAATTTGCAAGGCGAATATCTCTTTGCAAAGACGTAACAAATTTATTTTACATGGAACAAACAAAACAAAGAACAGTGGACCAGAGACTTCCATAGGGTTAAATAGCACTGGGAATAGAGCTATAGAACCATTCCAAAAGATCTGCCGTACATAGTCAAACACAGATCAATTATAGTTTTTCCTAATCAATAACGCTGCTTCTCATTAGCTTAAAATCAATTTCATTCAGTAGTCATACATCAGTACAATATGATACTTAATAGCATGGTGATATTTTATTTGTCCTTCAAGTCCGGACGTGGCCACCCTTCTTGGTTGTAACTTGGTAATGGCAGAGCTACCGTAAGATCAAAGTGAATGTTCCCACTGGCTCACTGCCAAGTTGACGAGACATGTGTCCCTGCATCCAGGGCCATATCTATCCTTGTGTCTGGACAGTGAATGCATCTATTCATTAATGTTGCAAAATACATTCCCTCAGAGGAATTCCCAATTTGACCACTGCTGTAGCCGGTTCCCAGACCACTGGATTTAAACTAATGACATTTGCCACCATGCCTTTCAGTGACTTTGCTTGGCTAAAGTGTACAATACATTTAAAATATATTTAAAATATCAGCATATATGTTTTAAAATCATAACCTCTAGTCTTGATTCACCTACTGCATTCATATGTATAAACCATTTGTGTTAGCTTGTCTAATAATCGTTTAACTCCTTACTGATCCCTTGCTGTCTTAAAAACTGCATTCTGTCTGTGAATCTTATTAGCTCGTTAGAAATCCCCTTCTTTAACTAGCATAATACTAGGCCAGTCAATACTAACTTAAATCCTAAAAAGTGATTGGTTTCTTAATTTCTCCCCACTCATCCTTGATTGTCATCACTACTTCAATATTGATTGTGTGTAATTGCATCTGAGTCTTAATCCCCATTAATGCTAAAAATCATAAGGAAAGGTAATGTCATCTCATGTATGTCACTAAATGGATGTCTGACAGTATATATTCTCATATACTAGAGGAGCGCTTGGCAATGTAGTCATCTCTTTGTTCACCTGGATCGATTCCACTGCTGCTGCACTTTGTTGCTAAGGAACAGCAACATTTGAACACTTGCACAATCACAATGATCGTTAGAATGAAGATAAAGAAAAGCACTATCCCTTGCACTATTCTTGTTCCTAGTAACCCCATCCAGCCAGTTACCCAGTTTTACAGACTGAAAGATATTGGCTGTTTAAGTTTCTTGACCTCCTTCCAAATGTGTGTAACCAAATTAGTTATGTTCTCCGAAGTGTCTGGTATGTATGTGCAACATTTTGGTCCAATTAAAGCACATGTTCCACTCCGAGCTGCCAAGATGAAGTCTAATGCCCTCTGATTCTGTAGCACAACAGAGCGCATTGCAACCATCTCAGCACTAATCTCCATAAGGCCTTTTGAGGTATCATTGGCAATTCATTCCAAAATCGAGATAATGGCTTCAATCTCAATTGATACAATTACACATGCATAGAGGGCATTATTATACCAAGGAAATTGTCTAATCCCACAAGGACATGTCATTTTCTCCCATTTGGAAGCTGGCGAGTATGATAAATGTGTGGGTTTGCATATCCAACGTATAATGACCCCTTCCAACTGAAAGGCAACAATGGATATGCCGCATTTCCACAAATTCAGTAAGTTCAATTGAGAGTTGGATATGTATGTTCTCCTTTGAAGCAATATGGAATATTGCAACAACGATTGTTACTGGATGGATTCAGACAAATTTGGTTGGTTACATATACTGAGAGTTGACACTGATTCCCAAGTTCCCTCCAGGGCCTCTTCTATTCTTAACACACAATTTTCCTTGCGGTTCTGATTCTGCTCCATTTAAAATAAGGCTGGGGGCTGGACTACATGTGTTGAAGATAGGTGAATACCTATTTATGTGACCTGGCCCACCTGTACAAGATCTATTTCTATAAAAGTCTACTCTGTCACATTCCATGGAAAAGCTATTGCTCTTGCCCTATGATCTCTAAAAGACTAAGTAAGCTAAACCCACACAATTAAATCAGCCCATTATAAAGGTATTGGGTGCAAAGATATCCATTCCTCAGCATGTATAAGAAGTTGTGAGCATACCCACAATTAAATATAGCAGCAGTTTTAGCATATGTATATGCCCTTTGCAGATAAGTATTAGTATACGGTTCTCGATGGACTGTCTGTTTTAACATTGTAAACTCAACAATAAACGATCATGAACATTTACAATCATTTTGATAATTCTCCATTAATAATTTTAATATTCTCTTGTGTCTCCTGGCTGCTTGTTAATATTAAAAAAGATAAACATTCATTTACAGAACCACACTATAATACTTTCTCTACACCCTAGCTATGACTGTAACACTGCATTCTGCACTCTCTCATTTTCTTCTCTATGAATGGTGTGCTTTGTCTGTAGAGCACGCAAGAAACAATACTTTTCACTGTATGTTAATACATGTGACAATAATAAATCAAATCAAATCCATTGCCTTTAACTTCTTGACAATCAACCTCGGGGCATGATTGTTGGCAGTCAACATTCCTTCTTTCTTCAGATTAGGAAGGTACCTTAGGAACTTCACAAGTGATGTCCTGTAAATAAAAACAGAGAGGGCCTTAAATTAGTAACATAATAACTAAATTATTCACTTTTAGCTTATGCTTACAATAATCTGATTGTGGTGCCATGATTCGGCCAAATCTAATAATTTTGTCTCAAAATCCAATTTACCCTTTCATCAGGAAAGAGGCTCCTTAAGCCATATTGATTCTATGTTCTGCAAGATTAACCATTCTCTGGGACAATTTCATTACTGCTGGTGTGCCCACTAGGATACGTTTTAGCTGTGTCCAATGTCTCCATCTTGGACCATATTTCTCATCAACTAAGGCACATGTCTATCCTGTCACAACAACATTGAAAAGCCCCTCCCAATCTGTTCCTAACCCTTTCTTATCCGTCATGAGTTGCACCATAGCTTTATCTCCAGGTTTAGGTAACTTAGGAGTATTTTCCTCTGCCAAATTCATCCAATCCCTATGCTTGCTGAAGAGTGATCACCTGTCTTTTAAAAGAATGCAAACGATTCACTACTTTTCTCCCAGTGGAACACTGCTTCTCTACGAATTTCAAGTTCTCCACTTCCTTCTATAATATCCTCTGGGAAGCATATTGCGCTACCGGTCATCAGTTCAAAAGGGGTTAACTCTATCGTAATAATATTGCAGACAAGGCCTATATCCAATTGTTTCCTTCATCTAACATGGCTTTGGCTAAGCTATTTTTCAGTGTTCTGTTCATTCATTCTATTATTTCTGAGCTCTGTGGGCAGTATGGTATGTGAAATCTTTGTCTTATCCGTAACAATCTGCAGACTTAGAATTGTCCCTGTGAAATGGGTTCCTTGACCTGAGTCTAACTGAAGAGACATTCAGGTATTATCTCAAGAGGTATTATCTCATTTACTAATATCAAAGTTACAGTTTTGGCTGTGGCATCTCTACATGGGAATGCTTCAAACCATCTGGTAAATTGATCAGTGATAACTAAACAATAGCACTTCACTTTCACACCAGATAATGGTCCTGTGAAATCCATTTGCAAATTTTCCCATGGTCCTTTGGGCCTTGGCTGATTCCCCATCTTTACTTTGTAGTGGTGATCTGGTTCCACTTGGGCACACTGTATAGACCTTTGACAGAATTTGGCTATCATTTCTCCCATTCCCTTCCAATACCAACAATTTCTAATTAAATTGGTTATTTTGTCCCTGCTTGTGTGTGCTATCCCATGAAACAACTTTAACAAGGTACATTGTACTACTTCTAGTGCTATTATCTTCCCTTCTCTTCTCCATACACCATCTTATGCTTTTTGCCCTCCTTGTCTTTCCCATCTCTGCTTCTTCTCTGAGGCCTGCTCTTGTACTTGCCTCACTTCAGTTTCTGGGTTGTCTATATCTTGTATTGTTGCTACACCTGCTATTGGTGTTCCTTCTAAATTTTGTCCTAGCAAAGCTTTAGCTGCCTTGTCTGTTTTACTGTTTTCTTTTTGGGCCTGACTTGTAATTTTCTTGTGCGCCTGTCATTTGATTACTGCTGCTTCTAAAGGAATGTGGGCTACTTGGATTAAATCTTTAACCAGGTTTTCATGCTGTATGTGGCCCCCATTTGAGATAATAAAACCTCGCCTTTTCCAGGCTGTCATTTAGCCATGAACTGCCGCAAAAACATATCGACTGGCTGTGTAAATGTTTTCCTGTGCCTCATTCTAAAGCTTTAATTAAAGCTATTTGCTTTCTGGAAGCTGTCCTCCTGCAGTCATTATTTCTTTATCATTTACCACTGCCCATTCAGTGTGACATTTGCCATTGATGTATTTTCTAGCCCCATCCACATAAAGGTTGATCACCCCCCTCACACACAAGTGGCTCTTCCGATAAACTTTCACTCGTCTCTTCATTGACATCTGCAACACATCCATGTTCAGTTCCTAACATTGTCAATCCTTCTGTAGGATTTTTCCTTATGCCTCTGCTGATTTCTACATGCTTTTCTCCTGGTATGAGATATGCCTCCCAATTTGAACGTCTACTATCAGAAACCCCTTTCAATCTCCCTGTTTCTAAAAGTTGCACAATTGTGTATGGGCTGTGAAGAATTATTTTTCCCATTAAAGTGAATGTTCTGAAACACTTATGGCTATGATGCAGATGCTAGTGCCCTTACACATCGATGCATACCTCTAGCAACTGAGTCTGATTGGGCACACTGGTCTTAATCTGTCTCCATGTCACTGCATTCCATCATTTTCCTGACACAAAATGTGGAATGGTTTTGTGAGATCCGGTAACCCTTAATGCTGGGGCTTTAATCATGGCCAATTTTAAATCTGTAAAGGCCTAGTTCTCTCTGTTTCCCAATTCTACTCTATTTCTGCTGGCCCTGCCTCCTTTGATTAAATCCTGTCAAGGTTTTGCAAACACTGCATAATCTTCCGCAAAATTCCTGCAATAGTTAAATGGTCCTAACATTTGCCTTACTCGTTTCATAGTAAGTGGTTTTTGCATGTCTAACATTGCTTTCTTTCGATCTCCTGGAACTAATTTTTTGCCTTGGATATAATGTAGTATGTTACCTGTCGCTATCTCAATTGAGCTTTACTAGGATTTAACTTGAGACCTGCCTCCTGAATGCTTGAATCAGTCTGTGTGCCGTTAAACAGAGTGTCACTGAGCTGTCTGAGGCAATCAAAATGTTGTCCATGTACTGCAAAATGGTGGTCCTTATGCATACTGTAGGCTCTATTATCTGTGCCACGTGCCTGTGAAAAATCGCTGGACTGTTATGGGATCCCTTTGGCAAGCGGGTCCAAGTGTATTGCTGATTCCCAACTGTGAATGCAAAGTTGTCCTGATGTTCCTCGACTATGGTAATTGACCAGAACCCATTAGCTATATCTAATACTGTGAATATTGTCTGTTCTCTTCTGATTGTGTTCAAGATACTAGCAAGATTTTCCACTATGGGGTGCTCTTAAGTTGCATGTCGATTCAGAGCCGTATAATCGATGGTTAATCGATAATTTCCATTAGGCTTCCTTACTGGTCACACAGGTGAATCGGTTTCAGAAGTTTTTCCAATTGTTCCTAACCCTTTCTTATCTGTCATGAGTTGCACCATAGCTTTATCTCCAGGTTTAGGTAACTTAGGAGTATTTTCCTTTGCCAAATTCATCCAATCCCTATGCTTGCTGAAGAGTGATCACCTGTCTTTTAAACGAATGCAAACGATTCACTACTTTTCTCCCAGTGGAACACTGCTTCTCTACGAATTTCAAGTTCTCCACTTCCTTCTATAATATCCTCTGGGAAGCATATTGCGCTACCGGTCATCAGTTCAAGAGAGGTTAACTCTATCGTAACTGTCTTTAACTGTCTTTTTTAACTGTCTTTATCATCTCTGGTTTAAGAGGATACTGTGTGTCTATGTGAAGGGTGAATTCTCCCTGGAATCTTTACCGGAGGAAACCCACAATCCTGTTTGCTTTTGGCCCAACCGGAGGCTATTGTGCAGCCAAATTTCCTCAGATTGTTTCTCTGTCCCAACTATGTTGGAGTGTCACTATCCTAGAACTATTACAACTTATCTTCTGTCCCCATGGACCTTGCTTGTATGACCCATGCCACCTAATGTTGCCTGCCTTTGTATCAATTACAATTGTGCCAACAGGGCTCTTCCCAAAATGCTTCCCTCCTCTGTCGAACATATCCAAATCTGAACTTGTTCCTCTCTGCCATCAATTTCTAGTGTGCTATGTTTACTTAATAGTGCAGTTTTAACTCCTCCTGTTACTCCTTGAAATCGTATGATTTGATTAGTAGTCGGCAAACTTAGATTTGTTAACGATATGGATGCCCTGGTGTCAATCAGCATGTTACAATTTTATCCCCCTAACACTGCTTCGATATACATTCAGGGAGCTCTATCTCCAGGCTCTGGAGTTGCTCATTGTTATTTCAGATTCAACAGGTTCTGCAATTCATTGGCAGTCAACTGGATCATTGTGCTTGTGCACCTGTCGGGTTTTGGGACTGTGCTGCAGAGCTGCACTGGCTGAACTTACCTGTCTGTGACCCTGTCCTTCTCTACCTCCTCCTTTTGTCCAACAAGAAATTATATCATTTATCACAATTTATCACAATTACTGCACTTTTTAGGATTCTGATTGTTTCCTGATTTGCCTCGGCAATCTTTGATACAGTGAAAGCATGTTTAAGCTTTGGGTGCTGGCTGATCTACTTGCATTGGATTTATTTCTGACTTTTTCTGTTGGAGTGTTTCGGTTTTCATAGCCCAATTCATAATGTCTTGAAAAGTATTTCCTATCAGAATCCCCATGCTTACAATTTGTGTCAAAGTCGGATTGAACCCTTTTGTAAGTATTCCCATATCATCATCATCTCTAGTGGGATCATCAATTCCTCTGTATTCTACATACGTCTTGAACTTTCGCTCTGTGTATTCTTGCACAGTTTCATATGCTCTTTGTCTGACTGACATTACCTTAACTCAATTAGCAGTCCCTTCACCTAGGGCTCACCCAATCGCCCATTTAAAATTCTGATCTTTCACCTCGTCCTTTGCTCCCCCTTCTATTATCCAATCTTTCTCTTTTAAAGCCTTGGGTAACATCTGCCATGTTGGTCCTGCCAACTTTCCCTTTTCTTCATCCAGAGTTAGATGGTGAACATTCCTTACTTCATCCATGAATTGTGCGGAGGGTGTGGAGAGTCTGCAGAAGGATCTAGATAGGCTGGGTGAATGGGCCAGGAAATGGCAAATGGAATTTAATGTTGGCAAGTGTGAGGTGGTCCACTTTGGTAGGAAGAATGGTAGGAAGGACTATTACTTACGGGGCGAAAAACTGCAGCAGGCGACGGTGCAGAGGGACCTCGGGGTCCTTGTGCATGAGTCGCAAAAACCCAGCTTGCAGGTGCAGCAGGTGGTCAGGAAGGCGAATGGGATGCTGGCCTTCATAGCGAGGGGGATTGAATATAAAAGTAGGGAGGTCTTGCTGCAGCTGTATAGGGCATTGGTGAGGCCGCAGCTGGAGTACTGTGTGCAGTTTTGGGCGCCGCACCTGCGCAAGGATATTTTGGCCTTGGAGGGAGTGCAGAGGAGGTTTACTAGACTGATACCGGAGTTGAGGGGGTTGAGCTATGAGGAGAGGCTGAATAAACTAGGCTTGTACTCGTTAGAGTTTAGAAGAATGAGGGGAGATCTCATTGAGACATATAAGATGATGAATGGGATGGATAGGATAGAGGTGGAGAGACTCTTCCCGCTCAAAAAAGACAGTAGGACTAGGGGGCACAGCCTCAAGATAAAGGGGAGATGGTTTAGAACAGAGTTGAGGAGGAACTTCTTCACTCAAAGGGTGGTGAATCTCTGGAATTCTCTGCCCGTTGAAGTGGTGGAGGCTGCCTCGCTAAATATTTTTAAGAAGCTGGTTGATGGGTTTTTGATAAGAGAGGGGATTAAGGGTTATGGGGAGAGGGCGGGAAAGTGGAACTGAGCCACGACAGATCAGCCATGATCTTATTGAATGGCGGGGCAGGCTCGAAGGGCTAGATGGCCTATTCCTGCTCCTATTTCTTATGTTCTTATGTTCATTCCCAAAAGGCTGAATTTTGGTGGTTCTTTTTTAAGGATCCCAATCTGTCCATTAGCATTTGTTTTTCAGTTGCAATTGATGGCACTTCCTGGGTCATAACAGAAGTATTTTCTCTCCTCCTCCCAGTTCTATGTACTTTAGTACGGAGTGGTGCGATCCAAAATGGGCAGTTCCATCTTACTACCACTAGAGGGATCTCTACCTTCCCTATCTTCTTCTTCCTCACTTGATTCCCCTGGGATTGGTTGATATAATGAATCTGTTACTGCTTCCCCATGGACTCTTTTTTAAGATCTTCTTGAGCAGTTTTTACGGGGACTGATTGTATGCTATCTGCCTCCTTTTGAAGGCAGTTTCTCAGCTTGGGTGCAATGATGACCCTTGCCATTTCTGGTTTATTCTTACTTTGGCTATTCCACCATATTTTCTGCTTAGATTTAGTAGAATCTAGGTTATATTCTTTCTCAATCATTTTCTTAATTAATTTGCTGTTTTCTGTTACAATGGCTTGAATTAAAGAATCCTCTTTTCCCCATATTAGATCTGCCATACTTGCAATTCACTTGAGGGTGCTCTTGAGAATTTTGCAGTCTCATAGAATCATAGAAACCCTACAGTGCAGAATGAGACCGTTTGGTCCGTTAAGTCTGCATCAATAGCAATCCCACCCCAGCCCTATCCCCACAACCCCACACATTTACCCCGCTAGTCCCTCTAACCTACACATCCCGGAATACTAATTTTCCATGGACAACCAACCTAATAAGAAGTCTCACAACACCAGGTTAAAGTCCAACAGGTTTATTTGTAGCCACTAGCTTTCGAAACTAGCTGTTCCTTTGTCAGGTGGATGGGAGTCCTGATCACAAATAGGGCATATAAAGACACAAACTCAATTTACATAAATAATGATTGGAATGTGAGTCTTTACAGCTAATCAAGTCTTAAAGGTACAGACAATGTGAGTGGAGAGAGCATTAAGCACAAGTTAAAAAGATGTGTATTGTTTCCAGACAGGAAAGTTAGTGAGATTTTGCAAGTCCAGGCAAGTTGTGAGGGTTACAGATAGTGTGACATGAACCCAAGATCCCAGTTGAGGCTGTCCTCATGTGTGCAGAACTTGGCTATCAGTCTCTGCTCAGCAACTTTGTGCTGTCGTGTGTCATGAAGGTCGCCTGGGAGAACACTTACCCGAAGTTCAGAGGCCAAATGCCCATGACTACTGAAGTGTTCCCCAACAGGAAAAGTACAGTCTTGCCTGGTGATTGTCGAGTGGTGTTTATTCATCCGTTGTTGTAGCATCTGTACAGTCTCCCCAGTGTACCATGCCTCGGGACATCTTTTCCTGCAGGCTATCAGGTAGACAATGTTGGCCAAGTTGCAAGAGTATGTACCATGTACCAGGTGGATGGTGTTCTCACGTGAGATGATGGCATCCATGTCGATGATCCGGCACGTCTTGCAGAGGTTGCTGTGGCAGGGTTGTGTGGTGCTGTGGTCACTGTTCTCCTGAAAGCTGGGTAACTTGCTGTGGACAATGGTCTCCAGAGTGGAGAGGCTATGACATCTTCTCTGGAGCCTTCAACATGTCATTGATGAAGACAAACATCTCGCCAAGTCCATCCCCACACCCGCATTTCTTGCCTTCAAACAACCACACAAACTCAAAGGAACTTGATGCATTTCTTCCTGCAACTAACTAAAGAGGATGGTAACTAAAATATACTCACCTTCTAGGAGATGCATCTCATCACCAGGGTCCAATGGCTCTACCCCGTCCTTTGTTGCCAAGAAAGACTGTTATGGGGAAATTTGAAGGTGGCCAATTGTGTCTTAACTTAATCAATTCAAAACTTGCAAGGCAAATATCTCTGCAAAGGTGTAACAAATTTATTTTACATAAAGCTGACGGGAAACTTCCAAAGGAGTAAACAGATCTGGGAATAGAGCTAAAGAACCATTCTGAAAGATCTGCCGTACATGGTCAAATACAGATCAATTATAGTTTTTCCTAATCAATAATGTCACCCTTCATTAGCATAAAATCAATTTAATTTAGTAGTCATACATTAATACAAATCTCTGTCAAGTACCTCAGCCAACTATATGATACTTAATAGCATGGTGATCATTTATTTGTCCTTCAACTCTGGATGTGGCCACCCTTCTTGGCTCTAACTCCATCCCTGTTGTCTGGTAACGGCAGATGCTACTGTAAAATCAATGTGAACGTTCCCAGTGGCTCATTGCCAAGTTGAATAGACATGTGTTCCTGCATCCAGGGTCATATCTATCCTTGTGTCTGGGTAGTGAATGCATCTATTCATTAATGTTGCAAAATATATTCCCTCATAGGAATTCCTGATATGACCACTGCTGATTAGTTGGTTCCCAGACAAGTGGATTAAAATAAATGAAATTTACCACCATGTCTTTCCCTAACTTTGCTTGGCTAAAGTGAACAATACATTTAAAATATCAGCATATACATTTTAAAATCGTAACTACTAGTTTTGATTCACTTACTGCATTCACATATATGTAAACTGTTCGTGTTGGCTTGTCTAATAATCATTTAACTCCTTACTGATCCCTTGTTGGCTCAAAGATTGCATTCTGCCTATGAATCTTATTAGCTCATTAGAAATCCCTTTCTTCATCCTGCCACCCTCAGAGAAGAAGATCATCCCCTCTCCATTGTGGCTTCCAACATTAGATCCAGATACGCACCAATAAACTCTGCTCTGTCCTGTGCCAGATCTCCAGCTTCCCAGATCTCACTTTCCACAGTGCAGTGGAAGATTTCTCCCTCAGGATAGCCAGCAGCCAGAGAATTAGATATTGTTTAGTGTCTATAAGTTCATAAGATATGGGAGCAGGATTAGGCCATAAGGACCATTGAGTCTGCACCACCATTCAATTATGGCTGATATGATCCTCATCCCCATTTTTCTGCCTTCTCCCCATAATCCTTCAACCCATTACCAATTAAAAATCTGTCTTACTCCTCCTTAAATTTACTCACTGTCCAGCATCCACTGCACATTGGAGTAGCGAATTCCACAGACTCGCAGCCATTTGGGAGAAGTAGTTTCTTCTCCACTCCGTTTTAAATTTGTTACCTCTTATCCTAAGTCAATGACCTCTCGTTCTAGAATGTCCCACTAGAAGAAGCATCCGCTCCACACCTACTTTATCCACACCTTTTATCATTTTGTATACTTCGATTTGATTTTCCCTCATTCCTCTAAATTCCAAAGAGTATATCACTCTTCATACGACAAACCCCTCATCTCTGGATTCAATCTAGTGAACCTCCTCTGAACTGCCTCCAATGTCACTACATCGTTTCTCAAATAAGGAGACGAAAACTGCACAAAATTCCAGCTGCGGCCTTACTAATGCCTCATATAGTTGCAACAATACTTTCTTACCTTTATATTCTATTCCTTTAGCTATAAATGCCAACATTCCATTCACTTTCTTTATTATCTGCTGTACCTGCATGCTAGTTTCCTGTAACTCAAATGAGTCCCACACTTTATCTGACTTGTCTCTACCCCCCTTCCCAGTTGTTCTACGTGGACAGGAAAGGCATCTTCATATCAATTAAGGTTTTCCCCACATAGAAAGAAACCTGGTTCTTGTTTTCCACTTTTGTGGCAAAAGTGTAGCCCAATAACAACACCAACTTATATTTATATAGCACATTTAATGTAATCAGATGCTCCATGTGAACACGAATTAAAATCAATTAAAAACATGACTGACGTTTTAGGCACCGAACCTCGTCAGCATCCTTTCATCTACAAAATTTGATAGGCACACAGCAAACAAATCATTTCAGGTATGGTGTCTTCATATCATTCACCTTTGCTGATGTTTGAAGATGTCAATCTTTAAGTGCAAAGTTCTGACACAAGTGCTACTCATGAAGCAGTCAGGTGTCATTGGCCTGTTGCTTTTGACATTGACATATGTTGCCAAACCGTTGCAGCCACTGATCAGTGTGGTGATACATGCCAGCCCACAGCAGTGTTGCCATTTCCCTCTGTTGTCAGGCAGTGACTCCTAGGTGCAAAAATCAGTGTTTAGGGCAGAGATTCCTAAACAGTAATGGAGTCTTGAGATGTGACAAGCACCAAGGCAGCAATGTTGCCATGGAGCTCGGCTGAATGTTAACAGTTGCTAGACCCCTTTACATCCTCACTGTTTTTGTAGGTGTGTGTGGCTTAATTGACTTCTCTCTGAGGCCCAATTGCTGCTGCAAAAAAAACCTGTAAAAAGGTGGATGATTTTTTTTGGAGAAAGCTTGTCTTTTCACTGCACCCAACTCTCCTCCAACAGCTGAAGCTTTTCCCCGTACCCCCCACTACTATACCCTTGAAGCCCCACCCCATTCAAGAGCTGAAGCTTCCTCCTCGTTCCCACCCAGTGGCAGGATTTTCAGTGCAACCCAGTGTGTGTTTAGTGGCGGAGGCAGCCCGCCCACCATTGGACGGTGGTGGGATTTTCTGGTCCCACTGTTGTCAATCAGATTTCCCTGTGGCAGGACTGCACTGTCTGTCCTGCCGGTGTGAACGAGTGGAAAGTTCTAGTCAATAACTCGTGAACTCCCAAAATTTTCATTCTGGGGTCACGTGAAACCCGAGGAATTAAAATATCACATCAGTTAAAAGCTTAAGAAGCACAAATTTAGGGCTTACGTAGAAACATTGATTTTAAGCAGGAGTAGGCCATTTGGCCCTACAAGCCTGCTCCATCATTCATTTTGATCATGGCTGATCATTGAATTCAATATCCTGATCACCCCTTCCGCCCATATCCCTTAATCCCTTTAGCCCCAAGAGCTATATTTAATTTCTTCTTGAAATCAGACAACGTTTTGGCCTCAGCTACATTCTGTGGCAGTGAATTCCACATATTCACCACCCTCTGGGTGAAGAATTTTCTCCTCACCTCAGTTCTAAAAGGATTACCGCTTATCCTCAAAGTATGACCCATAGTTCTGGACACCCCACCATTGGGAATATTCTTTCTGAATCTACCCTGTCTACCCTGTTAGAATTTTTAAGTCTCTGAGAGATCCCCCCTCACTCTTCTAAACTCCAGTGAATATAATACTAACTGACTTAGTCTCCTCATGTGACAGACCTGCTATTCCAGGAATCAGCCTGGTAAACTTTCGCTGTACTCAAAAACAAGGACATCCTACATCAGATAAGGACACCAAAACTGCACACTGTGCTCCAGATGTGGCCTCACAACACCCTATGCATTTGCAGCAAAACATCCCTATCCTTATACTCAAATTCTTTCACTATGAAGGCCAACACAACATCATGAGGAAGGTGATGGTCTAGTGATATTATTGCTAGACTATTAATTAAGAAACTCAGTTACTGTTTTGGTGACTCAAATTCAAATTCCGACCTGGTAGATGGTGGAATTTGAATAAAATTGAAAAAAAACTTGGAAGTAAGAATGTACTGATGACCATGAAACCATTGTTGATTGTCAGAAAAACCCATCTGGCTCACTAATATCCTTTAAGGAAGGAAATCTGCTGTCCTTACCTGTCTGGCCTACATGTGACTCCAGAATCACAGCAATGTGGTTGAGTCTTAAATGCCTTCCAGGGGCAACCAGGGATGGACAATAAATGCTAGCCAGCCAACTACACCCATATCCTATGAATCAATAAAAAAAATTGCGTTCTTTACTGCCTGCAGTATCTATGCACTTACTTTCAGTGACTGATGCACAATTCATGACGTGCTTGCAAGCACCTTTGAAACAGAGCTTTAGGCAGTTTATTGGTCAACTGGCTCCAGCTACCTCACCTGAAGCAAGTTCTTCAGCATATAATTTTCTTCCATCCTGTGGACGTGCATAAGCAAACAAAACTGTTTGTGTTTGATGAGCTGTGGCTTTGAGAGGACTGTGCATTTGTGATTTTGCTCTGCCATGGTGTATCCATGATGTACCATGGAGAGCAAAGATAGAAATTGTTGAACTTCGTTTCTTGATAGCTGGAAGTCATCTATGTTTCACAGCCATACCGTAAGGAGCTGAGAACGACGGCATTATAAAGCATAAGCTTGGCCCTGAGGGTCAGCTTGATGTTATACCATGCATGTCTTGTGAGCCAACCAAAACTGGTGGCAGCTGTCAGTATATATGTAAAATGTTCTGCAAAGAGGGATAGATTGTTTGTCACTGTGGATCTGAAGTAGCAGAATTTGCTAACCACTTCCAATAGGGTGTATTTGGTATGAATTAGAGGCTGAGATGCAAAACCTTGTCCCATAACCAAGGTTTTCTTGACACTTATAGCCAGGGAGAACAAGTTACAGGAATGGAAGAGACACTTCATGAGTCTTTATAACTGAGTTTTTGTGTGGGTGACTAGCACAGCATCACTAAAGTAGAGAATCCAACAGTGAGCATGATGTGATGTGTTTTTTGACTTTGCTTTCAGTCTTGATAAATTGTAGACCTTGCTGCCTGACTTAGAACATACACCATAGAACACTACAGCGCAGTCCTGGCCCTTCGGCCCTCGATGTTGCGCCGACCAGTGGAATGAATTAAATGACCCTCTAACCTAAACTATTCCAATGTTATCCATATGCCTATCCACTGACCATTTGAATGCCCTTAAAGTTGGCAAGTCCACAACTGCTGCAGGCAGGGCATTCCATGCCGTTACTACCCTCTGAGTAAAGAACCTACCTCTGACATCTGTCCTATAATTATCAAGTATTAGTTTGTAAGTAAACTCCTTCCATTTCTGGGAAGGCCAAGGGCTGGAATTTTATGGGAATCGGAGCAGGCAAGGGGTGGACCATGGAAAGGTCCATTGTCCTCTGGTGGAATTTTATGGTTTGGGATGAGCCAGACCAAAAAATCCCGACCAAGACGTGGAGGATGAATAAGAAGATGCCAAAAAGAGCAGGGGTCATAATTTAGCCCTGTTCAGCATAATTAAGATGTGGGTATGCCGGCGTTGGACTGGCGTAAACACAGTAAAAAGTCTGACAACACCAGGTTTTAGTCCAACCTATTTATTTGATAATATACTCACAAGCTTTCGAGGGGCACCCTCTTCGTCAGGTGAATGGAGAGTTCCATTCACCTGACGAAGAGGGTGTCCCTCGAAAGCTTGTGAGTATATTATCAAATAAATAGGTTGGACTAAAACCTGGTGTTGTCAGACTTTTTACAGCATAATTAAGCACATGGAAAAGATCACGTCCACACCAAATATGCTGGCATGGAAAACACGCTATACTTCTGGGTGCACTTATAGTCTGCACATGTGACTCCAGCAAAAGCATTCCCTGTGGCGCTAAAGAACGAGGTGGACCTGAAACTATTGCAGTTTCCTCTGCCATCTTTTTTTCTGTCTGGTATGATGATTTTTAAATCGTGCAATTCCTGTGGAATGGAGCTGACCTTCCAGCACAGAAGAAGGTCATATAGTTGTGGTAGTAGTTAGGACTTCCTGACTTTGAGCAATTTGGCTAGAGTTCCATCCTTTTCTGGTGCCTTTCCATTTGCTAAACAGTTTATTGCCTTTTCGAGCACGAATAATGAGGGTTCTTCATCTAACTCATCCACAGTACTGTGGAAACTGTGAGATAAGCGTCAAGTATGGATGTGAGATGTCTGTCTCACAGGAATACAGCTTACAGAGTGTTTAGCCCAACAGGAAAGCTGTTTACTTCTGCCTGGCAGTACTTCACCATCTGCCCACTTCAGAGGAGTAACTTCGGTGATAAGACAAAGCGCCTTATTCATCCTTCACATATAGTTTGTAGATTTCCATTGTCACAGGCAGTTTGGATTTCTTGCTATAAGTTAATACAGTGTTTACTTGCACAGTATCCCTCTCCTTTTGCATAGGTATCTTGACTACTAAATTTAAGACTAGAGGACATAGGTTTAAGGTGAGAGAGGAGAGATACAAAAGGGTCCAGTGGGGCAATTTTTTCACATAGAGGGTGGTGAGTGTCTGGAATGAGCTGCCAGAGGCAATAGTGGAGGCAGGTACAATTTTGCCTTTTAAAAAGCATTTAGACAGTTACTTGGGTAAGATTGATATAGAGGCATATGGGCCAGATGTGGGCAATTGGGACTAGCTTAATGGTAAAAACTGGGTGGCATGGACAAGTTGGGCTGAAGGGCCTGTTTCCCTGCTGTAAACCTCTATGATTTGAAAGCCTGAAATCTCTTGATGACACCTTAACAGCCACAACATAACATATCGACAATGACGATGGGATCCATTGGATGGCATAGCCTACCTGTATCCCGTTCAATTGAAATTGGAAAGGAGGGGTACCCGTTGGGCAAATAGATTCAGTGAGAGTTGTTGAGTGAGTGCTGGACCCTGAGATGCAACCAGAGTACCAAACCTGAAGTGGCTGGTGAGTCAGGCAGTTTGGAAATGTATAAGAAGAGTTAAAATGAAGAGAGATTAGCTTTCAGGAGAAAAGAAAAAAGAAATAAAAGGACAATATACACATAGCCATAAGCTATGTTTCAGATTTGAAATGGAAAAGCTGAGATTTGCAGATTTCCTGATCTGAACAGAATCTGCAGGGGTAAAGACTCCTGCACAGAAGGATTTCCAACAGAGAAGCTCTGGAAAATGTTTTAAGCAGAAAATAAAGTAATGTTTAAAAGAAAACAGTTGGCATTCAAAAGCAATGCTGCAGCTTTGGAAATAAAATCATAGCAGCAGCAGCCGGAGACACTCTGTACCTACACTGTTACAAAATATACCTGCAAAGACAAGCCAACTGCATCCGAGCAACTACAGTCTATGTTGATAAAAAATACTACACAGTCTTAAAGTAGTAATGCATTTAAAGAGGTAATACATTTCAAGTTGTGCAACATTTAACGCAACAACTGTAAGAGGGAACAAAGGAAAAGGACCGGAAAATCAGAGAAGACCCCAGAAAGAAGGCAACTCTTTTGAAAAAGGGGAGTGTGCAGGTAGTACAGAATCTCAAAGGAGGAAATAAAGATCTCAAGAAAAAGGCAATGTTGGAGCTCAGAGGAGGTAATAAGCCCTTGAGGAAGAGGCAACACCAGACTCAGAGAAGGCAATAGAAGTACCCTGCAAGAGGGAGAGTTAGGAGGAGAGTAACAGTTAAAAAGAGAGCAATGGAAGACCCAGGAAGAGGGCAACGGAAGACTCTTACTCAATAAAGAGCTGAAGGCAGCAAGACTCAATTGCATCCCAACCTTTTGTATTATAATAAGAAGCTCTTGAAAGTGTTAGCAATGGACTGCAAACAGATAATTAAACTATAATTAGTCTGAAAATAAGACCAGCCAAAGCAGAGTGAAAGAAATTCGATAACTGAGAACTACAGCAAATCAGAAACAAGTTAAAAGTTGGTGATCCTAATCTAATTAAGAAGTGGCCAACTACATCAAGCCAAGGAGAAAAACAAGGACACTGAAAAGGTAGTAGTACCTAAGAAATCTCTTAGGGCCAATAAACAACATTCGATAGCAAGTGGTGAAGGAATTGGTGTTAGAACATTAAGATGTGAATGAAAGATAAAAGGGATTGAGCAAAAAAGTATAAGCAGAACTTAGCAACAGAGGTCATAGCATGGAATTGAGAAGAGCCAAGGAAATCTTATGTAATGGATGCCATCAGTTTTGTGATTGGTAAGAGAACTGCTAATCTCAGAGTGAAACTTATCAAGGATTTGATCCATGCAGCTCATGCAAAACATCCTGTATCATCTACTGCATAAGTCACCATACTGTTGAAGAGAAAAATTGGAACCGAGGTATCATTGACCGTATTGGGAATCCTGTAAAGATCTAATCAAATGATCAAACTATCAGTTGTGTGGAATACACAAATGAGCTGGAGAAATTGGCATTCTCCAATTTGTCTGGTGTTTGAGGGTGATAAGGAGGATGTAACAATGGACAAAGAGAACACAACTGTTGAACAAGTTAACAATTCAGGAGAATTGTCTAATAAAAACAGACAAGTTAAAGGAAGAAATGTTGAATGTAGAAGTGGAGTTTGTTGCAACTACAACAAAAAGGAATGGATCAGTTCTCTGAAAACATTGCAAAACATGAGAAGGGAGAGATTTTATCAAATGTCATTCGAAGAGAAGGATGGATTCACCTTGGAAGAAACTCAGAAATGGATAAACTGAATGAATTGCGAAAGCAGATACATTACAATAAAGAACAATTTAGGTCTAAGCAGAAGATTGGTTGATGTGGAAGACAAAAGGCAGAGATTGGTAAATTAAGCCACTCAGCTGAAGGAGATTTGCTAGAGAGAAGTAGACAAAGCAGCAATTCAGGCAGAGAAGGAAATTGAGATTACATGTCAGAACAAGATTGCTGAAATGGTTGCACTAAAAAATGCATAAAGAACCATGGTCATGGAAAATACGCTGAATAAAATCAATAGAACGTGAAGAAACTTTATCACATGACCTAAGTACCAGAAAAAGAGTACCACAACCAAGTCCTTCACAAGTGACAAACCAAGATTGTGCAAGAACTGTCAAGACATAGACTGTTGTACTGTGATGATCATACCTGCATGCATCGTAGAGTAATGTGCTTGACAGAAAAGGATCAATGAATGATGTCAGCAGAGTAAGGTATGTAGTCCATGGTCAGTGCACAGTCTAGGATAAAACTCGAAAAGCAAAGGTACTTGACCCGCCTGCTGTTCAGTGACCCTTCCTGAAATATAGGTAGGGGTGGTGGATGAATTTAGCTCAGCTGTGATGCTAAAATAGCTTGCCAACAATTAGGATGTCAACTGACACATGCAAGATAGCTTTTCGGGCACCATACAGGAGAGCCAGCCCTGTCTATAGAACCATTAGTGTATGTGCTATTAACTTTAGAAAGTATGGAAAGTATTTTCCTCCAAAGAAATGCTTCTTGGATACAAAGATGCAAGAATGTTAGTGCACTATATTTGTTGACTTGCTGGATAAACAAAATGACATTTTTAAACATTTTAAGATATGACCAGATGCATATGAAGAAAGACAATTAATACTGTGCTATTTTTTCATGATTTTGAGACATGAACCACTTACTTGTCAAGAAAAAAATCAAATTGTTTTTAATCTCCTGTCAGGGATATGTATTAGTACAGGGAGTAATAAAACAAACTTTACAGTCCTATGTAGCACCTGTCACAGGTGCTGAACATTAATCAGTTATTACTGTAGTTTATTCTACCGGTGACAAGTTGCAATTTTCCACTGATTCAGCTAGTTTGTCAGGTGGGAATTATAGCATAGTGTGTGTGACAAAACACATCACCCTTTTGCAATTCCAAGCTTCTCCTCTCCTTTCTGAAAACAATATAAGGGAACTCAGAAGTAATAAGGCGGAATGTATAATTAATTACCCAGCTTGCTCTAATTAGGGTTGAATAAGTTGTGTCCCTCTCATCATCACAAATGTGCTGATGGGTAATACCAGTTTATGCTATATTAACTGCAAATATGCAATCCCTCTGAGAGCACTTTCCTTGATGAATTTGATGAATGTGACAATAATTAGCAGAGACAGATGAGAGCTAAATTACTACTGACAATGTAATGCTATCTGGCTCGAGGGCCTGGGAATGTGGCAAGCTAACATAGCAGGGACCAGGCCCATTTCTAATTAATAGTCTTTTAGCCAGAGAAAAGGAATGGTAATTGTTTTCGTCAAAGGCTGCAGGGAGCTATCAGGGTAATAAAGTTAATTAACAGAACAAACAATCTTTCACTGCTGTACTAGAAGTGGAAAAGAGTGTAATTCAAACCAAAGAAAGATATGACTAGATGATACGGTACTAGCAGCATTTTTCATGCAACAGACTTGGGAAATAATTTAGAATAATCACTTATTCTTCCCATTTTTATTGGCATCCCTCACATCACACACCCAATAAAAATGTTGAACTATTTTTCCAGTATAATTTCAAGCCTTGAGTTTTCAATTAAACATGTTTCTTACTGCTCCATTTTAATTTATTGAGTTCATGTTTCACATGCCTGTTGGCTTCGTCCCATAATATTCAAATTGATATTTCAATGTTCATTTTGTTTCTCATATACTTTATTGCCAGCCATCTTCATGAACAAAAATATTTTACTCCTGCAGTAATTTAATGATTTTTCTTAATGTCTCACATCGCATGTTGACATTACTTAAGGAGCAGATTTCACTGTGCACTCCATTGACATACCTCTGTTCCAATATGGTAATTAACCATACTGACTAATCACTCATTCCCTACCAACCATGCAGATTACATTGATGCATCAGGAAATCAAATGATAAAGAAAAGGATGTACATAAAGCTCTGCTATTCAAAGCATGATAGATAGTGAGTTATTCAAAAGATCTTCTAACTGCGGCATTGTATGTAGCAGACATGGGAAATTATTTTAATAGCTTCCACCAGGTAGAACAGAGTAGAGCATAATTAAAATAGCAGTGCACATCTTGCCATTGCATTCCTGCCGACATGCAGTCTGTGCCACTTTGGTTAGGGCCTTAAAACAGGTGGCTCAGGTACTGTTGGAAACAGGCAGTAGTCTCATTAGACTATGCAAATTGAGTTATGTCAGTAGTACCCAATGGAATTTTAAAATACAGTCCCCACCACTTTAGAAGTGGTTTAATTTGGGTAGTCAAATTGGCTGGAAAGTATTTCAATTTTCCATTTGCATTATTGTCAATTGAAAAGTTGGCACACACATTCTGGTAAATACTTTATGTATTTTGGGTGGAAACAGGTGTTCTCTCAATAGTTGGCTGCTTCAACAAATAAGCTTTGTGAATTAATGTTACAAATTGAACAAGTGTTGGTAATGTTTTTTAATAATGATATTCTTTAAATTTACCTAGTTACTGTTTGATAGTGCTCAGTTCTTCACTTCTCAGACCTGCTCTCCTGCTTCTGAACCCTCAGCTCTCTTCGGACAGCTATAACTTCCTTTCCTCAGAGGAACTGCCTCATCTCCTGTTACCCATATATCTTACTACCCAGGCCAGTTCTTGGTCTGTGGTCCAAATGTCTGTGCTCTTCTCAAACTCATAGCGGATGGGATCTCAGGTGCAAAGCATCAAGTGCAGTGATCCTATAGATATGTAGATTTACGGTGTGGAAACTGAGAGCCTTTCTAGGCTTAGGCATCACTTCTGCTTGATAGCTGTAGAATCTCCTTTGAGAAAATTGAGTTTTATTTTGGGAAAATTGGGTTAGCATCAACATGTTTGCCATAAGCAATAGGAACTGTACCAATGGGTGCACCATAAACAATCTGCCCCTTTGGTACTGGGAATCAAACCACCTAACCAATGGTCATTAAAGAAGCCTCTATTCTATCATCTTCTCAGTGTAAATGTGTGAGTTAATAATTTGTGTGAGCAGGTAAACCAGTAATACTGTTCCTGTTCCCGCAAAGATCAACTCCCAGTCTGATGGCCAACTCTCTATTTTTCCCTCAGGATCACCATTCCCATCTACCCACCCGCTCCCTGCCTTCCAGCACCCTTAATTTGACTGAAACTGCTGGGGTCTGTGGTGAATTAGCTTTATTTCAACCTCTCCAACCATGATGAGTTATTCTGAAAATGCAAGCAGCTCCCAGAAGGAATGAAAAATTTTGACAATGATAATTGATCATGGCTCTTTAAACGGTTTTCCTCCTCCATGATACAAAATACTGTGATATTCAATAACACAAATAGGAATGTGAGCATGTATAGCTTTGTGCCAAAGCATGCCATGGTTTTGAATAGCAGGGTGGGATCTCCCATGCCCCGGTGGGAAGAAGTTTGTGATGAAGGTAAATTATTTTATATTAAAAATTACAATATTGTTACAATTCTGAGGTTGATGACATTATTATGTTGTTATATTTTGGGACTGTAACTTTAAATTTAGGGTAAATGAATGGCATCGTGTGACCTGTTCTGAAGTCTGTCTGACAGTAAGCCTAGGTAAAAAAAAATAGGGAATAGTGAGAAGATTCAACATGTATGTCAGCATCTGTGGAGAGAGAAAGCAAGCTAATGTTTTGAGTCGAATATGGCTGTACTTCAGTTCAATATTCAACTCAAAACATTGGGCAATATTCTCTGGACTCCCCTTAGTGTTTTTCTCAGCAGTGAGAAGCCGCACACCTTTCGCTGGCAGTGAGATCCTCTGGTGCTGCTGAATATGGGAATTCCTAATTGAAACTACCCATGCTCCTGGGAAACCCATGGCAGCGGTTGTGCCACCTGCAGGATCAGAGAATCCCACCAGCGTGAACTGCTGGAGAATTCTGACCATTATCTCTATTTCTCTCCACACAGATGTTACTGGCCTACAGCGCTTTCTGTTTTTCTTTAAAATTACCAGCATCTGTTGTATTTTGTTTTTATTAAGTAAGCCTGGGTGTTTGAGATCATAGGAAGGTTTAGATAGTATTACTGAAACGGAGGTGCAAGATATTCATCCTTGGAGCCAATGGGAGCAGTCCCTGCAACAAGTAGACTCTGAAGAAGGGATTTTCCAGTCACACTCACCCCAAAACCAGTAAATCCCACCCAAGGTCAACTGACCTTTGCATGGTCCGCCCCTCGCCCACTACAATTCTTGTGGCGGGCAAGTTGGGAAAATTTCCCCCAGAGTCTCCCAAAGTTCCAGAAAACATTAAAGATGCTGCATTGTAAACAGTTATGCTGTAAACTATTGACTTCGAAGATGGAAGACAATTGGAGTCAAGGATTGCTAATTAGAATTTATATCTGAATGCAAGGTACAGTTACTGTGGAGTAGAGGCAGTCGAAGACTCCACAGACTTTTGTAGATTAGGTTACAGACTTCCTGGTAGATCAATGAATATCACAGTTTTGTGTGGTCTGCAGACCATGCAGGAGGGAGATAAGAATAAAGATCAGAGAAAGGTACAGTACAGGAACAGGCCCTTTAGCCCTCCAAGCCTGCGCCAATCATGATGCCTTAATTAAAAAAAAACTTCTGCCCTAACTCGATCCGTATCCCTCTCTTTCCTCCCTATTCAAGTGCCCATTCAGATATCTCTTAAATGTTGCTAATGTGCCTGCTTCCACCACCTCCTCTGGTTGTGCGAACCAGGTACCCACCACTCCCTGCATGAAAAACTTTCCCAACACATCTCCCTTAAACTTTCTCCTCCTCACCGTGAACCTGTGTCCCCTTGTAATTGTCACTTCCGCCCTTGGAAAAAGGCTCTGACTATCCACCCTATCTATGCCTCTCGTAATTTGTAGACCTCTAACAGGTCTCCCATCAGCCTCCGTCTTTCCAGTGAAAACAATCCTAGTTTATTCAACCTCTCTTCATAGCCAACACCCTCAAGACCAGGCAATATCCTAGTGAACCTTCTTTGCACTCTCTCCAAAGCTTCCATGTCCATCTGATGATGTGGTGACCAAAACTGCATGCAATACTCCAAATGCAGCCTAACCAATGTTTCATATTGCTGCAACATTATTTCCCAACTCTTGTATTCAATCCCCTGGTTGATGAAGGCAAACATGCCATATGCCTTCTTAATCACCTTGGCCACTTCTAGGAGACTGTGGACCTGCACGCCAAGATCCCTTTGGATGTTAATGTTCCTAAGGGTTCTGCCATTTACAGTATAATTCATTTCTAAATTTGATCCTCCAAAATGCATTGCCTTGCATTGTTTGGATTAAACTCCATCTGCTATTCTGTGTCCAAGTCTCCACTCTATCCATATCCTAGTGTATCTTCTGCCAATCTTTGTGTCTTCCACAAACTTACGAATCAGACCCACATTTTCCTCCAGATCATTTATCTATACTATAAACAGCAAAGGTCCTAGAACACCACTAGCTACAGATCTCCATTCTGAACAACACCCTTCCACTGCTACTCTCTGTCTTCTATAACCAAGCCAGTTCTGTATCCGTCTAGCCAGCCCAATACAAATCCCATGTGATTTTAGTTTTTGTGCCAGTCTGCTATGTGGGACCTTGTCCTTTGCCTTACTAAAGTCCATGTAAACTACATTCACAGGCCTTCCCTCATCAATTTTCTTTGTCAACTCTTCAAAACAATTCAATCAAATTGGTGATACATGACCTTCCCGTACAAAATCATGCTGCCTGTCATAGAATCCTACAGTACAGAAAGAGGCCCTTCGGCCCATTGAGTCTGCACTGACCATAATCCCACCCAGGCCATACCTCCATATCCCTACACATTTAGCCTCTAATCACTCTAACCTACGCGTCCCAGGATACTAAGGGGCAATTTTAGCATGGCCAATCAACCTAACCCACACATCTTTGGACCGTGGGAGGAAACTGGAGTACCTGGAGGAAACACATGTAGACATGAGGAGAATGTGCAAACTCCACACAGACAGTGACCCGAGCCAGGAATTGAACCCAGGTCCCTGGAGCTGTGAAGCAACAGTGCTAACCACTGTGCTTCCATGCCACCCTAGTCACTAACAAGTCCATTTTCCTCCAAATGTGCATACATCCTGTCTCTCAATATCTTCTCCAAATGCTTCCCCACCACTGATGTCAGTCTCGCCGACTTATAATTTGTTGGATTATCCCTCCAACCTTTCTTAAACAAGGGAACAACATTGGCTATTCTCCAGTCCTCTGGAACCTTGCCTGTGGTCAAAGAGGATATGAAGATATCTGTTAAGAGCCCAGCTATTTCTCTGCTTGCCTACCACAGTAACTGGGATAGAGCCCCTCTGGCCTCTAGTCTCTAGTCAAAAGGCAAGACTGCAGCCAACTAAAGATTCTGCGAGATGGTCAGTCGAAGTTCCAACTCAGCAGGATTGGAAGATGGGAGCAATTGTGAATTGTCTGCTGAAAAGATTAATTATGTGAGAAGTGCAATGATAATAAGTGTAAAAGGAAACATCATTTTCTGTAGATTAAAATGTAAATTGCCTAAGAAAAGTATGTTCAGTAAGTTGTGTTTCTAGTAATATTTTACAGTAAAAATTTTGAAATGTGAAATCTTGTTGCATCACTCTTTTGCATCACTCTTACAGCTAGTAACTGGAAGTTCAAATTTATTTAAACCTTATTGATCTCTACAGAGTTCCTAACAACATTAACATTTTATTATAATGTATATGGATATGCCTTATTAAAACTAGCTATTTATGTAAAAATTGAAGCTTGAATAAATGAGTAAGCTAATAACATGTTAAATAAAAAGTGCTTCTGAATGTAAAGATTTCTAGTAAGATCAGCCTTGCAATGAAATATTTTTAAGATAAAATTTACATGGAGGTTAAGATACAGTAAAAAGAGTAAAGCCAAATCTCTGGGAGTTCATCCTCAGGAGATGACCCAGAAGATGCACTGGGGACCCATCTGAATACCCTATGCAATTGCCTAAGCAGGTTAAACTTCCATAGGACAATTACCTTGTACTGAGAACCATCTTAAACTTGGATTTAAATTGGAGACTTCAGATGGTGCAGATTCTTTTAGGAGAATAGTTACCCAGGAAAATTTAGAAGGATAAAACCTAGTTCTAACTTCTGGGTAATTGTGGTAAAATTATGGAAATGGTTGAAAGCTTGAAGTTTTTAGGTGTCCAGATTACCAACAATTTATCCTGGCCCCACGATGCCAACACTGTAGTTAAGAAAGCCCAACAATGCCTCTATTTTCTCAGAAGACGAAGGATATTTGGCATGTTAGCTATAACTCTCGCCAACCTTTACAGATGTATCATAGAAAGCATTCTTTCTGGTTGTATCACAGCTTGGTATGGCTCCTGCTGTGCCCAAGACCGCAAGGAACTACAAAAGATCGTGAATGTAACCCAATCCATCACACAAACCAGCCCCCCAGCCACTGACTCTGTCTACACTTCCCACTGCTTCGGCAAAGCAGCCAGCATAATTAAGGACCCCACGCAGCCCAAGCATGCGCTCTTCCACCTTATTCTGTCAGGAAAAGATGTCTGAGATGATGTACAACTGACTCAAGAACAGCTTCTTCCCTACTGCCATCAGACTTTTGAATGGACCTACCTCACATTAATTTAATCTTTCTCTACACCCTAGCTATGACTGTAACACTACATTCTGTACTCTCTCTCATTTCCTTCTCTATGAATGGTATGCTTTGTCTGTATAGCACGCAAGAAACAATACTTTCCACTGTATAATAATATTTGTGACAATAATAAATCAAATCAAATCAAATCAAGGTACTGAATCCAGTACCTCATACCCCCACTGGACCGCTCCCCCCCAATTATCCTGCACCCCTATCCCTACCACCTGTCCTGATTAACTCCCACATATTGGCACCCCACCCCCTGCCTACCCACCCAAACAACCCACCCACCCCCTGCCCCCCCCGCCCTCCCCATCCCCCTAGCCATTCTCCCCCACTCCCTCTGATCGCCTGACCCTCCCAACTATTGAAAAGCTCTTGATTTCCCCAAACCTTCCACTCAACACCCCTTTTGACCACCCAACTCCTTCCCCCGACCATCATCCTCAATCTTCCTGCACCTGACTACCCAAATACCTTCCCCCACCACTGTAATCCTTTGCCCACTTTCCCTGTCTTCTCAAAATAGCTGGAATCTTTAAACATACCTGGTTTATGACAGCGAGTGCTTTCACAAGAGATGTGTCTTCATTTCCCATATTATTGCTACCCTACACTGGAAGGCCTTAGGCAACATGTACATTGCATATTTCTCACCAGGCCAAGTTCAGAAGACTAGGTGGGAAATGTGCAGCTCCTGACCTGGATTAGTAAAAAGAAGCAGAATGGTAACCAACTGTGATTACTACACCTTGGAAGTTCTGGCCCACTTTTTGAATAAAATTGGCAAACTTGAGAGATACTAAAGTAGTATTGTGAGATGAAAATCAACTCCAATGTTTTGGAATTGTTAACATATATATGTTTAAATATTAATAATGAACAGTTTTAGAACAAAATAGAGCACAAATACTTTCTATTCATTCTTCACATTGCCCTACACTGGTGTGGTCCAATTTTTTTTATTATTTTCTATGCAGTAGAATCATTCACTTAATGGAATAATTTCATTTTTTTGCTTTACAGTTCAATTTTGGGATACTACAGCTGACTACAAAACCATTAAAATGAGGAGATATAGAAATATTCCTTGCCAGTAACTCATGCTGGGAAGTGTATGTCTGTGGATAGCATGTGGGCTCAAAATCAGATCTTGCTGTGTGTCACTTATATTGAATAGTCTGTTAACAGTAATTACCTAAGTTTATGTATAAATTATATTTACCTAGATGATATACTGCTGAGGGTTGTTGGCCCACATGGACCATAACCCTAATATCAATCGAATTTTAACTTCTGTCAATAGTGTAAACCAGGCATTGTTGAATTCTCTGCCCTTAATACATCCTCTAACTTCAATGCAAAGTAAAATTGGGGAGATGGGGTGCATAATGCATAGTCAATCCAATATTGGCTGTTTACATTCACATTGATTGTTAAAAGTAAGAACATAGGATTAGACAATTGAGCCCCTTGACACCATTCCTCCATTCAGTGTAATCATGCCCACCTTTGCCCCATTTCTCTTAGTACTTTTATTTGGTAGCATGAACTTTCGGAGCGCTGCTTTTTCATCAGGTGAGTTCATCACCTCATGAAACAGTGCTCCGAAAACTCGTGCTACCAAATAAACCTGTTGGACTTTAACCTAGTGTTGTGAGACCTCTTTTGCCCACCCCAGTCCAATGCCAGCATCACCACATCTTAATATCTTTGATTAACAAAAATCTATCCATCTTAGATTTAAAATGAACAATTGATCTAGCATCAATTGATATTTTTCAGAGGAGAATTCCAAACTTCCAAACTCCTACTACAGTTTATATGTAGAAGTGTTTCAAAATTTCATCCCTGAGAGGACTGGCTCTAACTTGTATACTATGACTCCTAGTTCTAGACTCCCTAACCAGCAAAAATATTCTCTGTCTGCCCAATCCGTTCCCCTAAATATTTTGAAAACTTTAATCAAAACACCCCTTCATGTTCTAAATTCCAGGGAATATAACCCTAATGCGTGTAATCTCTCCTCATAATTTAACCCTTGGAATTTAGGTATCATTCTGATAAAAGGAAATGCACCCCATCCAAGACCAATATATTCTTCCTAAGGTGTGCTGCCCAGAACTGCACACAATGCTCCAGGTATGGTCTTACCAATACTTTATATAGCTGAAATATAGCATCTGCCCCTCAGTTTTTTTTCTCTATATATTCTGTAGGTTAGGATTGTTTTCGCTGGAGTTCAGATGAATGAGGGGGGATTTCATAAAGATTTATAAAATTCTAACTAGACTGGATAGAGGCAGAGAGGACGTTCCTGATGGTGGGGGAATCCAAAACCAGGAGTTACATCTGAGGATTCGAGGTAGACCATTTAGGACGGAGATGAGCAGACATTTCTTCAGCCAAAGAGTGTGAGCCTGTGGAATTCATTACCACAGGAAGTAATTGATGCTGAAACATTGAATGTATTCAAGAGACGACTAAATATAGTGCTTGGGGTGAATGGGATCAAAGGTTATGGGGAGAAAGCAAGATTAGGCTATTGAGTTGGACAATCAGCCATGATTGTGACGAATGGTGGAACAGCCTTGAAGGGCCAAATGGCCTTCTCCAGCTCCTATGTTTCTATATAAAAGCCAGCATTTCTATTCGTCAAGAGCTTTGTTAGAGCATTTTGCATTTACCTCTTTTGTTCCCACTATTTCTAACTTTTCAACATTTAGAAAGAACTCTGATCTTTTTTAAGTTCAATGTAGATGACCTCACATTTGCCTCAGTTTTGGCCATTCATTTAAATTGTCAATATCTCTAATTCAGTGTTTCCTTCTACACTGCTTAAAATGCCCCCATCTTTGTGCTATTGGTAATCTTGGATAAGTGATTTTCTTTTGCATCATTTAAGTCATTAGTAAATAATATGAATAGTTAAGGCCCCTGACAGGAGCGATCTTCAGGAGAGAGGGAGAGAAAAGTGAAAAAAGGCCTAATTTTAAAATAGAAATACTATATTGTAAATGAATAAGATGGATTGTGGTTACAGTATCTTTGTTTCTGATTCCTTCTCCATTTTGATGCACAAAGACTGATCTGCATGCAAATAATTATTTGTACACAAGGTGGTGATATGAGCACTAACAGCTTTTCATCAGCGCCAAAAGATAATCTTCATGCATTAGGACAGGAAAGCTATTATTTTCAAGACCATTATTTTGTTCATTAGACAATGAGACCCAGAAATTAGATAAATGGGGACCAGTTTTTAAGATTTGGCACAATACAATTTCAATTCTCTAGTGAACTGTATCTTAAAGCAAATATCTATGAATGTAAACATAGGGCTAATTGCATGATCTCCCCCCCCCCCACCCCCCCCCCAGCAACCGTATTCCCAACAGCAATCTGTGCTTGTGTAAGCAAGTGGAATTGGGGCTACAAGATTGTACCATTGACTCAAGCCCATATTTTCTCTAAGTGCAACTTTCCCACTGAAGACAAGACAAGCCAGCTTGGATCACTGGCTGTGTGAAGTTTACATGTTCTCCCTGTGTCTGCATGGGTTTCCTCCCACAGTTGGAAAGACATGCTGGTTAGTGCATTGACTCAAGCAGACACTGAAGTGTGGCAATAAGGGGAATTTCACAGTAACTTCATTGCAGTGTTAATGTAAACTTTACTTGTGACCAATAAATAAACTTCACTATAACTTTTCCCTCCTGGGGGCTCCCTCTCCTATGGTGGGGCCAATCTGCAATAGGCATCCCGATGTATCAGATGCTGCACTGGAGAGATGCCATCTCCAATTGCAGGGGCTGCCTACCTGATACCAGCATAGTGGCACAGTGATTAGCTCTGCTGCCTCACAATGCCAGGACCTGGGTTCAGTTCCGGCCTTGGGTCATTGTTTGTGTGGAGTTTGCATGTTATCCCCATGCCTGTGTGGGTTCACTCCCACAGTCCAAAGATTGGCCATGCTAAATTGTCTCTTAGTGTCAGGGGAATTAGCAAGGTAAATACATGGGGTAATGGGAATAGGGCCTGGGTGGAACTGTTATCAGTGCAGGCTTGATTAATTGAATGCCCTCCTTCTGCACTGTAGGGATTCTATGATTCTATGAACTCTTCAAGGGCATGTAACATTGAGGCACCTTCTCCTTCTCTCTATAGCCTCAGCAGTAATCTATTGGAAGAACTGTCAAGCTGCCAGCCCTCTGATTCTGCTGGCAGCTTTGTGAGGAAGGCCACTGTTCTTAATGGGGCAGTGATCCTGGCAGTGTCCTCTCATTTGGTCGCCACTGAAAAAATCCCCCCGTGATCCCACTTTTTGCCTATTTGGACTTGGGACCTGCATTTAGTTCCAATGATGAGACCCATCGTGGGCTGGTAAAATTCCACCACATATAGCATATTGAATATTAATGTACACATAAAAAGAATAACTTATGATTTACACGCTTAATACATTATGTTAATGTTATGGTTTTGGCATTGACTTATTCTTAAAGAAAACAAATTCAGTGAAAATTAACAAAATATTTGCAGTAACAATATGGTTCCTAAGCTTGGGCTGGAATTCTCCGACCCCACCCACAGCTGGCACTTTCTGGTCCTGAAGGGAGTTTTGGTTAAGCGCCAAATTCTCCATTCTCACTGGCAGCAATGGCAGGGCAAGAAGTTAAGAGAATCCCAGCCTATATGTCTAAACAACAACAACTAGACTGTAATAGATCTATATCCCTCATGACAGGCAGAATCATTGGAGTTATTAATGGGTTAATTAATGAGTTTGTGTAGTTATCTGCTGTATCTGTGTTGTCCATTATCTTGCATTTTGATAAAGGTTAAAAGATAGTTGCAATCATTTATGGGAGTGGCAGGAATCTATTCTTGTACAAATGTTTCAATGATAAGCTTAACTTTTCATAAAAAATGCTTGAGTATAAATAAACTAAAAGCAGAGTAATAAATAAGAAACAAATTTAGGTACCCTTTAGCAGATACAAATGCATTTGCAAACATTCTTTATGGAGCACACCATGAAGTATATTCCAAACACAACTCGTTTTTTTTTGTTTGACTCATGTTTCATGCTTATAAAGAAGTCACTGAAAAAACAAATTATAGAATAGGAGATTAAATTTCCCTGTAAAACCAAATTATTCAGTTCAGGTGTATCCTTTACGATTATAATTTTCCATTGTAGTACCTCCCCACAAGTATCCTATATCCTATTCAATATTATGAAACGGCAATAATATGCCCATTAGAATAGCTTTTAATGCCCTGCATTCAGGGTCTCAAAGTAAAGAACTGTTTATGATGATGGGATATGATGGCAGCTGAAAGAGGAAACCAGACAAGGGAGTGATTATGACAGTTGTTTGCAAACCCTGCCTAGTGTACAGTGTTTTCAAGTGTTGTCTTGTCTTGATGTGCTGTCAGTCCTTCTCACCTGGGAATAGCGATAGCTTATCAAAGCCTAAACAGTCCTTCTTTACCAGTGCCTGATAATGGTGGCCCTCAATTTATCATCATATTGGAACACTGGGGGAACCATGGGAACGACTGGTCAGGTGACAGCTAGATGGACAGTTTGACAGTTGTTGAAGCATCATGGGAAATAGCTGTCACCTGATATTCACAATGACCACGGAGATAACCTTCAACATGACAGGGAAAACAAAGATGTGAATATTCTTAACATTGGTGATTTGATAATTAAAGTGCCAAATTTGCTCCTTAAAGTTGTCATTTTTGACTGAATTTTGTTGGAATTGTTGAAAGGTGTCTTTTTTATTCTTTTTGTTATTTCATTAGAACAGAATTACTTTATCTTTCAATTTGTCTTTTCTATCAATTTAAAGCATCTCTGAAAAGCTTTATGCATTTTAATCCTGTTTTGACAGTCTTTTATCTAAGGCTCAGTATCCATTTTCAAAATTTTCAGAAAGGGATACCAAAATAATCTGGACTTCTGAATTTGTTGACTTGTAGTTTAGTTAGTTTATCTAATAGCATCTCCTGCAAGTCCCTAAGAACATTTTTTTCACAACCTGCTAAAGCTTTTGCCTGAAATCTTGGAAACATTATCAAAAGATCTAATAAGAACTTATCTGAAAAAAAAACCACACACACACCATCAACCTAAGCATCAGAATTGGATGTATTGTGCCTAGTCAACCCTACAAAATCAAAATCCTCCTCACTAAAACCTGGGGACTTGTACCAAAATTGGGAGAGCCGTCCAACAGACCAGTCAAGCAACAGTCTGATAAACCACACTCAAGGAATAATTCCTTCCAGCCAAGATCCCTCAGTCTGTCCTGTCTCACTAGCAGGCCAGACCTTACCAGAAACAGTGGCATAGTGATATACAGGAGATTATGGCCCTGGGAGTTCTCACATTGGGTGTGGACATCATGAAGTTTCATGATATCAGGTCAGAAATGGGAGATTAAACCACTTGCTGATTATTAGTTATTTGCTCTCCCTCAGCTGCTGTACAGAACTCCTCTATGTTTAACATCCCTTAGAACATAAGAACATAAGAAATAGGAGCAGGAGTAGGCCATCCGGCCCTTCGAGCCTGCCCCGCCATTCAATAAGATCATGGCTGATCTGTCGTGGCTCAGTTCCACTTTCCCGCCCTCTCCCCATAACCCTTAATCCCCTCTCCTATCAAAAACCCATCAACCCGCGTCTTAAAAATATTTAGCGAGGCAGCCTCCACCACTTCAACGGGCAGAGAATTCCAGAGATTCACCACCCTTTGAGTGAAGAAGTTCCTCCTCAACTCCGTTCTAAACCGCCCCCCTTTTATCTTGAGGCTGTGCCCCCTAGTCCTATTGTCTTTTTTGAGCGGGAAGAGTCTTTCCACCTCTATCCTATCCATCCCATTCATCATCTTATACGTCTCAATGAGATCTCCTCTCATTCTTCTAAACTCTAACGAGTACAAGCCCAGTTTATTCAGCCTCTCCTCATAGCTCAACCCCCTCAACTCCGGTATCAGCCTAGTAAACCTCCTCTGCACTCCCTCCAAGGCCAAAATATCTTTGCGCAGGTGCGGCGCCCAAAAATGCACACAGTACTCCAGTTGCGGCCTCACCAATGCCCTATACAGCTGCAGCAAGACCTCCCTACTTTTATATTCAATCCCCCTCGCTATTAAGGCCAGCATCCCATTCGCCTTCCTGACCACCTGCTGCACCTGCAAGCTGGGTTTTTGCGACTCATGCACAAGGACCCCGAGGTCCCTCTGCACCGTCGCCTGCTGCAGTTTTTCGCCCCGTAAGTAATAGTCATTCCTACCATTTTTCCTACCAAAGTGGACCACCTCACACTTGCCAACATTAAATTCCATTTGCCATTTCCTGGCCCATTCGCCCAGCCTATCTAGATCCTTCTGCAGACTCTCCACACCCTCCGCACAATTTGCCGTTCCCCCAATCTTGGTGTCATCAGCAAATTTCGACACTCTACACTCGGTTCCCTCCTCCAGATCATCTATATAAATGGTAAAAAGCTGAGGCCCCAGCACCGACCCCTGGGGCACTCCACTAGTCACCATCCGCCAATCCGAATAGCACCCGTTGACCCCCACTCTCTGCCTCCTATTTGACAACCAATCCTCTATCCACGCTAACACCCTACCCCCAACTCCATGTCCCTCGACCTTCTGCAATAACCTCTTGTGAGGCACTTTGTCAAACGCCTTCTGAAAATCTAGAAAGACCACATCCACCGGCTCTCCTCTATCCACCGCCCTAGACACATCCTCATAGAACTCCAGTAAATTTGTCAGACACGACTTCCCTTTAATGAAACCGTGCTGCGTCTGCTCTATCAAGCAATTCCCTTCAAGATGCCTTGCAATTTCCTCCTTAATGACAGATTCTAACATTTTACCTACCACAGACGTTAAACTGACCGGCCTATAATTCCCCGCCTTTTGCCTGGCACCCTTCTTAAACAACGGCGTAACATTAGCCGTTTTCCAATCATCCGGCACTTCCCCGGAATCCAGCGACGTTTGGAAAATAACCACGAAGGCATCCACTATCACCTCCGCCATTTCTTTCAGAACCCTTGGATGCATTCCATCCGGTCCTGGGGACTTGTCCACAATCAGCCCCTCCAGTCTGTCGAGCACCACCTTTCTAGTAACAGTAATGTCATTAAGACCCTCCAGTCCTACCACCTTTCTATCGCTAACACCCGGCAAATTATTCACGTCCTCCTCCGTGAAGACAGAAACAAAAAAGTTATTCAATACCTTAGCCATATCCCCATCCCCTACCACTAGGTCCCCTTTCTCATCCTCTAAAGGACCAACATTCACCCTAGCCAGCCTCTTCCTTTTTATATATTTATAAAAACTCTTGCTATCCTTTTTTATATTAAGCGCTAGCCCAGCTTCATAGTTTCTCCTACCCTTCCTTATCAACTTCTTTGTCAATCTTTGTTGACATTTAAACCTCTCCCAATCCTCTTCTCGCCCACTACTCTTAGCTACTCTAAATTCCTCCGCTTTTAGTTTAACACTTTCCTTCACCTCCTTTGTTATCCACGGCTTATTACCTCTCCTCCTACTATCCTTTTTGACCATCGGAATAAATTTCCGTTGAGCCCAAGAAAGATCTCCTTAAAGATCCTCCACTGCTCCTCAACAGACCCTCCCTCCAAACGTGCTCTCCCAGTCCACATTCGCCAATTCTTCTCTCATCCTACCGTATTTCCCTCTATTCAAACAAAGGACGCGTGTCCGGGAACCCACTTTCTCCTCCTCCATCTGCACCAGAAACTCCACCATACAATGATCACTCTCCCCAAGAGGATCCTTCACCACAAGGTCCCTAATAATACCCGCTTCATTACATAGCACCAGATCCAAGATAGCTCGCTCCCTCGTCGGCTCCAACACACACTGTTCGAGGAAACTATCCCGGCAGCATTCCAAGAACTCTTCCTCGAGCCCCCCACGTCCAACATGGGTCGACCAATCAATATGCAGATTGAAATCCCCCATAACTACGGCCGTCCCATTAACACTTAAGGTTAGCAAGGGGACAGAATGTACTCTGGAAATGGGATTTAAGTGTCTTCAGCAAGAATGGCTGAATAGCCCCACTACAGATGGAGTTGGCTGAGTTTTGAAGAACATAACTGCGTAGTTGCTAGATGGGGCAGGCTGCAGGTGGTAAGAGTGCAAAGATGGGGGAAAAGTACCTGAACTTGTTCTCGCAAATCCATCTGCCACAGATGCATCTTTCCATGGTAATCTTAGTATGACATTCTTTGTGAAGCCAAAGTCCCATCTCCACACTGAGGACATCCTCTATTGTTCTATGTGGCATCATCATTGTGCAAAATGGGAGATATTCGGACCAGATATAGCAGCTCAAAGCTGGGTGTCCATGAGGCACTGTGGCCATCATCCACAGCAGAACTGTATTTCAGCAGAAACTGTAACCTAAAAATTCAGCATTTCCCTCACCCTGGGTGCAATTTTCCCACCTTGCTATGTGACTCGAGCAGCATAGTGGGATGGGAAATGTAATGTGGACCCAAAAAATCAGATTCCTGCCTGGCAGCTGGCAGGTCACAATCTTCCTGGGCCATTTTTTTTACATAATCAGCATCCTGCCAGGGAATGATGCGAGGCTGATTTAAATATTCAGCAAGTCATTTAAATATCTTTCACGAACTCTGGGTTCTACTGAGCTCCCTTGGATTTCCAACCTCAGCAGTGAAGGTTCCTAACAGTGGGGATCACACCTGGTCCCCAGCACTGGGGGGACCAAACATAATGGTCTCACCAGTGAAAGTGGAGGCCATTGAGGCCCCCTGGAAGTTTGGGTAGGGCAGACAATGCCCTTTGGGCAATACCAACTTGTCAAACAGGCAGTGCCAAGGGGGAAGAGTTTGGGGGAGGGGTGGGTAGCATCATAGGGGCGGGGCCGGGCAGAGCAGAGCCAAATGGGGGGAAGTAGGAGGGGAGGGAGGTGGGGACTCAGCATCAGGGTGTGGAGACCAGTGCTAATGCCAGCCATCAGGAATCAGGGCCAGTGTTCAGAACGGATTCGGGGCCTGACGACTGGGAGGGGGAAGTCAGGGTCAGCAGTCGGGGGGGGGGAAGGGAGTCAGAGCCGGTGATCACGGGATTCAGGATCAGCGATTGGGACGGAGGGGTCGAGGCTGGCGATCAGGAGACCAGCATGTCCAGGGGAGGTATTAGGGGGATATAACCTGGTCTCCAAGTATACTGATCTCCCAGTGTACTGGGAGATATTTGCATATGCAATGGTCCCCTGAGCTTTGTCGCATGTGTTTTTGGCCTCTCCATTGGGTTTAGGCTCTGCCCTCCTACTGACATGAATTGCCTGATGAACTTTGTATTGTATAGACTGCCGTAAATTCATGAAACTCAGTTCACCCAAAAAATGGGTGGGAAAACCATCACTTTCCCGTCTGGTGGACACTTGTGCGGGAATCTTACTGCCTCAGCTGCCCGAGGCCAACGGAGAATGCCAGTCTGCGAGCCTCGCCCACCCTAGCATCAGGGCAGGCGAGATGGTAAAATTCCAGCCTTGATTTTGTTTTGGGAAAATTACCCACCTCCCACCCCCCATCTTTACCATCAAACTAGGTGACCAAACCTAGATCAATGAATTTTGTAGAACAGCATGTCAGGAGCAGCATCAGTTGTACCAGAAAATGAGTTGCCAAACTGGGAAAAATAGAACACAGAACTACATGCATTCTAAACACTGGATATAGCATGTAAAGAGCAAAGTGATTCAGCAACCAACAGATCTGATTAAATTTCTAAAGGCCTGCCACATCCTGTTGTGATCACTGGATAATTAAATGACTAATGGGAGGATGAGGCTCCATGTACCTCCCAAGCTCAGTGAACACAGAGCCCAGCGTGTCAATGCAAAAAGTCAAGACTATTATGTTCACCATTTTCAGCCGAAAGTGCCAATGACTCCCTCCTAAGAAGTTTATATGTTTGCTGCAGCTAGTTCAAGTTTTACACAGTATGTGGTTAGGATCAGGAAGGTGCTGTCTGAGAATGTGGTGGAGGGAGATTCACTTGTGGCTTTCAAAAGGGAATTGGTTATTATCTGAAAAGTAAAAATCTGCAGAACTATGGGAAAAGGTGGGGGAGTAGCAGTAGATAAATTGCTCTTGTAGAGCTTTCGTAGACACTGGGGCAAATGGTCTCCGTTCTATGATTATATGTTGTTGCTCATGTAGCAAAGCATGATAGATCATAGAACCCTACAGTGCAGAAAGAGGCCCATCGGCCCATCGAGTCTGCCCCAAACACAAATCCACCCAGGCCCTACCCCCATATCCCTACATATTATACCCACTAATCCCTCTAACCTACTCATCCCTGGACACTAAGGGGCAATTTCTTAGCATGGCCAATCAACCTAACCCACACATCTTTGGACTGTGGGAGGAAACTGGAGTACCCGGAGGAAACCCATGCAGACATGAGGAGAATGTGCAAACTCCACACAGACAGTGACTCGAGCCAGGAATCGAACCCAGGACCCTGGAGCTGTGAAGCAGCAGTGCTAACCACTGTGCTACCGTGCCGCCCATTGTAGTCTACGGTGCCGGTACCGTGCCACCCATTGGAGTCTACGGGCGGCACGGTAGCACAGTGGTTAGCACTGTTGCTTCACAGCTCCAGGGTCCTGGGTTCAATTCTCAGCTCAGGTCACTGTTTGTGTGGACTTTGCACATTCTCCTCGTGTCTGCGTGGATTTCCCCTGGGTACTCCGGTTTCCTTCCACAGTCCAAAGGTGTGCGGGTTAGGTTGATTGACCACGTTAAGAAATTGCTCCTTAGCATCCAAGATGCGTAGGTTAGAGGGATTAGTGGGTATAATATGTAGGGATATGGGAGTAGGGCCTGGGTGGGATTGTGTTTGGTGCAGACTCAATGGGCTGAAGGGCCTCTTTCTGCACTGTAGGTTTCTATGATCTATGGTACACTGACTCTCTGACAGAGTATCTTACCCAGGTTCTCTCCTCCAACCTATCCTTGTAACCCCATACATTTATCATGGCTAATCCACCTAACCATCACATCTTGAGATATTAAGGGGTAATTTAGCATGGCCAACCCACCTAACCAGCACATCTTGGAACTAGGCTGTGGGAGGAAACTGGAGCATCCAGAGGAAATCCACTCAAGACAGACACCCAAGGCCGAAACTGAACCCAGGTCCCTGGAGCTGTGAGGCAGCAGTGCTAACCACGGTGTCATCGTGCTGCCCCAGTTTCTCCCTCTGATATCTTTTCAAGAAAAATTAATTATTTACTACTTTATTTCTATTTTTGCCATAGGCTTAGTTAGAATGAATACATTGTTCTCCTGCCACTTAATTTCTGAAAGGTTTCTGCTCTGCTCTGCTTCTGCTCTGAACATGAGTTAAGTTTTAAGCCAGCATGCAGATCCATCAAGCACCAGAGCCAGCACATCAGCTGGTTTTGTGAGGACTAAACTGTTATTTTTAAAAGTCTCTTTTTTTATTCCCACTTTTAATTAGTAGTATATTGTGCTGTTTTAAAAATGCATGAATTGTTATACCATGTAATTTATAATGTGCTGTTGTGTGATGTTTCAGACTACTGTGGCATACCTCCCTTCCCATAATTCTTTCAATGCTTTTTCCCAATCTCTCTTTTTCTGGCCCCATTCAACATTTTTTCCTATTTCCTTCAGGACCCCAACATTGGGACCAAATGGGTGTCCTGAACCTGCAATTGCTGACAGAGAAACTGGGGTCGCAGTCTTTTGGGAGATGGCCATGCAATTAGTCCCTCTTACTCCATGTCACTGTATTAAGGACAATGGGTAGGTGTTGATACTACAGGTCCAATCAGAGGCTGGAAGCTCTGGAAACTCAGCAGTCTCACTGGGAAAGGTGGATGCTACAGAGACAGGAAGGGAACCATAAAGCAGCTTAATGTGGAGGGATAACCCTGTTGGGTGCCTTGGAGGAAGGAAAACCTAACTGGAGGGTTATTTGGGCTGAAGGGGTGATCTATCCAGCCTACAGCCTTGTCATTAAGGCATGGAGTTTCTGGTTCTAATGGCCAAACACCATCTCCCCACCAGCATACTGGAGGGAAACCACTTCCATTGAGCTGGTGGCCTCTATATTAGATGGGGTACCTCTCTGCCAAGGCTGCAAAATTGCCACCCAACTGTGGTTAATTAGATGCCTGCCTTCATAGAACAGACAGCCGATCCTAATCCCAGCCCACTGCTGGAAAAGTTCCTTGGAAGCAGGAATGCATTGGGAGCCTACCAGAAGCAGCCACCTCCCCTTATTTTCCTAATCCACCATTATGCGATTGTGAAAGTTCAGCCCATTATGTTCATTGGTGGATGAATTGGAAAAGGAGATAAATGGCAAGCATGCATTTTCACTTGAATATACAAGGTAAGAGAAGAGGAAAGTTCTTGACCTGTGGGCTGTTTGATAGTGGGACACTTCACTGGGGCAAAATTCTATTGGTCTCTGCCAGAGAGTTTGCAGCAGGAGACCCATAATATTCCCCAAGTGGCTTTCTTCCACCTGCCTCCCCAAACCTGGCTGAAATTGTACAAGGGGTTGGCCAAGTCCTAAGGTGGCCCATACACCCACACCCCAAGCAAGGCCCATAATTGACCAACTAATGTCTACTTAATGTCCACTTTCCGCCCAACTACAATTTTTAGGTGCAGGTTACCTTGGGCAAGAAAGGTGATGCCTCCTTCCAGCCCTTTCCTGACCAGGGCTCCTATCCAGAATTCTGACCCCTTCAGGTGTTCTTTAAGAACAAAGAACAACCCAGCACGGGAAACAGGCCCTTCGGCCCAACGAGCCCACGCCACCGCATCTTCCTACACCTACCCTGCCCTGTGTGTATGTGAGTGGAACCCCTAATGTAGCCAGATTCAGGGGAGAATAGTGTCAATTTGGTACACCAATCAGCCTAAGAGCACATCTTTGGGGTGTGGGAGGAAACCGGAGCGCCCGAAGGAAACCCACGCAACCACAGGGAGAATGCGCAAACTCCCACAGACACAGCCCAAATCCATGTATCTGCACAGCTAGCAGTGCTAGTCACTGAGCTGTTGCGGTGCCCATCTGCTGATCCAGGATTAAGCACACACAACGACACGAAGTACTAGGCCACTCCCGGAACCTCCAAGAGCAGCCCACGCACGACACACCGTGTGCATGCCCCTTGTTTGACAACAAGGTGGACTGACACCTGTGGAATAAAAAGACAAAACGTTAACATGTAATACTACATTTCCAGCGTCATCCCGAGGCTCTGACCCTATTTAATACCCTCTACTGTAACCCTCCATCCTTGTTTCGCTCATGTGTCTATCTAAGTAAACCTTAAACAAGTCCAACGTGCCTGCCTCCACCACCCTACTCGGTAGCATGTTCCATACCCCCAGGACCCTCTGCGTGAAAAACCTTCCTCTCGTATCCAAATTATACTTCTCCCCCCTCACCCTTAGATCGTGACCTCTCATAATTGTCCCCAATCTAGGGAAAAGCCTACCACTGTTTACTCTATCTATTCCCTTCAGTATTTTATACACCTCTATCATATCCCCCCTTAATCTCCGTCTTTCTAAGGAGAAGAGCCCCAGTTTCTCCAACCTTTCCTCGTAACTCAGTCCTTCCATGCCAGGCAACATCCTGGTAAACCTCCTCAGCACCGTCTCCAGAGTCTCCACGTCCTTCCGGTAGTAAGGTGACCAGAACTGGATGCAGTACTCCAAATGTGGTCTAACCAACGTTCTGTACAACTGAAGCATTTGACGGCAGCTCTTATACTCTATACCCCTTCCTATAAAGGCTAGCATTCCATAAGCTTTCTTCACAACCTTCTCTACTTGTGTTGACACCTTCAGAGACTTGTGCACCTGCACTCCCAGATCCCTCTGTATTTTTATATTCTTAATCGGTCTACCTTTTATCATGTAACTCCTCCCTGAATTATTCCTTCCAAAATGCATCACCTCGCATTTGTCAGGATTAAATTCCATCTGCCACCTATCTGCCCAATGTACCAACCTATCTATATCCTGCTGTATCACCTGACATTCCACCTCAGTATCTGCCAATCCTGCCATCTTGGTGTCATCCGCAAACTTGCTGATCACACCACGTACGCCCTCTTCCAAGTTGTTTATATATACTACAAAAAGGAGAGGTCCCAGTACTGAGCCCTGCAGCACACCACTGGTGACTGACCTCCAGCCAGAAAAGGACCCTTCGACAACTACTCTCTGTCTCCTATTGCCCAGCCAGTTTTCGATCCACCTAGCTACCTGTCGTTGTATCCCATGTGCCTTAACCTTTTCTACCAGCCTACCGTGAGGGACTTTGTCAAACGCCTTACTGAAATCCATATAGATGACATCAACAGCTCGCCCATCGTCAACCGTTTTTGTCACCTCCTCAAAGAATTCTACCAGATTTGTAAGGCAAGACCTCCCCCTAACAAAGCCATGTTGCGTATCCCTAATCAGATCGCAATAATTTTCCTACCACCTACCACCGATGTCAAACTCACTGGTCTATAATTACCAGGTTATCCCTGCTACCCTTTTTAAACAGCGGTACCACATTAGCTACCCTCCAGTCTTCTGGGACCTCACCTGTGTCCAAAGAAGAGACAAAGATTTGCGCCAGAGGCCCAGCAATTTCATCTTTCACCCCCCTAAGCAGCCTGGGATAAATACCATCAGGCCCCAGAGCTTTATCCGTTTTTATGCTACCTAAAAACCCTAGCACTTCCTCCCTCGTAATGGATATTTCCTTCCACTGATCTACAGCTCCCTCCAAGACATTACACGACACCAGACCCCTCTCCTTCGTGAATACCGACGCAAAGTATTCCTTCAGGATCTCCCCCATTCCCTCAGACTTGATACATAGCTCCCCTCCTTTGTCCCTAAGAGGACCAATTTTCCCTCTAACCACTCTCTTGCTCTTAATATAAGAGTAAAATGCTTTTGGATTTTCCTTAATCCCATCAGCCAAAGCCATTTCATGCCGTCTTTTCGCCCTTCTAACTCCCCTTTTTAGCTCCCTCCTACTCTCTCTATATTCCCCCAGCGCACTCTCCGTTCCCAGTTGTTTTGACCTAACATATGCCTCCCTCTTCTTCCTGACCAAGTCTTCGATACCCCCTGTAATCCACGGCTCTCTAATCCTGCCTTTCCCATCCTTCCTCTTTACTGGCACATGCCTTTCCTGCAACATTTTCAGTTTGCCCTTAAAAGCCTCCCACTTACCAACCGTGGACTTGCCAGCTAACAACCCCTCCCAATCAGTGTCCTTCAGCTCCCTCCTAATCCGGCTATAGCTCGCCTTCCCCCAGTTCAGCACCCTCCCCTTCGGACGGCACTCATCCCTTTCCATTTTTATCCTAAAGTAGACGGACTTGTGGTCACTGTTAGCCACATGTTTGTCTACCTCAACCTCAACCACCTGCCCCGGCTCATTTCCCAACACTAAATCCAGTATAGCCCCCTCCCTAGTCGGGCTAGTTATGTACTGCTCCGGGGACCCTTCCAACACACATTTTACAAACTCCTCTCTCTCCGTACCCCCAGCTCTAGGCACCTTCCAATCCACTCCAGGAAGATTAAAGTCACCCACTACAACCACCGTATTCTTTCTGCACTTATCTAAAATGCCCCTACAAATACCTTCCTCCACTGACCTCAGGCTGTTGGGTGGCCTATAGTATACCCCTAGCATCGTAATCTGTCCCTTTTTATTCCTCAACTCCACCCACAGCGACTCAATCCCTAACTCCTCCATATTGTCTTCCCTCTGCACTGCTGTGATGTGCTCCTTCACTAACAGTGCCACCCCACCACCTCTCTTCAACCCTCCTCTGTCACACCTAAAACACTTATACCCAGGAACATTCAGCTGCCAATCCTGCCCTTCACGTAACCACGTCTCCGTTACTGCCACCACATCTAACTTCCTCACAAACATCAAGGCCCTAAGTTCATCTGTCTTACCCGTCACACTCCTCGCATTGAAACAGACGCAATCCAACCCACCAGTGCCACTCAGAACCTCCTTCTCCCTGTTAATTTTCCTTTCACCCAAACCTACCCTATCACCCAACTCACTCCCGACCCCAGTGTCTAATGAGCTATCAGTCACATCCCCACCCCCCCTCCCTATTAGTTTAAACCCTGCCTAAACACTCCAGCTAACCTCCCTGCTAAGACATTTGTCCCTCTCCCATTCAAATTTTCCCCATCCCTCCTATACAGTTGCCCTTCTCTCACAAATACCTCCCAGTGGTCTACAAAAGTAAAGCCCTCTACCTTGCACCAATCCCTCAACTATGCATTCAGCTGCATGATCTTGTTATTCCTAGCCCTGCTGGTACTAGGCAGCACCCCAGAGAATGCCACCCTGGAGGTCCTGCTCTTCAGTTTGGACCCCAACTCCCTAAATTGCCTACGTACATATGCCCTATTCCGCCTTCCTACGTCCCTCTCCCCTGCGTGTATTATTACCTCTGCCTGGGTCCCCTCCCCTTTCAAAATTCCCTCTATCCTTTCCGTTATGTCCTGTACCCCTGCTCCAGGGAGGCAGACCACCATCCTGGAGTCACGCCTCTGCCCACAGAACCTCCTGTCAATTTCTTTGACCCTCCCATCCCCTACCACTATCACATTGCCAGCCCCCTTCTGTCCCTCTAAGTCATTCTGGCCCTCCTGTCTATCCTTTTGTGCCCCTGTCAATGAATCTTGGGGGGCCACTGGGGAGGTCTGTGGACCAGGACTATTCTTCTTTTTCCTCTTCTTCCTCTTAACAGTTGTCCACCCATCCTGCTCCTCAGCCCCTGGGACCTCCTCCGGCTCATGGTTCCTAGCCATTAACTCCTCATTTTCCCTGACCAGAAATGCATCCTCTAAACGCACCTCTAGTTGCCTGACCCAGGCCCTCAAGCGCTGCAACTCTAAACACTTAACGCAGATGTGGACCTTTGGGAGACGTGATGCCTCCAAGAACTCCCACATGTGACACCTAACACAGCTAACGCTCCTCCCCATAGTCCCTGCCATGTCCCAACCTCCCTTGGGTTTGTATGTGCCGAAATGCAACCCGGGAAAGATAGAAACTGCAACTCACCTTCTCTAAGCCTGCTCTCGCCTAAGCCCAGCGAGCCAAAGCCCTTATAACTCTCACTCAGCTCCCCACTCACTCCACTGCCCACTCCCGACGCTGCCCGCTGTCTATCACTACCTTCTTTTTATACCCCCCACTCTCCCTTCCCGACAATCCCCTCACCTAACTTCCGGTACGGAAGTAAAATACACACACAGAAACCCCGCGATCCGGAAGTGCAGTCAGAAAGCGATTCGAAGTAAATCCAACACTCACTAAAGCCACCAGGTACACTGCTCCGGAGAACAATGAGGTGGATCCACGGGTGAGTATCAGATTTATACCCCCCGCTCTCCCTTCCCGACTATCCCCTCGCCTAACTTCCGGTACGGAAGTAAAATACACACACAGAAACCCCGCGAACCGGAAGTGCAGTCAGAAAGTGATTCAAAGTAAATCCAACACTCACCAAAGCCACCAGGTACACTGCTCCGGAGAACAATTTAGCACCTCCCACAACCATTCCAACCAAGAATAAGCTCACAGAGATAGCACTATGGACCGAGTGACTTCCCCCTGTGCTATAAATTCTATAATCCGAAGAAAGCCATTGATTTTCAAATCCATGTGCAGGAAGTAGTTTAGAGATAGTGGTGCTGGACTAAGTTTAGGGCTAGAATGTTAGGCTACAGTTTCAGAGTGAATATTCCTGGTTTATAAGATTGTTACTAGCTACAGGTACGACATTCCTAACCTCTGGCTTGCTCTTTTAGCGATAGTATTTACGTGGCTTGTCCAGTTCAGTTTCTGGTCAAGATGATCTCAATGGTCATCTCCAAGATGTTGATTGCAGGGGATTCAGTGATAATAATGCCATTGAATGTCAGGAATGAATTTGCCTTGATGAGTTCAGCTCCAACAACACTCAAGAGGCTTGACACCATTCAGTACTAAACATTTCACTTGACTGGCACCAATCCACAAACATTTTGTACATAACATACCATCAATCTTTTTTATTATTCCTTTATGGAATTTGGATGTCACTGGCTAGGCCGACATTTTTGTCCAAGCCTAGTTGGTAGTGAGCTGCCTTGTTGAACTGTTGCAGTCCCTGAGGTGTAGGTACATCCACAGTGCTGTTAGGGAGAGAATTCCAGGATTTTGACGCAGCTACAGTGAATGATCAGTGCTATATTTCCAAGTCAGGATGTTGACCGACTTGAACCACAACCTCCAAGTAGTGGTGTTCTTAGGTATCTGCTGCTCTTGTCCTTACTTGTCTCTGTTTTCACCAGGTTTTTGATGTTATACCATGATTTTTAATGACGCTGAGATATCCTGATTCTCTGTTCGGATGTGATCTATTAGCTGTTATTTCCCTCAAAACCAACTTTACACATCTAATAAAAAGGACCTTCCTCTTTCATCAGCACATCAAATAGCTGTTCAAGTTCTGAGATGTTTGGAAAGGATAGAGCTATTTCGTTTGTAAACAGACCAAACTTTATTGTAAAAGTAATGATGAGGCTAATGGCGTTTATTATTATTTATTTGCAAATTTGACAGCAAATTTAGCCAAAAAACAGAAGCCTATCACACATCCATCTACCCATTATTAATTTTGCGAAAACAGTGTTTTGCTGCTTGGCTCCACATTCAAATACAGTATTCCTGCCATGACATTGTATATACAGACATGCAGCACAGAAAATTGTAGCTTGTTCATTTCAATCTAAGTACCCTTACTAATTGAGGACCACTATTACTTTAGTCTGATTGGAAAAGCTTATAATGGTATGTCTAGTTTGGCTTTTCTGTGATGTCAATTGGAGAAATGAGGGGCAAGATTCTCTGGCCTCCCCTCAGCGTTTTTCTCGGCGGCAGAAACCAGTGCACCACTCGCTAACATTGGGATCATCTGGTCCAGCTGTTGTCAATGGGAATTCCCATTGAAGCCACGCCACACCTGCTGGAAAGCTGCGACAGGAGGTGAGCGGGATCAGAGAATCATGTTGGTGGTAACAGTCAATCAGTTCTGGCTGAGGTGTCCCCTACACCAGATCTTAGTGGCATGATAAGTCTTAGCTATGTCAGCAACCCTGCTAGCCCTGAAAATGAACTTGTATATGTGTGGAGTCTCTTTCAGATTTGATGCTGTTGAGGATTTTTTTTTAAAGTTTAAAGTTGTTTTTCTTTCTGTCTTTTTTCCTTTGTCAACCCAATTTTTCCATCTCTTTATTTTGCTTTATGCACTTGATTTCATATTGAATTCACAATTCTGCCTTATACTTCCTGGTTCAGACCCTACACTGTTTGTTGCACGGTTCTTAAGTCTGATTGTTTAAGGAAATGCTATTAGCTTATCCTGTTCATCCAGACCCTGTATGCCTGTAGAGGACACTACCATTTCCATCATACACTTATGACAACTTGCCATGAAAAGCTGATGGAAATTTAATGGGTAAAGGCATCTACTCTTATGAGACAAGTAGAAACATATTGTGACGCTGACTTAAAGGTTGTGTCTAAATAAACAGCCCTGTGAAATATTGAGTCGTAAACCAAGTTTGATTCCTGAATTGGACTGAGCCAGAAAATTACACAGAAATAGCAGTTAAGAAATGAGATAACACTTCAGAGCTCAAACATGATGTAGCAGAGGCCAACTGGTTTCCATACCATGGAACTATAGAATGGTACAGCTCAGATAGATCCATTCAGCCCATCAAGCCTGCACTGGGTCTTTCAAAGAGCAATCCAGTTAGTCCCACACCACCACTCTTTTCTCATGTCCCTACAATTTATTTTCTCTTTCACATATTTATCCACTTCTGGTTGGAAGGCTACTGTTAAATCTGTTGTCATGCCCTACCTATCTGTTCATTCTAAATTCTAATGATTTCTTATGCAAAAATGTTTTTCCTCATTGTTGCCTCTGGTTCTTTTGCCAATCACTTTAAATCTGTGTCCTATGGTTATCCACCCTTCAACCATCGGAAGCAGTTTCACTTTATTTAATATATCTAAATGTTCATGATTTTAAACACCTCTTCAAATCTCCTCTTAGCAATGCTAAGGAGAAAATCTCAATTTCTCCAGTCGATCTATATAGCTGTAATCCTTCATTTGCAGAACCATTTGAGTTAATCTCTACTGCACTTTCTCCAAAGCTTTCATGTCCTTCTAATTTGTGGTGTCCAGAATTGGACATCATTCTCTAGCTGGGCAAAATTAATGCATTTCTTTCTGGCTTTTGTACTCTGTGCTATTAAGTATTAAACCCAGGATCCAATATACTTTATTAAATACTTTGTTAACTTGTCCTTCTATCCTGAAAGATTTGTGCACAAAATCCCCTAGGTGTCTCTCTCTTTGCACTCCATTTGAAATTATAATATTTTTCATGCCTCCTCATTCTTCCTATTGAAGTCGATCACCTCACATTTTCTGACATTGAAAAGGCCCATTCCACCTTCTGAAGTTCTCTTACATCCTATTGAAGCCTATGACTATATTCCTCATTATTTAGTACACATAAAAGTTTTATGGCATCTGCAAATTTTGATATTGTGCCCTATACTTTTAAGTCCAAGGTAGGAATGGATATTAAAAACAGCAGTGACCCTGGCACTAATCTTGTACACCTCTCTCTGGTCAGAAAAGCAGCCATTCACTACAATTTTATTTTCTACTCCTTTGTCAATTTTGCATCCATAATGCTACTGTCCCTTTTCTACCATAAGACTTCATTAACACCTTGGTATCAAAAAATCATCATTTTCAGGAAAAAGACTTGGGACCCTATTTTACCATTTTGATTCGAAGTACTGGCTGGACTTGAAATTGGAAATGTTTCAGATCTGGCTTCAAGACCCATTCTGAGGCCCCGCCATATGCACTCTGGCTGCAATAATATCAGCGCGTCCAAATCACGCTGCAGAAGCCTGTGGGGGGGCGGGGCTAAACACGCCTGAAACCCTGCAGCTCCAATCGGTGCCTCCAACTGCACATGAGCAAAAAAAAGAATGCTGCTCCCTTGCCACGTCCCTCCCAGGCCAGATAATACCTCCCCATTGCCCCCACAGACATTGACCCACCCCCACAACATTACTGACCCCCTTATCCCCCACACCCCCGCCACCCAGACTGATTGTGGGCTTTCCCCTCCACTTTCCCACCACTGATCACAGGCAGAGTGGCAGTGGATCCCCCCTTCTCCCACTGATCACAGGCAGAGTGCCAGCGGACCCACCTTCCACCTCTCTCCCCATATCAACCTCAAGAAGAGAACTGTTGGACCCACCTTCCCCCCGCCACCAATCTGAAGCAGAGAGCTGTCAGACCACCCCCACAGCCCTCTCCCCCTCCCTGCCCACTGATCTCATGCAGAGAACCATCAGACACTTTCCTCCTCACTAACTGCAGCACCCGATTATATGGAGCATGTCTGTTTTGCACTAATTCTGGATGGGCGAATGTGGTGGGAAAGGGGGAAGTGCCAGTAAAGTTGGGCGTGCAGCCCATTAAGTCAATTTAAATGCATTTAAATGGCCGTTGTGCCCGTTTCAGGCGCAGTACCGATTGTGGCCATTTTTGGGCGTTGGTAAAGGGGGAAGTGGCATAGAGACAGGCGCAGATCGCGCTACTTGCCTCACGCCCGACTTTACCAATTTTTTGTGCCCGAAAACGGGCCCAGAAAGTTGGAACTAAAATGCATTCTGAATAAGATACACTTTTAAGTAATGTGCTATCATAATAGAAAGTGACTATTTTGGTTTACAAGTGTGTTTTATAGTACTGTACAGTTTTGAGGCCTTCGAGTGATTGACAAGGTTTTGAATATTGTCCGTCTGAGAAAAGTGAGAATATATAAAACCTATATAACTATTTGTATTGACCATCCATTTAACGATTTATTCTAATAAGAAAAAAGAAATAGGGCCAGCGGTAGCCCATTGAACATGCTCCATCATTCAATATGATCATAGTTGGCCTGACGACACCCCCTAGCCTTTGATTTCTGAGAGACCAAAAATCTGTCTGTCTCAATATTAAGTATGTTAAATGATGGTGCATCCATAATCGTTGAGGTAGAAAATTCTAAAGACTCACAACCCTTTGAGTGAAGTAATTTCTCCTCTTCTCAGAGCTAAATAATTGGCTCCTTATCCTGAACTGAGCCTCATTGATCTAGAGTCCCCAGCCAGGAGAAATGATGGGTGTGATTCTCCAACCTCGCCGCGCCTTTAACAGATTGCGTCAATTCCAGAGAATAACATGGGGGCCTAAAAATCGGTTTCGCACCTGATGCCAGTTTGCGATTCTCCTGGCCTCTTTCTAATGGTGCGAACCAGTTCGCATCCAGAAAGGGTGTGAAGCTGATAAGCATATTTAAAGTAGCAATTAAATATGCATAGCCCATTCAAATCCCAACACACGGAATTCACTGGCCTTCGGATGCAATGCGATAACAGGGGGCTCGGGGACCATTGAAGCTCTGGGTGATTGGGAGCATGCCCATCAGATACACCATTGGTGTCCAGCAGTGACCACTGGACAGCCGGGCAGTGGTCACTGGATAACCTGGCAGTGCCAATTGGACACTGCCAGTGTGCTAGGTGGATACTGTTGAGGGAGTGAGGCCTGGGTGGGGGTTGTGCAGGGTGGATTGTGATGGTAATCTTGATGGGAGAGCATGTCAGGGGTCTTGATGAGGGTCATAGTAGGGGTCAGGCAGGAAGACCCATCTGAAGGGCCCCAGTGCTGGTGACCTGTGTCAGGGAAAAGGTGGGCAAGCATGTTGCTAATGAGCAGAGTGTCCAAATGTCCATTGGGTGAGGGAGGGGGGATCTTCCAGTGCACTGTAAGATTGGGTCACCCTTGCAAAGCGGCACCCAAGTGCTCTGAAGTAGGGCTCATCATTGCATTTAGGCCACACCCCCCCCTCCCCTCAAGTATCAGCACTAATCTCCCAACTTTCCAAAAAAGTGGTTGAGTATGGGAGGATTGTGGTGCAGAATGCGCCTGAAAGATTGGCAGATCACTCCATTATTCTTGCCGTTTTAACAATATTTCACTGTCAATCCTGTCAAACCCCCTCATAATCTTGAATGTTTCAATGAGATCACCTTTTATTATTCTAGACACAATTTGTTCACCCCATCACTCAAAAGACCAACCTAGTGAATTTCTGCTATAACTGCCTTCAATGCATATACATTGCTCCTGAAATATGGAGACCAGAATTTCAGACAGGATTCCAAGTGTGGTCCCACCAAAGGCCTGTACAATTGTAGCAAGACCTTTATTCTGGTACTCCAATCTCTTTGCAAAAAAGGCCAATATGCTCTTTGTTTTTGAAATTGCTTGCTGTAAGTGCATTACAGCAATACATTTTTATGTTCCTTGTCCAAGTATACCCACTTTTTCTGACATTAGCATTTATAAGTTTCACGCTAATAATATAGTTTGTAAATAGCTGAGGCCCGGTACTATTCCTTGCAGTATTCCACTGCGAATATGAAGATGCCCTAATTATCCCTACCCTCCGCTTCCTGTTGTTAACCAATCCTCTATCCATGCTTGTATACCTGCCCCCACCCCTCCCCACTTCATGAGCCTTTATCTTGTTTATTAATATTTTGTTTAGTACCTTATCAAATATCTTTAGGAAATTCAAATTTATGATTTATACTGGTTTCCCCGAATTACCTAACAGCACAATGGAGGTACCTACACCATAAGGGCTGCAATGGTTCAAAAAGGCAGCTCACCACCACCTTCTCAAGGGCAATTAGGGATGGGCTACTTTAAAAAAACTTTCCCATCACACCTGTGTAATTTGTTTTGTTTAAGTTTAAGATTTTTGTTTGTGATTGAGGTGTTGTTTTCAAACCTAATGTGGAGTTCAGTTGAACTATGATCATTATTTCCCAATGGGTCTTTCACTATGACATTACTCATTAAAGTTTATTTATTAGCCATAAGTAGACTTACATTCACACTGTAATGAAGTTACTATGAAAATCCCCGAGTTGCCACACTCCAGAGCCTGTTCAAGTACACTGAGGGAGAATTTAATATGACCAGTGAACCTAACCTGTACATCTTTGGACTGTGGGAGGAAATTGGAGCACTCAGGGGAATCCCACGCAGACACAGGGAGAATATGCAAACTCCAGACAGAGACCAAAGAGGCTGGGAATTGAACCCAGGTCTCTGGTGCTGCAAGGCTACAGTGCTAACCACTATGCCACCGTGCCACCCCTGCCTAATTGGCAAAATCAAAAATAACTTTATCCTTTGTTGATTCCACAATGTATTGTTCCAGGAAATTGCCATGAAAGTATTCTGTAAACTCACATCCAGACCATTCTTGCCAATTTGATTAGTCCAGTCAGTAATGAAGATTAAAGTCCCTCATAACAATTACATTGCCTGTGTTAGAAAATCCAGTAATTCCTTGTTTAAAGTTCCGTCCAACAATTTAATTGTTTTTCTAGGAGACCTTTATCTCCTGCAATCATTTCTGATCCTTGCAATTCTTAATCTCCATCCATACTAAATCTATTTCTTGATTTTCTGAGCAAGATCCTCTCTCACTAATATCCTTATTTCATCCTTCACTATCAGGGAACCCCCTTCTCCTTTCCCTTCTGCTAATCTTTTTAAAATGTTGTGTACTCTGGAATATTTATTTCTTAATCTTGGTCATCTTTTCCCATGACTCTCTAGAGTCATAGAGCTTTACAGCACAGAAAGAGGCCATTTGGCCCATTATATCTGTGTGGCCTTCTTTTCTAATCCCATTTTCCAGCACTTGGTCTATAGCATTGTATCCTATGGCCTTTCAATGCTAATCTAAATGTTGCTTTGGTATTGTGAGGGATCTCACACTTTCACCCTTCCAGACAATGAGTTCCAGATTCCCATCAGTCTCTGGGTGGAAAGGTTTTCCTCAAATCACCTGAAAACCTCGTGGCCATTATCTTAAATTTATGCTCTCTGGTTATGGACTCCTCTGCTAAAGGGAAAAGTTTCTTTCTAACTACCTTATCCGATATCCTTCATAATTTTGTACAGCTACCGGCTCCCCCCACCCCCCACTAGTTTATCTATCTTATTGCCAATGCTCCATGTATTCAGATAAAGTGGGCGGGATTTTATGGCCTCGCTCGAGCTGAGACGGCACGGTATCACAGTGGTTAGTACTGCTGCTTCAGAGCTCCAGGGACCTGGGTTCGATTCCCTGCTTGGGTCACTGTCTGTGTGGAGTTTGCACATTCTCCTTGTGTCTGCATGGGTTTCCTCCCACAGTCCAAAGACCTGTGAGTCAGTTTGGTTGGCCATGCTAAAATTGCCCCTTAGTGCCTTGAGATGTGTAGGTTAGAGGGATTAGTGGGTAAATATGTGGGATACGGTGGTTAGGGCCTGGGTGGGATTGTGGTTGGTGCAGACTCGATGGGCCAAATGGCCTCCTTCTGCATTGTAGGGTTTCTATGATTCTATGAGACCTGAAAATCCAGACCAATCTCAGTGGTCGTTCCTATTGCCCACCCCTGATTCCTATGGTGGTCGAGGCAATAGAAATCCGATGAGTGACTCCATTTGTATTTTTTAACTATCATTGCCTGCATGCATGTTACTCTCTGATGCACGGTTACCCCTTTAGCCACACTGATTTACTTTTATTTTCAGATTTCTAAATCTCCTTTAATCCAGATCCTCTGTAAGTTTAAAGCCATATTCCATAGTCTGACCTTATTTACTGTGCAGTCTTATGTTTGTAGTTTCTATCCCTTCGGGTCACATCCTGGATACCATTAACCCTATCATTACCCTGCATTATTGCCTTGCTCCTTCTCTTCAACTTTCCAAATCTCCCTTCATGTGAACCCTTCCACGCTTAATTTAAAGTCTTCTCTATAATCCTAGTTGTATACGAACATAAGAACTAGGAGTAGGAGTAGGCTACCTGGCCCCTCGAGCCTGCTCTGCCATTCAATAAGATCATGGCTGATCTTTTTGTGGACTTAGCTCCACTTACCCGCCTGCTCATCATAACCCTTAATTCCTTTACTGTTCAAAAATTTATCTATCCTTACCTTAAAAACATTCAATGAGTTAGCCTCAACAGGGCAGGGAATTCCACAAATTCACAACCCTTTGTGTGAAGAAGTTCCTCCTCAACTCAGTCTTACATATGCTTCCCCTTATTTTGAGGCTATGTCCCCTAGTTCTAGTTTCACCCACCACTGGAAACAACTTCCCAACTTCTATCTTATCTATTCCCTTCATAATCTTATATGTTTCTATAACATCTCCCCTCATTCTTCTGAATTCCAATGAGTATAGCCCCTGTCTACTCAGCCTCTCCTCATAAACTAACCCTCTCAACTCCAGAATCAACCTAGTGAATCTCCTCTGCATCCCCTCCAGTGCCATACTGCAATTTTTTACCATTTAAATAATAGTCCATTTTGCCGTTATTCCTACCAAAATGGATGATCTCACATTTACCAACATTGTACTCCATCTGCCAGACCCTCGCCCACTCACTTAGATTATCTATATCCTTTTGCAGACCTTCAGCGTCCTCTGCACACTTTGCTCTTCCACCCGTCTTAGTGTCATCTGCGAATTTTGACACACTACACTTGGTCCCCAACTCCAAATCATCTATGTAAATCATAAACAATTGAAGTCCAAACACTAATCCCTGAGGTACACCACTAGTCACTGATCGCCAATCAGAAAAACACCCATTTACCCCCACTCTTTGCTTTCTGTTAGTCAACCAAACCTCTATCCATGCTAACACATTACTCGTAACACTGTGTACCTTTATCTTATTTAGCAGTCTTTGGTGCGGCACCTTATCAAATCCAGGTACACCACATCCACACGTTTCCCATTGTAATGTAATGCAATGTTCTCAAAGAATTCCACCAAATTAGTCAAACATGACCTGCCCTTCATGAACCCATGCTGCATCTTACCAATGGGGCAGTTTATTTCCAAATGTCTCACTATTTCTTCCTTGATGATAGATTCAAGCATTTTCCCCACTGCAGAAGTTAAGCTAACCGGCCTATAGTTAGTTACCTGCCTTTTATCTACCTCCTTTTTTAAACTGTGGCGCCACATTTGCTGTTTTTCAATCTGAAAGAACCACCCCAGAGTCCAGCGAATTTTGGTAAATTATCACTAGTGCATTTGCTATTTCTCCCGCCATAGAACATAGAACATTACAATGCAGTACAGGCCCTCTGGCCCTCGATGTTGCGCTGACCAGTGGAACCAATCTAATGACCCTCTAACCTAAACTATTCCAATATTACCCATATGTCTATCCAATGACCATTTGAATGCCCTTAAAGTTGGTGAGTCCACTACTGCTGCGGGCAGGGCATTCCACGCCCTTACTACCCTCTGAGTAAAGAACCTACCTCTGACTTCTGTCCTATATTTATCACTCCTCAATTTAAAGCTATGTCCCCTCGTGTTAGCCATCACCATTCGAGGAAAAAGGCTCTCACTGTCCACCTATCTAATCCTCTGATCATCTTGTATGCCTCAATTAAGTCACCTCTTAACCTTCTTCTCTCTCACAAAAACAACCTCAAGTCCCTCAGTCTTTCCTCATAAGACCTTCCCACCATACCAGGCAACATCCTGGTAAATCTCCTCTGCACCCTTTCCAATGCTTCCACATCTTTCTTATAATGCGGCGACCAGAACTGTATGCAATACTCCAAGTGCGGCCACACCAGAGTTTTGTACAGCTGCAACATGATCTCACGGCTTTGAAACTCAATCCCTCTACCAATAAAAGCTAACACACTGTACACCTTTTTAACAACCCTATTAACCTGGGTGCCAACATTCAGGGATCTATGCACATGTACACCAGATCTCTCTGCTCATCCACACTACCAAGAGCCTTCCCATTAGCCCAATACTCTGTAATCCTGTTACTCCTTCCAAAGCGAATCACCTCACACTTTTCCGCATTAAACTCCATTTGCCACCTCTCAGCACAGCTCTGCAGCTTATCTATGTCCCTCTGCAAACTATAACATCCATCCGCACTGTCTACACTCCTCCTACTTTAGTGTCATCGCAAATTTACTAACCCATCCTTCTACACCCTTACCTAGGTCATTTATAAAAATGACAAACAGCGGTGGCCCCAAAACAGATCCCTGCGGTACACCACTAGTAACTGAACTCCAGGTTGAACACTTCCCATCAACCGCCACCCTATGTCTTCTTTCAGCTAGCCATTTCCTGATCCTAACCGCTAAATCACCCTCAATCCCATGCATCCATATTTTCTGCAGTAGCTTACCATGGGGAACCTTATCAAAAGCTTTACTGAAATCCATATACACCACATCAAATGCTTTACCCTTTTCCATCCCTTTATAGTCCCCTTTGTTTAAGCACAAAACACTGGTATTGGATTTTACCTTCTCACGCTCCATCTGTATTTTAAAGTCTGCCATACTATGATCGCTTCTTCCAAGACGATCCCTAACTGCAAGATCATTAATTATTCCCGTCTCATTACACAGGGCCAGATCTAGGATAGTTTGCTCCCTTGTCGATTCCATTACATACCGTTCAAGGAAGCTATCATGGATACATTCTATGAACTCCTTAAGGCTGCCTTGACCTATCTGGTATGACCAGTTGATATGTAGATTAAAATCCCCCATGATGATTGCTGTACCATTTTTACATGCATCAGTTATTTCTTTGTTTATTTCTCACCCCACCATGATGCCATTATTTGGTAGCCTATAGACCATGCCTATCTGTGACTTTTTCTCCTTACTATTTCTAATTTCCACCCAATGGATTCAACCTTTTTTTCCATAGAACCTATATTATCTCTCACTACCATTCTTAAATATCAGAGCTACACTACCTCCCTTACCTTTCTGTCGATCCCTCCGCACAGTTTGATACTCCTGGATATTCAACTCCCAGTCATGAACATCCTGCAACCATGTCTCTGTAATGGCCACCAAATCATACTTGTTTGCAATGATTTGTGCTGTCAACTCATTTACCTGGTTTCGAATGCTATGAGATTCAGATAAAGTGTTCTTTTGCTAGTTTTTGTACCTTCTTTTTGAATTCTAACACTTCCATTAATAACATCTCCTGAGTTCTCCTTCCTTTTAACTTTTTTCCTGATTTTTGATGTAGTTGGAACCTTCTCCCCACATTTTGTCCTTGCTCCGTCCTTCTCGGAGTCCTTACGTAGGTTCTCGTCCTCCTGGCATTTTAGTTTAAACCCTTCCCAACCACACTCGAAACACTTCTCCTAGGACATCAGTCCCAGTCCTGCCCAGATGTAACCTGTCCAATTTGTACAGGTCCCACCTCCCCCAGAACTGGTCCCAGTGCCCCAGGAATCTAAAACTCTCCTCCGGCACCATCTCTTCAGCCACATATTTATCCAATATATCTTCTCATTTCTACTCTGACTAGCACATGGCACCGATAGTAATCCTGAGATCACTACGTTTGAGATCCGATTTCTTAACTTCCTTTCTAGCTCCCTGTATTCTGCTTTTAGGACCTCATTCCTTTTTTCAACCTATGTCGCTTGTACCAACGTGTACTACAACCACTGGCTGTTCGCCCTTCCCCTTCAGAATGTCCTGTAGCCACTCCGAGACACCCTTGACTGTAGCACCAGGGAGGTAACATAGTATCCTGGAGTCTCATTTGTGGCCACAGAAACGTCTGTATATTCTTACAACTGAATCCCCTATGACTATTGCATTGGCACACTTTTTACCCTCCCCTCTGCAGCAGAACGAACCATGATGCAACAAGCTTGGCTGCTGCTGCTTTCCATAGAGAGTCATTCCCCTCAACAGTATCCAAAGCTGTTTTGCAGGGGAATGGTCACAAGAGATTCCTGCACTACGTGCCTATCTCTCTCGTTCTGTCTGGTGGTCACCCATTCTCTTCCTGCCTGCAGACGCTGAGCCTGCAGTGTGACCAACTCTCTATACGCGCAATTCATGATACTCTCTGATTTGCGGATGCTTCATATCACTCGCCAGGTCACTGATCAGAGAGCATGATTCAGATGAACATAAGAACATAAGAAATAGGAGCAGGAGTAGGCCATCTAGCCCTTCGAGCCTGCCCCGCCATTCAATAAGATCATGGCTGATCTGTCGTGGCTCAGTTCCACTTTCCCGCCCTCTCCCCATAACCCTTAATCCCCTCTCTTATCAAAAACCCATCAACCCGCGTCTTAAAAATATTTAGCGAGGTAGCCTCCACCACTTCAACGGGCAGAGAATTCCAGAGATTCACCACCCTTTGAGTGAAGAAGTTCCTCTTCAACTCCGTTCTAAACCGCCCCCCCTTTATCCTGAGGCTGTGCCCCCTAGTCCTACTGTCTTTTCTGAGCGGGAAGAATCTCTCCACCTCTATCCTATACATCCCATTCATCATCTTATACGTCTCAATGAGATCTCCCCTCATTCTTCTAAACTTTAACGAGTACAAGCCTAGTTTATTCAGCCTCTCCTCATAGCTCAATCCCCTCAACTCCGGCATCAGCCTAGTAAACCTCCTCTGCACTCCTTCCAAGGCCAAAATATCTTTGCGCAGGTGCGGCGCCCAAAACTGCACACAGTACTCCAGCTGCGGCCTCACCAATGCCCTATACAGCTGCAGCAAGACCTCCCTACTTTTATATTCAATCCCCCTCGCTATGAAGGCCAGCATCCCATTCGCCTTCCTGACCACATGCTGCACCTGCAAGCTGGGTTTTTGCGACTCATGCACAAGGACCCCGAGGTCCCTCTGCACCGTCACCTGCTGCAGTTTTTCGCCACGTAAGTAATAGTCCTTCCTACCATTATTCCTACCAAAGTGGACCACCTCACACTTGCCAACATTAAATTCCATTTGCCATTTCCTGGCCCATTCGCCCAGCCTATCTAGATCCTTCTGCAGACTCTCCACACGCTCCGCACAATTTGCCGTTCCCCCAATCTTGGTGTCATCAGCAAATTTCGACACCCTACACTCGGTTCCCTCCTCCAGATCATCTATATAAATGGTAAAAAGCTGAGGTCCCAGCACCGACCCCTGGGGCACTCCACTAGTCACCATCCGCCAATCCGAATAGCACCCGTTGACCCCCACTCTCTGCCTCCTATTTGACAACCAATCCTCTATCCACGCTAACACCCTACCCCCAACTCCATGTCCCTCGACCTTCTGCAATAACCTCTTGTGAGGTACTTTGTCAAACGCCTTCTGAAAATCCAGAAAGACCACATCCACCGGCTCTCCTCTATCCACCGCCCTAGACACACCCTCATAGAACTCCAATAAATTTGTCAGGCACGACTTCCCTTTAATGAAACCGTGCTGCGTCTGCTCTATCAAGCAATTCCCTTCAAGATGCCTCGCAATTTCCTCCTTAATGACGGATTCTAACATTTTACCTACCACAGATGTTAAACTAACTGGCCTATAATTCCCCGCGTTTTGCCTGGCACCCTTCTTAAACAACGGCTCCCCAATGATACAGCGCACTCCTTCCCTAGTATTGGTACAGTGCCCCATGAGGTAAAACCTATTTCTCCCATTTCAATGTTTGAACCATGCCTTCAACTCTCTGAGTTTAATTGCCCTATGCTGATTTGTTTGTCAGTCAAGTAGTAATCCAGGGATTACTTTGTTACTCTGCTTTCTAATTTAGAGTCTAGTTTTTCGTACTCTCTCAGCAGAACCTCTTTTTTACTGGTCCCTATATTGTAGGTACAGCAACTGGATCCTTCCCCTCCCAGTCCAAGTTTCAATCCAGCCTGGAGGAGATGTCTTTAACCTCAGCACCAGAGCTTTCAAAACTCTCACTCTCGGTTGCAGAGAACAGTATCTATCTCCATAACTACACTGTCCTTTATTACAACTAAATTGCTTTTTGCATCCCCTAATTGAATGGCCACTTGCACCATGAATCTGTAGTGAATTTGCTCATCCATCTTGGAGTCCTTGATGTCATCCACAGAAGCTGCAAGAATCTTGAACAGTTAGACAATTGCAGGGGCTATGTTTCCTCCATTGCCACCTTCTGGATTCCATGTCTGTTTCACTTTTAGTCACATCTTCCTGTCTCTGATTATGTATCAGTTCTGAAGCACATAGCCTAACGGATGAGATTGCATCCTGGATCAAAGTGTCCAGGTAATATCCCACCTCCCTGATGCAAATGCCTGAAGCTCACATATTAGCTCATCAACCTGAAGCCAAAGTTCCTCGAGCTGCAGACACCTAATCCTGATGTGGTTGCTAAAGAATCATGCTTTGGACACCATGAAGTAGGCTTCATAGTCTAGAATATGTTAACAGCAAGTCTTTATTACCAACTCAGAACAATGGGCCAGATTTTACCAATCGGAGGCTAAGTGCCGGATCCAGACATAAAACAGATCTGAGCCCGGAATACCCTTTCCAGCATGCCCATACGCTATTTGCTGGCTCTGGTCCAGTCCGTGATGTGGGGCAGGGCTTAGTACTGCCGGAATGATCGGCGCTCTGAACTGGGCATGCGCAGTTCGAAAAAAACTGAAATAGCGCGCCGGGGCACGAGAAACGAAACAGAGAGCCAGGGCAGGGAGGATGAGCCATGATCAGACCCTGCCGGGAGGCAGGCCCTCCCGGCAGATGGCCCCAATCAGACCCTCCCAGGAGGCAGTCCCCCCCCTCCCCCAATCCACCCCACCGCCCCCCCTTCCCTGGGAGGCAGCCCCCCCCACCCCCCCCCCAATCAGACTCCCCCCAGGAGGCAGCCCCCCCCTCCCCCAATCCACCCCACCGCCCCCCCTTCCCTGGGAGGCAGCCCCCCCCGCCACCCCCCCCCCCCCCAATCAGACTCCCCCCAGGAGGCAGGCCCCACCTCCCTCCCCCCACCCCGGTGGACCCTCCACCCCCTCCAAACAGTCATACCCACCCCAGGAGGCAGCCCCTTGGCAGATACCCCCCTCAAAACAATGGTCAGACCCCCCCGCTGGGAAGCAGCCCCCCCCCTCCCCGGGAGACAGGTCCCCCCTCGGCAGAACACACCCCCAACCTACCTTGATTGCTTCTGTCTCTCCACCATCCTTCTGATCTGCACTCGTTGATGTGGAGATGTTGGCGTTGGACTGGGGTAAACACAGTAAGAAGTCTCACAACACCAGGTTAAAGTCCTGTTGGAGTCTAACCTGGTGTTGTGAGACTTCTTACTGCAGTCGTTGGACAGCCTACAGCACCTTCCTGGCCTTCCGCTGGTGTCTGCCGGAGGAGGGGGGCCCAGGCTCAGATGGATCTCTGGTTGAGGAGGAGGGCGGGCTCAGATGGATCTCTGGTTGAGGAGGAGGGCGGGCTCAGATGGATCTCTGGTTGAGGAGGAGGGCGGGCTCAGATGGATCTCTGGTTGGGGGGGCTGGTGCTGGATAGGGGGGAGGATGGACTTGGGAGAATCTCCACCATCCTCCCCCAACCAGAGATCCATCTGAGCCTGCCACAGTTTGAGACAAGAGGAGGAGAAATCAAAGAGTGAAGGTAAGAAGGCTGAGGTTGAGTTATCAAAAACGCACCAGATGGTTGATAAAGAACAAGAATAGGTTGGGGAGGGGGGCGGGAGTGGGTAAGTAGATAAAGTAAACATCTTTAGTTCTGGAAAGTTGGAAAAGTTACTACAAGAAAGATGTAGAGATAAAGCAATTATATCAAAAAGCATACACTCAACGTGAATCTGAATGTAAACTGGAATGTTTTCACATTAGAAATAATATCTTAATGAGGAAGTGGAGACCTTTACGTACTCAGACAGATGAAAATGGGCAGAAGTTCACCAAGATGTATTGCCAGTGGGCTATAGAAAGGAAGCTTTGCAGGTAGCTCATGAAGTTCCAGTCATCTAGGTGAAGACCATGTGAGCAAAATACAAAAACACCTTTACTGGCTTGGATTGCATAAAGATGTAGTTGAAATTCATTGTACATGTTACACATGTCAGGTAATAGGAAGACTTCAAGCATAAATCAAACTAGCACCCTTAATACCCATTCCAGCATGTGAGGAACCTTTAATGTGTGTCCTAATTGAATGTGTGGAACCGCTGCCTAAAACAAAAAGTGGAAATCAATATTTGTTGACTGTAACAAATTTCTGAGGTCATTCCATTATATAATATTACAGCTAAGATATTGTCGAGGATTTACATTTTTTTTACTAGATATGGACTGCCCACAGAAATCCAGTCAGTTTAAGGATCCAATTTTACATTGAAGTTATTCTGAGAAATCAGTAGTTTGTCTTATCAAATCAAAAGAAAATTAAGTGAGGTTAATTATTTGATAGCAACACCAAATAGAAGAAAAACAGTGTGCCATGTTAATATACTAGAAACAAATCCGGATGATTTGACATTCCTCAAATTAGAATGGATAAAATCAATTACTAAGGATTTATTTTTGGCAGACTCAGAAGCCACGTATTGAATCTCAGTCTGGAATCGGTTTTAGTGATAGGTTGCTTTCTGAAGGCACTTCTGATTGACTGCACGAAAAGGGTTTCTCCGGACTAGATGGTCTTGATGTTAAAAATGTTATCTCACTCTTGTAGGCTGCAAGCTCTACTTGATGGACTTCAATGAAGATGCAATGGAGTCTTCTGCTTGCATGAAGTCCTGCCTTTTCTTCTTTGCTTCCAGGCTCTTCTGTCTCCAGCACTTTTTATTTTTCTATTTTTCTGATGCACTTCAACATCTGTAGTTTCTATTGGGAGGTAGGCTCCATGCAGAATCTGTTCAAAAGATCCTTTATCTTAATTTCTCAACATTCTTGTGGGGGTGATTGTTTAATCACCATGAATAATCCTGCTATGTTCACCATGAAATAGGCTACGTAGGTTAGAGTATATTAACAGCAAGTATTTATTAACAATGCATAACAATGTACATAATTACAGTAGAGGGTACAGATAGGGAGTTGACTCCAGCCTAGGCCTGTACCCATCTCTTTCAATCTTTAGACAGACCCTGGCTCTGGGTCATGTGCTTCTTACATTAGTGTGTGAGTGATACTGCACTCAGTCCCACATTAAGACTTTATGTACCAGACCATAGCATGGATAGTTGTCATTGATCATACTGATGTTCACTAGTACCACATGTGGCAGCAACACATCATCTGACCTGCTACCTTTGCGCTATTATGTTTCCTTAACAACTTAGGTTTCAATTTTAGAAATTTCATTCAACTGTTATCTGTAATTATAGTAAGTAGTTTAACTCGTTAATTTATACATTTAATGGAATGCTTCTAACCCCACTATATCATTTAAACTACTACTCCTATTTAGAGGGCTAAAATCTTAAATCTCACCAACACTCAGCTGCTCAGTGAGTCCAGAAATTCTGATCTAAGGGAGATTGCACCCTAGAGGTAGAAGATACACTGGAGGACTTTCTGGAAGTCCCCATGCAAGAAATGCATGGGTATTGTCCAGGAAGTTCAAACATCCAATGGATAGTTATTCTGCACCGGGAGCCATCCAGTCCTCCAAATCGGCGATTCTGAATGGTTCCAGGATAAGTTAGAAGAATTCTAACTACTTCTAATTCCTGGGTAATTTTAATACTGACACCCCCCCCCCCGCCATACCTGAGCACTCACTGGGGTCCCCAACTCCACCCCCAACAGCTCCTGACCCACTCCTGTCCAACTACTTACCTACACCCCTCTGGTTATCCCCTCCATGCTCCAACCACTTACACCGCTGACTATCCCCAACCCCTTGACTACACCCCCCACATCCCAGCTGCCCTCCTGACTCCTGAGTAGCCCCTAACTACACCCCTGCTACCCTCGCTCTCCAACTGCCGCCACATAACAACTACCCTCCACCCTCTAACTAGCCTCCAAGTATCCCCCCACCCATGACCAGCTCCCAACTATGCCTAACTATCAAAGAATATCCCCCAACTGACCCCACCCCAACTATTCCGTGACAATGCCCCATCCCCAGCTACCAGCCTCTAAGTACCGCCCCCCCTCCCCAAGCCTGACTATGTCACCTCCCCACGCACACCCCACCACTCCATACCCTCCTTGTGACCCCCACCCCCAACTAATGGGCTGATCTGCAGAATATTTCCAGCATTTTCCAGTTTTAAAGCATTTAATGAGACAGATGTGGGGAGAGCAGGTACAGATTAATTGAATGAAAATATAGAAAACATTTTACTCTGACTGAATAACTGCAGGAGTTTCTGTTTGCTAATTGGTCAGCTCAGTGTGCAGTAAAGTGATGATCTTTTCTCTACAATTAATTTTTCTTGTGACACAAGAAAGGACACCTGTGTTCTGCTTACATTTAAACAGCTGGCATTGTTTAAGCTCCCCTTTCTCTTGAAGTTAATCAGAAGCCAATCACTTCAAAGTAAGCAGAAGTTCTCAGCTTCAGTTATAAAGGAAAAGCAAACTAATAATATATATTGCGACAAAGTCTATCAAATGAAGGAAAATGTCAATATTTTGTTCCAGCTATTGAGAGTGATGTTGTACTGGTGGAATCTTTCTCTTTGGACCATGCAACATCAGTGCCCAGCATTGTCCTTCAGCTCTTGTAATGTCTTTTTCATAACAAGACTGTAACACTCTCTGTTGGGGCTAGATATTCTAGATAACAAGATGAATAAGAAAAAAATGTCTGCAGACAGCTTCTTTCAGTGCCCATTTAAGTGTAGTAGTAGAACAGACTTGTTTTTACTTGATTATTCCAATAGCGTGACTTTGATCTTCACTAATGCATGCGGGGATACAAAGGGGCAGGAAATATTTTGCAGGCCAGTTTTTTTAGAATATGTCAGTCAGGATCTGTTATGAATGAAAATGGTCAACTGATATCAATATATCACCTTCAGAAAAGCGAAAAGATAATCTTTTATCTATGTTGGTAACTCAGATTTAGCATCAGATTTTACAACCTAAGTCGATTGATGCCAATCCAGTATTTTTTCAGAGAACCTTTGATGGAGAGATAAGGATAAAATCACTCGTGGCTTATTTTCATTAATTGCCTGTGGTTATGCTGTTTTCAGTATTTACTTATAAAAGTGTTTGGTGTTACATTTCAATTTAATTGTGTAACTATCTGTAACTCTTCTATGATTTATCGCTACATGTAGTAGTACGCTGTCATGTTCAATTTCAAGACTGAGAATGAGATGGTAAAACCTCTCAGATTCCTAAAGCCAGTTTCTTTGTTAATTCTTTGCGTATTGACAGTGGTGAACTTATGATGTCATATCCTGGCACGCATGTCACTTTTTCATGACTACGCATGTCACTTGACAGAAAAAGGCATTGTTTGTACTCTTGTCGTTTTACAGACCAGTTTCTGTACCTTGTAATGACATTCTTGTTCTTTTGCTATCCCTGATGCATTTGGCTATGAAATCAAAAGCCAATAATGTGCAAGTTAAAAATAAATATTCACAAAAGCAGAAATGCTGGAAATTTGATTTAGCATTGAAAATGCGTAAGTCAGTCAGATTAAAAATAAGTTTTGGATGGGACCCTTCATAATTGATCGCTTTGATTGAGTCACACAAGTTCCCCTCCGAGCCACAAACCATCCTGACTTAGAAATATATTGCTGTTCCTTCACCATCGCTGGGTCAAAATCCTGGAACTCCCTAATAGCACTGTGGATGTACCTACATAATATAGACTGCAGAGGTTCAAGAAGGCAATTCACCACCACCTCCTCATGGGCAATTATATATAGGCAAGAAATGTTGGTCTAACCAGCGAAGTCCACATCCCTTGAATGAATTTTTAAAAAGCTAACAGGCTTTTTCATCTATCTCTACCAGCCAAACTAAAAGGAGAAGAAAAGAAGGCCTTGCATTTATATAGCACCTTCCACAATATCCATATATCCCAAAGTGCTTTCTAGCCAATGGCTTTTGAAATTAAGTCGCTAATGTAATGAAACAGCGTGTGCCATTAATTAGATGCTTAAAATCAAAATATTTTTGCCCACAAAGTTGCTAATGTCAAAATTGATAATGATACACCAAGAAGAAGCAAATCACTATCCAATTCAGCAGCAACAGTGCTACCATTGAACCAAAGCTGACAATTAAAATTGGAATAAGGCTCAATTGTGAAATTCAATGTAGAACCTAGAGGTAATCTCCAGTTTTTGCTAAACTGTCTAATCCCAGTTGCAAGAGTCATACAAATGGCCCCATTCCTATCAGTGGTTCTAGGTTAGAGAAGGTAGTGCAGGAGCACTGTCCATGAGTGATTAGGTAGCAGAAGAGAGTCATGAGCCAAATGTAGAATGGATAGCTCATCACTTTTGATTGCTTCCTTATATTAGAAGATCCATACATGTGAATGTCAAATGAGGACAGATTGAGCACAACTGTGATGCCAGCATGGTAAAATAATCTTCTGAACTTTACTGTCTGGATTTAAATATTTCAATTTAATGGTTGCTTGGATGAGGTAGGAGAGGATTGCTATGCCCTAGAATATATTCCTGGATTTGAGAAAAAGGGAATATATGATACACCTAGAGGCATTGCCTAAATAATTTTAGCCAATCTCCTCCCTCCCAGATAGTCTTTTGCCCCGCGTAGACCCTTTCAGTGTCAATATGTCCCAGGTTTATTGAACCATGTTAGAATCTCACTGTTGGATCTGTCAGTGCTGTGTATCCTATGATATGCTGTATAGTCACTCTTGCACAATGATTTGAGAAAACACACAAATTCTGCACAGACCAATAAACAGAAATATTGCATGTGATCACTTCATTGTTAGTATTAGGCTGCCAATATTAACATATTTACCAGAACTTTCACCAATATTGCAATTTCATTACTTAGAAACATCAGGAGAACATTTGAGGAAATTCTATTGCCACAGATGTGTAGCAAGGCTACCACTGTGCAGCCTACATGCATCAAATAGTGGGTTGGAATTTGGATTACTGTTGTTCCTAACAACAGCAGAAGTCCATGCTCATCCCAATCTGCTGCCATGAAGATTTAACTCCTTGAAGCTTCCTAAAAGTTACTAGCTGCTTGTTCTACTTCCTAAGTCTCTTCTCCTTTTCTGTATTTCCCTACACCTCAAATTGTGCTAATATTTCCAAAGGGATTCCAAAGTGTCTAGAAATATTAATATTTAAAGGAAACATTGTAAACCTGTATATTAATGGTTTAATTAGTGAACCTGTAATTATTTTGCATGTGCCAGTATATTAGAATTCTAGGCATAGGCTGTTGGTTTTAACATTGAGGAACACAGCAGTTGTTGGTATCTAGGTCATTGGGGTTTTTATCATTTATTTATTTCTCTATAGGATAGAGAATATGCTTTCTTCAAGTTCCCCTACAGGTAGAGCTGTGGCTGTCAGCAGGATCTAGAAAATGTGGGGCCTGACCCACTGTCTCTCATGTGTTGTTAATATGGAAGTATAATATTTTCCAAGGTTTCATTATCTCATGCACAAAATAATATGGATAACACCATGGTTAGCCCTTCTCCCTCAGGGCCCCTGGTTCAATTCCAGCCTTTGGTCATTGTCTGTTTGAAGTTTGCATGTTCTCCCTGTATCTGTGTGAGTTTCCTCTGGATGCTTCAGTTTTCTCCTCCAATAATGTGTGGGTTAGGTTGATTGGCCATGCTCAGTGTCAGGAGCACTAGCAGGGTAAATATGTGGAGCTATGGGGATAGGGCCTGGGTAGGATTGTTGCCTATACAGGATCATTGGGCTGAATGGCCTCCTTCTGCACTGTAGGGATTCTATGAATAATTTTCAACTTAACTGTTTTCCTTTGCATATTTTCACAACAGAATCATGCTTCACAGTGGCAGTATCAACCTTCTATTCCCATCTGCCTTTGTGATCGCCTTAACAATATTAATTGTAGAAATCTTATGGCAGTCTTGTCCAGCATGAAGTGTGGTACAGAGCTAGCATGTCATGTTGCAACATTCCACTAATCCACCGAAACGTATTTTCTTTTTATACAGTACCATTCATGTTGAAATCCTGGGTTGTAATTTTTTTCCCTTTACAAAGAAAGCACAAGACCACAGCTCGGATTTTCTGATTCAATACTCACCAGCCTGTGATTTTATGTCCTTTACTGTTAATTGGCAGAAGGTTGTGGACTGGCAAGCACAGAGTAGAAAAAAGTGGATTTTGTTTTCTCTGGTAGTTTTTCTTTCCTTTTCTTCCCTTTTATTTTGAAGGCAGTATTTCATACTTAACACAAGAACTCAGGCACAAGAGGCTCCCAAGTATCTTAGCCAAATGGCTATTCTTCATGTGTAAGTATAGGTGAACACAGTAAAAAGTCTGACAACACCAGGTTTTAGTCCAACCGATTTATTTGATAGTATCAAATAAATTTACTATCAAATAAATCGGTTGGACTAAAACCTGGTGATGTCAGACTTTTTACTGTGTTTACCCCAGTCCAACACCGGCATATCCACATCATAAGTATAGGTGATGCATGCCAATTGACTATTTAGTGGCACCAAAAATGTCAGTAAAGCCATGGTCTTCCATGCCCTCATGTACGCAGTTTTTTTTAAAGTCAGGGTCACAGCAGTATTAGGAATTGTGTCTGATTTTCCATTCACTTGCCCAAAGCATCAAAATCAATTGCTTTTCTCATCCTTGATCCTGATGAGATTGAATAATTTTGTACAAGCCAGGGATTCAACATGATTATTTGAATTCCATAACATACCATGTGAGGTATATTTACCCACTGAATCTACAGGTGGATTTGTCTTATTCCATGTTCCGCTATCTAAATATTATTGACTGAAGCTCGTCGTTTTGTACTAATTGAAAAGGCACTTTAGGATTGCAAAATAAAAATAGCCAACAGAATGAAGTACCGGAGAGCACACTGAGTGCTCATTCAAAAGCACCATAGAATGAGTCAATGTCTTCAGGAAAGGAAAAAAAAACAAGGAAAAGATAACAATCTGATGCATGCTCAGTTTTAGCTGCCTGTATTGTCTATGATCAAATGTCAAGTTTTATTGTTTTGTGGCTATCTTTATTGTTTTGTAGGTGTCGTATACATCACAAAATGGAATTGCCAAGTCATTGAACTCTGATTTCATCTGCCCCAAACATAAATCAAGAAAACCACAGCTTCAATGCCTGTAGTTTTCTTTTCAGTGATTTCCACAAATAAGGATTTGAAAAATAAGTCTCACGATAAGTGTAATTCTACAAATTGATGTATCAAATGAAAGTTATTGTGTGGGATTTTCCTGAATTTGAAGCATTTTGTACCTCAACTGTTTGTTCTTGCTAAATGATCTTCCATGTAATGAAATAAAGTATGAGATGATTTTCCACTATTGGATGTCAAATTGAAGCTGTAATCCAGCCCCATACCTCATCCTACAAGATTATTCTTGATTTCAAGTTACCTGATATCTTACTTGACGTAAAGCATACAGTAAGTCCATAATATTTCTAAAATGGAACAACAAGCAAGAAAAGGCAGGACTATTTATGAACAGATGAGAGAAAAGGTATTCACTAACCATATAATTAGAAATGCCTACATAAATGTACTCAATTTTTTTATTTATTTTTCAAATATAGCAATTGTCACCTGTTCTGCAAATTTCTCCCTGATTGCCTTGAAAACAGTGCTACTGGGTTATGGTTTTTTAAATGCTTGGTACCTCTCCTTAACCAAATTGGCAGTCTTTATGTACACAAAGTGCATTGACTATGGGGAATTTGAAGTTGAACCTTGACCTCATCTTTTGTTCACTTTGTCTCCTGCTAAGCAACTAATCTACCAAATTCCTCACCATTTGGACCCTTAGCCGTACTGTACAAATACATTACTTAATGTACATGTACTCAGGAAGAGAGCTATAAGTACTTAATAAGTAATTATTTCAATTTGTTGGTCACAAATATTAGAATATTTTTAAACCTGATATTAATTATTTAAATAAGATATTAGTAGGGAAGAGACAAATACCTAAGATCTGTGTGGAGAAAGTTGGAGTAACTAATTTATTCTTGAAATTATATAAACCTAACATAATTTAAATGCACAAAATATTTATTGTGTTAGGATACTTACACTCTTCTAACAGATCTTTTTGAAAACTTGAAGACTTTAGCGCTGCAAACCTACTGGAAGGACTTCTAAGCATGTTTTAATTCTTTGTCACAACTATTTTCTCCAGTTTGTGCATCTTTTTCAACTTTTTTCTCCACTTACCCCTTGTCTTAAAATGCTGTAAGTTATGCTGGGTTACCATAATGGGTACAGGCATATTTAACTATTCTTCACGTGTAAAATATAACAGTGAATGCCTTTGTTTCTCTCTTTACAGATGTTACGAGACTTGCTAAGTTTTTCCAGCATTTCCTGTTTTATTTCAGATTTCCAGCATCCACAGTTTTTGCTTTTGTTTTAGTGAATGCTGAAGACTGTTTGAGTCCAATTGTATCCCCCTCTAATGTTCAAAGGTGGACATTTCCAGTAACAATCAATGGATAGTAATCAAGAGAGGACTGGTGAGTTTTCGCCCATTTACTCCAGAAGGGCTGAAGTCAGTTACAATGCACCACTGTGGCTGTGATTGGTTCATTTAATACAGATTGAACCAGAGATATTTCTGCTTACCTGGTTTGGTAGCAGAATGTTCAGTTTACTGTTTTTGATAAGAGAGGGGATTAAGGGTTATGGGGAGAGGGCGGGAAAGTGGAACTGAGCCACGACAGATCAGCCATGATCTTATTGAATGGCGGGGCAGGCTCGAAGGGCTGGATGGCCTACTCCTGCTCCTATTTCTTATGTTCTTATGTTCAAAACGTCAGGGAGCTTTGTTGGTTTCTGTGATACCAAAGCTTAAATATGGAGATAAAGCAAGATAGAATGTAAATATATAAGGAAATTATAATGTATCTTAAATTATTTTGGAGCATGTGACAACCTTTGACCTGCGGGTAGGACAGTAAGAAACATTTATAATTTCATTAGAAGGTTTGTTGAATCTCTACTCAATTTTAAGAATGCTCGAAAAGTGCTCTTAAGCATTTGCATCAATTATAAAGGGATCAATTATAGTTTCCTATGATAATAAGAAATTCTGGTCCATGTGACCTGACAACCTTTGATCTGAAAGCAATACTGACATAAAGGAAGTTAAGAAAAGAGCCAAGTGGCTGGCAGACACAAAGGAGAACTCCAGCAGAGCAGCAGGAGGGTGAAAACACTCAGTGCACTAATGCAGACACAAAGGGAAGGTAGACAGAGTCAGAATGAGGAAAACAGAGAATTCTGGTGAGGCGAAGGTGCCACTAACACAGAGGAAGAGGTCTTTTTTCTTGTTTGGCAGAAAAGGAGGCAGGAGCTCTTGGAAGGAATATGTGAGCTGGATAAAAATGTCAAAGACTTGAAAAGCTGTGTGAATAGCTCAGAGATGCTAAACAATTGAATCTTTTCCTAGGAGTGACCAAACTATGAGATGAAGTGTTATTGGTTGCTTCATTTAAAGGGACTCTGAAAATCCACATCATCAGGTCCATTACGACCCAGGGAGCAAGGGTTTGTAGAAGAATGCCTTTCTGGTGATTATCATACATATGGGGGCAAAGTTTCCTGCTTCACCCAACATGGGAATCGGAGAAGGACGAAGGATGGACCATGGAAAGGCCCATTGACCTCGGGCAAGATTTTCTGGTTTTGGGGTGAATGTGGCCAGGAAATTCTGCCCATGGAACTTGAAGGAGAAGACTGTTGTTTGGTCAGACTCCTGACTTGACCTGTGAGAATAATGAACAGCATACTGCTGCATAATGCCACATTTGTGAGGGAGTGATCTAAATACTTGTGGTTGTATAAGACGTATCTTTGTTATATTGGCTACTTAAAGTGAAATTTACCTTTTGATTTCATTTGATTTGATTTAATATTATCATGTATGTCAGTGCACAGTGAAAAACATTGTATTTGATTTGATTTATTATTGCTGGCATATGTTAAATGTGCAATATAATTGAATATAAATGTACATTATTTCTTTAGTAGTGGGAAATAGAGTAAGCGCAAATTTTGTGGTGCATTATGTAAAAAGGCAAAAGTAGCCTTCGGCCAATCTTAACAGTAACACAATCACAGTCTATCCCCAACAATAGAGCTTTTACAGTATGGAAACATATTTGACATTAAACAAAGTGTTATCAGATATCTGTTATCTGTTAATGAATTGTAACTCAAAAACATGTATACCTATTCACATTTCATTAACTTATAATGATATTATAATAACTTTACATTATGCACATAACCTAAGCAGAAATAACTGATGAAGGGAAAACATTGTAGTTGTTGACCTCATCTTTTAAGATGCTGACTGGCCTGCACTGTATTTTCAACATTTTTTATTTTTATGACAAAAATAATTTGTTATGATAACACAGTGCAAAAGCAAGTTGTTGCAGGTTTATACACTATATACAATAATATGAGTCAAACTCAAACCTCTGCAAAGGGTAGATTCTGAGAGACATGACTATCGTAAATGCTTTTCTTTCATTTAGTAATCAGTTCAAAATGATGTGATACTCTGAACTTATCTGATGCAGTTGTGATTAAATACTAATCTCCAAGTTCCTTTGTAGTGTTGTATAAGATCTACTGTATTTGCGGAATACTACTTCATATACTTTGTTTTATTGATACCTAAGATGCCAACACTAGGCAAGGCAACTGTTGAGACCAGATGCCATGTATGAGTCACTGCCTTGTTGTTGCTCCTGTTCTACATAATTGTTTGGATGCTTTGAAAAGTTTATTTTTTTCAACTGATAAAATCATAACAGACATATGGAACATTGTAACACAATTCTGTATTTCTTTAACAAGCAGGTCAAAGTAATGGGATTCATTTTAATGTACATATGATAGCATTACTTCCTCTCTGTAAAGCACCAGATAAATTCTGTATTTTAATGCCAAAGGGAAGGGTGCGTTTATGTGCATACAAAGAAAATTGATAAATCCCAGTAAGAGAGAATCGTGAATTTAAAAAAAATTATGGGTTGTGGGCATTGCTAGCTAGACCAGCATCTATTGCCCATTCCTAGCTGACCTTGAGAAGTTGGTGGCGTGCTGCCTTCTTGAACCAATTCAGACCCCGACGTATATGTACACTGACAGTGCTATTAGGAAGGGAGTTCCAGGATTTTGACCCAGCGACAGGGAAGGAACAGCGATATATTTCCAAGTCAGGATGGTGAGTGGCTTGGAGGGGAACCTCCAGGTGGTGGTGTTCCCTAGTATCTGCTATTCTTGTCCTTCCAGATGATAGTGGTTGTGGGTTTGGAAGGTGCTGCCTAAGGAATTTTGTAGCTGGTACATATGGCTGCTACTGTTTGTTGGTGGTGAATGTTTGTGGAATTCACTTCGGCTCTCAGAAAAGTATTTGTTATGATTTCCTTCCTGGACTACTGTAAACAACTAACAATTGTTCCATCAAAATGGAGGGTCAACTGTTAAAGAACAGTTTGAGGTTGGGTAAATTGCCCTTGATCTCCTAAATCCATTGCCATATATCATTATTGGTGTAGAAAGTGTGATTCCCCAAGTCAATCCATATAAACCAGTTAACTGAATGTAAAAATTCTGTGTTGACTGATGAAGAAAGTGTGCATTTCTACGAAACCCTTCGGTTAGTTGAATAGTTCCTGAAAATTCAGTAAACCTCCTTTTCATAAGAACATAAGAAACATAAGAAATAGGAGCAGGAGTAGGCCATCTAGCCCTTTGAGCCTGCCCTGCCATTCAATAAGATCATGGCTGATCTGAAGTGGATCAGTTCCACTTTCCTGCTTTCTCTCCATAATCCTTAATTCCCTTGTCTATCAGAAATCTATCTACCCGTGACTTAAATATATTCAATGAGGTAGCCTCCACCACTTCAATGGGCAGAGAATTCCAGAGATTCACCACCCTTTGAGTGAAGAAGTTCCTCCTCAACTCCGTTCTAAACGGCACCTCCCCCCCCTTATTTTGAGGCTCTGCCCTCTAGTTCTGCTATCCTTTCTAAGCGGGAAGAATCTCTCTACCTCTACCCTATCTAGCCCCTTCATTATCTTGTAAGTCTCTATAAGATCCCCCTTCAGCCTTCTAAACTCTAATGAGTACAGGCCCAGTCTATTCAATCTCCCTTCATAAGCTAACCCCCTCATCTCTGGTATCAGCCTGGTGATCCTTCTCTGTGCTCCAATACTTCAGCTTTCTGGCCATCCGAGTTTGGAATAAGACGGTAGTGTCAGTCATTATCTGAATTATTTTGGCAATTTTCCTGACCCTTCAACTCATAACCTAATTGGGTGACATCATTTCACCCAACTAAAGTCTCAGAAAATAATCCACATCACATTGATAGCTCTTTACCAGAAGTGATGGAAACCAAATGTGTCTAAATTTCATAGAATCATAGAAATACGACAGTACAGAAAGAGGCCATTTGGCCCATCAAACCTGCACCGACCACAATCCCACCCAGGCCCTACTCCATATCCATACATATTTTACCCACTAATCCTCTAACCTATGCACTTATAGTCAATTATAGCATGGCCAATCAACCTAACCTGCTCATCTTTGGACTGTGGGAGGAAACTGCAGCACCTGGAGGAAACCCACGCAGACACGAGGAGAATGTGCAAACTCCATACAGACAATGACCCAAGCCAGGAATTGAACCCAGGTCCCTGGAGCTATGAAGTAGCAGTGCTAACCACTGTGCTACTGTGCCGCCCATGGCATTTCCATCACAGCCTGCTTTCCAAGTACTATTATAGAGTCATAGAGGTTTACAGCATGGAAACAGGCCCTTTGGCCCAACTTGTCCATGCCGCCCAGTTTCTGCCACTAAGTTAGTCACAATTGCTTGCGTCTGGCCCATATCTCTCTTATACTCATCTTACCCATGTAACTGTCTAAATGCTTCTTAAAAGCCAAAATTGTGCCCGCTTCTACTACTGCCTCTGGCAGCTTGTTCCAGACACTCACCACCCTCTGTGTGAAAAAATTGCCCCTCTGGAGCCTTTGTATCTCTCCCCTCTCACTTTAAATATATGGCCTCTGGTTTTAAATTCCCCTACCTTTGGGAAAAGATGTTAACTATCCAGCTGATTTGCCCTCATTATTTTATAGACCTCTATAAGATCACCTCGAAGCCTCTTATGCTCCAGGGGAAAAGTCCCAATCTATCCAGCCTCTCCCTTTAACTCAAACCATCAAGTCTTGGTAGCATCCTAGTAAATCTTTCTTTGAACAGTACCATTGCATCTCTATGTTGGGACACCTTTTTCACCACCATCGCTCCCATAGGTATTGAGATATCTTGGGGTTCTTTGTTATGAGCTCCAGCCAACCTCTTCACCTCTGATCCTAAGCTGTGAATATCAGCAAAATAACATGCGGGATAACCTTGTCCATATGGTGCTCACAGTGACCACACACTTTCTAGGAGAGGTCACCTGTATAGTAGTCAACGGGTGGAAACCTGACAAGTTCTACCTTCTCCAACTCTGAGATGCCACAAGCAGATTTAAGCATCCCTTCAAAGACCAACAAACTTAGGTATTCCTGGGAACCAAATCCAGGTCCATTGGTGATACTATTGCTCTGATGGGAAAAGTGTACAATTTATCTAGCCCCACTACTCAACAAGTCACACCATTAGTTTAAAAGCTTAATTCATTAACCAAAATGGCCAATTATTTATCTTCACTGCTGTTATAGAGTCATAGAGGTTTACAGCATGGAAACAGGCCTTTCGGCCCAACTTGTCCATGCCGTCCTGTTTTTAAAAACCCTTAAACTAATCCCAATTGACTGCATTTGGCCCATATCCCTCTATACCCATCGTACCCTTGTAACTATCTGAATGCTTTTTAAAAGATAAAATTGTATCTGCCTCTACTACTACCTCTGGCAGCTTGTTCCAGACACTCAGTTGGGGGTAAAGTGTTAGCGTGAATTGAGGATTGGCTATCTAACGAAATCAGAGAGTCAGAATAAATGGGTGCTTTTCCGGTTGGCAATCAGTGACTAGTGGTAAGCCGCAGGGATCGGTGCTGGGAGCCTTAACTATTTACCATATACATAGATGACCTGGAGGAGGGGACCTAGTGTAGGATAACAAAGTTTGTGGATGACACAAAGATGAGTGGGAAAGCAAATTGCATGGAGGTCACAGAAAGTCTGCAGAGAGATTTGGATAGGCTAAGTGGGTGGGCAAGGATCTAGCAGATGGAGTATAACATTGGTAAGTGTGAGGTTATCCACTTTGGAAGGAATACTAGTAAAATGGACTATTATTTAAACAATGAAAAATTACAACATGCTACTGAGCAGAGGGACCTGGGGATCCTTATTCATGAATCACAAAAACTCAGTTTGTAGGTGCAGCAGGTAATCAAGAAGACAAATGAAACGTTGACCATTATTGCGGGAGAAATGGAGTATAAAAGCAGGGAAGTCATGCTGCAACTGTACAAGGTACTGGTGAGGCCGCACGTACAGTACTGTGTGCAATTTTGGTCCCCTTATTTAAGAAAGGATATATTAGTTTTGAAGGGGATACAGAGAATGTTCACCGGGTTGATTCCAGAGATGAGGGGGCTAGTTTATGAGGAGAGATTGAGTAGATTGGGCCTGTACTCATTGAAGTTTAGAAGGTTGAGGGGAGATGTTATAGAGACATATAAGATAATGAAGGGGCTAGACAGGGTAGAAGCAGCGAGGTTATTTCCACTTACAATGGAAACAAGAACTAAGGGGCATAGCCTCAAAATACGAGGGAGTCAATTTAGAACAGAGTTGAGGGGGAACTTCTTCTCCCAGAGGGTGGTGAATCTTTGGAATTCTCTGCCCAATGAAGCAGTAGCGGTTACCTCGTTAAATGCGTTTAAGTCACAGATAGATAGATTTTTAACCAATAAGGGAATTAAGGGTTATGGGGAGCAGATAGATAAGTGGAACTGAACCCACTATCAGGTCAGCCATGATCTTATTGAATGGTGGAGGAAGCTCGAGGAGCTAGATGGCTTACTCCTGATCCTATTTCTTGTGTTCTTATGTTCTGTGAGAAAAAATTGCTCCTCTGGACACTTTTGTATCTCACCCCTCTCATCTTAAACCTATACCTCTAGTTTTTGATTCCCCAACCTTTGGGAAAAGATATTGACTATCTACCTTGTCTATGCCCCCCATTATTTTGTACACCTCTACAAGGTCACTCCTCAGCCTTGTACGCTCCAGAGAAAAAAGTCCCAGTCTATTCAGCCTCTCCTTATAACTCAATCCATCAAATCCTGGTAGCATCTAGTAAATCTGTTCTGCACTCTTTCTAGTTTAATAATATGCTTTCTATAATAGGGTGACCAGAACTGCACACAATATTCCAAGTGTGGCCTTACCAATGCCTTGTACAACTTTATCAAGATGTCCCAACTCCTTTATTCAATGTTCTGACCGCTGAAACCAAGCATACTGAATGTCTTCTTCACCACTCTGTCCACCTGTGACTCTACTTTCAAGGAGCTATGAACATATACCCCTAGATCTGTTTGTTCTGTAACTCTCACCGACCATTAACTGAGTAAGCCCTGCCCTGGTTTAATCTACCAAAATGCATTACCTTGCATTTGTCTAAATTAAACTCCATCTGCCATTCATTAGCCCACTGGCCCAATTGATCAAGATCCTCTTGCAACTGGAGATAACTTTCTTCACTGTTCAGTATGCCACCAATCTTGGTGTCATCTGCAAACTTACTCACAATGCCCCCTATATTCTCAAGATGCAGAACAAAGGAGATTTTAACCAGACTTAATACAGTAAACTCATGATTGATTTATTAGAAAACAAAACTTTTTTAAAAAACAGGTTAAAGACTGGTACATGTACAATTGTATTCTTGAAGTGTAACTAAGTATCCAGCACATACAGAAGCAAACAAAGGACAAACAGATGGGGTTTGGAGGATAGTCTTTACAAACTAAGATAAAGTTTGTAGGGCTTCAATGCTGTAAGTATGGAGCTCATGTGATGATGGGTCACTGCTCCCAGTAGATATCTGGAGGTTGTCACCAATGAGGTTTCAACATGGAGAAGAGTAGAACTGAATGAAGTCAAACTTGCACTAATCAAATCACCATATATGCTCCATGATATAAAATATATGCAAAGTTCATAAAACAGAGGCACAGTTTTTCAGAAATATGCTTGAGGTTTCAAACCATCAGCAATCAAAACTAGTACCATCACTGCCAGAACCAAGAGAACAGCTTCAAGGGAAAGCTAGTGGATTTTGAAGATCTGAAATAAAACAGAAATAGCTGGAAAAACTGAACAGGTCTGGCAGCTTCTGTAGATAGAGAAACAGAGTTAATATTTCAAATCCAATATTCTTCTTCAGAACCTGAAGTCAAGTTCTGTTGCATGTGAAATCTTAACTCTTTTTCTCTCTCCACACATGTTGCCAGAAAAGCTTCAAGCATTTTTACAATCCAGCTGTTCATCAAAGTAAGCCTGCTGTATATATTCTTAAATCACATCACTATTTCTGATAATACACTTCTGTTTAATTAAAAAAAAGATTTTGTCAAGAGTAAAATGCCCGTACTTTATTAGAATTGAAACATTAGGAGACTCACATTGAGAAAAGGATCCACAAGTATCTACACATTTGTTTCTGTACTCTGACCTTCGCCTTGCTTACTTTCTGTTATTTGTCATTTCTGAACACAATATTGGTACATTTAATAGACTTTTGGCTCATGTTTAACCTCCTGTAACTTATCCTTTTACGCCAATCGCATCCTATTCCTTTCAGTAGTTAACTTCAACAGATCTATTAAAATGAAGGTGCTACACCTTTAATCTTGCTGAACCGTGCCAGCTTGCCAGAATTGCACACTTCCACCCTTATTGGCAGCCACACAGCACTGACTGTTACTCATCTGTTTTGTGAAACCTGTGAAACACAACTAAATTCTTTAGTCAGCAACCCCTATGTCACTAGATTCACTAAGACAATTTCACAAGCAATCAGACAACTGTCCTTATGGTCAGCCATGCTTTGACAGCACTTCACAGAGCTGTCCTGCAGATTTAAATGTATCATCGCCGAGAAACACTTAGAGTTAACAGGAACAGGGAAAGTAACAAACAGTGGGCTATTTTTATTATGTCGTTGAGCAAGTGGCCCTTCAACTTCAGGTCACCAGAAACTCAATAACTGGATTATATTCTGATAAACACAGTCATGGTCTGAGCAATATGTAACATCGTCGATTCTTGTACTCATACTCATACCCACCATTGCACCTTTAACACAAATTAGTATGGTGTGGCTCTATAAATGAACAGTATAAATTCATTACATGTCTGTAACCGATCCATCACATGTGGTAAGAGGCAAGCGTATTGGACGACACTGCTCCATTCAGGATGCAAGGAATGAAGAGACAACTTTAATCACCATGTAATTAGCTTTAAGAAAGTTGACAACATTTTGGACTGGGTGCAGAGGAGTTTTACCAGAATGATGCCAGGGAAGAGAGATTTTACGGTGGCAAGAAGAGTGCATGCCTGGGATCTTAGGAATGGTGTGATCATGAATTCAAGAAGGGGGACAGGTCTTATTGGAATCCCCCTCGTGCCTGCCACAGAGAAAAGATCCTCCACAACTACCTCCTCCCAGTGATCAAAGAGATCCTTCCAGGGTAGCAGTATATTTTTTGTCCCTCAAGAAGCACCACAGAAAGAAAAGGGCAAGGATCAGTACCAACTGCTCGACATGGACTTTATTGACCTCACAAAAGCTTTTGACATCAACAATGATGGCTTATGAAGTATTCCAAAATCTGGCTGCCAAAAAAATCTGTCTCGACCTCTGCCTACTCCACGATGACATGCAAGTTATGATCCTCGCCAATGGAACCACTAAAATCCTCATCTCAATGAAGACTGAGGTCAAAGGACACGCGTCCTTTGTTTGAATAGAGGGGAGTATGGTAGGATGAGAGAAGAATTGGCGAATGTGGACTGGGGGAGTGCGTTGGAAGGTAGGTCTGCTGAGGAGCAGTGGAGGATCTTTAAGGAGATCTTTCTTGGTGCTCAGCGGAAATTTATTCCGATGGTTAAAAAGGACAGTAGGAAGAGAGGTAATAAGCCGTGGATAACGAAGGAGGTGAAGGAAAGTGTTAAATTAAAAGCGGAGAATTTAGAGTAGCTAAGAGCAGTGGGCGAGAAGAGGATTGGGAAAGGTTTAAATGTCAACAAAGATTGACAAAGAAGTTGATAAAGGAGGGTAGGAGAAGCTATGAGGCTGGGCTAGCACTTAATATAAAAAAGGATAGCAAGAGTTTTTATAAATATATAAAAAGGAAGAGGCTGGCTAGGGTGAACGTTGGTCCTTTAGAGGATGAGAAAGGGGAGCTAGTGGTAGGGGATGGGGATATGGCTAAGGTCTTGAATAACTTTTTTGTTTCTGTCTTCACGGAGGAGGACGTGAATAATTTGCCGGGTGTTAGCGATGGAAAGGTGGTAGGAATGGAGGGTCTTAATGACATTACTGTTACTAGAGAGGTGGTGCTCGACAGACTGGAGGGGCTGATTGTGGACAAGTCCCCAGGACCGGATGGAATGCATCCGAGGGTTCTGAAAGAAATGGCGGAGGTGATAGTGGATGCCTTGGTGGTTATTTTCCAGACGTCGCTGGATTCCGGGGAAGTGCCGGAAGATTGGAAAACGGCTAATGTTACGCCGTTGTTTAAGAAGGGTGCCAGGCAAAAGGCGGGGAATTATAGGCCGGTTAGTTTAACGTCTGTGGTAGGTAAAATGTTAGAATCCGTCATTAAGGAGGAAATTGCGAGGCATCTTGAAGGGAATTGCTTGATAGGGCGGACGCAACATGGTTTCATTAAAGGGAAGTCGTGTCTGACAAATTTACTGGAGTTCGATGAGAATGTGTCTAGGGCAGTGGATAGAGGAGAGCCGGTGGATGTGGTCTTTCTGGATTTTCAGAAGGCGTTTGACAAGGTACCTCACAAGAGGTTATTGCAGAAGGTCAGGGGACATGGAGTTGGGGGTAGGGTGTTAGCGTGCATAGAGGATTGGTTGTCAAATAGGAGGCAGAGAGTGGGGGTCAATGGGTGCTATTCGGATTGGCGGTTGGTGACTAGTGGGGTGCCCCAGGGGTCGGTGCTGGGGCCTCAGCTATTTACCATTTATATAGATGATCTGGAGGAGGGAACCGAGTGCAGGGTGTCGAAATTTGCTGATGACACCAAGATTGGGGGAAAGGCAAATTGTGCGGAGCGTGTGGAGAGTCTGCAGAAGGATCTAGATAGGCTGGGCGAATGGGCCAGGAAATGGCAAATGGAATTTAATGTTGGCAAGTGTGAGGTGGTCCACTTTGGTAGGAAGAATGGTAGGAAGGACTATTACTTACGTGGCGAAAAACTGCAGCAGGCGACGGTGCAGAGGGACCTCGGGGTCCTTGTGCATGAGTCGCAAAAACCCAGCTTGCAGGTGCAGCAGGTGGTCAGGAAGGCGAATGGGATGCTGGCCTTCATAGCGAGGGGGATTGAATATAAAAGTAGGGAGGTCTTGCTGCAGCTGTATAGGGCATTGGTGAGGCCGCAGCTGGAGTACTGTGTGCAGTTTTGGGCGCCGCACCTGCGCAAGGATATTTTGGCCCTGGAGGGAGTGCAGAGGAGGTTTACTAGGCTGATACCGGAGTTGAGGGGATTGAGCTATGAGGAGAGGCTGAATAAACTAGGCTTGTACTCGTTAGAGTTTAGAAGAATGAGGGGAGATCTCATTGAGACGTATAAGATGATGAATGGGATGGATAGGATAGAGGTGGAGAGACTCTTCCCGCTCAAAAAAGACAGTAGGACTAGGGGGCACAGCCTCAAGATAAAGGGGAGGCGGTTTAGAACGGAGTTGAGGAGGAACTTCTTCACTCAAAGGGTGGTGAATCTCTGGAATTCTCTGCCCGTTGAAGTGGTGGAGGCTGCCTCGCTAAATATTTTTAAGAAGCTGGTTGATGGGTTCTTGATAAGAGAGGGGATTAAGGGTTATGGGGAGAGGGCGGGAAAGTGGAACTGAGCCACAACAGATCAGCCATGATCTTATTGAATGGCGGGGCAGGCTCGAAGGGCTAGATGGCCTACTCCTGCTCCTATTTCTTATGTTCTTATGTTCAAACAGCTTGTATTATTGCATCAAACTTCTTCATCTTCTTTGCTGCGATACTGTAATTCACCTCCAGCAACTTATGCGCAGACATGGAGGTAATTTGTAAAATTGATGGAAAACTGTTCAACCTACACAGCCTTCAATCCAAAACCAAAATCACTCCAAGCTCAGTCATAGAGCTTCAGTATGCAGATGATGCATGTGTGTGTACTCACGAAAAAACTGAGCTCAAGGATTTTGTCAACTTCATCTTCGAAGCATATGAGAAAATGAGCCTTTCACTAAACACCAAGAAAACTAAAGGGATGGTGATGCAAGGCAAAAGGAGATGGGACAAATAAAGAAACAGAAGATAAGCTGAAAGAAGGTATAAATGGGGATAGCAGAATTCTTTCCATCTAAAAAAAATGGGGGAAAAGATTATGTTGTGTTTGGAAGGCTGTAAGTTACCAAATTGATGGATGAAGTGCTGTCCCTTAAACTATCATTGAGCTTCATTAGAGCAGTGTATGAGGCTGAGATTAGAGTGGAGTAACGTAGAATCATTGAATCTCTACAGTGCAGAAGGAGGCCATTCAACCCATCAAGCCTGCACTGACAATAATCCCACCCAGGCTCTATCCCTGTAATCCCTCGTATTTACCCTATTTATCCAACTAACAATAAGGGTCAATTTAGGATGGCCAATCAACATAACATGCGTGTTTTTCGACTGTGGGAGGAAATCGGACACCCGGAAGAAACTCACACAGACATGGGCGGCACATGCAAACTCCACAGTTACCCGAGGCCAGGAACCTGGGGATCTCAGGAATGGTGTGATCGTGAATTCAAGATCTTATACATATCATATTGGAATCTGCTGCAGAGAAAAGATCCTCCACAACTACCTCCTCCCAGTGGTCAAAGAACTCCTTCCAGAGTAGCAGTGTTCCTGGGTTCCTGGCACCGTGAGGCAGCAATGCTAACCACTGTGCCACCGTGCCGCCCTGTGAAGAATTAAAATGACAGGCAACCAGAAACTTGATGAATAGTATCTCATCTTTACATGAGACATTTACTGCCTTCAGGATTCAAACATTTCAGTTTAATAAATTCAGATCATAATTTCTGTCGCATTTTTTTCAGACTTCAGTTGTTGATGACAATTCTGCTATTCTCATTTACAACTCCTCGACACTCATCTTTTGGTTATTCTTCTGTTACATTCCCACCCCCCACACTCCCATAATTTCTAATGTGCTGGAAATTCCCTCCCACCGCCCCTACCCCATTAACTTTGATTCGATCTCCACAAATGCTGCCTCTGCTGAGTATTTCCAGCAAAGTTTATGTACTAAATTCTGTGTTGGCTGAAAACCCACCTTGATCTTTATTACCTTAATTCTGAATGCCACAGCAATTGTTAAATAGGTTCATTCCTATACTTCTAAACTTATGTGCCAAAAATACAAGCTCCCTCTCATGGCAATTGCTTCTTCTCTCGGCCAGTTGACGCCCCACTTAATGCAACATGTTTTCCCTGATTTAATTTAGTAATTGACCAAAAACTGACTGAAGAAAATTGGGATTGTAAACATGGAAACAAGTAGTGTAATCCATGGAGTCAAAATTAGATTTAAAATTAAATTTGACACCTGTTTGAATCCTAAATAGTTCCAGAAAAAAAAAACAGATTTGAAATGCAGTATTGATATTAGACTTCTTAATTTGATTTATCCTCCCCTTCCACCCCCGTTAATGTAGGTGGAGAAGTTTTCTCGTCAAAATCCTCCTTGAACTGAACAATTTTCATGCACACTTTGTATGAATTCTCCAAATATTCTGAAGTAATAAGTAGTGTGGCTTGACTTTTCAACAAGTGCACTGAAAGCCTTTGGAAAGCTGATGCAGACTGTTGAAAAATGCCTCAGTAGAAAGTGGTAAGTGTGTGTGGCATTTCACTCATACTGGAGAGGATGTTTGACACCCTCACAGCTTCTAGTGAGATTTTTCTCTATTCAGATTCAGTACGAGTGGCAGTTTGTCTCTTTGTCCTCTGTTGCCCACATGCTTAGATAAATTGTATCACTTCATGAAATGAGAGCTTTCAATTTAATCAGCAACAACAAAGTAGCTTACATGAAAATTAAACTGCGACAATGAAAAAGGTAGACATAAACATCAAATCTAATGTATAGAACCCAAAATTTTTTTTTTCCGAACTGGTTCTTCACTCTTCTGAAAATGCTGAATCGTGCCGATATTTTAGCCATTTCTGTTCAATGGAGTGCTCTGAATTGCCAATATCTGGTAGCTCTGTTTAAATAATTGAAACTTTTGATCAAAATGTAAAGTGTCAGGTGACAAGAATGAGGTTTCTTTTATACTGAAATTAAATCTGAGTTATTTTATAAAATGCCACACATAATGTGGTTGTGTGTACAGAGCTGTATTTTGAGGATATTCAAGCTAATGAAAGAGTAGTGTGAAGGTTCATAGGATTACATAGGATATTCAGCACAGAAACAGGCCATTTGGTTCAACCAGTCCATGCCAGCATTTATGTAATCAGGCCTCCTCTTTTCCTTCCTTATCTAAATTTATCATTGTAGCACTCTATCCCTTTATCCCTCATATGCTTCACCAACTTCCCCTCTAAACGCATCTTTGCTCCTTACTTAACCTCTTCTTGCACTAGCAAGTTCCAAATTCTCAGCAATCTGGATAATATCTTCTGAATTCCCTATTGGATTTCTTGGTGTCTACCTGATCGTGATGGTCTCTACTTACACTTTTCTCCATTAGAGGAAATGTTCTCTGTATCCAATCTTTCAAAGCCTTTCATAATTTTAAGCACTAATATCGGGTCACCCTCAAGCTTTGTTATTTCAAGAGAAAAAAGATTTTTCTCTGTCAATCATTTCCTGATATGCCCATGCATTTCTGGTATCACCCATTTAAATCTTCCCTATACCATCCCCAGTGTCTCAATACAGGTATATCATAGAATCATTGAATCCTACAGGGCAGAAAGAGGCCATTCGGCCCATTGAGCCTGCACCAAACACAATGCCACCCATGCCCTATTCCCATAACCACATGCATTTACCCTAGCTAGTCCCTCTGACACTAAGGGGCAATTTAGCATGGCCAATCTACCTAACCCACACATCTTTGGACTATGACAGGAAACCAGAAGAAACCCCACAGACATGGGGAGAATGTGCAAATTCCACACAGACAGTGACCCAAACTGGCAATCGAACCCCAGTCTCTGGCACTGTGAGGCAGCAGTGCTAATCACTGCGCCACCGTGTCACTCCTCCCATTTATAACTTTCATAGCTGTTCCATTCTGTCCCTTGAGAAATAAAGCCGAGTGCTTGACCTTTTTATGGCCTTGCTGACATAAGACTGCTTCATAGAAGCATGTCTGAATGGAAGGAAACAATATCAAAAGTTATAGGGAAGGAATTCCCCAGTTGAAGATTTAGACAACTGAAGACACAGCCACCTGTGATGGAGTGATTCAAATCAGGGCGCGCAAGAGGCTAGAATTAGATGAGTGCCGACAACTTGGAGGGTTGTGGAACTGGTTGAGTTAACAGAGATAGGGAGGGATGAGGTCATGGAGACATTTGAAACCAAGGATGAGGATTTTAAAATTAAGATATGACTTGAACTGGAACCAATGTAAACATCAAAGGTGATAGATGAACAGGACTTGACACAAGTTAAGAGGTAGATAGCAGAATTTTGAATGATTTAAGTGTAAATAGAATATGGGAGACCAGCCAGGAGTGCATTGGGATAGCCAAGACTTGTGATAACAAGGACATGAATGTGAGTTTGAGCAGCAGATAATCTGAGAGAGTGTTGAGCTTGGGTGATGTTACACAGGAAAAAGTAGGTGATCTTAGTGATGGTGTGAATACATGGTCAGAAGCTCATCCTGGGTTCAAATCTGACATCAAGGATCCAAGTTGCAAATAGCCTGGTTTAAAATCACACTGTGGGCAGCAAGTGTGCTGGAGTTGATAACTAAGAAATGGAGTTCGGACAGGGACTCAAAACAATGGTTTCAGTCTTCTCAGTATTTTATTGGAAGAAATTTTTGTACTAGATGCCAAATTAGGAATCTGATAATTTAATGACAGTGGAGAATTTTGAAGGAGATGGAGAGTTGGGTGTTCTTTGCATACATGTGAAAACTAATACTCTATTTGAATTACGTCACCGAGGGACAGCATCTAGCTGAAAAACAGGAAGAACCCAGAGACAGGGGGAAGAATGGGAAGAGAAGACACTGGCTTTGATTCGATAGATAAGAATAGAACCATTGAGAGAAACCTTATCAAATGTGCAGAGGAGTCATAAAGGATGAAGGGAGGGGTGAGTCGACGTCAGTTGCAACTAGATTGGAAGAATTCAAACATGGGCTTCCACAAAAGATGGACACAAACTTAGGAGGCAACAAAACATTAAAGTACTTTGGAAAGGAACGGAAGGTTGGAGGTGGGGGTAGTTTGCAAGGACACTGTGAACGTGGATTGTTTTGTTTGATGGTCCTGGAATAGTGAGCATTTTAGCAGATGAAAACCTTTATGTTCTCTTCTGTACAGCAGCCAGATCTGATAATGATGGTGTTACAAAGTGCGTGGTGAGGATAGGGAGGGGGGGCTGTGGAATGGAAAGTGGTGGAATGGGAGAGGGGGTGCTGGTTATAAGATGGTTATGTTTTTAACTGTCTCTTTTAGCTTAAAGTAAAATAAAGCAGGTGATCTCCTACTAACTCTGACAGGACCTAGAGAGATTTAAGACCACTTGCCTTGGGAAATGTAAAAACTGGAACTTGAATTCCAAAGAACAAAAATAAAACAGGAAAACCTTAATTTTCAAAACTGAGAAAGAAATTCCAGGTGGAAAATGAAGTGATGAAATTTGATCTCAACAAAGAAAAGTTTGGATTACACAAATAAAGGAGGTGACAGGAAAACTTGATGATGACTTGGATTTAACCTTGGGTTTTACTTTGGCGGGGAATATTTGATTAGTGCCTAAATTCTGTGCGTAAGGATTGAAATGTATTTTGTGCTTTTTGAGAAAGTTGCTACAAAACAGCAATGGCCAAAAGAAAGCTGGATGGTTTTATTGCAAAGCGTGCGTATGGCAAAGGCATTAGAAGTGTACTCATCTCTGTCAGATATGCAATCTAGTAATGATGATACAGTAAAAACTGCTGTTCTCAATTACAGTGAGTTTGTTCCGGAGGCTTACAGGTAGAAGCTTAGAAACTTAAGGAAGAAAACAGAATGAGACTTTTGTGAAATCAGTTAGAGAAAAGGAAATGATATTTGATAGGTAATATAGATCTACAAAGATTGAACCAGATTTTGAAAATCTTAGGGAAATAATGATAATGGAGGAATTTAAAAACTCCCTTAGGGAATAAGGTTCCACCTAGAAGACCATAAAATTTCTAAGATAATGGCAGCTCTTGTTATGGCTGGTGATTATGAATTGTCTCATAGACATGTAAGTAGCAATAAACTTTTGTTTGCAAACCCGCACAGAAACTGAGAGAGAGATAGAACCATAGAAAATTACAATATAGGCTGCAGTGAGGAAGATATCAGAAATGAAAGGACAGATTCTCCCCTGCCCTGAATAGAAAAAAGACAATGTCAAGGATAAATATGATTCAAAGGAATCAACCTTTGTTTTGGTCATGAATGGACACGTTAAGGCAGATTTTTGGGGATTAGCAGCAATGTGGGTGTAGCTACACCTCAAAAACTGCAGTGGTTCAAGAAGGTAGTTCATCACCATGTTCTGAAAGACAGCTAGCCATAGGCTATAATTGCAGGTGTAGCCAGCAACGCCAACATTCCATAAATTAATAAAAAATGAAGAAAGAGCGAGCAAACAGTGGTAGACATTTCACAACATTCTGCAAAGATATATTCCAATGAAAAAGAAGGAATTTCAGAGAAAGATGTACAATCCTTAGCTGAGAAGGTTAAAGATAACATCAGATTGAAAGTGGTACAAATCCACGAAGATTAGTGATAGGTCAAGATTAGGCAAAAATTAAAAACAAGTAAATACTGACTGAAAAAATGAGGGAGAAATTAGAACATGAGAGACAGCTAGCTAGAAATATGAAAACAGACAGTAATAGTTTATTTTTGTATGCACAAAGGAAACACATAACTGAGTGTTGGTCCTCTGGAAACTGAATCTGGAGAATGAATAATGGGAAATAAGGAAATGACAGAATTGTTAAACAGATATTTGGCCTGGATTTTCACAATGATGAAAAACCTCTCTGCTACTGTGAAAATGGGCAAACTGGCTGAAAATTGGAAGGCCTGCCTTTGAACACCGCACCTACCATTTTCAAAGGAGTGGCAAAGACCCCAGTTTGGGACTTGCTCATCTGCATTTTGTGGAGACAGCAGCCCATATAAAATTGCAGGTGCCTCCGGTCATTTCAGATTTCAGTAGCCACGAGATATCATTTAAAAATGCAAGGTCTCCTACTTTATTTAGATGGATATAAAGGGAATGTTTTGCTCTCAGTGGGACATTAATTTGTGAAATTCTCTTCTCCAGAGAACAATGGAAGCAGGATTATTCAATACTTTTCAAGTTGCATTAGATCGATTCCTGATAAACAAGGGAATCAAAGAGTATAGGGATTAGGCAGGAAAGTGAAATTGAGACCACTTGGGGAAGTGGTGGTGAAGTGGTATTGGTGCTGGACTAGTAATCCAGAGACCTAGAGTAATGCTCTGGTGAGCTGGACTTGAATCCACTATGGTATATGGCAAAATTTGAATTCAAAACCTTTTGGATTAAAAGTCTCATAATGATCGTGAAACCATTGTTGATTGTCATAAAAATCCATAATGTCCATTTAGACAAGGAAATCTTCCATTCTTACCTGGTCAGATCTATATGTGACTCCAGACTCACTGCAAAGACACTCAGATGAGGGCAATTAGGGCTGGAAAGAATGCTGGCCCAGCCAGCAACACCCATATCCTGTGAATGAATTTTTTAAAAGATCAGGTCTTATCAACTGGTGGAGCAGGCCGCAAGGGCCTAATGACCTACTGCTCCTAATTTGTATGTATGTACATATGATTGTTCATATATTCCATAGGATCTAAATTTCTAAGATTTTTTTTTAAATAAATTCAAAGGATGTGTGCATCACTGGCTTGGCCAACATTTATTTACCATCCCTTATTGTCCTTGAGAAGGTTGAGCACAGAGTGGGGTAAATGGGTGTTTTTCTGGTTGGTGATCAGTGACCAGGAGTGTGCTTCAGGGATGAGTGTTGGGACTGCAATAGATGATTTGGAGTTGGGGACCAAATATAATATGTCAGAGTTTGCAGATGACACAAAAATGAGTGGTAGAACAAAGTGTGCAGAGGACACTGAAAGTCTGCAAAGGGATATAGATAGTTTAAGTGAGCGAGCAAAGGTCTGACAGCTGGAGTACAATGTTGGTAAAGGTGAGGTCATCCATTTTGGTAGGAATAACAGCAAAATAGACTATTATTTAAATAGTAAAAAATTTGCAGCATGTTGTTGTCCAGAGGGACCTGGGTGTCCTTGTGCATGAATCGCAAAAGGTTGGTTTGCAGGTGCAGCGGGTAATTAAGAAGGCAAATGGAATTTAGTCCTTCATTGCTAGAGGGATGGAGTTTAAAAACAGGGAGGTTATGTTGCAGTTGTCTGAAGTGCTGGTGAGGCCACTCTTGAAGTATTGTTTACAGTTTAGGTCTCCTTATTTGAGAAAGGATATACTGGCACTGGTGGGGGTGCAGGGGAGATTCACTGGGTTGATTCTGGAGTTGAAAGGGTTGGCTTATGAAGAAAGACTAAGTATTCTAGGACTATACTTATTCGGATTTAGATGAATGAGGGGGGATCTTATAGAAGCATCCAACATTATGAAGGGAATAGATAAGATACAGATAAGGAGGTTGTTTCCACTGGCTGGTGAAACTAGAACTAGGAGGCATAGCCTCAAAATAAAGGGGAGCAGATATGGAACTGAGTTGAGGAGGAACTTCTTTATCCAAAGGGTTGTGCATATGTGGAATTCCCTGCCCAGTGAAGCTTTTGAGGCTACCTCATTGAATGTTTTTAAGCAAAGATAGATACACTTTTGAACAGTAAAGGAATTTATAGTGAGCGGGTGGGTAAGTAGAGCTGAGTCAGCAATGATCTTATCGAATGGCGGAGCAGGCTTGAGGGGCTAGATGGCCTATTCCTGCTCCTAGTTCTTATGTTCTTGCTTATGTTCTTAAGGTGTTGGTGAGCTGCCTTCTTGAACCGCTGTAGTTCCTGTGGTGCAGGTTCATCCACAGTGCAGTTAGGGAAAAAATTCCAAGACTTTGACCTAGTGACAGTGAAGGAAAAGAGACATATTTTCAAATTGGGATGATGAGTGGCTTGGTGAGGAACCGCTAGGTGGTGGCATCCCATGTACCTGCTACCCTTGTCTTTCTGGGTGGTAATAGCCATGGGTTTGGAAGGTGCTGTCTAAGGAGCCTTTGTGAGTTGATGCAGTGCATGGTATACACTGCTGCATTGATGGTGGAGGGAATGAATGTTTATGGATGGGGTGCAATCAAGCTGGCTGCTTTGTCCTGGATGGCATCAAGCTTCTTGAGTGTTGTTAGAGCTCCATTGATTTAGGGAAGTGGACAAAACTGCATCGTATCCAGGCATATGCCTTGTAGATTGAGGAGAGGCTACATAAGATTCCTAACCTCTGACCTACATTGGCAGTCACAATATTTACATGGCTCATCTAGTTAAGTTTCTGGTTAATGATACCGCCCCCCCCCCTCCCCCGCCCCCCAAGATATTGATAATGTGAGATTCAGTGATGACAATGCCATTAAGTGTCATGAGGTGATGGTTAGATTATTTTGTGTTTGAGATGGTCATTGCCTGGCACTTGTGTGCATGAATGTTATTTGTCACTTGACAGCCCAAATCTGGATATTGTCCAGGTCTTGCTGCATTTGGATATGAACTGTTTCAGTGTCTGAGGAATTGCAAATGATATTGAACATTGTGCAGTCATCATCAGCGAATATCCCCACTTCTGACCTTAAAGAAAGAGAAGCCACTAAGGCTATGGTCTTGGCCATACCCCTGAGGATCTCCTGCAGTAATGTCTTGGAGCTGAGATGATTGACATCTAACAAGCATAATCATCTTCCTTTGTGATAGTTATGACTCCAACCAATGGAGAGTCTTTCCCTTTGTCCCATTGACTCCAATTACATTAGGACTCCTTGATGCCATACTCAGTCAAACAGGACCTTGATGTTAAGGGCAGTCATCCCCATTTCAACTCTGGAGTTCAGCTCTTTTGTCCATACTTGAACCAAAATTGTAATGAGGTCAGGAGCTGAGTGATCCTGGCAACATCAAAACTGACCATCAGTGAGTAGGCTATTGCTAAGCAAGTGTTGGCTAATAGCACTGTTGATGACGCCTTCCAAATCTCTACTGATGATTGATACTGTGAGATTCAGTGATGACAATGCCATTGAATGCTATGAGATGATAGTTAGATTATTTTAGAGATGGTCATTGTCTGACATTTGTGTGACGTGAATGTTATTTGCCACTTGATTTTGGGCAGCATGGTGGCACAGCAGTTAGCACTGCTGCCTCACAGTGCCAGGGGATTCGGTTTGATTCCCGCCTCAGGTGACTGTCTGTGTGGAGTTTGTACATTCTCCCTGTGTCCGCATGGGTTTCCTCGGGGTGCTCTAGTTTCCTCCCACACACCAAAGATGTGTGGGTTAGGTTGATTGGCTATGCTAAATTGACCTTAGTGTCAGTGGGACGAGCAGGGTAAATATGTGGGATTACGGGAATAGGGCCTGGGTGGGATTGTGGTCAGTGCAGGCTTAATGGACCACATGGCCTCCTTTTGCACTGTGGGAATTCAATGATTCTATGATTCAATTCTATGAACGAGAGTACACCAATGGAGCAGTAATTGGTTGGGTTGAACTTGTCCCGTTTTTGTGTACAAAACATACCTGGAAAATTTCCCACATTGCTGGAGGTGAGTGTCTGATGTAGCTATACTGGGACAGCTTGGCTGGCAAGATGTGGAGCATAGATCTTCACTACTATTGTTGGAATGTTGTCAGAGACCATAGCCTTTGTAGTATCCAATGTGTTCAACCATTTCTTGGTATCACGTGGAGTGAATCAGATTGGCTGAAGACTGGCATCTTTGATGCTGGAGACTTCAGGAGGAGGCCAAGATGGATTGGCACTTCTGGCTGAAGATTGTTGCGAATGCTTCAGTGCTTATCTTTTGCAAAGATGCACTACAGTCTTCCATCAATGAGGGTGGGGATATCTGTGGAGTCTGTTCCTCCAGTCAGTTGTTTCATTGTCCACCACCATTCAGGATCAGCTGTCTCGGGTCACTGTCTGCGTGGAGACTGCACCGTCTTCCCATATCTGTGTGGGTTTCCCCTGGGTGCTCCGGTTTCCTCCTACACTCCAAAGATGTGTGGATTAGGTGGATTGGCCATGCTAAATTGCCCCTTCATGTCACATGGGCTAGTAAGATAAATATGTGGGGTTACAGGGATAGGGCCTGGGTGGTATTGTGGTCAGTGCAGATTCAGTGAGCCAAATGGCCTCCTTCTGCACTGGGGCTTGTTTGTGGCAGGGTTGCAGAGCTTATGTCTGATCTATTGGTTGTGGTATCGCTTTCATGGTGGCGTAATAGTGAGCACTGCTGTCTCACAGTGCCAGAGACCCAGGTTCAATTCCCAGCTTGGGTCACTGTCTGTGTGGAGTTTGCATGTTCTCTCTGTGTATGTGTGGGTTTCCCTTGAGTGCTGTGGTTTCCTCCCACAGTTCGAAAGACATGCTGGCTAGGTATTGGCCATGCTAAATTCTACCTCTAGTGTGGCGACTAGGGGTCTTTCACAATAACTTCATTGCAGTGTTAATATAAACCTTCTTGTGACTAATAAATAAACTTTAAAACTTTAAACTACTTGCTGTTTATACTGTTTGGCATGCAAGTTGTCCTGTGTGTAGTCTCACCAAGTTGACACCTCATCTTTCCAAACGTCTGATGCTTGCCCTCCTGCACTCTTCATTGAACAAGGGTTGATTTCCTGGTTTGGTAGTAATTGTAGCGTGGGGGATGTGTCAAGCCATGAGATTACAGATTGTGATGAAGTATAATCCTGCTGCTACTGATGGCCTGGATGCCTCATGGATACCCAGTCTTGAGTTGCTAGATCTGTTGGAAATCTGTCCCATTTAGCACAGTGGTAGTGCTTTGAGTGGTGTGTTGAACTTTAAGAAATTTGAATTCTCAAACATCAGCTAAAATAACAGGTATGAAATTGCTGCTGAGCTTGTTCATTATGGTCAATAATTTGAGTTTGAAAGTGTTGTCAGGCAATCATATAGCTCTTCATATAGAGTAAATGAAGTATATTATTCAGTTTTGTCTCAATTTTAAAACTTGGGTTTTCAATTTGGGCTGCATGTGGAGATGTTTGTTATCCTTTGCTTGAGAAGTTTGAGTTATGCCTTTGCTCAATTCCCAATCTCAATTCTTACAAGACAGCAGAACTCAGGAGAAGCATAATCTAGACATTCACAACCACTTTGAGGTGACAATGATCTTGGTATCCTTTTCAGGGTTAATATTAAAGGTTAATAGGATATATAACATGATAAAATCTGGAACACAGCTCAGCAAATATGATAAATCTATGGTAAAACAACATTTTGAACTGTGTGAAAAGAATAATATATGCTTTATTGGTTAGTTTGGCTACATTTATAAATATCTAGTCTAGTTTGAATTCATATCTCTCTTTAAAAATACAAATTAGTAATGAAGAATGCATTTTCAATATTCTGTCTTATCATTAGCAATATGAACAATGATTCCATTATTTATTTTTATCAAGCCCTGAGGCTACAAATGTCTTCATTTAGAGATAACAAAATAATTTTAATAATAAGCAATTATTTTCATATTTGGAGTTCTATTGGGGTTAGATATCTGAAACTGTGGTAATGGCTCTGTAATGATCTTGTTGTTGGTATCTTGTCCTGTATTTGCTTCCAGGTTGTCAATGCAAATGGAAGGCAGGAGATGTGTTCTTGTTGTCTGCTGTTTGAAGGATCTTTGCTTTCTGGTTTACAAGATCATGAACAGTCTTTGATTTTCATTAACCCATATATTTGAAGATATAGTTAAAAATTAAAAATCTAAAACACTTCTCATCTTAGTTCTTGAGGACTTGAACTTTGAATATCTAATTATTTTATCTTGGATAGTAAAACTATCAAGATCAAAGAATAGTAGCTAAGTTCCTGTTGCTCAGCAGTACAATTGAGGGGAATAATTTATTTAATTTTATTTAAGTACAGTGAAAGAGAAGGCTAGATAAGTGTAGATTATCTTCAGAGGTGAAAATCTCATGTTCTGGACCTTGAGAAAGCATATCATGGTTACTTCAAATGTCTTTTGAGCAGTGCAGTCAATGTTTCCTGAAGGAGAAATCAGTTCCATTATGTAACTACCAATAGAACTAAGCCATCAGCAGTACTTTGTTCATTAACCCTTTCATTAGATAAAAACTTTGCTGAATAGTGTTTTATCAAGGACCTTTAAATGACAGATTCCTTCTGAAGATGAAGTGATGCAGGTACAGGTCCTTTTAGGGTTGTGAGTTTGCAACCCATTATCCTGGTACCACTGAATGAAACATTTGTGGAAAAGAAAGAAGTGAAAGCATTTTATCCATTTCTGGGGTGTGCAATCTATGCACTGAAAAATAAGCAATGCAGTATCCCTACATACATAATAAATTCAATTTATAATAAATCACAGTGAGGATTGAAAAGTAATTCAGATAAATATGTCCCTTTTGGAGTGATATTTAGGTGCAAATGAAAGATGTCCCTTTTTTTTTCTGAAACACCAAACGTACTTTCATTCCTAAATTTGTAAACTTTTTCAACACTGGCAAAGTGTATTATTTGTCCAGAAGCACTTCCTTACAGTTCTAAAGCATGTTCTCCATGATCCAAGTTCAACATTTCTTAAATGGACCTGGATTTGCCATTGCAGGGCAACGAATGGCATCCATCATTACTTGGAGTTATTCTTACCCATTTTTGATGATGTTTTGCATCATTAGTTGCTGAAAGTGTGAGATGTTAGCATCACAGCAAAGGAAACAGGCTTCTAGGACTTCAGTGAACAGAGCAAACAACTTGTGCATCTCCTTCACCGATAAGATTGGTGAAATTAATAGTGCAAGGACTGAAAAAGAAGTGTAGATTAGAGTGTGTGAATTCAATGCCAAATTGGAATTAGACTAAAACATAAAGGCTAGGATTCTCCCAAAAAAAGTCTGCTTAGAAACTGGAATAAATCCTGCTGAAATTTTAGTGGCATTTTCAAAATAAAACTCCCACACTCTGCGCATCACAGCGTGAATCACAATAAAATCAGTGGTGGGGCCTATTCCCACTGGAGACGCTGGCAGCATAGAGCTGAGTGGGCCACTATGCACGTGCTGACCTGTCAGAGCAGAGATCAGGGCATGTGCAGTGGCCCCGCACTGCCAACCTTCCAATCGCTGGCCAGCACAGCAACCCTGCATAGCTGGCCATATGACCTCGACCCCCCCCCCCCCCCCCCCCCCCAATCCCCCCTATCGCTTGCTGGATATCTCTGGGCTAGCTCCAGTCTCCACTCAACATTCCCAGTTCCTTCTCCTCACCCCGATGGTCAGCCCCAATTGCTGTCCACCCTCCCTCTGTCAGAAGGGCAGTGGGACTCCCCACCCCTATTGATCTCTATCCCACAGGCCCCCTCCAGCAGGCTCAACCCCTTGGCACTGCCTGATACCCAGCAGCAATGCCAAGTTGCCCCCTGGACATTGCCACTTTACCCCTTGGGCAGTGCAAGGCTGGCAATGACCAGGGGGCACCCCCTTACCCCCAACCGGCTGAGGGGGCTCCAAGGCCTCCCTTCACTCCAGTGAGGTCAGAAAGTAATGGGGAGCTGTTGTAAGCCCCACTGAAGTGAACCATTTCCAGCAGGGGGAAGAGGTTAGTGGGCCTGGAGACTTCAGTCCCAGGTCTGCTAATAAGATGTAAATCAGGATTTAAATATCTTAACCTGCACCATGCTAGAAATTGGCGCGGAGCTGGCACTGCCAGAAATCCAGTGGCAGAGATGTGCGAAGGCAATGACGCCCAGTGGGAAGCCTGTTAAACGATCTCCGCTTGTGCCTCCCTGCCCTCTGCACTGCTAGAGCAGCGCAACAGGCTGGGAGAATCATCCCCAACAAGAGGCAGGGAAAGGTTGGATTAAGAAGAGATGAGAAAACAGATATTTTTCTTTAAACTTTGATTTCAAGTTTTGCATTTTAAAAATCTCCAACAACAAAATCTGAAGGACTGAATCACCATACTTGTAATAGCTAATTTTCAATGCCAGAGAGGTTGTTAATTCGCACTGGTCCTGTCCTTTACGGACTGAGTCAGAAATAGACAAAACTTAACTTTCTATAGTGAGTTTAGTTTGTAGCTACCATGCAAGAATAGCAAGCTCATGCCATTCAGTGCATTTTAATGGTGAGTCAGGGAATGAGATGTAATTTTCATGCAGCTAATGACAGATCAGATCTTGGACAACAATGTTGAGATTTCTGAGTTTACCCACATATCTATCACTTATCTGCAATTGCTATACCAACTGTATTTTATTGATTGTAAAGCACAGTAGGATGAGCTGAGATTGGAAAGGCACTAAAGAAATGCAAATGTTATTGAACAATGTATGTCACTGTTGTCATGATACCCTCATGGCTGAAAAAGGGACTTTGCACAATGGTTTGCTGGTTAATTTCCTGTTTTTTTTTCACTAAAGCAACATATTATTTGTTTCTGATCAATGTTGATGAAATAAGAAATATTTTCTTGTCAAACATCTATCATCTGTAGTTGCAGCCTGAGAGAATTTGGCAAAATAGGTGCCTTCTGTGTCTTCAAGATACTAGTTTCTTGTCTAATTATGTGGATCAGAGAAACAAAGAAATAATTTGCAGATAAGTGCAAAATCTGCAATTAAAAGCTAAAGATGAAATTGATCCACATTGTAAATTTGGCTTGGTTTACTTGTTTGAGTGTTACTGCTAATTTTGACAACAGATAAATTTGCAACTTTAAAGAAAATAATTTGGTTTAACTGAAGATTCTTGTTTAATTTTTTTTTGTAACTCACTCACTAAAAGTCCTCAAGGCCAGAACATACCCAGTTCATTTTGAGAGTAATTTTAACCTATCCACCTTGTGGAAACCAAACAGATTGGTTACTTTTTATTTTTCACTGATAGCAATGAAATGTAGCATTGGGTAGAGTGTGAAACAGATGCTAACAAAATCCTCCCAATTTTCTGCTGGGCAGGTTAGGTTAAAATTCATCACATGCATCAGAACCAACCTTGGGAAGAGACTAAAAAGCAGAATCAAATTAATTTAAACCAGCAGTTAAATCATAATACAGTGTCAATTATGGTTAATGGACTGCACAGATTTTGTCAAATTCATACTTTTACAGAAGCTTGTGAAGAAATGTTTTAGAATGAGTTTCTGCTGCTGTTCTCATGCGTATCTTTTTGCAGTTTTGAAACTACCACGTTCCTTCATGAATATACAATTTGAAGCTTCCCTCGAATGCTTTACTGGCTTTGATGTGAAATATTGAAAACCCATCATCTTAATTCTAGGTGAAGATTACAGCTCAGGTGGTCATTCTGAAGTAAACTGTTGTTATTTGTAACTCAAACTGCTATTTTGGTTACATTATCTGCCATGTTCTTTCACATGAATCATAGTCGTCAACTCTCTAGAGAATATTATCAAGACTTCCAATCAAAGTCTCAACAGACAGGTACAAAATGCTCTGCTCCCAGAGGATCTAAAGGGAAGCAACAGCCTTGTGCTACTTTTACAGATTGCTGTAGGGTGCTTTTTCTGTTCAAATTGGAGATACTTTTACAAGCAGCTGTGAATCTAAAGTTTCAGATCTGTTTTGCACTCCTTTAAAATCCATGACAGTAGAATATTGTTGATTGTATCTGAGCACAAATGAACCTAATGTTTCTATTGTGGATACCAGACAAACTGATACTTTAACAGATCACTGTACTAAATGACTATAGTGTCTTCTTGTGGGAAAATACTATGAGAATTTTGTAATGAACTGGTTTACTTGTCTTTCCCGATTGATGCAAAGCAAACTGCAAGTTGTACTTTAAGTTTATTTGCTCAATAGTTAACACTTACTTCAGTTCTTAAAATTTATTAACTGGAATATAATTATATATGCAGTTAATACCTTTGTTAACACCAAGCTGTTGGCATAGAATATTGCTTGTGGTGCTTGCTGTAAAGATGTATGCCTGGTAAATCCTGCAAGTACATTGTCTGAAAACTTGGAGATTGAAGTAATAATTTCCCTTAACTCAGAAAGTATAAAAGAGTAAATGGCCCCTGTGCAAGATGACTATAGACATGCCAGGTTGTGTGATTTAATCAAACTTTAAGAATTATTAATATATATGCACTGCAGACAAATTGAAGTTATCAATATGATACTAAGTTGTAGAATAAAATGAGAGTAATTGCCCTTTTATCCTGTGGTATTGCTTTTTGTCAGTAGGTGTCACTAGGAGAATTTCCCACACAATTTTGACAAATTCATTCAATAGTGATTTTTTTTCCTTCAGTTTTTTTTACTATTTTGGTATTTTGTCTTACTTTTGAAGACTCTTTTTAACTCTGCTTTTTGTTTCTTTTTCATTATGATTTTAAAAAATAGTTGCATTCTCTGACACATGAACATACAATTGCAAATTCAGTTTTTCTCTGATGAGATCACAAAGTCATGTGCTGAAAGGTCAATTATGATTGGGCATTGAACTGGTCAACTGATGCTTAGTCATTGGCATACTAATCATAGGCATACTTTGATAAACAACCATCGTTCTCATGCGAGAGAAACACAGTTAACATTTTGGGTCTGTGACCTTTCTTCACAACACAGACCCAAAATGTTAACTGTTTCCCTTTCCATAGATGCCATCAGACTGCTGGGTGTTTCCAGCATATTCTGTTTTTTATTTCAGATTTACAGCGCCAACAGTATTTTTGTTTTTGCATTATTCACGTGATCCTGCCCAGGGAGGTCAGAGGGTTGAACAGCTCGAGAGAAGTGCAGAACGATGCCAAAGCACAGGTTCAATCCCTGGATCAACTGTGGTAGTTCATGGAGGCCTGCCTTCTTGTCTTACCCATAAGGATGTGGAGTGGTGCTGCTCAAGTTATACAATCACTTCTCTCTCTCTCTCTCTCTCTCACACACACATACAGAGAGCGATGCTTTTAATCCCTTGTGGACTATGGCTAATTACCAATTACTATGATCCTGTCTCAATGCTGTGACCTATTATTATAGTATAATGTTGAAATGTTTGTTTGGTAAGATATTTGGTAGAACTGATTATTGCTTCGGCAACAGTATTCATGGTGATTGTTCTACAAGATTTGCTTTGAGTCCATAATTTTTGCAATCTGCTGTGAAGTGGGTGTTTTTTTTGATGATAGATTCAAAGTCAAGTTAATTTACAAATCCACCTTCTTATTGATTTTGCTATTGGACATCTTGCAGGTGAGAAAGCTTTTGCACATGTTGTAGGTATATTTTATAAGAAAGTACCATAGCTCTGAAATCACCTAACTTCTGGTCAGCATCTTGTTGAACTTGGGCCCTCATTTTCTATCTTTCCTGGCATTGTGGGGAGGTGATGTTGGCTCATGTCTTATTTCCTTTCATTAGCCTCAGATACCTCAATAGTAAAGCCTCTGAAATCTTTAGATTTAAAAATGGTCCTGAGAATGTCTAGAAACTACTGGTAATGAACTAGAGTGCTACTGTGCTGAAACAACCGGCACAATCATTCAAATTGTTCAACAGGGCTCAGAGACTGTGGGATCTTCCACAGAGCACTGTGGCTAACCATGCCATTTCTTTGAGAAACATCTCTCTCAATCACATTTTGAATGATTTCTATAATTTTATCTTGCAGAAGCTCCGCCATCATTTTCTATTCAATTACACTTTTAGGTCTGTTCAACCATTACATCTTTTGATTTGATTCTGCTGTATTGCATTCAGATGTTTGGAATTTGTTATATTCATACCTGTTTGTGTGAGTTTCAAGGTTTTTCCTTCAATTAAACAAATCTTTTAACATATATTGTTAGGACAAATAACTAGCCCTAGTTATGAAATTGAATAGATTCGGCCTGTGCTCATTGGAGTTTAGAAGGCTGATGGGGGATCTTATAGAGACATATAAGATAACGAAGGGGCTAGACAGGGTAGAGGCAGAGAGATTGTTTCCATTTACAAAAGGAACAAGAACTAGAGGGCACAGCCTCAAAATAAGGGGGAGTCAATTTAGAACAGAGTTAAGGAGGAACTTCTTAGTGAATCTTTGGAATTTTCTGCCCATTGAAGCAGTGGAGGCTACCTTGTTAAATGTGTTTAAGTCACAGGTAGATAGATTTCTGATCAATAAGGAAATTAAGGGTTATGGGGAACAGGCGGGTAAGTGGAACTGAGCCACTATCAGATCAGCCATGATCTCATTGAATGGCGGGGCAGGCTCGAGGGACTAGATGGCCTACTCCTGCTCCTATTTCTTATGTTCTTATTAAATAATGGTTACAAAGCAATGGGAATGGTCCAGATTACACTTCCAAAATCGTATTGTTAATTTGCTCTTTTATGGTCAAAATATAGTAATTTCTTTGGAATTTTACATAGTTTTCGTCTCCACATTTAAAAAAGATTACACTTGCATAGGAAGTAGTACAGTGAAGGTTCACTAAATTGGTCTTGGGGTGAGTGGGTTGTTCTAAGATGAGAGGCTGAATAAATTGGGCTAAAATTCTCTACTGTTTAGAAGAATGAAAGGTGATCTCATTGAAACTTACAGAATTGTGAAGAAGCTTGATAGGGTAGACTCTGCAAAATTGTTTCTGCTGGCCGGTGAATTTAAAACATGGGGGCACAGTCTCAGGATAAGGGGCTGATCATTTAGGACTGAGATGAGGATAGATTACTTCATTCAAAGGATTGTGACTCTTTGGAATTCTGTACCCCAGAGGATTGTGGATACTTCATTGTTGAGTAAATTTAAAGCTGAGATAGATGGATCTTTGGCCTTTCATGTGTCAAGAAGTATGGGGAGTGAGCAAGTAAGTGAAGCTAAAACCTCAAGATCAGACATGATTATATTAAATGGCAGAGCAGGTTCAACAAGCAGTATGGTCTACTCCTGCTCCTATTTATTATGGCCTTTCTATTTCCTATTCTTGAACTACCAATAACTTTCAAAATAAATACCATACATTTTTTGTGGAAAATTTGACCATAACAATGAGAGGAGAAATGACCATTCTGAGACTGGTTTATTGGGCCTAAAAAACTTAGTAATAATTTCCCTCTCCCCACTTTGGTAATCATTACCATTTTTAGAACTAAGTATTTTAGATCTTCAGAAGTATTGGAGAATTATCATTTACCAAACTGATAAATATTAAATTGAATCTGATGTGTTGCATTATTGTCTTATTTATGAATACATGAGCTTTCAGCCCTACTTGTGACTTTGAGAAAATCAGGAACTGGTATATCAATATGTCAGTTTACGTACTGCATATAAGCAGTAGGTTCCAGCAAGGTCAACTTAAAATCCTCCTGCATCAACCAAGATCAGCTGCTTCCCCAGTCCTGTTGCAGAAAATTACAAGAAGTTTGAGAAGTGCTGGGTTTTGATTCTTAAAGAGATTATAGCAGTGTGAGATTATTCTTCCTTCCTCTTGTAGCAACTGTCGTTCATGCACAAATGACAGTACATTACCATGATGGCTGCTTTTCATCCATGAATCAAGAGAGCCAGTATTGGAAAGACAGTCAACCCCTAAGAACATTGCAACTGACTGAAACCGTTCTCACCTGATAACGTTACATTAATATTTGACAGCAAAGGTCACTTGATACTATCAAGAGGAAGAGCTCTGGCTGATTTTCCCACTTCTAATCTCTTGATAAATGCAGCAACTGCACATTTCTTATGACTGAGATTGGCCAATTCAGTACAAATTCGGAAGGGTCAAACCTGAGATCTTTCATATTTGCATGACTCCATATACCACCTTGTCAGATAGTGCATCAGGGTAGCAGTGACTTGATATTGTTTAAGCTTTTTTGTTTCAGCTGAAACTCCTTGCACTTTGTAACTGTCCTAAACTAATAGTAACCCTGATAGAGTTGTCTATCTACACCAATTCACTGAAAAAAATTGGGGTGAGCAAAAGCGCCAAATACAACACCTGGATTGCAAACAGTCTTGAGCTGCACATTAGTCTTGGATTCCATCCATCCACCAACACAAAGGCACTTTTGCTAATATGAGCACAAATTTCATTTGGAGCAGTTATGAATATGTTAAACCATTATTCTTACAGCAATTGAGTCAGGACACTGGACTCATTCAAGGAGCAGCTTGATGTTGTCATTAATGATGATAAGGCTGATGTTCTGGAAGGGTGAGATTAAGTTAACTGAAAGACTGCCTTTATCCAAGCTTGTCTCATAATCTTGCTGTTCAGCAAAAAATTTAAAATAAGACCAACATTAAACTTTGTAGCACTGACTTGTCGCATTATTCATATGGTTCACTTTCTTACTTATCACAGGCAGGCAACCTCTTGTTTCTTAATAAGTGTCTGAGACAGCTCTGAATTCTGTGGCATATCAGTGAGAAGTAAATCACCAAATTTTAATAATTCCAGTAGATTGAAATCTGAAATTTATTGGGTTTCAAGGTAATGTGTATAAATCATTCAAGCTAATATCATCAAAGACCCCAGAGAAAATATTCATTTGCAGTTTGTTTCTTTCGAACACATTACAGATCAACTTTGACAATGACGGATTTCTTTGAATTTACCCATCATTACAATTTCACAGGCTTTCCATATACAGCAGACAGGCCTGGTCAATATAAGTTTTTTATTGTTTTGGAGTGGGGGTCGAGGTTGAGGGGAAAGTTTGTCCAAGTTACTAAGAGAGGGAAAAAAAAACAGATGTTTCAATTGTTTGAAAGCAAGCTTCATTCTTAATCCATGAAGTCAGTGAATGAAAAGCCTGCATGAATATAAAGCAGAAGATGACATTCAATACCATGTGGAGTCCCAGTATGTCTTTTCAGCCTTGATTCCCATTCCAATGGCTGCAATTTTGATTGGCTGCACCCAAGGTAAGAAGACCAGCTTGCCAGTTTGGGGGCTACCCCAAATAGATCTAGAATTTTTAGTTACAAAGAAGCTGTTAATCCCCCACAGTGAAGCTAGCAGTAAGCAAAAGATTCCTACAGGGATAAGACAAAGTACGCAGCTAAGCAGCTCAGCAACTATAGCTCAGCACTTTACTTGCCTGAACATGCATTGGTTAACATCATGGTCTTCAAACGCTTGTAGGCCCCATGCTGTTACCAGGTGTTAGGTTTTGTCCAATCCAGACAGTATAACACTAGAAGTTTTTTAGCAGTCTTATACCATTGTTTGCAACTTAAAAATCCTAGTGCATGTGACATTATTTTGGGATGCTCAGCTTGTGACTGTCCTTACTGAAGAAAAGTACAAAGTGTAAAATACCAGAACAATCTTGTTACTGTAGAAGCTGTCAAGCTATGTCAGGCCACGGAGATGTACAGGCAGCTGTTCTCAATCACAGACAACCGAAAGTTGTCCAAACTGTTGTGTAACATTTGGGAAATACTGAAGAAAAAATTTGAAGCTTACCTTATGGCTGGCAGGTCATATTATTGTCTCCTGGAAGCTTTTCTGGTAATGCAGGCCAATGATTAGGATTTGATTACTGGTTCTCTCAGCAATTTATAGAAAATGAATGGCTGACAGACAAGGAAATGGACTGCAGAAAGCCTGTGAAATTGTAATGATGGGTTAGAGTGTCTATATAAGGGTGCAGTATGTGTGCCTAAGTCATATAAAAACATAGCAGATCGGCAGTATGCTCTATTATTTGATAGAGTGGATAATGTGAGAAAGCTCAGACAAAAATGAAAAGAATGGGATAAAATCCAGGATTAATTGTAGTACCACACTTCTGTAGGTTATCATGGTTCAGTAAAGTAACTGATTTCCTTTGAGAGAATTTTGTTGTAGAATGTTGGTGATAATTACTTTGATTTCACTGTACTTGTGATGATATTTTTGATAATCTGTTAAACTGTAGACTAAAAAACTAAATTATTGAAAACATGTATTTTTACTTTTATATGTTTATGAATTTGATTCTCTTAGTAGTAAATTAACTATTTAAGCCACATATATATGTATATGTACTGCAGTTAATACCTATGGTTTTCAATATTAAGTAATATTTTGATATCCACAATGTTTAATGTGTATTGCCATTGTTAAAGCATATAGTTACATTGAGGAAAGGCATCGTAAAATCAAAGATACATTTCTAAAAGGGTGCAGGAGTAGACAGGCCTGGGGGTGTTGGGAGGCGGGAGGGGTGAGGGGGTGGTATATCTGTACAAATTGTTGAAGGTTGTAGGGGCAGGTCGAGAAAGCGGTTAATAAGACATACGGAATATTGGAGGCATAGAGTAGAAAAGCAAAGACATTACAGTGAATCTTTATAAAACACTGATTCAGCTTCAGCTGGAATATTATGTCCAAGTCTGGGCACCACATTTTAGAAGAGATGTGACGGTGTTGGTGAAGGCGCAGAAATGATTTATCCAGATGGTTCCAGATATGAGAGGCTTCCATTCCGCGGATAGATTGGCACAGCTGGTGCTGTTCTCTTTGGAGAAAAGAAAGTCAAGGGAAGATTTAATGTAAGTAAGCAAAACCATGAGTAGTTGAGACGGAATAGACAAGGAGAAATTGTTCCTAGCGCAAAAAAGTATGGGAAACATAGGACACCAATTTAAGGCGATGACAAAAGAGCCAGAATCACAGAATGGTTACAGCACAGTGGGAGGCCACGTAGTCCGTCATGACTGCTCCAGCTCACAGAATGAGCAATTTACCTAGTGCTTCCCTGCCTTCTCTCTGTAGCTCTGCACATTCTTCCCTTTAAGATAATAATCAAATTTCCTCTTGAATGCATCGATTGAACGACCACCACTGCACTTTCAGGCGGGCATTCCAGATCTTAGCCACTCTCTGTATGAAATCACTTTACCTTATATCTTTATTGCTTCTTTTGCCAATTACCTTAAATCTGTGTCTTCTTGTTTTCACTCCTAAAGTGTGGTGCCCAGAACTGGCACAATACTCCAGTTGAGGGCAAACCAATATTTTATAGAAGCTTAGTATAACCTCCTTGCTTTGTATGCCTATTAATAAAACCTAGAATATTGTAAGCTTTATTAATTACACTTTCAACCTACCACTTTCAATGACTTAAGCACATACACACCCAAGTTCATTTGTTCCTGCACCCCCTTTAAAATTGATAAGTGACATGAAGAAAAACTTCTGTATGCAGTAATGTGTTAGCATGTGAAATGCATTCTCTGAGAATGTGCTGAAGGCAGATTCAATCATGGTTTTCAAAAGGGAATTGGATAAGTATTTGAGGAGTAAAATTGGGAGGATTTTTGGCTGGAACTAGTCAAGTTGCTCTTGCAGAGAGTCAACAAGGACATAATAGACACATATATGGGTGCCTTCTGTGCTCTACCGAATTTATGATTCTATGATACAGCAAGTCTTTAGCCTGAATTTTGCCATCCGAGTTCAGCCTGAGTTCACGTTGTTAATGCGACATTACACTGACTGGTTAATTAACAAAGTAAAAAGCCTCACAACACCAGGTTAAAGTCCAACAGGTTTATTTGGTAGCAAAAGCCACTAGCTTTTGGAGTGCTGCCCCTTTGTCAGGTGAGTCACAGCGCTCCGAAAGCTAGTGGCTTTTGCTACCAAATAAACCTGTTGGACTTTAATCTGGTGTTGTGAGACTTTTTACTGTGTTTACCCCAGTCCAACGCCACCATCTCCACATCATGTTAATTAACAACCATTCAATATGAAACATACTCTGTGAAAGGCTGAACGCTGCTGGGGAAGGCAAGCAGAGAGTGAACACAGAGAAAAGGGAGCAAGCAGGGTGGCACTTCCAATGTGCTGGCTCAGGCGGACGACTGCTGCAGAGCTGTCTGAGGGAGCTGTTGACTTGTAAAAAATAAATATCAGTGGAAAAACGATATCATGAGTAGGCAGCACCATCATAGCAGACCTCAGTCCCCAGACACATTTGTTTATTTTATTGGCGCCTCGACATTCACCCTGCCCTGGATCGAGGTTGTAACTAAAACAAAAAGACTGCCTGGCTATTTGGCCCACCCTCCAACTGTAAAGGCAGACAGGCAATGTAAAATCCCTGTCAATTGCTGTTTGATTCATTTAACTTTACTGCTTGATTGTTCGCAAGTGCACTTCTGATCTGGGCATGCGCCCACCGACTGAAATATTGCATGAGGGCATGATGCACTCAATGTCTTCTTATGCGATTTTACACAGCCAGCACTTATTGCCCATCCCTAATTGCCCTTTCAAAAGTGGTGGTGAGCTGCCACATTGAAATGCCACCATGCTGCTGGGAAGGTAACCAAATTTTGATTCCCTGACAATGAAGGAGTGGTGTTCTAGCTCCAAGTCAGGATGGTTGCGGTTCGGAGGGAAACTTGCAAGTAATGGTATTCCCATGCACCCATTGCCCTTGTTCTTCTAGGTGGTAAAGAGTCTGGGTTTAGACGATGCTGTCGAATAGCCTTGACAAATTGTTACAGTGCATCTTGTATACAATAGACATTGTCATTTTACATTTGTGGTGGAGGAAATAAGCTTCTTGTACATTATTTGTTACAATCCCAGCTGCTATTATTACTGAGCAGTCAGGTCCCAAAGCAGAAGCCTGGCTTGCTAGATTGTAGCTATTTATTTTTGCTTAGTTACTAGATAATCAAGTCACAAGACTGTCAATTAACTTTTTAAAAAGTACTAAAACTTTTATCAAATATGAAAAAGTTAACTATAATACACCACTTCTTCAATCCACCTATATCGTTAAAGATGTGCATAGAATTATAAGGATAACACAAGTTATAAAATATATCTTACATTTTAATATTCTTAGAAAACACACAGTCCATATAAACCAAGAGGCAAAATCTGGTCAGACGCCTCACATTAAAACCAAGTGAAAGATGCTGCTCGTAGAGTCATAGAGGTTTACAGCATGGAAACAGGCCCTTCAGCCCAACTTGCCCATGCTGCCCTTTTTTTTAAACCCCTAAACTAATCCCAACGGCCTGCATTTGGCCCATATCCCATTATACCCATTTTACCCATGTAACTGTCTATGTGCTTTTTAAAAAACAAAATTGTACCCATCTCTACTATTACCTCTGGCAGCTTGTTCCAGACACTCACCACCCTCTGTGTGAAAAAATTACCCCTCTGGACACTTTTGAATCTCTCCCCTCTCACCTTAAACCTATGCCCTCTAGTTTTAGACTCCCCTACCTTTGGGAAAATATATCGATTATCTAGCTAAACTGTGCCCCTCGTTATTTTATAGACCTCTTTAAGAGCACGCCTCAGTCTTTTACGCTTCAGGGAAAAAAGTCCCAGTCTACCCAACCTCTCCTTATAACTCAAACCATCAAGTTCCAGTGGCATCCTGGTAAATCTTTTCTGCACTCTATCTAGTTTAATAATTTCCTTTCTATAATAGGCTGATCAAAACTGTACATAGTATTCCAAGTGTGGCCGTGCCAATTTCTTGTACAACTTCAACATGACGTCCCAACTCCTGTATTCAATGTTCTGACCAATGAAACCAAGTGTGCTGAATGCTTTCTTCACTACTCTGTCCACCTGTGTTTCCACTTTCAAGGAGCTATGAATCTGTACCCCTAGATCTCTTTGTTCTGTAACTCTCGCCAGTGCCCTTCCATTAACTGAGTAAGTTCTGCCCTGGTTCAGCCTATCAAAATGCTTCACTTCGCATTTATCTAAATTAAACTCCATCTGCTATTCGCCAGCCCACTGGCTCAATTGATCACTCAGTACAACTTCTGTGGCTTTCCCATCACGTTCCGCCAGATGCTTGTCACATTATGAGCCAAATGGTGTCACTGGAACTCTGGTTTCCGAGCGAGTGTTTCCAATCACCACGCTCAGAAAAAAACATACCTTGGAATCTCCTCCCACACAACCTCATAGTTACCCAGCAATGCTGCTGCTTCACTGACAGTATTAAGGTCTCACCAATCTTAGGATTACATTAGATGTCCGGCTTCCCTATGACTGACTTCGCCTGGTCTGTACCTTGCAGCTTTAACTTTAACTGGGAGCCTCGTTCTGCCCCTTTCTTGAACTTCAGTGAATAATACTTCGTTCAGATTCCAGTTCTTTGTCCCTCTGACATTGGTTTTCCTGGGACTTATCTTTTAACCCCCAGTATTCTAGAACTACCTATTCTTTAGCTTCCCCGACTTGCTCTCTGCCGCTTACTCCATTGTCCTGCCTCTGCTGTGAGAGCTGCTTTCTTCTCAGACACCTGGTTTTAATTGAACCAAAGTACTTCTACTCTTCAGTGTGTGCCTCTGGTTGCTAAGCAGCAGCTTAGATCTTTTACCTCTGTTATTATTTTTACTGTGTAAATCTTTAATTACAATGCAGGCACAGTTTAAAGTGGAACCAATATCCATAAACACACAGGCACCTTTGTTTAATATGAAGCTAACTAATATTTAACCCTTTCTTAGCACACAAGTACAGAAGCACAGATTAAACTTAAACTTAAATTCTATTGTTGGAAATGGCCATTGCCTGGCATTTGTGTGGTATGGATCTTACTTGCTATTTATCAACCAAGCCTGATTGTTGTCCAGATCTTGCTGCATGTTGGCACTGATTGCTTCAGTATCTGAGGATATTGCTGTATGCCTTAATGTTGACAACCATACCATAACATTGTGGTAGCATTGTATGCATCTTACCACGTTTTATCCCTTTCAAACTGATTGCAACCTTCCCTTATTCCTTTTACTCCCCTCACTTGAATGGCTCTCTGCACCATGGTGCCATGGTTAATTTGCTCAACCTCTTTGTAATCCCTGCTCCCCTCAACCCTTGTTGCAATGACCTACAGCTTAAGGGGGATGCTGATAATACACAGTTCTACTACTCCATCATTTCTCTTCATTCTTCAACTGCCTCTGTGTTACCAGAATGCTTGTCCAACATCACCCCACATGAGGTATTCTCCAAATACTCATGGCAGCATTGATGTAATGTCTTCAATTCCACCACAACAAACTCAGCTATTTTTTCCCATCTCATTAGTTGCACTGACATATTGAACTAGACGATTTCAATTTTGCCATTCTTTACAGGCCAGAGCTGAGCTTTAAAGCTCCATTCTTATTATTATCTTTAACTGCTGGCTTCCATTTCTGCAACAAATCCTGCCTTTGCCTCTACTTCAGCCTGGTATTAAAGTGAATTTTTTGTCATTTGTGGATTGTATTATGATATAATCATTATACCAATATCTCACCTTGTTGATCTCCCACCCTTCATGTCTCATCCAAAATTCTACCACCTTATTCTTGTCTTTGACTTAGTCATGCTTACCCATTATCCTCTCTCCTCCAACCTACTCTTGATCTGGATCATTTAAACACATTAAATTCAAAATCACCGACCCCATTTCTAATTTCCCAAATGTCCATGCCTCACTTGAACCAAGTGTGTATCCATCCATACATCCTCTTGCAATCTCTGAATCCATGTGTTCCAGTGGTGCAATTGGTTAGCGCATGGTACTTTTCATATACCTGCTTCTCACCAGCTCCAAATCCCTCTCACTGATACATCACTGGTGACCTGCTTTCAGCTACCTATGCCATGCTCTTTGCAAGTTTCTTCCTTATCAACTCAGTACCCTCACTCTCTTTTCAAAACACCTCAAATCTTTCATCCAAGGTTTCAGCCAACCCTCCTCATCTTAGGTTTCCTGGCATTATTTTGACTTTGTAACCTTTTTTGCTAAGCATCTTGGGAGGAAGAAATGAAGAAAGGGAGGGAGTGAGGAGGAAAGGAAGAAAGGGGAGGGAGGAACTTTCAAAACTCACCTGATGTCTCAAAGTGCTTTACAGCTGATGCAGCACTTCATGAAATGTTGTTGCATAAGTGCAAGTTATTGCAAGAAGCAAGCATTTCAAAATTGGTACATTACCCAAGGCAGGAGCCATGAGTTTAACAACTCGTTTAATTTAAGTTTACTTTGTCAACTTGCCAGGAGTTATGCTTGAGTAATCTACGAACAGTGCCCTGCTTTCTGGCTGGCAAGTTCACCTCCTTTCACCTCAGATGACTTGGTCAAGGCTGATGGCACTTAATTTCGTCATTGATTGTCTCATGTTGAGTTCAGTGAAACTGCATATCTCCTGCAAATATCAATTTGTTTGAGACGCCAAATTCTTTTGTACCACGCCCAATTTACTCCTGGTATTGTATGTAGAGTTCCTGATTCAAACTTGTTGTTTAATCAATATTTGTTTAAAAGCAATGCAAAACACTACACTAAATACAGGAAATCATTGCCAAATTCCACTATGTAACATAATAATAGCACATTTTAGAGCTTCAATAACTTATTTTCTGCTATTTCTGTCTAAGTTGAATTGTTGTCTGACAAGGAACAGGTATGAGGATTTTAGGCAAACCATTTTTATACATATCTCATAAAATTACTGATCCAAGTGACTTTATTTTGGTAAAGTATATCAAGATTCAACTGTATCACCATGAGATACCCCAATGATTCTGTCACCTCACTACAGGAATCAGCTAGAAACTTGTCAGATTGTGAAACAGCAATGATATCATCTTACTGACAATTTTGCCAAGACCTTAATTACTAACAAAGTTCTGAGTATCCTCTTGAACTTGAACTTCAGGTTTCTCAGACATGAACAAATCCCCAACTGATTGTATTATTCAAGACAACTCAAATACACAAGAAACAATATATGCAGAAGTTAAATGTTTTGCATATAAGTTTTGCTATTGTGAGCTTTACTGCCATAGACATTATTTCTAACAGTTATTTTCTCATTAAGAAACAAAATTGATGGGCAAAGTGCTTGTGATCAATGTTGAGACAAATATTTATTTCTAATTAACATCAATGACTTGAATCCAGGAATTAAGTGCAAATTATCTAAGTATGCAGATGATAAACAACAGAAATAGCAGCAGATTTCAAAACAACTTATCAATTGCAAATTGAATTGAACAATAAATGACACATTTTCCTATTCTTTGTTCTCGAGGTAGAACTATCTCTGGGTATGATCACCAGGAGTATGGGAGCACAGAATGAGACAAGGCCAGAGTGTGACAACAGGCAAGTGTTTTGAGAATTTGCTGGAGATGGGAATTTGAAGGGGAGAAGATGCTGCTTTTTATATATCTTTCAGCCTCCAGAAGCTGTTCAAGGCTTTATTTAGGTGAGCAGATAACTGATTGTTAACTGATTGTTAAGATTAGGGATCCAGAAGGTAGCAATAGGAGAGCTTCAGCCCTTACAATTTTCCAACAGGTTTGAGGTGCTTGCAACTTGTGTGGAGGGGAGCAGGGATTACAGAGACCGCAATCAGTAAGGATAGGCAACAACATCTCCTTCATGATCATCCTCGTCACCTGCGCCTCCCAAGGCTGTGTCCTTAGCCCCTTATTGTACACCTATGACTGTGTGCCAAATTCCCCTCCAACTCGATTTTCAAGTTTGCTGATGATACCATCATAATGGGTTGGATGTCAAACAATGATGGGATGGATTTCAGGAAAGAAATAGAGAATCTGGTGAACCGCTGTGACGATGATAATCTCTCCCCAATGTCAACAAAATGAAAGACATAGTCATAGACTTCAGAAAATGTACTGGAGGACATGCCCCTGTCTAAATCAATGGGGATAAGTAGAAATGGTCGAGAGCTTCAAGTTTTTAGATGTCTAGATCACCAGCAACCTGTCAAGGCCCCTCCATGCTGACGCTAGAGTTAAGAAAGCCCACTAACACCTCTACTTTCTCAGAAGACTAAGCAAATTTGGTATGTCCGCTACGACTCTCACCAACCTTTACTGATGCACCATAGAAAGCATTCTTCCTGGTTGTATCACAGCTTGGTATGTCTCCTGCTCTGTCCAAGACCACAAGAAACTACAAAGGGTCGTGAATGAATCCCCGTCCATCACTTAAACCAACCTCCCACCTATTGACACTGTCTTCACTTCTTGCTGCCTCAAAAATGCTGCCAGCATAATTAACGACTCTAAGCATCCTGAACATGCTCTCTTCTACCATCTTCCATTGGGAAAAAGATACAAAAGTCTGAGGACACATACCAACCGACTCAAAAACAGCTTCTTCCCTGATGCCATCAGACTTTTGAATGGACCTACATCACATTAAGTTGATCTTCCTCTACACCCTAGCTATGACTGTAACATACATTCTGCACTGTCTGCTTTCCTTCTCTATGTATGATAGGTTTTGTCTGGGAGATTTGGAAAGTTAAAAAGAAAGGACAAATAAATAATACAGGATTATGAGTGGCAGTGGCGGCTATCCCTTCATATGAGGATAACATTTACTCAGGTTTGTGATCTTCTTCCATGGATCTTCATGTGACTGAACAGGCTGATTCTCGACCCACACATTTTTGGGCACATGTTCCACGAAGTAATGAGAACAGGACTGCAGTAGTTCCTTCCTTTTCTTTTCTTCTTTGCCACCACTCCGCCTCATCATTAAGGCTTTTGGGCTCAAAGAGTGATGCAGCTACATGAATTTTCGCCATTGAACCGTTGGCAGCAAGCTCCTCCTAGTCATTAATGTCAATGCTGCCACACTCCAAGGAGAAATTCAGAATGCTTTTGAAGCATTTACTTTGTTCCTCTGGAATGTTGATCATTTGAGAATTGTGAAAACAGATTCTGTTATGAGAGACACTTTTTGGCCCTTTGGGTACATCAAAGTTGATTTTGTGGGGATTTTGCCAAGATCCTAGTAGATGCTTGTGTGTGACGTTGTTTAACATCTGCATCCTGGGACACTGTCATTGCCCACAAGCACTTGATGGATTTGTGACCATATTTGAATGACATATTGAACCACAGTGATTTGAGCCACCTTGCCTCTGTATCTTTCTTTTGCCTTCACAGATGGTGAGATCTGTTCTTCCATTGAGGATTTTTGGACTGTACTTTGTCTGCCACCACCATCCAGGAGTAAGGAGTTCCTGACAGCACTGCTCAAGGCATTATTACAGACCAGTTTGGGTGGAGATAAAAATTGGCAAAGGAAAGAAGTCACTGGTGGGAATAGTTTATCTGTCTCCCTAACATAAATTATACTGTGGGACAGAGTATAAATCAAGAAATATTGGAGGCTTGTAATCTTCATAAAGATTGGATGAATTAAACTGGCAAAAGTAACCTGGAAGATGAGTTCATTGGGTATATTCATGAGAGTTTCTTGGTTCTGGAACCAGCCAGAGAGCAAGCTATTTTAAAACTGGTAATGTGTAATGAAGCAGAATTAATTAATGAATTTATATTACAGAAATGGTCAGGTAAGAGCGATCTTAACATGATAGCATTTCACATTCATTTTAAGAGTGAGAAATGTGGGTCTGAAATGAATTGTTACAATTGGGATGAGAGGTGTGCATATTTATCTAGCTCCATTACTCCACAGGTCATAACATAAGAACATAAGAACATAAGAAATAGGAGCAGGAGTAGGCCATCTAGCCCTTCGAGCCTGCCCCGCCATTCAATAAGATCATGGCTGATCTGTCAGTGCTCAGTTCCACTTTCCCGCCCTCTCCCCATAACCCTTAATCCCCTCTCTTATCAAAAACCCATCAACCCGCGTCTTAAAAATATTTAGCGAGGCAGCCTCCACCACTTCAACGGGCAGAGAATTCCAGAGATTCACCACCCTTTGAGTGAAGAAGTTCCTCCTCAACTCCGTTCTAAACCGCCCCCCTTTTATCTTGAGGCTGTGCCCCCTAGTCCTACTGTCTTTTTTGAGCGGGAAGAGTCTCTCCACCTCTATCCTATCCATCCCATTCATCATCTTATACGTCTCAATGAGATCTCCCCTCATTCTTCTAAACTCTAACGAGTACAAGCCCAGTTTATTCAGCCTCTCCTCATAGCTCAACCCCCTCAACTCCGGTATCAGCCTAGTAAACCTCCTCAGCACTCCCTCCAAGGCCAAAATATCTTTGCGCAGGTGCGGCGCCCAAAACTGCACACAGTACTCCAGCTGCGGCCTCACCAATGCCCTATACAGCTGCAGCAAGACCTCCCTACTTTTATATTCAATCCCCCTCGCTATGAAGGCCAGCATCCCATTCGCCTTCCTGACCACCTGCTGCACCTGCAAGCTGGGTTTTTGCGACTCATGCACATTAGTTTAGAAGTTTAATTCATGCTTTTACAGTTGGTGGTGGGCTAATTAGCCAGGCAGCCTTTACATTTTAGCTTCAACCTTATTCGAGAGCAAGATGAAGTCTGAGCTGAAATAAAATTTAAAGTGGTGTCTGCAGATTATGATTTGTGTTTAAGCATGCTGTTGAGACACTCTTTGCATAGCTCTTTCATTGCAATTTATTTTTCACAGATCTGTAGCTCCCTGAGACAGCAGTTTGAGGGAGTACATTAGAAACACCAGCCCGCCTCTTCCCGCCCTCCTAGACAGCACTCTGCCTTTCCTGGTGTGCTTTTCATGCTGTCTGCCCATTAATTGACTGCTAGCATGAAATTGCGGCCCAGGGCCAACCATGGCCATGAATACGTTTCACGCCTGCTTATAGGCCAGTCAAGTGCATTTGCCCAACAGGTGAAAATCGCAGGCCACTGAATTCAAAGCAACTAGTCCAACTTTTGAAAATTGTCTCATGTGTTTTCCAGTACCTCTTTATCCTTTGCCCTTTTCCAGTTTTCTTCTTCCCCAACAATTAAAGAAACAACAACTCTTCTCCTTCAAGAATCATGCTGGTTAGATAATTTCTTTGAAAAGGCATTGTTTCTCCCAGCACAGAGCCTCACTATGACTTGCTGGATCATGAATGGCATATTTGCAATTTTGTTTGTGTTTAACAAGGTTATGAGAGGCTTATATTATCTCTCAATCTTAAACTGCAGATCCAGTAGTTAATCAGATAATTTCTTACACTCCAAGTTTGCATAGTACTGTTCAGAAAAGAGCAAAGGATAATGAAGTACTGGAAAACACACCAGAGACAATCTTTAAATTTTGGACTTGTTCCTTTGAATTCAGTGGTCTGAGGTTTTTGCCTATTGGGCAAATGCACTTAGCTAATCAGCTGGATGCATAGTAAACAGGTCTTCTTTTGCCTTCACTTTGGACATGGGATAGCATTGCTTCCAGGCCTGTTGTAGATGCATCCACAATGACAATCATGGGAAGTTTTCATAGGATTTCATAGGATTTCATAGGATCAGATTTCATAGGATCAGAGTGGACTAGGACCTCTGATGATGTTAGCATCATTTTGATTTGTTCAAATGATTGCTGCTGAAGCTCAGTCCAGCACCAAGACTGGTCCTATCATAAAAAATCTTTGACTGACCATGACTATTAACTTTCGTGCTCTGTTATCATTCTAGACTGTGGGAATTCCTTTATTTTCTGTGTGTCTACAGTAATTCCAGTTGTCTATATAATATGACTTCGTCATTTTATAGTGGGCCGAGAAAACTCACATTTGTCACTGAGTGAAAGCCAGTTTCTTGCAGCAACTGTAAGACTTCCCTGATCTATTTGTCATTGTAAAGCGAGTAGTCACTTGATGACGTGATGACGCAGCTACTAAAAGGGTCGCATGATGGGAGCGTGGGAGTTCTCCGTGGTGTGCAGGCAGAGAATAAGCATGGAATTGCTGCTTAGCTAGTGAATAAATTATTGTTTCTTACAAGTCTTCATTGTCAGTGTTTGGGAACCCAGCATTTATGCATGATGTCAGGAGTTGGCAGTACAGGACAAGAACTTCACTGCATTGACCAGCTCATGTTTGATAAAAACCTTGCAAACAGTTGAGAAAAGTTTCAGAAGAAAAGCCGCATTTACTGTGGTGCTATATTATCTGACAAATCAAAAAAGGTACAAGTTTACACTTACTAAACTTAGCAGGTGTTGAGGCCATTGAGAAATTTGAGTGATTTCTCAAATGGAGGAGGACAAAGAAAGAGTTCCCAAAATAACTCTAGAAAAGTTTGAGAACATTTGCCTTCCAGTAAAAGATATTATATTCGACAGGCATTGGTTTAAGTCAACAAACAAAAGTGCAGATGAATCAATCCTGCATGACAACCTTAGCAAAAATCTTAGTGAAGAAATGTGCATTTGGCACTATTACTGATGAATTAGTCAGGGATCGAATAGTCTGCGGGATCCACAGCGATCTTGTCTGTGAGCAATTACTGTGAAAGAAAGACTACAAACAGTCATTAGCACCTACATAGAACCACATTACAGGAAGAATGTGATAGCACTAGAAAGGGTGCAGAGGTGATTTATTAGGATGCTGCCTGGGCTCGAGAATTTTATTTATGAAGAGAGATTGTTTTCCTTGGGGCAGAGGAGACTGAGGAGAGGACACAGTTCAGATATAAAAAATGATGAGGGTCATTGTTATAATAGACAGGAAAGAACTTTACTACTTGGTGGAGAGATCAACGGCTAGAAGGCATAGACTTAAGGTAAGGGGCAGGAGGTTTAGAAGGGATGGGAGGAAAAACCTTTTCACCTAAATGGTAGTACCTCTGTGATTTTATGTTTCTATGTGAAACAATTAGGAAAAAAACCCAGCAGATACTTTAGATGGGAAACAGAAGTTTTTGTGATACAGGAAATGCCCTGCCCCGACAGTGATGGTTATCAGCCTCAGAACAGAACATATTTCATGCATAGAAAATGCTGCAATATATGTGGCAAATGATATCATTTTGCAAAATGCTACAGATTGAAACCACAGCAACTTTCTTTGTTACCAGCCACATTGCAGCAGTCAGTTCTCCAAGGTTAGGTTCATCAGCAAGGTAAACAAACTGGAGTTCAGCCAAAGCAGCAAGACCACTGAGCCTCCAAAAACACACTACTGTGAGGGTGTTGATACTATCACAGAAAATGGTGAGATCTTCACCATCCTGAATATGATTTGCAGCAACAAAAAGTTTAGGGTATAGATCGACACTAGAGAAAAGTGTAGTGTATTGCCCAGCCAAATGATTTGGGAAATAGACCCATCTGCAGTGCCAGACCCAGTACCCAGTAGACCTCGTAACTTATGGTGGACAAACCATCCCCACTGAAAGTGTGACCACTCCCTACTGCATACAGGGCAGCTTTAAGTTTTATACAGTTGACCAGAATGTAAGGCCATGATGAGGTCTTCAAGACAACATTATACTAAAGCAGGTAGATTAGCAGGAAGGACGGAAAGCAAACAATGGCAGGCATTTAGGAAGGTAATTCATGACTCGCAGCAAAAATATATCCCAGTAAGGAGGAAAGATCCTAAGAGAGGAATAAACCAACTTGGCTAACCAAGGAAGTTAAGAAAAGTATTAAGTTGAAAGTAAAAGTATATAAGGAGACAGAAGTCAGTGACAGTCCTAAACACTGAGTTAAGTTCAGAATCCAGTAAAGGAGGACTAAAAAATAATAAAGAGAGAGAAAAATAAACTACAAAGGCAAACTAGCAAGGAATATAAATACAGACAATAAGAACTTCTTTAGATATATAAAAAAGAAGAGAGAGGTCAAAGGGAATTGCGATGGGGAAACTGGGACGGAGGAGGTTAGCTCCCAGGTAGGGGAGGACCGCAGGCAGTATGGGAGGGAGGTTAGACAGGGGGTGGAGAAGGGAAATGCCCAGACTGAGGGGCTGAAGTGTATATATTTTAATGCAAGGAGTGTAGTGAATAAGGTAGATGAGCTTAGGGCGTGGATTGCTGCTTGGGATTGTGATGTGGTGGCCATTACGGAGACTTGGATGTCTCAGGGACAGGACGGGGTACTTCAGATGCCAGGTTTCAGATGCTTCAGGAAGGACAGGGAGGATGGCAGAAGAGGTGGTGGAGTGGCACTGTTGATCAGGGACAGTGTCATGGCTGCAGAGAAAGAGGATGCCGTGGGGGACTATCTACAGAGTCTCTGTGGGTGGAAGTTACAAACAGCAAAGGGTCGAAAACTTTGCTGGGTGTATTCTATAGGCCGCCCAATAGTGACAGGGAAGTTGAAGTGCAGATAGGGAAACAGATTCTGGAGAGATGTATTAATAACAGAGTTGTCGTGATGGGAGATTTCAATTTCCCAAACATCGACTGGAATATCCCTAGGGTAAGGGGTTTGGATGGGGAGGAGTTTGTTAGGTGTGTTCAGGAAGGTTTCCTGACACAGTATGTGGATAAGCCTATGAGGGGAGAGGCTGTACTTGACCTGGTACTGGCGAATGAACCAGGGCAGGTGATGGATCTCTCGGTAGGAGAGCATCTTGGAAATGGTGACCATAATTCTATCTCCTTCACAATTGCATTGGAACGAGATAGGATCAGGCAGGCTAGGAAGGTGTTTGTCTGGAGTAAGGGAAGATATGAAGAAGTCAGGAAGTTACTTGGACAAATAAACTGGAAGGAGGCGTTCTTAGGGAAAAGTACCGAAGGAAGGTGACGGATATTCAAGGAATGTTTGTCTGGAGCTATGCATGACAACGTTCCGATGAGACAAGGGGGTTTTGGTAGGTCGTGGGAACCGTGGTGCACGAAGGCTGTGTTGAACCTAGTCAGGAGGAAAGGGAAGGTGTACAAAAGGTTCAGGGAACTAGGAGAGGTTAAGGATCTTGAGGAGTATAAGGACTGTAGAAAGGAGCTTAAAAGGGAAATTAGGAGAGCCAGAAGGGGTCATGAGAAGACCTTGGCAGGTAAGATTAAGGAGAATCCCAAGGCCTTCTATAAATATGTGAAAGGTAAAAGGATGAGAAGAGAAGGGATAGGACCTATAAAAGGTGAAGGGGGAAAGGTCTGTGTGGAACCAGAAGAAATGGCAGAGGTGCTCAATGAGTACTTTGCCTCAGTATTCACGGTGGAAGCTGATCTGGGAGATTTTGCTACGGATTTGCGGCAGATGGAAAAGATTGAGTTTGTGGATATTAAGGTGGAGGATGTGTTAGAACTTTTGAATTCTATCAAGATAGATAAGTCGCCGGGACCAGGTGGGATATACCCCAGGATACTGTGGGAGGCGAGGGAAGTGATTGCAGAGCCCCTGGCGATGATCTTTGCGTCGTCAGTGGAGACGGGAGAAGTTCCGGAAGATTGGAGGACTGCGGATGTAGTCCCTATTTTCAAGAAAGGGAACAGAGATAGCCCGGGAAATTACCGACCGGTGAGTCTGACCTCAGTGGTTGGTAAGCTGATGGAGAGGCTTCTGAGGGACAAGATCTACGAGCATTTGGAGAGGTTTGACATGATCAGGAATAGTCAGCATGGATTTGTCAAGGGCAGGTCGTGCCTTACAAGCCTAGTTGAGTTCTTCGATAATGTGACTGAACACATTGACGAAGTGCCGTGGACGTGGTGTACATGGACTTCAGCAAGGCGTTTGATAAGGTCCCCCATGCAAGACTTCTTGAGAAGGTGAGAGGGCATGGGATCCAAGGGCCTTTGGCCTTGTGGATCCAGAACTGGCTTGCCTGCAGAAGGCAGAGAGTGGTTGTGGATGGGTCTTTTTCTGAATGGAGGTCAGTCACCAGTGGAGTGCCCCAGGGATCTGTTCTAGGACCCTTGCTGTTTGTCATTTTCATAAATGACCTGGATGAGGAAGTGGAGGGATGGGTAAGTAAGTTCGCTGATGACACGAAGGTCGGTGGTGTTGTGGATGGTCTGGAAGGATGTCAAAAGTTGCAGCAGGACATAAATAGGATGCAGGACTGGGCGGAGAAGTGGCAGATGGACTTCAACGCAGATAAATGCGTAGTCGTCCATTTTGGCAGAACCAACGGGATGAACGAGTACACTATCAAGGGCAGGAGTCTTAGTAGTGTTGAAGAGCAGAAGGATCTTGGGGTCCAGGTCCACAGGACTCTTAAATCGGCCTCGCAGGTGGGAGAGGTGGTCAAGAAGACGTATGGTGTACTGGCCTTCATTAATCGAGGGATTGAGTTTAGGAGTCGGGAGGTAATGCTGCAACTTTATAAGACCCTTGTCAGGCCTCATTTGGAGTACTGTGCGCAGTTCTGGTCGCCTCACTATAGGAAAGACGTAGAAGCTATTGAAAGGGTACAGAGGAGATTTACAAGGATGTTGCCTGGACTGGGAGGCATGCCTTATGAAGTTAGGTTGAGGGAGCTGGGTCTCTTTTCCCTGGAGAGACGAAGGTTGAGAGGCGACCTGATAGAGGTTTATAAAATGTTGAGAGGAATGGATAGGGTGGATTCTCAGAGGCTATTTCCCCGGGTTGAAATGGTCGCTACGAGAGGACACAGGTTTAAGGTACGGGGAGGAAAGTACAGAAGTGATGTTAGGGGTAAGTTTTTCACTCAGAGGGTGGTGAGTGAGTGGAATCGGCTGCCATCAGTGGTGGTGGAGGCGAACTCGCTGGGGTCTTTTAAAAGACTTCTGGATGAGTATATGGGGTTTTATGGGATTGGGGGTTATAGATAGGTGTTGATGTGATCGGCGCAACTCGTGGGCCGAAGGGCCTGTTTGTGCTGTAGTGTTCTATGTTCTATGTTCTATGAACATAGGCCCTCAGAAAATGAATCTGAGGAGATAGTTATAGGGAATAAGGAAATGGTAGTGGAGTTAAACATATGTTTTGCATCAGTGTTTACAATTAAAAATACTTAAAACGTCCTTTTAATACTAAGGAATACTAGCTAAGAATTAAGTACTGTCACCATCACAAGAGAAGTAGTATTAGACAAACTAATGGGGCTAAAGGCAGATAAGTCCCACGGTACTGATGGCTTGCATCCTATGATCCTGAAAGAAGCAGCTACAGAAATAGTGGATGCATTGGTTGGAATTTTCCAAAAATCCTTGGATTCAGGAGAAGTACTGGAGGTTTGGAAACTTGCCAGTGTGGAGACCCCATTCAAAAAGGGAGGGAGGCAAAAAGTAATTAATTATAGATTGTTTAGCCTAACATTTATTTTGGAAAAATGTTGGAATCAATCATTAAGGCAGTAACAGCAGCACGTTGGGAAATCATAATCTGAGTTAGCATGGCTTCATGAAAGGGGAATTGTGTCTGACTAATTTATTAGAGTCTCAACCAGAGTGGATAAAGGGCAACCAGTAGATGTGATGAACTTCCAGAAGGTGTTCAACAAGGCATCCCACAAAATGTCAAGCCCATGGTGTTGAAAATAATATATTGGCATGGTTGGAGTATTGGCTAATGGGTAGGAAACAGCGAGTGAGGATACAGGGTTCTTTTTCAAGTTGGTGACCAGTGGAGTTCCACAGGGATCAATGCTGGGACCACAACTGTTTCTGATGTATATTAATGACTTGGAGGGAGGAAATGAACGTAGAAGGAAAGGCAAGTTGCGAGAGGAATACAAACATGATAGGCCAAGTAAGGGGGCAAAAATTGGCAAATGGGGTATAATGTGGGAAAATGAGAACTTGTTTATTTTGGAAGGAAGGATAAAGGAACAGAATGTTATTTAAATGGAGAAAAACTGCAGGAAGCTGCAACACAAAGGGACCTGTGAGTACTTGTGCATGAAACACATGAACCTACCACACAGGTGCAGCAAATATTCAAGAAAGCAAATGGAATGTTGGCCCTTATTTCAAGGAGTATAACAGTAGGAAAGTCTTGCTGTAACTGTACAAGGTGGTGGTGAGACCACATCTGGATTACTGTGAGCAGTTATTTAAGGAAATATATTTAATTTAAGTCAGTTCAGAGAAGGTTCTCTAGTATGGTCCCCAGTATGGAAGGATGAGGAAAGGTTAAACAAGTTGGGATTCTACTCATTAGAATTTGGAAGACTAAAAGGTGATCTTATTGGAATATATAGGATTCTTAAGTGGCTGGACTGGGTAAATGCGAGAGAAGGTTTCCTCTCATGAGAGAGTCTAGGAACAAAGGGCATTGTCTCAGAATAAAGGAGCATCAATTTAAGACTAAGATAAGACGGAATTTCTTCTCTCAGAAGGTTGTGAATCTTTGGAACTCCTTTGCACAGAGAGTTTTGGAGCAGAGTCATTGGGCCCAATTTTACTATCAAGTTCCGTCTGTTTTCAAGTGCAAAAACTTGGTAAAGTTGGGCCTGAGGTGAGGAGCATGATCTGCGCCTGCCTCCCTGCCAGTTCCCCATTTATCAAGGCCTGAAAATGACCATGATTTGGTCGATGCCCAAAATGGATGCGATGGCCATTTAAATGCATCTGTATGCGTTTAAATTGACTTAATGGGCTGCACGCCCAACCTTACTGGCACTTCCCTTTACCACTGTGTTTGACCATCCAGAATCGGTGCAATACAGACATGCTCCATAGAAGTCCAATTCGGGCGCTCCAGTTAATCAGGAGGTAAGTGCCGAGTGTCTGACGGCTCTCAGCTTGAGGTCGGTGGTGGTGGGGGGAGGGGGGGGGGGTGCAGGTTGACGGATGGGGTGGGGGGTCTGCTGCCACTCTGCCTGTGATCAGTGACTGGATTCACTGCCACTCTGCCTAAGATCAGTGAGAGGGAAGGGTGGGATTTGCTGCCACTCTGTCTGCTATCTGTGGGAGAGGGGCCCGCAATCGATCTGGGTGGCGGGAGCGAATGGATAAGGGGGTCAGTAATGTTATGGGTGTGGGGAAATGTCTGTGGGGGTCAGAGGGAGGCATTATCCGGCACGGGAGCGATGTAGCAAAGGAGCCTCATTCTGTCATTTCTTTGCTGCGAATGTGGGGTTGGAAGCGTCAATTGGAGCTGCAGGATTTTGGGCAAGTTAAGCCCCACCCATAGGCTTCTGTAGCACGACTCAGCATTGCTGATATTTTTTCAGGCAGACTGTGTATGGGGGCCCCTGAGAATGGGTCTGAAAGTTGAAAATGAAACACTCCCAGTTTCAAGACTGCCCAGCACTTAGAATCAAAATAGTAAAATAGGGTCCATTGTGTATATTTAAGGCAAGAAAGATAAAATTTTGAGGAAAGGGCAGGAAAGTGGACAAGAGGAATGTTGGATCAGCCATAATCCTATTGAATGGTGGAGCAGGCTCAAGGGGCCGAATGGCCTACTCTTGTTCTGATTTCTTATGGTCTTACGTGACATCATCGGTAACTACTTGTGATATAACACATCAGAGAAGATGACTCAGTATCACCAACAGTTTGTGCTCTGAGAAGAATACTAATAACCATAAAGCAGAAAGTAGTCAATGAGCTGCATCAGATGACAACACAAGGGTGGAATTGTCGCAAAATGTATTGGAATGTCAGTTTCAGACTGAAAACTGGCTTGCAGCTCACTAGCTGCACAACCATGTTCTCTCTCCAGATTTTTAGCACTTGCACAGAGAATCTGGGGGTGTGGTTTGCACTGTCACTCTAGCTGGCAGGGGTCTGATAAAGCTAGCAGCACTACAGCCAAAGTGATCTGGGTGACATCTTTAAAGATGCCCTGACCTTCATGAAAAACTTTGTTCCCCACCCCCCCTCCTCCAAAGGATACCTCTACATGCATGAGACTGTACCTCCACCACCACCCCCCACCACCTCACAGGCATAGAGGCAACTTCCCCCCACCAAGTATCGGGGTGTGACTACCCCATCCCACAAGTATCAGAATGTCTCCCCCACCACACATATAGGGAACCCCTCAATGGGACTCCCTACAGCACTTGCCCCTGGCATTGCAACTCTGGCACTGCGCACCCCTGATATGATGATTACGACTGCTTTTCATTTTTGAAAATCAGTTGTGATTTGCACCAGTGTGAATTCAAGCTGGCCTGGTGGGAAGATACATTGATGGTGGAAATAGCAGTGTTCAGACCACTAATTATATTATAATCTATGTTAATATATGCTAACCAGACTTGCACCCTCTCTGAGCATGAACCTGACTGCATCATCAGAGGGGGCAGGGAAGATCCGAAAACTGAAAGAAACATATATTAAACATGAAAAGATTAGATGATTATACAATACTCCTTTGATCCCCCTTTACCTTCACAACTACGCACAGATTTTAAGATTTATGTGGATTACAATGTACATCTTAAGCTACAATGGCCTCATTAACACACAAAGTCCCTTTTAAACACATAGAAGGCTATAGTTAGAAACACTCTCCACTCTCAAAACACACTTTAAAATCTTCCCTCATAATTTTCCATTGGTAGTTTAGATTCTGAAATCTAGTCCAGGTTTTACAAATGATACTTTTAAACAAAGCCTCCGTTTCACCTTTAACAGTAAATCCAGTCCAGAGTTTTACATCAACTCCTTTAGGATTTCTTTGTCTTAACAGCTTTTATACACAAACTCTGAGCTCCAACCAACAATTTCAACTCATATTCCATAGGCTACAGTAAAATCTCACAAATCTGAAAAAGACTTTAGATGTCTTTCTGGCCTCTTAGCCATCTCCTGAGCTCTGTCTATCTTTGCTGAACAATCCTCTGTTCTTGTACCTTTAACCTCAGAAACTTGGAAACTTCTCTTCATATTTCTAGTTTCCTAAACTAGCTGCCATTTAGATAACCATTACTCCATTGTATGGTTTTCTGATAGCAAAGCAAAGAGCGATATTCCCCCTTAGCCTTCTAAACTGATGGTTATTAGTGGAGCTATGTGAGCTCTCTCTCTCTGTCTCCAAATGCTCTAGTTTCTGATTAAAAAGTATGAACATAGAAAAGCTCTCCCCTCTGGGAAGTAGGCTTCCTGTTGCAAAGCAACACCCTTGCTACTATTTATTCTGCACACCATAACCCTCTCGAAACACAATAAGATCACAGTTGAAACATAGCAAACCCCCACACATACAAACACCTTTGTCCAGCATAGATCTAACTATAAGAAGATTGTCATCATTACGCACCCCAATTTCAATGCCTCAAGAGCAACAAACTGATGTTCATGTCTCCCAATGGTATGGCCTAGCCCCAGTCAATGTGCCAAGAGGTGATCAGGAACCTGAAAATCAACTAGTAATGGCAACTGATCTCTGGTTTCAAGTAGGTTATAACTGCAAAAGATGTCAACAATGAGGAGGAGTTAAATGAGGCCACACAACCCAATAATAAGGCATTTTTTTACTGGCCTGCAGGAGGTTGGCATGGAAATTCCAGCAGAGACAATCATAGAAAATAATATAGAGGAGGATGATGCTGTGCATTGCACAATGGAGCTGATAGATGCAATTGCAGAAGCAGTATGTTCTTCAACCGAGGCGGCCAAGGACTCTGAAGGATCTGATGAATGCCCAATCGCTTGCCCCCTTGTTTTCCTAGTCGATGTTGCAAAGGCCATTTAAATTTTGCACTGTGACATGAAAACATTGGAAACATGTTTGACTGCACTGACAACACGGTGGACTGTACCGTGCATGCCTGAAGACAGTATGTTGAGCATAAAAAGATTATGAAGGTTTTTCAGAGCAAAATCCTTATATTTTTTAATGGAATACTCCAGCCTTTTACAAGGCCAGGCCATTGTAAGGTGTGAACAAATTTAATATAAACTTTTTCACACACTTATCACTTTACTGTGCTGTCATTTGGCATTTAAACCCATTGTTTTTATCAGACTGCATTTCTATGCGTATCGGGTTACATCAAAATGCATTTATGTGGCAATAGGGCTTCCCCCTAGGATTCAAATCATTGAGATTTTGCTGTACATTTTTCACTGTTTACATTCAAAAGAAAATACAAGCAACAATGTGGCCCATGTCCCCCATGGTTTCAATCAGATCAAAGCGTTCTGTTTTGATTTCAAAATCATCAGCCAAATTAATTTTGCAGATTGTAAATGTGATAAGATATTATTTGAATTGTAATTTCTAAGAGCCCTATTTGACCAAATTCGTAGCGTACATCTGATTTGAAATGTTGGGTGAAACTCTCCTCTGCAATTTTGCTTGCCAAATAGAATATGCCAGCAGCCCCTAAGAAATGGTGGTAAAGGCCTTGACATCAGGTCAATGGAAGAATATGGCCTGACCTTACTCTACTTCCTGTTAATTCCCCCCTTACCTGCTGAAGACCTTGGTCTCAAAAGCAGTAGCTGCCTTGATCCTTTATGCTCCTTCCCTACCTGGGCAGCAGCAAATTTGAAGATGACCAAAGATAGATAGATCAGAGTGGAAGTGGGACAAGAAATAAAGACTTGCATTTACAAATGGGGTGATTTTACCATTTTTTTCTGAATGCTGGGCGGATTTGAAATTGGGAAAGTTTCAGATCTGTCTTTTGGGTGTGTTTTCAGGCACCCCCCATTCGCACTCTGCCTGCAAAATTTTGAACATGTCTGTTGCTCGTTGCAGAAGCCTATATGTGGAGCTTAACATGCCCAAAAGTCTACAGAAGGAGGTAGTGTGCATGTGCAGGCTATACTTGCGCGTTAGAGGTAGCCGGTGTCTGACAGAAAAGAAAGAGCTGTCAGGCCCCTGCTAGTGCAGCAGCCTGAAGCAGCTCCCCCTCCACAGTTCCCAGGGGTCAGTGGCCCAAGATACAGACCGTGCCGACCTCCACCCAGACAGATTGCAGACTCTCTGCCCTCCCCCCCACCAATCGCTGCAGCGGGCCCCTTCCCTCCCTTAGCCCTCCCCCATTAGTCCCTCCCCATTGGCCCCTCCCCACTGACCCCATCCCCCAGAGGCCCCACGCCCACAAGCCTGAAAATGGGCGCAACATGATGGTAAAATTGCCTTCATTGGGCTTTTCAGAGTCTCAGAATGTCCCAAAACATTTTGCAGCTACTAATGTACTTTTGAAATGTAATCATTGTTGCAATGCAGGAAACAAGGCAGCCAATTTATACACTGCAAGTTCTCACTAACAACAATGAAATGTTGATCAGATAATTTATTTTAGTGAAGCTGATTGAGAAATAAGTATTGGCAAGGACACAGCAGATATCTCCCCTGCGCTTCTTCAGAATAGTGCTGTGGAATCTTATGTGTTTACCTGAGAAGACAGCAAGGACCTCGGTTTTAACATTTCAAATGGAAGACAACTCCTCCAACATGCAACTCTCCTTCAGTACTGTACTGTAGTGCCAAGTTGGATTATTGTGCACAGACCTCCAGAGTGGAATTTGAACCCACACCTTTTGATTCTGAGCCACTGCTGACAAGTCATAGCTGATGTGTGGCAAGCTAAAGGCAACTCATTCATATTTGCAGACAGAACTGAGAACAATCTGTGTTTGGTCTTTCAAAATAGAGGAGTCAACACCATGCGAATGCAGTATACAAGATTGAAAATAGGACAATCTTTTTCATATGTTTGGGGCCGAGGCAATGCTTTCTATTTCAGATTTCCAGCATCTGCAAATTTTTTGCTTTTTCGTTATAGAAGTGATTTTGGTCTCAGATGAAAGGAAAGGTAAGTTTACATTTTCTGTGTGTCTCTTTATCAGAGCTTCAGGGTATAAGTCAAGCCATTAGGCGAGACAGTGATGCAGAGGTAGTGTCACTAGACTAATAATTCAGAGGCCCAGGCTAATGTTCTGGGAACATGGGTTCAAATCCCTCCACCAATGCAGCTGGTGAAATTTAAACTGTTCATTTTTTTAAAAACCTAGAATTAAAAATTAGCGTCAGTTTTAATGGTTACCATGAAACTGCAATTGATTATTGTAAAAAAATTCTGATTCACTGATGTCCTTTAAGGAAGGAATTGTGCCATCATTCCCTGGTGTGGTTTACATGTGACTCCAGACCCACAGTAATGTGGTTGACTTTCAACTGCCTTCTGAAATGGCCTAAACAAGGGCAATTAGAGATAGGCAGCAAATGCTGGGCTTGCCAGTGATGCCCACAATCCATGAAATAATTAGTTTTAAAAATTCTATAAAAGCACCAGGCTCTGGCATTTGGTTAAACTGATATATGCAGCAAATAAAAACACATATTTTTGCACATGTTGTAAACAAAAATTTTGTTTATTATTTTTATTTGGCAAGCTGTAAAAAGTGGTGATGATCCAAAAGAGTTTGGAAGGCAAACCTAATAACTATGGGAATAACTCAACGATGTCCACAACTATGGTTAATGAAGAAAATACTTTCATTTTGTCTGAAAAAGAGAGTGAGCATGATTGAGAACAAGTAAGGGGCCATTTACAAACAACGCATTTAACATAGGGTTGACTTTGATAGAGTGCAGAATTGTCCCTTTCTCTAACTAGTGTTCCCACATTTTTTCTATATCAAGAGTGAAGACCCCCACATTGCTACGATGGTGTTTTCTTCCCTCAGAAGAGCACAGTGTCAATGGAAGAGGAAATGTGAGGCTATTGCCTAATTTCCAGGAACTTTTAAGAATTATATTGTTCAACAGTTGGGAAATCCTTGTTTGCAACTATTAAATCTGAAGAGGCAGCTCAGTCATAAAGATTAACTGCCCAATCCTGCACCTTCCCCACAAAACAGGCTGAGACAGCAGCAAGCATTCCCTAGAGTGCAGGAGGAGGCTATTTAGCCCCTCAAGTCTGCACCAACAATAATCCCATGCAGGCCCTATCCTTGCAACCTCATGTAATCCCCATGACACTAAGGGGCAATCCCACCCAGACCTGTTCCCTGTAACCCCAAGTATTTACACCATTACTCCCCCAACCTACACATCTTGAGACACTAAGGGGCAATTTAGCATGGCCAATCCACCTAACCTGCACAGCTTCGGAGTGTGGAAGAAAACCGGTGCACCCAGAGGAAACCCACACAGACACGGGGAGAACATGCAAACTCCACACAGACAATCACCCGAGGCCAGAATTGAACCTGGGTCCCTGGCACTGTGAGGCAGCAGTGCTAACCACTGTGTCATCATGCTGCCCTAATCAGACATTGGAGGTATTTTTGATGCTCTGCTGACTAACTTCAATCAACAGCAAAATAATACCTCACTCTTGTAAGGCAAGTTGGGATCTTTGCCAGACGTGATGATTCTCTCAGCAGTCTACACTAATTTGCCACCTGTCATCTTCCTCTACTTAGCTCAGAGATTAATATACATTGATATTAATTGTGTAACTGTGACATCCAGCTCTGTGTGACTCTTGGGTTACCATTACCTCTATGGTTAACGTGTTGTTCTCAATGTCTGACTCTATAGGAACCTTCTCTCAAGTTTCAACTTCAGGTAATATGGCAGATTTACAATGAGAGGGCAGAAATGATCAGATATTATCATCGACAATAATTCTGCCATAAATTTCTCTCAGTTGAAAATAATGGAGGTCTGCTTCACATGTATCTCAATTAGTGCATGAAAGTGATGCAGAATCACTCGTCCGCTTACTTTCCTTGTGTCAACCCCTTAATAATTAGTTTATTTGGTGAGCTAGTGCATTACGCCCATGATTAATTAGCTGAGCAAAATTCAACATTGCAGTAATTACACCAAAAATTGTGTTTGTGCCAAAATAACTGCTCCACTGTGACTGCTAAACAGACAGTCGCATTAATGTTGAATGACTACACTCCATATTCTCATTTTTAGCCTAACATGATTCATAGGTATACATGTAACTGAATTGCTAACATCAATATAGGTTAATTTTAAAACTTGATTTTGTTGATGCAACCTTAAATATATCTTTAGATTTTTAATGGCTCAGTTGACCATGCTTGAAGGAACATCTAATAAATATATATTTTCTAGATTTTCCTGAAAAATGACAATGTTTAAATAAAACTCAACATTATTAATGTGGCCAGCAACTTGCATTGAGGAAGAGATACCCTGTAAACTGCAAATCATCACAAGCTGTTGGTTAATCTACGCCGCTCCACCGATGTCGTTCATACAAATTACGTAACACCGTTAACATCCCTGCAACTTTCATGAAGGTCGTCAATTGTCCATTAAATTTGCCACAGCAAGTTAAGTTTAACAACATTGTCAGTAACTACCAATCCACTTCTCTTGTCCAGAAAATGAACAATTCTAAGTGTGAAATCTCATTGCTTCAGGTTGAGGCTTATTTGAAATTTCTTCTAAAAAATATTACTTTTCCTTTCCATCTCTTTTCTCTCTTTTTCTTCCAATCCAAATTTTTAGTCTCTCTTCTGATATTTGATTTAGCATTGAAGTCACCTTCTTTAATTTACCCCCCTTTTCAGTCCCTGCACCGTTTGGTGGGAACTTAACCTGGCAAGGTGGATTATAGGTTAAAACAACTGAAGTTGCTGAGTGTCAGGAAGCCACCAGGAATCCACTGGTTTCTACCTTTAACCTGAGTGTGATCTATATAATCACACGGCTGCGAGGGGACCTTATTGAAACATATAAGATGATCAGAGGTTTGGATAGGGTGGACAGTGATAGCCTTTTTCCTCAGATGGAGAAAGCTAGCACGAGGGGGCATAGCTTTAAATTAAGGGGGGGTAGTTATAGGACGGATGTCAGGGGTAGGTTCTTTACCCAGAGGGTGGTGAGGGATTGGAATGCCCTGTCTGCTGCAGTTGTGGATGCGCCTAGTTTGGGGGCGTTTAAGAGATCCGTGGATAGGTTTATGGATGGAAAGGGTTTGGTTTAGGTTAGAGGGTCATTGTTTTTTAACTGGTCGGCGCAACATCGTGGGCCGAGGGGCCTGTTCTGCGCTGTAATGTTCTATGTTCTATGTTCTATAATGTGGGAAACCTCCAGTGAGATAGGCCGTCTACTATTTAAATATGTAATCTGCTCATTAGTTGCTTCTTTAACCTTGAATTCTAAATTCAATTATGCGGATGATATCCTGGAGTTCTTCAGGATAACTACATGAATGCAGAGTAGATTTTGATGCAGCTGACAGGCAAGAAATGCTTCAAATACTGAGATCTGATATCTGCTTCCTTGCCTAAGTGATGGGCTGTTTCTCACAGTACTCATTCTGAGTTTGAGTCCAGAGGTGATTTCTAAGACTTTGAAGGTTATTTCAATGACCTTACAGTTTTATGCCTTTGACACATATTTCACATCTGTCAACTTTCAGATCAGCATGGGAGCCACTAGTGCAGCTCTATATTGGAGGAGAACAAGATTAACATCACCAACTGGAGTGGTAAGAACCTCCTGCTCAACCACTTTCTGCACCACAGGACAGAGGGGCTGATCATAGAATCTCAGTTCACAGGAGGTGATGTCACCAACACAGAGCATACAGGCAAAGAATAGACTTCCTAGACACGACTGAGCATCAGTGTCTCAGGAAGCTCAGAGTTTCATGTTAGGTGACCACTGATCCTCCTGCAAGAACATGTATGATGGAAAAGTGATCCACCAGAAGGTGTGGTCACTCTCCACTTCATGCAGGGTAGCTTTCAGTTTCATATCAATGACCAAAATGTGAAGTTGCTTTTGGGTCTTCAACACAGCATCACACTGGGGTGTATGTCTGGACCAAGGTGGATTAACACTCTACAGAACTAAGCTCCAGAAATGACAGAATATAAAGATCTATTCAACAATGACACCATTAGCAAGCTACCTGTAACATATCATATGAGTCTAGATGACTCAATTCCAGTCACAGTCTGTGCTTCGAGAAAGGTCCCCCTAATGATGAAGCAAAAAAAAATCAAGGAGCTGGACTGTACAAGGGGTGTCATGGCCCCCTTAGATGAGGCCATGGATTGGGTACCAGCAATGGTGACTGCAGTAAAAAACGATGGCGTGTTCAGGGTCTGTATTGACCCAGTTCAACAGTGATAAGGCACTGCTCAGACCACATCACCTTAGGTAGATAGTGGAACAGGTAATCACCAATGTGCCTTCAGCATCTTGGATGTGAAGTGGAGGTCCTGGCAAATCTTAATGGATGAAGCTTTGAAACTCACCACATTCATATCTTCCGTAGGCAGATATTGATTCTTCTGTACGCTCTATGGAATCTACACTAGCAGTGAGGCCTGTCAATGGTATATGGAGCAGCTCTTTGCAGGACATCCCTGCAAAATCACTGTAAATGACATCCTGGTCTACGGTTGTATTATGCAAGAATATAATGTGTGTCTTTGCATAGTCCTCAACAAAATCAGACCATACAGTTAAAGCTCAACAATGTTAAATGCAGATTCAAGGTCATTGAGCAAGAATTTCCCCGGACCTGGGAAATATGTGTGTCACTTACCCACAGCTGATGGCATGAAGCCAGATCCAGACAAAGTAAAATGTAGGTAAAATGTTAGAATCCGTCATCAAGGAGGAAATAGCGAGGCATTTTGAGGGGAACTGCTTGGTAGAGCAGACGCAGCACGGTTTCGTTAAAGGGAAGCCGTGTCTGACAAATTTACTGGAGTTCTATGAGGATGTGTCTAGGGCGGTGGATAGAGGAGAGCCGGTGGATGTGGTCTTTCTTGATTTTCAGAAGGCGTTTGACAAGGTACCTCACAAGAGGTTATTGCAGAAGGTCAGGGGGCATGGAGTTGGGGGTAGGGTGTTATCGTGGATAGAGGACTGGTTGTCAAATAGGAGGCAGAGAGTGGGGGTCAATGGGTGCTATTCGGATTGGCGGATGGTGACTAGTGGAGTGCCCCAGGGGTCGGTGCTGGGGCCTCAGCTATTTACAATTTATATAGATGATCTGGAGGAGGGAACCGAGTGCAGGGTGTCGAAATTTGCTGATGACACCAAAATTGGTGGAAAGGCAAATTGTGCGGAGGGTGGTGAGAGTCTACAGAAGGATCTAGATAGGCTGGGCGAATGGGCCAGGAAATGGCAGATGGAATTTAATGTTGGCAAGTGCGAGGTGGTCCACTTTGGTAGGAATAATGGTAGGAAGGATTATTACTTACGTGGAGAAAAACTGCAGCAGGCGACGGTGCAGAGGGACCTCGAGGTCCTTGTGCATGAGTCGCAAAAACCCAGCTTGCAGGTGCAGCAGGTGGTCAGGAAGGCGAATGGGATGCTGGCCTTCATCGCGAGGGGGATTGAATATAAAAGTAGGGAGGTCTTGCTGCGGCTGTATAGGGCATTGGTGAGGCCGCAGCTGGAGTACTGTGTGCAGTTTTGGGCGCCGTACTTACGCAAGGATATTTTGGCCTTGGAGGGAGTGCAGAGGAGGTTTACTAGGCTGATGCCTGAGTTGAGGGGGTTGATCTATGAGGAGAGGCTGAATAAATTAGGCTTGTACTCGTTAGAGTTTAGAAGAATGAGGGGAGATCTCATTGAGACGTATAAGATGATGAATGGGATGGATAGGATAGAGGTGGAGAGACTCTTCCCGCTCAGAAAGGATAGTAGGACTAGGGGGCACAGCCTCAAGATAAAGGGGGGGCAGTTTAGAACGGAGTTGAGGAGGAACTTCTTCACGCAAAGAGTGGTGAATCTCTGGAATTCTCTGCCCGTTGAAGTGGTGGAGGCTACCTCGCTAAATATTTTTAAGACGTGGGTTGATGGGTTTTTGATAAGAGAGGGGATTAAGGGTTATGGGGAGAGGGCCGGAATGTGGAACTGAGCCACGACAGATCAGCCATGATCTTATTGAATGGCGGGGCAGGCTCGAAGGGCTAGTTGGCCTACTCCTGCTCCTATTTCTTATGTTCTTATGTTCTAAGTAATGGCAATATGATAGATGGCCGTTCCCGGAGGAAAGAACACCCTGCAGCATCTCCTTGGTATGAGAAATTATCTTCCAAGCTCATTCCTTGTTGCAATGAGGTCACCAGAACTCTGTCATCTCCTCCACCAAGATGTCGAATGGTGTTGGCCCTTTGCATCAAGGGCCCTGACTGATACTGAGATTTGTTATACCCAAATCAAGTAGAAACTTCCTGACATCCTCTTTGCTTGTCAGACATTTCCTGACATCACAAATGGTTGTCCGGTAAGTGTTGAAACCAATCGTTAGTCATTCATTATCAATCTTAAGATGTTTTGGAAGCTACTGCAGCTTCAATATCCTGAAAACTCCTGTAACTCCAAGATCCAGGTCCTGGAAACTCCTGTAGCTCCCAGATCCAGGTCTTGGAAACTCTTGCAGTGAGAAGATTCAGGTCTAGGAAATTCTTGCCGGAAGAAGATCCAGGTGGTTGATGTTTCATCCACCCACTGCTGTATAGGTCCATGGAGACTAGCAGCCTCTGTCTTCCAATCTCCACAAGCCACCCCGGGCTTTCTTTCAGGTGAATACTGATGTATCCATGCCACATTGATCCAAACATGTTCTGAATCGGTGTGATATTCCATTAGTGCCTTGGATAATTGGCCAGTGGGGGACAATTCCAGTCAAGCCTTCATTTATATGTCATTAACAGCTGCAAAATGGCTTCATGCTGGCCATTGGTGAAAATAATGACTTGTTATGAAGTGTGGGATCATACGTTCCTGCGATCATTTTATATCCACCAGAAACTAATCTTTCACAGCCCATCGTACTGTCTCCTCCCTCTCTCCCCCATCGAGCATTAAAACCACTGCTGTTGGGACTGGAAAATTCCCCTCTTTATGTCTACTTCCACAAAAAACCTTCCTGAAATATTGGGGAGCCAAGGGACAGTGTAGTGAGATTCGGAATCTGAAAGTGATTAATGTTGGTAAAAGAATAATACAGTAGAATTTAGTGGGACTAAAAGTTGATAAATGCTCTGGACCTGATGACCTACATTCCAGAGTGTGGAAAGAGGTCGCTATAGAGATAGCAGCTAAATTGGTGGTCAGCTTTCAAATTTCTATAGATTCAAGAACAATAGTTGCAGATCGGAAGGTGGTAAACCCTTCACTGCTTAAGAAAGGAGGGAGGGGAAACTAGGGGCCCTATTTTACCACTTTGATTCTAAGTGCTGAATCTGGGCGTAGATCCGATTTGTAAACCCCGTTCTCAGGCGCCCCCACACGCACTCAGCCTGAAAAGAAAGTCGCAAATCTGAATAGTGCTGTGGGTGGGGCTTATTGTGCTCAATAGAATGCTGCTGCTCCAGTCAGAGCCTTCAACTGTGCATGTGCAGTCAAAAAAGCTTTTGAAGAACGCTCCCCTGCCACATCGCTTCCAGGTCGCAAAAAGCGGGAACGATGACCAACAGACATTGCCTCACCCCGATAACATAACTGTCCCTCTTATCCACCCACCTGTGCCCCTGCTACCCAGACTGATCATGACCCCCTGTCCCCTTTAGCCTCACTGATTGCCTGCAGAGTGGCAGCAGTCTCCTCTGCCCCGCCTCCCCCTCCCCCCCACCAGAGAACAATCTGGCCTCCCTCCTTCTCTCCACCACCCCCCCCCCATCCTGTCCCTCGCGAGAGATACATTTAACCTGCCTCCTCCTCTCCCACCAGAGATACATCTGGTCCGCCTCCTTCCTCCTTCCCCACCAGAGAACCATCTAACCCACCTCCCTCCATCAGATCTGAGTTAGAGAGCCACTGGAAGCACTGAACTTACCTCTTCGGAAGCTGGGGCACCCAAAACAGTCTTTTGCCGAGCATATCTATTTTGTGCCGCATCTGGACAGGCGAACACGATGGTAAAGAGGGAAATGCAGTTAAGTTTGGGCATGGACCCCATTAAGTCAATTTAAACGCATGCAAATACATTTGAATTGATGTCACGCATGGTCGCGGGCATGGATCGCGCTATTGATCTCATGCCTGACTTTACCAAGTTTTTGTGCCCAAAAACGGGTGCAATGCAATGGTAAAATTGGACCCCTAGGGAACTACAGATCTGTTAGCCTGCCATCAGTCATAGGAAAACTGTTAGGATTTATTATAAAGGACGTGATAACTGAGTACTTAGAAAATAAGGTACGATTGGCCCACACAAGAGGTTCGCAAACAAAATGCGAATAAATAAAATACTGCAAAGCTGGAATTTGAAACAAAATATCACGAATGCTGGAATTTGAATCTGAAGAAGTGTACGGACACGAATCATTGGCTCTGTTTTCTCCCCGTACAGTTGCTGCCAGACCTGTTGAGTTTTTCCAGCATTCTCTGTTTTGTTAGAGTATATAAGACTGGGGGTAATATACTGCCATAGATTGAGGATAGAAAACAGAGAGCAGGGATAAAGGAATCATTCTCAAATTTGAGAAAAATATTCAAAATCGTGAGAGGTCTGGACAGAATAGATAGAGAAAAGTAGTTCCAACTCTTGGAAGCATCGAGAATAAGAGGGCACAGATTTAATGTAATTGGCAAAGGATTCAATGGTAACATGAGGAAAAGATTTTTCAAGGAGTGAGTGGCTAGGAACTGGAACGTACTGCCTGAGAGTGTGGTGGATGCGGGTTAAATCATTCAAAAGGGAAATTAGATAATTATGCACCAGGTCAACTGCTCATCTGGAGAGCTGGGGAAGATATGATGGGCTGAATGGCCTCCTTCTTTGCTGTAACAATTCTGTGTTTTTTTTACTACAACTATTATTACTCCTTTTGCCTTTTGCATCATGCCATCTTTGTAATTTAATCTGTCTGGCCCTCAACTGTGTCCCACTCCTTACCTTTTGTCCTCCCTCCTCTACCCCTCCGCCATCACTGATAGTCTATAACCCATCACATTCCTACTCTCAATCAGTTCAAATTGAAACATTAACTCTGTTTCTTTCTGCTCAGATGCTGCCAGACCTGCTGAATATTTCCAGTGCTTTCTGTTTTTATCCAAGTGAAGTTGTATTTTATGTTGATTACTAGTAAACAATTGAGGTAGATAAAGTTGATCAGTATTCTAACTAATGAAAGGGGGTCTCTGATACTTTTGAGGAATGAAGTGAACTGTTTGCTGCTGCTAGTTCTGGCTACAAAATACTGTTTTTGGTCTGAAGTAGCATCTCATGTTATTTGGCACATGTTTTCTTGTATGACATAATGTTACAAGCTTTCTTCCTCTCAATATTGTGCAATATTGTTGACAGTATTACTTCCAAATATTCAGGTTTTTGTCTGAAGCAATACTATGGTGATTTCTTCCTAACATCTGGCAGTGATACTAAATAAGAATACCCTGTTTCAGGTACTACAGTATTTATGGAAACACAGCCAAGGACCACTGTTAATAAGAGACCATTTCTTCTGTGGTGTGCTTAAATATCATTGTGGCTAGTTGAGATTACATCTGTGTAACTGACAAGACAATCGATTTGGAAAAATGGATAGCGTGACACTAGAAAGCATATTTAACAACAATGCTGGGGCATTTACACAGCTTTGATGTGATTTGAAGCTGTAGACTCCTGTTTTCTGATGGACATACATTGCACATTATGTTGTCTGCTGGTGTTTTGTTCTGACAGTATGATAGGAAATATTGTGAGTAGAGCATTATCTCATAATGAATGCTGTTAGAAGTATGTGAAATCCCTGGGGTAGCCAGATTTGAAAGGACCATCAGTTTTCTGTGAAAGATGTTTCCAGGGAAATCATCAAATCTTTGTAATGAAGGAAGAAATATAAAATTAAATGTTCTCTTTAAAAGTCACTGACAGTTACTGGATTTTATTCTTTGAGCTTAATTGGTCTTTTCTGTGTCCACTGAGGATTTCAGGTAAGTGAGAAGCACTAATGATGCTGTTACACTTAATGATAAACTGATTCCCCCAAAAAGAATGCCACATGAAGGGGTGTGCTGGTAAAAATTGCAATGGAATCATTCATGTGATCAATCTGCCTCTGGTTACATTACTCACCTTGCAGCAATGTGTAGCAATTCCTAACTCTGGCTGGTATCCCACCTCTAATCCCAGAGTATTGAGGCCAATCTTGATTCCAAAATTCACATCCTTACTTTCTGATCCCTCCATGCCTTACCTCTCATTTTCTTTGTCATCTCGTCCAATCCCATAAACCTCTGAGATATCTGCATTCCACTAGTCGTAGCCCCTTGCAAATCCGGGATTTTAAATTGCTTCACGATTCAAATGTCTAGGCCCTAAGTTCTGGAATTCCATCCCTACATCCTTCCACCTGTCCACATTGCTTTATTCCTTCACAACACTCCTTAAAACCTATCTTTTTGATCCATAGTTTGGTCATTTGTGGAGCAATGTGGAGAGATGTAAGGAGGGAATTCTAGAGCTTAGGGCCTAGACATCTGAATGGGTGAAGCAATTTAAAATCCAGGATGCGCAAGAGGCTACAATTAGAGGTTATAGATATCTCAGCGGTTTGTGGGGCTGGAAGAGATGACAAAGATATTGAGGGATGAGCTCATAGAGAGAACTGAAAATAAGGATGAGAGGTTCTAAAATCAAGATATTGCTTGACCAGGAGCCAATGTGGTTCAGTGACGTAGGTTAACTGCCACCATTAAATGTCTAATGAGTTATCTTATATGAATTTATAATACCCAGATGCAAAATAAAATGTTTATAATCCAATTGAGTTAAATAAACTTAATCAGCATAACTAATGATTGTAGATTTTGATTATACATTTGGAAAATAAAGTGAACAGTTTGATTCTGTTTTTAATTGCCTAATTGATCCAAGATGGTGCTGTACGTGGCAACTTCTTGCAAGCTGTGCCCAACATACCGTCTAATTCTATCTTTTACTCTCATTCTACGCTTCTAAAACTTTATCCTAACTCTTCAAACTCTATCTTTCTCTATACCCTAGCTATGATTGTAACACTACATTCTGCACTCTCTCTTTCCTACTCTATATACGGTATGCTTTGTATACCACACAGGAAACAATACTTTTCATTGTATATTAATACATGTGACAATAATGAGTCAAATCAAATCAAATGATGCAGCAACTCTGCATTTAAAGCTGAGATTTTTAACAGGTGCTGAGGCTGGAATCTTCCAACTCCCCCGTGACAAGTTTACCCATGATGTGGGTATGCCGGCGTTGGACTGGCGTAAACACCGTAAAAAGTCTGACAACACCAGGCTTTAGTCCAACCGATTTATTTGATAGTAAACGCACAAGCTTTCGGGGTTAGTCCCTTCGTCAGGTGAATGGAGAGTTCTGGCCTCAGACAGAGCATATAAAGCACAGACTGTTTAGAGATTACTGATTAGAATGCGAATCCTTACACCTAACCTGCTGTTCAAGACCTGAAGTGGCTGACAATGTGAGTGGAAGGAGCACTGATCACAGGTTACAGAGATGTGTATTGTCTCCAGACAGTACAGTAAGTGAGGTTTTGCAAACCCAGGCAAGTCACGGGGGTTACAGATAGTGCGACATGAACCCAAGATCCCTGTTGAGACCGTCCTCATGTGTGCGGAACTTGGCTATCAGTCTCTGTTCAGCGACTCTGCGCTGTCGTGTGTCGTGAGGTGCAGCAGGTGGTCAGGAAGGCGAATGGGATGCTGGCCTTCATAGCGAGGTGGATTGAATATAAAAGTAGGGAGGTCTTGCTGCAGCTGTATAGGGCATTGGTGAGGCCGCAGCTGGAGTACTGTGTGCAGTTTTGGGCGCCGCACCTGCGCAAGGATATTTTGGCCCTGGAGGAAGTGCAGAGGAGGTTTACTAGGCTGATACCGGAGTTGAGGGGATTGAGCTATGAGGAGAGGCTGAATAAACTAGGCTTGTACTCGTTAGAGTTTAGAAGAATGAGGGGAGATCTCATTGAGACGTATAAGATGATGAATGGGATGGATAGGATAGAGGTGGAGAGACTCTTCCCGCTCAAAAAAGACAGTAGGACTAGGGGGCACAGCCTCAAGATAAAGGGGAGGCGGTTTAGAACGGAGTTGAGGAGGAACTTCTTCACTCAAAGGGTGGTGAATCTCTGGAATTCTCTGCCCGTTGAAGTGGTGGAGGCTGCCTCGCTAAATATTTTTAAGAAGCGGGTTGATGGGTTTTTGATAAGAGAAGGGATTAAGGGTTATGGGGAGAGGGCGGGAAAGTGGAACTGAGCCACGACAGATCAGCCATGATCTTATTGAATGGCGGGGCAGGCTCGAAGGGCTAGATGGCCTACTCCTGCTCCTATTTCTTATGTTCTTATGTTCTTATGTGAAGGCCGCCTTGGAGAATGCTTACCCGAAGGTCAGAGGCTGAATGCCCGTGACCACTGAAGTGTTCGCCAACAGGAAGGGAACAGTCTTGCCTGGTGATTGTCGAGCGATGTTCATTCATCCGTTGTCGTAGCGTCTGCATGGTCTCCCCAATGTACCATGCTTCGGGACATCCTTTCTTGCAACGTATCAGGTAGACAATGTTGGCCGAGTTGCAAGAGTATTTACCACGTACCTGGTGGATGACAGACACCTCCAGACCCTGAAAGATGCCCTCATAAGAACAGGATATGGTGCTCGACTCATAGATTGGCAGTTCCGATGCGCCACAGCGAAAAACCGCACCGATCTCCTCAGAAGGCAAACACGGGACACAGTGGACAGAGTACCCTTCGTCGTCCAGTACTTCCCCGGAGCGGAGAAGCTACGACATCTTCTCCGGAGTCTTCAACATATCATTGATGAAGACGAACATCTCGCCAGGGCTATCCCCACACCCCCACTTCTTGCCTTCAGACAACCACACAACCTCAAACAGACCATTGTTCGCAGCAAACTACCCAGCCTTCAGGAGAACAGTGACCACAATACCACACAACCCTGCCACAGCAACCTCTGCAAGACATGCCGGATCATCGACATGGATACCATCATCACACGTGAGAATTCCATCCACCAGGTACATGGTAAACACTCTTGCAACTCGGCCAACATTGTCTACCTGATACGTTGCAAGAAAGGATGTCCCGAAGCATGGTACATTGGGGAGACCATGCAGACGCTACGACAACGGATGAATGAACATCGCTCGACAATCACCAGGCAAGACTGTTCCCTTCCTGTTGGCGAACACTTCAGTGGTCACGGGCATTCAGCCTCTGACCTTCGGGTAAGCATTCTCCAAGGCGGCCTTCACGACACACGACAGCGCAGAGTCGCTGAACAGAGACTGATAGCCAAGTTCCGCACACATGAGGACGGTCTCAACAGGGATCTTGGGTTCATGTCGCACTATCTGTAACCCCCGTGACTTGCCTGGGTTTGCAAAACCTCACTTACTGTACTGTCTGGAGACAATACACATCTCTGTAACCTGTGATCAGTGCTCCTTCCACTCACATTGTCAGCCACTTCAGGTCTTGAACAGCAGGTTAGGTGTAAGGATTCGCATTCTAATCAGTAATCTCTAAACAGTCTGTGCTTTATATGCTCTGTCTGAGGCCAGAACTCTCCATTCACCTGACGAAGGGACTAACCCCGAAAGCTTGTGCGTTTACTATCAAATAAATCGGTTGGACTAAAACCTGGTGTTACAAGTTTACCCATGGCAGAGGTGGTTTATCACTGGCCATCGGCCTGCTGAAGTCAATGGTAATTTGCGTGGCTTGCTTGTCCTGCCACCAGGGAACCCACAGCAGGGGCCAACTTCGACTGGACCAGACGATCCAGCTGGTTGGAAGGGCCAAAAGATCCCACCTTGAGGAGATAAACTGTACACCTGGGCTGAATCTGACTCTGTAACAAACTGGAGTGAGATGACTTCCTCTAAGGTATAGACTCCACACACTTTGCTCTGGTCTCAGATGAGGCCCTGATTGAGATTTACTATATAACTTTAGTGTTGGTGCAAAGTAAAACGGCTTCAACAACTCGATGCCAGTTGTAAGGAAGGTATCAATCAAGATTTTTGCTTCCTTGCCAATAAAATTGTATTTACAAATAAATGCCACATTAACTGTACAGAACATTAATAGTTAACAAAATGTGGAAAAAGTTCAAGGTCAAACTGAGTATTCCATGGTCTATTCAGACACATCTTATCTTACACTCACATGCCTAATTTTTCTCTGCAAAGAATAGCTCTTGCGTTGAATAGGAGCCTAAGTCCGGCCCAGTGCCATCCCTCATTCAAGTTCCTTTATGCTCCTCTTTTTAAAGAAGCTGTCAAGTTCCTTTCTGCAGTTGGCAGGAAAGGCCAAATCTACAGTATTAGAAAAGGGACAAAAAAGGAAACTTTTTGTTGTGTTGCTATTGTACTAAGTGAGTGAAAGAGAATTTTAGAATCATGTAATTTACTCTGGAGGCATTTACTGTACATAGCTTTAGTAATGGTAATTTCTCCCATTGTAAGACTGAAAAGATAACCATCAATCAGTTGTCAATTGGTCAATTGCTGAACTGATGAAAAGAAGCTGGTAGGAACAATCACTTCTATGGCTACCTAGAGCATTCAATGGTCTGAAGGAAAACTGGGAACTGGATCTTTATTTTAAAAAAGGAACATGGAATTCAGAAATGAATAAAGGGGATAGGGAAGAAATGGGAAAAGAAAATGACTCATAAACATAACCTAAGTTATTTTACACTGTTACAAAAATCAGTGCTTTATTGCCACAGAGGTGTAATTAGCTTTATGGAGTTACATGTTCATACTGATTTTTTTAGGCTAAGTGTGATGAGCAATATTTTCCAGCTTTACACTTTTAAATTTGAGCAAACATTATTTTGCTTGAAAAAATAAAGGGAATTGGGAAAAAGTATCAAATTGAAATAAAGTCTTATTGTTGGGAATGAGGAGTAGGTTAGTCAGGATATCTGAGGAGAAAAGACTGGTTAATCTTCTGGTTATACCCCTACATTCAACATTCACAGTATTTTTTCCATTTAAATGTTTCAAACTGTGTGTTATTAAAGGTTGCCCAATCAGATGCTTTCTTCAAAACTGCATTTCAAAGAGTAACATTTTCTGCTCAATAAAAGCAGAGTACAGATTGTAATACTGAAGTTACATATTTCCTTATTTCTGGGGCCTCTGTCATTAAAATTTCAGTTTTTTAAATATCACAATATTTTAATCAAGAAGAAATTCCCTTGTCTATGGATCGATCATCTTATTCCATTGATTTTTTTTCATTTAAGCAGACTGATATTGATTTTGGTTTATGCTTCCCTTAATCATTTGGATTGGTTAAGAAAAAAGGATTACTGAACAGTGGATGAATGAGATATGATCTACTTATAATCCAGCCCATGGTTTCCTAGCTACCATATTGTCTATTCTGTTCCGCTATGTGAAAAATGTTGAATATCAACAATGGGTTTCAGTGCTGTATTGTTGAGTTTTGTATGAACTAATCTTGCTTCACTAAAAAAGACCTACAGCTTTGGAAAAAGTCTATAGCCAGTGCATTCCTAACTCCCCCTGCATTAGAGCTGGCTGTGGCTGTGGGAAGACATTTTACTCTCTTACTCTCTTCTGTTTCAAATCTTTTTTTTTATTTTGTTAATATTAGGTATTGTGTTTTACCTATGTAGTGTTACACCTGTTAGAGTTGTGTGTCTGGGAAAACCTCTGGATTTATCTGCGGATTTAGGCCTCATACAGATGTCTGTATTTTGTGTGAAGGTAAGCCCTACAAACTGCTTTGCAGACTCCAGCTGAAGCTGCCAATTTCTAAAACTCTTATCGGCATATGTAGTCAAATTCATAATTTCACCAATGTTCTATGTTACCAGGAAGTAACTGAGAATTTCAATTTCAAAAGCCAAAGAACACAGGAACAAAACATGTATATAGGTCCAACCAATGTCAGTGATCACCTTGCACAATTCCTATGTTTTGACTTTGCAGAACAGTTAATAGACCTTGACTTGAATGGAAAGCTAAGATAACAGTCATTTTTACCAAACAGATTTTTGTCTGCAAAGTTCCATTTTTCAGCTGAACTATTTTCTTATGTCTGATTGTTGCAAAGCAATGAATGTTTCTGGTAGTATAGATATGGTTTTCCTGACCATGGGCTGCTTCTGGGGGAGGGGAATTATGCTTACAGTGGCAATAAATGGGTGGAGAACTTTATAAGTGACCATAGGTACAGTTTTCTGAAGGATGCTTTTTGTATCGATGGTGAAATTAAAAGAGATTGTAATTGAAAGATGAAGAATTTTATTTTGTTCCTTATTTTGTAATGGTCATGTCCAATGTTGCAAAATGATCTCATTAAATTGCTGCGATAAATTTACCACAAAATCAAAACTAGACTTATATATTGAAAGGCTAATTCTGCGTGAAGCAGTATCGAACCCTGTAGACCACTTGTATATCCTGTGTCAAAACCAAAATTTTATTGATTCAAGTTGCATAAATGCCAAGTCCAATAGATTCTGTATGAAATAAGGATTTTTATTATAAGGCGTGACTCTAGACAGTAATTCATTTTGTTTGTAAGCAAATTGGAATATTTTAAGGATAGCTGTTCGGTACCTGAAATTGGAACCTAGTGAAACTTAATGGAAACTTACATAATCAGACTGAAAATTTTATTTTCTGTGAGATGGCAAAATTTGTGTATATCTAACATTATTGTTTATATATAATGCCAAACATAATTATAAAAATTCTATTTAGTTACTTTGTCATTTGGCAAGATAGATTTAAGCTGTCATGACCCTCATTACAACTTGAAATATTACACTTTAAACTCTGCATGATATTCATACCATTATTTTGGCTAGATTTCCATCTGTAAAGCAAATGTGAAGAAATCATAGCAAATATATTGAGTTTTTGAATAATTATCAAGTTGAAGTAATTTGTAATCAATGGGGTATGACATAGCTTTTTCATTCTAGTTGTACACTTGCAACAGCTGATTTTCTTTTGAACTTATTATTCGGGTATTGAAAAATACAGGTAATGTACTTAATAGGATTTCCATAAAACTTCAGAACAGGAGAATCCCTTTAGGGTGTTACAGTGATAAGCTCCTGCCAATACATTTGCAGAAAAACAGCCAACAGCGCTCCTCAAGCTTGTAATAAGAACATTGTTAAAGAAAACAGACAAATTACTTAAAACGATTTGGAACTCTTTTCATGTACCTCCCAAGTTTAGGCCTCTGGCTGAGGGAGCAAGATGAGCAGCAGATCTACAGATGGTGCTTGATTAATCCTGCACAGAATGCCAGAAGATGATGGCCTCTCTCTGAAACATTATCTGACCCTCTGCCTGCAGTAGTGAGGCTGAATTTTTCTCCTTTTTTGCCCATCTTTGTCAACCAATTATAGAATTCAACTGAACCAGAAAACCTGGTACAATCTGGCAATTAGTACAAAGAGTTTTCAGTCTAGTGTAAAGACAGTGTTGCAGAAGCCCAAGTAGCCATAGAAATAGCTTTGATTGGACAGGACATTAGCTTTTAGTGCTGCTTGGATACATCCTAATGGGACTGGCTCCTACCCTACAGGTCTTTACTGTAAAGTATTACATTATGGACTTGGCTTTCGATGATTCTGTTTCACTCTTCATTTTTGCTTGTGCATCTTACATTTTCTCTTTATCTTTTTGATCCATCACTCAGACAGGCTTTGACTTGAGCAACAAAGAACCAAGTTATCGAACACTCACAGAAATTGACATTTTTAATCCATTCTTTATTATGTATCGTGGCATGGCAGTCAGCGTAAAATGCATTAGAAGTTTTTTCTTTATCGTTCTTGAAATAGCAGACTTAACCTGATACATTCCTTCCATATTAATCTTTTTCTTTTATACTTTCTTTTCCATTATTGCTCGTTGCCTAATGTTGAGGATGGTTGCTAGCTAGCACAAACTGATGTACGATTTTCTGACCTTCTATTACCACAAGATCTCTCTCGTCTCTCCAGAACTAACTTGTTAACTACATAAGGCCAAGTATAAGTGACTAAACAAATGGATATAATAAAATGCAGAACAATTCATTGCAGCATCCAAATCACTTCCACCAATATTGTAACAGATATTTAAAATGTTATAATTTCACAGCATGGGGAAACTGGAAGGCAATTGTTTAATCAGCAAAAGAAGCAGCTAATCCTGGAGTGTTTTGAAATAAGTCCTTAGCTGTGATTTTTTTCCTGAATACAAAGCCACTCTTCCCTGTTTTAAATGTGATTTGCGATTCCTTTGCAGAATTTACAAAAAGCTGCTCTATTTTCTATTTTCTGCTCAATCTGTATGCTTGCTCTTCACACATTGTTATGTTGTGATACTTTCTTCAAGAGAAGTTCTTTCGAAGTTAACCTTTATTAGTTGTAATAATTTGAACAATAAAGCTGGCTAATAAGTTCATCTTTATTTATATTGACACTTTAAGTCATTGTGTAATTGCATATCTCCTATCTACTCATGCATACTTTCTTTTCAGTGTTGGGATGTTGGTGCCCAAGCATGCTTATTTAATGTCTACCGTTTAACACAGTCATCAGGTCTAGCTATTCTTGTGAAAAGTGCTTGGTTTCATTAGTATTTATTGAGAAATAAAGCTGTTGACAATGGTACAATTAATTCAGCAATTCCTTTCAGAGTTGAGGTGGTTGCTTGAAATATGTGTGGGTATATACTTGTACCCAATTAGATTTACATTTACCTCACAAGCTTCATCAGCATTTGTCATATAAGTAAAAATTCTATGGAATTGAACATGGGGATGAACAGTGTTACAGTATATCTGATGAAGGCACAAAGGAGCATTCAAGCCCTAGAGGCAATATAGAGAAGAACCTTGGGGCTGATCCCTCACATCAAAGGATTATTGGAAAGATTAAACTAACTTGGGCTTTTTAGCTTTGAAAGAAAGAGACTAACAAGTGACTTTCCAGTGGTATATGCAGTAATAAACAATATGGAAATCATACATCTCAAACATTACTTCAAACTAAATTGTGATAATATGTAGAGGATGTACATGTCTGAACAAGTGAAAGAACAATTTTGAACAAATGTTAAGTAGATCAAGAGGTGTAAATGTGGAATCGACTTTTGGGGAGAAACAAAGAGACAGGAGTAGGCTGCTTGAAGCCTTGAGCCTTTTCTGCCACTCAGTGAGATCATGGTTGATCTGCCACCTAATTCCTTATAACCACCTTTGCCCCACATTTCTTATACCTTTAAACATGGGGAAACTCTGGAATTATTTAAGGGATAGTTGGATGTTCTGCTGGGGGAATGTAAATTACTTCTGGATCTAATCACATTAAGATACAAAAGAATTTCCAACCCTACCCCCACACCCACTAATTCCCCCATACTTACAACCCCCAGCCCCCGGAATAGGAATATTTTGACCCTCAGATTTGACCACTCTGCAATGTGATTGTGGGTAATGTGTGACCCAACTCCATTTACCTGCTTTTGCTCATATGCCTTATGTTTGGTTAACAAAAATCCAACAATCTCATATTTAAATTTTACAATTGATCTAACATAAATTTCCATTGGTGGAAGAGAATTCTGTACTTCTACCAACCTTTGTGTGCATACGTGTTTCCTAATTTCACCCTGAAAGGTCTGATTCTAATTTTCAGACTTCGCTCCAAAGTACTAAGGTGGGGTTTATCCACCCCTCTTGCCAATGGCATCTTCTGGTCCCACTGATGGTGCACCCGATCCCAGGTTTCCTGGCGGTGTGGGGTAGATTCAATGGGAAATCCCATTGACAGTAGTGGGATCAGAAGATCTCACTGCTGGCCAACGGTGGGCTGCCTCCCGCCACTGACAAACAAGTCCCAGAATGGTGGTGGGCAGAGAATCCAGCCCCTAGACTCTCCAACTTGTGAAATAATTACTCTGTATGTACATTATTTGTTCCCCTTAATATCTTGATAAAATCACCAGTTACCCTCTACAATCCAGAGAATACAATTGTGAATGCTCTCCTTGTAATTAACCCTTGAAGTCTTGGTACCCAGCTCCCTTTCCCCAAGTTATTTATTTCCAGAAGATGCTCACTCATGCTTGGAACAATTTGAAGGCTGCTTAGAAAGTGACTGCGTATGAATTTAAATAGACAGTATCGAAAGATTATTTGACTCAAACTTTATTGTTTCCTCCCATACGTTCCAGGCTGCGTCAGTGCAAAGTGCTCAGGCATTTAAATGACATCTACTTTTGTTCCACCTTCCCTGAACCAGGAATGAGGAGCAAATTTCGCTATGGACCCACCTCTGCTTTTCCAGAAATTATCTTTGTAACATGGGTTAAGAATCAAAGCTGGGATCTTCTCACTTCATCATGGTTAACCACCAATGAGTCATTAGGATAGCTTTGGAAAAACTAAAAGTTTAATTTTCTTTTCATTGTTTGTGCATTTTATATTTGTTTCCACTACAGTTAAAACTACTACAGTAAGATTCACATTACTACAACACCAACAACAGCACTCTTAATGTAGTAAAATGTGCCAATATGTTTTATAGATAGATACTCAGACAAAAATAGATGCCAAGCCAAAAAGCAGATATTAGGTGACCAATAGCTTGGTCAGATATATGAAGGACCATATAAAAGGAAAGATATGGTAAGGCAGAGAGATTTAGGTTGGAAATTCCAGGTTTTTGTGGCTGGTTGGATGAAGGCGCAGCTGCTAATTTTAGGGCAAAGGAATTTGGAGGTGTTAGATTTGAAAGGATGTGCAGTTCTTGGAAAGTTGCAGGCCTGGAAATGATTACAGCAGTAGAAAGGGCAGTGGCCATGGAGGGATTTAAACACTTGGAAGAGATTTATATTTGACATATTGGTAGACTGCAAATCAACATATGTCAGGGAGCACAAGGTGATGAATAAGGGGGACCTGTTGTGGGATAAAATATGGGCAGTAGAGTTTGGATGCCCTAAACTTTAAAGAGGATGGATGGATAGTCAGAAAAGTATTGGAATAGTCAGATGTGGAGAGTGAGAAAAGCATGGATGAAGGTTTCACCCACAGATAGCCTGCCTCTGCCTCAACCTATATTATGTAGGTGAAAGCAGACTTTCTTTAAGGGTTTGAGATAATACAAAGGGTGAAAAGTAACTGAGAGGGTAGAAATGAAAAGTGATTATGTGATGGAAAGGGGAGAAGACATGAGTAAAGAAACCAAGAGGCCAACAGAGAAATACACCCTTCCATAGGAATGATTGTAACCTTGTTCTTGTATTGTGTTTTCCAATATCATCCTTTTATGGGCTCATTATACTACCCTGGCATTTGCTAATACTTTAGATTGAGAAATATGTTCTTAAGTGATACTAGACATTTATACTGATTCATCGGAAAAGGTATCACTGTGGACCACTACCTGCACACCCTGTTTGCTTTTCTTCAATGATATTAGTGATAAACGCTGTCTGAGCTGCTCAGGTAATGCCTCGCAATACTATCTGCCTTATTGAATCAGTGTAAGTCTGCAAGAAGCAGCGCTACATGAACAAATTCTTCTCCCTAGGTCTTTTTATTTTTGCTGACTTTGCCTCCAGGTTTCTGAAGCAGTATTTCTTCTTGGTCTTCGTTCTGCCTTTCATTGTTTGTCATCTTTGGCCACCTTCTGACCCTTTGCATGCCATCATGATTCTTCATCCTTTCCCTTATTCCTTGCATAGCCTTCCTTCTACATTGCTCCCCTATCTTCATTAGGCCACATCCCCTCCACTGCCTCATCTTGCACCCTACTCGCAGTCAAGCTGTGTCCTTTGTTGCGGTGGGTACGAGTCCCACAGCACAGTGCTGTCCAGATAGACATTGGTGTGTGGCACCAGGGGAAAGGAACCCCCGTACTCCATATACTTGCCAATACCACGCACAATATCGATCTGATTTGGTAACACGGAAGTGTTCATGTGTCTAGCAGCATGGTGCTGTCCATGAAGACCAGCTCAGCATGGAAATGGAGGCAGAAACTGGTCTGCCCTGGCAGAGTGGTGTACAGCTTATCAAGAGCAGTGCAGCATAGCAAAAAGTTGTTGCACTCACCCTAGAGTCTGTGGTGAACTGAGGACCAGTTTGTGTACGCTACTCATTTAGCAATTAGCTTTGATGCCAATGAAATTTTTTTTTATTCATTAATGGGACATGGGCATCGCTGGCTGACCAGCATTCATTGCCCATCCCTAATTGCCCGAGAGTAGTTGAGAATCAACTGCATTGCTGTAGCTCTGGAATCACATCACAGCAGATTTCCTTTCCTAAAGGACATTAGTGAACCAGATGGATTTTCCTGACAATCGACAATGGTTACATGGTCATCAATAGCTTCTTAATTCCAGATACTTTTTATTGAATTCCACCATCTGCCATGGTGGGATTCGAACCCAGTTCCCCAGAACATTAGCTGAATTTCTGCATTAATAGTCTAGTGATAATACTACTAAGCCGTCGCCCCCCCCCCCACACAAAAATGACACAAATTGGAAGGCTTGACAGGATGCTGATGCACAGCTGTTTTAATGAGGGTTCATGACATGCAACTGAATGCAAATGGTATTTGTGTCAGCTGCCAGTAGAAACAGTGACCCACCATTAACTTTATATTGGGAGAATTGCAATGCCATTTTACATCGACAGGTTTCTGACTTTTTGCCTCTCACCAAATTCACGGTACTCGTGCACTACCAAACCAGCCAAAGGTGGGTTGTAGAATTCTGCCCTGGATCTTTGGATTACTGCTCCAGAGACAATGCGACTAGGAAACTGCCTCTCCACAAACTAAACCTCTCTGTGGTGCATCAGAAAGTTTTTACAACAATCAACGATTATTTCATTGGAGGTTCATCCAGGTTCAAATGCAAATACAGTAAAGTTCATCATCTGGAAGGAAACTGAAAAAAGCAATTCTTTCAAAGATATTACTTTGGGTGGAATTTTGAACCCGCATTGGCGATCAGTGAGAATGGTGATGCAGACACATGATCCAGCGAGAATTGGGAAACAGCAAGATCACATTTCCTGATTTTCCACACCACTCACTGGTTATTCAATGATGTTTCCACCAAGGAAGGTCAAGAACTTCATTTAAATACATCAAAATATAAGTAGAAAGCATCTCCCTTCCCCCAGTCAGGATTTCCCCTCTCACAGAATATTCATTTACTACAGTTTATAAAACAAGGACCTTGTGACCTCACCTCCGAAGGACATGACAGAGGCGAGTTCTCAGGGAGCTATTACCCTCCAGGGTATTTAATGAAGAAGGGACACTGGAGGGGATTCAGGAGACCCAGATAAGTGCAACTCTGGGTGGGATCAGATTGTACAGTCTTGGCATTTTGCTGGGGGAGGTTTTGGATTGGCTCACAAGCCTTAGCAGCCCTTCATTGCTGTGGGCCTCTAGGTCTCAATGGGTCCAGTGGCTGGTACGCCGGTAGTGCTTCTTGGATCCCCCTTGCTGGGCTTCTGGTAATATGTCCACTAAGAAATTGCCATTCTGAGGTGGCAGCTGGAAGTGAGCGAAATCACAGGGTCAGCACAGCGGACAGCTGTGAGGCCCCATGATATGTCAGGCTGCGTGGGCAGAGTGGGGAACTGTTACAAGGAGGGGCTATTATCTACATGAGGACAGACTGTCACACAGAGGGAAGAATAAATGCAGTCAAAATGAACTGTCACCCTCAGCCTGAGGGCATGAGCCATCTGGATGTGCAAAGCCACAGGTTATGGAGGTTAGGCTATCAGGGATGAAATAATGCATTGCTGGTACTGGTTGGGAGGCTTGTTTAATCCACAGCCCATGAGAGTTGGGGAAATGAGGTTGCCAAGGATGAGGCTGACTGCAAATTGCAGTCTCAACATGATTCAGCTGTGCCTTGGCTACCACAAGGGGAAGCCAGTTGCCCAATCAGTTCTCTGACCCTTGATCAGTCAATTGTGCCAATTTTGTCAGTATTGTAATGCTGCTGATTGGCACCCAATGATTAATCCTGTTTACATAGGTTGTTTTGGGCTGCACTCCCTTCTTAGTTATTTAAAAAAATCATCTGTTACGGTTTTGGTTGCACTTCAGCCCCACACTCCTGATCTATAAGCACCCATTGTGCAGGGGGGGGGGAGGAAGAAATCCTTCACCTGCTCCTGGGCCTAGCCAAACTTGCCATGTCCGGACAATGGGTAATCTGACCTGACTGTCTGCCCCTTTGCCATGGCTACATTCACGGCTGGGTGTCCCAAGAGGGAGAGCTTGCAGTGTCCACAGATGCCATCAAGGCCTTCCATGCATTTTGGGCAGTGCAGGAACTGGAGTGCTTTATTGACCCTTTTAATTACCTTTCAGTTTAATGTTTTAAGTTTCATTTGTGATTTATTTTTGTTTTGGATAGTTCCCCTTTAAGGAACTGCCCATCTTGCTTTGACCCTCAGTTTATTTAATTTAGCCTATTTTGTTGAATTAAAAGAGTTGGAAGCTTAGTCCCAAGCATTGAACTCCAATCACCCCTCCAAAATAGGGAGATGACACAAATGCAAGGTGCTAGGGCAACAGCCCTTGTAAATCACCCCATTCAGAACATGATAATGTCCTGTTCTCCTGTGAGGTTAGAATGCAGATTGATTGATTGCACTCAACTGCCCTCAGTCCTCACCCTTGGGGTGGTCAAGTGGGCCACTGAGATTCTTGAGGGTCGAGGTGTTTCGTTCAGGTGGAGTTGAGAGGGACAATTGTCAGGAATTGGCCATTGTGTAAATGGGGAGTGGGGAAGTGAGGCTTATGAGAAAGGTACTCACATGGGGCTATGAGCATGGGTGTATGTCCCAGATCCTGAGAGAGCTGTGGCACAGGGCATTGTTCGGACTTCTGACCACTCAGTTTGATTTTTGTGATTTGAAAGAATCATAGAGCCAGTGGAGCTGACAATTCTATGTCGTCATGCAGCTGCATATGGCCAAGACCAATGCCCTGCAAAGGAGGCAGAGGCTGGATCACTGAAGGAGAAGGTCAGAGGAGACACTTCCAGCAATGGGTATACCATTGGAGAGGATCCTCCAAATGTCAGATGTCCAGTGCTGGAGAAAGCTGCATCTGTTTCAGGGACAGTGGACCACCTGTGCCAGGTGATGCAAGAATTCGCATCACATGGACTGGAAGGTTATCCATTACCTGTGGCTCTGAAACTCACAGATGCTTTGAACTTTTACACCAGTGGTTCATTTTAGGGTTGCATGGGTGACCTGTGTGGCATCTCCTAGTCTGCTGCAACTTAAGTGCATAAATGAGTGAGCCATTTGCGAGGGCTAACCTTTATATCAACATTGAACAGGACCAGACAAGCCCCGATGCCAGGGTGTCAAAGACTGTCCTGATATGCCCTGTGTTCTCCATGGTGACATATGGCACCATTTATAAACTGAAAATGATTCCAATCCCTCAGTTTCCATATTATGTGAGACCACACCATGCACATAATGTGCTCATTTCCCATATCTTTATGTGGTGTAATAGGAGTCATTTTACCCCTGCTCACGTAGCCAAAATAATAAGAAATGAAGTTCCTGCCATTACCTAAGGCATATTTTACTGTCTTTAAATTCCAATCAATAACTTATTGGCGTCAGCTGGAACTTTGAATAGTGTCATTTTACGTTAAGTTATAATTCATTCTTGGGATGTTAACATTGCTAACTAGGCCAATATTCATTGCCCACTCCTAATTGCCCTTGAGAAGGTGAGCTGCCTTTTTGAACCAGTGCAGTCTCCGTGGTATGGGCAGATCCACAGTGCTATTAGGGAGAAATCTCCAGGATTTAGACCCAGTGACAGTAAAGGAACAGCAATATATTTCCAAGTCAGGACGTTGTGTGACTTGGAGAGAACTTCCAAGTGCTAGTGTTCCCATGTATCTGTTGCCCTTATGCTTCCAGATGGTAAATTATTTAGATTGTATGTTATCTTTCACAAAGTACTTTTGATAACCATTCCAAAATGTTGCTAATTGATTTCCAATTAACTGCTTATCCATTTATTAAATAGTTCATGCAATGGATATGAAAAATGTGCTTTTATCCTTTATCAGATATATTGGTGTATCTTTAATATTCTAAGATCTTCATGCCATTGCATACTGGGAAGGTTTTTGATCAAATTTCTGCAGGATGGTCAGAAAAACATTTTGGAAGTACTTAATAACCTGCTTTGGACTGTTCAAGGTCATGAAAGATGCTTTTTAAATGCAAGTTTGCTCTTTCATCATTGCTTATGTTTATTGTCTTTATGCTTAAATATAAACAAATCCATTTTGCTTATACAGCACTTAAGCATAATTCAAAATGTCTTCTGTGAGGAAAAAAACAAAAATCCCAAAACATGAAAAACTCATCTCTCAAATGAAAAAGTAATTTGTGAGCAGCAGGCAAGACTCTTATTTTAGCTCGTTCATGGGATCAGGGTCATTGTTGGCTAGGCTAGCATTTATTGTCCATCCCTAATTGCTTGAACTGAGTGCCTTGTTCGATCATTTTAAAAGTCAATCACGTTGGTGTGGGTTTGGAGTCACGTGTAGACCAGATCAAGTAAAGATCACAGATTAGTGAACCAGATGGGTTTTTACAATTGTTTCTGGGTCATGATTAGATTTTTAATTCCAGACTTTTATTAAACTCAGATCTCACCATCTGGGTGGTGGGATTTGAACTCAGATCCCAAGTGCATTACCCTGGGTCTCTGGATTATTAGTCCAGGGACGATACCACTATGCCACAACCTCCCCATAGAGCACTAAGCAGGTTACAAAAGCGCACTGGAGAGAGTGAGGCTTCACTTTCCAAGGTGGTGGGAGTGACAGAAGAGCGGGTGCAAGAACGTAGAAACCATAACATCACAGGAAAGTCATGAGTTGATTGGTGACTGAGTATTGCTGCTTTGGGGCAGAGTCCAAACAACAAGGAGTTTAAAAACACTAAAAATATTTAAGTATTAATGATAAGTAAAAGGTAAATAACTGGTGATTCTTATATTTTATTTTAAGTAAGGTTTATTACTATTGGTAAAAAATTGTTACTGTTGGTAAAGTTAGTATTACCATTAGTAAAGTTTATTACTAGAAGTAAGGTTTATTAGTATTAATGTGGTCAATTGATTTTTGAAAGATTTATTGGTAATGGTAAGGTTTATTAATGGTGGTAAGATGTATTAATATTGATAAGGTTTATCAATAGTGAGGTATATTATTGGTTGCAATAAAATCTATTAGCAGAATAGAGTGTATTGCAGTAGCAAGCTCAATAGAGGTTTATTAGTAATGTTTATTGTGGTCACAATGTTCATTAATCTTGCTCCAATCTCTAGGGTGCATACTCTGTGTTCTGTGGAAACCCCAAGATTCATTCTGTGTCCTAGATAACAATTTATGAAGGAAGTATTGTAGCAGCTTAATCTCTGGCTTTTGGAATTTCAACAATAGTTGGCATCATGGCTGTCCATTTAAGAGATTGAGAGCTTTGTGGATAGCACATTTGTATGTGTGGCCATTCTGCAGGGTAAGAATATATAGGGAGAATTGGAATGGGTGACTACTGGACAGTCAAGTGGAAATGAGCAAGAAGAGCTTGAGTCCCCTGAGTACATCTCATTCTGCAACTAGTATCCAGTTCTGAATATAGATGAGAGTGATTGTTCAACTGGGGAGTGTAGCCAGATCCAAATCCATAGGACCCACTGGCAGCTCAGCCATACAGTGGGCTACAAAGATGACTGGAAGAGTTTTAGTAATGGGAGATTCGATAGGTAGAGAAATAGATAATTTTATCTATGACTGGAGACATGAATCCTGGATGGTATGTTTCCTTCCCAATGCCAGAGTAAAGTGTGTCACTGAACGGCTGCAGGATATCCTGAGAAGAAGGGCAAACAGCTGGTAGTGATGGTACAAATTGGTAGGAACTGCACAGAAACAGAGTTGTGGTCCTGGAGCCAGAATTTAGAGATCTAGGTCAGAAATTAGCAAGCAGGACTCCTAAGTTGTTCAGATATGCAACTGAGTATAGAAATAGGAGGGTAGTGAAGATAAATGCGTGGCTGGAAAGATGGATATTGGGATTGGCTTTGGGGCAATGGGACCTCTACAGGTTGGATGGGTTGCACCTAAATGGAGTTGGGATTGAGTTCCTTGTGCGTCAAGTTGTTACTGCTGTTGGGGAGAGTTTAAACAATATTGGCAGGGGTGTGAGCACCAAGAGGTAATATCAAAGAGAAATACCAAGGTGCACAGAACACTGAGAGAGATAGATAGCACTAGAGTAGGGAATAGTAAGTTATTAGATGAGGTCAGAGTAAGGGAAATGATTATGGAGAACATTTCAGTGCTGAAGAGAAAGAATGTTCCAGAGAGAGGATGTCCCAGAGGGGTCAAGGACTGAAATCTATTTGGCTATTGCTAAGAAACCAAAGAGATGCAATTACATTGCTTGGCATGGTTTAAAGGCTGCCAACCAGTGGGAAAGATGTAAATGAACAAATTTGCAAGGAAATGACATGGAAGAGTAAGAAGTAGAGAGTAGTTAAAATGGAGGACTTTAATTGCCTGAATATAGACTGGGATAGTCTTAATGTGAGATATTTATATTATAATAAATTATCTACCTCTACATCTGGATCAGAGATTGAGATGGCAACTGATCCTAGTTTGACAAAATTAAATTGAGATGATATTAGTCCATATTGTGGTAGTTGTTGCTTGCAGATTGAACACTACCTAGGAAAGAAAATTAATTACTTTAGTTTTGTGTGGGTTCCTGACGGTTAACGTTTTATACCTGCTTGTGTTTGGATGAATCAGTTCATCATTATTGGAAACATTTGAAAAGTATTAACTTTTTTTAATGCTGCAGGAAAATTTAAAAGTCTCTCACACACATTTAATATAATACATGTTTTATGCTAACCTTCTGCTTATGCAAATAGATTTTTATTTACTTTAATTGGAAACAACAGCAGTCGATATTTTCTCACTCAGATTATTGAGAAAGAAATAGGGTTTGCCATCCCTGAATGCTCTAGTTGCTGATGGTGTCCATTGCTGTCAATATAAAGTTTTCAGTAAGTTATTTCAGAATTATACAAACCTCTTCAAACCTAAGTTTCAATGTAACAGTTCAAACTGAATGTGAATTGTTTAGACATCTTGAATACTCAATTAGAACTCATTTGATTTTGTGTCCACATACATTAATGTGTAGTACATATTTGTCATGCATGCTGTGCATGTTTGTTGCTTTCTAAATCAAGCCAGTAATGATGTGAATAAGCATGTCCCTTGGTGGTAGATGAGAGCAAATTCATCAACCTTTTGAATACTGAATGGTTTCTGCAGCTGGCACAATTTGCATCATGGAACATCTGCAAAAAAATGATTTTCTGAGCATTCTTTCTCCTCAGTGTTATGTGAAATGCACAGAGCCATGTTTGGTTTGAATACAAGCTTCCACAATAGATTAACCTTGATCACAGGCACCTGACTTCCTGCTATGATTGGCTTGAACAATTCCATACATGAGCCTTAGCAGATAACAAGGTTCACAAGCCTATTAAAATGAATGTATTCAAATTATAGGGGGAGAAATTGTGTACATGCTGGTGCCTGCTGCAAAGTGGATGGCATATCTGGAACATGTCCCTGAAGATTGCGACCTGAACCATAGTCCAAATTGGCCCTCAAGCCTCATTTCCATAATGCTAGTGAGCTGTAGATGCCAATTGGCTGACCTGATGCAACTCACATGTCAAAGGATTCCTAAAATCCTGCAGTTTGGATGCTAAACTAACCCACAGATAAATTCTGGTAGGACAGCAAAATGACAATATCAGTGTACATTATCACAGTGGAGCCCAAAGGAACACTCCTGATTCTCCTGGCTCCACATTCAGCAAGTGAAAAAACAAACATCTGTTGTTCAGTGACCTCCAATGACCCCTTTATGGAAATATTTTGCCCAGTTTTTGTCCAATTTGGCATTGAGGTCTTAAAACCCGTGTAATGCCCAATTAACTTACTTAAGGAGGACTGATGTGGGATGGCACCCTGGATACTTGGAAGTCACTGGTTGCCTATTTTGCACAAATCCTACCTCCAAAAATGATTCCCCAAATCATGAAAGTTGCACTAAAAAGCAGACACGTTGGGGGCAATGATCAGCAAATCAAGTAGAAATCAAATGGGAAATCAAATTAATTAACATAACACCATATCAAGCAGTGCCATGCAGACAATTGATTCTCTGGGAGAAAGCAATGATGCAGGCCCCTTCTTGCTTGACTTGTGTACATTTCTTCAATGATAGCAATGGTTGAAGTGGCACTACATGAACAAATTTCTCCCCAAAATGTATTTAACTGGGTAGAGGAGTAACATGGTTATATATAGAAGAAGGGATAGATGTCGTATCAGAAGGCAAAGATTCTCTATTTCAGTTTTATTCTACATTAAAGGAACAGAGAACTAAATTGTAGGTCTGTTCATCTGAATTGTAGTGCAACTGTGACAAATGGATGTCAACATAGGCAAATGTAAGGTCATGGAGGTCATCTACTTCGGAACTAAAGAAGATGGAACGGAATACTTTCTAAACAGTCAGCAGCTAGCAACTGTGGTGGACCAAATGGTGGTCCAAGTAAGCAAATCACTAAAGTGTCATGAAAAGCACAGAAAATAAACCAAAAGGCTAATGGAGTGCTGGCCTTTGTGTCTAGAAGAATAGAATGCAATGTGTGGTATATTGCAAGATCTGAGCCTTTTGTTATAATGTCCTCTCTGCTACCTTCTCTGTTGGGAGGTGTAAATTAAGTTTGTTCAATATGACTGCCTGCAGTTGAGCATGTGTTAGTCTTACTCAGTGCAATACGCATCACAAAGGGATAGAAGTGGAGGTCACACTTCAGCCATACAGAGGCCTGGTCAGAACACAGCTGTGAGAAGTTCCAGATACCTGATGTCTCAACTCTAAGGAGGGATAACACAGACTCAAGTTGTACTCCCTGAAATTTAGAAAGTTAAGGGGTGATTTAATTAAAGTTTTTAAGATATTGAGAAACTATTTCTATTGTTTGTGGAGGCTAGGACGAGAAGACATGGTCAAAAAAATTAAAACTAGATCCTTCAGGATTGGAATTAGGAACTTCACACGACAAGTGCTGGAAGTTTGGAACTTTTCCACAAATGGCAATTGATGCCTGATCAACTCTTAATTTTGATATTGAGGTTAATATATTTTTATTAGCTAAAGATTTCAAAGGATATAGGGCAAAGACAGATAGATAGTTTTAGATCACAGTTCATTTGCCCACTCTGCCTGTTTATAATGTTGATTGAATTTTACAGTAGCATTGGCTTCAAAAGATAAAATAGAACAAAACTAATTAAATTACTTTTTTGTCACAAATGTGAGACTAGATGTTACACTAGTAGGGTGGCGCAGTACCACAGCGTTTAGCACTGCTGCTTCACAGCACATAAGAACATAAGAAATAGGAGCAGGAGTAGGCCATCTAGCCCTTCGAGCCTGCCCCGCCATTCAATAAGATCATGGCTGATCTGTCATGGCTCAGTTCCACATTCCCGCCCTCTCCCCATAACCCTTAATCCCCTCTCCTATCAAAAACCCATCAACCCGCGTCTTAAAGATATTTAGCGAGGTAGCCTCCACCACTTCAACGGGCAGAGAATTCCAGAGATTCACCACCCTTTGAGTGAAGAAGTTCCTCCTCAACTCCGTTCTAAACCGCCCCCCCTTTATCTTGAGGCTGTGCCCCCTAGTCCTACTATCCTTTCTGAGCGGGAAGAGTCTCTCCACCTCTATCCTATCCATCCCATTCATCATCTTATATGTCTCAATGAGATCTCCCCTCATTCTTCTAAACTCTAACGAGTACAAGCCTAATTTATTCAGCCTCTCCTCATAGCTCAACCCCCTCAACTCCGGCATCAGCCTAGTAAACCTCCTCTGCACTCCCTCCAAGGCCAAAATATCCTTGCGTAAGTACGGCGCCCAAAACTGCACACAGTACTCCAGCTGCAGCCTCACCAATGCCCTATACAGCCACAGCAAGACCTCCCTACTTTTATATTCAATCCCCCTCGCTATGAAGGCCAGCATCCCATTCGCCTTCCTGACCACCTGCTGCACCTGCAAGTTGGGTTTTTGCGACTCATGCACAAGGACCCCGAGGTCCCTCTGCACCGTCGCCTGCTGCAGTTTTTCGCCACGTAAGTAATATTCCTTCCTACCATTATTCCTACCAAAGTGGACCACCTCACACTTGCCAACATTAAATTCCATTTGCCATTTCCTGGCCCATTCGCCCAGCCTATCTAGATCCTTCTGTAGACTCTCCACACCCTCTGCACAATTTGCCGTTCCACCAATCTTGGTGTCATCAGCAAATTTCGACACCCTACACTCGGTTCCCTCCTCCAGATCATCTATATAAATGGTAAATAGCTGAGGCCCCAGCACCGACCCCTGGGGCACTCCACTAGTCACCATCCGCCAATCCGAATAGCACCCATTGACCCCCACTCTCTGTCTCCTATTTGACAACCAATCCTCTATCCACGCTAACACCCTACCCCCAACTCCATGCCCCCTGACCTTCTGCAATAACCTCTTGTGAGGTACCTTGTCAAACGCCTTCTGAAAATCAAGAAAGACCACATCCACCGGCTCTCCTCTATCCACTGCCCTAGACACATCCTCATAGAACTCCAGTAAATTTGTCAGACATGACTTCCCTTTAACGAAACCGTGCTGCGTCTGCTCTATCAAGCAATTCCCCTCAAGATGCCTCGCTATTTCCTCCTTGATGACGGATTCTAACATTTTACCTACAACAGACGTTAAACTAACCGGCCTATAATTCCTCGCCTTTTGCCTGGCACCCTTCTTAAACAACGGCGTAACATTAGCCGTTTTCCAATCTTCCGGCACTTCCCCGGAATCCAGCGACGTCTGGAAAATAACCACCAAGGCATCCACTATCACCTCCGCCATTTCTTTCAGAACCCTCGGATGCATTCCATCCGGTCCTGGGGACTTGTCCACAATCAGCCCCTCCAGTCTGTCAAGCACCGCCTCTCTAGTAACAGTAATGTCATTAAGACCCTCCAGCCCTACCACCTTTCCATCTCTAACACCCGGCAAATTATTCACGTCCTCCTCCGTGAAGACAGAAACAAAAAAGTTATTCAAGACCTTAGCCATATCCCCATCCCCTACCACAAAGTCCCTCTTCTCATCCTCTAAGGGACCAACGTTCACCCTAGCCAGCCTCTTCCTTTTTATATATTTATAAAAATTCTTGCTATCCTTTTTTATATTAAGCGCTAGCCCAGCTTCATAGTTTCTCCTACCCTTCTTTATCAACTTCTTTGTCAATCTTTGTTGACATTTAAACCTCTCCCAATCCTCTTCTCGCCCACTACTCTTAGCTACTCTAAACGCCTCCGCTTTTAATTTAACACTTTCCTTCACCTCCTTCGTTATCCACGGCTTATTACCTCTCCTCCTACGGTCCTTTTTGACCATCGGAATAAATTTCCGCTGAGCACCAAGAAAGATCTCCTTAAAGATCCTCCACTGCTCCTCAGCAGACCTACCTTCCAACGCGTTCCCCCAGTCCACATTCGCCAATTCTTCTCTCATCCTACCGTACTCCCCTCTGTTCAAACAAAGGACGCGCGTCCGGGAACCCACTTTCTCCTCCTCCATCTGCACCAGAAACTCCACCATACCAGGGACCTGGGTTCAATTCTCAGCTTGGGTCATTGTCTGTGTGGAGTTCGTACATTCTCCCTGTGTCTGCATGGATTTCCTCCGGGTGTTCTGCGGTTTCCTCCCACATTCTGAAAGACGTGCTCATTAGGGGCATTGACCCGAACAGGCGCCAGACTGTGGCGACGAGGGGAACGTCACAATAACTTAATTGCAGTATTAATGTAAGCCTTACTTGTGACTAGTATATAAACTTCAACTTTATACTGTTAAGAAACGAGGCTTGAATTATTTGTATTGTATTTGCCTTAGAATATACATTCAGTGAATGTTACAAATGGCTGAAATAGTGAATACAAATATTTAGAAGAGATGGGATATAGGCCTTTTTTCCAGGGTGTTTTTATCTGAGTGCTTATTGTTATTTCTCATGATGTAACAAAATGCTTGCTACTGATAGTGTGCTGACCAAAAAAAAGCCTTTTATACTTCGAACTTTAATAGCCATTTGGAAGAAATACTTGTTCTTTTAGAATGATAACAGTTTTAAATCAGGTTTTATTGTTCTCAGAGGGGAACATTCTCACATTGGAATAAAGTTCCACTATTGCTGATACCTCTTTTGACCCTTGCCCAAGTGGTCATTCGTTAAATTAGTCTGAAAAGTATGAGCAGCCATTGTGACCAGAAAAGCATCAAAACGGAGGCTGGTTCTTACCCATTCCAACAGCTGATAGTGATCAGGCGCAGGAACCTTGGACGATTCCTCCCCCTCTCTGATTCAGGATTGCTAAAGCCAATTGTCAGACTCCTCAACCCCAGACGACATCAGCTAAAATAAACCGATTTAGCATCGACCAAGGATTAATCTGGGATTTTGTTGGTTTATACACATCCTGTACTTCATTTATCCATTGAACTATGAAGGAAACACCTAGACCCTGAATTGAAGTTAAAAATTCTATTTTATCTGGTTCAGAAAAATCAATACCTATGTGGAGTGAAAGAAGTTCAAGGATCACAGTACTATTGCCTCAAATCAAAAAGGATAATGAGATTTTTTTTATTGGGAATAACCATTAAGAAGGTTCCATTTATTTCTGTAATTCTGCCTTAAATAATTCACATCAGGCTGAGTACTGTTTCTACAAATACAAGTATGCATAAGATATTTTTACTGATGTTTTAAATGAACTGACACCCTGATGCAGCGATATTTCAAGCAGAGTTGACATGAGAAATCTTGGGATGAAATTGTCCATGGTAGCAGTGCAAACCAGTCTCCCATCCATTGACTCTGTCTGCACTGACTGCTGCCTCAGAAAAGCAGCAGCATAATTAAAGACCCTGGACATTCTCTCTTCCACCTTCTTCTATCAGGAAAAAGATACAAAAGTCTGAGGTCACGTACCAAGCGACTCAAGAACAGCTTCTTCCCTGCTGCCGTTAGACTTTTGAATGGACGTACCTCGTATTAAGTTGATCTTTCTTCATACTCTAGTTATAACTGTAACAATACATCCTGCATCCTCTCCTTTCCTTCTCTATCTACAGTATGCATGCAAGAAACAAGACTTTTCACTGTATACATTTGACAACAATAAATCAAATCATATCAAAGCAGGCTCAAAAAGAATTGGAGCATGAACATTTTCAATTGATATTCACGTAATGAAGTTCAAATTCTTTTGGGATGTTCACTTTCTATTCTCACTATCACTTTTGTTTGAAATTGAAACTCCTGACAAGGCTTTCCAAATCAATGGCAAATAAAAACTGCTGCAGTGAAAAATCAGGTGCTGCTTTGTTACAAGTCTGTTTTGTGCTGCTATTGTAGACCAATTTCAGCACACAATGTCTGACACGCTAGGGCGCGATTTTCCCAGCCTGCTGCGCTGCTCGAGTAGTGCAACGGGGTAGGAAATGTCAGTGGGGGGGCTATCACAGAATTTGCTTCGTGACGGGCGCCAGCCGGTCATGACTTTCTCAAGCCATTTTTTATGACTTAATCAGCTTCACGTCAGAAATCAGTGCAAGGCTAATTAGAATATTTAAATCTCAATTTCAACATTATTAGCAAGCCCAGGACGGTATTGATCAGGCTCGCTCAGGATTTCCCCCTCCCACCAGGCTGGGAGAGGTTCTCAGAAGGGATTAAGGCTGATCTCCATCAATAGGAACCAGGCGCGATGATCTCATTGGTGGGGGCAGAGGTCATAGGAGGTTGGGGTCAGGGCATGCCCAAGGGAAAGGGGCCTGAGGGGTCGGGCCAATCGGTGGTAGTGGGAGGGACTGCTGCGCACGCTACATTAAGGATCGTGGGAGAGGTGGGGAGGGGGACAATCAGGGCTGGCCATGAGAGGGGGCTGGGGCTGGCCATGGTGAGTAGGGGTCGGGCTGGCCATGGGATGGGTGTAGTAGGCGATTGGAACTTGCCTGGGAAGCTGGGGTGTGGCAAAGGCCGGTGATCAGTGGGGGACCGTCGGGGAAGACATTGGGAAGCCAGCGATAGGAAGGCTGACAATGAGGGGCTAGTACATATGCGCTGATCTCTCTACTGACAGATTGGCACATGCGCAGTGGCCTGCTCAGCACTATGCTGTTGGCCTCTTGGGCAGGATTAGGCCCCACCCGCCCCCCACCTTGCTAACATGAATCCCCTGGCAGACTCTGTGAAGGATAGGGTGCCAGAAAAGCAACAGACTAAGTACGCCCCCAAAAAAGGTGAGAAAATCTCCTGTTTTCCCACCTGTTGGGCACTTAGTTTCTTTTGTGGGAAAATCACCGCCATACCAATAGATAGTAAGCATCATAAATGATTAATTTGATATGCTCATTTCCTTCAATCATTATTCAGAACTCAGCTTAATATTTTGGTAGATTGGCAGTCAATCAAGGAAGCTTTTGGCAGCTTAATGTGTAACAAATTATAAATATAGCATATATGAATTGATCTTCTACATTCTGCAGCTTGTTTTCTTCAAACTAATACTTAATTGTAATCCAATTATTGTTTGTATTTTTTGGAATGGGAACATTTGCAAGAACATGCTGATTGTACACATGTGTATGTTGTAGAAAAGAAATTCATTATCTATTGTAAGATGATTCTTAGTTGATTTTGTAGCCCAGACTTTCTTTAGCAGAGGTAAGCCAGATCAGAAGTTGGATGGTGTGACAACAGCACCCATTCAATCCATAGTGTGCTACATCAATGTATATTTTTAGAATCAGTGTCATTTGAATAATGAGCTCCAGTAAATTGGGAATTTGCCCATGGCAGTCAGACATTTTATATGACTACAGAATTTAAAGTTATTTGCAGTTTATAAGGACAAGCATCATGATTTGGAATACTGTAAACTAACCCAGAAAAGTCAATGATCCAGATTTTTCCAGTCAGTGGTGTTTGCCATTCAGTTCAAGAAAAGCCATCACTAAAGATTTATTGAGTTCTACAGCGCAGACTTCCTCTTTTCAGTGTAATTTTGAATCTACACATTCATCAGCATATTATCTATCTGGTTAAGCACATTTCTTTTGCTTCATTTAATCTTTATCTCTATCATCCAAGTTTGGATTTGTTTGTCCTATTATTCCCTTTGTGGGAACATACTATGACTATACTTCCAACATCTCTTTTTTAAATGCAGCTCATTTTTGCCTGCTAACCCTTGTTTCTAATTTATCTGGACCAGAACCATTCTTACTCCATTGTAGTTGGCATCCCCCCAATTAAGTATTTTTACTCTGGATTGCTCCTTGTTCTTTCCCATAACCATCTAAACTTTATGATACATTGATCACTGTCCCCTGAATGTCCCTCTACTGACTCCTGATCTATTTAGCCCACTTCATTCCCAAGAACCAGCATCTGCTCTGTGCCAGAAATTGGAGGGGAGGCGCAAAGACCATTTACATGGTCATTTTAATATGTTTAAATATAATTATTGAATAATTATATTTAATATTTAATAATGGGCCTGCGACTGAAGTCTCTGGGTCCACTTGCATCACCCCCCACAACCCACCAGAGTATTTCATTCCAGCGGGAATTACACTAGCTTCCCACTTTCAGGGAGCTAGCAGCCTGATCCCACTGGAATGAAGGAGGGGCAACTGGGGTCCCCCAGAGGGTCGGGTGGCAGGGGTGATTGCTCCCTGGGCATTGGCACCCTGGCAGTGCCAGCCTGTGCCTGCCTGTGCCCCTGGCACTGCCCAAGGGGGAAAGGGCCAATGCCAGGGGGCACCTTGGCACTGCCATTCGGGCCTAGGGCAGTGCTGAGGGACAGGGTGGGTGGGACCAGATGGTGCAGGGCCTTGGGATTATCATGGGGATGTGAGGTCCTGCTGCCACTCTGCACAGGAATTGGTGGCGGAAGTAGTGAGGCTAGCGACTGAGGTGGCCTGAGGGGGTGCCATTTAGCCAGGAAGGTGGTCGGCCTGCTTGTGGGGAGGTGTGCGGTCGGCACAGTGGGGAGGGGTGGTGTTGGTCGGGACTGCAAAGGGGATATTATTGTCAGGGGTGAAAATTGGGGGATGGGGAAGCTGGAAATCGTGGCGGGCCAAGAGGGGGTGATCGGGGATGGGCCTGGGAACGACTGGGGGAGCCAGCGATTAGACTGTGGAGGACAGAGAGCCAGCATTGCGGGGTTTGTCTAGGGCGGTGGATAGAGGAGAGCCGGTGGATGTGGTCTTTCTAGATTTTCAGAAGGCATTTGACAAAGTGCCTCACAAGAGGTTATTGCAGAAGGTCGAGGGACATGGAGTTGGGGGTAGGGTGTTAGCATGGATAGAGGATTGGTTGTCAAATAGGAGGCAGAGAGTGGGGGTCAACGGGTGCTATTCGGATTGGCGGATGGTGACTAGTGGAGTGCCCCAGGGGTCGGTGCTGGGGCCTCAGCTTTTTACCATTTATATAGATGATCTGGAGGAGGGAACCGAGTGTAGAGTGTCGAAATTTGCTGATGACACCAAGATTGGGGAAACGGCAAATGGTGTGGAGAGTCTGCAGAAGGATCTAGATAGGCTGGGCGAATGGGCCAGGAAATGGCAAATGGAATTTAATGTTGGCAAGTGTGAGGTGGTCCACTTTGGTAGGAAGAATGGTAGGAAGGACTATTACTTACGGGGCGAAAAACTGCAGCAGGCGACGGTGCAGAGGGACCTTGGGGTCCTTGTGCATGAGTCGCAAAAACCCAGCTTGCAGGTGCAGCAGGTGGTCAGGAAGGCGAATGGGATGCTGGCCTTCATAGCGAAGGGGATTGAATATAAAAGTAGGGAGGTCTTGCTGCAGCTGTATAGGGCATTGGTGAGGCTGCAACTGGAGTACTGTGTGCATTTTTGGGCGCCGCACCTGCGCAAAGATATTTTGGCCTTGGAGGGAGTGCAGAGGAGGTTTACTAGGCTGATACCGGAGTTGAGGGGGTTGAGCTATGAGGAGAGGCTGAATAAACTGGGCTTGTACTCGTTAGAGTTTAGAAGAATGAGAGGAGATCTCATTGAGACGTATAAGATGATGAATGGGATGGATAGGATAGAGGTGGAAAGACTCTTCCCACTCAAAAAAGACAATAGGACTAGGGGGCACAGCCTCAAGATAAAGGGGGGGCGGTTTAGAACGGAGTTGAGGAGGAACTTCTTCACTCAAAGGGTGGTGAATCTCTGGAATTCTCTGCCCGTTGAAGTGGTGGAGGCTGCCTCGCTAAATATTTTTAAGACGCGGGTTGATGGGTTTTTGATAGGAGAGGGGATTAAGGGTTATGGGGAGAGGGCGGGAAAGTGGAACTGAGCAGCGACAGATCAGCCATGATCTTATTGAATGGAGGGGCAGGCTCGAAGGGCTGGATGGCCTACTCCTGCTCCTATTTCTTATGTTTTTATGTTCTTATGTTCTTATGTTTGTGGGGCTGACCAACAATTGGAAGGCCGACAATGTGGGGCCACTGTATATGCACCGATCTCGACACTGACAGATCAATGCCTGCACAGTGATCTGCTCAGTGCGCTGATTTCAGCCTTATCAGTGGGAAATAGGTCCTGCTCCTGAAATTTAATGATATTCACGCTGGTGGTCTCTGCAGTGCACAGTGTGTGGCAGATTCTTCTCTGAACTCCTGCTGAAAAAAATAGTGTGAATTACTCCAGTTTTCACGCACATTCAACACTTAGAATGTTTTTGGGAGAATTCCGACCACTGATGCAGAAAATTCTCCTGAACATACTCCAGGAACTCTGCTCCTCTCTGCCCTTCGCATTACAACTATCACAGACTATATTCAGATAATTAAAGTCTTGCTTTATAACTACTCAATAATTGTTACACTTCTCCAATTTCCTTGCAAATTTGTTCCAATACATCTTTCCTACTAGTTGGTGGCTGATAGATTACACTGAGCAACGTAATTGCAACCTTTTTGTCCTCTAGTATTAGCCAGAATAGATTCAGTCCTTGATACCTCTGGGACATCACCTCTCTCTCCAGCACTGTTTTCCTTAATCAATATTGAAACATCTTCTCATTCCTTTCCTTCCAATTCTATCTTTCCTGAAAACTTTCCATCCAGGAATATTTAATATCAAGTCTTGTCCTTTACTGAGCCAGGTCTCTGCTATAGCCACAACATCATTTTTCTCCATGGTTATTTGCTTCTTCAGGGGTATTATCGTAGACTATTATTCCAGAAACTCAGTTAATGTTCTGGGGACCTAGGTTTGAATCCCACCACAGTAGATGGTAGAATTTAAATTCAATAAAAAAATCTGGAATTAAGAATCTACTAATGACAATGAAACCATTGTCAATTGAAAATCCCATCTGGTTTGCTAGTGTCCTTTAGGGGAGAAAATCTGCCTTCCTTACCTGATCTGGCCTACATGTGACTCCAGAGCCACAGCAATGTGGTTGATTCTAAACTGCCCTCAGGCAACTAGGAATGGACAATAAGTGATGTCCATATCTCATGAATAGATAAAAAAAACTCAGCAATCTTATTTACACAGTCTGCTGATTTAGATATATGCTCTCCAATGTAGACTTAGGGCCCGATTTTACCATCATTTCGGTCCATTTTCGGACATGAAAACTTGGTAAAATCGGGTGTGAGGTGAGTAGCACAATCTGCGCCTACCTCCGCGCCAGTTCGCCCTTTCCCAAGGCTGTAAATGGCTGTGATCGGGACCATGCCCGAAACAGGCGCGATGGCCATTTAAATCTATTTGCATGCATTTAAATTGACTTAATGGGCTGCACGACCAACTTTACCAGCACCTCCCCCTTTACTATCGTGTGTGCCCATCCAGATTCAGCGCAAAATAGACATGCTGTACCAAAGTCCGATTCGGGTACTCCAGTTAATCAGGAGATAAGTGCTGAGCGTCCAACGGCTCTCTGGTTGAGATCGGTTGGGGGGGGGCGTGGGTTCTGCTGCCACTCTGCCTAAGATCAGTAAGGGGGAAACGGGGGTCCGCTGCCTCTTTGCCTGTGATCAGTGATGGGAAGGGGGATTCGCTAACACTCTGCCTGAGGTCGGTGGGGAGGGGCCCACGCTCAGTCTTGGTGGCTGAGGAGGTGGGGGGATAACAGGGTCAGTAATGTCATGGGAGTGGGGCAATGTCTGTAGGGGCTAGGGAGGAGACATTATTCGGCTTGGGAGCGATGTGGCAGGAGAGCCACATTCTATCATTTTTTTCTCTGCACATGCGCAGTTGGAGGCACCGATCAGAGCTGCAAGATTTTGGGCATGTTAAGCCCCACCCACAGGCTTCTGGAGTGCAATTCAGATATTTTGTATGGGGATGCCTGAGAACGGGTCTGAAAGTCAGATCTGAAACACTCCCAGTTTCAAGTCCGCCCAGCACTTAGAATCAAAATGGTAAAATAGGGCCCTTTATTACTTAAGTTGAACCCATGTAATAGCATTAATTCTTGCCATGGTGCAATCTAGCCTTCGCAATATTCTATGCATCTTGACATTCTTCCATAACATTATCTCCTGGTTCCCATACTTTAAACAAGTTAATTAAAACCCTCACCAATGGCACGCGCAAATTGGCCCACTGGGAAATCGGTCCCAGTTTTGTTTAGCTGCAACCTGTCCAGTATGTATCGGTTCTATCTCTCCCAGAACTTATCCCAAAGTCCCAAGAATCTAAAGCCCTTCCTCCGGCACCATCTTTCCAGCCACACATTTATCTGCTCCGGCTTCTTACTTTCTCTACTTATTTGTCGTCTGGAGAATAATCTGGAAGTTCCTACTTTTAGGTCCTGCTTATTAATTTCCTACCCTAGCTCCCTAAACTCTGATTGCAGAGCCACATTCCTTGTTCTAATTAAGCTGTTGACTCTGATGTGGACCACAACTGTTGGCAGTTTACCCTTCCCATTGTGCTCTGCAGCTGTTCAGTGACATCTTTGACCCTGGCATCAGGGAGGCAACATAAAATTCTTGGACCCACATCTGCAGCTGCACCCTGTAGCCATGGACTCTCCTATCACCATTGATCTTCCAGTTTTCTTTGTGCCGCATGTACAGCTGAACTAGCCATGGATCTGAACCTCACAGGATTTGTTCTTAAAAGAATGTTGAACATTAAGCATCGGTGCAGTTATTGGGTTTCACACCAGTCCCCAAGTTGTTGATGGAAGCATGGATAAAGGAATTAGGTATATGACTTTATGTGTCAGTTTTATAACTGCAATCCACCATGGGAACTGCTCGCATGAAATGCAGACAGTTATCCTGCCTCACTAACACCTTCAGTTAAATAGTGCCTCACACACCTCAGGAAAGCCCTACAGATTTTTGAAATATAGTCACTGTTGTAATGTAGGAATTGCTGTAGTCAATTTGCATGCAGCAAGTTCCAACAAACAGCAATGTAATAGTGGTCAGATCAATTGTTTCTTTTGAGGGATAAATATTGACCAGGACACCAGGGTTGGCTCCCTGCTTTTCCTCAAATTAGTGTATTCTAGGATCTTTTGTATCCACCTGACAGAACAGATGGAACAACTGATTGCACAGCCATACTCCACTCAAGTGTCAGCATAGATTTTTATGCTCAAGTCTCCTGGAGTGGGATTACTACTCTCAACCAACATCCATGTGACAAGACTTCTGATATTTAAAATTCACCAGACAACTCTGGAGTGCATGTTTTTAAGAAGCAGTTGGACTGACCATCTAAAAAAATTGAATACTAAGAATGTTGCTGGTCAGAAGTCAAGAATGTACCAGATGGTAAGTTTGCAAAGACAGTTTTAACTGTGTAGTCTCCTAAAATTCAACTCGATAATGTTTCTTTATTTCAGGGACCAGTTCAGCTCACCTGTCATTCCTGACTTTCTACTCTTGCTGATCTCTTAAGCTGGACCAACACCAACGTTTTCAAACAGCAGTTGACTTTAAGAGCTTCCTCTCTTTTGACTTTCCGTGCCTCTAGTTAATTAAATTCCAGCGTTCATGCGGGGGGTGGGGGGGGGTGCGGGGAAGGGGGGAAGCAACATGCTATACATACAGATGCTGAAATTCTAAATTAAAAGTAGATAATGCTGGGAATACTCAACTTGTCTGGCAGCATCTGTGGAGAGAGAAACAGTTAACATTTCAAGTTCGTAACCTTTCAATTATGCAGGGAATCAAAATCAATTATTATTATGATCTTCCCTTGCTGAATGCACTGGAATCACTCCCTTACTCCCTTGCACATGACATCCTAACACCCTTTTGTTACCAGCCCTGTAGTTTCTTCAGAACACCAAGTATAGTTCTTGAAAACCACAGCACATTTGTACAATTGTTTCAGCAGAGATTTGTTTTTGCAGCTCATGTTATTTAGATTTAAAAGTGACCAACTATTCTAAGAAATGTGGTCTAACTAAATGCAGGGAGCATTCCTAGGACAGAATAATTTTACTCAATACTAATTCAGTAACGAAAATTCATGCGGTTTAAACTTTTGAAGATAGTTCAGAATTCAAACAGTAATCTACATCTCTACTGTACTTACATTTTTATTACATATTCTATGCCATCACCTTAAGTCATGCAAATGTATTGAATCAATAATTTCAATTTTTTTTCTGGATGTTATCTCTTGTGTAGTCTTAGATGACCAGGACAAATATGATAGATTTTAGAGAACTTGTGTTTTTCAATCACAAAATGCATTTTATATCGTTTGAATTTTTAAATCACATCCCACGGCCAGGAAGAAAAAAAATCCTGTAAAAGTTTGATGGACATTTATCAGTTGGTGTTCTGTAATCTGCTTGGAAACTTGATGACAAGGTTCTTAATTTTATTTCAATATAATTTTTTTTTACTTGCAAATGCCTACAAATGTTAATGTATGTATATTTTCTAGAGCTCGTGTGAGATAAAATTACTATTAACCCGTAGAGATTTCCAACCAAACGCACTGCTCAATTTCAGATTGTCTGCATATTTGGCCTGCAGTCAGCTTGAAATTTTCCAATGCACATTGGGACAGGAAGACTCAACTGGAAGGACGCAAAAATGCTGGGGTGCGGTGATCTTTGCAGTCAGCAGCGATCATTCTAACGTTACAGCTGACAAAAGACTCAGTAAGATTTGTGAAGTTGAAAAAGGCCATATACAGTCGCAGATGCTGTCCCTTGAAGTCCAGTGAAGATCGTGCCTGCAATTCTCCCAAATTGGGTCTGCAAAGGTAAGACTTCACAGCCTCGCTCATTCGGAAACTGTAAAATCCCACCAGATGTCAACGGACCTTTCCATAGGATTAAGGAGAATCCTAAGGCGTTCTATAGGTATGTCAAGAACAGAAGGTTGGTTAGGGCAAGGTTAGGGCCAGTTACAGACAGTAGAGGGAAATTGTGTGTGGAACCGGAAGAGATTGGTGAGGCATTGAACCAATATTTCTCTTCGGTGTTCACGCAGGGGAACATGAATATAGCTGAGGAGGACACTGGGTTGCAGGGGTGTAAAATAGGCAGTATTGCAGTTGATAAGGGGGATGTGCTGGATATTCTAGAGGGTTTAAAAATAGATAAGTCCCCTGGTCCGGATGGGATTTACCCTAGGATTCTCTGGGAGGCAAGAGAGGTGATTGCAGAGCCTCTGGCTCTGATCTTCAGGTCGTCGTTGGTCTCTGGTATAGTACCGGAAGATTGGAGGATAGCGAATGTTGTCCCATTGTTTAAGAAGGGGAACAGAGACTTCCCCGGGAATTATGGACTGATGAGTCTTACTTCTGTTATGGGCAAGGTTTTAGAAAAAAATATTAGGGATAGGATTTATAGTTATTTGGAGAGTAATGAATTGATTGGAGATAGTCAGCATGGTTTTGTAGCGGGTAGGTCGTGCCTTACTAACCTTATTGAGTTTTTTGAGAAAGTGACCAAAGAGGTGGATGGGGGTAAGGCAGTTGACGTGGTATATATGGATTTTAGTAAGGCGTTTGATAAGGTTCACCATGGAAGGCTTCTGTAGAAAATGCAGATGTATGGGATTGAGGGTAGTCTAGGAAATTGGATCAGGAATTGGCTAGCAGATAGGAGACAGAGGGTGGTGGTTGATGGTAAATATTCGTCATGGAGTTCGGTTATGAGTGGTGTGCCTCAGGGATCTGTTTTGGGGCCACTGCTGTTTGTAATTTTTATTAATGATCTGGATGAGGGTATAGCTGGGTGGATTAGTAAATTTGCTGATGACACCAAAGTCGGAGGTGTGGTAGATTGTGAGGAAGGGTGTCATAGTTCGCAGGGAGACTTAGGTTGCAGAGCTGGGCCGAGAGGTGGCGGATGGAGTTTAATGCAGAGAAGTGTGAGGTGATTCACTTTGGTAGGAATAACAGATGTGTTGAGTATAGGGCTAACGGGAGGACTTTGAATAGTGTGGATGAACAGAGGGATCTAGGTGTATGTGTACATAGTTCCCTGAAAGTTGGGAATCAAGTAGATAAGGTTGTTAAGAAGGCATACGGTGTCTTGGCGTTTATTGGTAGGGGGATTGAATTTAGGAGTCGCAGCGTCATGTTGCAACTGTACACAACTCTGGTGCGGCCGCACTTGGAGTACTGTGTGCAGTTCTGGTCCCCACATTACAGGAAGGATGTGGAGGCTTTGGAGAGGGTGCAGAGGAGGTTTACCAGGATGTTGCCTGGTATGGAGGGGAGGTCCTATGAGGAGAGACTGAGGGATTTGGGGTTGTTTTCACTAGAAAGAAGGAGGCTAAGAGGGGATCTTATTGAAACATATAAGATGATTAGAGGTTTAGATAGGGTGGACAGTGATAGCCTTTTTCCTCGAATGGAGAAAGCTAGCACGAGGGGGCATGGCTTTAAATTAAGGGGGGGGTAGTTATAGGACGGATGTCAGGGGTAGGTTCTTTACCCAGAGGGTGGTGAGGGATTGGAATGCCCTGCCTGCTGTGGTTGTAAATGCGTCTAGTTTGGGGGCATTTAAGAGATCCGTGGATAGGTTTATGGATGGAAAGGGATTGGTTTAGGTTAGAGGGTCTTTGTTTTTTAACTGGTTGGCGCAACATCGTGGGCCGAAGGGCCTGTTCTGCGCTGTAATGTTCTATGTTCTATGTTCTATGTTCTATTGTCTGCCCCCCTCCCCTGACAGGCAGGGCAGTAAAATTCCAGCCTAAATGTCCACACTGGTGGTAAAGCAGGCGTGTTTTCCGTGGCACCAGGCCATTCTTTTAAATGGCAGCCCCATTTCTGTGCTTGGAGACAGCTCCCTCTGCCCCCAAAAAATGAAATGATGGCCACCCCACTGAGCAGGGGAGAACCACAAATCCCTCATCAAACAGCAGGGCATCCTCCTCCCCTCCCAAAAATAAAGGGTCACCCTGCCCCCACATCATGCAGGCATGAGGGTGATCAGACCAGACTCCTCCCTCTCAGACCCACCCCCGCTTTCTTTCTTACCCAGAACTCCCCCCACACTCAGCCCTCCTTCCCTCCCAGACCCTGCACACAGCCCCCTTCCCTTCTCGACGTCCCACTCAGCCCCCTACCCCATTAGACCTCTCATACAGCCTCCCTTTGAAATGGTTTGTCAAAGAGGAAGTGAAACCACAGGCTGTCAGTCAGACTTAGACTCTGTCAACATTGCAGTCAGGATCCATGGGGTATTTGAGATGCATTCCACCATGAAGGGAAATACAAATAAATACAGGTGGCCTGAGAATGGTAGAAGTCCACTGGGCTGCCAGTTGAATCTTTTAGGAAGCACAGCAAGTTGAATTTGTTAAAGATCAAAGGCTTCATGTGCAACGGAGAGGGTTTCAATGATTGCTGCTTGCTGGGAAGCCTCAACAACTTCAGATCAAAACTGGGGCTGAGTGCACAGCTACGCAGAGTGGAACTGCCCTTTCCACCCCCTTTCCCCCAACCCAATCAGGTGAAATTGACATCTCTCTATCAGAGGACTTCAAAAGGGCCTGTTCACACGTGTAGCTTCTGACGGGGAGAAAGGAAAATCTCTGCTGCAAAATGGAATGCTGCAATAATTTAAAAGCCTGCCAGTTGACCAGGGAGCATGGAGATTAAAGTGACCTGGCAACTTCAGAATTTTCACAGCTGACAGACAGGAATGCAGAATTTGAGCGCAGGGCTGCCTGAATTCATCATACCACGAGTGATCTTCAGGGCTGCCAGAGTTAGCCTGGTAACTTCAACCACCACACCCCCATCCGGGCAGAGAGTGGTGAGGTCAGACCCTTGTGGGAACCTTCCTCTGCAGCCTGGCAGCAGTAGAGGGGCAAATGGACCTACCTGCTTGAGATCCCTTGAGGATCAAGGTGCCAGGCCAAGATGTGAGTGCCAGGGTGCTGGGGTGCACTGTTGGCACTACCAAGGCCTGAAGGGAGGCTAAGTGGGGCTCTGAGGGAAAAGGGGGGCTGAGTGGGCATTGAGTTGATAAACCTCATGCCTGCAAAGTGTGTCGGGGGAAGGATGCCTCTCATTTCTGAGGGCTTGCTGGTACTTTCTCGATGTTCAGTGTCCAATACACCAGTTCCCTGTTTGTGATGGCTCATGCAGATCCTGCTGGGATTGCAGTGAATAGTGAGAGGTATTTAAATTGGGCTTCAAGCCCGCTAATTATATGTTAACTGGCCAATTTGAATATTTATCAGGTTCCCGCCAATATGGGCAAGAACCAGATTGGGGCTAGTGGGGCAGCTGGGAGCACGGTGACAGCGCCAAACCTGTTTTTGCACTGACACTTCGTTCTCCAGGCCCTCACAATTTACAATAGGAGCTAGCAGGGCTGGAGAATCAATCCCCCCACATCTATGGTGGCTCGCAAAGCAGATGAAGACCACACTATAACTCTGAAAGAAGCTCTTCAGTCACTGGTAGGAAACAGTTAAGGAGGATCCTTACAATAATCTTTGCTGTAGCAGGAAGGAGAGAGACTCTTCTTTAGTTACTGCAATTGGACTTGTCTCCCTTCTTGAATGTAGGCTGAGATTTTCTGGCAGTGTCCACTACAGATGCAATGGGCCAGTGAAAGGTCCATTAACATACAGCGGGACCAGAAAATCTTGTTACAAGGCGGGGCTGGAATATTCCGGCCATAACCACGAGCACAAGGGATTCTAAGGGACTTGTTTTCAAAGGACATGTTAAGATGAAATGGAACAACTGAACTCAAACATCGTGCCTAGTATACTTTAAGAACATTTATGAAAGTCTTATGTTGAGTTACTGAATTGACACCTCCGATTCTGAGACTTAGCTTTTTTGAAAACTGTAAATGTTTTTTTGAACTGTCTCACCTTAAAATGCTCTATTTACTGTTCCTTTTGCACTTATAATCTATTCAGGCAACTAAAGTTGGCATTAATGTAACTAACGTTAAGAACAAAACCTAATCCTGAAAGTTGATGTTGTGATGGAAAACCTATCCCAAGCTCACACTTCCAATAGGATTGTTTCGACCATTTTATCACAGACAGCTTCTTAATCAGCTGCCTGTGAGCCTGCCATCTAATTACAAATATTGGACTGGCTCAATCAAAAGACTGGCTCTGAAGCTTGGGCAGCATCCCCAAGAGAGGCGGATGTTGCTGAGGCAGGTGGGAGGCTTTGGGGTGCCTCCAAGTAAGTATCTGAAAAATAAAAAATCAAGAGCCAAGGGTTAGCGAGTAAATACCTTCAGAGACCAAGGGGTTGTGTTTCTTGCCCGCACCTCTCTTTCTGCCGTGGAAGCTCTGGCCATGGAAGCCTAGGCTGTGATTGGGCACCGGGAATGCATCAGGAATGGAACTTTCATTTAGCTGGCAGCCTTCCCTCCATTGGAAAAATGCCCACAGCTCTGTAAAATAGTCCTTAAAAGGGCTTTTAAGTGTGCCTTTTCTGCTTTACTACAAATTTTGCCTATTTGCCTTATAGCTCGCCACTGGGAGACTTCCCTAATGGCTGGATTGCATCGAGATGCTGTTCAGACATGGCTCCCTACTATTCTACCAGTACCTCCACCTCAGAGCCCACCATCCAGTAAAGTCCTGCCCTAATTTTCATGGATAGAATAAGGGCTATCATAAAGTATTGTTCATTTTTAAAAAGGTGCTAGAGTAAACCAGGTTCTCGTTTATATATCAACAACTTGGAATTCAATTTATAATCAATCCTACCTTCACTATTTGTTGTATATTATAACTGGATGTTAACTTGTGGGGATTCTGCTGATTCAGATGGATTTCAAAAAGCACATAATATCAAGACAATTCTGATGGACTTCTAGCATGTTTAATGAACGCACTGTCCTTTCATGTGTGGGAGCAGTGTTTGAAACACAGGATAAAATTAAAGCTGGGATTAGGATTGGCACTAGCATTAATATCCTGGACAATCATAAGTAGAGCTGTAAACAGGGCTTTAAACTAACAGAGGGTGTAGAAGGGTTCTGCAGAAGGGAGATTTAGAAATCCAAAGAGATGTGTTGAGATATCAGAACAGTATAGTGATGTGGATGAAGACAAGCAGAGTGGGACAGGATGGACAGAGTTTAACAAAAGGTGTACATCAGCAAATAAGGTCATTGTAGTGAATATAAGTTTAAAAAAAAGAAATGAAATGTTCTTCATGCACAAACTATTTACAATAAGATAGATGAGCTAGTGACATAAATAGAAGTAAATCATTTTGATCTCATCACCATTACAGAGACATGGGACTGGATTTTACAGCTTCACTCATCCCGAAACCGTAAAATCCCACCCAAAGTCAACAGACCTTTCCATTATCCACTCCTCCCCACCTCTGATTCCGGTGATGGGCGGGGTGGTAAAATTCCAGCCATGGCCGGGTGTGGGGGGGGAGTTCTCTGCCTATTCTTCCTGGCAGATCCTGCTGGCAGTGTAACCCCTCCCACAGGTTTCGTAGTAGCATGGGATGACATAAATGAAAAATCCCATTGACAGTGGTGGGACCAGAGAATCCCGCCACCAGTGAACAGTGCCTCACCTCCCACCTCCCGAGAAACACGTGGCTGGAGACTAGAGAACTCCCCCTGTGGTCACAAGGTGACCAAGGTTGAAAATTATTCCAGGGTACACAATATTTTGGAAAGATGGACAGAATGGCAAAGGAAATGGATTAGCCCTGATAGTAAATGGTAACATAAGGACAGTAGTGAGAAAAGATCTGCCCTCTGAAGATCATGAAGTAGAATCAGAATGGGTGGAAATTAGAAATAGCTAGATTCAGAAAACAATGGTGGGAATTGTTTATAGGACCCCCTACCAGTAGTAATAACACTGAGCAGAGCAGTAAAGAAAAAAATTATAGGAGCTTGTAGCAAAGGAAATGTAATAGTTGTGGGGGAGTTTAATCTTCATTAGATTTGGACACTCAAATTAGCAAGAATGGTTTAGAAGATGATTTTGTGGAACATGTTTGTGACAGTTTCTCGGAGCAGTGCATAGTGGAACCAACTAGGGATAAAGCTGCCTTAGATCTAGTATTATGTAATGAAGTAGGGCTAATTAGTAATCTCATAGTAAAAGCTCCATAGGGAAATAGTGACCATAATACCATTCAATTCCATGTTAAGTTTGAAAGTAACATACGCCAATCTTCACAGTAGGAGACACACAGTGCTCACCAGAAATAGACAATGACTTAGGACCTAACAAGAGTGAGGACATTTGGGAAATTAATATCAGCAGAGACGAAGTATTGGAGAAACTTAAGTGATTAAAATCCAACAAATCCCCAGGACTTGATGGCACACTCGGGTTCTGAAAGAGATAACTGCAGTTATAGTGCATGTCCTATGATTTTCCAAAATGCCTTAGATTCAGGAATGTTGCCTCTCAATTGGAAATTGGCAAATGTTACACCACTTTTCAAGAAAGTAGGGAGAGGAAAAGAAATGAACCACAGACCAGTGAGCGGAACATCAGTGGTTGGGAAAATGCTGGAATCTATTATTAGGGAAGTATTAAAAATGCACTTAGAAAAACATGGGCCGGAATTCTCCAGCTGTTCATGCCAATGGGATGCTTTGGTTCCACTGCAGTGAATGGAGATTTGGCTGAGCACCAAATTCTCCCGCCTCACTTGCAGTGGTGGCAGAACGCGAATGGCTGAAGAATTACAGCTGTGGTTTGATTCACAAAGTGCTGCATAAAAGGTTAATAGGCAAAATAAGGGTTCATGGAGTTGGCAATAGTATATTAGTGTGGATGGAAGATTTCTAAATGAATAGAAAACAGAGAGTGGGCATATATTGAGCCTTTTCAAGTTGGTAGGCAGTGAATAGTCGAGTGCGGCAAGGATCAGTGCTGGGATCTGTTATTTTTTGATTTAATTTATTATTGTCACATGCATTTGTGTACAGTGAAAAGTATTATTTCTTGCGCACTATACAGACAAAACATACCGTTCGTAGAGAAGGAAAGGAGAGAGTGCAGAATGTAGTGTTACAATTATAGCTAGGGTGTAGAGAAAGATTGACTTATTGCAAGGTAGATCCATCCAAAAGCCTGATGGCAGCAAGGAAGAAGCTGTTCTTGAGTCGACTGGTACATGATCTCAGATTTTTGTGTCTTTTCCCAGTGGAAGAAGGTGGAAGAGAATATGTCCAGAGTGCAAGAGGTCCTTGACGAAACTGGCTGCTTTTCTGAGGCAGTGGGAAGTGTAGACAGAATCAATGGGCGGGAGCTGGTTTGAATGATGGACCGGGCTTCATTCACGACACTTTGTAGTTTCTTGCGGTCTTGGACAGAACAGGAGGCATACCAAGCAAAGATACGAGCAGAAAAAATGCTTTCTATTATATATCTGTAAAAGTTGGTGAGAGTTATTGTGGACATACCAAGTTTCCTTCACCTTCTGAGAAAGTAGAGGCATTGGTGGGCTTTTTTAACTATTGTGTCAGCATGGGGACACCAGGTCAGTTTGTTGGTGATCAGGACACCTAAAAACCTGAAGCTGTCGGCCATTTCTACTTCATCCCCATTGATGTAGACCGGGGCACGTTCACCTTTACACTTCCTGAAGTCGATGACTATCTCCTTTGTTTTGTTGACATTGAGGGAGAGATTATTGTCATTTCACCAATTCACCAGATTCTCTATCACTTTCCTGTATTTTGTCTCGTCATTGTTTGAGATTGACACACTATGATGGTGTCATCAGCAAACATGAAAATCGAGTTGGAGGGGAATTTGGCCACACAGTCATAGGCGTATAAAGAGTATAGCAGGGGGCTGAGGACTCAACCTTGTGGGCACCGGTGTTGAGGATGACCATGGAGGAGGTGTTGTTACCTATCTTTACTGATTGCGGTCTGTGGATTAGGAAGTTCAGGGCAGGGCAAGGAGCCAAGCCCCAGGCCGCGGAGTTTGGAGGTGAGTTATGTAGGAATAATGGTGTTGAATGCTGAGCTGCAGTTGATAATTGGGAGTATGAAATCGGTGTCTTTGGTATCTAGGTGTTCCAGGGTTGAGTGCAGGGCCAGGGAGATGGCATCTGCTGTGGACCTGCTGCAGCTCTAGGCAAACTGTAGTGGATGCAGGCAATCTGGAGGCTAGAATTGATTAGTGCAATGAGTACCCCTTCATGATGATAGGTGTCAGAGCCACCGGACGATAGTCGTTAAGGCACGCTGCTTGGTTTTTCTTTAGTACCAGGATGATGGTTGCCTTCTTGAAGCAGATAGGGACTTCAGATTGTTGTAAAGAGAGGTTGAAGATGTCTGCGAGTACCCCTGCCAACTGATCCGCGCAGGAACTGAGTGCCTGTGGGGTACCCCATCCAGGCCAGTCGCTTTCCATTGATTGACCTTCAAGAAGGCTGCTCTGACATCTGCAGTGGTGACCTTGGATACAGGTTCATCCAAGGCATCCTGGGTGGAGGGCATGGTCTCGCTGACTTCTTGCTCAAAATGGGCATGGAATGCATTGAGCTCATCAGGGAGGAGTGTGTGGTGCCAGCAATTTTACATGCCTTCATCTTGTAGCCTGTTACATCCTGCAGACCTTGCCCTAGTCAGCAGGGGTTGGTGAGGTTAGCCTGGGACTCTAGCTTGGTCCAGTATTGCCTTTTGGCATTTTTGATGGATTTCCTTAGATCATATCTGGCTTTCTTGTACAGGTCAGGGTCACTTGACTTTAACGCCTCAGACCTTGAACAAGTAGTGGATATCCCTGTTCATCTATGGTTTCTGGTTGGGAAACACATGGATTTGCCTCTTTGGAACACAGCCTTCACACTTACTAATGAAGTCAGTTATTTACAATCTATATCAATCTATATTCTTTGTTATTAAGAACACAGAAACTGCAAAGGGACATAGACAATTTAGGTGATATAACTTTGGACATAAGGATAAAAGAGCAGAATATTTTTAAATATTTTAAAAGGTGAGAAACTTATACATGCTGATGTTTAAAGAGACTTGAATGTGCTGAAACAGAAAGTTAACACGTTGGTGCAGCAAGCAACACAAATAACACGTGGCCTTTATAATAAGCAGCTTGAAGTACAAGAATAAATAAATCTTCCTACAGTTGTACGGGGTTTTGGTGACAATGCATCTGGAACACTGTGTGCAGTTTTGTTCTCGATGTTTATGAAAGGATGTACTTGCTTACTTGCTTTGGAGGCATTACAGTGGAAGATAACTAAATTGGTCCTTGGGATAAGTGAGGGGTGTCCTATGATGTGAGGCTGAATGAATTGGGCTATATTCTCTGGAGTTTAGAAGAATAAGAAATGATCTCATTGAAACCCTATTAAATTCTGAAGGGGCTTTATAGGCAGGCTGCTGAGAGATTGTCTCTATTGGTTGGGGAATGTAAAATATGTAGGCACAGTCTCAGGGGTCAATCATTTACGACTCAGATGAGGAAAGATTTCTTCACTCAAAGGATTGTGAATCGTTGGAATTCTTTACCCCAGCAGGTTGTGGATGCTCCATCGTTGAATGCATTTAAAGCTGAGATAGGCAGATTTTTGGTCTATCCAAGACGAAAGGATATGAGGAGCGGGCAAGAATATGGGCGGGATTCTCCCCAAAAAAAAACTGAGCCCAACGGGCCGGAAAATGGGAGTATTTCCTGCCCATTTTTTTGGGTTTACTCACCAGAACAAATCTCTGACACTCTGAGCAACGCACAGTGCCTCAGCATGATTCTCTCTGGTAAGTAGGAGGTGCCCGCAGCCTCCCCCCACACTCCAAGTGCAGAGTGGCAGCAGTCTCCACCCCCCCCCAAGCCGATCATCCCCCTTTTTGCACCCCCTCCACAAGGGGTACGCACCCCCCTTGCCTCCTATCACCTGGGAGGAGTGTCAGTGGTCCCCACCAGCAGGTTGAGGATATCTGTTTCCTGTTAGTGGGAGCAGTTGTAAACCCTGCTGAAGGAAACCACTCACGGCGTTGGGGGGAAAGATGCTACTGGACCCAAAAAATATTGTCCCGGGCCCACTAATCATATGAAAATGGAAATTTCCGTTTGATAACAGAGCTGATTGCACTTAAAAAAAGCACTTAGGAGACTCGCGACCAGCGTAATCCTGGTCGTGAACCTCGCTAAAGGCTCCCTGCTGGTGTCTCCCGGTCCACTCTTCTGCTCGAGCATTGCAGTGGGCTGGGAGAATCCCGGCCATTGAATTGAAAGGCAAGATCAGCTGTGCTTGTATTGAATGGCAGTGCTGGTTTGACGGGCCATAAGGTCCAGTCCTGCTTACATTTCTTATGTTCTTATGAAAATCTGTTGTCCTATGCAAGCTAATCTGGATTTTTTACCAAAGAAATTTGGGTAAGCTTTACTCAAGTTTCATTAACCCACATTGGAAAGTTGTTCTAATTGATACCAATTCAGTTATCAGAGAATCCACAAAGATTGATAGCTTGGGAAATGAAACATCATATTAAAACTGCCAGTGGTCTTTTGGGAATGGACTTAAGAAATTTTTTTTGGAACAGAGTATGGAGAGCTTTATTTTGCATCCAGTCTTTGCTCTATCTGATCAAATGTGCTTGATGCAGTTTGCCGAAGTGAGAAAGTGTTCAATTTTACAGTCCTCACGTTGAGAGCAGTACCTTCATAAACCTAAAATTTCACCCCAAAACAAGGAAAAAGATAAAAGGAGAAATTAGAAGACCATTTGTTTCAAACAGCCCACCTTATTGTTAAAATCAAAGATTGTAGATGTATCTCTCCTATCATGGCACAAAATCCCAATCTCTCACGTTTCTGCTAGATTGTGTAAAATTTTTAAAAAACCATATTTAGCACCTCGATTGATTTTTACCTATCAAATTTTGATTGTAGATGTGCAATTCTACAATGCATTTTGATTAAAATTGAGAATACTTAAATATATATGACAAAAATGCTGTAGATGTTAATTTAAGTCACCTTTAACTAATCTATAGATTATATGGAGGCAGAGTATGTCTTGGCAATCAATTTTTGCATCATTTTGCATTCAAGCACTGTAAAGGTCTAGCTAAATTGTAAAATTAATTAGCTATATAAATGCCTGAAATATGCTATTGTCATGGTACCTTTTGTAAAATTTGTTTTTTTTTATGAAATCACTTTACTTAATCATTTAAAATATTTCTGATCACTGAATTAATAGTTTTGCAGCCTGTTTTTAGATATTCATTGACATAGGTGATTGCCTCTTAATTACTACACTGCCCTTACTCCATTCATTCTTATTAATTCATGTTTTTCTGGCACAGTCCCAAAAGGCAGCCTTTCCCTATATCTTCTAATTACTTCTGTAATTGAATTTGCCCACTTTTTCCAACCTATTTTTTAAAGTGACTGTGTTTGTTCATGGGTTTATTGTCTCTCTTTGTGTCTGCTCAGTTCAGACAGAGCATACATTGATTCCTTTCTCATTTCTCATTAATTTTTCAGGGTCTTGCAGTGCGTCTTTCTCACCCTGTCAAATTGAATGCTTGAGAAAAATAAGGGCCTGCTTATTAAAGGTTAGGCAAAACAGACTGAAGTTAATTAATTCATTAGTAACTCTAAGCCAATTACTGTAGCCTTCTCTTATTTTTACACTTGTTAACGAGCCAGAGATGGGAAGAGCTAATTAAACAGACATTTATTTATGTCAAGAATCATATAAAAATTGCCCAGTGGGGGTTGTTTACATTTATATTTATAAATTAGCTTTGGAACAGTTTTCATAATAGCTTGGAAAGAGCAACTCCCATATAAAAGATGGCTTCAGGGGTTAGATACATTGTAAGAGGCTAAAACATTTGGTATGCATCAATGCCTTTTAATTATGGTGTTCTACATTCAAATCCAACACAGGAATGGCTGAATTAGAGAAAAAAAATCACTGAAGATTGTTAAAAATCACAATTGAAATGAGCCTCAGATAGATCACACCAGGCAGGATTTCAAACTGGTATAAATGCTGGGACCATGAAAGTGTCATGACAAAGAAGAAAACCCAGTAGGATATAAGGACAGAAATTGTAGTGTTATTGCTTTAACCTGGTGTAGAGGGTGGACGGGTATAGAAATGCAGAAAACAGGTAAAACAGCGACAAAACCTTCCCATGTAGTTTGAACAACTAGTTTAATAGAGTTTATGGTAAAACAGATTGCATCTGGTGTGAAAGAAACAGTATTCGACAGAATGGTCTTTTCTTGTGCTTTCTGTTTGCACAATCTGCACTGCAAATGATCCAGATTTAGATTTGGGCATTCTGATTCCAATGTCTAGAGTATGGCAACACCACATAATTCCTGATGTAATATTGAGAATTAAATTGCTGTAATTTGGAGGGTAGCTCAGAGAAGAGAAAAGCATGTGATGAGATATCAGGCACAAGTGACTAGCAGCCAGGCCAGAGGACAAGGATAGCACAGAGGATGAGATTGCACAGAAGTTCTGCCCCTAAGAGTAAGGACTTTGATAGGATTGACTACAGAAGAAAGCTGATGGATATGTGCATATGCACATTGAAATGTTTGGTGTATTGGTAAGCCTGTCAAAATGCCTGTGTTCATTGTCAAGGAGCATGCAGGAGTCTGGAGGATCCCAATATACTTTCCAATATACCCTCATAGCTACAGTTCTTTATCCCATGAGTTATCCTTGGGAATCTCCCCTGTACTCTCTTTAATGCCTTCACATCCTTCCTGAAGTATAATGCCCAGAACAGGAAACAGATGAGGCCTAACTAATGCTTCATGCAAGTTAAACATGAACTCCTTATTCACTCTTGTACATTGGGGAGATCAAATACAGACTGGGTGACAACTTTGCAGAAAACCTGCACTCAATCCCCAAGCATGAGCCCAATCTTCCAGTTGCTTGCCATTTCATTCGTCACTTTGCTCACATGCATTTCTGTCTTCAGCCTGCTACAATGTTCCAGTAAAGCCCATCTTATCTTCTAATTAACACTTTATAGCTTTCTGCACTTAACATAGAATTCCACAACTTCAGGTCATGAACTCTGTCCTCCATTTTTACTTCTTTTTTGCCAAGTACTAATCTGTATCTTGTTTTCACTTTCATTCTGGGCTGACCTTTATTCTGATATAAACACCTATTCTGGATCTTTGCATTGTTTCTTTACGACAATCATTAGCACTTTCTTTGTCTTTTGTTCCATGACATCTTTGGTATTTAACTTCCCCCATCCTCTAACTCATCCCTGACCTTCCCTTTTGCTCCACATGATGATTCTCCCCTTATCCAAAAGCATAAAACCCACCATAATTTGATCTATCTTCAGTTCCAAAGAAGAGTCATATTGGATCCAAAACATTAACCTTGTTTCTTTCTCTACAAATTCTGTCAGTCTTGCTGAGATTTTCCCACACTTCATGTCTTTATTCTAATCCGTTAACTTCTGTTTTCTGCTCATTGACCAACATTCTGTCTATGCTGTCATAACTTTTTTAAATATTTTATGCTGTACTTTTACCAAAAAATGCCCTCAGCACCCTATCAATGTCAAATTAGATGAACTCTCATGTGGTTCTTCACATACGCTGTGCGTATTTCTGTTGCTATTGGAAGTTACTTAAGTTCTCTACTAATCAAATTCAAGCATCCACCCAACATTTTGTGCGTAGAAACTGTGAATTCATCATACAAGCATTCCTTAATTTAAACTTTCCAACTGGAATTACAATTTACACACTACGTAACACTACTACTGAAGTTAATGAAAATCCAATACGAAATAGAGCACTTTGATATACATTTATGATTTTGCACTTCTTGTGCAGAGATTTGTGTAACAAGATCGCAAGTTGTGATTATCGGATATTGAAGCCGATTTGTAGTCCTAATGATTTTCTATCCCATTAAGAATTTTGTAAAAGGGAAAAACCATATGGGCATAAATCAGGATTCTGATCTCCAAGCATGAAATTCTAATCTGCACTCTCAAGACATTCTGCTCTGCACCAGTGGTGTAAATCATATATTTTGGCCAGTACCTGTATTTGCACTTGTGTTATGATGTATTTTTAATTTGTTCCATATAAAGGCAGGTACATTTGATTTACTATGTTACGTTATTGGGTATCAGAATTAGAGCAGAAACTATCAGCTGTTCAAAGCAGGTAAATTCCATTAGGTTCAAGAAGCACATTTTTTCGCTACTTTCAACTTTGCTTACCCAGAATCTCAACATGGAACAAACAGAGATTTACGAAACTTGTTCTTCATGAACCAATTTACAATTTATTGCAGTTAGTCAATGGAAGAGCTATTTTCTCTCCTTGGATAAGAGAAGGTTGAAAGGAGATTTGACAGAGGTGTTCAAAATCTCATAATTTCTCCAAATTTGCAGATGACACAAAGCAGGGTGATAAGCTTTGCACCTTGCACTCATCAGGACAATTCACAGGAATCCCAAAAGTAAAGGGAACAACAATTTATGCTGTATGAAAATAGAGTGCTGATCGCCTAGCAGGTGAATTCTGATCAGTAGAGGCGTTGCCATGGAGAATGCACCAGTTGATGATGACTGACAGTTAACTGCCAAGCATAGTTTGAGATTTAAACAAAGAAGCTTGATTGGTTAAGGCATTGCCTGGAGGAATGAATCAGCAAATGGCTGTCACTTATTTTGTTTAGTTGAAACAGCTGCAATGTGCATACATGTTTTTTTCTGTGAAGTAACTGATAGTTGAGACTTGGACTGTCACATTACTTCACAGTTTGTTATATATTTTGTTAGGGGAAAAGAAAACAGAGAATCAAATGCAGAATTGGCTTTTGGCTTAGTTGTTACTTCCACAGTGTTTCTCTTCCATAAGCAAACTCTTAGGATCAAATTTTCAAATGGCCACGAAGGCAGGAAGAAGTGGATGGGCCAGTCAATTCCCACCACTGATGGCATGCAGATCACCTACCATAGTCTTGCTTATTGGCCATTTTTGTTCCAGGGGGAGTGGAATATTGGGGGGAGTAGTGATGACTGCCATCTCGCAAGTGGTGGGTAACTCAGTGAGGCAATCAAAGGGTCTATTAAGGCCCATTCCCAAATGTTGACTGGAAGCAGCATTCCATCCACCTAGGGAGATCACTCCCCATCCCAACCTGCCCCAGCCATAGGGCCAAGCAATGGTTGCTAGCTGCCTAATAAAGCAGTTGTCCCTCTATGAAGATGGCCAGGCAGCTATAGCCTCTTTGATGTTAAAAGATTTTAAAATTTCTTCAGAGGAAATCTCCAACTTTAGGCTACCCTTTCTTTTGCCTGGCTGCATCGACAGCTCCCATTTTTTATTTGCAAAGCCTTCTATTGGCCTTCCAGGTTCGGGATCCTGTCTGCCATCTGTAATTGGATGACGAGCACACACCCTGGCCACTATCAAAAATTATGTTACAAGTGTCAGCAGGAAATGCAATATGGGTTCAGACATTCACCCAATGTCACAGCTCCCGACCCCAGAACAAAAGTTTAGCCCTTGTTGCCACCTAATCATTACCTGATTTACCATCTCTTCCTTTTTCTTTGAGCTCTGTGGTTTTTTACACTATGGATATTCAGCCTTGCCAAGATTACTGTTTTTTTTAATATGCTCTCCCAGCTGCCTTGGCTCTTTTGAATACTATTTCCCAGCACTGCTCTTATCAGGATACCAAAAATGGCATTTTAAATGCAATTACTGTAATAGCCTACTGAAAATATGATCACAGCAAAACAGATTGCATGTACATCTTTATGCTGAAGATGAAAGTTTGTCCTGTGCCTTTTGAAAAGTTAACATCCTCATGGCAAAAAAAAACATATATTCTGTAACAAAAAATGTTTCACTAAATTATTAATGAAAGCCTCCTAGAATCTCCACTAGTGTAGACCAGAACTGTATTCACTGATGCACGGAAGTTTTCTTCATAGTAAAGGCAGGCAGCCTTTAACATCATAGTCTAGTTATTGCTTTGGAAGACTGCAATTTGGTGAACTTTTTCTGAATTTTATTTGGTGACTAAACTATTTTCACCATGATTTAAACCTTCAAGCCTCATATGGTGGACCAATCAACAGCACGCTAGATGCTCCAGAGACACGTGATGGAGCACAGTATTCACATTGGCTATCTGCAGGTTTGGTTCACACAGGTGTCCATCATTCCAAACTGATATTACTGCAAAAAATTCTGCTAATTCCCAACTGAAACAATAGAAGCAGTGCCACACTGTGGTGAAATGCTTCACGTTGAGGTGGGGGGGGGGGGCAGAGAGATCTGGTGTGGTTAGTCCTGCTGAAACTGCGCATTACGTTAACAAACAGGGAACAGAATTGATTGTGGTCATAGATCCCTGTACCCTAAATTCTCCTGCCCTCCAAATTTAAAGAACCTGGAGCTAGCATGGACACCGTTTGTGGATTTTGTTTTAAATCTGGAGTTAACACTATGGAATATCAAAAATTAATGCTGAATATTTGTAACATTGCATAAAGTAAATGCTAAACAACCATGTTGGCTGTATACTTTAAATTATTGACTGTTGACTAGTTAAGAGATTAAGTAATGAAAATACAAAATTGTACTAATTCTCGTGTTACTTGAAACGATCATAGTTCTTGAGATTAATGTCTTAATAGCACTGAAATATTAAGTACTGTAGTTATCACTCTGCTATCCTTTGGATCATAGTAGTGCCTTGCTATCGCAGCTTTGTATGGTCACCTACCGCTTGTGTCTCAAACCTGCTCTTAGTGCACTGACAATTTCCTGCCCCACTGATGAACCTGGAGGACACATTGTTCCCTTGTCAGGAGTCATTATCTCAGCAATTCAGTTAAATTTCTCTTCATTTTGACAGTTTGTCTTTCAAACTTTCTATGCTTTCATTGATTTGTTTTCTCCTGTTCCTTTCTTCTCTTTTGTTTCCTTATCATAGCTTCAGGTTATTACGTGCAAAGTATTGATGGAACTGGATGGCTTCAGTCGATCGGGAGCTAATGCATCCCTAATCCTGTCTTTGTTACAGAGGAATGTTCTGCTTGGGTCTCTGATGGGGAAATAGGTGCAAAGCTGTTGATCCTGGTTTTATTTGTCAGAAACCCATGCATCAATCAAATACAAACCCAGCTGAGTGTTGAAAGACATGGGGTTTCAGCTGAAGAAATTTGATAACAGTCTATTGTCAGGCTGTACGTTCACTTTTCGATGAGAAATACATTTGACTGATGTAGATAAGGATGGAAGGGTTGCAGAGGTGAAGAGAGAACTGACATACATGATACCAGAGGTGGAGATGCTTCACTACTGTGCAATGTATGTGTAAAATCAAGTATTACCATGTCGAAATGTGGGCTTTGACTTCTGGGTTCAAGTAAAATTCATAGAGTGACTGAAAGGAAAGCTGCATAAATACAGCACCGATATGCTGGCCACTGGGATCACACGCAGTGCTGATAACTGTAAGACAAACCAGAAGTAAGCATGTTATTATTAGTGCTCACTGAGCTTCGTGAAGGGCTGTTGCTATCCATTTTAAAAAAGACAATTGCTATGTTTTAACCCTTAAGCAAGTGCTGCAAAATAATTTTTGCAGTGTATTAGTTTTCTTAATAAAATTTGTTATTCAAGAATTGTGAACTAAGAAGTGATTTATGTTTTATATATATTTCTACTTTATAAGAATCGTTATTAGGAAACAAACTCAAATTGTCTTTGCAGATGGTAAATGAAAAGAATACTGATTTTGGATAGCAAGAAGAACATGAAAGTTAACAGATAATGTTGAGTTTCTATTAATTCTCAAGCTAGCTGTTGTTTGTTTTGAAATGAGATCTTTTCTGACCCAAATCATGGTACTTATCTAAAACATTTGGATCAACTGTTAAATCTGCAGTTGAAAAATTGCTCCAAAGTAATTATAAAATGTATAATTCAAGAGCTGTAATGATCAATGTGAAAGACCTTAGGCGTAAAACAAAAATAAAATTTCAAGATTGTGCTCAGTATTATCTCAAAATCAAAAGAAATAAATTGAATTATTAACATTTAGTGGAACTCAGCACCTTGTACAGAATGCTTGTTATGCACTGATAATTTTATAATACATTTGCTTTACTGGTTAAATGTGCAAAGTAATAGGGCCCAAATAATGATTAAGACTTCAATTGATTATAAGTATTTGATAAATTGAGCATTTTTTAGAAATCTATTTTTATTAGTTCTGTTCTTAGTTTCCTTATGAGGACAAAAACATTATATATGTATAATGAGTCATTATACAAACTTATATTTAGTTTGAATTTATAAGATTATTTTACTGATTTTGCAGACACGCAAACTGATGAGACACAACAGTTTTGTATGCGTCAATAAATATAACTGAGAGACAATTGAACCAATAGTTCCATGTTTATCTCCCAACTAATGCTACATCACAGCCGTAGTATCCCCTAAGAGGACTAATGTTTTATAAATTTTGATTATTTCTACCATTGCACTGACAAATTACAGTTCATATATAAAAATAGCACTTTAACCATAAACTTTGGGATGTATCATTAGATATTTGGCACTAATTTTATGTGGAGAAGAAATGTAGTAATATTCATCTAAATTATCTAACAAGGACATTTTCTTGATGTTTACTGCAATACTTCCTGTCTAGCTCAAAATGCTATACAAAATACATCCTGTATTTAATGGTGACTGTTTTATTTTTTCACCTGTGTGAAGCAGATTTTAGATTGTTTACTACAATTTCTGAAGAATTGCTGGACATATCTTTTTATGTTGTTATCTCTCTCTGTTCCAGATATTTCCGACAGTCATAAATCTGTTAACATTCCCACTTTGGCCCAGTGAATTATATTTTCAAATGAAGCATAAATATCAAGTTTCCTAACTTAAACAATGCAACGTAAGTGTCATTAAAGCTTAAATTGTGAATCAACTCACAATCAATTATAGTACTTAATTGATGTCTTTTTTTTGGATTTCCTTTCAACTTATCTGTACCAAGCTCCCTCTTTCACAAGCTGAAGTATGGGGATACCTTGCTGTAGAACTGACAATGATGAAGAGAGTTGCCTGGGTTAACCTCAAGCATCCCAAAATAGCCTATTAAACTGATGAAGTACAATCAACTTGTTCATTAACATTTTTGTATGCAATTCATGTATATGTCGTTTAGACAACCTGTGCCTTTTGGTCTTGTACTTTTTTAATACAAACACCTGATCCCATTTTTTCTTGGTTCACATTTGTAAATTGGAGCTGTGGGAGTTTTGTTAGTGTCTAATTAGGCATCTGAGCCCATAGTTGTAACTGTTAAAATGGAATGCAAAGGCACTTCAAATTCCTCTCTAGTCAATGGCTTCAATACAGAATTCTGTCTATGAACAAGAGTTGAAACACACTCAGTAAAGAAGGAACTAAGTTACCTTTATATCGCATTTATACTCCAGTGAATCTAAGAAGTGTCAAAACAAAACAGTGTGAGACTATTTGCTCCAGGAAGTCTCACACATCTTCTCATCCAAGACAGATTGTGTCCTAGCTCTGAATTTACACTAAAGGCAGAGTTTTTTGTGTCCCCTGTGGGTGGGTTTATTGATAAGGGGCCCATAAAATCCCATTGGTGCCTCTCATTGCTGTTTATTCACCCACCCTGACCTGGCCACAATTTAGCCAGGCAGCCTGCCCACCTTTGCACCGATTGAAGCCAATTAATGGCCGCTTAAGGAACTCCTCCCACCCAGTGATAATTTTCTGCCTGACAAGAGGCGGTCAGCAAAGGGTGGGAAACCTGACAGGGAAGCTTACTTTGATCTCGAGTGGGAAATTGGGGCAGGGGGGCATCTCCTTCACAGGTCCCTTTTTTGGATTGGCGCCTCCCCCTCAAAGTCTGCCCTGGTCACAGGTGTCCCCTCTCCTATGGCCTGTGCACACCAATCCTACCCCATGTGGCACTGATGGGATCAGATTCTCCGGTAGTTCCTCGAGGCTGGGCCTTCTCCCTTAAATGAGGGCAGAAGGTACATCTCAAATCAGTTAACACTCCTCAAGACATTAAATGGCTGAGGGACAGCCCACCAAAGTGAGAGTGAGTTCTTTAGTGACTTTAGCAGTAGCAGGACAGGAAAACCAGCCAGGCGTAAGTTTAGATTCTCTGCAAAGCCTTTGACATTGATCCGTTAAAGACCTCCAATGTCAAATTAATTTGTTGTATGAAACACTGTGCCACTGTATCATAATGTAACAATATCAAGTATTTGCGGATCAACCGATTTCTGATTCTAATATATGTTTTCTGATTCTAACTCAATTGGATTGAGAGCTGCAGTAGGGTTTAATGACCATTTATGAGGTAATTCATAGTGGTGCATTGGCTGGTACTGCTACCTCAGAGCGCCAGGAACCTGTGTTCAATTCCGGCCTTGGGTGACCATCTGTGTAGAGTTTGCACGTTCTCCCCATGTCTGTGTGGGGTTCCTCTGGGTGCTCGGGTTTCCACCCACAGTCCAAAGGTGTGCAGGTTAGGTAGATTGACCATGCTAAATTGCCCCTTAGCGTCCAAAAATTTGTAGGTTAGGTGGATTACCTTTGGTAAATGCATGGGGGAATAAGGTGGGGAGATAGGCCTTGGGTAAGATGCTCTTTGGAGAATCTGCTCTTTGCAGACTCGATGGACCAATCAGACTCCTTCTGCAATGTCGAGATTCTATGATTCTTAACTAATTTTGATTTGATTTATTATTGTCACATGTGTTAGTATGCAGTGAAAAGCATTGTTTCTTGCGTGCTATACAGACAATGTATACGGTACGTAAAGAAGGAAAAGACAGAGTGCAGAATATAGTGTTACAGTCATAGCTAAGGTATTGAGAAAAATCAACTTAATACAAGTTAGGTCCATTCAAAAGTCTGATGGCAGCAGGGAAGAAGCTGTTCTTGAGTCAGTTGGTATGTGATCTCAGACTTTTGTGTCTTTTCCCTGATGGATTAAGATGAAAGGGAGTATGTCCAGGGTGTGCAGGGTCCTTGATTATGCTGGCTGCTTTTCTGAGGCAACGAATCCTTCTTACTTTCCATTTTTCCCTCTATTTTCTCATCACTTATGGATATCAATATAAGTAAAAGATTAATTCTATGGGTGCAAAAGATTTCTAGCATCTTGTGTGAATGGCATTCTTTATGTGTGAACATGAACAATGAATGAAGATATCACTACCCTATATCTAACCAAAAACTCATAGGATTGCTTGGAGACCACTGGATCAGAAATGAGAACTTTGGCTAGCTAATTTTTTCCCTAATCTTGGCACCCTAAAATCAAGATTAGCTAATTCACCACTGACCCATGAACAAACCTGCTTAGTTTACATTACTGAATACATAGTCAGTTTAGCTCAGTTGGTTGGACAGCCAGTTTGTGATGCAGCGTGGGTTCCATTCCTGTACCAGTTGAGGTTATCCTTCTCAACCTTGCCCCTCGCCTGAAGTGTGATGATCCTCAAGTTAAATCACCACCAGTCAGCTTTTCCTCCTCGAAGGGGAGAGCAGCCTATGGTCATCTGGGATGATAGCAACTTTACTATTACCTTTAAAATAGTAAATGATGCATTTCCACAGTGCCATTATTATTTCTTTAGCATTTAAATTGCACAAGTATATTGCGTAATTGTTAGTTAGTTCATATTCTGTTAGTGAATGTTGCCCATTGAATACCCTACTTTATGAGTCTTCTCTTTTTATACAGTGCCATGGTTAGTAGTAGTAAGAAAAAGGCATTGTCCTTCAGCAAAGTGTCTTCTTTCGCTTTACAAAAAGTAACATGGGTGTCGGTGAAAACAACTACACAATGAAGTAACATCCAATTCTATCAATGTTGCAATGAGCATTTAAAACAGAGTTGAAGAAGTACCATAACTTCTGACCAGAACAGTTAGAACTTCTGCTGTGGGTCTAATTTCAACTGCAGGTATAATTTCTGCTGCAGAATCAGTTGCTTTTAAAATGCCTCTTTTGTGTTGATGCAGTTTGAGGTTTACATTGACATGGAAGTGGTTGTATAACTTGAAAATCAGGTCAACAATCTGAGACCCAGGTGCCCCGAAGAGAATGAAGTGAGACCAATTCGAGTAGGTAATCTTACATCAGTTAGAGTGAGCACCATGTAAAATGTATCTCCTGCCTGTTGTGAAGTCACAATTTAAAAATGTCGAGGAAGCCCACTAAATTTCCTGGAAACTTTCTAAACTTACCTTGTGCTGTTTTTAATGATAGGTGATAGTGGATGTTCCTGTCCTTTCTCACACAACACAGAGCTGCAGGAGCCTTTGTTGCAAAACTAAAAGTGTAGGTTTCAGTTAGCTGTGTAATTGTGCTCTGCCATTTGTACATCACAATCTACAGATGCCAGATTCCTACACTGCAGGCTGTAGTATAACCATAGTAACAGACTTCCTTAGTGACCAGCTCAGAGCAGAGTTTTCATACCTGACTTTTTACTGATTGAAGTCACTCAAGTGTCTGTCCAAATATGGTGGGTGTATCCCTCCAGTTCTTCTGGAATTTGGCTGGTTGAAAATAATTATTGTGCCAAAAAGAATAATAATCACGTTTTGTTTATGGCTTGAGATATAGGAAAAAAATGCTAAAATTTAAAGACTGCCAAATAGAATCCCAGAGGAGCTTTTGGATGTGGATCATTCCTTGCAATTTGCTCTGTGATTGATGTGAACTCATGGTCTAGTTGACTGGTCCGTAAACTGACTTTTAGTTTTATGAAACATGAATAGCTTTGCATTCAGCAAGTATTCTAGGAGTTGGTCTTATTCTCTTGCTTGTGAAACATAAAGTGAAAGGAGAGTTGTTCTGATGCAGGTGAGCAAGCTCAGAGAGTACGGAGGCTGAAAAGTCTAAACCAGTTTGATGAGAGAAAATCTTTTCAAGAGAAAAAGGAATGATTTGTGAAATTCTTTGATTTGTGAGGACCTGGCCTTCTATGACTTATACTTTCAGCTGTAGTACACCTTGTAAAGCATTTCTTCTAACAGCCAAGAAAACCAATATATTAAAATCAGGCAAAGTGTTTACTTGGTATCAGTATCCAGTGGGCCTGGTAATATATAATCTACTCATTATTTTCAAATTAAATCCACAATTTTATTTACCACATTGCATAAATTGATATGTGTTGGCTTAGAAGCCAATTAACATTTACAAGTATGTGATCTATGTTTTATGAACAGTTCATATATTTTATCCAATAAAAATTTTACATTTCAATTTAAGTTCTAAGAAAACTATTAGGATGACCTACAAATTCATCCCAATTAGGAAAAATAGCCAGAAGGCAAAAAACTCTCAATATCGCCACACTTATTTTCTGTCCCCTTTTTCAATGACCAGGGGCTAAAAACTAAAAAAAAGTCTATATATGAGTGCTTTGTATTTGTCTGACAAATTATACATGCTTGGCTGCTCCATTGTATCTGTCCCATATACTGGACGATATAATAAAGAGGGAGCGGCCAAACATTACTCACATACTTAATTTTTAAGCAGTTAAAAGAGAACTTGAAGAGTTCAAAAGGATTGAACTAAGGTAAAGTGTTGCTTGATGATGTTCTTGTCAACCTTTTCCATTGTAAATTCTGATATCCATATTGGCTGCTTCTGTGAAGAGAGAAACAGTTAATATTTTGAGTTGCATATAACTCTGGCAGCTGGTGAATTAAGTTCTGAACAAGAGTTATATTTGACTCAAAACATTAAAGACAGAATTTTACCAGTTCGCTCCGGCCTGGTAAAATCACGCAGGAGCTGAGAAATCAGGATCACGCCCGATTTTTTGGCTCTCGCGATCTTACCGGAACCGAATTTCCAGAAAGGTCAGCCTCTTGCTATTTCCAGTGAGAGACTGAATAAATTATTCAAATATAGTATAATGCTGATACGTGTGGCATTAGCGAGCCTGGTGCTCAATCGTCCAGCCTCTTTTGCCATTATGGCCTTGCTGGGAGAGGTTCTCACCGGTGAAAAAAACACCTGCTCCCCATGAAAGGGAAACAGTCATACTGGCCTCCTAGGTAGAACCGGAGGCCATTGAGACCTTCTGTGGAGGCTGAGGGGAAGGAGGGAGATGTCTCTTGGGCAATTCTGCTTGGCACCTTGGCAATGCCCACTGGGCAGTGCAAGGGGTGGGGCCTATGGGGATAGGGCCTATTGGTGACAGGACCTGAAAGGGATTATGGGGCTGGGGCCTGAAGGGGATATGGGGGTGGGGCATGAAAGGGACACCAGGTGGAATGACCCAATCATGGAGGGGGGGAACTGATGCTCACTCTGCATCAGATCGGTGGGGGGATAGCCCTACAGTTATGATCAGTATTGGGAGAAGGGAGACCTGCTGCTGCTCTGCAGATGATTGGTAGGGTGAAGGGAGGGAAGGGGCAATCAGTCTGGGTGGCTGAGGGGGTGAAGGGGGTCTACATTTTTGGGCAGTGTGGCGTTTGCGATTAGCCATGGGCCACTGTGGGGGGGAGCTGCTATGTTGAGGTTGGTTGCAACAGCAGAGGCCTGACAGCTCTCTCTTTGTCAGGCCTCTGCTGTTGGAATTGCACATGTGCAGACACAGAGGTCTACACATGCACAATAGCTCCCTCTGTTGCCGGCTGGTGAATTAAGCCCCACCCACTGCCAATATTAGCTAGAAACAATCTTGTCCATTTTTTCATGCATTATGTGCACAAGATTGGGCATAAAAACTCACCCAGAAAAATGGATCTGCAATTCTTCACGCTTGTTGGGCACTTCGAATTTTTCTTGTAAAATTCCACCTTAAATATTTCTTTCCTTGTGGATGCCTGCCCACAATCCTGATGGCTGCTCTGCAGCAATTTAAAGCTGCGGGCAGCATTCATTTCTATAAGGTGTGACTTCCATCCCTCTCTTGGGAGGAAGTCCCAACTTGGAGAGCTGTGAGCCAATTGGAAGGCCAACAGTAATGTCTACTGTTAAGCCTACCACCCCAACCCATGCCAAAGTCCCACCACATTGAAGAACCCAGGTAAGTCTGGGAGAAGGGTGTCGTGCTAAAATTAGGAGTTCGGGAGAGAAGGTTAAAGAGAGAGTTGATGGCGTGCCTCCAGAGAAAATCTCTATGCCTTACCTGACAGTAGCTAAAACTACCTTCCCCAGCCACAGGGTAAGGACCTTAATAGGCTCAAGGATAGCCAAGCTGCCTGCACCTCCCCAACCCCTGTGAAATATCAGACAGATCAAGGCAGGCAGGAATGCCACCTGCTGAATCTTAGGTGTTCCCCTCCCCCCAAACCCCACCTCCTTCTTCAAACCTGCCCGCAGGGGAGCATAAAATCAGAAAAGGGGGCTAAAGCCTTTAAGTAAAATCTTAAATAGAAGTGTTAAAAGACATAAATGTCGATTGAATAGGTAGGTAGAATAATGTTACTGTCAAAGTATAATTTTTTTAGAAATGTTCAAGCACTTGTTTGGACATTAGAAGCTTGTTGCTAAGAAAACATTGTGAATGATAAAATTCTGCAAACATTTGGAATGATTTGTGGAAACCATGGGGATGATTCTCCCATCTGGCTGTGCTTAATTTTTAGTGCAGCAGTCTGGGAGGTTCGAGCACCGGCCTATTCTTGGGATTTGCTCTGGGTATCCGGCCCTGAGTGTATCTCCCAGCTTACGTTTTTTGGTGTAGAGGAATCCATGCTGAAAATTAGCGTAAAGGAAATTAGCATGTGTTTACGTACCTTTAGATATAATAAGCAAGTCAACGACTAGAATCTCCACCACCCCCCACCAGCGCCTCCCTCCTCTCTGGCGTAACGTCTCACTGGTGGGGTTTACAACTGCTCTATAAAATGGGGAACTGGTGTGGCCACATTGAACAGGAGCAAGAAGGTAAGTCTTATGGCGCTACAGCTCCTGGAGTGCAGGGGATGTTGGAGGCAAGGCCTGCAAACTTTCTGCTTGCTGTGGGGCACTTCCTGGAAGTGCTGTCCCCAGGCCCAGTGATGTTCCATGTAGTCTCTGTGGGCTGGGATGAAGCCCTTTACTGACTGCTGGTCAGGCTGCTGTCAGCAGCCACTGGACTGTTCCATTTTTTTGGCTGTGGGGTGCGGTGAGGGACTGGACTGAGTGCTGGAGTTTTAATTGTGGGGGGGAAGGTGGCGGAATGCTGCTTGAGGACTCATCATTTCAGGCAGCTGTTGCTCCAAGCAGGGGTGCTCTGTTTAACGTCGACTGCATGAACTTTGCAGTGAATAGGAATCCACCTTGTGATAATTAGCAGTGTACCTGACCTGCAACACATGCCTGGAAGGAAATGCTGTAGTTGCAGTCGTGGCAATTGATCAAGGGAGCACAATGGTCAAGCCTGCACACCAACCTGCATGCTCTCCCTGTGTGCCATGTTCACAATGCCAGTGGCAGGCAATCTAATCGAGTGATGGATGGCATCTCAGATTGTGTAGTGTTGCCAGCATCCACAAGTGAGAGAACTAGTCCCATTGAGGGATTGGGGGGAGGGGGGTTGGGGTGGAGTGGGTTGGGGAGTGCTGGGGTAGTTGCTAGCAATGACATGTAACTCTCAATCTCTCTCTCTGTAACCTCCACTGTGCAGAGTGGATCTGGGACTTACAGATTTAGAGCTGGCTATCGTGGTGGCGGCTGAAGAGGAGGAGGTGGAAGGTGTAAGGTGGGCATTGCAGGAGCAGCCAGTGGCACTTATGTCCAGGAGGTGGGAGAGCAACCTCCCAAAAGGGTGACCAGGAAAAGGAGGATACGGAGGGTCAGAATGTATCGGACCAGAATATCTTTCAAGGGGCTGTCGGAGGTTATGTGCCATTGCTGGCTTTGCCTATCCAAGGACATGGTCCGCCACCTCTATGAGGTGCTCACACACGTGGCACCTAAGAGGAGGGATGGACACCCACTGCCAGTTGAAGTTAAGGTAATGGCAGCCCTTAACTTCTATGCGACATGGTCATTTCAGGCACCCAGTGGTGACCTGTGTGAAATCCCTCAGGCCTCCGTCCACAGCTGTGTTCGCCAGGTGACAAATGCCTTGCTCTCCGGGTAGGCCAATACACACACTTTAATGTTGGACAGGATCAATAAGCGGCGCGGGCTGTCGGCTTCACAGCCATTGCTGGGATGCCTCATGTCCAAGGGACAGTGGATGGGACACATTGCCCTCTGGTCCCAGCAAGGTGAGGGCAACCGTTCGTCAACTGAAAGGGGTTCCACTCCCTCAATGTCCAAATCATTTGCGACCATCGGATGATTATCATGCAGGTCTGTGCACGCCACCCAGGGAGTGTACGTGGCAGCTTTGCGCTGAGGCGATCAGACTTCCTGGGCTCTTTGAAGACCAGCCCAGGCTGCCGGGCTGGCTCTGGGGGATAAGGGCTACCTGCTGAGGTCATGGCTGATGTTGCCAGTGTGGAGGCCTGCCACTGAGATGGAGGTCCACTTCAATAAGGCCCACACTTCTACCTGGTCCATAGTAGAGCGTTGCGTAGGCCTGCTGAAGATGCGATTTTGTTGCCTGAACTGCTCTGGGAATGCCCTGCAGTATGATTCTAGGAATGCCTCCCACATTATCATCATCTGCTGCATTCTGCACAATATCGCACAGCAATGGGGTGACCACCTGGAGGAGGAGAAGGACGAGAAGGAATGTCACCAGGCAGACCTGGAGGACCTGCCATTATGAGGAACTGGAGAATGGAGGGCAAGTGACGATGGCAGAGGTCCAGCAGGGCAGGGCAGCAAGGGAGCCCCTGATAGCAGCCGCTTTACCTAGCTGATGCTGTGCATTGTGGGGGCTGCTCCAAACATCCTTCCACCACACCCCAGGAACTACTGCAGCTGCCACCCCCCCACACAACTCAAAAATGACCACTGAAATCACATTACCCTTCCCCTCCTCAGCCAATCCCCCCACCCATCCCTACAAGATTGTGGAACACTCAGCTCTGAGGGGGGAGAATCAGAGACAGATTAGTCACAGTTGTGAGGTGAAAATAACATTTAATTGTGCTCTTAACATTTCCCAAACTTAAGCCTGATTACTCATGACCTTCATCCATGCCCTCTTAGTGAACATACAACTTTCTAATTTTGAGCGGCTTGCTGCTTAGTCTAGGTGGTCTCCCAGGATGCACATCAGAGGTAGAGGGGTCCAGCAGTGATCCGCACCCCACATGTCTGTGATGCCCTTGGTGGCCATCCACTGGGGGCAGAGATCTGGAGGGCCCTGGCTAACTTGCGGATGACACTGATGTTTCTGTGGCACCCTATTCATCCATCTGACGCTGAGATGCCCTGGTGTGAGAAAGGGGGAAATCAGAAGATTTCAGGACATACAGAATCTCCTGGATGGAATGCCCTGCCATGGGCTCCAAAGGCCCGGGGACATTCTATGGGATGCCAGGACAACTGCACTGAACTCCAGAAGCTCTGGTGTCATTTGGCTCTGCTAGTCTTGGAGGCCCTAATGTGCCTGCCCCATGGTCTACAACCCTCAGTCCTGGCTCTTTGAGACTCCGCCATAGCATTCTGAAAGTAAGCCATGCTCTGGAGCCCCTCAGCATTAGCCTTTGAGCCTGGGCTAAGTTGTCAAGGCTCACAAACACAATCTGCTGTGTCTCCAGACTGCTATAGCCAACAATGTCTCCAACATGCTCCCAACACCCATGGCCATGGACTGATGTGTGTCCTAGATGCTGGCGACGTCCTCGGCCGTGACCCATTGTGTCTCTGCCATGGCCAGCTGCGTCTCCAGGGTGGCCTCGACCCTGTCACCCATGAGGCCAGATCCCTGTGCCAGACTTACCACTGTGAATGCCACCCTTGCAATGTTGGCCTGGTTCTCATACTGTGCAGCACCATCTCCTGCTACAGCACTCTGTTAGACTCCCCTAAACAGCCTTGCAGTTGCAGCATGGTTGCTGACATTCACAATTTCTTGAGCATCTCCACCAGCTTTGGGGCCAACTGATTCCTCGCCTCCAGCAGACTTCTATGTGCCTGAGCCCTCGGATGTGCCTGCTTCCACCCAAAGTGTATCAGCGGCTGTGATGTGCTCAGCAATAAGTGACCCCGAGAAGCCTCAGCGCTAACATGACCCATCATTGTGATAGTCTCTGTGTTGGTGGGTTTTGTCGTTGACGCCTGTGCTGATTCACTGGGCCTCACTCCGAGGTGTTGTCCGAGGTGTCTTTGGTATTTGGTTGAGGAGCAGCAAGGGGGATGCCGACACCTAAAGGGCCTGGAGCATCAGGGTCCAGGATTGTTAAAAAGAACACACATTAGGGGAAGGGAGGGAAAGCAGCCTATGCAGCATAGCACTTACTTCAAAGAAGACTTACGGAGTGAGGGAAGCTGATGCTCACTTGCATGCTGGATGCTGACCTGGCTGTTGGTTATCATTCTAGGTGTGGAGTCTCCCCCTGCCAACTCCAGGGCATGCTGTTCACAAAGCATCAGCAGCTGCAGCTCAGGAACACTGCCACCAGCCTTTGCCCTTTTATGGCGATTGTGTGCATTTTCTTTTGTGGGGACATAAGGGGGATTGAAAGCATGGATATTTAGAATGGCATGTGATGCAATGTGTGTCTGAGTTGGCGGACTTGTGTTGGCCGTTTTGGGAAAATGGGTCACTACCGGGAGGTTTTGTTTGATTGGGGGATGGTGGGGAGGCACAGGGCGGGATGGGGGTAGGGAGGCATAGGTGGTTGTTGGATATCCTCGAGGTGTCTGAGGATAGTTTGACATTGTTAATACAGCATATGTACGTACAGGTTTCAGAATGGGATGTCAACTCATCCTTGCTGCCCGAAGGAGGTCGTTCAGTTTCTTCTGGCACTGCTGTGTGGTCTGAGAAGTCAAGGTCCTGGCATTACCTGTAGATGCCACTGCCTCCCACAATGCCTTTACTGTGCAACCCCTTGGGTGAAAGCCTGGAGTGGGGAACAGCAGCTGACACCTCTCCTCCAGCACATCCAGCAAACCAGCCTGCTCAGTCTCTGTGAATCTTGGGGCAGATTTCTTTGGGGCTATCTTCCTGATGTGACTGGCTGTGTGTCCATCATTGAAGTTTATACACAGCTCTGGATTGTTAAGGGAGTCCAAGTGCAGTCAGCTTGGGCCAATGATGGGCCTGCTAGTTAAAATTCCTTGTGAGAAATGTACAGACAACCTGCTTTCAATAAAGGGTGAGCCATCTCCAACAGTACTGATTGAGTTCAATCAACAAGGTACTGTCTCCAAGGTGGGGTGCAATGCTCAAGGCTGTCATCTGATAAGGGGAATGCTTGCAGGCAGAGGGTGTGCATGTCAGCACAGCACTATTTGTGTGCAAGGCAGCAATGAAGCCAGTGCTGGGGGGGGCGTTGCCAGCCAGCCAGCCAGCCAGCCAGCCAGCCAGCCAGCAAGATTCAGGTGATTAGGGGGTGGGAAGGGCAATGATGACCGGGTCACTGGGGGATGGGAAGGACGATAATGTCTGAGTCACGGAAGGATGGGGAGGTCAGTGATGTCCAGTTCACTGGGGCATGGGGAAGCCTGCAATGTTTGGATCAATGGGGGATGGAGAGACCAGACCAGCAGGCCAGCAATGTGTTGGGGAGAGGGGGAGGGGTAGAGGCCAGCAGGCCAGTGATGTGCTTGGGGGCTGGGGAAGAAACCAGCCGGCCAACTGTGCCAATTTCAGCCTCTTCAGCGGGAATAGGCCCTACCCCCAGACTTCTGATTTACTATAGTGTACCCTGCAGTGCACAGAGTGTGGAAGATTCTTCTCTGAACTCCCACTGAAAAAGCCAGCACTGTTTACTCCAGTTTTCACGTGAATTCAACACTTTTTTCTGGGAGAATTAAATTATTTTTGCAGAATTCTGGCCCTTATCATAAAATTGTAGGCATTGTGCATTACACTATGATTCCTTCTACAATACAAAATATATTTACAGCACTACCAACAGAGGCAACAACTACTGCAGGTATTTACAATAAGACTCATACTGCATGTACCAAATTTGTTTTTACATTATATTAGTTATAGTTAAAAAACCAAATCTACAGCAGTTTGTGAAACAGAAAGTGGAATCTTCTGGACTCAGTCTTGTTGGAATGGTGGGACCCTTTGCAGGTCAGGAGTCCGATTTAGTAATGGGCAAGCTTTTTATTATTTTTTCCTGGGACTTGGGCATCAATGGCAAAGGCAACATTTTTTACCCATCTCTAATTGCCCTTGAACTGAGTAGCTTGCTAGGCCATTTCAGAGCATTGTTAACTTGCAAATGAGTGCACAGTGGGTCCTCCACTCTGGGATGAAGTCCTATAGTATAAGGAGTTATTGGAGCAGGAATCCAAATCTATGTGATAATTTGTTTTCACAAGGTGCTTTTTGGGTGATGCAGTTCACTGTTAATCAGACTTGCCCTTCTGTGCACGTGTGGTCCCAAAAAGGACTACAGGAGTCAAGATGTCAAAGCAGTCCAGGGAGGCCAGAAGGAGGGGCGGTTGCAGCAATAGCAACAACTGGAATGTTAGACATGGTCAAGAGGAAGCACACCTTGCTATTTTCACAGCCATTCAGCTCTCTTGCCAGCAACAATAATCACCAATCCCCCAGAGGTGAGCAGGATTTGGAGCCTAGTCTGCAGCTCTGCTTCTTAAGCGAAAAGGCAAAAAAAAATCAGTTTATTGCTTTGATGTTGATTTTCTTGATTCAGCAAGTTATTTATGCTTTCTTTATACGTTAACTTTTTAAAAAATTCATGTTTAAATGTTGTGTCATAACTGAACTCAGGCAACCTGCTGCTGGGGTTCTTGCTGAGAGGGAATGAAAAGTTCACAACAAATCCGATTCCTTTTTGGAAGGCTGGGGTAGTTGGTTATTTTTGCTGCAATCAAAATGGGAAATGTTGGAAATGCTCAGCAGGTCTGGTGGCATTGAGGCAAAAAGGTCATTGACTCTTCTTCAGAACTAGTGCAGACAGCAACCCTGAAGCATTGACTGTTTCTCTCTCCATAAGTGCTTCTTGGCCTCCTGAGTATTTCCAACATTTACTGTTGATATTTCAGATTTTCAGCATCTGCAGCACTTTGCTCTCCGATATATGCTCTATACTAGGCATTTGGAAGTGTGGTTAGTTTCAAATTAAAATGAGAAAAGATTTTCACACAATATAAAGTGTAATTTTTCTGTTAATAAAGGCCACTTGTGTGGATAGAAATAGCATGTCATTGCAGGTGAATTGGCTGTTGCCAATTTACTGGAATGTTTTGTCATTTTTAAACCTGGAAGTGAAGATTAGATGCCTTGTGCCAATAGCCAATAGAATACGTCACTGTTGGTTCAAGATATTCTCATGTTGTACATGGGATTGTTGTTGAGGTGCTTGTGGGGTTCGGTTCTTTTCGATATTGCTGTCCGTATATTGCATATGACCAGGCTCAAAGACACAGAACTGGTTGCATAATATGAATGACTAAATTGTGTGTCTTGTATGATAAAGCTGTGCTTGTAAAGTGTACCAAAGTGAAATCTGAGCATCCAATGGACTTTATAAAGAGAGGCATAAAGTAAAATTCCGACGGGTTTGTGAAACCTAGTTCGTCATCCAGAGTACATTCTGCGCCCTAGCCAGCCTCAGTGCCTCCTCCAAGTAGTTTTGACATGGAAAAGTGCTGATTCACCACCTGAGGGGAAGCAATTGTGTAGTGTTGTTTTCACTGGACTCATAATCCAGAGATCCAGGTTAATGTTCTGGGAATCTGGGTTTGAATCCCACCATGGCAGATGGTTCAATAAAAATCTGGAATAAAACTCTAATGATGACTGTGAAACCACTGTCAATTATTGAAAAAACCCATATGATTCACTAAAGTTACTTAGGAAATGAAATCTGCCGTTTTTACTTGGCTCAGCCTACATGTAACTGCAGGCATACAGCAATGTGGTTGACTTTCAACTGCCCTCTGAAATGGCCTACCTACTCAGTTGTACCAATAAAATGGTGTAAAACCAGACAGACCACTTGACATCGACCAAGGCACTGGAAATGACAATGGCAAACCCAGCCCTGTTGACTTTGCAAAGTTGTCCTTACTAACATCTGGGGGCTTGTGCCATAATTGACAGTGCTGTCCTGTAGATTGGTCAAACAACAGGCTGACAGATTCAAACTCACAGAATAATACCTTATAGATAATGTCCCAGACACTACCATCACCATTCCTGGTATATCCTGTCCCACTGGTAGTATAGACCCAGCAGAGATCGTGCAGCACAGTGATATACAGTCAGGAGAGAGTTGCCCTGAGAGCCCTCAACATTGACTCCATCTCATGGGATTAGGTCAAACATGGGTAAGGAAACCTCCTACCTCCACTTAGCTGATGAGTCACTATGCCTCCATGTTTAATACCACTTGTGTCCTCAGGGTGGCATGGGTACTGAATGCATGTGGGGGCTTCAAAGTTCACCACCAAACCCTACCACAGATTGAACTGACCGTCTCTAAAGAACATAGGAACTAGACTGGTTCTACGGCAGGTGATGAAGAAACCAACAAGAGGGAGAAATATACTTGCCTTCATCCTCACCAACCTGCCTGCCACAGAAGCATCTGTCCATGACACTATCGGTTGGAGTGACCACCGCTCAGTTTTTGTGAAAACAAAGTCCATTCCTTATATTGAGGATACCCTCTATCATGTTATGTGTAACTACCAGCATGATAAATGGGATAGACTTCAAACAGATCTGGCACCTCAAGACAGGGCAACCATGAGACACTGTAGGCCATCAACAACAGCAGGATTGTATTCTACCAGTAACAGCATTGCCCGGCATATCCCCACTTGACCATTACCACAAAGCCAAGAGATCAGTTGATGCCAGAGCAACACCAAGCATAATCTAAAAATGAGGTGTCAACTTGGTGAAGCTACAACACAGGACTAGAACAAAGAACAAAGAAAGTTACAGCACAGTAACAGGCCCTTCAGCCTGCCAAGCCTGCATCGACCATGTTGCCCGACTGAACTAAAACCCCCTACCCTTCTGGGGACCATATCCCTCTATTCCCATCCTATTCATGTATTTGTTCCACAGCCCCTTAAAACTCACTATCGTATCTGCTTCCACTATCTCTCGGCAGCAAGTTCCAAGGGCCCACCATCCTCTGTGTAAAAAGCTTGCCCTGTACATCTCCTTTAAATCTTGCCCCTCACACATTAAACCTATGCCCTCTAGTAATTGACTGTTCGACCTTGGGAAAAAGCTTCTGACTATCCACTCTGTTGATGCCCCTCATAATCTTGTAGACTTCTATCAGGTCGCCCCCCTCAACCTCCGTTGTTCCAGAACAAAACAAAGTTTCTCCAACCTCTCTTCATAGCTAATGCCCGCCATACCAGGCAACATCCTAGTAAATCTTCTCTGCACCCTCTCCAAAGCCTCCATATCCTTCTGGTAGTGTGGTGATCAGAATACTTGCATGCCAGACAACATAAGTAGCAAGCATAAACAGAGCTAAATGTTTCCACAGCCAATGGATCAGACCTAAGCTCTGCAGTCCTGCATGGTGTTGGACAATCCACTGGAGGAAGAGGCTCCACAAATACCCCATCTTCAATGAGAGAGGAACCCAGCATATCAGTGCAATAGATAAGGCTGAAGCATTTGCAAAAATCTTTAGCCAGAAATACCAAGTTGATGATCCATTTGGCCTCCTATGAAAGTCCCCAGTATCACAGACACTAGTCTTCAGCCAATTCAATTCACTTCACATGATATCAAGAAACAGCTGATGGCACTAGACACAGCAAAGGCTATGGGCTGTGACAATATTCAAGCAATAGTACTGAAGATTCAAGCTGCAGAATTTGCCGTGCTCCTAGCCAAGCTGTTCCAGTACAGCTGCAACACTGGCATCTGCCCAGCAATGTGGAAAATTACTCAGGTATGTCCTGTACGTAAAAAGCAGGAGAAAGCAAACCAGGCTAATTACTATCCTGTCAGTCTACTCTCAATTATCAGCAAAGTGAAGAAGGGGTCATCAACACTATTATGTAGTGGCATTTGCTCAGCAATAACCAGCTCTCTCACACCCAGTTTGTATTTCTCTAGGGTCAATCAGCTCCTGACCTCATTACAGCCTTGGTTCAAACATGGACAAAACAGCCGAATGCCAGAGGTGAGGTGAGAGTGAATGCCCTTAACATCAAGGCAGCATTTGACCAAGTGTGGCAACAAGCAGCCCTAACAAAACTGGATTCAAAGGGAATTAGTGGGGAGAGCTCCCTGCTGGTTGGAGTCATATCTAGCGCAAAGGAAGGTGGATTTGGTTAATGCAGGTCAAATCATTTCAGTTCCAGGACATTACTGTAGGGGTTCCTCAGGGTAGTGTTCTGGGCCCAACCATCCTCAGCTGCTTCATCAATGACCTTTCTTCCAACACAAAAGATGGAATTCTCTCAAAAAATGTAAAAGCATTGAATTCATGGGAAAACTGGAGTAATTCAGGGAGTTCAGATTAGAATCTCTCACACTCTTGAGCATTGCAGAGGCCACCAGTGTGAATATCATTAGATTTCAATGGGTGGGGCCTAGTCCCATCTGGGAGGCTGAAACCAGTGAACCCCTGTGCATGTGCAGTGGCCCTGAACTGTCAGCCTCCTGTTTGCTGACCAGCTCAATTGCTGACCAACTCAGGACCCCTGCAGTGCAGAGAACCCCACAGGCAACCCACCCCCTTCCCTCAGCCCGCCCTGATCTCTGGCCTTTCTCCTGCCCTCATCGATCCCAATGACAGAGTGGCAGTGGGGCCCCACCCCTGGATCCCACCTTCTATAGACCTCATACTCTCGCACTGCCCCATGTCTGGTGGGCAGTGTCAAGGTACCTCCTGGGCATTGACACCTCGCCTCTTGGGCAGTACCAAAGGCACATGTTGGCACTGCCAGGATGCCCATGCTATGGGGACACCTCCCTGCCACCCAACCTCCTGGGGGGTCACGATTGCCCCCCCGGCCCCCGCTTCACTCTAGCAGGGTCAGACCGCTAGCTCCCCAAAAGTGGGAAGCTAATGTTATCTCCGCTGGAGTTGGGGTGAGGGAGTGGGTAGGAGGCCCAGAGAATTCAATCCGGGGCCTAATTACATGAACAGTTGATTCAAGTAAGATTTAAATCATTTGCTTGCACTTCCTACCGGTTTCTAGCGCAGATCTGATGGCACTGGAAATCCGGCACTGGGAGATGCCTGTGCAGCAGGAATGTATGTGCAAATCCCATGCATGCCTGGCTGCGGAGTTCTCTCATTCTGTTGTGCTTGAAAATTAGCACAGTGGAGTGGGAGAATCGCCCCCAAAGTCTGAAGTGGAGATAGCACTGTTCATGACTCCTTGGATACCAAAGCAACCAATGTCCAAATGCAGCAATGATGTGGACAGTATCCGAGCTTCAGCTATAAGTGGCAAATAACATATGTGCTATACAAATGCCAGGCAATGATCATCTCCAACAAGAGGGAATCTTGACATTCAATGGCATTACCATTGCTGAATCCCTCAGTGTTACTATTGACTAAAAACTGAATTGGACTAGCCATACAAATACTGTGGCTGCAAGAACAGGTCAGAGGCTGGCAAATCTAATGGTGAGGAACTCACCTCCTGATTTCTCAAAGCCTGTCAAGCCTATTCGGCACAAGTCAAGAGTGTAATGGAAAATCCCACATGTTGTCTGGATGAATGCAGTTCCAACAACACTCAAGGCGCTTGACACCATCCAGGGCACAGCAGCCCACTTGCTACCCCTTCCACAAACATTCAACCTCTCCATCATCGATGAGCAATGGCAATACTGTATACTACCTACAAGATGTGCTGCAAAAACTCTCCAAAGCTCCCTACACCTTCCAAATGCAAACCACTACCATCTAGAAGAATGAGGGCAGCTAATACCAAGGAACACCACAGCCTGGAAATTCCCCTCTAAGTCACTTACCATCCTGACTTGGAAACATATCGCTGTTCCTTCATCGTTACTGAACTCTCTCCCTAATATATTGTGAGTGTACCTACACCACATGGATTGCAGTGGTTCAAAAAGGCAGCTTTCCGCCACCTTTTCAAGGGCAATTAAGGATGAGCAATATATGCTGGCCGAGCAAGCAACACCATAAGTGATTTTTTAAAAATGAATCAGTGTGATCCCACTATGACTATGGGGGCGATTCTCCCATCCTGACCCACAACTTTTCTGGTAGGTCGGGGTGGGAGATGCACGTCGCTGGCCTTGTTCCGGGATTTGTGCATGTGCCAGGAATACAAGCATATCTACCAGAGCTGGAGAACAGTTGGAGACCAGACCACACTTGAAACCAGTGGGATGATAGGTAAGTAATTTGAATTTTTTTTAATGTCTTTTAAATGTATTTTAAATGTTATTATTGGGAATTTGCCTTTCCTGATTGAATCTCCCATTCTGCCAGGAGTACTTCATTCCGGCAGGATTTAGAGTAGCTTCCCTCCTTTGGGGAACTAGCAGGAGACCCTGCCAGAATGTGGAAGTGAGGTGGTGCCCCCTCTGCACTGGCACCCTGGCAGTGCCAGCCTCTGGCCCCTGGCACTGTCCAAGGGACAAAGTGCTCATGCCTGGGTGCACCTCGGCACTGCCCATTGGGCATCTAGCAGTGCCAAGGGGGCAGGGCCTATTGTGGGTGGGCCTATGGGGTAATCGGTGGGTGTGGGAGGTCAGGACAGCAATTGGGGTGATGGGGGCAGGGAGCAGCAGTTGTGGTGGTCCAAAGAATTAGAAAGATATAGAAGGCTACAAATAGTAGTAGGAATCAAGACACAGAGATAACAATGAGTGAAACTGTGTGAGAAGCATACAGAGAATAAAAGGGAGGTAAAGAGAGAAAACAAATAGGAAGGGGCAGGAAGAAAGAAAGAATGAGAGTGCAAGAGCACCTAATTATAGAGATGTTATAATTTGGAATTGTAAAGAGGCAGGCACAATTTTGTTTCTCTGAATGAGAAACATCAAAGAAATTCCACTAGTTTTCAGTTAAGAGGCAGCATATGCAATAATGCTGTAGAAGTGCATCTATGTTGTTCACATGGGTTAATTTCATAACACGCTGCATTGTGAGGTTAAGTTCATAACACAGAAGTGGCTTGAAGATACCAGTTTGTGGTACACATCAGCTAATGAATCCGTATAGGACAACTTCACAAGTCCACCACTGGAAGACGTCATAATCTGGATGTTTTCCTTGTGAGTTTGCAGTGAGTCTGGTGGACATGATAACTACACTAATGGAAGCAGTATTTTAAAAACTACAGCAGGGCACTATTGCCAGAAAATGCAATGAAATAGTGTATATGAGACAACTCTTGGCTGGTGACTAATGACCCAAGTTTTAACATGAATAAAAGGTCCAGCCTGAGCAAAATGAACAGTTAAAAGACAACATTATCAGAAACAGAAGTAATAATGGTTACCAAGGGGGAAAATGCTCTTTAAGCTGATACAGTGATCCAGTGATATCTGAGCTACTTTGTGGGAGAGAAAATTAGAAATCTCTGTAGCATAGCAAAGCTGTCTAAAGCTAGTTTTACTTGAAATGAGTGCTGTCAACTACAAATGTTCAGCTCTGTCTGTCTTCAGCTTCATTGCAATAAAAATGACTCACCTGTGCATGTGCAGAAGCATTGGAACAGCGTGTTACCGTGGATCATGCAAGCTGGGCTATGGTTGAAACTAACAGTGTCACATCAGCCTTGGCAAAACAGGTTTTGTCCTCACTAATCAGTATGAATCTTGTTCAGGCATTTGTGTGGTCAGATATTTGTCAAAACCATGGGCAGAATCCCCTGACCTCTTTTGTGAAGTGTTTCAAGACAGGTAGGTAATTTAGTTGGGCAGGAGGGTGCAGAAGAGATTTACCAGGATGTTGCCCGGTATGGAGGGCATTAGCTATGTGGAGAGATTGAAGAAACTTAGTTTGTTTTCACTGGAATGACGGAGGTTGAGGGGTGATCTGATAGAAATCCACAAGATAATGAGAGGCATGGATAGAGTGGATAGTCCGAAGATACTTCCCAGGGTGGAAGAGTCAATTACTAGGGGGCACAGGCTTAAGGTGCGAGGGGCAAAGTTTAAAGGAGATGTACAAGGCAGATTTTTTACACAGAAAGTAGTCGGTACCTAGAACTCGTTGCCATGGGAGATAGTGGAAACAGATACAGTAGTGATTTAAGGAGCATCTTGACAAATACATGAATAGGATGGAAATAGAGGGATATGGTCCCCGGAAGGGTAGGGGTTTTTAGTTAAGTTGGGCAGCATGGTTGGTGCAGACTTGGAGGGCCGAAGGGCCTATTCCTGTGCTGTAATTTTCTTTGTCCTTTGGTTGTGGGTGAGTGCCCCGCTACCTTCCTGCCTCCACTCTGTTTAAATTCAGTGCGTGAAGGCCATTGTTTGGCCTTCCCACCCTCCCACCAATTGAGGTCCTTAAGTGGGAAATTAATGGCCACTTAAGGGTTTCAGTCTGCTACAACTAGTATTAACCCAGCTAGAGTTTGTGAGTGGGCCTGTCACCAAACAGGAAGCACGAAAAGTGAACGTGTGCGACCTGGAGATGGGAGATTGTCCCTCATTCAAAGGCATTCAGTACCTGATCAAGGGACCTGCCATCTGGAATGGGGGGGGGTGCCTGCTGTGAACCATCCCACGTCCCAGCCCTTCCTGTCAACAGTGCTTACAACCCAGTAAACCCTTACCCCATGACTCACATAAATCTGGCTTGGGTTCTCTGCAATATTGCTTTTTGGGTAGCTATTCTTCCAGTAACAGCAAGTTCTTCTCTGGCATACTCTGTTTGGCTCTCAGCAGGCAGGACCTCTGGCCTGGGGTCCTGATCCTGGGACAAGGCTTGTGGTTCGACAAGCCTCTCCGAAGGAAGCAACGCAGGTCTTTTACTAGTTCTCCAGTCAGCCATGAGTCTCAATCCGAAGGCTCCAAAATAGCCAAGTAATAAAAACGCCACAGTTTTTATGGCACCCTGAGCACAGTTAGTATTTCAGAGCCAATTCATAAAGTGGTCCTGTCATATGATTGAACTAATGTGACAACGTCTTTCTCAAATCGTTAACAAAATACTGAATGCAGGATAACAGAAGACCGTGATGAGAAGCAGCAGGCACAATATTATTAAGGTGACAGCTGCTAAGAGGAGGGACAGAAACATAGCTACAGTTGGGTGCTTTGCAGCCTCAGTGTGTGAATAGGCAGAATGCTGGCAGATGTTGTTTGCATCATTTACATTAGCTGAAAGTCTTTTTTAAAGAGTTGATGGGGTTCTTCTCCCTTTTCCTGCTCCATGTGGGCCTTGTGTTATCTGGCCTCGCTGTGTAAAATTTTCACAAAATGCATTTATAAATCAAACTTGTCTTTTCCCCTTGGTTTCTTCAAAGAAATGTTAGTTTCCTGTCTGTGTTCTTCGTTTGCTCGTGATAAGTTGTGAAATTCAACAACTTGTATTTAAATGTTTGGAACAAAGTGTTGGACACTGGAATGCAACCAAAGTCACGGCTTGTCTAACAACTGATGGAAGGCAATTACGGGATGGGTCAGGCAAAGGCCCTCTTTTCTTTCCTGACTTGTAGCACCATATTCAGCTGAAATGCTGACAGCAGCATTGCTCCATATCCGCTCTTTTTTTTTGGAGAATGAATGGCAGGGGAAATTCCTGATTAACTCCATAATAAAGTGGCTGGCCGATGGCAGCACATTCCTGATGACAAGGATGGGGCTATTAAGCTGTAGAAAGTCGTAGCACTGAGCTCAACCTACTTTCACAGACAGATGTTTACCTGATAACTTCAACTTAAGTTTCCAATAAATTTTCTATATTGATTTTGGTATTTGCTTCTTAAAAGATAAACACATTCTTTGCAAAGTATGTCTTTCTTGGTCAGTTTTTTTTAAATTACTCGCAACACTTAATTAGAGTGGGTGAGAGGGATGCCTCATTTTCCTTTGTTGTAAATTAAGCTTTCAGTAATCCTAAACAAAAAGCTGAGATCTGGAAGCTATAGGATTTGGTAGCAGGATTATGGTGTCTCGGATAATGATGTGCAGTCAGCAGAACCAAAGCTGTATTTTAATTCAAATCAGCTGGTAAACAAACCATTGACATGTTTGTGGATGACAGCAACTGAGTCCCGTGGAAGTGTCTTAACAGCAAAATTATTATTATTTTTTCTGTCAAAGACAACTACTGAATAATAGACATGTCCCTTACTCCACATGGTACTGCATCCATTCTGCTTTTATGTAGAATGCTGGTAATGATACATCCCTTCTTATTGTTCAATTAACCCTTTCCTGGTTCCAGTAGTGTTGGTTTCTGCAAAAAAGCACTGGAAGGTGAGAACTGTTCAGCTTCCTGCTCCCTTTTTGCTCAATGAATAATGTACATTGTACAGATCCATACTATCCTCCGATTCTAAATATATAAGCAGTCTTCAACATTCGGAGAATGTCTCTCAATGATATATGAAAATTCAGTATTCAACTCGTGCTAAGCAATTACATTTCTAATCTTAAGATTTTCAGTTGAGTTGACTATATATTGTAAAATCTCTCTTTATATCCTAACTACATGTTTTAAATTCCTAATATGTATTTACTGCGTTGTGTGGTAAACAACATTTGTCTGAATGAGAAGTAGTAAACATATTCAGAATTCTGAAGTAGCATGAATGCATACTGATTATCTTTTTGGAAGATGCATTGTGTCTGATTACTTTGGTTTACAAGGTCATTGCACTCTCAATTGTTGGAGTGAATAAACACTATTGTTCAAGGCAAGCAATTCTTTACACCTTCTCAAGACACAAAAGCAATTTGTCATTATCAAAGAATAATTGTTGCTTTTGCTTTGTGGATATGTTTGAATGTTGGGTAACTAAGCAAGGAAAACATGTATAGTGCAGAAATTAATAAGTCAGTAATGTTGCTGCTGTCATTTTTTTACAAGAGCTTTTCAGCAATGTTATCTGCTTTGAAGAACTAACAAAGAATGCTTGGTCAGAAATGTAAAATGCGACTAAAATTAATTTTAAATGAAATCAAAATGAAAAGAATACATTAAAGATATTTTAGATGTACTCATTCCTCCTAGGATTTTTTTTTGAACATGTCTGTTGATGTAGCATTGAATTTGGTTAGTTTAAATGCTTTTTTAATAAAGATCAATGTTGTTTAATTTCTGAATGCCGGGTAAGTTCATGTTATCAGTAATTATCTTTGATATTTCTAAGGAATATTTAACTTTGTAAGTATGCTATGGCCTGCGGTTTACTGTTATTTAACTTTAATTCTCATCAAACTTCAGAGTCAATAAACACCAACTAAATGAATGTTTACAAGTTTGAGTAAAATATATTGTAACATTTAATGCATTATTACAGATTTACTCTTTATGTTTGTAAATATTAATGTATTTTTGTGTTATCATTAAATTGTATTAAAATCAAAAATGTACAATTTTTAAAAATGTTTATTACCTTAAATTTTCTTCTTCCTTCTTCAGACAATTTAATGCAATACTGAGGGATTGCTATATGTTGGAGGTGCTGTCTTTTGGGGGAGACAGTAAATTAAGATGCTATTTGTGATAGGTGGATGTAAAAGACCAAAATGGTACTATTCAAAGAAAAGCATGTTTGCTCTTCAAAATAGACAAAATTCATCCCTCAACTAATATAACCAAAGCAGATCAATTATCTCCCTGCTCTTTGTGGGACCTTGCTATTTGCAAATTAGCTATTCCATTTACTTGTATTACAACAGTGAAGCTCTGCTGTGAAGCTCCTCAGGGCATGGGGTCCTGAAGGGTACTCTAGAAATGGGGATGGAGGAGGTTGGGGGTGGGGTTAAGGAAAGAGGGGTGATGCGGGTTTGGAGAAGTTAAGGGGAGGAGGGAGACTGGAGGGGGTGGGTCAATGTACAGGTTTGGGGGAGCTTGGGAGTTCAAAGGAAGACTGGGGAGAGGGGGTGTATCTGAGGACGGATTGGGATAGGTGTGGTTGGAGGTTAGAGGCTAGTTGGGGTTGGTTTGGAGGGGGGGTTAGGAGGAAGGTGGGAGGTTGTAGAGGCACTTAGAGAGGGTATTGGGGGAAGATTGGGGGCAGAGGTAAGCTTGGGGAAGTGGGGAGGTCAAAAGGGGGAATTGGGGTAGGTGAGATTCGGGGTGATGTTGGAGAGGGTGCAGGCTGGTTGGGAAATGGTGGAATTAGGAGAGGAGGTTAGGAGGATGTTGGAGAGTTGATTGGGAGGGGTGATGTGGGGAGCTTGGTGGGAATTGGGGAGAGGGTTGCAGGGTAAATTGGGGGAGGTGTGGCAGTTGAGGATGGGTGGGTGGGGAAGAGGACTTGGGATGGGTTGAAGGGAAGTTGGGGATTTTAAAGTTTAGCACCTCAAAATCCTGTTTTGAATTTAAACCAGTATATAAATAGCTGTCATTGTTCTCTAAAGTAGATGCAATTCTAATGACAATTCTGTCTGCTGCATGCAGGTGTCATGAAAGAAAGATAAAAGCTACATTTATGCAGCACCTTTCAACAAGATTGTGTCTTGCTTATTTTGTTAATGATGAAAGTTTACTGTGAGCAGGCTTTGTGGGGTACAATAGCAATTCAGGGGTACATAATAGCCTCATAATGAAACAGTAACCTGTTTTACCTGATTCTCAAGAGTCTTTTCCATTGACTTTGCTCTTATCCGTTTCTCTACTTACCTATTAACTCACCTTACCTTGGTGCTTTTTATGTGTTTTTGAGGTCTTGAAATATCGTTATGAAGTTGTGTTGCATAGTAAATATTGAAAATGTATTGTAACGAGCAGCAGAAATCAACAGTCTTCAGACTTGCTGATCAAGAAAACATAAATATAACTGTGAACCATTCAGTTTTTGTCCTCTAGCTTCTTAAAAGAAATGTTGCACAGAGACACCTGAGGGCTCCAAAGATTCTCATTGGCAGTGAAGACCTAAGTTATTCGATCATTCCACTGTGTATTGAATCTTTCCCCCAAATATGAATTTTCTGTCACCATATTCATATAATAAAATGTGTAGAACATGTTAATGAAGACTGGGACAAGCACTGAAATCAGTGTTATCATCTCAACAATATTATAAATAGCTAATGGAATGTTTTCCTGTCTAAATAATAATATGGAATGATGCTGTTAAAGTAAAAATATTACTGTTAGATTTGTTCAATTGTTGCAATGGGATCACCTATAGAGTGCACACAAACTAATACCACATTATATTGTTGCTGTTCTGAATTTTAATGACCCATGCTGCTGTATATATATCAGATGTTATTTGTAACCTGTAAGCTGACAATGGCTGTTATCATTTTACAAGGAACCTTCTGTGATTGTTTGGTAAATTTATTGATGAATCAAGAGGGGAAAAATTTACATGCATGATTGAGAAAGAGGGTTAAAGTCAAGGCAGGGCTGGGAACTAAGAGGTCTGGAAACAGAAATAGCACCAAGGCCCATGATTTATCTCCTTGCCCTTGGGTGGAGGGAAACCAGGTGAAAGGGAAAATTGAAGGGAATTCTCCTATGATCCGAAGGGGCCCATTAAGGAGTTGAGGCAAACACCCCCCACCAACCTCCTCCTTCTCTCCACCCCCCCAATCCCAATTTGCCCAACACCAGCCCCCACAGTAGAACTGCCAGGTTGGACATCATATGGGCCTCCCAGCTGCTGGTTAGATCCCAATGATGGTGAGATGAGGCCCTTAAGTGATCTTAAGTGAGACCTAACACGTCACCGTGCTGATTAATTTGCATTGGAGCTGGGGAGGGCAGACAGTAATGAATGTGCCACCAATGGCATCTTACAGATGAACACACCGTGGAAGAGATCATAAAATTCAGCCCACCTTTTAAAGTTGGGAGTTGCTGAATAGGAATTAGAAAAGAGAATCCTGGCTGACTTGTTCCACTCTCTAACCTTGGGCATTTCACTCCTGCAAAATTGGCAATGTTTTCCATTTATTTAAATTTATAACCGCTAAATGCAACAGGATTGAAATAAAAATCCAAATGGCTTCATTTTATCCAGTGACTCAAATCATCAAGTTTTTCAGGCGGTGTCTAAGTGCTCAGCTTTGTCATTAGGGGTTAATTGTTCTAATTAAAATCTGAGTGATTATTTGTTCAGACAGCACTTCAATAGAGTTCAGTGTTTTGTCAGACAGCGCTTGGACAAACTTTCTATGAACTTTCCCACTATCATGTTTTCTCACTATCTATTTCTGTTGAAAGCTTTGCTATTCATGGCTACAGGTGTTCCCTCATCTGGATCATATTGCTCACAGCAACGTAGAGAACTTAAAGCATAATTTAGATCTTAATCCCCTTCAAACTGGAAGAAAAAGATTTATCAGTATCAGTAGAGCTTTGGGTTCTGATTCTCCATATTTAGAATTGATCAGAAATGTAGGTACAAACAAGGTGGACGTAAAAAATATAATATGATTAAAACAAAATAGAAAAATGGGGAAAGCTAGCATCATTAAAACAATGAAAAATGTATTATAGCCAGCAGATACCAGAGATCAGTGTTGAGGATCACTAGGGAGTTGTCAATTCTGTACTTTATAAACAAGTATGAGCAAAGTTTATGTAGTAACACGGTACAATTCCCTATGGAACACCAGGCGGGATACTGGGCCAATCGGAAGAGCGGGTGTCCTGAATGGGGAGATTCCTTGGTTGGAACTAGAGAGGTGCTTATGTTCGGTCAGATCGTTAATTTGTATATCGTTATACTAGTTTAATAAACCCTTTGTTTGGAACCACACTGAGTCACTTCCAGTTACTCCAGTTTATTAAATAGCCTGTGAAAACAGATAATTGCTTTTGTTTCCTGGAGGTGTCTTACTTTTAGGTCATAACCAAGACTTGCAGATAAAAATTCCAGATCACAACAGAGACTGAATACTCAGGTACAAAGACGCTGGGAAGAACAGATGTATGAATAGTACTGGACCACCAAGGGATCTGGGCATAAACATATCCAGTGGATTGGTGGAGATATTAGATATTTGCAAAGCACTTGCTCCCTTTTAGCAAATATGAGATGTTCACCATTGGGCATGGTGACATGCTTCCTTTTGGCTTGTTAGCAGGCAACATAATTATTTACACCATAAATGTGCAGAAGGAGAGTGTGTAGTGTTGCACAAACAAAATGGCACCATTTATTTTGATGTCGGCCTGGCACTCTCTATTTATCCATGTCTAGTCTTGTCATCTAGATTACTTGAGAAGAGAGAGACAACATAGGTATTTATTTTAAATTTAGTTTTTAAAATATTTTTAAATCTTCAATAAAAATTTAAAGTGAAGGAATGAGACTCCACATTTGTGAACATTATCTTTTAGTTTCACTGCAGTCACTTGACAGTAATTTAGATTTACCATGCCATTAAAATTTAATAACATTGGAATGGACAAGCCCTAACTTTTTCTGATGAACTGTCATTTACTGCGTAAGTAAAGAAACTTCACATTCTTTTGTATATTTCAATATCACATCTCTTGATGAAAGACTGGCATAGGGCAGCATCAGGCAGAGCAGGGCAAGTTTGTTTGCAATTTCTTGATCTCCACATTTAGCTGCTCATGTGTGGCCAGTGGAGACTGATTCCTATTTACACCTAAATAACAATGAGTGCTGTTTGTCTCCGTTTTTTTCTATAGCAAAATATAGTTGTCTGAATGTTACCCATGGTGAACTCTTGTAAAAAAAATTAACAGTTTTTCTTTCTTCAGGTTGTTGAGCTGTGATTATATTGCGATCTAATGTCATGATCCTCCGCATATCAAATTTATTCTGCTGGATTGATAGTATTGCCCATTATACTCAATATTAACTTATTTATTGGTGTTAAATATGTCAGTGTTCAAATACACAGAGTATTACTTTTTTAAAATATTAAAAATGTAATTTTCAACAACTGACATCAGACATAGAAGGAGATATTATTTTTCTTTATTCTTTCATGGAATGAGGGTGTCACTGGTAAGGCCAGCATTTGTTGCCCATCCCTAATTACCCTTGAAGTCCTTGTTAAGAGTCAACCACATTGCTGTGGGTCTGAAGTCAAACGCAGGCTAGACAAGGTGAGGATGGCACATTTCCTTCCCTAAAGGACATTAGTGAATTGGATAGTTTTTGCAACTATTGAAAATAATTGCCATTAGTGAGACCAGCTTTCAATTCCTGACTTTTGCTCTTCAAGATTGAATTTAAATTCTACCAGTAGCCATGATGGGAGTTGAACCCATTTTCCAGGGACCTCTGGAGTACCAATCTAGCTGTATTACCACCATCACCCCAACATGGCTCTGGGAGATGAATTTAAGAAGAAAAGGATGTGCTGGGTGCTGATGAGCTTTTTCAGCATTGAACACATTGTCAGGTTAGATTGGCATTTGTCCAAATTGGTGCCTTCGTGAAGCTAACCCCGGAAGTCTGTTTACTTTTGCAACCTACAATTTGAAACCTGTAATTCAGGTTTATTAAACTGGATATCAGAGATCATGTTGAGGCCAGTTCAGTATCAAATCAATCTCCACGTGGCATTTCTAACCATGGCATTAGTTGTTTTGGAAATCAGCATTAAATGGTGTGTCTCAAAAGTACAGCAATGTAACCTGGACAATGAAGCACTTCTGGCAAAGTTCAGTGGAACCCTTGTGCTTTTTATGGTTGGATTTATTTAGTTAACAATAAATCATTTTGACCTGTGTTATCAGCACTAAAATGAGCACTGTGAAGGCAATAAAAGTATGTTTAGCTTATTAATGGTTTGGAGAGGTTAATTTTAAAAACACGGATGTACAACATTAACAAAAAAAGTTTTGAGTAAATTTAGCTTCAATAAATTTACAATGACATTTATGTTTTTGTACTTTATTTATTGTTATACAAATAGCATTCAAAAAACAACCCTCGTTTAACAAAGGTCTTCTCCATCAATGTTCTCTTTGTGGGGCCTGCATCACTGACATTTTCAAGAACATGTCTGGGCAATGAGCTGAGTGCAAATAGGTAGTAGTCACTGGCATTGCTATCATCACTCCATTTTATTGGTGCTGTCATTGGGACTTCTAACAGGTGTTCAATATTGTTATTTTATTTGCATTTAAGTCATTGGTAAAATAACTGTATGTTATAGTGACACAGTTGAGCCAAGTGTGTCAATCATTATTACTTAGCAAATGTAATACAACAGTGACTCTTTGGGCCTTTTATCGTGCATTCATTATTGAACCTATCTTTGCCTCCATGATTTTGTGTCTCCCTCTTATATTTGGCATCGGCTGCAGTTTGCACTCACCTAATGTTACATTGACTTTACTAAAACGAATGACATGATCCCAGTAGACCCTTACCATCCTGAAGTTGTGATGCCATGGATTTGCTAAATTTTATTTATATTGTAGGAACCAATCAACAGCTTGAGAAGTGCACATCTGTCTTTGGCTGTGATCTTGTCGGGGGAAAGGTGTTTTTGACCAACAGCAAGTAGAATCTGTTCATAATAATGCAGAGAAATTACAACATCATTAATATACATTTGTTGAAGGAAATCATGCAATTGAATGTTTAAATATATCCCTCCCTGCCTGTAAAACCCATTGTAAGACAACCTTCAAGCTTTATCCAATAAAGGTTCAAGCCTGAATGGACTGATTGGTGGATGGGCATTAAATGATCACTAATATTTCTTATAATAATCCTTATACAGTGCCTTTAATGTAATAGAACATCACAAGGTGCTTCACAGAAGTGTTGTATAACAAAATTTGACACCAAACCATGTGATCATATATTAAGGCAGATGATCAAAAAGAGGACAGAGAGGTGAGAGGATTAGGAAGAGAATTTGAGAGGTGAGGCTTAGGCAGCTGAAGGCACACCTGCAATGAAGAAGTGATTAAAATTAGATTGTGCAAGAAGTCAGAGTCGGAGGAACACAGAGATCCCTCAGAGGAGATTATAAAAATAAGCTGGATGGGTGGGGGTGGGGTTGAGATGAGACCATTGACAGATTTGAAAACAAAGTTGTGATTTTTAAATGTTAACGGGAACAATGTAGGTTAGCAAGCATGGGGCTGATAGGTGAATTAGCCTTTTTGCGAGAATGTGGTTGGGAATTGGGCATGGGCCACAATTTTTGCAGAGGCTAGAACAGGAGTGCATTCTAACAGTGGAGTCTAGAGGTAAGAAAGGGATGCATGAACTGAGGTAGCAGCAGATTTGGGTGACATTGAAGAGGTGAAAATAGATGGTCTTGGTGATGCCATGAGTATACAATTAGAAGTTTGCTTTGGTGTCAAATAGGACACCAGGGTGGCTTCAGCCTTGTACTGTTTCCAAGAAAAGGAAATGAAGTTTGTGACAGAGGGTAAAGGCAATTACTTAATTCTTCCCAGTATTTAATAGGAGAAAAATTCAGTTTATCCCATATTGGGCAATCAAATAATTTAGAGACCGTGGGTTGGCGTTGGAGTAGAGTTGGATGTCATCAACACACATGTGGAAACTGTTTACAGGTGATGTCACTAAGGGAAGTGAGTAGATCAGAGATGGAAGGAAGTCAAAGATTAATCCTAAGGACATTAGAGGTTATGATGCAAAAAGGGGAAAGAGCGATGGCAGCTGATTCTCTGACTAATAAAAATTCAAAAAGAAAAATATTTGTTTGTTTGGATTTCAAAAATTATTGAACCTTATTGGCCAATGCAAGGGAAAGATACGAGATAATATTCTGGCTTTTGGGCATTGAAGTACATTAGTTTGCTATGCATTCCTTCACCCGGCATTCAAAATGGTGCCACAGCTTTTAAAATGCAGCAACGCAAAAGGAACTAGAATCAGAAATTAGCTGCAGTTTCAAATCGCAGGATAGTACTTTATGAATGTAATGTGGCACCAGTGGCAGACAGGAATAACCACATTTCACAAACTATAAATCATTTATAGTTTGTGAAATAGTTTGTAAAATATAAAATGCCTTTTTCAGGATGTAGCAACGTTATCTACTCCCAAAGAATCAAATTATTCACAAATTTCAACAAAAGTGATTAAAATGTTTAAAATATAGTGAATCCCATGGGATTGCAAGAAAGCATTAAAAGCTTTCAAAGGTGGGAAGTAATATTTAATTAAGTACTCAAATGACAAAAGCACACAGAAGAGGTTCAATTCCATTGAAGAAGATATTTGCATGCTTGGAGTAAACCATTTCAAAGCATTTCAAGTTAGCTCCTGAAGAGGAAACCTTATCCTTGGAGTCCCAACAAACGGGTTAAATATAAATTCTTATTTTTTCTTTAGTAAGCAATAAAACGGGTACAGAAACTTAAATTGAAAACAGTGGGTATAATGTATTCTTTAAGAAGTAATAACATTAGCACTTCAAAAGGAATGAAAAAATAAAATTAGTAATGAGAAAAGACCACTGAGTCCATTTAGAAATTTCCCTGCAGGCATTAACTCTTCCTTTAATTATGCATTAATAGATAAATGTGCCACACTTTTCAGAACATAACTTTTAAATATTCCAGAATATCATGAAATATATTACTGTACATACTTTTTGTCTCTACAGAGAAGCTATTTTTGTCCAACTGCATTGCATTCACCCCAAAAGTTATACCCAATGCAGCCACAGAAGAGTCATTGATTAGGAAAAGAGTGCATAATATGCTACTGATTGGTTGCATATTATTAGATCCATCCAGGATTTTCTGTGAGGTACACTATCACTCAAGAGGGTGCAACACAGAACACAGGTAGCACAACTATAAAAGCAATTACTGACTTTTGGATCATAATTTCTCCCCTTCAGTATCTCAGTATGTGTCAATCATTGGTAGCACTCTTACCTCTGAGTCAGAAGAGTGTGGGTTTAAGTCCTGCTCTCAGACTTCAACAGAAAAGTTAAATGCTGAGGGTATTCTACACTTTCAAAGGTGTCGTATTTTGCGCGTGATGTTAAACTGAAGTCCTGTTTGCTTTCTCAGGTAGATAAAAATTATCCCATGAAACAGCTTGTAAGAAGAATAGGGTAGAAGAGAAGAGTTTTACTGGTGTCCTGACCAATACTTATCCCTTAATCAACATCAAAAATATTATCTGCCCCCTATCACATTGTTGTTTGTGACAATTCTCAATGAGCAAATTGGCTGTCATGTTTCCTACATTCCAACAGTGAGTAGACTTCAAAAGTACTTCATTGGTTCTAAAATAGTTTAGAACATTTTATGATTCTGAATGGCACTGTATAATTTAACATATTCAATTAAATTTCCATTGCTGAATTCCCCATTATCAACATCCTTGGGGTTACCAGTGAGCAGAACCTTAATTTGACTAGCTATATAAATACTATGGCTACAACAGCATGATGTGGAGATGCCGGCGTTGGACTGGGGTAAACACAGTAAGAAGTCTGACAACACCAGGTGAAGTCCAACCGATTTATTTGACAGTAAACTCACAAGCTTTCGGGGTTTCTCCCTTTGTCAGGTGAATGGAGAGTTCAGGCCTCAGACAGAGCATATAACAGCACAGACAGTTTACAGATTACTGATTAGAATGCGAGTCTTTACAACTAACCTGCTTTACAACTAACCTACAAAAGCAGCCAGAGACTTGGAATCCTTTGGCAAGTAGCTCACCTCCTGACTCCGGACCCTGCCCCCCACCAAAGGCCTGTCCGTCATCTACAAGGCAGAAGTCAGGAGTGTGATGGATAGCCTCCACTTGCTTGGATAAATGTAACTCCAGCAACACTCAAGAAACTCCATACTGTCCAGGATAACGCAAATCGCCAAATCGCTTGATTGGTACCCATCCACAAACATTCTTTTCCTCCACTATCAATGCACACTGGCAGCAGTGTGCACCATCTACAAGATGCACTGCAGGAACTCAACAAGACTCCTTAGATAGCATTTTCCAAACCCATGACTACTATCATCTGGAAGGTCAAAAGCTGTAGATAGATGGGAACACCACCACCTGAAAGTTTCCTTTCTAGCCATTCACCATCCTGCCTTAGAACTATAAGAACATAAGAAATAGGAGCAGGAGTAGGCCATCTAGCCCTTCGAGCCTGCCCCGCCATTCAATAAGATCATGGCTGATCTGAAGTGGCTCAGTTCCACTTTCCTGCTTTCTCCCCATAACCCTTAATTCCCTTGTCTACCAAAAACCTATCTACCCATGTCTTAAATATGTTTAGCAAGGTAGCCTCCACCACATCAACGGGCAGAGAATTCCAGAGATTCACCACCCTTTGAGTGAAGAAGTTCCTCCTCAACTCCATTCTAAACTGCACCCCCCTCGACCTTATCTTGAGGCTGTGCCCTCTAGTCCTGCTGTCCTCCCTGAGTGGGAAGCATCTCTCTACCTCCACCCTATCCATCCCCTTCATTAATATAAGATCCCCCCTCATCCTTCTAAACTCCAACGAGTACAAACCCAGTCTATTCAGCCTCATCATAGTCCAACCCCCTCATCTCCGGTATCAGTTAGAGTTTAGAAGAATGAGGGGAGATCTCATTGAGACGTATAAGATGATGAATGGGATGGATAGGATAGAGGTGGAGAGACTCTTCCCGCTCAAAAAAGACAGTAGGACTAGGGGGCACAGCCTCAAGATAAAGGGGAGGCGGTTTAGAACGGAGTTGAGGAGGAACTTCTTCACTCAAAGGGTGGTGAATCTCTGGAATTCTCTGCCCGTTGAAGTGGTGGAGGCTGCCTCGCTAAATATTTTTAAGAAGCGGGTTGATGGGTTCTTGATAAGAGAGGGGATTAAGGGTTATGGGGAGAGGGCGGGAAAGTGGAACTGAGCCACAACAGATCAGCCATGATCTTATTGAATGGCGGGGCAGGCTCGAAGGGCTAGATGGCCTACTCCTGCTCCTATTTCTTATGTTCTTATGTTCTTATGTTCTTATGAACCTCCTCTGCACTCCCTCCAAGGCCAAAATATCCTTGCGCAAGTGCAGCGACCAAAACTGCATACAATACTCCAGCTGTGGCCTCACCAGTGCCCTGTACAGTTGCAGCAAGACCTCCCTGCTTTTATATTCAATCCCCCTCGCTATAAAGGTTAGCATCCCATTTGCCTTCCTGATCACCTGCTGCACCTGCAGGCTGGGTTTTTGCGACTCATGCACAAGGACCCCCAGGTCCCTCTGCACCGTAGCATGCTGCAGCTTTTCGCCCTTTAAATAGTAATCCCTCCTACTATTATTCCTGCCAAAATGGATAACTTCACACTTGCTAACATTGTACTCCATCTGCCAGGTCCTTGCTCGCTCACTTAGCCTATCTAGATCTCTCTGCAGACTTTCCACACCCTCCGCACAATTTGCTTTTCCACTCATCTTTGTGTCATCAGCAAATTTCGACACCCTACACTCAGCCCCCTCCTCCAGATCATCTATATAAATGGTAAATAGTTGAGGCCCCAGCACCGATCGCTGGGGCACTCCACTAGTCACCAACCGCCAATCAGAATAGCACCTACTGATACCAACTCTCTGCCTCCTATTAGACAACCAATCCTCTATCCACGCTAACACCTTACCGCCAACTCCATGCCCCCTAACCTTCTGAACCAACCTCTTGTGCGGCACCCTATGAAACGCTTTCTGAAAATCGAGAAACACCACATCCACCAGTTCCCCTCTGTCTACCGCACTAGTCACATCCTCATAGAATTCCAATAAATTTGTCAGACACGACTTCCCCTTAACGAATCTGCTCTATCAAACAATCCTCCTCAAGGTGCCTCGCTATTTCTTCTTTGATGACAGAACTATATCATTGTTCCTTCACTGTGGCTGGATCAAAATCCTGGAACTCCCTCCCGAGCAGCACTGTGGGTGTACCTACAACTCGTGGACTGCAGTGATTCAAGAAGGCAGCTCAGCACCACCAAAGGTGATTCGGGCTGGGCAATAAATACTGACCTCGCCAGCAATAGCCACATCCCATGAATACATTTTTTAATTGAAGTTTCTTTCCTTCAGAAAAGGAAGGCATACCTACCTAAGCAGAACAATCTGGCCTAATAACACTCAGATACAGACTGCCATGCTGAGATTGAAAAATATTGGAATGGTGACAGTTTGATCAGATAGATCGGTTCTTGTGCGCCAATCTGGTGTGAAACCAACATGCTAGATTGTGTTGTTCTTGGACATATCAATTGAAAGCTCTCAGTTTTCCAAAACACTTTTTCTGAGGTTAGTATCCAGCTCTCTCCAATCCAAAGTACCACACCGGGATGTGTTTTTCATGGATAGTACTTCCCAAGCTGAACAGTCAGTTTCTGAAATCAGTAAATATAAAAAATCAAATTTAAGTCATGTAATTATGTGTGTACAACAGAAAATAATTTTACACTTTTTCACTGTTCACCTTATGACAAACTCCCCCATAAGACATTAGCATGTACAATTAAAACACATGGGATTGGAAGTTGTGTATTGAGATTAATAGAAAGCTGGTTATCAGACTAGAAACAAAGAGTATGAATAAATAGGTCTTTTCCCAAATGGCAGACAGTAACCAATGGGGGTAAAGGAGGGATCAATGCTCGGACCTCAGCTATTCACAATATATATTAATGATTTAAATGAGGGAACTACATGTAATGTCTCCAAATTTGCAGATGACACAAAGTTGGTTGGGAGGGTGAGCTGTGAGGAGGATGCAGAGAAGCTTCAGAGCAATTTAGACAAGTTGAGTGAGGTGGTAAATTCATGGCAGATGCAATGTAATAAATGTGAGGTATCCACTTTGGTAGCAACAACAGGTTTATTATTATCTAAACAGCTATAGATTGAGAGAGAGGAATGTGCAATGAAACCTTTGTGTCCTCATACAGCAGCCACTGAAGGTATTGTATGTTAGCCTTCATCATGAGAGGATTCGAGTACAGAAGCAGGGATGTCTTCCTGCAATTATTCCTGGCTTTGGTGTGGCTCCACCCAGAATAGTGTGTGCAATTTTGGTCTCCTTATCTGAGGAGAGATATTCCAGCTATAGTGCAGTGAAAGTTTACCAGACTTATTCCTGGGATGGTGGGACTGACATATGAGAGGAGATTGAGTTGGTTAGGATTATTTTTGCTGGAGTTCAGAAGAATCAAAGGGGATCTCATAGAAACCATATACGATTTTAACAGGATAGGATAAATGCAAAATGGATGTTCCTGATAGTGAGGGTGTCCAGAACCAGAAGTCATAATCTGGGGATATGGAGTAAATCATTTAGGGCTAAGATGAGGAAAAGTTTCTTCACCCAGAGAGTAATGAGCCTGTGGAATTCTCTACCATAGAAACAGTTGAAATCAAAGCATTGTAAGAAGGAGTTAGATACAGGTCTTGGGGCTAAAAGGATCAAAGGATATGGGCAGAAGGCTGGAACAGGCTACTGAGTTAGATGATCAGCCACACTCATAATGAATGATGGAGCAGGCTTGAAGGGTTGTATGGCTTATTTCTGCTCCTTTTTTTTGTTTCAGTGTTATGCATGTACTATATTAATACACTATGGCAGACATTACAAAATTGCTGCTTTTGTATATATGACTTTGTCATTTGAGATTATACTTTATACAAGTAATTTAGTATTATATTAATGCTCTATATTGGTATTTTTCTACCTGTAATATTTTCTAGTAAAGGCGACTTATTTTTCTCACTTATGTATCCAGTGTCATCTTTGCCAAATCAATGCAAATCTTTTGACCTCATTTCATAGTTAGAGTTGATTCCTCAATATGTTGTCTGTTCACAATTCTGTACAGATCCAGATTGTTAGGTCACGTGTGACATATTTGTGCTTTCTAGGTCCTCCTTCATGAATATATTGATGCAAGGGTGTTTTAGCTTGTGCCAGTTCAAACAGTGCTATTAAGCATTTTTAATGTGTTAGTATCAATACATTATTTGAAAAATGACATTCAAAGCTAAGATGAATTCATGTTATGCCAAACCATTTTGTGATACGTTTAATTAATTTTCAAATCCACTCCTGCCATAGAACTTTGCCCTCTGAAGATGGTTAGCCTAGTATTTTTTAAATAATTAATTAATCTTTTGATAAATAACCAGATATATAGCTTTGAAAATGACAGAAGTGTGAAATTTCTCACTAACCAAAAAAAAGTGATGTTAAGTGACACAGAGATAGCAAACATTACAATCTTCAATCAATTTGACGAGTTGCATTCCACAAGTGACTATTTAACTGCCCCAGAAGGGTAGTTACAATGTTTGGCAAGTACTTAATCCTCTCAGTTTGTTCTTATCCTTACACCTGATATTTAATCAGGCTTTTTTCTTGTTTAAATATTAATCTGGTTGATTTCCCAATAAGGAATAATATTTTAATTTTTAATTTCCATTGAGGCTTGCTAAGTAGGTTAAGCTATAGGAGGAAGACTTTATGTGAAAAATAATCCCCCTTAGGTCTTGAAAAATATATATATAACAGTATTTACGCCTTTATGTTGCATATTTTAATTGATACCAAAAATAACCCTGAAGGAGACCTACCGTTGTAGACTTTTTTTCAGTCAAAGTGATTATGCCACCTCTTGACGCTACTAACCAGTAGGAAAAAAACCCTCTCTAATGTTGAAATGCGATTCTTCACCCACACTAGAATGACCTCTAGGTAACCTGCCACCGCATTTCTGGCTAAGTTACGAAAATCAGCAGAACATTGAAAATTTGGACTGCCTGTAAACAAAATGTGGCGAGACAAATGGTATGCAGCATAAATAATCTTATTACCCAAAAAAGAACTGCTGGCAGAATCCAACCTGGATTTTAAAAACCCATTGAAATATCTCCATCACTGGAAAATGCAGAAAAAAATGGCTCAGAGGCTACAGGCGGTGTCAGGCAGCAATGTGCCCCAGTTAGGGGTAGGGCCTTCATGTCATCAGTCCTCAGTGGATAGTACTTGTGTAAACATGACGTTCGCGGGTTCCTTACAACATCAGAGCTCTATTAACACCAGCAACCTGTCAAGCAAAGGCAGCAACAGCCCCAAAAGTATTAGGGAATAAATTCCAGAGGGGTGTGAATGGACTATTGCAAGCACTGCCAAAAGGCACAGCCAAATTGAAATTTTAGGAATAGGCAAAACATGTGATGTGCAATGAAGAAACCAAGGCCACTACTTGACTGTATCATGCAAGCATACCCACCTCCAGAAAGTGGGATATTGCAACTGAATCACATCATCATGACAAAGGTTATTCCTACAGTGTAGAAACACTGGCGAATGGTCAAGCCTTGAAAATGGAAGTGGACATGAGGGCCTCGGTTTCTGTTATTGGGGAACAGACCCTACAAGCACCTCCAAAATGGCATCCAACTCCTGAGCTTAGAAGACATGAAGGCCAGACTAACAGCCTACATGGAGGAAACCTTTACAAATTAAAGGCACCACAATGACCCAGTGACTTACAGGCTCATCTCTCACTCATTGTTGTATGGAGGCAAGGACCAAGTCTTATGGAAGAGATTGGCTCCAGCAGATCAGGTTGAGAGATCTTCAGGCTAGGGGTGGGGGAAGTGTACAAAGTAATCAGTAGATACTCTGGAGTTTTTCAAGAAGTACTGTGAAAAATAAAAGGGGCCAAAGCGAAGATCTATGTCAACCCTGATCATTGCTGGAAAGACAGGATGGACAGGCCTATTACTTATGCATCCAGGATCCAGTCAGATGCCAAGCGGAGGAATTCTCAGACAGCAAAAGTGGGATTGGCAGTCGTGCTTGGTGTGAAAAAATTCCATCAATACATTTGTGACAGATGTTTCATAACACTTACTGACCACATTCCCTTATTGGAACTTATTAAAGAAGATAAAGCAATTCCCCTTCATTGCCTCTGCCCAGATACAGCATTGACCCTTGTTACTTGTAGCCTAAGGGTAGCCTTTTGGAGCACTGCCCTGAAACTGGATGGTCATCACTGATATGCTAAGTCACCTCTCGTTGCCCATCAGCCTGACTCCTCTACAAGCATTAGAAGAGGTTGTGATGACTCTAAATATTTTGGAGGCTGCTGGTACCCACAAGGCAAATTAAAGCCTGGGCACAAAACGATCCAATTTTGTCTAAAATTAAAATAATGCATATGTTCCTATGTGGTGGATTCTGAGGACAGGCCTCAGAAGAAGTGAAATCCTACCTGGCTAAAATAGATGAACTTGATATTGAGGATGGGGTCATTCTGTGCAGCCGCAAGTTGTTGTTCCTCATCCAGGGTGGTGTCTGATATTAATGGAACTACATAAGGTCACCCAGAATTTTCAAAAATGAAAATGCTGGTTAGGATCTATATCTGGAGACCCAGCCTTGACTCAGACATCACAGACTTGGTGAAATGGTGAGTCTAATGCCAAGAAATTAAAACTCCCTCCCCCAGCCTCACTACATCCATGGGAATTAACTGGCAGGCCATGGATACGTGTGCACATGAGTCCTTTCTGCATTCCATGTTTTAATCATGATAGATTCACACTCCAAGTAGTTGGAGGTGCACCACATGGGCTCCACAACCTCTCACACTACAATTGAGTAGTTACAACAGTGTTTGTGCAAGCACAGAATACCAGACATCCTGGTTTCTGATAACGGCACAACCTATACTAGCAATGACTTCCAGAACTTTGTGCTCACTAATGGTATCCAACCATTATCCAACCATGTGGGGCAGCACGGTGGCATACTGGTTAGCATGGCTGGGTCCCATTGCCAGAGACTCAGGTTCGAGTCCTGGCTTGGGTCACTGTCTGTGCAGAGTTTGCTCATTCTTCCCGTGTCTGTGTGGGTTTCCTCTGGGTGCTCTGGGTTCCACCCACAGTCCAAAAGACGTGCTGGTTAGATGCATTGGCCATTCTAAATTATCCGCCAGAGTGTGGCGGCAAGGGGATTTTTACAGTAACTTCATTGCAGTGTTAATGTAAGCCTACTTGTGACACTAATAAATAAACTTAAAAACAACACATCTGGACTGCACCTTATCACCTGTCATCAAATGGACTGACAGAACAGACAGTGCAAACTTTCAAAAACACCATGCAGAAAGAACCAGCGGCATCCACAAAAGCAAATTGGCATGATTATTGCTTGACTAAAGAACCATGCTTATTTCAACAACAGAAATTCTCCAACGGAACTGCTCATGGGATCGAGGCATTGCACAAGACTGAGTCTACTGTTACCAAACCTAGTGGAGAGTGTGAAGATCCAACAAAAAAAGCCAGAAATAAAATCATGATTCTGTAAGGGCAGAAAGAATATTTGAAACAGTCATCTGGTTCATGGAAGGAAATTCGGAAATAGTCCCTGTTGGGTCCTTGGAATCATTAAGGAGAAAACAGGGCTAGTATCTTACAAAGCTAAAGACCAGGGCAAAATCAGAAAGAAACACCTGGACCATCACAGGGGCAGGTAGTCCACTCCCAATCAGGACTTACTACTAGCCGTGGAAGTGGCTGCCTTCCGTGTCTGCCCACAACTTGAAACCGAGCCCATGTTAGCCCCTCTGGATAACAAGAACACAGACTCAGAGATGGAAGCTGATATCTCAGCTGAAGAGGAACCCAAGGAGGAACTTGAATCAGTCACGCTCTCTCACTTCCTCTGGAAGCGATGGCTCCCCATTCAGTTCACACCGCCAGAAACAACCCTGCCTTGGATGGACCTCAGACCAGATGCCAAGCAGCAGAAAGGAATTTCTCACAGCAGGGGTCCTGGGAGAGAAACCGAGCTAAAGGGGGAGAAATGTTATGATGCCCATGACAGGCACCAGGTATTGTCAATAGATCTCTTTGTGAGTTTTGTGGAGTAGGAACTCCTTTATTGAGCAAGCAGAGACTCATCCAATGGGAAGTGAGTAGCAGGGGGCTAAAACCTGTTGCTTCAACCTGGATTGGTATTCTATAGGTCCCACATATTGACTTTCATGCTGTAAACCATGGATGCAGCTCTTGAGTGCTCATTAAAGGGTTTTTGCTGATTGAAGACTGATCATGGTGGAATTATTACAGATCCTAATGCATATTGTTGGCTGAAGAACATGAGTGCAAAATTCATCCACTAGTTTAAACAGGCAAAGGGATCTAGATGTTACAATGAGCCCACACTATTGCTTCCGATGCAGGCAGCAAGTTAACTTTTGTGCTGCTGCTAATTTGTATTATTGCTGTGTGCGGTCTGTGTCAAATGCTGTTGAGTCGCTACGTGTCTCAGCAGGGGGCCCAGGTTTGTGTGACTCGAGCACCAATTCAAGCTGGCCTGCATTACTTAAAGTCAGCCTGCACATCCTAAAGTGGAGATACATTATAGCTGGATGCACCAACACAAAAAGTTCAACAACCTTAACATAGTGCACAAGATCAGTGGGTATATCTATAAAAGCCAAATCCTACTAATTGCACCATTAGCAATGCTGAATGCATCACATCTTCATTATTCAGCAGTGGACATTCTCTAACAATCACAAATCACACTGATCATTCATAATTGATAACAAGGAACTGCCACCTGGCCAGGTAGTGATAGAAGAAATAGATGATAATGAAGAAGATCTGTCACTCAAATTCAGCCACCATCTCAGCTACTGACACTGTATATAATTCAAAAGGTAGTTTAATGGGTGAGATACATATGTGTGAGACACTGACTATAAGTAGTCAATAACCAGGGAAAGGCGGAAGGATGACCCTCCGTCAATCATCCAAATTCAAAATGTTGGCCCTATTTTCTCTCCACAGATGCTGTCAGACCTGCTGAGATGTTCCATCATTTTCTGTTTCTGTTTCAGATTCCAGGATCTGCAGTATTTTGCTCTTATCTTGACAGCTGAAATCTCAACTTCCATTGCAGCACAAGTTGAAGTCATCCATGTCTAACTCCTGTATTGGCAGCTCAGACTGAAGTTATGCAATTAAGCTTGCTGCTAAGTACAGCAAATATCCTCCCACCTGATTTTTACAACTGCTACCGGGGTACTGTACATTGAGCAGCATAATTCTGTATGTAGGGTCACATACCAGAGTGACATTGAGGAAATGGAATCTCTTTAGTTGAGGATCATCTCAGAGTTGATGTGCCTGCAAAGCAATGCGTGTGCAGTCAATGGCATTCTGCATGATGGAGAAACCTGCAAAATCACATGTAGTCATTCCACCTGCTGCAAGAGAGAATGAAATGTATTCAGCTCTCTTGCAATGCAGAGCCTCAATGACCTCCTTTATGTAATAGTGAACAAAAAAGTAGGAGATATAGCATAAAAGTTCATAGTTGTACTCATCTTCCCAGACACTGATAAGATTTCCCCATTGAATGGTTCTATTATGGATGTGTTGGACTAACACAGGCTCCAAAATGAAAATGGTACTGCCCACAATGCACTGCAGCAATGAAAAGGCATGGCAGTAGCCACAAGAGAACCTCAAAAGCAGAGGAATTAGTTTGACTAGTGCTTTGTCCAAACTTTAAATAGAACATTGAATAAGAGCAACAATGACTGCAGTGTGAAATTTTTCAGTGCACGTATATATGTCCCTATTTAAGAATGTAAAGCTTATTGATGAAACTTGAATTTTGCATGGTTTTTTGTGTAAAACACCAGATGACTATCTTTATTATGATACTAATAATATCATTCTCACCTTGCTCTGAGATTGCAGATGTGACTGCAGCAAGTGGCAAATTTCAGTGAAGGTATCTTTACTGAAGCACAGACATTTGATACATTATTCCTTACAGGTTCAGCTGGGAGAATTACTCTTGAGGTGAATAGAGCATCCTATCAAAAACCCTTCTGTCTTCCTATGTCTTATGGTCTTATGGATGAAGTCTGTGGTTGGGGGAAATGTGATGGCGGGTTTGGGGTGGGAGGTTGAAGAAGTGGCTTCATGTTGTTGTTGAAGATTGGATGGTGTACTTTGAGAGAGATGTCATGTAGAGTGTTGGCAGATGAGATATGCTGTGTTGCTGGCATCGGTCAGTCGTGTGTTAGACTTGAGAGAGAGACAGTGAATGAGAGAGAGAGGGGTTAGAACACCATACCTTGGAACAACATAAGTACTTTGTATTCTATTTAAAAATAGTACCAATAAACATGTGTTTAGCAGACACCAGAATATGCCTACAGTCTGTCTATTAAACAAATAATACATCTAGAGTCCACAGATAGGAGAAACATCTCAGAATTATGGCTGTGCCATAAGAAACCCTGAGATAATGGAAAGAACCAGAGGATAACAGATTGACTACACCATAGCTGGTATTAAATAATAATGACCAAGGTGAGGACTCGCTTAGAAATACAAAGTGGGATTCAATGGCACCCCAATGAGTGTGATGGGAGACAGGGCACATGGGTAATCAGGTGGGATGGCAAGTTGGTCGTGAAAAGAGAGGAAAAAAAGTGAATAAAAAGAAAATAAATGAAAATTTAAAATTTTTAAAGTATGTGACACTGCATTATGATCTTCATTTTATTGATTTGATTTGATTTATTATTGTCACATGTATTAACATACAGTGAAAAGTATTGCTCCTTGCGCGCTATACAGACAAAAGATACCGTTCACAGAGAAGGAAACAAGAGGGTGCAGAATGTAATGTTACAATCATAGCTAGGGTGTAGAGAAAGATCAACTTAATGCAAGGTAAGTCCATTCAAAAGTCTGACAGCAGCAGGAAAGAAGCTGTTCTTGAGTCAGTTGGTCCGTGACCTCAGACTTTTGTATCTTTTTCCTGAAGGAAGAAGGTGGAAGGGGGAAATATCTGGGTTGCATCAGGTCTTTAATTATGCTGGCTGCTTTGCCAAGACAGCGGGAAGTGTAGACAGAGTCAATGGATGGAAGGCTGGTTTGCATGATGCATTGGGTTACATTCACGACCTTTTGTAATTCCTTGCAGTCTTGGGCAGATCAGGAGCCAGACGAAGCTGTGATACAACCAGAAAGAATTGTTATTTAACTTCACATTAGCCAATAGTATACTTAATGTTGCCTTAACTCATTATGTATCTTGGTGTGGATGAGCACAGTGTGTGCTAGTGAACGACAATCATCTACAATATTTATATAAAGTAAAGAGCTATACATTCTATACTGGAGATAAGAGATATGCATTCTACATTATGTGACCAGCAACAACAGTCACTTGTAGTTAATACTGTTGTCACACAATGCTAAAACAACACCAACAAGTGCAGGATGTTACGCCAAATGTGTGGGCTGTTTTAAGGATAATGCTTACAATTCTAATAACTGTGGCCACAGGAGAAAGAAGCTTGAGTAAGCTGAAACTGATAAAGACATATTTAAGGCCTTCCATGACAGAAGAAAAACTAAATTCTCTAGCAATTTTGGACGGAATTTTCAGCCGTTCATGGCGGTGGGATCTTCTAGCCCCATCGACAGTGCACACGCACTCTGGGTTCCCCAGCAGCAAGGGGTGCATTCAACGGGAAACCCCCTTGACAACGATGGCACCAGAAGATCCCACTGGCCAATGGTAGGCCGTCTCTGTGGTTACAAGGAAAATGTTACCTTCTTGGAAGTTTAACTATGGAAAGCACTATAAAAAATTTGCAGATCTAAAGTCGAGACAAAATGTGGTTCGGATAATGTAAGGATTTGCATGTCTGTTAGAAAAACTCAACAGGTCTGACAACATCTAAAGAGAGAGAAACAGAATTAATGTTTAGAGACTTAGGTGCTATGTTTGTCCGGATTCAAAATATTAACTCTGTTTCTCTCCCCATAGATGTTGTCAGACATGGTGGGCGGGATTTTACAGCCTCGCTCATCCCGAAACTGTAAAATCCCGCCTGAAGTCAACAGACCTTTCCATGGTCTGCCCCTCACTCACTCTGATTCCCGTGGTGGGCGCGATGGGAAAATTCCTGCTGCTGAGCTTTTCTAGCCTCTTCCTGTTTTTATTTTCGATTTCCAACATCAGCAGTATTTTACTTTTATTTGCATGTCCATGATTGTGTTTGAGTTAGCTTCGTTTTTCCTTTTATCTTTTGTTTTAACTTATTTGTACAGGGTAATAACTTAATTTTTCTTTTTGCATCCTTCAAGTTTACTATTGTTAAAAAAATTCTTAAAATTGTAAAGGCCTTAAAGTTTCAATTTGGATAATGTACCTTTTGAATATCTATTGCATTTGATTCTTTTTAATTTATCTGTAATAAATTCTTTGTTGCTGTACTTGTAGTTTACTTGTCATTGTGAAGTAAATGTGAAAATGGTCAAATATCTTCAGGCTGCTGAAAGTCAATTTACCCGGATTGCTAACAAACCTCAAGCTGGTTCTGATCACTGCTGCTGCTGATGCCTGGTTGCAGTCCCAGTAGTGGCCACTGAGCCCAATGTTAGCGCTGCTGGGACTGAAGAACTGATAGCCCCTGATTCAATGAAAGGATGGGAATCACAACTGCAGACAGTTAATTGCTGAATGTAAAATCTGGTCAGAATCTCTTTAACTCACTAAGGCAATAAAACCAATGGGCAGCACAGTGGCACAGTGGGTAGCACTGCTGCCTCACAGCGCAAAGAACCCAGGTTCGATTCCTGGCTTGGGTAACCGTCTGTGTGGAGTTTGTATGTTCTCCCCGTGTCTGTGTAGATTTCCCCTGGATGCTCCGGTTTCTTCCCACACTCCAGAGATGTGCAGGTTAGGTTGATTGACCATGATAAATTAACCCTAATGTGTCAGGTGGTTAGTAGGGTAAATAAGTAAAGTTGGGAGATTGCAGTCAGTGCAGACTCAATGGGTCGAATGGTCTCCTTCTGCACTGTAGGGATTCTATTTTCTAATGTCAGACCGAAGTGTTCAAGGACAGAGTCCTAGAGGAAGCTTGATGGAAATATACAAGTTCTTCACTGTAGTGGGCATATCAAAAAGGACACTTGTGATCATTGGTTAATCCAGAGTTTTCAAAATGATCAATAATTTAGGAGAAAGCAGCTATAACTTTAGATAGCTAGTACTAATGTAAGCCTAATGTGACAGTAATTTTGAACAGTAAAAGTTATCACCTTTCTGAGAGGTAGGAACAAATTTTCAAGAAAAGGAAAAGCTACTTGAGAAACTGGCAAATACGGCAACATTTGAAGACACCTATCTTGCATTCATGGGAATTATATTGTCTGAACTATCACTCTTGCTAGGATCTGGAGAATTGACAAGCTGGCAGACTAGCCAGAGGTAAAATTTAATGTTGTTCTAAACAGAACAGAGGATTGCAGGGAAGTTTTCTTTCACGGAGGTATAACAATTTAATTTGAAAGATAAAAATGAGCCAAAAAAGACAGCTTTATCTGTAACAAAGCTAACAACGGCACCTTCAGCACAGAAGAGGATGGGAAGGAGGATTCACAGAAGTTACAAAAATTAGCTTTGGCAAGCGACCAGATGGAGCAGCTGCTGAGAGACAGAAAGATAATAGTTGATGCTTCTTTTGCATTTAAGAGCTTTAATCAAGGATTTACAGAAGTTACAAGTAAACACAAAATTGGCTCCGAATGCATTGGATTGATCAAGATGTGAAGTACAATATGCATTTTTATGAGAGATAGCAGAGTAGCAAATGTGAGTGGAGCAAGATTCAGTCCCAGATTAGACAGAAATGGAAGAGTGGCCTACGAAACCTTTTCTGCTCGCTGAAAACACATAACTGACTTCACTACCACAAATAGTAGGATCAAGAATGTAAAGGGAGAAGTCTGACCAAGCTGGATCAGCAAAAATTCTTAACCAACATCCTAATCACTGACCAATCAAAAGAGGACTCAGCAGAAAACAGGCTTTTGTCAAGACATCAGTGATAGGGGGACAAGCATAATGTAGGAATTTGTATTGGAAGAGAGGAAAGTACTTAGCAGGTTATCTGAGTTAATGTAGTCATCAGAAATATGGAATAGGCTGATTGATGAATTGCTCAAGATCATCAGGACAATAGAAGCCTGTCATTAGCATGAAAATGTAGCAATTGCTGATGAAGAAACAGATTCAAAGTTGAAAAGCGATTTAGCAAAGTCCAAAGAATGATAGACATAGTAGATGTACTAAATATGATAAAGGATAGAGAAATAATGCACAAGAAGGTATGAAATGAAGAAGAAGTGTTTGACCTTTTCCTTCTACAGACCAAGTTGTAACTTGTGTCTAATTATTGTCCTAAGCAAAGCTTTTGCAAGTTTCTGCCTTCTCCAGTTCCAAGAATACGTAACCCAGCTTACATCCCAGTGTATTCATTCCTGACAAATTAGCTTCCTTGGTATGGCATTTTCAAAGTGTCAGCAATTCAAAAAACATCATGTTCTACTGTTCTACACAGCAGTTAATCTAAATGTCAATAATTACATTTTAACTCTTAAAAGCAATGCCTCTCCAGAACAACAGAATGCATTATTAAGCACATAATGTCCGGATTTACCATTCCTGGAATATTGTGAACAGTTCTGGCCACCACCTTTTAGGAAGGACAAATTGGCCTTCGCAGGAGTAAGACTTGGGTTTACCAGAATGAAACCTAGACTCCAAGGGTTAAGACATGAAGAGAGATTACACAACTAGAGTAGAAGTTGTGGAATTTAGAACATTAGATGTGATGCATCAAAGTTTTCAAGATATTAAAGGGAAGAGATAGAATAGAGAGAAACTATTTCCGTTTTTTGGGGAATGTAGGACTAAGAGGTATTGTCAAAAAATTAAACCTAGACCTTGCAGAATTAAAATTTGGAAATGTTTTCACACACACAGAATAAGTTAGAAACTCTCTTCAGCGTATGACAACTGATGCTAGATCAATTGTAAATTTTAAATCTGAGATTGGTAGATTTTTATTTTCCAAAATTATTAAGGGATGAAACCTGGGAATGACTTAAAATAGCATTAATGTTGGCAGTCTGACTGAATTCCTAGAGGTTTCATCAGAGAGCCTTGAGTCTCTAATTGTTTCACCAAATCACTTTTTTTTCTTGCCACCTTCAATATATTTTATAATTAATGAACAAACCTGTTCAAAGAAAATGCAAAGAAAAACTTTTTGTACTCCTTTTCCCCTGGGTTTCTCACAGGAGTATTCAAGAAATTAATCTTTAACTCCAGGAAACTCCACTGAGAGATTGGCAACCCCAACCCAGGCCAATGAGCATTATTTTCCTCTCTTAAATCTAAAGATGATAAGTCAAAGAAGTTTGGACAATCTCAGTTTAGTTACTAGTGGACCTCATGATGCCATAATTACAAACTGTTCAACATTAATCTCACTGAATTCAATCATTAGAAATAGCTTATGTGTGAAGGGGTAAGTGATTAAAGAAGGTTTTACCTGCATCTGCCTGTGCTGTTATAAATCTGAGAGCTTGTGATATCTTCTTTTCAAAAAGCTAAAATTATAGTATGAAATTTAACAAAAACTTAATAATGACTATAGAGATAATGACAGTGAGAAGAGAAATACTTGACAGTCAGTGAAATCCATTTTGTGAGTTACTGCAGTCTTTCACTTTGACTTGTGTTACCTGTACTTTCTTATTGTTAACTCCCTTGTAATGGTAAACTAGTCCTCATGAGAAGAACACACCATGGTTTGTCCTTCAATATAATTGAATGCAAGATATTTTAGTTGTGTCATTCCTCCCAAATCCATTGATGCATAAATACAAATCTTGTGTACTTGTGCCCATATCCATACTCAATCTGATTGTAGACCTTGAGCATAAAGCAATAAGTTTAAATCTTGATCTTTCATCCATCATTTTTTGTTTAGTAATCCCTCTGCCCACATGCAACTCCACACTAATAATGGTTCCACTTTACCCTTTTTGAATGTTTAATGTTCAGATCTCTCCTGAAATTATGACCAGATGTTGAGGTGCAGCAATTTTTAGAGTATTTTTAAAAATATCCCCACGGAGATCCAAATGGTAATTTATGTTAGTTTAAATAGATTTTATGGTATATCATATTAAAAATGGAAAAGCCACCTGATTGTGGTTTCTTAAAGAACATAAGACAAACATAGACAAAATATATTCCCACCTTTGCTTGGGCACCATTTTATTACACTGAATTATGCCCAGTTTATTCTATTGAGATTTGCTGGAAATCTGAGTGTAATAATATTGTCAGAATTAATGCACTTTTAGGTCTAACATCCAGGTTGTACCCAAGGAGGAAATTTCAGACCAAGATTTCTAATTTTGAACAATGATTCTATGTGAGGAATGCTTGTCTCGGAGAGACCAGAAAGGAAGATTTCAAACCATTAAGTAAATTGTGAATGTTAATAATTATTATGCTACTAAAACCAATTGCAGCTTTCCTTTTCACACATTGCAGCCGGGGCCTCAGCCATTGCATTCCATGTGAATCAAAAACCATCTATGATGGTGGTCTGGAAACAGCAGTGTAGAGAAACAGTTTGGCAAACCTTGACCTTTGCATTGAAAACAGGTTTCACATGTCACGCTGTCGCAGTGCAACCGTGTTTGGAGGGCATTCTAATTACTTACACCATCTGTACCTGCAGAATTCTCAGCCTAAAGCACTTATTACACAATTAAGAACTGTCAAGAATCCGAATTGTTACATTGTAGCAAAATCATTTCACTTCCAGCAGCCACGGGATTTTTTTTTCCTCCAGTATACTTTACATTGTTCGTTTAAAAATCATCCTAAGTACACTCAGTATTTTACTTTTGATTATGTAATCATTAAATGAGACATAAAATCTAATTGTTTGTCTTTCGTTATTAATGAATTCAGTGAGGTAATTAGTCTTTTGTCCCACCCCATGTCAAATCGAGTTAGCTTCTCTTTCACCCCTCTTGTGTGATTAAGTATAGAAATCTATCACATTATCCATCCCTAATTTAATTTAAATAGTGCTATACAATCTTCTGAGTTATGGACAATCGTTTAGCAGCAGCAATTATAAAGAAAAGACTAAGATAAATTGTCAAGGATTATTTAGCATACTCCAGTGAAAGATAGCTGTTGAGATTATCTAATGTGATTAAATTGATCATTGATTTAACTTGTTTGATAGTTAATGTGATTAAAGTGTTCACTGGTTAATCTCTAAAGTAGATCAATGTGAGCAACCCTGAAATCGGCTTCTTCAAAAACTCATATAAGGGAAATGTATTGTATAGGATCATACAAATTAGCTAACTATTTTCCTTTCTTCTTAATACTAGCAGTCACCTGTAGAAGGGATTATCTGTCCTATGAGTGCTTATTACTTGGAAATCGCTCACATCATTCTTCATTATGTTTGAACATTTCAATGTTGCTCTGCCTTCTGATTGATGGCATAATAAATATCACAGAAACAAAACATCAGGTGCTGATCTTTAGGAAGTAGTGTGTTTGGGGAGCATGCGTAATACCCCAATTAGCTACATTAGAATATTTATTAGCTTAAAGGTAACAATATACTTTAGACAAGGGTTTCAAAGTGGGGGGGGGGGGACATCACAGCTAAGCTATTGTAATAAATTTGAACAACAAGAAAATAACCAGCTAAAATCTTGAGTACAATGTTCCAAATTCTTCTTCACTATAAAAATCAATGAAATGCATATTTTTGCAGTCCCCTCATCTGTTAATTTGTGTTAATGCTGTTTAGACGGATAAAATAATACAATAATTGAGCAAATGAACTTCCATACATGAACTTTCACAAACTCATTTAGTTATTGGCTTAGCCTTTTGATCTAATCTGATCTAATTCCTGTAAAACAACCCATCATTTTTTGTTAAGCAAATTGATCTTCTTTCAGAGATCACATCTGGTCGTTATGATGTACTATATTTGCAATATAAGGCGTTTTGAGCTTGGGTATATTCTGCAAGAAAATTACAAGCTGAGATGAGTAAAACATATACTGAAAAGAGTATGTCACCTTTTAAAGTTTGAATGTCATAGTAGTTGGATGACCTCCAGTGAAATAGTATAACTCAAAGCTGTGTGAGTTTAAGGATCTCAAAGGAAAGGTTGTTAAAATCTCCTGGGAGAATGTCACTAATACCTACACTTCATTGTGAAAACTTAATTGGTATGAATTAAGTTAGGCAGAGTATTTAAAATCAACCATTTGAAGAGCTGGACTGAAAGATTGATATCAGCCTGAAAGATATTTTGTCCCACGATCGAATTAAGAATCCAAATCATAGCTGCCAATCTATTGAATTGGGGGGGGCTCAAGACTGTTTATTTACAACTGTGAATTTATAACAAATAAAGTCTGTAAGAAAATTGTAATAGACTAGTTTTGCTGCTTGGGAAAATTAAGCAATTTTGTAAAATATTTTCGTGTTACTTAAAAGCCTTATAACTTTTATTAATGATTTTAAAATCCTTCCCATTTTCCTGTGGTGTGCTGATGGCATTCTATGTAATTGTGAGGAAATATTCCCCCATTCAATGCTAGGTGTAGTTATAGTATAGTTCCTGCAGTTTTTTTCACATTCGTTTCTGATGTACTGCAGAAATAGGTGCTGCTTCTGTGCCATCCACTCAACATAAGATCATTAGAGATAAGAGCGGGAATGGGCCATTCCGTCCCTCGAGCCTGTTGCGCAATGTCGTCAATAATTTCTCCTTAAATAAATATTCAATCACATTTAATCAAACTTTTCTCAATTGAATTTTCGCTTCAGGGGCGGGAAATTGAACAAATTCTGAATTAAGAAGACAATATTAAAATGAAGTTGACACACCCATCATCTGTTTTTCTCCCCTCCCCTGTTGCAGTGAGTCGTGTCGCAGGGTGATTCCACTGGCAAAACCAGGTTTCCATTACCTCCGCAAAGTGGCTATTATTCGCGGCCGACCCTAGATCACAGGGCAGAAAACTGGCACTCGCAAAATACCACCCTGTTATACATGCTGCCATTTCTTTCTTTACTGACTGCACTGGCGAGGCATATTATGTGGGGTGTGTTTACTGGACACTCGATCCCTCCCTGTCAGTTTTCTGCCCAGCAAAGCAAATTAAAATCTAACCTCCTGAATGTTAATAGATTGCTTTTTCCTATTCTGGTCTGATATTTTACAAGTTCATTTTCAATCAGAAATCACTGGATCAAACAAACTTCAGTTCCAGAATATTGTTTAAAAGTAGCACTTTAAAGTTCACCAGATGGATAATCCAACGTTATAACATGTACACTTGCACCATAATCTGTGTTTAATTTTCAGCATTGATCAGTGAAAGACACACGTGTGGTTTATTCTGTATTTCTTCTGCGATTAGCTATAACGCCCGTCTCGATTTGATCCTGTTTGAGAGCGCAATTAACCAAGAAATGTAAAAATAAATAGGATTATACAAATATTTAAAGAAGATTGCAACACCTATGATGAAAATTATTTATTAACAACTGCATTTTAATGGCTTTCTTAATTATGCTTAACAATATTTGGGACAATATGTAGGTCGGGGTTATTGAGAGCATCGATATATGTAACATTGGAAAAAGTCACTTCTGAAGTCGTTTCGAAGCTTGGTGTTTTAGATTTACCACACAAACTATCCGTCGGGCTGATTTTTCATCGCAGGTCTTCAAAAGCTTACCTTGTGTGACTGTAATTGCAAAAGCTGTTCCTTCCGGGAAATGCCAGCTTCCCTCTCAGGTGGGGTAGGGAGAAGTTTCTTCACAGTGTCCCTTTCGTCCATTTCAATGTACGTTGTCTAGTCGCCGTAACCATCACATTTCAGATTGTGTGCTATTATTTACAATTGTGGTTGCTCGGGGTGAGAAAATGTTTTGTGAATATTAACCAATAACTCGTCATTTCCAGCTTCCAGTAATCTCTTCTGGTGTAGCAATGAAACTCATAGAAAATAGATTTGCTTCATAAAAACTCGCAGCCGACGTTTATATTAATATCATTTTATATACTTATATATAGAAAGATGTTGCTCTAGAAAGGCCTTTATTTATATCGGTGATGTATTTTGTAGGCCTGCACTTTATTTCTTACTTTCATGAGATAAGAATCAATAACAGCCTTTACATCAAAACAAAGGTGAGCTTGTTTTAAAACACTGGCACAGAACACTCGGAAACTATGAATATATATTTGGTCCGAAGCTATTGTTCTTGCGTCTGAAAAGACTTGGCGGCTTCGAATTGAATTGAGAATGGGGATGTTGCTAATTGTCAGGGGCGTTGAAATGTTACACTTGCAGGCAAAACAGATCTAGTAATACACTGGAGATACTCCCCGTTCGTGGATGTGAGAAGCGTGAGCTTCATGGATCACTATTTCAAAACTGATTCTTCTAATAGTTCAAGGTGTTGAATTGTATAATAATTGTCGCTGTTGATGGGGAAAACGGGGAAGTCTCATCTTGAATCTGGTATCAAGTATAAAGGGTTGTCAGATAGGGTGATAAACATGCAATGCCTGTCAGCAGCACTTTATTTTACTTACATGCATATTTTACCTGTGCGCATTGATCATACAAAAATTGTTTTGATTTGAGTTGGAAATGTTCGACTGTTAACTGATGAGGTTGCAAATCAGGACAGGGCGTCTATTCCAGTAAAGAAATCAAAGCAAGAACAGTTGGGACAGAAAAGATTTCTTCAGACATTATCTATTGTACAAACATAAAGAAACGGTGGTAATTGAAAATTGATTTTCTAACGCGCGAAACACTTTCATTGACGTCTAAGACGTTTTGTTATAGGTTACAAGAGTAACATCACTTCGGATTAAGTTATATGTCATTACGATTGTAAAATAACATCTGTATACATATGTACAAAATCTCGTGTCTGGAGATAAGATAGGCGCCTATTAATATCCGCAAGCATCGTATTAAAATAGCTGTTGAATAATAAACCGATAATTTGGAATGTTTGTGCCAAGCAGTAGTCCTCATCCATTTGGGTTGATATTACAGAGTATTGAAGACATCCAGAATGTATTAGTAACAGGTGAATGAATAGTTGACTTTGGTTATTTGGGGAAATATACAATCAAATACAATCTACGTTCACTGGTTTGTGAATATTTCTGCTAATTCCAATATGTGGCAAACAGATTACAAAAGTCATATCCCATTGGAGCTTGCTTGTACCTCCAACCCGCGCCTAAGTCGCCGATCTGACAAACCAACTTTCTGCCACACAGGCTGGTCTCGTGCACCCTGAAGGTTAATTAAAGGAAGTAGTGTTAAGGTTAAAGTCATGACATCCTATTGTAATTGTAGCTTTGAGATTATGGTTGAGACATGTTCTATAAACACACAAAAGGCAGAAGTCATTGGAGTGGATTACTGTCAGTCTGGAACTGGGAGAGAATGAGCTAGTAATTCCTAGAGAAAGGTAGACAAACAGAGACTCAGTGACTAACAACTTTCCCTGCAGAGACCCATTGTTTCCGACTTTCCCTTTCTGAGGATCTCGCTCTCAAAGCCGATAAAGACCTCAACTCCAGCCAAATACATGGTCTAGATGTCAGGCAGACTAAATTGATGCTGAATCCACATGACACAAAATATATTTACCCCTTTCGCGAACAATATAGCTGGTGTGTCGATAGGCATTTTAATTAGAGTTTAAGAACCATTAAGGTGGATGAGAAATCAGATAGTAACAACTTTTTGTCCAGTTAATTTGTAGGCATACATTGTTTCAAGTGATGTATGGTTTAGGGCAAAGTCCTTGATGCTTACCTTTGGCGGCTGTTTGACGAGTGCTGAATTTCGCTATTGTGTTGATTGGAAAATCCATCTTTTTTGTGAAATTTGACAATTTCACTGTGACAGCGATATGAACAGTGTGTAGAAGTGAATTAATACCATATGGGAACCATTTGTGATTATATAACTCATTTCAATGTGCAACATATTTGCACTGGAAATTAGTTTTCTTCTTTCCATTTTATGATCTGAAGAACAGAGGTCGGATGGGGAGTGGTGGGTTTGATGTGTTGTCCGGCTTTTGTATTTGGAAATATTTGTCCAAATACAATGTTAAACTCACTGCTCTTTGTAACTTTTTATAGGCATTATTTAAGCACATAAAACTGGGAGGAAGTCATTGTTTTACTGGCACACAGCCCTCAGGTGCGGTTAAAAGTAGTCTGTGCTTTTAAATAATATTTTGTTCAGATAAAGAGTTTTCGTGTGACCTTGTAACGTCTTTTTTTCTATCCTTTATCCAGCCCCTATTCCATGGTTTCAATAAACAGCGAAACCATTACCTCACGGCAGCTTTTGTTGGCCCTATACAACAGAGAACAAAATGGTTATTCAAGAGAACGCTTTAGATTTTATTGTGGGTAGTATGCACAAAGAGCAGTGTTATTGTATTAAAAAGAACCATCTGTAGAAGAAACAATGGCTTCAAATTATCTTGAATACCCACTGAAAAAAATAAAGCTTTTTCTTCTGTCTGGCGGTGGGGGTATAGAGCAGCGTAGTGTAACTGACTTTTGTTGTTCTGCGTCCATTCTTTCTTTAAAACGTTCAGCCTTTTGGATTTTTTTTTCCATAAACGACTTTTCTTGTTCCAGGGTTTGCATATCCTCTGTGGTTAGATGAAGAGGACTGTACACGTTCGCAAGCGGCCGGGAGAGCGCAGGGACTCCCAGTTTCAAGCACACATGGCTCGCTCGTCTCGGCTTCAGAGTGAGAGAGAGAGACAGAGAGACACACACACACAGAGAAAGCCAGCGGGTCTCTCCGGCTCTCGCAGCCCCGGGAGAAGTGAGCAGCGAGCGGCAACACATCCGCTCCCGCCGCCGGGATTGCGGTACTTGAGCCGTCCCGTTTCTTCTCAAGGCGACAGCATTGCGGACAACAGCCGGACCTGACAAGTAAGTGACTCACTGTGTTTTATACTTGTTTTTAGAAATATCTACACGTTGGGCGAGGAGGGGGGGGGGGGCGCAACAGTGCGGCTCTTGTGTTCTAATACAAGACATGCAAAGCTTTGAATGACTGCCTTCTGTCTCCATTCCCAGTAAAGTAACCCTAAAATGGCGTGTGTTCTGAATTACCAGGTTATTCTAAACAAAACCCTTTTTGGAAAAAAAGACTTTTTTTGCTGCTGTGTACAACTCCCGGTTTTTTTTGGCAGGAAGGACGGTAACTCAGTTGGGTCAAGAACCTTTAATTTGTTGATGCAGTTTTGCGGAAGATTCGGCCGAGCGTTTGCGTGTGAAAACTTCAAGGCTGATCCCCGGCCGGGGGAGTTGACAGAACTGTTCTAATGTAGCATGTAATAGAAAAAAAAGCCCCAGCGCTTTCAGCGGCGTAGGTGGTGACCTTCAGTGGATGCCAATAAGAAAGCAGGGTTGTTTTCTCTTTCTCACTTGGAGAGTCCCTGAACTTTTTTTTGGAGGGGGGGGGGGGGAGGGTAGGATCAGCTGACAGCACTGTAATATACAATCGGACTCCAGTTAGTTGCAGCGATGAGGAAACAGGTCGCCATAGCGCTGCTTTCCCCCCTCCCCCTCCTTAATTATTTGTTTGATTCGGGGATGGGGGTCTACACAGTGGCAAGCTCTCTCGGGCGTCCCCTAACGGTGGCCCATGCGCTTGGCAGGAATGAATATATGCACGCCTATAATTTGGGAAAGGACAACCGGTTCTGGAACCTTTCTGATTACAAGTCCCTTTGCAAACCGACAATTTTTTTAAAACAGAAAAATTCAAATAAAATTCAAATTTGTTTCCAAAATTGTATAATTCGTCAAGGCCAATGTACCTGACTAGCGCAAATACTTACTTTTTCTCTGAATGTTACACCCGCCGATAGCCCAAAACAGCTACTGAGACTATAAGTAATTAAAGTAAAAGTTATCCTTGACACCGGTCTTCCCAACATTCAACCTGAACAGACTGTTGTCCTTTCCAGTAAAGTAACACATTTCATGGTAGATTCGCTTCTAATTTATGCTTCATTTATTCGGGAATGAAGGAGTTAAATTGTTCAGAAACGTGCAGTCTATTATACAATGTCGAATTTAATGATATAGTATAGCAAATCAGAGTGGTGGAGAAGGCGAAAAACTAATTTTAAAAAAATCTTGCCTGCATTATTACTTGTTCCGTTATCAAGGCGCCAACTCATCTGAAATTGGTGGAGAAACTGGGCTGGGTTTTTGACACTTCGGTTAATTATACTGAAATTTAACAGATCTTTTCAGTTATATAAAAAAATAGCCACTGTAGGCGAAGGTTTTTTTAATTTTGCAGATAAAGGTTAATCTAGGGATGAATTGCAGAGCTGTGATTGACAACAGAAAAGGTGGTAAGGGGAGGTTGAGCTGTCTTATTTACGGCCCACTGCTTGCTATGCAGGCTTTGTTAAAGGGAAAGCTAATTTACCGCTGATCAAAAGGACCATATAGTTAAAAGACTAGTAATGACTGCTAATTTCATTCCAGCCTCACATCTACTGCTAGAGTAATTAGATATGTACCGCTTAAATTTAGTTCTGTGGATAACAGTTTAAAGAGATAAATAATTCAATTTTGTTGCTAAGGCATTTTGTATCTATTTACTTAGATATTAAATGTTTATGTTCTTCCTTGAAATTGGATGGACACCTCAGAGATAATAATTATTTATCAGATTTTTAAAACTACAATGAAAACAGTTATTTATTTGAAAATCCATTTTAACAACTTTTGTTGTCGATAAAGATTATTTTTTCCAGAATTAGAACATTAGATGGGAAAATAAATGAAAGTTGTGCTGTCTCGATGGCGAAATCTCCAATAATCAGCCGACGGATTAGTTTGCGCTGTTTTTTCACGTATATATGCTGTAGTTATAGTATTAATCTGGGAACACTTGATGTTCCCCTTTACCTTGGGCTACTAAACATTAACAGCCACCAGTGTCACTAATCAGGACACAAAACTATCCCAAACTCGGCAATCTTAGTTCTCGGAGAGGTAAATTTTGGGTGCACATACTCTGTCACCTGCTGGATCAAATAGCCTAGTTAGGGTTGTATTATGTTTATAAAAAAATTACACGAGAGCCCCATCTTATTGCTGACCAACACCGTCCCCTCAATTTGAGAGGATATTGTTTCGACACTAATTTGATAACACGGATTTTTAATCACTAGAACCATTCATCACAATTTACATAGGTGCATGCACACTCTGAACCGCTTAGGAATAATGCAATGCACTGTGAATAAACACAGCTCATCATTTCTCCCACAATAAGACTAATACTTAGCGTTAGCCAGGGTGTAAGTTAAGTTCCGCCGTGCCCATGTTACAGTAGTTGAGGTATGGTTTCCTAAAAGAGAGATTCGAAGTTTTCAATCTCTCTCTGGGATCAGTAACTGGGGAGAATTTAAGATGTCATGGTCATGACTTGGAATGATAAAGCACAGAAGACCATTCGGCCCTTCGTCCGCGTGCCCGTGCTTTGAAAGAACATTGCTATGCCGATGTTATGTACAGTGTTGGATGGCAAGGATATGTGCTCAATGTGTCTAAATTAACCCGATTGCATTCTGTGCGATGGTTTTGCTCAGCTATCGACTTTTAAAAAGATGGATAGTCTGTACCACAATAATTCTTGTATCTTACGATTCAGTTAAATGACGTTTAAGATGTTTATTTTAAGCAGCCTTTTTTATAGTTTGAAAGTGTGACTATTTAAATACCATGTAAATGACAGATACAATTTCAGATTGCATAGGTGTCTTTCTGAGATGCACGTTTCCCTTATACATCGCAATCTATAAAAACAAAACACTATGAAAATTCCTAATGGTGTATCGTTTACTCTCGATTAAATCCATTTCACACCCTTTACCGGTTACAATTGCAAAAGACAAGTTTATTTATTGAATTCATATAGGATTAGGAGCAGTGTACAAAATAGGACTAGGATCATTGTTGGTTCAAAAAATTAGTGCGCTGTATCTGCCAAGTCGAATATCAGGCACATGCGTTTATTAAATTCTGAGTCATTTGCAATTAAAGGCACTTTCACCAACTTGGAATCTAGGAATTCCGATCCGTTAACCTGCCGTAGAGCAGGCACGCAATGCGTGTGTTACATAAAATCACCGAGGTTTCTAATGGTAACGATAAAGTCTATGTATATAATCTCCCCTTAAAGATAATGCTGAAAATTTGTCTTAACGTCATAAATGGCTGTGGAGTTATATTTGTTGCACCAAATGAAACACCCTTCTAATATTCGAGGTTCTTTTTGGCCGAAGTAAACGAACACCAGTGGGAACCTTTATGAAACTTTCTGAAAGTGCTCAGTGTAGGATGGTCAATTTCAGACACCCGTATTGACATGTAAACAGATGGGTGCTTTTCACGTGGTTTTCAAGCCAGAATTCAGATTTAGAATATTACCGAATACAAAAACCTGGAAAATGATTACTGCTTAAATAAATTGGACTGTCGCCCACTGTGATGTAGTTTATCAAAACAGAATGATTCCTATTTGACCCCTTGTCTCCCGATGTGGTTTTGATTTCTGGAAGCAGCAATATATTATCAGCTCCAGTATCGAACGTCGTGTTAAACAATCCATGTTTCCAGTTTAATTATAAATAAGACACTTCGGAATGACACCGATACACCTTTACCCTTTGGAGGCGCTGAGATATTTGTACCATTTATTGAGGTGTTAGTACCACTGGGATTTTTGTTTTATTTCGCGTGGTGATATCTATTTGACATTGGTTTGTGTGATACAGGGTCAGCATCTGGGTTGACCGATTAGATTCGCTTTTTGTACTAAACTTACTCAAATCAGTTTGTTGAAAGTAGAACTCGACCGCTTTGTTAATTATACATGCCAGCGATTAGATGGGCCAGAATTTGTAGCAATCTTTAGTGAACTGCTTACAAACTTAAGACACAGAAGTTTTGACTTTGTGAGGTGATGCTGACTGAAACTGCTACAATACTGTCGGAAGTGGATAGTGACATTTTAATTCCTGGATGGCCGGGGAATGGGGAATCGAAAAGCGCCACTTTAGCAACTGACTGTCATTGGAAGATGAGCAACAACATTTTTGTTTATTAAAATGTGTAGTGAGGACAAAATGGGGCATTTGTTGAACATCTCCGGCTAAATCTCTTGGATTAACTATACTGCTGGTTCTCAGACTCACATGACTGAAATAAAATCAATCGTCATATTGTCATTTGCAATTGCAATGCATTCCATTAAAATACGGTGACAGATTACACAATTGTCAATTTGAGATTTTTAGCACCTTGGCAATAATTAAATTCAAACCAAAGTAGCATACTTGAATGGACGGTTTGTGTCTTCTTTTCTAAGCACGTGTAGTTTTTGTGTGTGGCTGTTATTGGGAGTTACTCTGAAGAACGGAAAACACCAGAGAGCCGAGTTGCCGTAATTTCCTCCAGGCTTCAAGTACCCTTGTACTCCTTGAATGAAATTGTTTACCAGAGTTGAGTCTAAAAGAGTCAGTTGCCTCCCTGTTCCTTTCGACTTTCAATACCACTTGTGCGAACCGGAATCGTTAGTGCAGGTATTTACGCGATAATGATCGAAAGATCTCACATTCCCGCTGAAATGACTGGGCCCAGCGGATAAATTTATTGCAAAGTCATAACCCCTTTCACCAACGTGGCGCAAAAAAAATGTTTGGACTGTGATTCTTTGGACGTCTAGTTGGCGTGAAAGAAAATCCTTCCATTTGCAATATGAAATAGGGGGGTTTGCATGAAATCATTGGGTGTATAAAAGGGTCTAGCATAGGTGCTCTTCATTTTTGAACTTCTAGCAGGTGGTAACTTTACCTTTTACATTTTTAAACCACAATTTAATTTCAGCATTTTGGAGACACAGTTAGTGCAATGTCTAACTTTTGTTTACCAAATTACACTGAAATGTGTCTAGACTCAATAGTCCTGGTTTTCGGGGAGCTTTTTTGTTTTAATTTAGCATCCAGTGCTACTTGCATTTTTATTTGGTTCAAATGCTGCACGACCTACCTGGAATATTTGCCAGGAACTCGTCAAAATACTTGAGAAAGAAAAGATCGCTGTGGCGAGTCAATAAAGAATAGTTTCTCCCCCGTCAGTAGAATGATGCCTGTATTATTTAACAAACGGGTACAAGGGATTTTCCAGATCCCAATGAAAAGTTTCCTGGTTTGGGAGCAGCTGGCTAAGGACCATTGGCTTTTGATCATTTTTACTTAGCAAAATTTAAATTTTTGGCGTTTTCAGTTGACATTTTGCAGAAATTGAGTTATCAAGGCGGCAATTATTTCACGGGGAGATAAAACGCTCAGAGCTTTAACTGTCAAATAGGCCTTTTCAAATTTTAATTACAAAATAAAATTAGTCTGCTCCCTCGGATGGGTTGTGAGTGGTTAAACAGTGCTTCCCAATACCGGTGGCCGTCAGACTCTGTGCTAATTAGCAATGATGAGAAATTCCAGTTAACAAGGACATTCTCCTACACTCTACTGGATCCCCGCTGTTCGCCTTCATTTCCATAAGAAGATTATAGTGGAGGGGACACACTCAAATGCAGATGCGAAACGTTTTTAACAAGCATCATAATAGTCAGATGCTTGGCTAGTTCTCACCCAATTACCGCAAAGTTAAATCTCCATTTGCATCGAAAGACAAAATACGAAATAGTTCTGTTGAATCTCACAATTTCTGCCTTTAATTGCAAAAAGTAGTTTAGAGGACTTAATTTAAAAAACGGTCATAATCGATCCATATGTTACATATAAACTGTGGCTTTAATTGCAAAACATCTTTGCACGTATCCGTTTTATTATTACATGTATCTGTATTCACTCAGATCCACTGGGAATATTTTTTATTTCAATTAGACTGTTTGTATATCACCATGCATCAGTTATCTATTTATTACCATTATCAATCAAACACTTCACACCCACACCCTCCTTCTTTTTTGAACGTTAATTATACGTAAGGTCGTAAAATAATGTTATCAACGAGCAAAGCATAAACAATAGCAGCAAGAAATTGATTTGAGCGCCCTTTCTATTGTTTGATTAATCATAATTCACTTACACCATAAATTAAATAATATGCACTTACTTTTATTCCTTCTAGCCGATTAGAAGTCTAATTTAACTAGTCGATTTGAAATAAAGATGAAATTAATCAGAAAATGCACTTCGTTAAAGGGGGAATGGTTTCGGCAGTTAGCTAATTCACAATACGGGTTGATCACAACTCCGTAGGTTTGTTTGATAAATTAGTCTTTTTCTTGCTTAATAGCGTTTTTCTAAATGGCAGAGTAGAAGTGACAACACTGAAGAAAAACTGCCAGCAGACGGCGATATTAACACACGCCACACTCTGCGTGTAACTCCCAGGTCTGTTACAAAGGGAAGTAATTTGCAATATAAACGAATAATGTATTACTATTCTTATAGGTTGCAAATGTGTTGCGGATGGAGAAAAGAAGATAACAAGAATCACAAATACGTTTGCATGTGGTGCAGTTGCCACCATGTACAGCTGTTCACCCCGTTAAAAAAACAAATTTAGACTTTGTGGTTATCGAATGTATTCTGGTCAAATTACACACATTATTCTGCTTAACCAAAAGATCAGGTCTCTGCTGTAAAAATTGACAAACCGAACAAATGAATCTAACGAAAGAATAGAAAAGATATGCCCAGAATGTGTTTGTTTTAATTAGAGAGGGAGCGTCGATTTTTTTAAAAAGAAACAACTTCTCTTGCGGCTGATCGGGAAAATAGTGATCTTTCAAGTAGCATAAACACTGAAATACCATTAGTCTTTTTATTTGTGTTCAAGTGCATTTTAGTGAAAAGATCCAAACAAGGACGTGGAAGTAAACTTATACCCGCCTTTGTTAGCTACAGTGTACTGACAACAAGAGGAACAAAACTACCTATTTGTAATGGACGTGCTAGTCTTTATATTGGCATTGATGTTTTCTCTATTCAAATTCGTACATTCGGACAAAGAAGGCTCGATTAAATTACAATCCATGTGTTAGCTAAAATCGAGAAAACAAAACATAAAATCAGAGCAAAAAAAAGGTACGATTGCGCCTCTGAAAACACGTGCATTCGTTCGAAGTCCGTCTGTACTTTATAAAGAAAATGATTTATAGCGTGTCCTGCCTCAAGAATTGCGAAACTTCAAAATGGAGCGAAAGCAAACTCGAACAACAAACAGGATTATAGCGACTGTTCTCAGCCAGCGAGTCCCTTTATTTCGAATTAGAGTATCTAGCCCCTTGAATCGTGTTTGTTGGGGGGGGGGGGGCGATTGATTTAGTTGCTTCGAGAATTATTCACCCTGGCCTAAAAAAAATTGCCCACAGAATGTCTGGCTTCAGAATGTTAGTGTGCAAAGAAAACACCGCAGCAATGTTAGCCATTGATTTGAATCGCCGTTGATTTAGCTTTATAGGACTAATCTATAAATGAGAGGCGCTTATTCTGCGGTGATTTTCCCCCCCTGTCTCTCTCCCCCCCACCCCCCCGCCCCCCACTCCTCCCTCTGTGTGAATACGGACCGATGCCGTTGCTAAGGGAACTTTTCAGGCTTGGATATAGGACGCGCCAGTTTGTTGTTGGGGGTGGTGTGTGTGTGTGTGTGTGCGCGCGCGGGGGGGGGGGGGGGGGGGGTAAAGCAGGCGGAGTTTGATGGACAGCCAGCAGAGCTGTCACTCAGCGCCGGCGGGGACAGACACCTGCAGCGGCGGCGCCGTTTTCCGGCCCCGCCCGCCATACAAGCGCAGGTGACGGAAGAGCTGGAGGGAGATGTTGCGCCGATGCTGATTGGCCAGGCTCTGATTTGGGGGAGAAGGGGGGGAGGGGGGGGGAGGGGGCGGTGCAGCGTAGAAGCCCCGCCCACCTTTCCCGGCTCCGCCGCTGAGAGGCGCGCGGGATCTCCGGGCCCCGCCCTCTATTATGCAAATGAGGGCGGGCCAGCTGTCAGTCAGGGGCGGCGGGCTCCGCTGATTGGCCGCCGCCAGCCCATTTATTGTCTGACAGCCCCCATCACATGGATGGTTGTCTATTAACTTGTTCAAAAAAGTATCAGGAGTTGTCAGCCTCTTGCTCTCTTTCCCTCTCCACTGCAAAGTGCCAGTTGTTTGCTTGAAGTTGCAAGAGTGAGGAAAATATCACAAATTCCCACCTTCCCTCCTTACTTTTGTTTTGTGGACTGAGGAAGAAAAGTTTCTTCTCTCTCTCTCTCCAACAACAACAAAAAAGAGACATATTAAACTGAAACAAAAAAACAGCTCTCAGACATCAGGTTGAATGTACAACATGATGGAAACCGATCTCAAACCGCCCGCCCCACAACAAACTTCGGGGGGAACGGGCAACTCCAACTCGGCGGGAAACAACGCGAAAAACAGTCCCGACAGGGTCAAGAGACCCATGAATGCGTTTATGGTCTGGTCCAGAGGGCAGCGGCGGAAAATGGCCCAAGAGAACCCCAAGATGCACAACTCGGAGATCAGTAAGAGGCTCGGGGCGGAGTGGAAACTTTTATCCGAGGCCGAGAAGAGGCCGTTCATCGACGAGGCGAAGCGGCTGCGAGCCCTGCACATGAAGGAGCACCCGGATTATAAATACCGGCCCCGGAGGAAAACCAAGACCCTGATGAAAAAGGACAAGTACACTCTGCCCGGCGGCCTGCTGGCGCCCGGCGCCAATGCCATGAACGCCGGGGTGGGGGTCGGCGTCGGCGCCGGAGTCAACCAGAGGATGGACGGTTACGCGCACATGAACGGCTGGACGAACGGAGGCTACAGCATGATGCAGGAGCAGCTCGGCTACTCTCAGCACCAGGGCCTGAACGCTCACAACGTGGCCCAGATGCAGCAGATGCACCGCTATGACATGAGCGCGCTGCAGTACAACTCAATGACCAGCGCTCAGACCTACATGAACGGCTCGCCCACCTACAGCATGTCCCCAGCCTACACGCAGCAAAGCACAGGTATGGCTCTGGGATCAATGGGGTCGGTGGTTAAGTCAGAGTCGAGCACAAGCCCCCCAGTCACTACTCACTCTCGGGGTCCACCGTGTCAGGGGGACCTACGGGACATGATTAGCATGTACCTGCCTGGAGCTGAGGTGCCCGAGCCCACCGCCCAGAGTAGACTGCATATGCCCCAGCATTACCAGAGCGCACCTGTCCCAGGGACGGGCATAAACGGCACACTTCCTCTAACACATATGTAAAACTGTAAACAAACAAAACTCAAAAAAAATCGGACTTCTTTGGACTATTTTTGTACAGAATAATACATGCAGAAAGAACTTGTATAGAACCACGGGCGGGGGAGGGGGGAACTTAATACTTAAAAAAACAATTATAGTCCTATGATTCCTTGGTAGAAACTTTGCAAAAAGTTTGCAAGTGTCTTTTACCGGTAATATTTTAGAGCTAGTCTCGGTTAAGGAAAAAAAAGAAGTTTTATTATACATGCCACTTTTTTGTACAGTATTTATCAAGAAAAACGGCAATCAAAATGTCCACAGTTTGTAAACTGAGAAATTGCCAATTTTTATAACAGTTCACAAGTGTAAGCTTCTGTACATTTGCTCTTGTTAACATAATGCAGAGAAGGATGGGGAAAAGAGTGGCTGGAAATTGGGCATTTTCATTGTTTGGGTATTCTGCGAAAGTGAAGCGATTGAGTCATCGATTTTACGAACTGTTGTGTGGAGTTTTCACGAAAACGGGCGAAATTTTAGATTGTACTAAATTTTTGGTTTTTTTTACTCATTGTTAAAAGCAGCAAAATAAGGCCTGCAGGTCAAAACCCTTGTTAATTAATTTATAGTCATGTTGTTTTTCATATTTTCATCTTGTTCCGAAACTGAAAACATGAAGTTACTGTGTTTGAATTATTTTCTTATGGTTTGTAATATTTCTGTAAATTTATTGTGACGATATTTTAAGTTTTCTCATTTTCCGTAGTGTATTGTGCAACTCGGCTCTGTATTAATTGAATCAGTCTGCCGACCAGTCCATGTATATAATTAACTAATACAGCCTTATAACAGAACATTTCGACCTTACGTTTTTTTTCCATTATGCAGAGTTTGAGATGAATAAATTTTGCAAATTTAGACACTTGAGTTCCATTTGAGTTGTGTAGTTATTTTATCACTCTCTGCTCTCGCAAGTCTTCATTACCTATTCGCAGTTGGGCTAGTAGAGAAACTAAAAGCAAAGATGCCTGAATTTGAATGAGTTATAAAGACAAAATCCCGACTTGATATCCGTTCGTAACAATTAAATTCGAGCCTGTTGCTTCTATGTAACTGGAGTTAGTTCAACCCTTAATTTTCACTTCGTGTGTTGTAAAGTGAGCGAGTTTATACCCCTCCCCCACAACACTGGCAATAAAACAAAATCAACTTTTGACCTGCTTCGGACCTATTAACGAATGTTGCTTCTGATCAATTCATACTAAAGAACGAGGAATCAAAGTAATCAATTAATAAAGAGGCCCGATCTTTGACTTCGCTACTTGTTGAGCTCAAACAATCGACCAAAATTGATTGAAGTTTATTATTTATTAAATATATAGCAACGTAACGTTCCAGCTCAACAAGATGTATGCACTGCGTTTACTTGCCATTTCTTTCCTTAAACATGATTTTTTATTGGGAATATATTAAGAGAGGGTTGTTTTTGAAAAGTCTGAACTTTATGTTTAAAACATCATCTTTGTATTCGGCGATTAACCAAAAAAACCATGAGGAGTTGAGAGAAACTGGAAGCTGTATAGAAGCGCGTGAAGGGAGTTTTTTGGGGCATAATGTCGAGTTTTTTTTTTGCTCTAATCCTGTTTCTGTATTCCCAGCGGGGGTTTGAAGATTGACTCTGCACAGTAGCGCAGTTTGGATAAACTGCGTTAGATATGGACTCTCGGCACCAGTCAAATTCTCGAAGCTTTCAGTAGAGAAAGGAAACACTGACACATGCAGGAAGGTTTTGAACTCTTCCCCACCGTGATTCCTGCGTAAATCCTTTATGTTTGGGAGAGAACGCGAATGTTCTCTCTGCCGCGTCAGTGTTAGTCCCAATGATGATTGTGGTAATTTAACTCTCCATTGCTGCAGGAGTTATAAGGTCCGATTACTGTTCCATTTAAGTAAGTTTTACTGTTCCATTTAAGTAAGTTACAGGCCATAGTTTTTGGCAAGATTTGTACTGTTATATACAACACAAAGCACAGTACTTTGAACCACATGAAATCAAGGTCCTGTGAAGTTAGTCCCGTTTATTGCAGCCTGACCTTTAGGACTAGTAATGAGAATAGAATTCATCCACGGACGTTTCTGACCACCAAGTCCTGGTCTTTTTTGTTGTTGCTGAATTAATAACGTATTGGATTTGCACGTTTCCGATGAAGCCGAATCTCAATATGCGTTTCGTTGGAGCAGAGACAGCCAGTGCAGAGCTCTCCATTTGAGAGACTTACGATTTAAGATCCATTTACAAAAGTTAGAATAGAATTTTGGAACCGTTGATGACCAAAGAGGGATGTAGCTAATTTGTCATACTTTAATCTGCCCGCACATGTTTAATATTTGGAAGTGTTATTTTCCAAAGGAATCCGGAATAATGAAAAGAAGGGACTAAAACAAGTTTTACAACAACTTGAGAACTGGGAGGAGTTTGGTAACAGGTACACATACACTATTGTCTCGTTTTAAAGACCCTGTTAAACAGAGGCCCGGGTTTTTTGCATGGCACCAAAGGAATTTTCAGAATTGCACAGCATGGGTGATGCATATAGGGATTATTCACGCGGTGATGGCCGCGATTGTCCTCTCATGTACATAAGAAAGAAATGTTTTGAATATGGTCTTCACGGCCCTACCGTTCATTTGAAAGTAGCTGTATAACAATTATGACATAAATTATACATTGGAAAACTTGCCTCTTCTATCGCTGATCCAAGTGGCTGCTTATGCAGTAAGATTTTGTTTTCCATTTTAATGATGAGATTCTAATCTCTAATTTGCCATTTATAAATGACGAGAGAATAAAGTAACACTGTGATTACCCAATGTGACGTGTGTTAAATTGCAGCATAAAACAATTGCTTTATCCAAATTTTTTTGAGGACCATGTGTGTGTTTTTTTGTGTACTAAACGATTCTTTAAATCAGATTGGCCACGCAGAACGGTTTAGGCATATTTCAACCATATAAATGGAAGTTCTCTGCCCTAAGAACGTTTCCATTCCATATCCCATTCCACGTTTGTCAGGCGAAAGAAGTTTTACGATTAACTAACAGTGTGCCTGTGAAAAAGAAAGGATATTTTTATATTTGTTGTGTTACCTAGACAGATCAGTCTATCCCGCCAAGCTGAGACTCTTGTGAACCTTTCCAAACGCGCGCCTTTGCCAGACAGGGTCAGACAGTTTCGGTCAAATTAATTATTGATAAAACCTATAGACCCAATGGTGGCCAGACTATTCTGAAGAAAGTTTAATGTCCCAGCCACAGCATCTTTATCGCAATTTAATAAGCTTTATATGAATGCGAACATAGCATGAAGATAGAAAATAGAGAACATCACAAATGTTTAAAAGCCTGCCTGCTGATTATTGGATAGCTTCTATTTTATATTTTCCCATCATTTGATATTTATATTCGTCATAAATGTGTCTGGTCCTTCATGGTCCAACTGCACCATAAACAAATATATTTAGGTATAAAGCCATGGTACTTGTTGGGCGAGATTACCTTACAATAATATACATTGAATGAGGACAGATAAGCTAACGGAACATGAACTAATAATTACAATGCTGAATTAAATCGGCTAGGGGGTCTCAATCGAGACCTTTGTATAGTGGTCCATTGAGGGTTCCAGCTGACAGCTTTTTGACAGAAAATAGCCTAAAACCTGCATCGTGGCTCGGAGGGACAAGCGATACCGCTAAAGTGGAAATGTGATGGGATTCTCATTTAAAGCCATTACATTGTGGCAATTAAACGCCGGTCTTTATGCCAGCAAGGCTTAACTTCCAGTAGCTCACTAACACTCCGAGAAACCCGAAGAAGCACAGTGAATGACAATTCAAGTCGTGGAGATCTCCTCTTCGTCTAGAGATTGGAAACTCCAAGAAGATGCAACTTTCAACGCGCCAGTAGGGGTTCATACATAGAACACGCAGAGGGTTTGGTTATGGTGCAACAGGTGCCATCATTCAATAAATTCGGAATTCTTCATTGGCTGTTTCCCGGAAGACCGAGAAAACCCGAATGAGTTCCACCTGCAGGCTGCAGATTTATTCACTTTATAAAATTATAAATTTCCCTACTATTTTTGATAACAATCTTGCCACTTCTCCAACCAGTGTTTTATGCGTAATGCAGATTGCGAATGTTATTGAAACTATTATTACTGCGCAGTCGATTAATGCAGAGGGACAAGAGAAACTTTAAATCTATTATAATTGTCTTTCTTATCCGACCCCCAAATACATATCTTGCCGTAGACTGTCAGCATGCCTAGAAATTTAATTAGTCGATTAAACAGACTTCGCGTATCTTGTTGCTTAACTTTAATCTCTTAATTTAACACCTTAGAGAACTAGCTAAAGAAAACATGGCCACGAATAGGGTACCAAGGCGATTCTCCTTATTAAATTGCAGTTGGCAGCTTGTGGGCCCAACTAATTGCTGCATTATAACTGAAAGATGTAAACTACCGCCTCCATCCAAGTGTAGATCTTGCAATTCCTCCGTCAAACAGGAACAGCTGCTGTAAGGGTTAAACGGGAATAAGGGAGCGACTTCTCCCAGCCGAGTCATTTATAACGAAACCCCACATAAGAGACGCAGTGTTTTGCTTGTGCAGGCTATTTTCAGTAAACCAATTTTATACAAACATGAGGACTGTAAAACAGTGCGAGTCATTGCGCTTGACATATTGATTCAAGCATTCTGATTTAAAGTTTTGCCCCCTTTCTGAGAGACTTTGCGAACATAGGAAAGATTAAAAGAATCGGTGGACCGATCAGGAGTTTAAGTCAAAGTCTGCTCCGGCAACGGGGACAGGTTCACACCCTGACGTCACCGCCCTTTGCGAGTTGGCTCCCAGTTTCCCACGGCTGAGAATCCAGAATGCCCCCTGCCGCCCCCCTCCCCCTTCCCGCAGGAGTTAAAATACGTCTCCTTTAACGATACCTCATAACATTTTACAGACCACCCCCCTCCCCACTTCCTGACGCTCTGTGTTCATGCTGACGTACAAATCTCACATACATCATGGATGCAAAAGTTTAAAATGTGGCACCATCATTCTGTTTAAGAGGATCTTATAAACTTTGCTACTTTTAATGTATCAGGTTCGGTGTTTGTAGTTACCTGCGTGAATTCACACACAGCAAAACATATTTCTGTTTAGGTGGGGGGAGAGGGGGAGTGGTGGCAATGTGAGTCGCAGATTTTCCATCGGGTTGATCTGAAGTGAGCTGTATATCATCACGCTCACTGTACCATAGCCATCAAACCCCGGAGAAAGTGCCTTATGAATGGTCAGAATTGTCCGCAAGGACTCCAGTGCTACACAACAAACTCTATCCCATTTTATTTCATTTTCACGCCAGACACTCTGGATTAACCCTCTCTATACCACATTGCTCTTTAAATGCTTTACATTGCAGCTTCAATAAATTGATATAAAGCAATTAATAATACCAACTACTATTAGCATCTTATAGGACAAATGAGAATTGGCATAACTAACTAAATGAATACTTGGATGTACATGCACTTCAGTTTACTAATCTTTTAATCCAAATAGACCATTTCCTCTTTTTTGATCCGTAACTTGTCGCAGTCGCTCCACCATATAATTCTGGTTTTACCACTTTGTAAACTAGCGCAAGGTCAGCACATCACATCTACAGCTGAAAGTGACAAAAGCAGCCTGAATGTCAGTCTTTGCTGACGGCTGCATCTTGCGGTTACAATTACAATGCTTGCATGTATTGATCATTTTAAAATATCCCTGCGATAATGTTTAGACGTAGACATCAGCTATGCATTGTAAATCTTCGAGAAGTAATATTCAGCTTGAATCTTTCCCGACTTGCATTCCACATCTGCGATTGAGATGAAGGTGCAATCTAAAGTGATCTACGCCGTTATTCACGGGGTACATTTGAATTCTAGGAAAACATGCATACATTGTTAACTGTGGTAACAGCTAACGGATAGGGAAAACCTCGCCAATATCAATGTAACAATTTTGCTTTCTTTTTTAACGTTAAACTATCATTTCAGGCAGTTAGTGAAATGAGTATGCTTTTTAATATAGGTGATTAGTGTAACTGTGATAAGTCCGATGTATAATTTGTGCTTCCGCATTTAAAATGCGTTGAGCTTTCAATTGAAGCTGTAGGGATGAATAATATTTTCACCTCTTAGACATCCACATGCAAATCACTGGTTCCTGACTTAAGTTGCACATTAGAATGCCATTGAAGCGAGCAGCGCCACTACAAACCATGTAGTACGGTTGCTGCGTTTTATTTTTTTAAGTGTCAGAATTTACACACCACATATTCCGCACAAAGCAAGTGGACGAAGGGACTTCAAAAAAAAAGCCAGTCACCTTTGAAAAGATTTGCGTAAATTCCTGTGAACATTTGTATTAAAATCGAGGTGTAACGATCTGTTAAATGTCTATTTCGCGTTTTGTGGAATGTTATTTCTTAAGATTTCTTTTTCAAATTACAGAACTTGGAAATAGCTGGCAGATAGAGGGAAAGTAATTAAGGTATTAAAACAAGCAGTGCATTCCTCCAGAGGACCTTATCATGCAGGAACAGACTCAACATCCCCTCAATATGCTAATAAAGGAAGAGTGACGTCACGGCTACAAGTTGCCTCCACCCATTGCGGAAACAAAGTGTGAAGTTCTGTAAATAAAATACATGATGTTTTCCACTCCCGGTCCAATCATTTCAGTACAACCTGCAGTGTTCAGAAACACCACCACCCTACTGTTTAGCGATATTTTGCCGCAGTTTGGTAAGCTAGGATGTCATAGTTTTGTTTGACGTCTACAATTTTAAACAAAACTGCAACAACAACAAAAAAGGGAGTAAAATCCAGAATTTAAGAACTCTATGAACTCTTAAAGAAGAATTATGGCGGCGAGAGGACCAGGACATCTGGATTCGCACCACATTATCGTGCAGAAGATAGCAATTTAACTTTGCAATTTCCAATGCCCTGAACAATTCATGTTAGACCCAGAGTCAGTAACTGTAACGCATACGCTTTCACAATGTTGAAAACTTTATTAGCACGCCCAGATTTAATACAGCAGGCAGAGGTCTGTGCAAAGAAAAAAGTGCTTTTGCCAGCAATAAATATTGGTTGTTTTTTTTTAAGTGTGACAATCGGATTCAATATTAAGCACAGTTCTTCCTGAGAGAATGTTATTAACTCATCCGATGGGCCACTATCAAATAAATTACATTGAATTTAACTCTGACTTTGATCATGTACTTAAATAGCTCCTAACATGTTGTGAATCATCATGCATGATTTAAAAATCCCTTTCTTTTTTATCCAAAATAAAAGGCCATTCACATGGTAGAAATAAAAAAAACATGAAGGCAGACTTTCTTTTGACTTGCAATACATCAGCCGAACTTATTTAAACAAAAATTGCTGATTATTGATTAGTTTACTCTGTGAGGAAAGTGAAATCGTTTTCAGCCTGCGAGCTGCTTCATCCAGAACGGTTAAAACATACATAAATGGCGTACACATTTTGGAGTTTAACGGTTCGGGGGTCACATTTTGGGTAAAAGGAACGGAAGAATCTTCTTGTGTTTGCCAGAAGCCCATAAACACATCCATTAGCACAAAGCCGACCTGTCACAGTGTTACTGGCCAGTTTATGATCATCACCGACTGATTGATTCACACACTCATACAGTTTCACACACTAATCCAGTGAATTGAATTCAAGAACAAAACTTTTTTCACCGAACGTCTAATAAATTAAATACGTTCCTCGAGATTCCAGTTGGTCAATATGGAGTCAACCGATTAGAATCGATGATGAAAATAATTATTTCAATTTATTTTATATGACATGGAAAACTTGCAGCAAGCTAGACGTATTCAAAAGTTTTGTTTCACTGTTCTCCAGCACGAGAGGCAATACATTGAGCCGGAGCATAATGAGAGTTCTTATCCTCACCCAATTTCAGAACATTTTAAGAAAGGTCTTTGTTGAAGGTTCTGTCATTCGCGCGTTTAAACAAGCGACAGTATAGGATCCCTGCAAAAGACTTAATTTCAACCCACATTATGCAGCCGGGAAGAGGTCGGTTTACTTTAGGCGCCATTATTCAATGGATTATGTATGCATATGGTGTCAAATACAATATGTGACAACGATGTGCAAACTGCTGCTACTGAGCTATTCTGAGTCTACTACAGTTTCCCACTTTGCACCTAAAAGTGCTACTTGATCTCTTTGTATTTCAGTTCCAAACACGCCCGGGATTAATCCTCGTTATTAATGCTGGCATTTTGCGTACTAAAGGCCTCTGAAAGGATTTGAAAGTTTGCCTGTTAAACCTGTTTCCTCTCATGACTGATCTAAATTTGCAAATCTCTAATGGATGGCCCGTCAAATTATGGCTTAAGTCAATAAATATTCCTTAATAACCCGATTGGATGCAATGATATTAATGATGGTAAGGGTGAAACATAAACCTTAAACTCTTTACACATTGCAAAATATCTATTCGTACCTTACTCCTTGTTCAACTTCTTATAAAATATTAAATGTAAATAACAGTAATGCATGATAAGATCGTGTGTTTTGTTTTATGTGTAAAAGTTTTGACATGTTGCGGGAGATAGTTGAAGAGATAGAACAGAACTTACATCACACCAGCCAGCAAATTCAGGTGTTCAAAGTTTGTTTACCTTATGGAAAGTTCGAGAAATGTTACACGTCCTCCTTTGCCAGCTGATATATTTCCTGGTTCAACTAACCCAAATGTTAGAAATAATTCATATTACAGAACTTATTCTATAGATAGCGCCTACCAAAGGGCAGTGTCTGCTTGTGTGCTATTAAGATGGTTCAGTCATTTTAATACTTAACGTAGATTAAATTGGAAGAGACTAAAAAGGTATACAGATCCCACATGTTTTCCTGTGTGCCTCTCATCCAGTGTGGAAATAATGGAGATTAAACGTGCCCTGGTTTAAAATGTGTATCTTTTTGGTATGTTCTATACATTGGCATCTGTTATTGACGCTGAGTAAGGGAACAACAATGCTCAAACATAACAGGAATATCGCGATCACGTACATTAAGCGCTAGCATATTGTTTGATTACTAATTCGAGCTAATGCGATCTTTATGGAAACATAAGAGCGGATAATTGCCTCTTTTTCTGCGCAACAATATAAATCACAATCGCTTTATTATTTAATAACGTCAAACGCTTCGTTGGATTGGCTCCGACAGGGAAGACCTTTTTTTTCTGCGCAGTGTTGTCGGGAAGCACAATGCAGATCTAATTGTGGAGATTTTTGAAGTTGGCTCCTGTAAATGAACAACAGAGATATGGAAGTTCCAACAGATGTCTGCGGTTCTACTCCGACAAACTAAGCCACACACAGACTGACGACCTATAGGAGAATTTTTGCACCCGATGCCTAGCAACAGTCCAAATCTTTCTCAAATACAACCCCTTCCTCGGTTGCTAGAGAGCACTTCAAACTGCGGAAAAGGCTATATTGTGTTAACCAGGGCAGCGCGTTTTGCAAATTTTATTGCACTGTTCTGTACACAGTATGCCATGTAACCCCAAATGTGAAAAAAAGATGGTTGGAAGGTTGGCGTTGTGATTTTGAACTGAAGTCTCAAAGCTTCATTCTAAGTCTCAAAGCTTTGCAACAAACTTATTTTATCCCAGAGTCTTCAAATATCCCATGATACCACTTTTCCAAATTGCACACATCTAATCAATTCCTGTTTGGAGAAACACAAGGTACATAGGCAGTTTCTGACATCGTTTTATGTCAGCCACTGAAGGAAATTAATTTAGTCATGCAATCTTAAGAGTTTTTTGTGACACAAGTGTTTGTGAACATATATCAACAGAATATTTTATTGATCTAAAGCGATGTTTTCACCGCACAGCACACCTGTCATCAACATTGTGATAGCTCTCAACAGTGACGGAGTATTACATTGGTACAGGGCAGTAGAAACGGACACTATTTTATTTGTAGAAACAGACAATACCAAATGGACATATGGCTCTCCTGAGCCCTACTGGATAATAGTGACTATTGGATCGATGGAATAGATGGCAGATTTCTAACGCACTTAATGGTTGTAGGCATTGGGGATACTGCTTACTAGTCTTTTTGAAATGTTGTCAGAGTTTAACATTTTATTTTGATCTAAAATGCTGTCATAGCTACAGCTTGTGTATGGTGGTGGTGTGGGCGTGGGAAGGGGGTAGCGGGGTTATCTGGGAGGCTGTCATAATTTCTCCACGATATACATATCCAACAAGCTGTATTGTCTCATATCCGGCCGGTACTCCAAACACCATCAAACTGAGCTCAACAGCAAGAAAACCCTAAGTACGTTTGGGAACGAATCATCTGAGTGTTATAAGGAGAGTGGTGGGAGCAGCACTTCCCTCAAATTATTGAAGAATCACCAGTGAGTTAATAAAGCTCCCAAAAGTTCCGAGGTCACACTGCAGCAGGTGGGAAGCCTAGCGCAGTGGAAGCAGTTGTTAGGGGTGGTCTCAGAATCCTTGCTTTATAGACACTGGGGGGAACCAGGGCCGCGATCTGACTATCCAGTCACACTGCGTCTACCTCGCGTGGATCCCGCATCCAAAACCATAGCGTAATGGCAGACACTGCGAACAGCATTTGCCAAGTCAAAGACTTGCTTCCTCAGTTAAAAAAGAGTAATAAGGATGCAGCTTCTCGCACGTCACTGTTTTGCTGCTTTTCCAATTCTTTTGTACTGTACTTGGTTCACCACATGCTTAGAACAATGCGCGCTTTGATACCAGTTCTCAGCTCAGCAGGGGTCCTGAAGATGTGTAGCACGCATCAACCCCACATTACTCTTCTATCAAAAATATAGCAGGCTGTCAGGACACAAGTGCTTGATCGTTGAAGACACGGCGAATAACCATCAAAAGTTACCCAGAATGTTTTTAAAATTCATGTTGCAACATATTCAACTGATATAAGCATAGAAATGTCAAACCGTGACCGGATGCAGAACTTGATTGAATAAACGTGTAATATTTGTTTTAAAAAGGGCAGCAGAGAGGGTACGTTTAAAACACATCTCATTCATGTTATAGATCCTGCCCAGCTGTCCCACAGGGATAGTCAAATAACAGATCATTGTAACGCACATTAACTAGTAAAATTGAGTTTGGGTAAAACTCAGACGTGAGAAGGAGTTGCACACACGTTAGTCTCATGCTCACCCTCAGTGCCGAGCTGTTGAAGTCTGCATTATTGTCCACTGCACAGTCGACTCTGTGTGAACTACAGGACAATATGAATTGTGTTGAAAATAAATGTATGAGTTTTCTGATCGAGTAATAACAAGGTACTCCTGCAATCACCAGAAACAGCTGCCTACTTGTACTGGTCTTTTCGCTTCTGACCACAGTTGGGCACTGCATTGAGAGATATTAATACCATTTAGAAGACACCAATGTCGCTGAAGGGGCTATTAGAATAATAATGATTCTCCTTTATTTTCCACAGACTTTAAAAACTAAGTGAAAGCATTATTAAACAGTGAATTTAAACGAAGCTAAGGTGGAAGGTAAATTTTGATAGTGTCGTGTTGCTAATTGTAACGTTGGTTACAAGTTAATTTTTGTAATGTTTGAAATGCATCTGCTCTCAATCCAATCCTTAAATCGAAGGCGCATCACCTACTCTCAAGTGTATTGGTTAGAATTTCCGCTAATACTGGGCATTACTGTTCATGTCACAGAACCATAACAATGAAAGAGGCCATTCGGTCCATCGTGCCTGTACCAACTTGAAAGAGCTTTCCAATCAAATGACCCGCCCTTTCGTCATAAACCTGTATCATTTTAGCTCTTCAAATATATACCCATATCCCTTTTGAAAGTTAGTACTGAATAGATTCCCACCATCTTTTCACAATCCGGAACCCTTAAGGGAGTTGTCTTGGAAAGATTACAGTAAATACATTGTTAAAAATCGGAAATACTTATAATCAGATCAAATATTTTATTCTGCCTTGAGCATTACTTTCGCAATTCGAAATGTTAACTTATCGTTTGTATTTAATGTAAATACTGACTAATGATGGAAAGCGAATCCTGGAAGTCATTAAGTAGTTGTTGTAGATGGCACAGTGCTACGATTGTACTACACCGACTAAGTGATAGACTAAGTTACTGCTAAGTGATTATTGATAGGTCAGTCTCAGTGGCCTGACGACTGGCAAATGGTTTGGAACAGGCCCAATGATCTTTTGGACCTTGCTGCCTCCGAAGTTTCATTCGAGAGTGCGCTAAACAACGGCCATCTGGACTTGGCAGCTCTTAGAAACTCCAACTGGCATCTGTAACAGTAATCTGAACGCTACTGTGTGTGCGCACTGTGCAATGAACTGTTCTTCAGGCACCTGCACAAGATCCCTGGTGTTGGCATACACCCTATGATACTGTATTTTTTTTCAGTTACCCTCCTATCCCCCGTCCTCCCCCCCCCCCCGCCTTTCAGTCCCCAACCTTAGTGCCTTTGTGTGAAAGTGAATATGAATTACTAGCATGTTTGGGCTTTGTGTGGTTGTGACTGTATCAAGGAATGAACCTCTGTGGCAGAGACCTGGAGATACGATTCTCACCAAGATGTGTTTAATAAGAACGGAATTTTTCAAAACCAAAACCAGCAAACACTAAGAAACGCTGAGCAGGTTAGGCAGCACCTGTCGAGAGAACACAACATCTAATGTTTCGGGTTGTAGATCCTTCGTTATGATTCTAGCATTTGTCGTGTTGTTTTCGCAGTGTCAGTATCAGCGGCTGTGTCTTTTTCTTGTTGTTTATGTCAAGTAGTAAATGTGGGAAACCTGTGGTGAAATAGAGCAAACGTTTAAATGTCCCGAGGTTTTTTAAGTATTGGATATGGTTTAAGATGGTGTCTTCTGAAATTCACACACAAGATAAGTTATAGCAAAGCGTAGGCTCAAATCCGAACTCACTGTATTGAAAGCACGGAGAAAAGATATTAGGTGATGTCTGGTAAGTGTGAAAACGAGAGTTAGCACATGTGACTCCTCCACCCCCGGCGCTGTGCACTGGATTATTGGGGAATTGGCTGAGAGTGACACTTCCTCTTTCTTTTCCAAGCTGTTTTTAGAATTTAAGTTTGGGATGGGAGTTGGGGAGGGGGTGGTGTGGGGGGGGGGGGGGGGGGGCGGTAGTGTGGGTCCCGAGGAAGGATATCAGCTCATTTTAGCTAAAAATGTCACTCTGAGTCCCAGATTTTATTATAATGAATTCTGAATAGTATGAATAAGTAATGAGTATCTGGTGTCTCAGATATTTTCCTATCTTTTCCAAGCATCAGGGCTGCTGCGCGGGAAATCAGATTTCCGGTGTGATGGCAGCTTTTCAGCCATCAGGAAATAATACATAGAGTCTGTACAATTATTTCATTGTTACTTCCTATAAATTGTTGAAAACTTCTAAATCCATTGCAACGGAGGCCCATATTGAAACAGAAGGGAGAACATCGTGGTTTTATTTCGAATGTATCCAATGATTTTAACATATTTACAACACGCATCTCTCTCCACTGTAACTATTGCGAGTACCAGTCGAAGATTTGAGTGTGGGCATTAGCCTTCAATCCCACTCTGCGTGGAACCTTAAGTCACACAGTTTCTTTGCGAATTGGTCACCCGCGCACCCCAGAACTAAACCAAGACCATTGGTTTAACTGCATCGAGAGGAATTAACCGGTAGAGTACGATGGAATGGGTAAATTAAGTGTGCACTGGACTGCTGCTAAGTGATTATGAAATGGGCAAACGGTGTTTTCAACAGTGGGCAGGGAGAACAGATTCACCGTCGCACAGCGGACTCAGGTCCAATAAGGCGGAGATAGCCCAGTGTCAGTCTCGCTATAAACGTGTTAACAGGAGGACCACGGCTTTGCCAAAGTAGAACTGTTCCCAGTAAACATCCAGTGTGATTTTAAGATCAGAACACAATTTGCCATTCAGCAGGGCGTGGGGGAGGGTAAGATAATATCCAGACAATGCCCGTTTTAATGTTAACGGATTGTTGAAACGCATGGAGAAAATTTGCTCAGAGGAGCAAACGAGAGTGTGTTGTGACATTGGGTCCCAGTGGAAGCAGGAATGTCCCGGGCAATTAATAGTGTGATCCTAACTCTACTGCTCAGTGTTTGTCTCGGTCATCCTTATACCCATTCAGCAGGTGAACGGGGCAGATACCCCCCGCCCAGGTGCACCTTCTCAGTCTGCCATCCGGATATTAATGCCGATCACTCTCAGCCTGTTTGATCGAGGATCTTTAAAAATCCTATAAAACTGCCTGTGACCAAATGCCAGACTAGTATTTTTTTCAAGCATGCCTCCAGGGCGCGTTCTTTTCAGCTCTGGAGGTCTGCTGGAGGTAGGGCAACCCTGCGCTGCGAGTGTATGAGGATGTCAGCTTTCACTCGGGATCAGGTTGCACGGTGCTGACCATTTAGCAAACATGAGACCAATACCTGCAGCCTTTGTTTTCTGTACTAGTTAAGATATTATTTGTGCCATCAGCCTTGACACTTCTTCATAACTGCGCCGTTACTAAACTATTGAAATATGTGTTGTGCCATAAATATTGGAGACATTTCTTTCGTGTTGTGCTACTGATTAATATGCATGTCTGTGACGTTTGCATATTTCTTTGCCACTTCGCAATTGGACATTGTTCCAAATTACAAATTCTTCCAGTTACAAATCCACTGACAACTTTTCTGACGGAGCAACTTGAAATTAATAGCAATAACAAATGAGGAGAAACACTGTTCGAGCTAAGAGTACGCCTTGCTCACTCTAATTGTCCCCCCACTCTTTCAAAGGCTTACAAAAGGATGGTATCATCCTTAACCCTTTGTTAAGCTGTCAATACCATGTTGATGTTCCTGCTGTTGCACATTTTTTTACAAAAAGCTACCCGAATTTTGCCAAGGAATTCTTAAACCGTTTTAATGAATCGGTTCTGGAAACCTTAATCAAATCGACTACTAGTAGTGTATTTAACTCCACACGTGACTTTACTAGGAACAGCTGAATCGGTGAAAGGGTCCATTTCTGCTGATCTATGAGCTTTAGTTCCGAACTGTCACAAATCATATGTTCTAACTTTACAAAATGCAATTACCTATCTGTTTCAAAGTAAGCTGTGATGCGAAACTGTATACATTTTGGAATAATTGCCAAATAATATGTCGGCGTATTCTAGTACCAGATAGTAGTCATGATCTGTATTCAGTGGGATTCGTTTAAACGGGGTCGAAGTGGAAGCTCTTGGAAATTTGTTTTAGGACTTTTTTTTAAAGTTCGCCCCTATTTAATGCGATACAATCCCATTTCGCTTCAGAGCAGCCGACGCGCTGCGAGTTGCAACGAGCTCAGATTTGCATATCCAAAGAAATTGGGGAGCAGATAAAGATTGTTGTGAGACCACACATCCAACCCGAAGAAGAAGCAGCAATAGTTTGATATTATCAGTTGCGGCGTTTAAAACGTGCGTCTGAAAACTTTACTGCCCCACAAATTGTCCCAATATCTCTGTCCCAACCAGACGCAAAAAAACCCCAATCCGTGATACTGGGAGCAGACAGCCACACAGAATTCCATATTAGCTTGCGTGCAGAGAAAGAGGAGATTCTACAACACCGGCCCCCATTGTTCTCCAGATCCCTCCCAATTTCAAGCTTGACTTACACATCCAAAGTTTGTTTGTTAATGACGCCGTTACCATCTGCCTCGTTCCGCTTTCCAAAATAGTAAATCTCCCCTAAATTTGTCAAGAATTGCAGGGGAAAAAAACATTTTTTATTTAAAACGACCTAAAACAAAGGAAACATTGGAATCTTTCCCTGATACTTGCGTGTTAACCGTTAAACAATAGTATATTCCGCGGAAAGTAAATGGCATACAAAGTTCAGAAGTTGACGACCGTTCCGATTTTCAAATCATTGTGTTACTTTTTTTAAAAAGTAACGCGTCGTAAATTAGTGAACCCCCCTCCTCTTCCCCCCCCCCCCGTCTCTGAGTATGACTTGAAACGGGAAAGTGAGTGAAGTAGCCATAAATTACACAGGCAGTGGGGCAGACTGGGTGATCATTCAAGATACTAAATGAATACACCCAAAGGAAAGGCTTGTCACTATTTTACCCTTCATCTTCGCACACACACAAAAAATAGACCGAAATCTGTTCCCTTGCTTGCTGAAGCTACACGTCGTAGGAGATTCGCATTTTGCGTCTGTTTGCGAGTAATGTCATCTCAACGGTTCGGTGTCTCTTTTTTTGCATTGAAAAGCGATTGAGGTCTTGTGTGCTTTTCGCATAAAAGCTTGACAAAAGTTGAGATGGTTTATGTATTGGCCCCACAATGGGTCTATTTATCCGCTGCGCGCAGCCTGAGCCTTCAGTGAATTGGAAAACGGAGTCAAACTCAACCCCGATCGCGTGGTCTTGTTTACAACCCCCAGTAGCCCAGATAAAGCCATGAAAGAAATGAAAACGATGTACACGCCGAAAATGCATAGTTCATGTCTTTGTGCAAAAGTTAGAAAGACTCCTTGGCAGCTTAATAGGGGAAGAGGGCAGTCAGATCCTATATTCATCAGCTTCGAAACAGATGGTATTTCGTGTTGCTTTTTCAGTTTCCCACTTGTTGATCTGCTACTGTTAGGAAGACCAGATCGATCTCCGCCCCCCCACCTCCCACCATTCCCCCCCCCGTTACAAATGTGCATAAATGCCGCACGATTTAAAACTGATACATTCTCAAATTAAGATGCAATTTCTGATAACTGTTGTAACCAACCAATGAAAAGGACGGATCTTGTGTAACAAGCTGTGATTTCCCTTAAGAATTCAACAGTTGGTTTTAAGAAAAGAAATGCGCCACTTTTCAAAAGTTGCGACGATCTGATGAATTTTAGTGATTCCCGAATACCGTTAGAGCCAGGACAACAACTTATGGCAATGAAGAAAACTCATGTACACATAGTCAGTCAGCAAAACGTTATTTAAATTCCACCTGATCGATAGAATTCTTTCTTTGGCATTATTAACTTGGACGTTAAAATACACACTAACCAGGAGAATTCAGAAACACTTAGCAAACATTCCTTAGTGCCAGGCAGTGATAAGGGAAGGTTCTCAAACTGTGATATTACTTCACGTGTACTGTGTAGTCAGAAATATTAACAGGGAAACTTAAGTCTGTTGTGCATGGAGTACCTGTCTCTCCATCAAAATTGTTAATTAATTGTTAATTAATTGTATTGCAGCGTGGTTATTGAATTTGCACTTTTTTGCTGCAAACCTCTGTCAGATTCGAAACATTTTTTTAACTACATGAAAATTAAACATACATAAGTATCACTTGGGTCCATACATTTGATTTGTTTTTGATCATTATCTGAACTGCTGTACAATCTACGCGTATTTCGATATGAGAAGGTAAATCCATTTCTTATTAATCACCATGGCTTGAATCTTAATGTTAAATTTACTCAATTATTCGCATGACTTCACTTAAACAGTAATTTCTGTTATCCAGCTGTCCACCTATTCTTTAACTGCTGCCAGAAGTTGAAACTCGATTATGTTGAATCTATAGTCCCCTTTAGTTTTTCACGACCTGATTAATGCTTCCGTGTGGTCCCTATACAAGCACTGAATCATATTCTTTTTCTGCCTTCTCTATCGCAGACAGCACCGGAATGCACTGGGACTTTATCTTCTGTTTATCCTAGAGGTTGCTTTGGAACCCTGTCATCAAAGTACAGCATAATTGTAAACTCGTGCGTTTCACCGAATTATCTGTAGCAACACCACTACCTGGTAATTTAGCTTCAATACCCCAATATATTACATGCAAATAACAATGATGTGTTCTGAATTTGACTTATTACATAGGACATGTTTGTTCCCCCTGCATATTTCTTGCTAAGCTGAAAAGTTTGCCTACCAATTTATTTTGAAAGACCCCCAACCCCGAAGGCCAATGGATCTTAGGTTAGGTTTCCATTTGGACACATTTTATTTAATGTTAAGGATGAACCATATAGGAGATATTCTGGAAATAACCAATACCTGAAATTATATACATATATACATAATATCCCACAAATCTGTTCCGGAACATTTTGCCCAGGTAGCTGACATTGTCAACATTATGGCCCTTAAGTCTAACTAAAAATATTCTCTGTTTCTTGGTGAGTTTCAACCAATACATTGAATATATTGGCTTACTGCACAATGTAGTGCACATTGTTTACTGAAGGAAACTAGTATGGGTTAAATAATGTCCTGCTCCTGTTTGTGTGTCGTAATTAATCTCCGTGATAATTTTCCAGTCTACAGACTGGTGTTTGTCCAACGTGTAATAGTGGAGTACTGTGTTGGTATAATTGCCTTAAATGTACTTTGCCAGAACTCACTACTCTTGGTCTCCCTCCTGCACACTAGCAAACTGGATTAAGTAGCATCACTAGTGTTGAGCAAGCCCATCGAACTGGGCAACATCATCAAATTTCTCATTAATTTTTACAGGCAGCTGCTGCAGCACAACTTGAAGCTGGTCTTTCCGCTCTGAGCACGACTAGGAAGCTGATGGCCGAAATCTGTTGCAAGGAGACCGCCCTGCAGAAGCACATGCAATCGCTGCGATTCAGACATTGCACGTTATTGTAAATAACGCGGGTTCACACGCTTATCAAGTAACGGCAGAACAACCAAGCCATTTTAATCAAGCGGTTATCGTAACCATCATGGAGATCAGAGCGCTATCACTGTGGGGTTCGTCATTGTGCTTCTACTGAAATGACAGCTCTCTGACTAATGGGGACCAGTCAGTGGATGAGATTTCAGTCCCCTGGACTAAAATTCACGCATTACCATTTCATTAAAACACACAGAAAGAAAGCATTGCCTTTTAAGCAGTTATTAAGACTGATGCCTAATTGTGCAGCCTGGATCCAAAAATAAATTGCAGAGAACTCCCCAAAGTCTTTTTCCGAACCTTCCCGAGTATTGGAAACTCACTGGAATCAAAGCTGCGTTCAACTTTTTTTTTGAAACCGTTACTTTAACGATAACAGTGTAAAAAATATTGTCTTATTTAATGTTCCACAGACGGTGCTCGTTTTCGATGCTCCGGTCAGTCCCACCTGTCTGAGCATTTCAAAGATGACCCAAACTATATTTTCACACTGACTTATTCAGAAAAAAGTAAATTTCTGTTTATGAGAATTTTTTTCTCTGCTAAAACAGTTGCTGGCTCGCCTAGGTTTTGCTAGTTACCAAGTTGTCCCATGTTACAGCAGTTGAAATTACTGGTAAAATGTTAAGTGAAGTGTAGGTTTGATTCTTAAACGTGTTTGAATTCAACTCTTTTATAGGATTACAAAAGGTATTTTCTGTGTTACTACAGGATGTAAAATGTTTGGCAGTGTCTATCTCAATCCCAGAGACTGAAACTTGAATTCTTTAAAGTATCTAATCCTCAATGTTTTACTCAAGTGTTCCATTGTTACTTATAAAGGGTAGATATTCACTTAAAACACCAATTGATCAAAAGGAGACATTCCCCATGTCATGAATAGGGTATTTTAAGCAAGTGCAACGTTTGTTTTTAAGTTCGAATTTGTTATGTATAACACAGTAACCAGAACACTTTAAAGACAAGATCGCATTACGTTTACTTGGGGGGAAAACTGATCGTACGTTCTGCTCATTTCGTTTACATTCCATGTTCCTGAAATGAATTAGAATGTGTTTATTTTCCATTTGGGGAAGGTTAGAAACAAGTTTCAAATTAGACTGACAAAAGCAATACTTCTCAAGACACATTTGTATTAGAGAACACAGGCAATTTTATACGCATTGTCATTTGAAGTTCACACACCAAATTATCCCAAACGCTGAAACCCCAAACTTCTTCAAATGACAACTCACGTTATCATTTTAGGAAAAGGCGGGCTGAAGATCTGTGACAGCTGAGGCTCTCCCATCGATTATATGCCAGTCTGGGTCATTTACGGTGCTGTACGCGAAGAATTATAGATATCACACAAGACATCACCTTTCAGACACAATTTGAGATTAGAAACGAGCAAATTTGTCAAGGGACGGTGTATCAGATTTGCCTAACCGATATATCAGCTGGTTGCCCTTCTAGTCCACGCTTCACCATCTAACCCTGCTGGTGCAAGACAGCTTAAGGTAGAAATCTTCCCCACTTGAACTCTGTTAAGAAAATGCGCTGGTTGAAATTTTCTGTAATAGTTCTGTTAATCTTTCAAAGGTCGCTCCATCATTTGGCAGTAATGCGTACAAACAAAGAGAACACTGAAATGTTCTTATATTGATTATTTGTCACCGTGCATTTGTCACTTTCAATAACTTTTCCAGAAGTTTTACTTACGGGCACTTGAGCTTTTAGATTAGCTCAGCTCTTTGTATTTCGGAGTAGTTTTGCGCCAAAGGCTTAATTATACAGTGTCCTACTTCCGAGTGGCCAAATCCTGAAGCAGACCATTGTGATAGCCATCATAAAGCGAAAAGCATTAATATGTGGCACCATTAATCTGCTCTCAGTTCAAGTAATACCACCCTACAGCATTCTTCATCCAGATCGATACAAGTCTTTGCATAAACCGTTGTACTTCCAGTCTTATTACCTTAAAGTCTTACATTTGTCCTGCCTTTTTTTTAACTTTCCCTGTTTTATTTTCCCAACCATTTCCCAACCTCAGAAGCTTATTCCTTCTTTTAATTTACTTAAAGCTAACAGTCCACTTCTCTTCACCTCTCCTGGTTTTCTTTCGAATGTCTTTGTTTCAATGATCATGTCTGTGCGGGCACTGTGAACCACTGTGTCACCAATACAAGCGATTTTTTACACTGCTAGAAGTACCACGTGAATAACAAACACAATTTTAGCATTTACCTGAGTCGTTCCAATCACCGACAAGGAAGGAAGTTAGTGAAATATAATTTTATGTTTGAAAAAGCAATTTGACTTTTAGTCTGAATGTGTCTCGTTAAATTACCAGGATTGGCAAGGTGTTTTCGAGGACTTGAAACGTGCTTAAAATACACACACGGAAAAGAATGGGAATATCAGGTGGAAAAACAATGGAGAGACGAAAGGCTAACGTGAAATCCGGAATTTATGTGATGGATAGTTCACTGGCAACAGCTAAGATGTGCGGATCATATCCACTATAAGACTGCATTGTCTATGGGAGGGACAGATAACCATCAGGTGCCTGCAGTCATTTCTTAACTGCCCGATCCATTATCATTCAGTCCAAAGCTTGCAGGGCAGCAGGCAAAACTCATCAGTCTCAGATCTCGGTCACCAGGGAACGGACCGGACTCTATTATGGCCCCAAACCACCTTTGAACTTGACAATTTAAAGTACTTTGCTGCACTTAATGTAACAACAAACCAATTAAGAAGTAGCACAAAGCTCCCTGATACTTACAATCCAGAAAGTGTGTTGACCACTTTGATTATTTTTCGGAATAAAACTTACTTTGTTCAAACTTTGCTTCTTAAATGTACGAGTGTGATTGTATACACACACACACACACACACACTTTTCTTTTGTCTCATTGCTATGTCTCCTGTCATTGTAAAGACTGTTGGTATAAGCAGGTGTGTGTCAGCTGGTGTAGGAAGGGGCAGGTTCCACACACTGCACTGGGGAAACTTTTAACAGGAGATGCCTTCACTTTATTACAGTGACGTTTATTAATAGAAGCGAAAATAAAGGTCGGGCGTAAGCATCAAATCATTTGGTTACTGCACTGGATTTCCGAGAAAGCAGCTGCTGGAGACAGTATTGGGATGACGCTGGCGCTGCTCAGAATCATTACCACACGGTAGGTTGCAAAAACAAAAAAAATCTTTTCTCCTGTGTGTGTTTTTTTTATTGTGGTAACTAGGATAAGCTTGGGGTGCCCAGTCACCACGGTAACTGCCAGAAAAATTGTGCTGAAGTTTGAAGGGGTCAGGCGACAGGGTCAACAACTCTGGCCTCTTCCTGCGATAGCTTTGCCACCTAATATCCACGAGTGGCGATGGCAGGCCGAGCCGGGGCTAGCCCTGGGAGGTAAGGCCGCCAGAGCTCTGACAAAAATTGTCTGAGTCAGTTCACGGCCTGGGCTCTCCAGGTGGCCTGTGAAATCGATTTTGACCCCCGTGACCCTGTCTAGCAGAGGAATGGAAGCCAGCATAGCCGGGGATTTAGCTGGGCAAGACAGATTTACATTAAGTATTTGGGGCAGCCTTAAAGCTTCAAGGAGAAAGAGTAAGGTGGGTTCACGTGACCTCGAAAAGTAGGTGCAGCTCCGACGAGTCCCAGATATTTACAGTGACATTTCGATTTCTGGACAAATAGTACTTTGTGTTTGTCTTTTCATTAAGCCGAAAAGGAAAACTGTTTTAGTGGGCTTGCAGTTCCCGCCCCCCCCCCCCACTAAGTACCTGCTTCTGGCCTGGTTTGTTGGCCAGTATTGAAGGTGAGCAGTCTTGCTTTGCCTACAATAGAATTAAACAGGATTAAAAGAGTACTGTCTTCATGGGGAATAAATTGTTTAGCAAACCATTCATATCATCATTATGCAATATCATTGCTAAAAGGGATAAAGTTTATCATGTACTTTACATGAACAATATTTTCTTAAAGAGCCATTTTACATTGTCCAATGTGTAAATATGTACAACTTTAAAGGAAAATTACCTATAAAACTTCGAATTTAACTTTTCTCAGCCTGAAACGTTTTACCGATTTTTACAAAATATATTTATATTAACACAAAACTAACCACACTAATAACTACAAGAGGACATAGGTAACTGCATAGAAGAAGGATATTCAGCCTCTTGCATCTGTGGCAGCTCTCTGCAAAAGCAACTCAGCTAGTTACACACCCTCACCCTTTACTGTAAGCAGGCAAATTGTTTCCATTCAGGTGCTTATCCAATTCCATCTTAAAAGCTAGGATTGTATCTGCCTCCTCCGTACACTCAGATGATGCATTCCAGATCCTTATTATCCACTGTGTACAAAAGGTTTCCCTCATGCTGCCGTATACTTTAAACCAGTGTCCTCTAGTTCTTGACCAATTTCTCCCTGTCTGCTCCCTATCTGTCTGCGGTATGGTGGCACAGTGGTTAGCACTGCTACCTCATAGTGCCAGGGACCCAGATTTGATTCCCAGCTTGGGTCACTGTCTGTGTGGAGTCTGCATGTTCTCACCGTGTCTGTGTGAGTTTCCTCCGGGTGCTTCGGTTTCCTCCCACAGTCTGAAAAATGTGTTGGTTAGGTGGCCATGCTAAATTCTCCTTCAGTGTACCCGAACAGGTGCCAGAGTGTGGCAACTAGGGGATTTTCACAGTAACTTCATTGCAGTGTTAAAGTAAGCGTACTTGTGACAAAAATACTTAAACTGTCTATTTTTACTATGGTGGCACAGCGGTTAACACTGGTACCTCACAGCGCTAGGGCTTAATTCCGGCCTTGGATGACCATCTATGTGGATACACATTCTCTCTGAGTCTGCCTGGGTTTCCTCCTGGTGCTCCTGTTTCCTCCCACTCCAAAGATGTGCAGATTAAATAGCCACACTAAATTTGACCTTAGTGTCCCAAGATGCGTAGGTTAGATGGATTAGCCATGGTAAATGTAGAGGGGGGAATAAGATCCTGGGTATGACACTCGGAGAGTCAGTGCAGACTCAATGGGCTAAATGGCCTCCTTCTGCACTGTAGGGGTTCTATGATTCTATGACTAGCTATCCTCATAACTGGTTTCGAGGATGAGGAACTGTATTCTTGTTAATCCTCTGCACTCTCAACAAAGTCTCTTATCCTTTCAAAATTGTAGTGCCCAGAGCTGGACACGGTGCTCTAGTTGAGGCTGAATCAATGTTTTTTAAAGGTTCATCATAACATTTGTGCTTCTTTACACTATGCTTCTACCTACAAAGCCTAGAATCCCATATGCCTGTTTAATGACAATCTTAACTTGCCCTGCCAGTTTCAATGATTTGTGCATATATATCCCCAGGTCAAGGAAATTTGATATATTTTTTGGGTACATGTATAGCATAATGATTTGTATTTTTTAGAAAAACATTGTTCATTCCTTTAGCAGAACCCGTTCCTTTTCAGCCTTTATTCTAACTTTGATTCTAAAAGGTGGGACTCAAGAAATCTTAATGCCAAAAATTAATTATGTAAGATCTAGTGCAGACTAGAAATATAGCAAATGGCGGCATAATCTGAACTGATTCTGACTATATTATAGAACGTTAATTCTTTAGAAGCATAATTATAAATACTGTAAATAATGCTGTATGCATGAATAGCTGCTTTTAATTTCTTCATGGCCTGACGGGTAACTGCATTGCCTGACCCAGGCATTGAGCCATTCGGGCCAGTAAGCTCCAAACTTTGATTCCTGGTTCACTATGAATTATGTAATCTCAACTGGGGTTTTTGAAACAATTAGCCCCCGACCTTTTGGTAATCAAAGGTAAAATCAGCCAGAATTTCCTCTTATTCTCGTCAAATGATTCCTACTATAACAGGTGTACGCGTGCACACTTCTGCTGACAGATTCAGATTTGCCTGTGATGTCTTGATATTTGAATAGCTGTCAACATTAACTGTTTAGTTTTGCACATGAGGATTAACTACTGGGTGAGATACCAGAGCTCCACTAGTGTCCATAGAACTGTACTTGCATGCGTGTTGATCCTGTAAAAATATATAAATATAACCCGCTCCATCATTCAGTGCAATCATGGCTGATCTTCTACTTCAACCCTATTTTCCGCATTATTCCCGTACCCCTCAATGTTTTTAATGTTTCAAAATCTATCAATCTCAGTCTTGAACATAGTCAATGACTGGATCTCCGCAGACTTGGGCAGCAGAGAATTTCAAAGGTTCATTGCCCTCTGAGTGAAGAATTCCTCCTCATCTCAGTTTTAAATAGTCTGCCCCTTATTCTGAGATGATGCTGTCTGGTTCTAGAACCCCCAACCAAGAGGAAACATCCTTCCTCCATCCATCTTGTCAAGCCCTGTAAGAATTTTGTATGTTTGAATGAGATCATCTCTTATTCTTCTAGATTCAAGACAATAAAGGCACAGTCTATTTAATCTTCCATTATAGGATAATCCCTCCGTCCTAGGAATTAATTTGGTGAACCTTCATTTCTCTTTTGGCAAAAATATCTTAAGGAGACCAAAATTGTATGTGATATTCCAGGTGTGCTCTCTCCAAGGCATTGCTGTAAGATATCTTTACTCCTATACTTAAATCCTCTTGTAAAAAGGCCAACTGTCCATTTACTTTCTTAATTGCTTGATGTACCTACATGTTAGCTTTCAGTGACACATGAACAGGGAGACCATTTAAAGTTCAACACTTCCCAGCCTTTTACCATTCACTATCTATATTTCTGTTTTTCCTACCAAAATGGATAACCTCATATTTCTGCACATTGTATACCATTTAACAAATCTTTGACCACTTGCTTAGTCTCTCCAGAACACCTTGCATCATTTTTGCATTCTTCTCACAAATCACTATTTGACCTAGTTTTGTGTCATCTGCAAATTTGGAAATATCACATTTAACCCTCACATGCAAATCATCAAAATCGGTTGTGAACATCTGGGACCCAAGCACTGATCCTTGTATTACCTCATTAGTCACAGCCAACCTGAAAATGACCTATTTATCCATATGCTCTGTTTTCTATCAATTTATCAGTTCTTAATCATGTCAGTATATTTACCCCAATATCACGTGTTTTAATTTTGTTTACTAACCTCTTGTGTGGGACCTTATCAAAAACTTTCCAAAAATCTAAATATACCATATCCATTTGTTCCCCCTTATCTATTCTGCTAGTAACATCCTCAAAAACTTCAACGGTTTGTTAAAACGTGACTTTCCCTTCATAAATCCACCCTGACTCTGCAAATTTTTTAGGTGTTGTGTTATCACATGCTTTATAATAGATTCTAACATTTTTCCCACCACACTTGCCAGACTAGCAGGCCTGTAGTTTGCTGTTTTCTCTTTTTCTCCTTTCTTAAATCCTAGGATTTCATTTGCCACTTTCCAATCTGCAGGAACCATTCCAGAATTGATAGAATTTTGAAAGATGACCACCAATTATCTCTGCAGGCACCTCTTTCAACACTCAAGCACTGGGGCAACTCCTCAACGCATAAGGGGAACCCCCTCAGTGGAGCTACCAAGAGGTCCTGCCACTGGCAATGCCCTCAGAGATGCTACCGCATCAGTGCCCAGGCATTGATGGACATGTCTTTCTCCTGCCAGGGGTTATACTTATCTGTGTGCCCCCAACAGCTTTCCCTTGACTGCTCTATGTTTGTGAAAAGCAATTGTAAACCTCACCAATGTGATATCACATTGACGAGGGGAAGTTCCAAAGGTGGGAGATGAAATGGCGAGGAAGCCTGCTAATCATTAAAATGTATAGAGTGGCATTACATCATTACATCACCAGTGAGGGGAGGAGAAAATCAGAAACTGAGATCTCACTGGCAGGATTCTTATTTTCTGATTCACAATATTTTGAATCCATGTCAGTATTTGCATTTGCAGAGAATGTGGGTACAAAACCATGGCAAAAATATTAGTTTAGTTTCTCTGCCATTTACTTATTTCCCTTATAAATTCTCCTGACTCCACTTGTAATGGATCCACATTTGTTTTTGCTAATTTTTTAAACATAACTATAGAAGTTTTTACAGTCCATTTTATATTTCTCACCAGCTTACTGTCATATACTTTTCCTTTCTCAAGCATTTTCTTGATCTTCCCTTGCAGAATTCTGAAATACTCTCAATCATCAGGCTTAACATTTTGTTGACAATTTTATATGTCTCTTCCTTTGATCTAATGCAATCCTTGATTTCTTTCATTAGCCACAATTAGAACACATTCTTTGATGGGTTTTTGTGCATTAAAGGAATATATTTTTGTTGTAAACTATGGCAGAAATTTTCCAATCTCACCTGTGACCGGGATTCTCCAGTCCTACTCCATTTGGCTGAGTGCCAAATTCTCTCTTCCTGCTGGCAGTGGTTGTGGGACAAATGACATCAGAGAATCCTGACTTATGTATTAGTTCTTGAAATGTTAGCCATTGCCTGACTAATATCATAGTTTTTAACATAGTTTCCCCATCTACAATCCCAGGTTTGCCATTCATACCTTCTTAGTTTCTTCTGTTTAAATTTATGACCCTAGTCACCGATTGAACTTTTGAATGCTTTCAAATTTCATGTAAAATTCTATCATATTATGGTCACTCTTTCCTAAAGGCTTTTTTACATCAAGAACATAATAAGAACGTAAGAACATAAGAAATAGGAGCAGGTGTAGGCCATCTAGCCCTTCGAGCCTGCCCCGCCATTCAATAAGATCATGGCTGATCTGTCGTGGCTCAGTTCCATATTCCCGCCCTCTCCCCATAACCCTTAATCCCCTCTCTTATCAAAAACCCATCAACCCGCGTCTTAAAAATATTTAGCGAGGTAGCCTCCACCACTTCAACGGGCAGAGAATTCTAGAGATTCACCACCCTTTGAGTGAAGAAGTTCCCCCTCAACTCCGTTCTAAACCGCCCCCCCTTTATCTTGAGGCTGTGCCCCCTAGTCCTACTATCCTTTCTGAGCGGGAAGAGTCTCTCCACCTCTATCCTATCCATCCCATTCATCATCTTATACGTCTCAATGAGATCTCCCCTCATTCTTCTAAACTCTAACGAGTACAAGCCTAATTTATTCAGCCTCTCCTCATAGCTCAACCCCCTCAACTCCGGCATCAGCCTAGTAAACCTCCTCTGCACTCCCTCCAAGGCCAAAATATCTTTGCGTAAGTACAGCGCCCAAAACTGCACACAGTACTCCAGCTGCGGCCTCACCAATGCCCTATACAGCTGCAGCAAGACCTCCCTACTTTTATATTCAATCCCCCTCGCTATGAAGGCCAGCATCCCATTCGCCTTCCTGACCACCTGCTGCACCTGCAGGCTGGGTTTTTGCGACTCATGCACAAGGACCCCGAGGTCCCTCTGCACTGTCGCCTGCTGCAGTTTTTCTCCACGTAAGTAATAATCCTTCCTACCATTATTCCTACCAAAGTGGACCACCTCACACTTGCCAACATTAAATTCCAAATCAAGATTGTTAATTTGTCATTTTCATTGCACAATAATTGTAAGAAAAAGAGAGAGTGGAAGGTGAGAAAATGGAAGCTGAGGTGCTTCATATTTGTAGGCCATTATATGGTTGTCAATATGGTAAGTTATATAATGACTACTGCCGATTTTGGACTACAGAATGAAATATAATACTGAAAGATGAAAAGTAGTATATTGAATCATTCTTCATGATTCAGGAATTTAGATGGTCTTCATGAATAATATTTTCTTGACTCTTATCTAATGAAATAAGTGCTGCCAGACTAAAACTTGGTAACATTGCAAGTGTACGACTTCCTTAATTTGGCACTTTAGTTTATTTACGAGGTTTATGAATGTTAATTTAACTGTCTCTTCTAAACTTTATCTTTTAGATCTTCCTGATCTATTTATCAAAGCTAATTTGACATTATGAACTTAATAGGCCAGTTACACTGCAGTTTCTAAATTGGTATGAGACAATTTTTGCATTTATCTGATGTTTCAACAATAATACAACTCTGTTTTGAGCCCACCAGTTTGAAGCCATCTCACATAAAGATTATGAGCTCCACTGATGGCTTTAAGAATTGTTGAGGCTTCGAGACAAAAATGTTTAAACCCTGCTTATTCGTGCATTAGCCAGCCTGAGCTTAGGTAGGTAATGATAGGAGTGCTCCAATTAGAATTGCCTCAGCCTCCTTGTACTAGAAAGGGGAAAACATAGACCAATTTCTCATCGTTGATTGCTCTCCTGTGACATATGCTGAGAATGCTGGCATCAGTTGAGGACAGACAGGATTGACTGTGAAGCATTAACAACAGCAACTTGTATTTCTGTGACACCTTGGAAGCAGTGAAATATTCCTAAATGATTCATAGGAGCGTTACCAAACAACATTTGACACAGAGCCACAAAAGGAGAGATTAGGGCAAATGATCAAAAGCTTTGTCAGAGAGATAAGTTTTAAGGAGCATCTTAAAGGAAGAGAAAGGAAGAGAGGTGGAGAGTCGTGATGTTACTTATAATAAGGCAGCAGAATTTCATGACCTCAGTTTTATGCAGGGTGGAAGGTGGGATTCTGGCCAAGAGTGCATTGAAATACTCAAGTCTGGGGGTAAACAAAGGCAGCTATGAAGGTTAAAGCAACAGATGAGCCAGCGATGGAGATGATATTATGGAAGTGTAAATAGACAACCTTAGTGATGGCATGGACATGTGATTAGAAACTCAGTACGTCATCCAGTTGAATAATCTGTCATTGTTCACTATAGAGGCCCACAGTGAATTATGGGCAATTGGTAATTTTCTGCTTGGTGACTGGTGGCTGTAGAAGTTCAAAAAGGAGGGTAGAAATTTGTCAATGGAAAAGCAACAAGAACACATCATAATAATTCATCTGATTAATGGTGACCTCTGGTGAGAGATGTCGACATAATATAATGATTGTATAGAATTACCTTTCATGTTGGTAGATATCTAGACTACAGATAAATAATTCAAACTAAGCATTTTATTATTGAACAAAATTAACTCCATATCTGCTCTATAAACAATGCATGGCAGGGAAATAATTTAATGTGCAGTTTATTAGTAAGAATTTATGGAATAACAGTTGAGTTATCAGCTCAGTTATGCATCCTGTTATCTAGTTGCAACATGTTAACTGTAATGAAAAAAACTCTTCATTTTCTCTTTATATTTTATTTAGTACCTTGGCATCTGTTGCAAAGTTACAGCCTTGCTCGATTGAGACTGAGTCAGTTAAGTTACTGACTGTTGTTATGACATTTGCCCTACAGGCATATGGAGTGAAAACTGATATTTTCATATCCATAATATTTCACTAAACTTAATGTGATATATACACTCTGAGATTAAGTTACAACCTTTGTTCCCTTCTCCAGTATCTGCCATTGTGTTTGTGTATAGTGCATCCAATAATGTTTTTCAAAATATAAGCTTGTTTGAAAGTTCTGAGATATATTGTCATTTTTGACGCTTTACGAGCAGTACAATGTTCATCATAGAGATCAATGACCTCCTTGTGGAATCTTCATGCATGTGAAGGTACGATCGTATAAAGTATTCAGGTCATATAAAAAAGTTCTCTGCTCACATCATTAAACTGTGGACAGATTCACTGGCCAGAAAGTACCACTTGGATTGATCATCCAGAAACTACTACACTGCACAAAGTTGAATGGCCTGTAACTACTAGATTGCACAATACTAACGAACCAGGAGCTACTCCACTGCTGTCACAATGACAAACGTCTGTGTAACTGCTGTTTGTTTGTTCCTTTCTTTCCCCAGCTCTAATAAAGCTTCATATCAAGAAAGTACCTATTGCCTGTGGGGTCATTCATTTTTAAAATTACATTCTCACAGAATTTACATTGAACATATACACTTAGCATAATGGACTAGCTTATATTGCTTAAAGGGGAAAAGACAGTCAGAATTCTGTAATAGAAAACTGATGCTGCGAGAAATTCACCAATGCAAAAAGTAAAGACAGTAAATATCATTTCAAATGTGTACCCTTTGTGAGATGGCAAGATGCATTTTGTCCAACAGCAAATGACTTGTCAGTGCAGGTTCTTGTAATATACCCCTTTGAAGCAGTGCTGCTCCCATAGGATAGTGGATACAGTGTTAACCCTAGCCTTACAAAAAGCAACTGGACAAATACTTGAAGGAGAAAACACTGCAGGGATATGAAAAAGAATCGGGGTGTGGGACGAACTGTGGGACGAACTGGTTAGTTCTTTGAAAGAGCCAGCCCAGACTTGATAAGCCAAATAATCTCCTTCTGTGCTGTTCTAAGTTTCTATGACTCTCGTCTGATGAAGGACATTCTCTGTGGAGATAAAGAAATAGGAAGGGAAGTTAGTATTTCAATTTGGATTGGGTTAGCTAGATCAAAAGGCTCATTTCCATGTGTCTCTACATATCTTATGGATCAATATTTCTGGTGGTGTAGAATTTCCAAGTGATATTATCATTTTCCAGGGTGGTTTTGGTTTTAACCATTCCAGCAGTGGAGAGGAATTTTGCTATTCCCAGAAGAACAGCCATACTCATGTGAAAGTGCATTTAACTCCAGTATTCCATCAGTGTTGAACATTGGAAGTGAATTGAAAATGTCAAAATATGACTTGTAAAAGATTGATGCACAGCATGAAAAATGATTCAGGCTTAATGAACAAATGTGATTGACCATTGGCCAGAATTTGCTGGATTGGTACATCTTATGGTATATACCATTAGTTAGACATTTCAATATTTGTTTTGCACCCTAACTTGCTGTAAGTAAAACCTGATGATGATGTGATAGGACAATGGATGACTTTAGACCTTACTGAATGTGGAGCCAAATTAAATCAATGAGATTTAAGAATTGAGAATTGAGCAGAGAAGCAACTGAACGAATGTGTTAGACAAGTCAGGTACAGAATGAGAAATATGAGAGGGGACAAAAGATTGGATTAAGAGAGAGATAAAAATGAGAAAAGAAAAGTGAGGACTTGTTTTTTAAAAAAAGATGCTTTAAAACCTACAACAATTCATACCTTAAGAATTGACACTCCACAGTTTAAGTTGTAGTTTTCTGGGCCAGAGTGGTTAATTGTCAGTCATGAACAACTATCACATTGTTAAAAGAGTACATGCACTATTAATTTGTACGTTTAGTGGCTAATTAGTTTTCAAATCTAGCAAGTTATTAAAAGTGACTGGGAGGTTCAAGCAAGCTGTGGTTTGTGCAAAGCTAATTGTGGTATGGTCATCCAGCAGCTTGTGGCAATTTGTGACTAACAGGATATATTTTTCTTGACATAGGTTGTAGAACCATTTACACTATTTCAAAAGCAAGTGGCATTAAGATTACCATGATCACAACAGCAAATTTTGAACCTGGATATTTACAGTAATAACATTGGTCACCACCGCTTGACCTATTCTGGACAGTAAAACATTTTGGTTACTGTCATGTAACTATTATTAATATTGGCTTTTATTTGGATAACATCTTTTTAAAGTTAACCTTTATTTATTAGTCACAAATAAGGCTTACATTAACAATACAATTAAGTTACTGTGGAGTTCCCCAAGTCACCACATTTTGGCACCTGTTTGGATCACATCTTTCAGACTGTGGGAGGAAACCAGAGCACCCAGAGGAAACCCACACAGAAACAGGGAGAATGCACAAACAGTGACCCAAGCCAGGAATCGAACCTTAGCCCCTGGCATCGTGAGGCAGCAGTGCTAAATCACTGTGCCACCGTTAGTCTGCTGGCAATTAACCAGAAAATAAATCATCCCGTCCCCCCGGGTTGCTTCAGACTTCCAACCAATCCCCTCTGCCAACATCTCTGATGTATCAGATCTTGCCAAAGTAATATATGACTTGCATTTTTCATGTTTAATGTCTTTCTTTCTTTGCTCGTGTCTTACAGTGTGAATGTGCTGATTGTTGTCCATGAAACAAACTTCCAGTGTGACCTGCTGCTACTTTTTCCATCACTGTAAATAGCACAAGCGATAACTTCACATTAAACTTGCATTGATAGATTGTTAATGAAAGTCTAGTGATGTAAACTAGCAGAGATCTGTGCTCTGGGAGAAAAAAAATTCAAGTGGTTTGGTAAGTGTCAGGAGTATCCATTAATGGCTTTAGTGTGAGACTGCTGCTGGTATCGGGCAACTTCAGCTGATCAAAGCATTAGACTTTAATCAGCTCGCGCCCCATTCCGCCATTGAAGGAGTATGATTGCACAATATAGCCACACTAATTATCAAAGTATTAATATTCATGAATTACATAATGCTTAAGGGATGAGTTTTTTGAATGGATTATGAAAATTTAATACAGATTCAACTAAAACTAGAAATTAGAGATGTAATGCAAAATTTTACATAACTTATACACAATTTTCCTCTTCTTGGTACATGTATTCATCAAAACCTTTTCATTAAGGAGCGTGCAAATAACCTCTCCAAATTCCTATTTATACAGACTGTACCAAGATTTTTAAAGGAAAAATGAGGAAAAGCAGTAGAAACCAAATGGTACAATTTCAAAAGTGCAGGAACAGAGACATGGGAGCTGTTGAAGGGCTGATAATCAGCTCAGAAATCCTTCCCTCACTATTCCCCAAAGGGGCAACAAACAGCGTGGCTGTGAAGATACGCTAACAACAACAATATTTCTATAATATGTGCATCAGCAAATGCTTTAAATAAAGGTAAAAGAAAAATACTTAGTGTATGCTCATACTTCGTAATATTTTTCAAGGCAGATATTTGTACCTGCAATTTCTTCCACTAGTAGTGAAAAGTTACTATGGGAAGTTAATCAGCTTTGAGATAGATTCAGGCCAAGAGTGGTGATCACCATAACCCAGTAGTTTTGATTGGGTAATCAACTTTATCAAGTTCATTTGCTTCACATGCTTCCAGATTGTCCTGAGTCTGAGTATAAAGGATAATTTTGGGCAAATGCAAGGCTTTGAAACTTGGGTGGTTTGCTGTGGAACGAGACATCTACTTCATCCATGCTCACATTCAAATTATTCATTATTTGCATGGCCAAATTGTATACAAAACAATGGCACACCATCAATGGTCAAAAAGACTCAAAATGTTATCAAGCATCTCTTATATGTCATCTATGACTACAGTAACTGTACGTCTACTCTCCTGCTTTTGGCTGACATGAAGGGCACGTAACCATCCTATCTTCCATCACTGTATCTTCTCTGTAGCTCACCTTTGGGAGATCTTCAATCTAGTTTGTTCCTTTATTCCAAAAGAGCCAGCACTTTCAGTAATGATTGTTCTTCTCCTTTCCATACTGTCACTACTGGAATGCCTGAAGTTCCCTATCCAACCTCTATTAGATACTGTCAGCAGATCTGGGGTGAATTTTGATGTCTTTGGTGGTTACACCATATGCTACTTTATCACCAGCATCCTCAGTTCCATATCTATTCTTGCTTTGTCAGACATCTTATCTGATGCCATTATAGATGAACCTTAACTTTCTCTTCAGTTGAACATTAGGCAAACCCTAATTTTTCATTTTGCACCCTACCTTGTTTCCACATCATTGTTCTCTCTCTCTGCCCCTTCCCAGTTGCTCACACTGGTTTTGCACCACTTGGTTCAGCTTCCATATTTGACCTATTGCTGAGTTTAAAATTCCAGGTCTCATCAATGACAAAAATTGTATATTGTCCACTATCCAACCTTTATTGCCACTGAAACCATGCCAGCATTACTTCAAGACTTGTATTTCTGGCTACTTTCCTGCATTTCCCCTTACAACTCCAAGTTAATTTGTAGATCTTGTCTTGCACTAAGTTATGATTCCCCATAATCCTCATTATAGTTAACTTACAGTAGCAGCTTGTCTTTCAAAGCACCAAATTTAAAATCCTTGTTATTGTTTACAAATGCGATACTCTACCCCTGAGATCTATGTTCTAGCCTACATAGAATCCCTACAGTTCAGAAAAAGGCCATTTGGCCCATTGAGTCTGCAACAACTCTCCAAAAGAGCATTCCACCCAGGCATTCCCCTCTGCTCTATACCTGTAACCCTGTGCATTTACCATTGCTAATCTACCTAACACATTCTTGGATACTAAGGGGCAACTTAGCATGGCCATTCCATCTAAACAATATCTTTGGACTTTGCATTGTCCTTTGATTTTAGTAAATCTTGTCCGTTTTGTGTTTCTCTTTTGGTACCAGACCTTTCAGCCATCTGTGCACTTATCTGCTTGAATTCCATTCCTAAACCTTTTTGCTTCATTACTTCCCTCATTGTCTTTAAAAACCCCTGCAGGCTTATGTTTTCACCTGTACTTTAGGGAAAGTTGTTCTAAGTCACCTGCCAATTGACCTAAGAGAAGCATCTTAGGGTGCTTCATTACATCGAGGTGTTACACAAAGGCAAGCTATTAGAGTCATAAAGCCATAGAGGTTTACAGCATGGAAACAGGCCCTTTGGCTCAATTTGTCCATGCCGTCCTTTCTTTTAAAACCCCTAAGCTAATCCCAATTGTCTGCATTTGGCCCATATCCCTCTATATCTATTGTACCCATGTAACTATCTAAATTATTTTTAAAAGACAAAATTGTACCCGTCTCTACCACTACCTCTGGCAGCTCATTCCAGGCACTCACCACCTTCTGTATGAGAAAACTGCCCCTCTGGACACTTTTGTATCTCTCCCCTCTCACCTTAAACCCATGCCCTCTAGTTTTAGACTCCCCAACCTTTGGGGAAAAATATCTAGCTGATCTATGCCCCTCATTATTTTATAGACTTCTATGAGATCACCCCTCAGCCTCCTACATTCCAGAGAAAAAAGTCCCAGTCTATCCAGCTTCTCCTTATAACTCAATCCATCAAGTCCCAATAGCATCCTAGTAAATCTTTTCTGCACTCTTTCTAGTTTAATAATATCCTTTCTATAATAGAATGACCGGAATTGCGCACAGAAGTGTGGCCTTACCAATGATTTGTACAACTTCAACAAGACATTCCAACTCCCGTATTCAATATTCTGACCGATGAAACCAAGCATGCCAAATGCCTTCTTCACCACGCTGTCCACCTGTGACTCCATTTTCAAGGAGCTATGAACATGTACCCCCTACATCTCTTTGTTCTGTAACTCTCCCCAACGTCTTACCATTAACTGAGTAAGTCCTGTCCTGATTCAATTTACCAAAATGCATCACCTTGCACTTGTGTAAATTAAACTCCATCTGCCATTTGTCAGCCCACTGGCCCAATTGATCAAGATCTCATTGCAATTGGAGATAACTTTCTTCACTGTCCATTATGCGTCCAATCTTAGTGTGATCTACAAACTTACTAACCATGCCCCCTATATTCTCATCCAAATCATTAATATAAATGACAAATAACACTGGACCCAGCACTGATCCCTGAGGCACACTGCTGGTCAAAGGCCTTCAGTTAGAAAAACAATTCTCTACAACCACCTTCTGGCTTCTATTAAGAAGCCAATTTTGTTTTGAGGGTGTTGGAAAAAAATCTGTTAATGTATCTTTTGGCTCAAAATAGTAGATTGATGGGAAATACCCTGAGTCCCAAGCCATTTTGGAGTCCTCATTTACCAATATGACATCCTGTGCGCATAAAAAAAAAATTCGTTACAAAGTATTGCATGGTAGGTTGTTGCATAAGGTTAAATCTCATAGGATCCAGGGTAAGGTATCTAAATGGGTACCTCACTTAGATACCTCACCCTTGACAGAAGCCAGAGGGTGGTTGTAGATAGTTGTTTTTCAAACTGGAGGCCTGTGACCAATGGTGTGCCTCAGGGATCAGTGCTGGGTCCACTGTTATTCGTCATTTATATTAATGATTTAGATGTGAACATAGGAAGTATGGTTAGTAAGATTGGTGGCATAGTGGACAATGAAGGTTATTTCCAATTGCAATGGGATCTTGATCAATTGGGCCAGTGGGCTGACAAATGGCAGATGGAGTTTAGTTTAGACAAATGCGAGGTGATGCATTTTGGTAGATTGAACCAGGGCAGGACTTACTCAGTTAATGGTCAGGTGTTGGGGAGAGTCACGGAACAAAGAGATCTATTTTCATAGCTCCTTGAAAGTGGAGTCACAGGTGGACAGAGTGGTGGAGATGGCACTTGGTTTCATCGGTCAGAGCATTGAATACAGGAGTTGGGACGTCTTGTTGAAGTTGTACAAGACATTGGTAAGGCCATGCTTGGAATACTGTGTGCAATCCTGGTCACCCTATTATAGAAAGGATATTGTTAAACTAGAAAAAGTGCAGAAAAGATTTACTAAGATGCGTTATAAGGAGAGGCTGGATAGACTGGGACTTTTTTCTCTGGAGCATAGGAGGCTGAGGGGTGATTTTGTAGAGATCTAAAGAACAATGAGGGGCACAGATCAGCTAGATAATTAACATCTTTTCCCAAAAATAGGAGAGTCTAGAACTAGAGAGCATAGATTTAAGGTGAGAGGGGAGAGATACAAAAGTGTCCAGAGGGGCAATTTTTTCACACAGAGGGTGGTGAATGCCTGGAACAAGCTGCCAGAGGTAATAGTAGAGATGGGTACAATTTTGTTTTTCAAAAAGCATTTAGATAGTTACATGGGGACAGTGGGTATAGAGGGATATGAGCCAAATGTGGATAACTGGGATTAGCTTAGGGCTTTTAAAAAAAAGGGCAGCATGGACAAGTTGGTTGGAAAGACCTGTTTCCATGCTGTACACTTCTATGACTCTATGACTCTGTGTGGACATTGCTAGTTGGACCAGCATTTATTGCCCATCTGAGGACATTTAAGAAGCATTTCAACGGATCTGGAACCATATGTAGGCCATACCAAGTAAGGATGATAGATTTCCTTCCCTACAGGATATCATTGAACCACGCAAGTTTTTACGATAGTCAGCAATTTTTTAATTCCAGATTTTTAGTAAATTCAAATTCCACCAAATGCCGCTGCTTTGAACCCATGTTTAGTGACAATACCACTAAGCCATTGCCTCCCCTAATGCAGTTTCAATGCAGTTCACTGGTTGGAGAGGGTGGGAATTAAACCAACCCCATGTAGAATTCAAGACAACATCCAAGACTAGGGACATACATTGGACAGCGATAAGCTGGTTTATATTTATGGGAAGTAATCCTGCTGCTTTGGGCCCCACAAAAGTAGAAAGCAAAAATAATTTTGGACATCGATTGAGTGGCTTCCAGTCAACTCTTTAAGGGTCACTGGAGATTATTCAATGCTGTGTAAATTGGTAGAGCATGCAAATCCATGTTCCACACATTTTGTACATCAAATTACTGAGTACTATGCATGTCATAGCATCTTGATTTGTATATTAGAAGTGTCTTCCTTCCTGAAACAAGGAGGTGCACTGGCTGCCAATCTGAAGGTTCCAACTAAGATGCCAGTGCTGAAATACACTTGACCCAATGGAAGTTGCAGGCCAGAATTGCCCATTTATGTGGATACTTGCAGGCAAAATTGTCTGTGTTGAATGATACATCACAGAATAGCGTTCAGTGCACTGTGTCGTTTGCTAGCAGAACCCAGAATTTCACCATCCTGCACTTTCTTCATTGTCCCACATCTTTTTGTGCTTCAAGTGTTTATTTACTTTTCTCTTTAAAAAAATTAACCTCAGACATTTCCTACAGATGAGCGACAAGTCTGCTTCTTCCACCTGATGAATAAATTGTGGGGAATTTGCTCAAATACTTTTGGGTATAGGAAAGAATACTAAAAGAAATGAGAATAAGTTTTCAACATCCATTATCACTGGAATTCTACCACCCCACCCACCACGGGAATCGGAGTGGGTTTGGGGCAGACACTGGGAAGGTCTGTTGGCCTCGGGTGGTATTTTCCAGTTTCTGGTCAAGCAAGGCCATAAAATCCCACCCTATATCTCTATTAAAATGTTTTCCTTATCTCATAAACTTTCAAGTAAAGTGAAGGCATACCTTTATGGCGGCAAGGTACCACTGCGGTTAGCACTGCTGCCTCACAGTGCCAGGGACATGGGTTCAATTCCCAGCTTGGGTCACAGTCTGTGTGGATTCTGCATGTTCTCCCCATGTGTGCATGGGTTTCCTCCGGGTGCTCTGGTTTCCTCCCACTGTCCGAAAGGATGTGCTGGTTAGGTGCATTGGCCATGCTAAATTCTCCCTCAATGTACTTGAACAGGCGCTGGAGAGTGACAACTAGGAGATTTTCATTAGTAACGTCATTGCAGTGCTAATGTAAGCCGACTTATGGCACTAATGAATAAATATATCGTGTTGGACATACGAATGTGCATCCACACATAGCAATGAAAAAATCAAATTTATTGTGATTTATTTAATTGCCATAATTTTTTCTCAACATTCAAAATGCAAAAATGTAAGTTCTCTAATTCTCAGTAAAAGGAAGCTGGGATAGGGATGCGTATGATAAATTCTTGCAAGATGATACAAAAATAGCTGGGACATTGACTTGATGCCTTTCCTCAGTTTTTACAAGAAGATAATACAGCGAGAGAAGCCAAGGAATATTACAACAGTTAAAGTGGAAAGAAAAAAGATCATTGACAAACCAACCAAATTTAATGAGGCCAGAAACCTAGATTCAAATGGACCACACCTGCAGGAATTCAAGAAGCTACAGAGGAAATAGCAGAGAAATTCGTATCCAACTCTTAAAAAATTCAGTAGGAAAAGGGATATTATCAGATGACTGGTGAATTATAATCATAAGTCCAACCTTCAAGGGTAAAACGGAACATTAAACCAGTTAGCTAACATCAGTGATAAAGAATATTCGATTCTAAAACCTAAGATGACCAGACATCTGAAGATAGAGAATACAACAAAATAACCGACTTTTATAATAAAAGAATGTAATAATAATAATGGATTTTTGAAAGGAAGGTTATGTTTATCCAACCTTATTTAATTATTTGTAGAAATAATAGAAAGAGTATAAATTAGTAGTTATGGTATACATTGTCTTTCAGAAAGTCTTTGATAAGACATCACTTAAGACAGTCATGACAAAGGTTAGGGAATTTTGAGTTGAAGGAGAAGTATCAGCGTTAAGTCAAAGATGACTATGAAACAGAGACAGATCAGTAGTTAAACGAGGTTTCTTGGATTTAAAAATAGTGGGAAGTAGTGTTTGGCTGGAATCATGCTGGGGCCACTGTAATTCACCATATTATTAAATGATACGGCCTCAGAAATTGGAGTTGTGGGCTGGAATTTTATGCTCCTGGGAATTTTATCAATGGTGGGGAAAGTGTTGGGTGACCCGCCAGTTCTCACTGCTACTGATTTTGTCAATGGTGGGGCTGCTCACACCATGTGGCAAGACTGCCCCATAAACCTGGGTGACATCTATATCCCCGGTGGAGGTGCCCTCCCACTTATACTATGTGGTCATCAGAGGCCAGCCCAATAGAAATGGCCACGTCCCCCATTTATCAATTTCCTAATGACTGTAAAGTCAGGTTAAAGCTTCCTGGGCCATGCCTCTGAAAAATTCTAATTGTAGTGTCAAAATGTGTGGATGACACCAAAATAAACCTTATGACTAACAATGTGAAGGATGGCACCAATATACCAAGACATAAACAGGCCTGCAGAGTGGGTGCATAAATGAAAAACAAAATTCAATATAGAGATGTATAATGTGGTTTGTTTTGTTGGCAGAATAAAGAAGCACTTCTTCATTGAAAGGAGGAAATGGTATATGTAAGTAGAGAGATCAGAAGTAGCAACTCAAATTGGTAAGGAATGCAAACAATATACTAATGTTCATTTCTAGAGGAATATGATACAAAGGTAGGGAGATGATGTTAAATTTAAATAGAACCTTGGTCAGGCCATATTTGGAGTACAATGTGCAGTCCCAGTCTGGGGTAGTACAACATCAGAAAATTGTAACTATATGGTACGTTAATTTGATTAAACATCCCATGGTGCTTCAAAACAAAATTTAACACTAAGGCCACTAAGGAGATATTTGGGCAGCTGACAAAGACCAATCATGAATGTAGATTTTCAGGAGCATTTTAAAGATGGAAAGAGATGTTGAGAAGTTTTGATAGGAATTCCAGAGCTGTGTTATTTGGCAGCTCAGAGTATGGCCATTGATGGCGGAATGATTAAAAATGGGGATAATCAAGGGACCAAAATTGGAGCAGTGGCAATGTTATGGATCTGGAGCAGATTACAGAGATTGGGAGTGGGAGACCATGGAGGGATTTGAATACGAGAATGAAAATTTTAAAATTGAGGTATTGCTTAATCAGAAGACAATGTAGGTCAACAATCATAGGAGTGATGGTGAATGGGACTTGATGTAAGTTAGAACATGGACAGCAGAGTTTTGAATGAATTAGCACTCACAAAGGGGTGAATATGAGTGTCCTATCAGCTGTGATTTGGATTAGTCAAGTCTAGACGTTATAAAGGCCCAGTTGAGAAAGTATCCAAAGCAGAAAAAGATAATTGAATCACAAGAGGAAATGAGGATATTTCTTCAAGGACGTTTCTTCAAGAAAACAAGGACATTTCCAGAATTGAGGTGATGTAACAATTGGGAAATTTAGCGCAGACTGCATCACATTTGTCTGGAAAGAAGAAGATAAGTTTTCAATATATGAGGGAAAATGGAATAACAGGATATGGAGGCAGGACCAGAAAAAAAAGTAAAGTTGGAGGAGATTCCTATGTAATATAAACAGCTGCCTTGAGCAGTTGGGCTGAAACAACTTCCTTCTGGGATGTAGATTCTGTTTAATTCTCTGCAGTAAAAATTTCACATGTTGAACATCACTATATGGAATTACAGAAATGTTCAGTATAAGTCTATCTTAATTCCTAATTTTATCTTATATCCAGGATTTAAGCAAGTTCTCCTTTGAATACGCAATCTAGCCAATGCTGTTAACTTGAATGTATATAATGTATATTACCAAACTTAGTCCACTTATGATTTACAGCTTAGGACAGGACGTGCATTCACCTTTGTCATTTTAAAGTATCTCTTGTTGCATGCACACAGTCAGATCTTAAATTTGACTTTCTTTCTGACAAAGAAAGTCATTGGTCCAGCTATAGGTTATTCAGAAACTTACATTCACAAATGAGGATCTTCATTTTTCAGAAAGATGCAAAATATTGGGATTTAAGTTTTGTCACAAATTATTTTACTTAATCCTTTAATTTGTAATATAACAATTTTTAAAATGATTTCCCGACACATTACCTTAATTCCGATTGGCCACTTGCTGATGGAAAAGCTGAATAAGAATCACAGCTAGCTACATGGGAAATAATTGTGTATAAAATAGAGACCTTGACTTACTTCTGTTTGCAGAATGGAGAAATGCACTGATGGTGCATTTGGCAGCAAATAAAATGACCTTGTCTGCCCTTTTCTTCCCACATTCTCTTTTGTGAAGGATTTTGTTCTGTATTCTTTTATATTGTGAGGAGAAAATGTCCTCAGCATTTGCACTGTGCAATGCAAGGATATTTGCTCCCCAATCTCTTTTGAAATTCCAGTGCACCAACACAAAAATTATTAGCAATGAGTATTAAGGAGCTCATGTCCCTTAATTCAACAATACAAAATATACTTCAGGCAGGCTCTGATTGCAATACGCAAAACAGAACACTGCCAACCTCCCCAAAATTGAGCTCTGTCTATTTGTTGGTCAGCAACTTGTCATTAAGTACAATTCTCCAACCTAAAATTGATTTGACTGGAATAAGTCTAAAAAGTAGAATATTAAAAACTTAAAATTCGACTCTAAACTGTTAAAAAGCTTGTTAAGTGGTTTGATATGAGAAATATAAGAAAACACAGCATCTTATTGTTTTTAGAGACAGGAAATGTTTCTGGTGGTGTTATTGGATGAAAAGAGCAGTGTATTTTTCCTCTTGAGCTAAACGTTTACTGTCCTCAGCACATCCCCTGTGTCACTTGTTAACCCTAAATTTAAAAGTCATTCTATGTTATCTCACAACCTCAGCATTTAGTTTCTAAAACTGTGTACTGGGCATTCTGGTAAATCGCTATTACTCATCTGTCTCGTGGTAGTTTTGTTTCAAAACTGCTGTAGTTGGAAAATAGGGATTTTATCAGATCAGCAGTGTATAATGCCAGCATGTAGCTGAACAAAGGGCAGTAATGTAAGCTCCGACCATGTTTAAACATGGGATCCTCTGTAGTCATGTAAATACATGTTCAGTTTTTATAAAAGACTTTCTAGGTCCAAATAAAAATGTCACAAATGTTCATTTAGTAAGCAGGACAAATCTGTGTAATTGGATCATGAAGTCACAATTGCCACTTATTGCATGAGTTGGAAACCAAATGATCAGAAAATGCACTTTCCTTCAATCTTCCATCGTGACCTGTTTTAAAAGAAGACTTAGACGAGACTAGAAGTTTAAATTTTCTTCTAAAGCTAAGGATGATCTTTAAATTAAGCCCCATAAGGTAACATGTCTTTCGGAAGATCTGAGAAGTTCCCTGCTCAGTGACAAAGCACAACCACTCTGGAACTGTAGATTATGGTATTCGCTGTTTAAACTTAAGAAGTTCCCCAGTGTTTTTATTAATTGTTTATACTTTAATAATGTGGCAAATTAATTTATAGAATGACAGCACTTGTTGAAATTAAGGTGTAATTCAAATTTAAAGCTATGACATAGAGTACATGGCATTCTGATATCCTTTAATCTCTCCCACAATACATATTATTTGTAGTTTTCTTTGATAGAGAACATTGTGAAGCTCCCCAATTTAAGCTGTTCCCTGTTGGCGACAAAAGATAGCAAAGTTAAAAAGAAACTGAAAAGCCTTTTTGACATGTTCTATTTTAGTAGCGGTCAGGTGAACCAGCTGATTTCCATTGCGAAAGTATGGAGAAGGTGATTTGTCATGCAGTGTGTTTGAAGTTGTGTAACGATGGCCAAGTATGAAGGGGATCATTTTAATTCCCAAAAGTAAGTGGGCTTGCCAAAATGTTAAAAACTTCAAATTTGCCTGCTTTGAACTGAACCAGTTCTGGTTTCAACAGAGACTAGGTTGGGATTGGCAACCAACCTGCTCCCAGACCGCTCATTTAACTATTTTAATGAGATTAGATGCCTCAGACTTTACCTTTCTTTCAATTTTGAATGTGGCTGAATGTATTTCCTGAGCCTCAGATAAACTAACAATTAAAGTAAGATGAAGACTGCAGTATGGAATAGGTACGTACTTTTCTAGCACTGCTTATGGATCGATAGGAGCAGGAATGCTTCCACCCTTCTACCCGTGATCATCAAAATATCCCAATCTCTGCCCCACTCTTGCTCCAACTCCCTGTGATTATCATTTCAACCTCAAAAACACTTTGTACCCATCAACCCACCTCGTGATCTGCATCATGGCAGAACACCTTTCTCCTGCAATCTTTTCTGGAACGTTCCCTGTCTAACGGGGAGCCAAGCCTGTCAGTTAGTTAGTCAGGCTGTCTTTAAAACACGACCCCACAGCTTTTGGGGAAACCCAGAGTGTTTTCCTGACCAGAACTCTTCACCTGGAAATCCTACCCCAGTAAAAGGTATGGCCAAACAGTTGGGGACACCAAGATTAACCCTGGGACTTAGAGCAGAGAGCTGAAGGAAATGACGTAATCCATGCAAAGTTTAGAAGGGGCAATGTGTTCTACTGCCTTAGTGGCCCCGCCACTGGAATCCCAGAAATAATTTTCAGGAAATATAAAACTTATTTTCATGAAGTTGTTTAGCCTGATTTCCCTCAAATGAATTTATGTTTTATGCTTAGGCTATGTGTCAGGAAATGAGCAAGGTTAATCCAATAATTTTCAATTGTATAGATTGTTGATGCCTGCTGATATACTTATGTCCAATTTAGCATGGCCAATGCACCTAACCAGCACATCTTTCAGACTGTGGGATGAAACCGGAGCACCTGGAGGAATCCCACACAGACGCGGGGAGAACGTGCCGACTCCACACTTACAGTGACCCAAGCCAGGAATTGAACCCAGAGTCCTGGATGCTAACCACTGAACCAGGCTAAGTATGTCAGAGATTCTCCATTATGTTGAAAATCCTAGAAATGGCCAAAATTTTTAAGCTCTGTCATGAACATGGCATGTTCCATTTTCATGTGGTTGGGAGTACAGATGGACTGGGGTTTGCAAATGTATGGTTTACAGAGGCAGCTGGCCATTTAAATCACCAGTTGCCAACACTGAAGTGGGATTTTGTTAGGCCAGAAGTGCGAAGATTAGAACAGATAAGAGGAAGTCTGAACGTGGTGGATTCACTTGGATAGCAATGGAACCTTTTGGCTAGGTAAGATACCACATTGGATATAATCCTAGGACACTTTTAGAAGAGGTAAGTAACTGTTTGGAAAGGTAAGGCACCCTTTAGAATTATGGAAAGTGAATGTGATTATGCATTTTTTACACAAAAAAGCATTTGAATTATCAAGCTGTCAAGGAACTGTCATGCTATCAAGGAACTGTCAAAGAATGGAGCAGCAGTTAAAGAACTGTCCAACTATCAAAACTGTCAAGGAGCTGTCAAAGGATACTAGGTGAGTTGGCATGGGGGGATTGGGGAATGAGTTTGCACTAAGTTGGCACAGGGCCTATAAAGGACCATGGGGATATGGGGACATAGTATTATGAGGAGACATGGGAATGGGTAGAGCAGAATGTGGGGCATGAAGGGCCATGGGAGTGGGTGGGGTTGTGGAGTGCCATAGATGAGCAAAGATGGGACATAGAGAGTGTTTGGGGATGTGGAGGGAAGTTTTTGTTTTTTAGCTTTATTTCTACATGGTGCTGGAGCAGAGTCAGGCCTTCAGTTCAGCCTTCCTCCACGCTCAGCAGCTTCCACCCCTCAGAACAGAACACCTACCTGTAGGCAGCCATTTTTAAAGGTCACGTTCACAGAACTAGGAATTCCCCTGAGTCTGTGCACCTGATCTGGGAGTGAAAATCTGTGCCCAAATGTCAAAATGTTAAGCCTTTCATTAAAGTTCCACACTATATATCTAAAATAGATCCTTTTACACCTATCAAAACATCTAATCTAACCTGGACTATAACCAGTGACATGAATCCAGAAGAGTTAATTGTATACAATTCAATACCTTTTCCAATTGTATTGTTGTCACCTATTATCACCAACTATATTATGATGTCAAACTAGAAGGCTTCCACCAGCTTGCCATAAATATCCTATACTTGCCAAACCCACAGCAGTTGTTATTTTGTGACTGAATTCTTTATAAAGATACCTGAAGAGATCCAAAGTTCATTGGAGAAAGTCACAGTTGATTTTTAAAACCCTGGAGTCTTTTGCCTGGCTTGGCTAATCTTGATTTCTTGACAAAACCAATCCATGTTCTTAATGCCATTAGACTCAACTCGTTTTGATGAAAAATATTTCTAATTTTTTTTATTGCTTATCAGTTTCAGCTACAAAACCTGTGACCTTTCCCACCATTCAGAGCCCAGAGCGCTATTGTTGCAACAGATCAAGACGCATCATAAACAACATCTCCTGTTGGGTTGATTGAAGTATATTTCAATTACAGTGGCAGATAACTAAAGGGAAAAGTGTGTCTTTACATTTACAAGAATCATGCAGATATTGGCTATATATAATTGAGTCTGTAAAGAGTGAATTTAATCAGGGCAAAATGTGTTTACTAAACAGGTGTAAATTATTAAACTTAGACAATTAACATGAATGAATGTGATGAATGCAGAAAGGTAATAGTTTTGAAGTTGAATTCATTTTTACTTTAGAAAACATTATTTCTGGGATCAGCATTTGCTTTCCATATCACCAAGAATTAATGACACCAATTTTTTTTATTATTTCCTTCAATGATCCTTTATGTGTGTGAAATATTGTTTGGAAAATATTTGTGTTTCCCTTCCATGAAGTGTCCACTGCAGTTATTGGGAGAAAGGGATGGAGGATGTTTCAGCACCTCATGACTTGTTGGACAATGACTTTTTCTAAAAAAAGACATCAAGCTCAGCCTTGTATAAGGAGCCAAGCAGAAATTGAAGTTTGTGCATATACAGTTGGTGCATTTTGAGCATATAATAATCTTATATAAAATACAATGCTAAATAATTGATTATCATGAATGCTGAATTTCCATTTTCACATCGGAAGGGGAAAAGCTACTTAATTTACTAGCTAGAAGCAAAGATGTTTAGTTAGAGTACATTCTAAATTTTGCAAGAGATTAGGTTGAATCTTCAACTTGGCATACAATGGCATTTAATAGAAAATAACAAACGATCTGTGTTTCTAACACAATAGTTAATGTGAAATAATTAAAGAACATTCTCACAGATGTCTTTGTTAATTCAGATACTAAACCTGTACTTTAGCCAAGTTGAATGCTGAGGTTTAAACGGAAGTCTTAATCTTTCTTGGACTTGTGCCCTACTGCCACCCCTTCCCTCATTCCAGTATTGCTGCAATCCCGAACAAGGGAACAATCCCTGTTTCAGTACCTAACAAGGCTAAAGACCACAGCTAGAGATGGCATCGGCAGGCCCTGCAGGCAGAACTTTGTAGACTCAGCCAGCTTCCAACAAACCCTCTTTATGCTCCCATTTCTGCGAAGAATTATGATTCCAGTGCCCTGCCGTTGATCGGTCAGATCTGTGGTAGGCCAAGAGATGGAGTTCTGTAATTCTGATGCACTATAAAACAGCAGATCCTATTCATTGGAGCCTATGTGTAATAAACCACCAAAAAAGCAGCTGCTGTGTGCAGTGACAAACAACGAAACTCATTCTTAAAAGCCCAATTTTTGAATAGCTGCTGGGCAGTCCAGCTTTACTGAAATACTTTGTGATTATACAGTCATGCCCTTACATTCCAAAACAGAATTTATGGGGGTTTGTTTTTAAGTTTTAAAGGCCTTGGTCTTAGTTTTTTCTTAAACTGAGATGTGTCGACACTTTCTACAAAGAATAAGGCAAACAGGAATGACCCTTAATATGGAACTAACAGCCAGTTTAGGTTTAGTACTGCATAAAATTAGGGATTGTAATTGTAGTTGATGTCTCCAAAATTACAATTCCGATATTTTCTTTCCAAGTTAATTTGCTATTGCAAGCCAGCATTGAACTGCTTTGCACATGATACTTTTTTTTAATCTGTTGTCTGTGCAACATGCAAAATAAGTATTAAAAATATTCAGCAGGTGAATTTACTGAAATGGCTGCTTTGAGTATGATGTGATATCAGGTTCATTGTCATGATTGCTGTGGAAGAGAAAACGAGGCAGTTTTCAAATCCTCGATGTCACTGATATTTTTGTCCTGGCTGTGCTAGGTGTCGAGGGATGTCCTTGAGCTCCGGTTGTGTGGCTACCCTAGTTGCTGGCTGGAAGAAGCGCTGCCAGAAACTTGGGAAGCAGGCACTGGCTCAGCATCATCTCCAAAAGCGGAGGTCTGATACTTTCATGACATTTTCAAAGAGGACTACTTTTGTTAGATAACTGTCTGTCGACTTTTCATTTCCTCTTTGCAAATAAGACCGTGCAATCTCATTTGACTTTTACTGTTTCATGATCTGGATTTACTGATTATTTACAAGCCAGGTGCAATGCCTCATCATGTTAGAACTGTAAACTTTACCCTCTTCGCTGTACCCCATTGTCTCTTACTATGGGGATAACATACTGTAAATTCCACAGCTCTTTCAGTGAGAAGGGAAGTGTCAGATGGTTCAAATTCATTGGGCTGAAAGAAATTCCATATGTTTAGGAATTTTTGCAGGTGCTAGCATTGCAGAGAGACCTTTCAGGGCAATAATATCTATATCTGTCTTACAGCATTGTGCTCATGGCCACTATTTGTGTTTGTTTATACTTTACACTGACTTTTGCTGGTCATAGCTGCTGACTACTGAATGACAGAAAATATATTAGATTACCAGCATTTCCAAAAGTCGTGCAAGACTGAAATATAAATGGACGTTAATGTGGCGTTTTTATTTTTATCCTCTTTTGTACAATGAATGAGGTGAACCATTCAGTTTTGGTACATTGAGATATTGAAATAAGCTTTTTCAGTACATAATAGCTGATAATTGTTTTCCATTTCTTGCTGAGTTTTCTTATGGTCTGTTAACAGCAGTCTTAAAAACATCAGAATTTTGGGAAAGTTCTTTCAAACTGTGCTCACTGTTCCAGTGTTACAAAATCAACCTGTACTGCTGAAATCCTGATTCGGAAAGCCTCATATGCCACTGAATCTCTCTGGGCTGCTTTTAGTAGGCCTCAGCATGTGCTAGATTGGGGGTGACTGGCTGGAGGAGGGGCCCAAGCCCTAATCCTTTGTAGCTATGGGGAGAAACATTGACATCCCACAGAGAAGGAAACAAGCAGGCCCCTGAGCTAGGAAGAAATAGTCCTAGACAAAAGCCCATTACATGGTTGCAAATCACCTCACTGCAGTTTTTTTTTATTTACAAGAGTCTGCAGGAAGATTGTTTCCTCCCTGCTAAATTTTGATGCTTCATAGGTCTTAATGCTTCACTTCTATGTGCACTTATCTGAATTGCCACATGCAGACAATATTCTCCCTAGGGCTTTTAATTCCTAAAGCTGTACAGTGCTTGGTGTGGATTCAGTTGGAAACTGCTGATTCTGTTCACAAAGTTATAAACACTCAGTTTTGCTGGACAGTTTTTTTATAGGTTAAGCTAAGTATATACAGCTGAAACGTATAACACATTTTAATGTTAGTAAACAAGTTGTGATGACTATTCAAAAAAAATGTAGCTGACCAGGAGATTTTGCATTGATGTTTTTCTTGCTTATCTTAATCTCTTAGAGTGTCATTCACTTGTTCATTATTTCAGCTATTCGTAATCTAACCCATTCCAAATATATAACCGTCTTTGCAGCATTACTTTCTCAGCCATTTTTCTTCACCAACTTAGTTTTAGATTATTTAGTTTGTCATTTCATATATACTGTGTCAAAATTTGCAGAAGAAAAATTTGCACATTTATGGGAGATTTCATTTAATGAAAATGTGTGACATTGTTTTCTTATTAAAAAGATAAAGTGCTGTGCAATGACTACTTAGTGATTGGCTGAATAGCAGGTTATTCTTTAAATTGTTGAGATTAGTTATAGAGCTGTACCAGAATTTACCTGATCGTTTAAAAATGCAATTATTTTACTAAAAAAAAATCTGCAGATAAACTGATGCCATCAAAGGATGCTTTTGAAAAATGTCAATTACGAGTTACAATCTAAGAATCAAGGCTGCAGTGGTCTCGAAAGAAAGAGGAAACACAAGACTTGCATTTGTGTAGCCCATTTCATAACATCAGGATGTCCCAGAACATTTTACAGCCTTCATGCCCCCTCCCAATCTTTGTCAGAGCTTCTCCCCCTGTCCCCTGCTGACTGCTTGGGACCATTCCCATCGGGCCTCAGCTATGACCTTCCATCACCAGATGCCCACTCCTGCCTGCTGGTTATTGGATAGGATCCTGCAGGGCTTTATTCAAATGAGGTCCAATAAGAACCATTTTCCTTCACAAGGGCAGACTGTGTGTAGCTTATTGTATAAGAAATTGCAGTTCATCAACACGAGGCTGATCTGAAAACTGTGCTCAAGTCGTGCAACTTTGCTACAGTTCGCAGAATGATAATACTGTGGGAATGAGTAAGACAATAAAACAACAGCGAAGCAAAATGAACACTTCATTATTTGTCTTATAGCTTGTGACACAGTGAGAAAACTGGAATGGTAATGACTGTCACAGGATTTCTTTAGTCTGAAGTATCAGTCATTTCGAAAAGGAAGTGGAATGTCTGCATTTCAAATAAGTGTGTGGTGCAGGCATCACCTCCTGAAAATCACACATTGGGTTTAAAAAAGCAATACAAAAAAAATCAAACATTTAGATAATGGCAATCAGGATCGAGGACACAATAGAAGTGTGTGGAAACTGCTGGCCCACTGTATGTAAACATTTATTTTCAACACAATCAGTAGTAGTCTCAGAGAAAGGCTTAAAGAAAGGGCTGTCGAAAGAGCTGGCTGACTGTTTCAACAACAGAATTAGAATGTTGAAAAGGGAACATGCAGTAAGTACCTTTCAGTGAAAAGGTGAGTTCCCTCTTTGACAGGTTTACAGAGGTACTTACAAGGTGTTTGACCAGGTAATTAGCAGCCAGACTGGGCTGCAGGAAGTACCTCTGGTCACCTCAGAGTGAGAATACGTAATGAGCTTGAGGGCTTGATTTTCAACGGATGATTTGCTCTGAACAATGCTCCCAAACAGAACTAACTGCAGGGCGTCCAATGCTAACTGAGAAGGTTGGGGTGGTGGGGGTGGGGGTGGAGTGGGGTTGGGGGGGGGAGGTGGTGAGGGGAGGGAGGGGGTTGCTGGAGGGAGTCGCTTTCCCATCAGCTAAAGTGATTTAAAAAAAAACTGGTTGGAAAACACAGTTTGAAACTTCCAGTGTGGTTTTCCTGAAATTTCCAATGCACCTGTTGTACCAGGAATTATTTAAATAATTTCTCAACTGCTAATTCGAATCAGATGACAAATGAAGTTACTTTCAACAAGATTTATTTTTCCAATTCTGAAATAATAAAGATATATACTAAGTGGACTCTGATTAGATATTTCATAATTGTTACATACGTGAATAGTGTTGCAGCAGACATCGTAATCCTTTTCAATTGTCTAAATGCAATTCTCAATTGCCTGTTAAATTGAAAAAAGAAGATACAATTTGCAAGAATTTGAAAGCAGTTTACAGAAATTTGGAAGAATTTGGGTGTTCTGGTTGGTCTAGCTTTTTAAGGAACATTTCTTTAGTGATGGAAAATGAATTTCAATTATGTTCTTCGTATCCACATTGTCCTACATTTGATGAAGTTAAATTGATGTTCGGCATTTGTTTCTTTTCCCAAATTCACATTCAAAAAAGATTGAGTAGAACATTCGTGCTTTTTGGTCAGACATATTCATAGTAATAAGACTTTAGAATATAATAATGTTATGGCTTACATAACAAGCCATCTGACATCATTAGAGTTTTAAAAGTAAGAAGAGGTTATGTGCAACCTGCTCATCCTCAAATCGGAATGTTAAGCAAAGAGGGAGAATATTTAACTTCTAACTCACATGCCAGTGCTAACTTTTCAATCCTCTAATTTCATTTCTCTGTCCATTCTTTTACCCTTTTATATTTCTCTCTTTTCAAAGACTTAACCCAACTCCCTAATAAATTATATTATAGCTATTTGTAATAATGTAATCCATGTTTTATTAACCCTCTCTGTCTAATTTTCCCTTTGTGTTTCTGATGATAATGGTCTTTTTATCAACTCAGGGCCCAATGAAGATCATCTTTTACTTTACCTTTCAAAAACCTTTCATACATAGAAAACTTCTATGAATTCCTATTAATCTGTGTATCATTGAAAAAAAGTCTGGTTTTTCAAGCCTTTTCTCACAACATACCCTTTCCATGAGTCAAGATTCCTTCCTCTAATGGGGTGCACAGAATTGTGCACTACATTCCAACTAGGATGTAAGTAATGCCTTGTACAAATCAAAATCACTTCTTTCTTTTGTGTTCAATACTTGACAGAATCCAATTTACCTTGTTCATGGACTTTCCTACCTGTGGCCCTACCTTTAAAGACCTATATGTAGGAACATAGAATGTGTGTACATTCTGCTAAAAAATATTACCAAATCATTTATTTTTTTTCACTGTTACTATTGACTATTTTTCAGATCTTTGTAGTGAACTGCATCTGCCACCCATCTGTTCATTTCACTAATCTGCTGATGACTTCCCCAAATCTCCTGTTGTCTATCTTCAGAGTTTGCCAGGCATTTTAATTTAGCAAACTTCAATGTCACTCATCTTTTGCCCATGTCCAAATCATTTCTATAACTGAAGTCCCAGGACAGCACTCTAGGGAACACCAGTATTCACTTTAAGTTAAGATCGAAATTATCCATTTGTTCCTAGACTTTGCTTTCTGTCCTCTTCGTGTCTCTCTATCCAAAAAGGTTCTATTCCTTTAAAAGACTTGAAACTCAATTCTGTTACAAGTCTGTTATATGGTGCCTTAGTAAATGCAACTCAATAGTAAATGGTGAAAGTGCTTAAATTTGACTTGGATCAGATCTGCAAATCAGAGTTATTGAACATGATTTTAACTCTGTACAAGTGATTGGATTTTGAGTGATTTAGAATCTCACCCAACATTAAGTCAAATCTATATGAATGATGTTTAGAAATACATAGAAGTTGCAATATGGAACAGGCCATTTGGCCCAACCAGTCTTTGCTGGCATTTACCTTCTGTGTATGGCAATAGCCCTAATCCCATGTGCCTGCTCTGTTACTGTTTCTCTTCATCTTCTTTGCTTTCATCGTCCTAGCCAATCTAATCAGAAATGTTGCCATCATTTCTGTCATTACAACAAATGCTGGAAGTGAATTCTGCAACCCCCACTTCTGAGTAATTTCTATTTCCATTGTAAGTGGCTATTCTAAAGTCCACTTCCAACGAATGTGTAGTGCATGAATGTTCCTACTGTCCTGTTTGGACTCAAAAATAGTGCAATGGTGAAACTAAAATAGAATATGGAACAGCGTTGCTGATTCAACATTACATTTCCACCGATTCCAGTGTTTAGGCAAACCTCAATCTTTGTGGCCTCGGTTCCAGACAGAAACACTTGAGTCAAGTTGATGTAGTTATGAGATCTGAAACAATTTGCATTTCTGCGCACAAATCGGTTACTTACAAGTTAGGAGACAACCATTTCTGGCGACGTGAGGGGAAATCAGTAGCTTTGAACGGGAATGCTGCAGAACGTTTTGGAAGATAATTTGCTTATAATTTTAGATATTTTTTGTTTAATATTGAAATTATTTCAAGGTGCTTGTAGATGCTATAAAATGTTCTGAACTCTTCAGGGACGTGTGGCATTGTGCAAGTTATAATCTGGCAAGGTGTGGAATGGAACAATTGCAGGGAAACAGAGCAAACTGAGTAGAAAGAGGAGAGAAAGCAAAAAGAATGGAATATGTTCACAGAGTGGCAGCACAATTCCCTATCAGATTATCATGGTTAGTGAGTGACCATCTGAATGAGAGAGTTAAGTAGAAAAGGAAGGAAAGGTGCTCAAAGACACTCCATGCATGGCTTCCAACTTGGCCATCTCCTCCAATGCCATTGATATTGATGGAGGCTTCTACTGTGTTTGAATGGAGAGAGATCCTTCTCCCTTTTGGGGTGTGATAACTTGTCTTGCACATTAGAATGGAAACAGGTTAGTATGTGCTCTGCTGCATCAGCATAGTGATGACAGCAAGAAGAGGAATTGCTGGCAGAGCAGCATCAGGTTTGGGGAGAGGGAGCACATAGAGATGTGGTAAATCAATCCATGCTAACTTGAGCAGGGGCATGGGAAGCAGGGAAGAATTGATATTGCTGGAGCTTAAGTGGGGTTGTGTGGGGCCGTGCTGAGAGTAGGGGAGATGTTATGCAGAGTCCTAGCTGCTAACATTGTTAATATTTTTCTTCACTGTACAGGATTTTTTTATGACAATATTAGCAGCATTCAAACCTTCAGCCAGCAATCTCTATGCCTATTGGGTTGGCTCAGCTTCACCTATCACTGGAGAAGAGGCTATTTGTTTAATCTGTGCTTTCACTGTTGTATAAGAAAACCTGGATGCTTGGCTCAGAGTCATTTTCTGTGCCGATGAACTGTTCAGCATAATACAAGGCCTCAAGGAGCAGCTGCCTCACTAAATTTCCTGTCTTCCCAATGGGTAAACTGTTGAGAGGTGTGTCTTTTGGCCTGGTGCCTCTTATAAAGCTGCATTTTTCATGTGTGGACCTAGGTAGTGGGTGATGGTGGCTATTTTGTTGTGAGCAACACCACAAGTAAGCCCCCTCCTGTCTGAGATCCATTCATTTACATTCCTTGCAGAGAAAATACATTCAAACATTTTGCACTGCATTAAAGGCACAGAATTGATCTCAGCTATTACTTATATGTTGGGTGGAATTCTCCCATCTGGGACTGAGTCCTGTGTCGGGGATGAGTGTTTTCCACTGAGAAGGTTGAGGGGAAACCAAGGCATATCACCTGGCTAGATCTTATCAATTATCCAGGGATTTTGCGCTGTATTCCATGGCGGGGCAGGCTTAAGTGTTTGTGTCCTGCCATCATAACTGGGTGCTTTATTGAAAGCATGATTGGGGAAAAGGCAAATTGTGCGGAGGGTGTGGAGAGTCTGCAGAAGGATCTAGATAGGCTGGGCGAATGGGCCAGGAACTGGCAAATGGAATTTAATGTTGGCAAGTGTGAGGTGGTCCACTTTGGTAGGAAGAATGGTAGGAAGGACTATTACTTACGTGGCGAAAAACTGCAGCAGGCGACGGTGCAGAGGGACCTCGGGGTCCTTGTGCATGAGTCGCAAAAACCCAGCTTGCAGGTGCAGCAGGTGGTCAGGAAGGCGAATGGGATGCTGGCCTTCATCGCGAGAGGGATTGAATATAAAAGTAGGGAGGTCTTGCTGCAGCTGTATAGGGCATTGGTGAGGCCGCAGCTGGAGTACTGTGTGCAGTTTTGGTCGCCGCACTTACGCAAGGGTATTTTGGCCTTGGAGGGAGTGCAGAGGAGGTTTACTAGGCTGATACCGGAGTTGAGGGTGTTGAGCTATGAGGAGAGGCTGAATAAACTAGGCTTGTACTCGTTAGAGTTTAGAAGAATGAGGGGAGATCTCATTGAGACGTATAAGATGATGAATGGGATGGATAGGATAGAGGTGGAGAGACTCTTCCCGCTCAAAAAAGACAGTAGGACTAGGGGGCACAGCCTCAAGATAAAAGGGGGAGCGGTTTAGAACGGAGTTGAGGAGGAACTTCTTCACTCAAAGGGTGGTGAATCTCTGGAATTCTCTGCCCGTTGAAGTGGTGGAGGCTGTCTCGCTAAATATTTTTAAGAAGCGGGTTGATGGGTTCTTGATAAGAGAGGGGATTAAGGGTTATGGGGAGAGGGCGGGAAAGTGGAACTGAGCCACGACAGATCAGCCATGATCTTATTGAATGGCGGGGCAGGCTCGAAGGGCTAGATGGCCTACTCCTGCTCCTATTTCTTATGTTCTTATGTTCTTATGTCCAACATCACTGACCCACAATTGAAGGAAGCAGGTGGATGTCCAGGAAGACCAGGAGGCTGGAAGGTGGACCTCCTCGATGACACTGAAGTTGGAAGATCCACCTAATTGATGCTGCCCCACCCACTGCTGTGGTGGTTCAAGATCACTGGCAGCCTCCATCCCAACACAGTCCAGATATTCTTCTTGCAAGTCCTGACCTCTGCATACCACATTGTTCCAGACATGTTCTGGACTGGCATGTTTGCCCATTGGTGTCATGGAGAATGGGGTGTGGGTGGATGATCCCAGTCAGGATTTCATCTGCATCACATTGGGTTTGCTGATCCGCCATGGCAGGCACCAGCAGAAGATCCCATGGGAAATTCATGCTGATGTAAACTGATTTTTGTGCCTCCTGCATAATTAACAGACCCCTGCACTCCCTGGCATGCTATTAAACCCTCCAGCAGGAACATGGGAGAATTCCACCCAAAGTGTGTAAATGCCTGTGTAATAATGTACATTTACAGCAGCAATCCTTAATGATGCTATTATATAGTATGTGTTATACAGTATGATACTTAGCCAAACAGGATGGAGAGATTTCAGGTTCAATACTCAGTTGCACCAATTCAGTTATTTTTCATCATCTAAGTGGCAGTGGGGGAGAGCTGCTACAATTAGAATTTGTGTTCCTGAGCTAGTGAAAGTGAATATTAGACAAGGTTCCTTTTTCTTACAGCAGTTGGTATTGCACAGTTATGGATGGTGGTGGATTATGGATGGTGGGTAGGGCACTGGTGAGGCCGCAGCTGGAGTACTGTGTGCAGTTTTGGTCGCCGCACTTACGCAAGGATATTTTGGCCTTGGAGGGAGTGCAGAGGACGTTTACTAGGCTGATTCCGGAGTCGAGGGGGTTGAACTATGAGGAGAGGCTGAATAAACTAGGCTTGTACTCGTTAGAGTTTAGAAGAATGAGGGGAGATCTCATTGAGACATATAAGATGATGAATGGGATGGATAGGATAGAGGTGGAGAGGCTCTTCCCGCTCAGAAAGGACAGTAGGACTAGAGGGCACAGCCTCAGGATAAAGGGGGGGTGGTTTAGAATGGAGTTGAGGAGGAACTTCTTCACTCAAAGGGTGGTGAATCTCTGGAATTCTCTGCCCGTTGAAGTGGTGGAGGCTGCCTCGCTCAATATTTTTAAGATGCGGGTTGATAGGTTTTTGATAGGCAAGGGGATTAAGCGTTATGGGGAGAGGGCGGGAATGTGGAACTGAGCCATGACAGATCAGCCATGATCTTATTGAATGGCGGGGCAGGCTCGAAGGGCTAGATGGCCTACTCCTGCTCCTATTTCTTATGTTCTTATGACAGAAATTGGCTCAGCTATCCTTCCCCATGTTAAGATAGCTCACACAAAATAAATGAAACATTTTTGGACAGGCACTGGAGGTTTCTGATAGCCTTGACCATGACTCCAATGAAGAATTACTGCCTTTAGGAGGGCCTAATTAGGGAGAGAATGAAACTTTCTATAAAGTTGGACCTCTGGCTGACAATCTGATTCCTAAACCTGCTAATGTAACACTGACTTTAAACCATAATATTTATGTAGTTGGCTGGTCTAACTTTTGTTGTTAATGCTGAGGATTTATAATTGATCAAAAGCCTTCCTTGTCTTTATTGAAGTAATAAATCCTTGTTAATCATGTGAAATTGTTTATGAAGAGTGCTGTGTTTTCCAAACAATCACCAACAGAGTGCATTTAACCACTGGGCAAACTGAATTAGGAAACTTCATGAAGGGAGTTGTGTCAGAAAGTTACCATCTGGTATCTTGGACCTTCATCAACCAGGAACAAACCTCAGCTGTCAACCACACACCTCCCCCTGCCAATCAAGAGGTGAGTGCAAAGCCTCAAGAATGCAATTACGTACTAGAATCACTACTAAACTGGCAGGCATGTTTTCTGCTACTGATGAAAATTCAAGATATGAAACCAAAAACTTTTGGACATCCTGAGATACTTAAAAATTCAGCAAATAGACTGAAAGAAAAAACCCATGAAAGTTATGTTTGTTTCGATCTCAGCAATTTGGTAAATAAACTTTTTTTGATCTTTTGTGTAGAGACAGTCGTGAGAATTCCTTTGCACATCAAGATGACTATATAGTCATGATCTGATCATGTATTTTCCTCATGTCAAAGTAGTTCATCCCCTTTCCATTCTAACGCTTAGGGGCTGGTAAAACAATTGTGGGAATAGGAACTAGTTATAAACACAGGACCTAATTGGTTATCTATAGTCACGCCTGATAAAACAGAGCATGATTGATTTCAATATCTGCCCAGTGGAAAGAATATTTTATCCCAATGACAGGACTTTAAAAAGATATTAATTTGAATATTAAATCCTATTAGTGAACCATACCTCAAAGACACAATTGTAACATGTATTTCCAGCTACTTTTGGACTTGGCCTAAAGGGTCAGACACATCTTCTCTGTGAGAAAACAAACAATTAATTTAGTATCAAAATGTAATAGAATAAGACCGTGGCAGAGCTTGGCTATTGTTCTGTGGGAATTAACTTTTGCAGGTCACATGTCACTGGTCAATGACCCCAAGCTACACAGGGTCAGGGATCAGGGAGAGAGTACACTCAGTTATTTGCTGTGTTATTGCACTCAGCAAATGCTCATTCTTTTGCTGGAATAAACACAAAAGATTTTAATTCTTGGATATGTTTAAGCAATTTATTTTGGCCAATGTGTTGTTTGTTGATTTAATAAACATTTTCTGATGGTAATTGAATTGCAAATAACAGGTCTAAATTGTATTTGATGTTATCCTTCCAAAATTGTGGAAGTTTTATCAGATCAGTATCATGTATAAAAAGACTGCTACTGCTTCTGCAAGTTGAAAATGCTATGGGTTGCTACATTTAAAACACAGGTTCAAAGTAAATGGAGGACAGGTTTAGTTCAAATGAACAACAGGAGAGCAATAATTTCAAATTTTCATGTATGATTTATATATTTGTAAATCCATTCTGATTTGTTAATTATGTGTATCTGAAAAACCATTACTGGAACAAAGCAAATCTCACAGAACCTAAGCTATAATAAGTGTTAATATCTTGATCTCAATGTATGATTCTATTCAGAAAAGTAAATCAATAGCTATTGAGAATGTATGATAAAGTTTGAAGTTGACTTAATGCATATAATTCAGTCATTTCAGACTGTCCCTCTTCTATGGTCTTTCATTCTATCTAAATCATCAACTTTGTGGGAAAAAATATTTTCTTGGCAGTCTAATTTTTTTTCACTTAATTTTGTATCGCTAAATTTGGTACATGGCAGGGACCTACATCATTAAGTATGCCTTAGCAATATGGTGCATTGTAAAATGCTTCAGGCTACGTCCTCCAACTATTAGAAAAGCTGCCACATGTCTCATTGTGTACCTAGTTAAACTTTAACATTCCTTTCCAGCCCATGACTTTTGCTTGAAAAGCCTTTAAAAGTCCTGACAGCAGCCATTTGCATTCTCTTTGGTCCATGATACCGACAAGCTGACAAAGTCTAAAAAGGTCCTTGAAAATGTAGATGACATCATATTCAGACACCACTGATTGATTAAGGGCTTTTGTTGCTACATTGACCTATGACTAACTGATGTTCTTGACCACTTCAGCCTAGAAGTATCAACGCTGCTTTCAGAAAAGTCAGCCCAGTTTGCAGTGAAATGGTAGGCCTATGTACTGTAAAAGCTGAGAACAAGGTGCAAAGTTTCGTTACATGGTTAGAATGAGTGCTCCGTGATTCCACTGTGATTGCGAAATTTCCCAGATATGTATTTTCCTCATGTCAAAGTAGTTGAGTATGGAAGAGAGTTATATAGTTTCAAAAGGCAGAGATTCTTGTTTAGCGTTAAGTTAGTTGACACTGGATGGGATGAAGGTGAACTTGCTAAAATTGGCATTATTGTTCTTGGAGTAGCGTGAGAAAGCCAAAATGAGGATTCTTCTGATTATTATCAAGTGATTCCTTCAGAAAAGTACATGTCTGTGGATATTGGGTCTGAACATGAGTGAGTTTGGTTGTAATGTTCTTTGAGGTGCAACCATCTGCTAACATGCTTTGTTAATGTGTCCAAGAGAGTGGTTTGTGTTCATGTAAAATATACAACTGGAGAAGCCAATAGAAAGGAAGAGGCAGAAAGAAGCTAAATTTAATAATGCTTACATTATCACATAATCTGGCAGAAATGAAAAATTTAGATCTCAAATCCAAATGTTCACACAAAAATGTCTCTGACCATTCATAAGTGCAGTCATGGTATGTTGTTCCACTTACGATATAAACATTCCTGGTAGATTGAGCACCACCTTGAATCATGGAATCGCTACAGTGCAGAAGAGGCCATTCGGCCCGTTGAGTCTGCATCAACTCTCTGACTGAGTATCTTACCCAGGTCCTCTCCCTGTCCCCATAACCCCACACATTTCCCATGGTTAATCCATCTAACCTACACATCTCGGGACACTAAGGGGCAACTTAGCATGGCCAATCCATCTAACCTGCACGTCTTTTGAATGTGGGAGGAAACCAGAGCACCCAGAGAAAACCCACGCAGACACAGGGAGAATGTGCAAACTCTATACAGTCACCCAAGGCCGGAATTGAACCCTGGTGCAGTGACACAGCAGCGCTAACCATCCTGCCTCTTATCATATTGGTATTGAACTGGTATACAATCTTATACCACGTACTTACATGCACACACAGCAGAACATCATAGAATACAAAATTCATATTAAATCAAGGTAATTGTGATCTGGGATTTGCTTTGGACAAGTGCCAGCAGTTTACTGCTGGAGATTAGCATCATTTCTGACTGCTTTTGTTCCTCTCCTAGTGGAAATAATAATGTTTCACTATTCAGTTAGTAGTCTTCTGACCGAATGGTACTTTTGATCCTGACAGCAGGCATTGAAGAGAAAGGCAGTGTGGACAGGGTAAGTATGTCCCTTTTTGAAACATAGGCATCAATTTTAACCCATCTTGTCTGGAGGGAAGGAGTGAGGCTGGGAGAGGGAACTTTAACATTAAAATTGATCAGATTCATTTATGGACCCATTCCCTGGCTGCCATTTTAACTACAAATTTCATTTCAGTGACTGAGGCACAAAGTGCCTGAGTCCTGTGATCTTCCTCGAATTTAACTAAACCCTACTTGCTGAGTGAAAACTCTCAGGATTGACGATAGGAACAGCCTGACTCACTAACTAAACGTGCTTCTTAAGGGGCATCCCGCTGCAGCGCCAAGACCATAGATGTGTTAATGGATTTCCAAGTCAGCTTTCAACCTGGTGATTGCTGCTTTTGAACATTTTTTTCCTTAATCTGATTAAGCTCTCATAATCTGTCATGTCTGCCATTTTTACTTCATTCCTTTAGATGGAAGAGCAGCTGAAGAGATGCAGCAGCAGCTTCAGCAATCAGAATGAGAAAGAAGTGGGTGTGTCAGACAGGAGGTGAAGGGTGAGGGGAGCTATTCTTGAGGGCTTTATCCAGCTCACCCAATCCATAGGTCTGGAGTCACTAACGTGCCCATGACTAAGCAGAACTGCAACACAAGGCTGCTCTTCACCAGGCAGGTTATCATTGATCTCTGCATCGCTTGCATTATGTATGACCTGTTGGACTAGTTCATAAGATATTGGAGCAGAATTAGGCCATTCAGCCCATCGAGTCCGCTCTGCCATTCGATCATGACTGATATGCCCCTCATCCCCATTTTCCTGCCTTCTCCCCATAACCTTGAAACCCATTACCAATGGGCGCATCGCTGAGTACATTATTACAATATAAAAGCAAAGGTTTAGATCCCTGGGGCCTTCGGACAAACTTCCTCAGACAAAGTTGTATAACGTGGCAATGCGATGACTATAGTTGGAGTAGTCAAAGCAACAAGATGTTATCACCTTTCTAGGAGGAACTGGGTGAAGATAAAGGTGAAGGAGGATTTGTACAATGCATTGCCAGGGAAACCAAGGCTCAGTTGTTAGAATAGCACTTCCAGCATCCTGCTCATTCTGTTGCATTGAAAAGTGGCATTAAGTCCTTCTGCTTTAACAGACATTGTTATCCTCTTTCCAAATCTCTTAGTTCTTTAGAAACATAGAAAATTTATGACACATAATAAGTTGTTCCTTCACCTTGAATCTAGATAGACAACTTCAATATCAATAGCTTACTGACAATACTGACTGACAATTTTTTATGAAAAAAAATCATTGCTTTCCAAAGTGCCAAATGTGATCAAGAAACTTTGATTTAATGTCAGACACAATAATTGGCTTGAATCTATTTCTCAATCAAATGTCAATCATTGGACCTTCCTAAAAGAAGGTTTACTAACTCAACCAGTCCAACAATATACTTCCCAGTAGCCTCAGCAAAGCTGATGTTGATTCCCATGACATGCTTGAGGCCTGTGGCTTCTGTTTATTCGAGACTTTGAGGATGCAACTGTGTATTGTTGGACTTAAGCTCCTGATGGCTCATTTGGTTCTCTGGCATAGTTGTGGAAGTTATCAAGATGAAATAGCAGTGCATTTCTCCGAAACACATGAAAGAATGCAATTTGTTGTTGTGTGTGTCTTCACATTCTTTTCTCCTCTTATATAATGTTGGAAGGATTGCAGGCTGAATTAAAAAAATTCTTGTTGAACTGTCATGAACTTTCTTTCCAGGACCAGCCAGTCCTGGAGTGGGACTTAACCTGGGTCCTTCTGACTCAAAGCCAGGAGCCACAATATTTCCCATGGATACACTTGTCAGAAACCCTGCTGAGATAAGCTCCCAGTCTCAAACTCTTAACTCGCACAGTGCCACAAGGGCCATTGATTACCAGAACATTGTGCTCCAGGTTGAATATTCCTGCCTCTGTCTTATTTCTTTCCCTGGTGTTCTCTGCCATTGTCATAAATACTGTGGCTAAAAGGATCGGATAGAGGTTAGGGTGGAGATTTACGGCCCTGTCACAGGAGGGATGTGGCTGTAAAATGCAGCAAGTCATTCAAAAAATGGACTGTAAAATCCTGCCAATGTAAAATTCCAGCCTAGATGTTGAGCATTTCACCTCTTAATTCCCCAAAGCCTTTCCATTATTTACAGCTCAAAAGCAGGAGTGTGATGGAATACTTCCCTCTTGCCTAAATAAGTGTAGCTCCAACAACACTTATGAAGTTTGGTACCATCCAGGACAAAGCAGCCTATTTGAATGGCATCTAATCCTCTACCTTAAATTTAATTTATTTTCTCCATCAGTGTGACTGCAGCGTGTACCATCTGCAGTAACTCACCAGAACTTCTTCGATAGCATCCGCCGAATATGCAACTTCTGCCAACTGGAAGGATAAGAGCAAAAGGCATATGGGAACACCACTGACTCCTGAATTCCATATCATCCTGATTTGGAACTGTAGTGCCATTCATTCAAAATCCCCAAACTCCCTCCCTAATGGCACTGTAGCTGTACCTGCACCACAGACAGTAGTGATTCAGGAAGGTGACTCATCACCACCATCTCAAGGGCAATTACAGATGGACAACATATGCTGCCCTTATCAGTGACGCCCAGATCCCATTAATGAATAAAAATACATCCTTGCAGCAGTCTTCAAAGATTTCAGCATTTTCCACTCAGAGGCATCCTTCTTAGTAATATAAAAACTGCTGAAATAAACTCAAATACAGGTAATCCCTTTCTCTTGCTCAAAAAAAAATAACTTGACAGCAAACTTACTCTGGGTTATTGCACAGCAAGTATTGTAATAGGCACACAAAGTGAAATTGTTTTAAATTTGAAAATAATTAAAAATTTTAAAATGTTGCTCAAAGACAGGTGTCCATGCAAACTGTCCATTATTTAATTGCTAAGTCTTACATTTTACATCAGTGTTAGCAGAATATAATTCTGAATGATCTGTTTAATTGACTCTTTGGTGTACATGGACTCCAATAAATACCAATCTTTTATTAAGAGAATCAGAGCTTTTTGAAATACCCAATATTAGAAGTATTATTTAATCTTATCACGTTTATGGTGCTGTCGAAAACAAACATAAAAAAGAGCTTCGTATAATTTCTCTTTTTCTTATATTCTGTCGCACAATTCTGAATTTTAATTCCACAGTTTCAAAGATCCAGGTGCAACAGCCTTCTCTTTGTCTCTGAAGAGATAAATAGACATTCATGTCAGTTAAAGTACAAATTAAAGGGAAATGTGTTTATAAAGGGATAAGAAAGGCAATTTGTTTCGAATACATTCCACTGTGATGTTGTGTAAAACGCAGTAGAGTGATTGTCCATTGGTGTTTATCAAACAGGCTCGTTTTCATGCTCAACTGAAATTATTTCTAAGCAAATCACTCTTGTAAGGGCATTCCCTGAGTGACTCCAGTTTAACAAACATTGACTGAAATGCAGTTTAAAATGCTGCTCCATCACAATGGTACTTTCTCTGGAACTAGTGTTGCGTCTGAAAACAGGTGTTTCTGTTGTAAAAGCAAAGGCCTTTTAAATTCAACAAATAAGCAATCCCTCAAATGTGGCTGGCCCTGATTAGCAAGATGCCATCCTCAGCAAGAATGTGTCCTGTGCAAAAGTGTATTTCTCATGAAATATTTAAGACTACAAAACCATGCTGAAGTCTTATTTTGAATTAATAATTTGCTGCTGGCCTGATTTTTGTATCACTCTATGTAGTTTATGTTGAAATGTCTCCTTCCAACCACATGAACACAACTGATAATTTACAGCATATTGTAGAAAAGTGGTGTTGTCACTGCGTTATTAATCTAGGGCCCTGAATGACTTGATAAAGCCAATCTGTGTCTCCAGCTTCACATCAACATCAAAGAATCATAAAATCCCTACAATGCGGAAGGAGGCCATTCGGCCCATCAAATCTGCACCGGGTCCCCAACAGAAATTTTTATCCTTACCCAACCCCACTCTATCGCCATAACCCCAAGTATTTACCCATTAATCCCCTAACCTACACATATTTGGACATTCTAGGAGGGATGGCGACTAGGGGAACTTCAGTGCGGTGTGAATAGGGGCCTACTTGTGACACTGAGAAATGAACTTTTTAAAAATGCTTCAGTCAGGTTATTAAAATACTCACTGAAAATGAGACTGCAAAAAAGGATCTCAGACTCCGATTTTAACTCCAAACAGGTTTTGAACATAGGCTTCTGGCAGACTCGCCAGAAATCGTTTAAAGCAACCTATGTCAGCATTCCTTAGCAACTTGTTCTATTTGCAAGATTGCAGAAGAAAAATCTTCTGAGAAATAATTAGGACGTACATGCATTTTTCTTGGGAACTTCCCTGGAGGTGCTTTTAGTGGATGTAAGAGTGAGGAAAGAACCCCCAATTACCAGCACTGCTGCAAGGTCTGTCACTAGGCTGCAAAGGTCATCATTCTCAGAAGCTGTATTCAGTGCGGGAAAAGTTTAGAATAGGAAGGGTGAATAGAAACATAGATAAACTACAGCACAATACAGGTCCTTCGGCCCACAAAGTTGTGCCGAACATGTCCCTACCTTTGAGATTGCTAGGCTTACCTATAACCCTCTATCTTACTAAGTTCCATGTACTTATCTAAAAGTCTCTTAAAAGACCATATTGAATCCGCCTCCACCACCATTGCTGGCAGCCCATTCCACGCACCCACCACTCTCTGAGTGAAAAACTTATCCCTGACATCTCCTCTGTACCTACTCCCCAGCACCCTAAGCCTGTGTCCTCTTGTGGCAACCACTTCAGCCCTGGGAAAAAATACTGCTCTTTATTTATCCCTCTCAGTTAATTAAACATGGCAACAGTCATTCACCCTCTCCCACAGCACTTGCTTCACCACCCAATGTAAGGAAACACCTGATTCTCATTCCAAACACACAGTCAAATGCTTGCTCCCTTCACATCAGCCACCAACAATATTCTTGTCTTTTGGTAGCCTTTGCTCAATCACTGGCTGAAATTCTACAACTGGGATTCTCAGGTCCTGCTGCACTGAATGGAGATTTGGGCGAGTGCCAAATTCTCCATTCTTGTTGGCAGCTGTGGTGGATTGACCGAGACTGGAGAATTCCAGCCACCGACCTCTTTCAGGATCACTTCCTTACACTCGAAGATGCTCTCTCTCCTGTTTGCTGCATTTCACTCTCAGCTTTGTACTACCAGCACAAATCCAAAAATCAACATTCTCATTTTCAGGAACTTTACTAACTCTTGCCCTCTCTTTCTGCAGGACAAAATGATGTACAGGACTTGTGACAGAAGCAAGGCCAGTGGTGAGTAGGTGATCTTTTGATGCTGAGTGACTAGAGCAGTAAACCATTGGAATGTGTGGGGTGGTCAGTCATTCATATTGGGTCTTTCAAGGTCGGGATCTTCACTAAGTAAAGTTTCTGACAATTACTTGAGGTCCTTTACTAAGAACCAGAAACCACGCATACACGGCCATTTTGGAGGAGGTACCTCCTAAACTACTTACAATTATATAGCACCTTTCACATTTCCAGGCCAACCCAAAGCATTGTTAATGCTTCTCATGTCTTGGCCCCTACTGTAAGGGGTCAAGATGTGAGAAGAAGTCAGTGCCTCACACAAATAGTTGTACAAGGTATTGGTAATACTGCCAAAACCATTCATTGCCATGGCAGAAAGTTTAGGGAAGTGTGCTTTCAACTAAGTAAAGTTATAACAACAAGCATTTTATTCAAGTGCTGAGATCTATCTAATAATATAATTTGAATTTCATAATCTCAAGTTAAAGATTCTGTAACTACTTGTAGCTGTAAATCAGCTGTGAAATGGCAAGCACCCTTCTGTGATAATGAATGGTTGTGAAATCATGCAGTACTAATCTAGTAACGGAAATTCTCAGGCTTCTGTCCACAGAAAGAGTAGAATAGCAAGCAAAATTTTGTTAACACTCCAGACATTTTGTTTGAAGAATTTAAATGCCTTGATGGTTTGGAATTCCCTTTGAAAAGTGCTTTTGACACATTTTGATGTTTGATTGTGACAGATCTGTTGACAGTTCCAATGAATGTGACAGTAATGAGATTTTATACTTTTTATGTATATTAATGTCAACATTTGACACTTCCAAAAGGCACCTGACCAGCCCCAATGGGCACCTGGCATCCATCAAAGGTGCATAGTGACCATGTCCAAAGGGGTACCTCAACTTTCCAAAGCTATCCAAATGAATCCACTAAGTTCAGACCTGCTTTCACCTGGTCTAACCTGAACAAGTTGAGTTTCACATTCCTGGTTAACCAAAACCACACTTAAGCTGACTTAAATTGCCAGCTGCCTCCATTAACTGTGCATGCATGAATATCAACCTGCCCCAATCTCATCCTCATAAAGAATGAGAAATATTGTGCTCAGGTTCAGGATTTCTGATTCCTGGACATTCCTGCTACTTTCACCATAATCTAGAACCTCTGTGCTCTGCTGAAAATCTGGACCCTAATCTTCAATCCCAGAATCCAGACGGTAATTGCATTCCTTGCCTTTGCAAATTAAGGTTGTTGATATATAACAGTGGGCTAAGTACCAATGTGGCTCACTGAAAGCTTCACTCTCCACTGAATTAGAAAGTTGTGGGTTCAATCCACACTGCAGGATTTGACCAGATATTCACTTGAGTTTGATACTGAGGGAGCCCTGCACTATCAGAGGTGCTATATGTTTATTGAGACATTAAGCTGAGATCCTGTGCTACTTGAAGACAAATAGGGGAACTTTGTTGCTGCCCTCGATGACACGTATCCCTTAATTAACATCACTAAACACTAAAGCAGATTAACTGGTCATTTACCTCACTGTTATTTGTGGACCTTTTGTGTGCAAATTGGCTGTCATGTTTGTCCATATGACAATACTGATGATACATTAAACAATAACTCACTGTCTGTCCAATACTTTGGGATGGCCTGAAAATGTGGAAGGTGCTATATAAATGTAAGTTCCTTCTTATTCACCATGGATACATTATAGTTTAAGTTTATTTATTAGTAGGCTTACATTAACATTGCAATGAAGTTACTGTGAAAATCCCCTAGTCGCCGCACCCTGGTGCCTGTTTGGGTACACTGAAGGAGAATTGCTAAATTCTCCCTCTTTTGGACTGTGGGAGGAAACTGGAGCACCCGGAGGAAACCCACGCAGACATGGGGAGAACGTGCAGACTCCACACAGACAGTGACCTAGGCCGGGAATTGAACTCGGGCCCCTGGTGCTGTGAGGCAGCAGTGCCTCTGTGCCGCTAAACAGCATGTATGAGGCATAGCAAACCTGCCCCTTGATGCTCCAGGCTTTTCTCACTCTTTTGCACTCAAGAGGACAATTTTGCGAAGTGTGGTTCTGTTTCAGCTGCTCTGTGGTTGTGTTGTTGAATATACCACAACAAAGCAACCTAATTCCATGAAGCTGAATTCTGCTACATCTTTCAAGGCCCTTTTCATCTCAATGGACTAAATGAAAGAAAAAAAAGGCTTGTATGAAGGTAATGACTGTGGTTTGAAGCTAATTCTGAAACTTGTTATTTAGCATTTGATTGTCTACAATTGATTGCCAGTCAATTATAGTTAGTGACATATCTTGTATGTGGCAACTCATGCAAGTCTCACAGCATGGAGAATTTGAAACCATTTATCATAATATTATCACTGGTTTATTAATTTCTCCACACCAAATCACTTATTTGCTTATTCAAATGGAATTAGTTAGAGTGGCTATTCATATCATGCATAATAATATGATGCTGCAACATAACATTCATGCCAAAAGGTGCATGCTATGGAAGAAGCCTCTGGTACAATAAGCCCCACCCTTTTGTATCAATTAACATTAAAGTTCTGCACTGGCAGCAATAAGTAGAGAATAGATTCAATTTTTACTTGTAAGCACGCATTTCACGCCAATAATTTATTTTGGCACGTCCACAAGATTTACAGAATCTTTAATGAACACCAATGGCAGCTGGGATTTATTCCTTTAGCATAATAATTCCATAATTTGAAGGAATCTCAAGCTCAGTTGATAATAAATTACTTCCTCAAGGCAATTTTAGTAACCCACACTTTAAATTTAGTTGGCCATGTCCATTCATGAAGTCCCGTTACTGAGGCTGGAGTAAAGATAACAGAAGTACAAAAAAAAGCAGACTGGGAGGCGCACACAATAATCCAAATAACCTTTCTATATGAGCTGTTTCCACTCCTTTTCTCATGCAATTAGTTCCCCTGTTTTTCCCTTCTTTGAAAAAAGTTGTTTGCTTGCGGATCATTTCAGGAAAATCTAAGGAGCCATAACTTTTCTGTGGAAACTTATAAAAATCCCCTTAAATTGATTTATCCTTTTTTACATAGACAAGTTTAATTTTTTGGCAGTGAGTTGGCAGACTTTGAAGTAGACCACAATAACCAATGATTGATGGTACAAAACAAGACAAAAATCTTTTCTCACTCCCAATTTCTAAGATTTCAGGTTGAAGATTCACATGTTAGATAAATAAATGTTTGTTAATCATAGAGTCATAGAATCCCTACATTGCAGAAGGAGACCATTTGGCTCATCGAGTCTGCATCAACAACAATCCCATCCAGGCCCTATTCCCGTAACCCCCTGACACTAAGGGACAATTTAACATAGCCAATCAACCTAGCCCACACATCTTTGTCAGAGTTAGGGGTGTAGTAAGACATGTGGTCCATTATGAGGATCTGACTGCCTGGCTAACACCAGGTTAAATGCTGAAATTTCCCAAGTTGTGGATCCCAAATATCTGCATTAAAAAGCTCCCTAATTTTTGGTCATTGTATATTTTTGTAAAGGCAAATAAAATGATTTAATTTATGAATCAACTTGAAAGCAGATAGATGTGCTTGTGGTAAGGGCAGATTGAATATGATGTGCTACAGGTATTTAAATGTTGCAACATATAATAATTTTTATTTTACTTAAAAGTCCCTGTTATAATCAGTCATCTATCTGTCCCAAACTTAGGATTCAAAATGAGGGAAACAGACTGGCATCTACTTCTAGCACTAACTTCTTTCATTGTAACTAGTGGTAACAAAGCAAGTTGGCAGTGATCTTAGTAGCTTGTCCCCACCAGTTGATCAGTGAGACAAGTCAGTAAGATAGGATGAGAGACAAAAAAAATCAGGTTCGTGCCTGGTTTCTCGCTCCTTGCAACCTTACCGGCACTGATTTGTCAGTAGAATTCTGGGCGCAAAGCTGACTTCAATATTCATAACATTTTTATAAATGTCGTAATTAAGTCCCGGGATGCTATCATCCGGGCTTACTTGTACTTACCCCTTCACTGATTGTGGTCTTCACTGGTGAGGATAACGTATGGTCCCCATCAACAGGGACCAGATATGATGGCCTTGCGGGTGGCACCAGTGCCAAAGAGGTTTGGTCGGAGAGGATGGGGCCTGAGGAGGTGGGGCCTGAGAAGGGGTGGAGCCACGATGCAAGGAGGTGAGGGGAGCTCCACAAGGGAAGAGAGGAACTCTGCAGAGAGAGTTGATTCGGTGGTGATCGAGGGTCGGGATGGCAATGTCCAAGGCGGTGATCTGGGAGGATGGGTGGAACTCTGCAGGGGCAGTGTTGGGAGCGTGGTGCGGGGGGGAGGGGGGGGGTGGGTGGGGGTTGATGTCCAGGGCAGTGATCGGTTGGTGGAGGGTCTTGATATCCACTGGGGATGGAAGGGGGCAGTGGGGAAGGTGGGTGGGCGACCAGAGATCTTCCGGTACAATGGGAGATTGGAGCACCTGCGCAATGGTGCTCCTTGAACTCAACAGTTGGCTTCACCAATGAGGTTACACTCTGCCACTCCTCCTACTGGCAACAATTGCATCCAAGCTCTTTTTTCTTTTAAGTGCAGTATGCTTGCAACTGGGAGCTCGCCCAAAAAATCGGTGCGATTCTTCCCTGTTTTCACACTCATTTGGCACTTGGTATTTTTTTCACAAAATTCCACCCTTAATCTTTCATGAAAAATGATAAATATTTAGTAAATTAATGCTTCCATAAATTTAATTACACTTTGTCCCATGGTTTCCATCTAACAGTTTGTCTTTTTTTTGCCATGAAGGGAATTATTAAGCTGGCAAAAGGGACAATTTCCTGAAAATCATTAGAGCTGGAATTCATCCGCAATATTTAATTACATCGTGTCAGGACCACAGTAGTGTTAAACAGAAACACAAAATGAAATCACATCAATCTATATCACAAGAACACTTTTGTGTTATTTAAACTCAAAAATGTGAAGACACATTCACCTGGCAATATGATATGCTTTTTTTTGTGTTTTGTTCTGTCCTTGCATTTATGGATGTATTAAAATGCTGTCTGATATGTCTAGCCTCTTTAAGTGGTTGCATTTCAACACCAAATTCTGTGATAACGTTTCATCCAACGCAGTTCACCTGCGATGAATGACGATTATGGAAGTGAGCCAAAATGGCTGGTGAGAGGAGGTGGGAGAGTGGGTGGTTCTATAACTTGTGCAGCGTTTGTCAGCTTCAGCCATGTTTGGCTCGTCTGAAGGTCGGGCAACTGTGAGGATTTCTCAATGCAGGCAGAAATTATTCGCTGAAGTTTTCTGTGACCTTTTGATTCGGTCTAATAAGAGTTGTTTTAAGTGGTAAAAAATACTTGGACATCTGTAGTGGCTTTGTGTGCAGTAACCAAGGCCCAAGACATGGATATGCCTTTACCTGTCAACAGTAAACAAAGCACAACCGGAGAACTTGGGGCTTGCCGCACACCTTGGTCACACACTAAGCAAACTATGACCAGGTGTGCTTACAGAACAGACCCTCCATCAGCGTCCTGTCATGCATAAGATGTTTATCCAATTTGTCAAGATAATCTTTCCTCAAATAAGTCCAGGAACCCGTTCTCTGAACAACCTAGCATAATGTAATCACACTCCTCCCTTATTTTCTTATAATCTTGTTGTGCGTGCTTTCCCCAGTTTCAGGTTATGGCAAATTGAAAATAATTAAATGACAGCTTGGACACCAGTCACCTCCTGTGCGAGTTCTAAAATAGCTAAGAAATTTCAATACATTTTGTCAAAAATGTTTTCACGTCACTTACTGGTGTAAAGCACAATATACCATGTTGGTGGTATATTGTCAGTTCCTTAAATGAAAGTGACAGGAAAATCCAGCAACAAGTTGTTTGTAACCAATGTATATTCAATTACTAATTTTAATGTGGTTTTAACATGGTGGGTCCTTATGAAGTCAGAGAAAAAACATATTGCACAAATTCATGACCTCCATACTGATAAGTAGCCAGTGAGTAAACACAGATTTTTTTCTCTAATAGCTGGAGCTCTAAGGTAAAGAAAGTCAAGTCTAAGTACACACCCAAAGATAAATATGATTTCATTACCTAATGTGTACATGGTGGCTTATTTGTTACTTTATATGTGAATTAAGATAATTTACATACCACCTATAAATAGCTATTTTGAACTTCATTGTAAAAAAATAGTGTCATTTGATTGACCTAGTGGATAAAGGCATCACCTGGTGAAATTCTGAGCAGTACAGTCAATAGGGGCCTGGTTCAATTTCTGTCTATATTGAATTAGCTGATCAGATATTGCAATTGTCCTCAGTACTCTCAGGCTAGGAAGTGAGATTTAAAAAAAAATCAACTGAAGTCCCCAGTCTGAAATTTATTCATTGATTCCTGCCAAGCAATCTGTGTTTGTGAACACTGGGTCAGAACAGGACTGGGCTCAGCTGTGATGCCCTCTGCATTTGAATAGCTAGATGACACTCATTGTCTATGCTGACACAAAACTATTGGACGACATACTGGAGAGCTGTTGATGTACATGGAGCTGTGCCTCTGTAAAAGTCAGCATCCTTAATAAAGGGTTGAAGGAAGGGGGATGAAAAGGAGAGCAAATAGGCAAAAAAAAGAATTTCAGCAAAACCTTTTCTCTTTTCGTGTTGCAATCTGGTTAGGGACTGTTAACATATAAAAATAAATCCAGGTACCTTGTTTTAACCATTAGAACTGGGTCACAAGATTTCACTTTTTTAGCATGATAAACTTTATTGTTTATAAAATAATTAAATAAACTAAGCACCGTTAGCTTAAGATGGTTTATAATTATGCATGTTATGCAGTCAGGTTTACTTCCTACTTCCTACAAGAAATCGCTTAGACGAGAAATGACACTTAAAGTTTTGTATTTTTGTAGGGTCCGCCCCTGAGTTCACCACAGTCCTCTGGAGAACTTCCCTCAGTTCTCGCTATTATCAGAGGTAAAACTTTCTATCACCCTCTCCTGACTGTGGATGCCTCATCTCTTGTTATGGTGACTAGGAGCAGGCGTAGGCCATTTGGCCCATCGAGCTTACTCCACCATTCAATAAGATCATGGCTGATCTTTTCGTTCAACTCCACTTACCTGCCCGCTCACCATAACCGTTAATTCCTTTACCATTCAAAAATCTATATTTGCCTTAAAAGATAACCTACTGCCTAATTTATTTTGCAATGAGACCCTGTAGGTTCTCCCACCAGCTTCAGCCAATCTTCCAGTTTCTGTTCCTCACAAAAATCTAACTGAGATTGAGCCTCATCCACTTCCCATGAGGTCAATGTAGGTGTTAGTGTTTCACACTTCTTACAGTACTGGTCTGTCTAATTCTCATTTACTTTGGCTATCTTCTGTCTAAGCTGCAAACCACACAAGGTCAAAACTGCAACTAATGATCTCTTCCAGCCAGTACCTAGCTAAATTGAAACCAGTGAGACTTTCTAAGAGCCACTCAGCTCCATGACAACATAGTCTGATCTGGATTGTCCTCAAAGCAACATTTCATAGAACCCTACAGTGCTGAAAGAGGCTCTTTGGCCCATCGAGTCTGCACCAAACACAATCCTAATTAAAGCTAATCATCTCTGAATTACAATTTCTCCATTTAAGTAAGCCCACCTGCTCTTTTATAGCTCTATCTTTTCTATTCTGACTTTGTTAAACAAACATGGGTAACCTTTAGAACTGCCAATCTTTGAATTTTCTATCAAGCACTAATTCCCAGCATTTTAAATAACTTACCCTGTCAACAGTAGTCTTTCAAGAACTAAACGTTGTCTCTAAAATATTAACATGAAATGTGAAATAGACATTCACAACAATAGTTACACAGTAAATTCACTTGAATGTGATAGCATTTCAATGAAAGCGAGAGAAGGATGTTTTGGTATTTTCCTCCTTTTAAAGCAGAATACATTCTTCCAACCATTTCATGAAAAATCTCCATGCTTCATGCTTGCATACAGGACCTGAGGATGGGATTTTCTGGCCGCGTTCGTCCCAAAGCTGGAAAATCTTGCCCGAGGTCAATGGATTTTTGCATGGTCTGACCCCCCTGTGCCTGCTACACTTCCTGTGGTGGGCCAATTCCATTCCCTAGTCACTTGAATTCTATCTTGCAGAGCTGCCAAGTTGACTTTGTTCCATGTTATACATTGATGTTTGAGAATATATTCTGCACATCGTCAAAACTAAAAAGAAACAATTACTAACACCAGGGTTGCTTAATATTTGACAATAAACTTTTCTCCAGCCTTTAGACTTGACCTGCCACATTTTCAACAGCAGCCCAAAAGAATTAAAAATAAATCTTTGTAATGACGTTTCCTTTTGGAACTGGGAATTGGTGGTAAAAGTGATTGGGGCATGCGTTGAATAGGAACAGCAGACAGGTAGCGCAAATCATGCCAATCTCTTTCTTCAATCATTCATTTTGTTAAAGCAGGTGGTTTTAGCAATCTGGTCACACTTCGTAACGTGTTCATATTGCAAACGTCACTTGCTTCAGCGACATTAATGAATTGAGGAAAAGGACTGAAATTCAGAATGATTAGTTGCAAAATGCATGTGCTAACTGTTCTGTAAAAATAGTCACTTTGCCAGTGCATCGCTTTCAAGCAAAAGGGAAACTAATTGATATTTAGTAGTGTGTGGTGTAAGTCACCACTGGAATCTGTGAAATTATTACTGTTAGTTATGGGCCAAGTGAATATTTGTCTTGTTTTCTAATCTGTTTTAGATCCTATAATCTTATCATAATTGGTTGAAAACCCTCGGCAGTAAAACATTAAAAAGGAAGTCTTGGGTGCAGTGCCACAGCGAATTGAACCACTGCAAAGGACTATGATTAAGTTCCACAATTTTATTTGTTTATTTTTGTTTTGGATAATATTTGCATTAAAAAGATTGAGTACCGATTACCTCACGGGAACATGTTTTAAGAAATGTATTCTGTAGAAGGAATTGATTTAACATTTATAAATATAATGAATGGTAGCCCAGTGTTGGACCAACCTTACATTTCAGTGTTAACATTGCCAAAATATTTTCAAGGCTGAAAGATGTTCAATGGTGTTGCGGGAAAAAAGGCAAACAAAAAGCTTGGTTATTACAAAGCTTTTGGGTGGAATTTTCTGGTCATTCATGCTGGTGGGACTTTATGGTCTTGCTTACAGTGAACGGAGATTTGGCTGAGCTCCAAAATGCTCTGTCCTCGCTTGCAGCGGCTATGAGGAATGACCGGTCGATAAAATTGTCCAGTTCAGTCTCTCATCAATGGAATATGAGAACAGGAGCAGACCTTCATCCCCTGATGCCTATTCTGCATTAAATAATATCATGGTTGATCTGGGCTCAGTTTAACTCAGTTTAACTGCCTTTGCTCCATATTCTTTGATGTTCTTACCAAATAAAAACCTATTGATTTCAGCACAGAAAATTCCAATTGACGCAACACCCACAGCTTTTGGAGGAGACGATCCAAATTTCCACGTTCTTTGTTTCTGATTTCACTCATAAATAGTCTAGTTCTAAGTTTAAGATTTTGTTTCCTTGTTCAGCATTGCTGCAACATAGGAAATAGTTTCTCCATATCTACACTGTTGAATCTCTTTGTAAAGTTCAATATTTTGATTAGTTTGCGAGCAACTTTCTAAGTGCAAAGGAATACAAGCTATTTTCATGCAATCTTTCCTCATACTTTCATCCTTGAAGTCTATCATTCTGGTGATACATAATATGCTTTCCAAAACCATTATCTTCCCAGTGACCTGGTACCCAAAACTGAATTGTAAAAGAAAATCGGACTTGTGAGGGTTTTCGGAAGGAGTAAGTTGTGATCCTAGGCTTTTTGTTAGAGCTGCTGTTCGCAAAATCCACTGTTTTTGGACTCTGAGGATAATACTAGATCACAAGCGTCATTGCCAAAACTAATCGTTATTGCCGGAAAAGAGGGAAAATTGTTTGAGTCTTGAAACTGCATTAGAGCACGAACTCCTATATGTCTGTGCAAATGCATTGAAAACTTCTGCAGTTTGTTGAAATATTATCAAATATTCACCCTTTCACCCTATTCAATTTTAACCTTTGCTAGATTGCAGTTTAATATTGAGCTGGCTAGTTTATAGTTTAATTATCTTGGTTTTGTTTTTCCACAGTTAATGAAAAATAGATTCATGAATCCAAGTTTTATTTATCGTTGGGGCTCCAAGAGTTTGTCACCAATTATGGAAGCAGAAAACAAGAACAGAACAAACTTGTGCTAAAGTTAATTAGCAAATAATGAAGTTGCAAGGTCTATGTCCATGACTAGATAGAAATTGAGGGGGGGGTGGGGCGGGGTGCGGTGTGGGCTGCTGGCGGGGTAGGGGGAACATGGAGGCTCCATGATTGGATGGATTTTCTGGTAGTTCCAGCTTTTGGGTTATATCCTCAGGGGATTAGGTTATTTTCTGTTTTGAAGGAGGAAGGCAGGCATCAGACTGTGTATCAGAGTTTGTGAGGAATGCATTAAAGGAATGGGTCAGCCCTGCTCTCCAAGGATTAATGGAATAATATAATTCTCAGTTGTTCCTTGTAAATTGATGCATGTATTAAGTCTCATTTCAGCTTAAATAAAAATTGGGACTGTTACCAATATGGAGTCAGCTTCAAACTATTGAACAGACAGTCCAAAGGGAATTACGTTTATTACAGAATATAGCATCCAGATGGGTTCTAATGAAGGCTCTGTACAACTGAAGCATACCTTCTCTCTCATTATATTCTAGCCCCCTTGAGATAAAGGATAACATTCCATTAACCTTTTTAATTAATATTTGTACCTGTGTACTAGCTTTCTGAGATTGTGTGTGCATGTTGTGCACCTAAATTCCTTTGGTCCTCCACTGTTTCCAGGCTCTAGTCATTAAGAAATTATTCCTATTCTCTCTCCCAGATCCAAAGTGAATGATCTGACTTTCCCAGAGTCAACTCTATAGTTTTTCCCATTTGCTTATTCTATACATGTCCCTTTGTAATTTCCTGGTAGGATTTTACAATCACAGAGGCGGCATAGTGGTTAACATTGCTGCCTCACAGCCCCAGGGATCTGGGTTCATTACCAGCCTTGGATGACTGTGTATGTGGAGTCTGCACGTTCTCCCCATGTTGGTGTGAGATTCCTCTGGGTGCTCTGGTTTCCTCCCACAGTCAAAAGATATGCAAGTTAGGAAATTGGCCATGCTAGATTGCATCTTAATGCTGTGTTGGAGCGTCAATGCAGACTCGACTGGCTGAATGACCTCCTTCTGGACAATAGGGATTCGATGATAAGCTTCTGTAACAAGTCCCGCTGAACTGAATGGAGATTTAAATGGCTCGTTGCCCAAAAATCTACTGTGTCACCTGCAAAGTCAAATATAAAAGTCTTAATTCCTTTATACCACTTATTAATATGCATTGTGTAAAGCTGAGAATCTAAAGACAGATTCTTGGCCAACATATTGCTCATTTTAGTTAGGGAAAATGAGGCGATAATGAATAGGAACCACATTCAGGAGGGGATCCCAGAGCCTGGGCCGGGGGGGGGCAGTGGAATGGGTGGGTTACAGTTAGGAAGGGGAAAAAGAAGAGGAGTAATGTTCCAAAGGCTACCCCAGGGGTAGTCTCTCAAGATATCAGGGGTAAGGCGCCAACTGAGGTGGAAAGGGCAAGAGAGGGAGGCCAAAATGCCTCAGAGGGAAGGAAGGGGGCTGGATGTGAGATAGTGGTGGGGGACGGGAGGGTTAAAGGAATTGATAGGCGGTTCTGTGGGCAAAAGCGGGAGTCCAGGATGGTAGTCTGCCTCCCTGGAGCAGGGGTACAGGATGTGTTGGAGAGGGTAGAGGGAATCTTGAAGGGCCAAGAGGCGGATATAATTATACATGTAGGAGAGAAGGACGTAGGAAGGAAGAGTAGGGGGGAAATACATAGGCAGTTCAGGGAGTTGGCAGCCAGGCTGAAGTGCAGGGCCTCCAGGGTGGCGTTCTCTGGGCTGCTGCCAGTGCCCAGTAATAGCAGGGATAAAAATAATGAGATCCTACAGCTGAATGCGTGGCTGAGGGATTGGTGCAGAATAGAGGGTTTTAGTTTTGTAGACCATTGGGAAGTCTTTGCAAAGGAAGGGCACTTGTATAAGTGGGACGGGGAACATTTAAATGGGAAGGGCAGAAATATTTTAGCTGGGAGGTTAGCTGGAGTGTTTCGGCAGGGTTTAAACTAATGTGGAGGGGGGGTGAGGAGGAGACAGACAGCTCAGGCACTGGGAGTGGGAGTGAGTTGGAGGTCAGGTTAAGTCTAGATGATAGGAAAATCTCCCAGGAGAAGGAGGATCCAAGTGGGCCTGAGGGTCTTCAGTGCATCTGTTTTAATGCAAGGAGTGTGACGGGTAAGACAGATGAACTTAAGGCCTTGATGTTCGCGAGGAATTTAGATGTGGTGGCAGTGACAGAGACGTGGTTAAAGGAGGGGCAGGACTGGCAGCTAAATATTCCTGGGTATAAGTGTTTTAGGCGTGATAGGGGAGGGTTGAAAAGAGGAGGGGGAGTGGCGCTCTTAGTTAGGGAGCAGATCATAGCGGTGCAGAGGGAGGATAACATGGAGGGGTTGGGAATTGAGTCTCTGTGAGTGGAGTTGAGGAATAGGAAGGGGGCCATTACTATGCTAAGAGTGTACTATAGGCCGCCCGACAGCCCGCAGGCAGTGGAAGAGGGTATACGTAGAGACATTTTGGACAAGTGTAGGAAGAACAGGGTTGTTGTAGTGGGAGATTTTAATCTCCCTGGGGTGGATTGGAAGGTGCCTAGAGCTGGCGGTTCGGATGGGGAGGAATTCGTAAGATGTGTATTGGAAGGGTCCTTGCAGCAGTATGTAGATAGCCCGACTAGAGAGGGGGCTATACTGGATTTGGTTCTGGGCAATGAGCCGGGTCAGGTGGTTGAGGTTGCGGTAGGTGAACATGTGGCTAACAGTGACCACAACTCTGTCTAGTTTAGGATACGAATGGATAAAGATGAGAGCTGTCCTAAGGGGGGGGTGCTAAATTGGGGGAAGGCTAGATACAGCCGGATTAGGCAGGAGTTTAGGGATACAGACTGGGATAGGCTGTTGGAGGGCAAGACCACGTTAGGCTTGTGGGAGTCTTTCAAGGGAAAACTGCAAAGGGTGCAGGAAAGGCATGTGCCGGTTAGGAGGAAGGATGGGAAAGGTAGGATTAGAGAGCCATGGATTACTAGAGATATAGAAGACCTGGTTAGGAAGAAACGAGAGGCGTATGTCAGATCTAAGCAGCTGGGAACGGAGAGAGCGTTGGAGGAATACAGAGAGAGTAGGAGGGATCTCAAAAGGGGAGTTAGGAGAGCAAAAAGGGGGCATAAGATGGCCTTGGCAGGTAGGATTAAGGAGAATCCAAAGGCGTTTTACTCCTATGTTAGGAGCAAAAGGGTGGCTAGGGGTAAAATCGGTCCTCTCAGGGACAGATGAGGGGAATTGTGCTTAGAGGCTGAGGGAATGGGGGAGATCCTGAATGAATACTTTGCGTCGGTATTCACGAAGGAGAGGGGCTTGATGTCTGGTACGGTCATTGAGGGAGCGGTAGACCAATTGAAAGATCTATCGATTATGACGGAAGAAGTTTTAGGGCTTTTAGGTAGCATTAAAACCAATAAATCTCCGAGGCCCGATGGCATTTATCCTAGGCTGCTTAGGGAGGCGAGAGATGAGATTGCTGGGCCTCTGACGCAAATCTTTCTCTCTTCTTTGGACACAGGTGAGGTCCCAGAGGACTGGAGGATAGCGAACATGGTACCGTTGTTTAAAAAGGGTAGGAGGGATAGCCCAGGTAACTATAGGCCGGTGAGTTTAACGTCGGTGGTAGGCAAGTTGATGGAGAAGATTCTTAGGGATAGGATGTATGAGCACTTAGAGAGTTGCGATCTGATTAAGGATACGCAGCATGGCTTTGTAAAGGGGAAGTCTTACCTTACGAATCTGGTAGAATTTTTTGAGGGGGTGACAAAAACGATCGACGAAGGACGAGCCGTTGATGTCGCCTATATGGATTTCAGTAAGGCGTTTGACAAAGTCCCTCATGGTAGGTTGGTAGAGAAGATTAAAGCTCATGGGATATGTGGCCAGGTATCTAGATGGGTAGAGAACTGGCTTGCAAAGAGGAGTCAGAGAGTAGTAGTGGAGGGGTCCTTTTCTAGCTGGAGGTCTGTCACTAGTGGTGTGCCGCAGGGCTCAGTACTGGGACCTCTTCTCTTTGTAGTGTATATAAATGATTTGGAAGAGGGAGTAGGTGGTGTGATCAGCAAATTTGCTGATGACACCAAGATGGCTGGATTGGCGGGCAGTGAGGAGCAGTGTCTGGCAATACAACGGGATATTGATAGGCTGGTTGATTGGGCAGATACATGGCAAATGGAGTTTAATCCGGATAAATGTGAGGTGATGCATTTTGGCTGGAATAATGTAGGGGGGAGTTATATGATAAAGGGTAAGCCCATAAGGAGTATAGAATCACAGCGAGACCTGGAGGTGCAAGTGCACAAGTCTTTGAAGGTGGCAGTGCAAGTGGAGAAGGTTGTGAAGAAAGCCTATGGTATGTTAGCCTTTATAGGAAGGGGTATAGAATATAAGAGCTGGAGTCTAATGTTGCAGTTGTACAGAACGTTGGTTAGGCCGCATTTAGAGTACTGCGTCTAGTTCTGGTCGCCTTACTACCGGAAGGACGTGGAGACTCTGGAGAGAGTGCAAAGGAGGTTTACCAGGATGTTGCCTGGTATGGAAGGACTGGGGTATGAGGAAAGATTGAATAAATTGGCGCTCTTTTCCCTTGAAAGTCGGCGACTGAGGGGGGATCTAATAGAGGTATATAAGATTATGAAGGGTATAGATAGAGTAAACAGAGGTAAGCTATTTCCTATGATAGAGACACACAGGACAAGGGGCCATAGGCTTAAGGTGAAGGGGGGAGAGGTATAACACAGATATTAGAGGGAGGTTTTTCACACAGAGGGTACTGGGGGTATGGAATGCTCTGCCAAGTAAGGTGGTGGAGGCAAACACACTAGAGTTGTTTAAGAGTAACTTAGACAGGCACATGAGTGAATTGAAGAGGGGTGGATATAGGAGATTGTTTTAAATAAGGGTCATTAGCATTGGGGCGTCCCTGGTAAGGTAAATGGATATGGTACAATAATAATGTTTTTTTTCTCTCTTTTTCATTCACAGGTTTTAAGTCGGTCCGCCTTGTACCCAATGAGGGGCATACACGCGATGGGTCGTACTTGGGCTGCTCTTGGTTGTTCGAGATTGGCCTAGTGCTTCATGTCGTTAGTGTGTGCTTAAACTGGACCAGATACTGGGCAAGGCGACAGCTCAGTGACTATCACTGATTGCTGTGCAGATACATGGATTTGGGCCGCTGTCTGTGGGAGTTTGCGCATTCTCCCCGTGCTTGCGTGGGTTTTCTCTGGGTGTTCTGGTTTCCTCCCACACCCCAAAGATGTGCTATTAGGCTGATTGGCAGTAATAAATTGTCCCTAAATTAGTTTCCCTCAATCTGGATGGCCATAAAACATTAGATAAGGGTCATGGGTGGAGGGGGGGACTGGTGGTGTTAAGATGGCGGCGCGGGCTTGTTGGGCCGAAGGGCCTGTTTCCCGGGCTGTTTTTGTTATTTGTTCTTTGTATATCCTGCCAATCAGAGAATGAACTCATCTTCCTGACTCTCTTCAGCCTCCCTCCCAGCCAATTACTGACCCATTTTACCAGATTGTCTCCAGTGCTGTGTACGTTCACTTTTGCTAATGATCTCTGCTATAGAATGTTTTTGGAGTCCACATAAATAACCTCCATAGACTCTCCCTTACCCACCATGCTAATGGCATCCTTGAAGGGATCAACTAAATTAGAAATACATGACTTCCCCTTCGGAAATCTATGGTCAGCTGCTACTTGTCCAAGAGTTCTGTCACCCTATTATTGATTATAGGTCCCAGTAACTTCCCCACTATTAATACAAACAAACAAATTGGAAGTAACCAGGTTTCCTCTCCCCATCCACATTAAATAATAGATTGTCATTAGGAAAAGTTAAATCTAGTAGCACAAATCTTGAATCTAGCAGTTTAGAAAGTTATAACTACACATTCTCAACTGTTTCTTTATTACTTCAACAGGCGCCAAAGACTAGTTTTTCTCAAGTCCAATTATTTTCTCCATTAATGGTGCAGAAGTTACTAGAATCAATCATCAAAGGCTCTCACTGGTCAGCAGTCAGTGTCTCACTGGTCAGCAGTGGTTCAAGCTGGCAGCTCACCTTCTCCTGGACAATTAGCAATGGGCAATAAATGCTGGCCTAGCCAGCAACGTGCATATCCCATGAAGTAATTTTTAAAAACCCTGTGATTTTGCACACTGGATTATGGGTGAGATAATTTAAATTCTAATGGGAAACACTTTAATAACCTTGTGGAACAGAGTATCAGCTTCAATTTCCATTCACCAAGCTGGATTTTACCATGGGCTTCAGGATCCCAAATGTGGATCCCAAACCTGCCCTTGCTGGAAGCACATCTTCCTGCACAACATTCCAGAGGCTGCCTCCGAGTTGACCACCTCTGAGTTTGCCATCATGTTAAGGACATTGGGTTTGCTCTCAATACTTACTGCTTAGTCAGAAGGTTGGCAGCTATGGAGCCTCAGCAATCCCACCGGGATGGAGAACACTGTTGAGGCAGATCAAGAACCGCCCACATAGAGAGAGTCGTAGAGCCATTGAGTCACAAAGTTCAGAAAAGGCCCGTCGAGTCTGCACTGACAATATCTATCACTAAAGGCGTAATTGGAGCCATTCATGAAATTAAAAACTGAGGAGAATTGAAGCTAGTAAGATCGCTCAGAGCGGAGGGGAGACCCCTCAGAGGATTCAGTTGAAGCATGGGTCAGAGTTTTATTCCCTTGTCATTAGGCTATGTAACTTCTGGTTCTCCAACCTGCCACAGGATGTCTGTCTCCATTGAAATTGCTGGTGAAGCAACAAAGTCACCCCTAAATAATGATTTTATCACCTTTGTTGGCTGCTTGCCTCACTGCTGTGGGCATCTGATCTGGTGCCTACACAAAAGATGTTCCTCCGGTGGTCAGAATGCATTCTGACATGGCTCCCTTACTTTTCCGCTTCCTGCCTCTAACCTCATCTTCTTGGGGTCCATTATCAGGATATGTACAGGAAAGTACCTGTGTACTCTGCCTTGCCACATTTTACTGTTGATTGGATGTGGCATTGGGTTCTGTCAGTGTGAGGAGTTCATGTTTTGTTTGAAAACACTCACCAGGATGATTGATGTAGGGTTGCCAACTGTGATTGTGCGCATTCCTGGAGATTTCAGGTCATGACATGCACCCACATTCCAGCCATTAGTCGGTCAACGCATCCACCATTGTGATCCACAGCTTCTTCTCTGCTACCATCAGACTTTCAAATGGATTTACCTCATATTAAGCTGATCTTTCTCTATACCCTAACTATGACTATAACACTACATTCTGCACTCTCTCCTTTTCTTCACTGTGTACGGTATGCTTTGTCTGTATAGTGCACAAAAAACAATACTTTTCATTGTATACCAATACATGTGAGAATAATAAATCAAATCAAATCCTGAACCAATTGGAAAGCAAGTCTCATTACCCAGTCGAATTTTTCCCCCCATTTTCAATGTATTTTTATCTGATAAAGAGAAACGTTCAAAGAAAATGACAAAAAAAAATGCCTTTCATTTATCTCCTGATTTACAGATAGCAACGTCCCAGAGACTCCAGGCCAAATCTGGAGAGTTGGCATCTCGAGATTGATGGCTTCAGATGTTAAAGAAAATTGGACTCAAAGAGAAATATTGAAGTTAGTTTCTTACAATTATGATAAACTACAAATTTAGCAAACAATATAGTATCAGCATATTGTACTAAAACACCTTATGCCTTTTGTTTAGTTGAAATAGTTGGATGATTTTTTTCCTATTCAAATAGATGTTCTGAGTTGATGTAAAATGGAGTAGAGCTGCTATTTTTTATTTATTAATATCACAGGTAGGCTTACATTAACATTGCAATGAAGTTACTTTGAAAATCGCCACACTCCAGCACCTGTTTTGGTACACTGAGGGAGAATTTAGCATGGCCAATGCACCCAACCAGCATGTCTTTGGACTGTGGGAGGAAACTTGAGCACCCAGAGGAAACCCTCACACTCATGCGAAGAATGTGCAGACTCTGCACAGACAGTCACCCAAGGCCAATATTGTACCTGGATCTCTGGGGCTGTTAGGCAACAGAGCTAAACACTTTGCCACCCTGACTGAAACGCAAAATAGGATATTCAGTGTAACGGTTCAACTTATGGCTTTGTAAATTGCTCCATCATGCAACCTTTCCTCTGGAATCAACAGAATAAATAAAAAAAAATTCATTTTCATTTGAGTGTTCAATTGTTAGATCATTATTTGCAATTGCAGAAAGAATATAAAAGGAATTACTCAACCAAAGGTTAGTGAAGTTTGTGAAAATGAAATCAGGTTTTCAAACAAGTTGAGAGGGATAAATAGAAGTTTATTTATAAGTTTAAACGTTTAAGTATTTAGAAATTTAAATATTTAGAAGTTTAAATATTTAGAAATTTAGAGGTTTAACTAGTAATTACAGTGGTGAGGTGGAATTTTTTTGCTAGACAGATCGTCTTATGGGTTGAACTCAGAAACAAAAAGAGGGGCAATCATATTACTCGGAGGAAACCATAGACCCCTAAAGAATCAGAAGAGATTGAAGGACAGATATGTATGAAATTACTGAATTACTGAAATAATAGGGTAGTAATGGTAGGGAGTTTCAACTACCCTAATATTATCCAGAATTAAGTCTGTTTAAAAGGTATAGATGGCAGAGAATTCTTAACATGCATTCAGGAGATTTTTTTTTAGCTGTATCAAGGGAAGGGACAGATCTCAAATTAGATGTAGGGAATGAAGCTGGGAGAATCTCTTGGTGATAGTGATCTAAGTCAGTTAGAAGAACAAAGATATTTTATTTGATTTGTTATTGTCACATATAATTGGGATACAGTGAAAAGTATTAATTCTTGTGCACTATCCAGGCAAAACATGCCCTTCACAGAGTACATAGGAAAGAAGGAAAGGATATGGTGTAGGATATAGTGTTGCAATTACAGATAGGTTGAAGGGAAAGATCAATTTAATATATGATAGGACCATTTGAAAGCCTAATGACAGCAGGGAAGAAGCTGTTCTTGAGTTGGTTGAAACGTGTTTTCAGGCTCATTTTCTCAACTTTATGACCTGCAATTTCAGGGTTTATCATTACATTCTTGTATTAATAAGGGTGTAACATTTACAATTCTCCAGTTCTCTGATGCCAGCCCAGAGTCTAAGGAAGATGGTAAAATTACGGCCAGTGGTCCTCCAATTTCCATTCTCGCTTCCCTCAGTATCCTTCATTGCATCTCATCCAGTTCTGATGTCTTATCAAATTTAAGCACCAATGGTTTATCCAATACTATCTCCTTATCAATTTTAAACTCTTCCAGTGTATGAATTAATTACTTCCTCTTTCACCTTGGCTTGGGTAGCATCTTCTTCCTTGGAAAAGATAGGTACAAAAATTATTCATTTGCTACCTCAGCTATACCCTCTGCCTCCCATTTTGGCCCCCTAAAAGCCCTACTCCTCGTTTTACCACTCTTTTACTATTTACATGCCAAGAGAAGACTTTGGGAATCTTTTTTATGTTGACTGCCAGTCTCTTTTCATAGCCCCTCTTTGCTTTTCATTGTTTTTTTTATGTCCTTTCTCAGACTTATATCATCAGGTTCTCAATTATATTTTCTGACATCTGTCATAGGCTCACTTTTTCTTCTTTGTCTCAGTTATTTGCTCTACTTTTCCCTTTCAAGAGAATGTATCTTGACTGTACTTTCTCTTCCCTGAAGTTAGCCCATTTTCTACTGCCGTTTTTCCTGATAATCTTTGACTCTAATTTATTTAGTCCACATTTAGTCTCACCCCATTGAAGTTGGCTCTCCCCCATTTAATTAATCTCACTCCAGATTGTTCTTTGTTCTTTTCCATTTGCTACACCTTATGTTACAATGATCATTGTCTACTAAATTTTCTCACACAGACACTTCATCCAGTTGGTCCACTTCATTCCCAAGAACCAAACATACTGCTGAAGAATATTTTCCTGAACACAGTCTAGGAACTCTTGCCTCTGTCTGCCCTTTACAGTACCACTGTCCCAATCGATACTCAGATAAGTAAAATCCCCCATTATAACTCTATTATTATGGGGTGGTGGTAACGTAGTGATTTTATCATTGTACCAGGAACTAAGAGTAATATTCTGGGAACCCAGGTTCGAATCTCACCATGGCTTTAAATTTATAGCTTTAAATTAAGGGGTGGTAGTTATAGGACGGATGTCAGAGGTAGGTTCTTTACCCAGAGGGTGGTGAGGAATTGGAATGCCCTGCCTGCAGCAGTTGTAAATGTGCCTAGTTTGGGGGCGTTTAAGAGATCCGTGGATAGGTTTATGGATGGGAAGGGATTGGTTTAGGTTAGAAGGTCATTGCTTTTTAATTGGTTGGTGCAACATGGTGGGCCGAAGGGCCTGTTCTGCGCTGTAATGTTTTATGTTCCATGTTCTGTGTTCTATGGCAGATGGTGAAATTTGAATTCCATTAAAAAAACTGAATTAAAGTCTAATGATGACCAAGAAATCAGTTGCCAATTATCATAAAAACCCATCTAGTTCACTAATGTCTGCAGTCCTTACCTGGTCTGGCCTACTTGTGAATCCAGATTCAGGGCAATATGATTGACTCTAGTAAGCCACTCAGTTCAAGGGCAACTAGAAATGGATAATAAATGGCAGCCCAGCCAGTGACACACATCCCACGAAAGAATAAAGAAAGAAATTTCAACTTCCTCATCATCCTTCCCACTAATTGGTAGCCAAACAATGTCACTGCATCTTTCTTTGCTCCTTAGCTCCAGCCAAGTAGATTTCTTGGCCCCCCAAGGACATCCTCTTTTACCACCAGAACTCCAATGAAGTCAATGCTGCTATTCCTTCCCATTTCTTTCCATTTTATCTTTTGTTATCTGTTTTATCACCCTTTGCTTCTCTTCTTATCTTTCCCATTCACCAGAATGAGTGGTGTTATTTTGCATGGTTTTTCTTTTAGTTTTATGTTGTCTCTTCTTCCCTATTTAGGTACAAATGATTTTGGTATCACGTTAAATTCTTCTTCAACACCTTCCATGGATCTTCTGGCAACTCCCAGCAATTTCCGCATGTGGTAAGCATTATTGTTCCCTTTTCTTGAAACGTCTTGCCAAGAGACAAATTCCTGGTATTAATCAGCAACTTATTTATGTGACCATTCTAAATTCGTGAATTTAGACATGAGGATTTATATTACATACATGAACTTAGACATAAGAATTTTAGATAATAAGAATTTAGAGGGCTAATAACAACTTATTTCAATCCTAATTTCACTTGACATCTGTTCACTTGCACTTTCTGATAGGGATCATTTGATGGCAATCACATGCGGGAACCTGGACTGATACTTCCTCTTTCTACCAGTCTATAATTACTCAGGCCAATCATTGTGCTTTCAACACATACCTGGCAGGAAGGTATTCATATGGGAAATGATACACAGGAAGGGACAGAGAGTACAAATCCAAGCGTAAAACAACATTCAAGCCTAGAGATTACAAAACTAATAAAACGACAAAGCTTAAAGGGTCTATGTCTGAAAGCACATAATACTGACACAAAATAGATGAGGTTATAGTGCAAATAAAAATAACTAATTATACTGTGATCCATTACAGAGACATGCACCAAAAACCTCCGACCTTGCCTAGGCTGGGATTCTCCAGTGCCACTGCAGTGAATACAGTTTTGGCTGAGCACCAAATTCTCCATTCCCACTGGCAGCAGGGTGGCCACACATGAGATTGGAGAATCCCACCCATGGCTGTAGGATGACATGAGTTGGGACCTGGATATTGAAGGATGTGTGATGTTTAGGAAGGACAGAAATCTCGGAAAAGGTGAAGGGGTGGCTCTGTTAATTAATGATGGTGTTGGAGAGGGTGACCTAATTTCAGGAAACCAGATGACCTTGCACATTCACCAGTCAAAGTGCACATTGAAAATCTGGTCAGAAATATCATTATTTAATGTATTTAAAACTCTATTTAAAATTCCTAATCAGGCTTTTAGAAGCCACTTGAAAGTATTTGAAAGTATCATATCCAGAATCCCATCATGTTTTATCCTGATTGTGTTGGAAGTTTATTTTGGATACCAGAGTAAAACCAACTGAAATGTCAATGAAATGAAGGAATTGAACTTGAGGTTGTAAAATAACAATTGATGATGAAGTATTTGACAAGTCAAGAATTTTCATATTCAGTATTTAACTATTTTACTCCTGCAAAATGTTCTTGCTTTGAAAGGAGTGGTTAATTTAAATTAAATCTTGCCTTTAGAAGTTTACCTCTCTATAAATTATAAAATACAATACATGCATTACTTCTGAATATAGATATATCCCCAAATAATTTCATGGGATCTTCACTTCAGAACTATACTGTAAAGGGTCTGTACTTCCCTAACCTGTGACGTTATCCAGTGGACTTGTTCACCAACAGTACAGCCATGCTGATTTTCGAAGGCAATAAGGACTGTATAGATGTTGAGACTTTCAAATTCAAGTGTTACCAAAGTCTAATCCCAGCAAACATGTTTCCTATATATTTATGTTCATCCTGAGGTATACAAGCAGGTTTAATTCCGTAAAATCTATTTCCACTTACCAATAAATTATATTTTGGAAACTTGAGACAAGAATCTGAAATATTAATAAATTCAAAGTCATGGGCCGGAATTTTACCTGCCCGTTCGCCATGGGAATCGGATCAGGTCAGGAAGGACCACAGAAAGGACAGTTAACCTTGGGTGGGATTTTACGGCTTTGGGATGAGCAAGGCCATAAAATCCTGCCTATGGTGTCCAGTCTGGCTGCATACACATAGACTATATAAAATTTGAGTTCCTTCAATTCAGACATACAGTCTGCCAGCTCCCTGCAAATGTATATTGAACTTTGCAAAATAGGCCTATCCCCATCATTTTCTCATAAGGGTGATGGAATTGCAGGCAAAGGTAAAGAGAGTAAACCCTTAGACACGTGTTACAAATCTCCACAGAACAACTTATCAAATGAAACTGATTCCTTTATTCTTTATTCAAAAATGTGAGACTTGGACAGTGTATCAATGTCACACCAAGAAGCTGAAATACTTCCACTAGAGCTGCTTTTGGCAGTTTCTGAAGATCAGAAGACAAAGCAAAATGCCAGACATTGAAGTGCTCATCCAAGCTGGCATGCCACGTATCCATACTATATGAGACTGTCACTGCTGAGGTGGGCTGGCCATGCAGCCAGAATACATGACACTTGTTACCAAAATGAATCTTCTATAGAGAGTTTGAAACCTGGCGTATGCTGTGATAATGGCCAAAGGCAGCATGTACAAGGATGCTCTGGAGACTTCAGTTCAGAGTTTGGATATGAACTGGGAGAAGCTCACCCTGGATTGCTGAACTTGGCACAAGCAAACTGAAAACAATGTGACTTCCCGTGATAGCAAGGACAGAGACAGAGAGAAAATAATCGAAAGGAAATTTGGGACCAGAAACTAATCCAAAATGTAATTGAATGCGGCAGCCTGTCTTTTTGCAGCAGAATCTTTTATCATGGCAGTGTGTTCAAAGGAGCGGGAGAGGTGGCTTTGGTGACCAGGACCTCCAGATCCTGGGGCAGGAGGTTCTGAGATGGCGGGAAATCGTTTACCTGAGTGGTCAGTGGAATCCAGCCACAGTGATCAAACAGATATGGTTGTTAAGTACAACAGGGGAACATACACGATCTTGGATATGATGCTGTGCTCCAACAAGGTGAATTGTTTGGAATAAGCACATATTGTTCCCTTTAATGGACAACATCTGAATGCTGCAACTCTGGTAGCAGATTTGGTACATACCTCTTCTACAGCAGGGACTCTTGTGTATCTCCTGTAGGTTCACAAAGCTATGGATTGAAATGTGAATGGCTACTGTAATGCAGAGTTTTGTCCCTGACAACAGGTTAACAACACTCAGTATGTTGTATTTGTGGGACGTCAGGACTCACATGCCAGGGAATTGGCCAGGCCTGGGAGAGGGATCTGTGAGGCTGAGGGTGACTCGAAAGGTAGAGGAGGTGGTCATAGAGGTAATGAGGGTGCCCTCCCAACTCATTGCTAGGGATGGAGAATCACCTGTAACAGATGCCAAAGACAGTGGTAGAGACACTTTGGAATATGTTGTCAATGGTAGAGGTAGTCCTGTTATTCGATGAAGCAGACAAAGACATTGGTATGATGGGGAATGCAAAGATTGGGTTGCATGACAAGGGCACTGCCATTATGGTTAAAGACAGTGGCATACAGCTTAACATGCTTTCACAAGGTCAGGTGCTAAATATAATGACTTCCTTTTGTGTTTCATACAGGTCCCTGTGGCATTCTCCCATCCTCCCTTACTCAACTCATCCCTCTGGATCAGGGAAAGGAAAGATGCCTGAAGATGCACTGCCAGGTTGACTTGAGACTGGGACTGAGACGGGAACCCGTGTCACTGCATAACGAGGCTACCTAACACAGTCCTGAGGGAGTCCTGCGCTATAGCAGGTTCCATGACTTGGATGAGACACAAAACTGAAGCCCCGCCTGCCTGTAAAAGACCCCATCACATTATTTCAAGGTAGGTTGTCCCCTTTCTCTTGGTCATTATTTATTCCTCAATCGACATTGCACAAAACAGACCGTCTAGTCAACGTCGTTGCTGTTTGTGGGAGATTGCTGAGCACAACTGGCAGTTGTGTATCCTACATCACAACAGTGAATACGCTTCCAAAAAAAAATTCATTGGCTGTAAAGCACTTAGAGATGTGTGGTGGTTTTGAAAGATGCTGTGTCAATGTAAGTCCTTCTTTTATTAAATGGAGGTGTTGAAACAAACAGAACCATAGACATTGTCTGGATGAGGGACAATTGGAAATGAAATTTTCTGAGAAGCATATTATCTCAAGTTCATTGGAGGAGAAAACTTTTGTGAAAATCTTAAAACATTTTAAAAACATTGAGCGACAGATCATTCCTATTACTGTTTATCTATTAAATTGCAAAAAATGATTGCTTTAATGAAAAAAACTACTCGAGTCATGTTGTACACGCCATCCATCCGACAAGCGAACCAGATGTCATAACACAGTCATGAATTTGTTGCTTATGAATTATTTAGTCTAGTCTTCTTGTTGGAGGAGTATCATATGCCACAAGACCTAGATGTGTATCATTTATTAATGATTCATTTCTCTCAGCATTTAACTTGACAGTAAATTATATCATTTATATTTTTAATAGTACTGTTAGCTGAGTTTTCCGTAATGCATGGCTGGTCTTGTCTTTCAGCTTTATCCTTTATTTGTAACTGGTTAATTTTTATTAAAATATCCTCAAAGTCGTGTATATGATATTCAAACAATTGTAATATTACCAGGGTTTTGACCGGATCCTAGTTACAACTTGCCAAATAGAAAAAGACCCATTTACCCCGACTCTTTGCTTTCTGTTGATTTGCCAATCCTCTATCCAAGCAAATAAATTATCCTGTATCCCATGTGAACTTACATTATGTATGACATGAAGATTGGTGGAGTTGCTGATAGTGGCGGGGATTGTCAGAGGATACAATAGGAAATAGATACATTGAATATTTGGACACAGAAATAGCAAATGGAGGTTGATCCTGGCAAATGTGAGGTGATGCATTTTGGGGGTTCAAATTTGGGTGTAATTGCACTGTAAATGGCAGAGCCCTTAGGAACAATAACATAGAGAGAGATCTGGGCATGCAGGTCCACAGTTCCCTAAAAGTGGCAACACAGGTTGGCCAAAGTGATTAAGAAAATATATGGCCTGTTTGCTTTCATCAGCTGGGGCATTGAGTACAAGAGTTGGGAAATCATGTTGTAGCTATGTAAAACCTTGGTTAGGCTACTTGAAGTTTTGCATGCAGCTCTGGTCACCACATTAACAGAAGGATGTGGAGACTTTGGAGAGAATACAAAGAAGGTTCACCAGGATGTTGCCTGGTCTTGAGGGTGTTGGCTATGAGGAGAGGTTGAATAAACTAGGATTGTTTTCACTGGAAAGATGGAGGCTGAGGAGAGACCTGATAGAGGTTTACAAATTATGAGAGGCATAGAGAGGGTGGATAGTCCTTTATAATATTCTAACAGATTTCCAATGTCCAATAATTGGCCTACTGTTTCCTACATTCTGCCTCCCTCCATTTTTGAATAAGGGTGTTGTATTACCAAAAGTGCCTTGGTAGTACCACCATAGACTGAGCTGGTCGGGTCCTAAAGGACGTTGCTGCTAGATTGGGACTGTGGCAGGTGGTAAGGAAACCAACAAAAGGGAAAAATGTACTTGACCTCATCCTCATCCCCACCAACCTGCCTGCCGCAGGTGCAATTGTCCATGACAGTATTGGTAGGAATGAGCATTGCCTATCCTCGTGGAGATAAAGTCCCATCTTTACATTGAAGATATCTGCCATCATCTTGTGTGGCACTACCACTGTGCGAAATGGGATAGACTTCAAACAGATCTAGCAGCTCAAAACTTGGTATCTATGAGCCGCTGTGGACCATCAGCAGCAGAATTATACTCAACCACAATCAATAACTTACTGGTACAGAATATCCATCACTCTATCATTACCACCATGCCAGATAGACCCTAGTTCAATGAAGAGTGCAGGAGGGCTTGCCAAGAGCAATGCCAGGCTTACCTAAAAGTGAGATGTCAACCTGGTGAAGCTACAACAAAGTTCAAACAGCATAAGCAGAAAGTAATAGACAGGGTGAAGCGATCCTACAACCAATGTATCAGATCTAAGTTCTGCAATCCTACCACATTCTATCGTGAATGATGATAGACAATTAAACAACTCACTGGAGGAGAAGGCTCCACAAATATCTCCACTATCAATGATGGAAGAGCCCAGCACAACTGTGCAAAAGATAAGGCCAAAACATTCGCAACAATCTTCAGCCAGAAGTCTGAGTAGATAATTCATCTCAGCCTCCTCCAGGGGTTCCCAGCATAACAGATACCAGCCTTCACCAATTTGATTCATTCCACGTGATATCAAGAAATGGCTGAAGGCAACGGATACTGCAAAGGCCTGACAATATTCCAGCAATAATTCTGAAGACTTGTGTACCAGAACTTGCCACATCCCGAAGCCAAGCTTTTCCACTGCAGCGACAACTCCGGCATCTACTCGACAATGTGGAAAATTGCCCAGGTATGTCCTGTGCACAACAAACAGGAAAAATCCAACCAGCCAATTACTCCTGATCATTAGTAATATGATGGAGGGTGATATCAAAGCATTACCAAATCCCACATACTCAGCAATAACCTGCTTACTGATGCTCGGCTTGGGTTCTGCCCAGGTCATTAAGCCCCTGACCTCATTACAGCCTTGGTTCAAACACAGACAAAAGACCTGAATGTCAGAGGTGAGGTGATAGCGACTGCCCTTGACATTAAAACAATATTTGATTGAGAATAGCATCAAGCAGCCGTTGCAAAACTGGAGAAAATGGGAATGGGGGGGAAACTCTCCACTGGTTGGGGTCATAATTGGTGGTTGGAGATCAATCACCTCTATTCTAGGACATCGCTGCAGGTGTTCTTCAGGGTAGTGTCCTAGGCCCAACCATCTTCAGCTGCTTCATCAATGACCCTCCTTCCATCATTAGGTCAGGAGTGGGAATGTTGGCAGATGACTGCACAATATTCAGTATCATTTGTGACTGCTCAGGTACTGAAGCAGTTCATGTCCAAATGCAGCCAGATCTGGACAATGTTCAGGCTTGGGCTGACAAGTAGCAAATAACATTCATGCCACACAAGTGCCAGGCAATGACCATCTCCAACAACAGAGAATTTAACCATCTCCCCTTGACATTCAAAGGCATTACTATTGCAGAATTCCCCACTATTAACATCCTGGGGGTTACCATAGACCAGAAATTGAACTGGACTGGCGTATAAATGGCTATTAGAGAAGAACAAAGGCAAGGAATTCTGTGGTGAGTAACTCATCTCCTAAAGCCTGTCTACCATCTACAATGCACATCAGGAGTGCAGCGCCAACAACACTCAAGAAGCTTGATACTATCCAGGACTTGATTACTACTCCTTCCACAAATAATCAATCCCTTCACTACCAACGAACAATGGCAGCTGTGTGTACCATCTACAAGATGCCCTTGATCAAGGTTCCTTCAGCAACACCTTCCAAATCTACAACCATTGCTGTCTAGAAGGACAAGAGAAGCAGATACCTGGGAACACCATCACCTGGAAGTTCCCCTTCAAATCACACATCCTGCCTTGGAAATACATCACTGTTTCTTCACTGTTGTTGGATCAAAATCCTGGCTCACCACCACCTTCTCAAAGGACAACTAGGGATGGGCAATAAATGCTGGTCTAGCCAGTGATGCCCAAATGAATAAAAAACTGAATCATCTGTCTATGGAGAGCGCACCTTATTAATTCTTGGAAAGGATAGTGTTGGCTTTGGTACTTCATCAGTAGTCAAGACAACACTATCAGCATAATATAAATCCATTGAAGCGAGATACTGTTAAATAAAAACCTGTTCTAGAGGAACAGGGTGTTATATTAAATCTAGTGTAGTCATAAGATAACCTTTTCACCAAAGTAGACATCAATAAGTTAATATGGTGTTAATACACAGAGAGTGCTTCAACAAGACTCAAGAGGGGACAGTTAGGTCCTGAGTTTACATAACAAATTTCTCTTTTTCCAGATGTGGTAGTGGCACAGGACCTACTGCTCTGTGGTGTAGTGAGGACACCTGTTATGTTTAGCTTACTTAAATAAAAGACTCCTCAAACAGTCCTAATTACATTTTGATGACGCATTACATCTTCTCTGGTGCTGCATGTGGCTATTATTCTCAAATGAAGAATCCCTCATGGTTTTCAAAGAACCGTGTAGCAGTGCTAGTTGTATTTCTGTCTCATTTACATGTGCCCTTACTGTGACCCTTTGGCGTGCCCTCACTTGACAAAGACAACAGTCACTTTGTACTGTGATAAGTTGGGGCAATAATGCACCTGCGCTCAAACACATAGTGCTCAGAGCCATATATTCTACACATCGTGCACAGTACACCTTCACCGATGTGTTAAAATGAAAACATGATGGAAAGATGTTCCTTTCTCAGAAGCAAGCACCAAATGCTGGCAGTTTTCTAAGGGTTAATGCACTTATTACTTTCTGCAATGTATGGCCAAGAACTGCCAGCTCTCATTTCCTGTTTTGTAATCTAAAAAGGTGGCAAGTTTGAGAAAGCAAGCATTTTCTGTCTGCTTGTTGGCTCGGGCTTCTCAAATTCTGCCCTGTTTGCTTAGCAATGTTCTGTTCTTTGGAAGTTGTTAGGGGTAACCACAGCAGCAGATTGCTTAATTGTTTAAACCAGGAAATCGGGTCTTTTCATTAGCTTCCATAATGCTCTAAAGAACTAACAAGCATTCTGCCTGACTAGGTTTCTGATCCTGTAATTAGGCATACACCTTTACCTTAATACCCTTCAAAGGTTTTCCTGTGAAACTGATTCGAAAAATAAATTGTTTTTTAAAATTTTCTTCCCAATTTAAAATCTCCATTATTAACAAGATCATGCAGCAGCAGAAAGATAAACGCTGATTATATTTATATTGGAAAAAAATGACAAATGTGTTATTTATATTTGGACATTAATAAATGAAAAGTACTTCACTGGAAAATAGTGTAGATTATGTGTGGAAATACAGTTGTTTAAACAAATAGGAATGCAAATAAAGGTAAATTGCTTGGTGCAAGCACACAGTAATTTAACAACAGGTTATGCTGCATCATATTTAACATGGGAGCCATTTCATGGAAGAACAAACCTAACACTTAACACCTAATACCTTACAGCTGTTTCTAATGCGCTTGAACTAATATTGTTTCCTGCTTGGTTAGGTTTTAGGTCAGAGGGTCGGGAGTTTAAAGTTTTATACTAAAAGAAGTAGTACACGTCTCCAACTCTTCTTAATGTGTCATTTAGCTACTGATATATTATTGACACGGGAGATACATCATTACCTTGATGTAAAATGCTACAAGAAAACTGGATAGGACTAGGCTCCCCCTTTCTCCTCTCAATTCAATGGAAGATGTTATCTCTGTGACAGCTTCAGCTGGAAGGTGTTTGCTTCAGGAATAATTTGCAGGAAATCAGGAGGTCCACATTGCTTGCTTGTGTACACAGTGTGTTGCAACCAGAGAAACAGTTATCAATTTTTAGTTTCGATTAAGCAGCAAGACTTGTTGTTCAATAAATGGTGTTGTTTTCTTTAATTTTTGTGTTTGATTGTCATTTAGTTATTGAAAGCACCTTTTCTTGTTCCCTTCCTTACCCATGACTGTAACGCTCCAAATGGAGGACACTGAATGGTACCCTGACAAGGTGGAGGCAATATTATTTATTGTTTGTTCACCCTTGCTAAAGCTGGTGTGACAGTTAGTTTGATAGAATCTGAATTTGGATCATAGTGCCGCCTGACCTGACACTGCCACAAAGTTGTGTGAATGTCCCTGGAAGAGGCAAGCTCATCCCACTTTGCATCAGAGTGGGCTCAGACCTCAGCATCTGTTTGACCTCCACATGCTTTGTACACTGACGTGAAACTTGTAGGGTGAATATAACATTAGACATTTGTACAGAACCCTGCTGACTATTTTTCAATTTTTGATGACATTTTTAAAGCACTGAACTGTTGGCTATTTCATAAGTTTGGAATTGTAAAAATTCACATAGAGTTCAGGTTCTTCACAGAACAGACTTAAATATTAACATCTTGATTTTGGCTACACTTGGGTTCATTCAAGTGGTTTCACAATGTTACAAAAATTGGTAAATTGGCACGAGTTTAGCACAGTTATCTTATGATTATGATGTTCAGCTTATGTTTATGAAGCATGAAATACTTCACAATAACATAAGATGTGCACTAGAAACCATTCCATTAAGCAGAGACACAGAGAGACATGCTTGGTAACATTTCATTATTCAATTTTTTTGAAAAGGATCTGTAAGCTTTTCAAATATTTCTCAACTGGGTTCAAAAGTTTGGTCATAAATTACTTAGAATTTAATCGAACGTAGAATACAGAAACATTTGACCTGACTAGCCAATGCTGACGTTTATACATCAAGAAAGCTTTTCTCACTTTAATTAGCTCTTCCCACTCTGTCACCATATTCTTCTATTCCTTTCTCCCTCTTAGATACAAAAGGCCTCTCTTTAATTGCAGCCATGATAAATGTTTGAATTCTTTCATGGGGCAGCAAGTTTCATACTTTGTAACTCTGTATTAAGAATTTTTACAAAATTCTACTAGACCTGTTACTGGTTATCTTAAATTTCCACCTCTTTCTACTGCATTCTCAAACAAGTGGAAAAAGTTTTCTTCAAAGCCACGCTATCGAATTCCCTCACAACTGCCAGGTCTTTTTTGAAGAGAAAAGATCTGCAAGCCTGATCACTCTTTCATATTAGTTGGATTATTACACTTCTGAAAATGTCCTTGTGAATCTTGTTCCTCACATTTTCCAGCGCTTCAATATCCTTATTCTGTTTGTGGCAGGTAGTGTGACTAAAATTCAGCAAGTTTCTTTTCCTCTCTGCAATGAAGTTGTTTGCAATTGAATCCTTATAATAAAGGAACACTTCCTTTAAAGGTGTAAGTGCCACCTTGAATTTTGTCACTTCATAACATGTGAAAAGTTGGAGTATATACAGATCTTCTGGTTTGGGGCCAGCATTGATATAAATTTAAATGGCAGAGCTACAATCAACAATATTACTCTAGAAATACAAAACTCTAAGAAATTATTCAATTTGTTGAAGCACCACTGGAATTAATATAGCAACTTATCACATTCTCAGGACATCCTAAAGTACTTTACAGCAATTCATTTACTTCACGATTACTTAAGTCAATCATTGTTTTTGTTAAGAAAAGCATGGCAACAAGTATAATGTATTCCCAGAAAGCAGCCCTGGATGAATGATAAAAATCATCTTTTTTTTGTGGTCTTGGCTGAGGAAGGAATGTTGACCAATGTGTTCAAGTTTATGATGGAGCTTGAACCCACTATTTTCTGACTCATGTGAAAATGCCTCCAACTGAGCCCAACTGACATCTGAGCATTAAATTCCTCTCTTCACAAAATTACCACACAATTTCATGTTACTTCCCAATCCCATTCCCACCCATCATTATTAATAAATTAATGAGTGGATTTTTATTTTTACCATGTAGGTGGTTTTTGACTGGGGTGGATTGCACTCATTTTGTAGCCCAATTTCTATTCTGCTGATATCAATGGAATGTTCTGTGATGGGTAGCTGATCAGCTTGGCCAAATACATGCCCAGGTTGTAAAGATAAAAATCCCATTCCATTACTGTGCTTTGTCTAATTATTTGCAATGCGATCTCCCAGGTTGGTACATCTGAAATTATCCATAGTCAATTCAACATTGCAGTCCGTGAATTGCTTAGTTAGTCTATTTGTGACTGTAAGATATTTAAGACTAGGTACTGCCTCCCCCCCGCCCCTCCGCAATTTGTGTGTCCCGCTCTCCAAGTATTTATCGAAAAAAGGCTCAAAATAAATCATGTGGATTTGGTTTTTAGGAAACAAAAAAAAGATTTTCATAATTTTTGTGCCCAGTGCCACATGAGGTGATCCATTTCCTCACTGCTTTACATCTAGCTGATCATACTCTAGATTGTTTCCACAACCAAGTTACTTTTCTGTTGAACGGGTCCTTACCTGATTCACATCTCCTTACCAGAGGAACTGAGTAGATGCCATGAGGATCAGGGAATTGACCACTTGTCTCCCATCCCATGTGTATGGATGCCTCAAGACTGGAGTACTCTGCTGTCCATAAAATGTTATATAGATTTAGTGATAAATTGATTCATCATACCCCAGGTTGATAAATAAGGAAGTGTCATTCTTGACTGGCAATGGAACTGAAAGTTCTGCAAGTTCACCTTCTGATGCAAAGATTTTCATTTTGTCACCTGGATGGTGGTCTGCAGGAAGTAGACCACCTGTTATTGTGGAATCCACCTGGCTTGAAATCCATGGAATAAAAACCGGCAGATTCCACATGGATGGGTGACCCATTCCAGGAGATCAACATGCAGGAGATGAAGATGGGAATCCGTATAATCGCTTGTCAGCTGTCATATCCATGGGAATGGCTTAAACGCAATTTTGACATTTTTGTGAATGTGAAACCTATTCTCATTCCCTTGGGAAAAATTCAGTAATGCTCAAATAATCTTTTAACTGCACACTGGAATTAAACTTGTTGTGGATCAATCTGACAGTTTGAGAATTTTGCAGTTTCAAGTGATGAGGGTCGCCAGTGGAACTGTTTTTTTTCTGCTGTACTTCTGGCTGACTACCTTCTGTTCATAAAAACTTCTGTGATATACTTTGCATTATGAGTGGAGAGTAACCCTGTTCAAAGAAAAGACAGTCTCAGGTTTCTGCCCTTTGTATATGAGACCTGGTTAGCCGATATATGACAGTCCAGGTCAGGAAAAGTACAAGACCGTAATCTACTTTAGTACAGCTACACCTGAAAGTAATCGTCTCCTCATTTATGTAAAATGCATTCAGAGGTTTCAGTCCCTGTTACATGAATAACTCTGGTTTATGAAAATAAATGATAGCAGGAACAGTTCACTAAATAGGGAAATGTAAACATATTCACAATCAAATTTACTTTAAAGCAGTTGTGATTTGTTGAGGCATCGTTCATTGTGTCACTGTATAATAACACTTGACAATAGCAGGTCTATGCATGTAGCTTCAGTCTAGACTTGCATGTTGTTTTCTGTGCCTTCTTTCTGACCTCTTTTACTATGATATTCTGTACTTTTATAAAATAATTGTTAGCTTGGAACTGTTTCAGTGCTAAACATTTAAATTGCATGTCATGGGTTTGTCAATTTTCAAAGTTCTTTTGTGATGTAAATAATTATTTTTTTGTGTTCCACTGTTTTGGAAATGACAGCCAACTGATATTCATAAAAAGCAAAATACTGCAGATACTGAAAAGGCTCAGCAGGTCAGGCAGCATGTGTGGAGAGAGGAAGGATGCCTGATTGCTGTCCTGAAATGTTAACCCAACCATCCGCTCTCCACAGATGCTGCAGACCAGCAGAATGAGTTTAGCTTTTTGGCTTTTTATTAGAGGTGGCACGGTAGTATGGTGATTAGCACTGCTGCCTCACAGCGCCAGGGACCCAGGTTCGATTCCTGGCTTGGGGCAGTGTCTGTGTGGAGTTTGCACATTCTCCCCATGTTTGCTTGGGTTTCTTCCCAGTGCTCCGATTTCCTCCCACAATCCAAGGATGTGCGAATTAGGTGGATTGGCCATGCTAAATTGCCCCTTAGTGTAAGGGTGATGAGCTAGGCTAAATTTATGGGGGTAGGGTCTATGTGGGATTGTGGTTGGTGCAGACTTGATTGGCCAAATTGCCTCCTTCTGCACTGTAAGATTCTATGATTCTTATTGATATTCATGTTGAATGTGGTGCTGGTAAACTGCTTGCAATTATCTGTCATTTAGCGAGTGATGTTTTAAAGTACAGCATCTCTTGTTCTAAAATTCACTTCTACAAAACTTGATTCCTTTAATTTTAGTCAAAGAGAATTAATTCATAAAAGGAACCAGATTCAGATTTGATACAGATAGGGAACTAGTTTGTCAAATCAGGAAGAAATGCATCAGATTACAAATCGCCAGTTGCTGTAAGGAGGCAAAGAATTCCATAAATGAGTGGCGATGAGCGGTAAACTCACTGCATTTACTCACCAGCTGATGAGCTGCTTTGTTTACCAGATCATCAAAACTAGAAAGTAACTTGGCTTAAAGCTCATCAGATTTTCCAGCCCTGGTTCAAATGCATTTATAGACACAGAGGGCGGGATTCTCTTGCCTGAAAACTGGAGATTCCTGCCTGACTTCAATGGACCGTTACATGGTGTGCTCCCAGCCCGGTAGAATTCCAGTGGCGGGGGGGACAGGAGAATTCCAGCCAGACTTTTAGACCAGGACTCTTCCAAAAAAATTCAAAGTGCTGAGTTCTCGTAAAAACTAGAGTAACTCTTGCTGGTTTTTCTCATTGGATTTTCAGAATGAATCTCACACCCTGTGCACTGCAGAGTGCCTCATGGAGATTCATATTCCCACCTGAGAGGCTGGCAGTATAGTGCTGAGCGGGCCACTGCGCATGCGCCAATCTGTCACAGATGTTGCCAATCCCCTGATCACTGGCCAAATTAATCACCAGCCAGCACAGCAACACCCCATCGCTGCCCCTTCGATCACCCCACACCCCCAATCGCTGGCTCTCCAGGCCAGCCCTGATCAGCTCCTTTGTTCTCTCTGCCTCTGATCCTGACTGCAGAGTGGCAGCAGGACCCACCCCCAGCCCCACCGATTACCTCCACATAGGCCCCATCGCCTTCTGGACCCATCCCCTTGGCACTAGCCGAAGCCCAGTGGGCAGTACCATGGTGCCCCTGGGGCATTGCCACTTTGCCCCATGGGCAGTGCCAGGGAGCCAGGCTGGCACTATCAGGCTGGCAATGCCCAGGGGGCACTCCCTCACCCCAAACTCCAGGGGACTTCCAGGCCCTCCCTTCACTCCAGTGGGGTCAGGCTGCCAGTTCTAGTGGGGAGCTATGGTAAACCCTACTGGAGTGAACCACTCCTGGTTTGGGGCCAGAGAGGCTAGCGGGCCTGGAGATTCAGCCCCGGACTGGTTAATGATAGGGAAATCAACATTTTAATATTTAAATCAGCTTTGGGCTGACTTCCAGTGAGGAGTTAACGATGCTGGAATTCCGGGCCCTGGAGATCCCCAGAGGCCACAGCAACCAAGGGGGTGCTGCTAAACGGCCACTGCTTATGTCTCTGACCTACTGAACTCGCCCCTGTAATTTCAATGTAAAGAAACTTCTGTTTGGACGTATGGACAACATTAAATTTCTGATAATGTCTGATAAGAATTCTGTATGTGTCATATCTGTTCAGAGTTTTTGACAGAAACTATTTTCTTTGCTCTTCAAGTGATTAAGATTTTATGAAGCTGGTGGCAGAATAACGAAAGGGACTTTAACTGGAAATACATTTCCAAATGAATGTTTCATACAAACTGGCACCTTGGATCACTAATAAAGAACACTTCTAATGGCATGATAAGATTTTGGCTGCGCATCAGTAAATGTATGATAACTTTGGGGCTTTCAATAAAGCATGCATACAGGCTTGCTTGTGCCAATGGCCTGCAGCTGCAGGTGCCGGAGGTGTTATACAGTATTATACAGATAGCGTTCCAGTCCTGCTGGCATTTACACTGCGATTGTGTCTGAGCAGCACATCTGGTGACATTGGGATGCCTTATTTCAGATAGGCACCTGCATAGGATCACTCTACCAGCAGAGCTGAGGTAAAAATGTCAACTTCAATGCAGCTACCAAAACAACAGGACAATGCAGTGATGTCTGTGTCCACAAGAGAAGCCTGGGCTCCCAGCCATCAGAGGCTGATGACTATGGCAATGTAGAAATGTTGAGGTGCCTCACTTGACCTGGAATCTAGTGGTGATTAGATTGTCATGGGTCTGTCTGCTGTGTCGCACCGTCATCTGGCATCTGCTGCTGCATCCATGCCTTCCATTCCCTCATCAGCAGCAGTACCTTCCTCCTCCTCCATCTCCCTCTGTACAAATTCCTCCTGCATTTGCTAAACAAGGTTGTTTGGGGCACAACAGACCGTAATGATCCTGGGCACTCTTTCTGGTGAGCGCTGCAGCACTCTGCCTGAGTTGCCTATACTGTAGAACCTCGCATTTAGCAGTTCTTCTCTGTTGCCCTTGTTGAGGCCTGAGGTGGCAATGCCCCTCTCCGCTGCTGCACTTGTGGGCTCTGCACTGGCATCATTAGCCAGTGGGTATCCTCTGTCATCAAGGAGCCAACCTTGCAGTTGATGAGGGGAAGTAAACACATGTCACCTGTGAATTGGTTAAGGATGAACAAATGATGAAAACATCCTGGGCATCATGCACACACCTTAAGGAGCCATTTCTGGTGATCACAAATCAACTAGACATTCAGAGACTGAAAATCCATTCTGTTGCTGGAAGTGCCGGGGATTGTGTTGCTGATGGTGCCGGGGATTGTCTTGCTGATGGTGCCAGGTTTGTGGTGCTGGTTGTGCTGGGGATTGTGTTGCTGATGGTGCTGGGGATTGTCTTGCTGATGGTGCCAGGTTTGTGGTGCTGGTTGTGCTGGGGATTGTGTTGCTGATGGTGCTGGGGATTGTCTTGCTGATGGTGCCAGGTTTGTGGTGCTGGTTGTGCCGGGGATTGTGTTGCTGATGGTGCTGGGGATTGTCTTGCTGATGGTGCCAGGTTTGTGGTGCTGGTTGTGCCGGGGATTGTGTTGCTGATGGTGCTGGGGATTGTCTTGCTGATGGTGCCGGGGATTGTCTTGCTGACGGTGCCAGGTTTGTGGTGCTGGTTGTGCTGGGGATTGTGTTGCTGATGGTGCTGGGGATTGTCTTGCTGATGGTGCTGGGTTTGTGGTGCTGGTTGTGCCGGGGATTGTCTTGCTGATGGTGCCGGGGATTGTCTTGCTGATGGTGCCAGGTTTGTGGTGCTGGTTGTGCCGGGGATTGTGTTGCTGATGGTGCTGGGGATTGTCTTGCTGATGGTGCCGGGGATTGTCTTGCTGACGGTGCCAGGTTTGTGGTGCTGGTTGTGCCGGGGATTGTGTTGCTGATGGTGCCGGGGATTGTCTTGCTGATGGTGCCGGGGATTGTCTTGCTGATGGTGCCAGGTTTGTGGTGCTGGTTGTGCTGGGGATTGTCTTGCTGATGGTGCCGGGGATTGTCTTGCTGGTAGTGCTGTGGATTGTGTTGCTGATGGTGCCAGGTTTGTGGTGCTGGTTGTGCTGGGGATTGTCTTGCTGATGGTGCCGGGTTTGTGGTGCTGGTTGTGCCGGGGATTGTGTTGCTGATGGTGCCGGGGATTGTCTTGCTGATGGTGCCAGGTTTGTGGTGCTGGTTGTGCCGGGGATTGTCTTGCTGATGGTGCCGGGGATTGTCTTGCTGATGGTGCCAGGTTTGTGGTGCTGGTTGTGCCGGGGATTGTGTTGCTGATGGTGCCGGGGATTGTCTTGCTGATGGTGCCAGGTTTGTGGTGCTGGTTGTGCTGGGGATTGTCTTGCTGATGGTGCCGGGGATTGTCTTGCTGATGGTGCTGGGTTTGTGGTGCTGGTTGTGCTGGGGATTGTGTTGCTGATGGTGCCGGGGATTGTCTTGCTGATGGTGCCAGGTTTGTGGTGCTGGTTGTGCCGGGGATTGTGTTGCTGATGGTGCCGGGGATTGTCTTGCTGATGGTGCCGGGTTTGTGGTGCTGGTTGTGCCGGGGATTGTCTTGCTGATGGTGCCGGGTTTGTGGTGCTGGTTGTGCCGGGGATTGTCTTGCTGATGGTGCCGGGGATTGTCTTGCTGATGGTGCCGGGTTTGTGGTGCTGGTTGTGCCGGGGATTGTCTTGCTGATGGTGCCGGGGATTGTCTTGCTGATGGTGCCAGGTTTGTGGTGCTGGTTGTGCCGGGGATTGTGTTGCTGATGGTGCCGGGGATTGTCTTGCTGATGGTGCCAGGTTTGTGGTGCTGGTTGTGCTGGGGATTGTCTTGCTGACGGTGCCAGGTTTGTGGTGCTGGTTGTGCCGGGGATTGTGTTGCTGATGGTGCCGGGGATTGTCTTGCTGATGGTGCCGGGGATTGTCTTGCTGATGGTGCCGGGTTTGTGGTGCTGGTTGTGCCGGGGATTGTCTTGCTGATGGTGCCGGGGATTGTCTTGCTGATGGTGCCAGGTTTGTGGTGCTGGTTGTGCCGGGGATTGTGTTGCTGATGGTGCCGGGGATTGTCTTGCTGATGGTGCCAGGTTTGTGGTGCTGGTTGTGCTGGGGATTGTCTTGCTGATGGTGCCGGGGATTGTCTTGCTGATGGTGCTGGGTTTGTGGTGCTGGTTGTGCTGGGGATTGTGTTGCTGATGGTGCCGGGGATTGTCTTGCTGATGGTGCCAGGTTTGTGGTGCTGGTTGTGCCGGGGATTGTGTTGCTGATGGTGCCGGGGATTGTCTTGCTGACGGTGCCAGGTTTGTGGTGCTGGTTGTGCCGGGGATTGTGTTGCTGATGGTGCTGGGGATTGTCTTGCTGATGGTGCCGGGTTTGTGGTGCAGGTTGTGCCGGGGATTGTCTTGCTGATGGTGCCAGGTTTGTGGTGCTGGTTGTGCTGGGGATTGTCTTGCTGACGGTGCCAGGTTTGTGGTGCTGGTTGTGCCGGGGATTGTGTTGCTGATGGTGCCGGGGATTGTCTTGCTGATGGTGCCAGGTTTGTGGTGCTGGTTGTGCCGGGGATTGTGTTGCTGATGGTGCCGGGGATTGTCTTGCTGATGGTGCCGGGTTTGTGGTGCTGGTTGTGCCGGGGATTGTCTTGCTGATGGTGCCGGGGATTGTCTTGCTGATGGTGCCGGGTTTGTGGTGCTGGTTGTGCCGGGGATTGTGTTGCTGATGGTGCCGGGGATTGTCTTGCTGATGGTGCCAGGTTTGTGGTGCTGGTTGTGCCGGGGATTGTGTTGCTGATGGTGCCGGGGATTGTCTTGCTGATGGTGCCAGGTTTGTGGTGCTGGTTGTGCCGGGGATTGTCTTGCTGATGGTGCCGGGGATTGTGTTGCTGATGGTGCCAGGTTTGTGGTGCTGGTTGTGCCGGGGATTGTCTTGCTGATGGTGCCGGGGATTGTCTTGCTGGTAGTGCTGCAGATTGTCAGGGGATACAACAGGAGATAGATAGATTGGTGACTTGGGCACAGAAATGGCAGATGAAGTTTAATCCAGACAAACGTGTTGTGTGATTTCTTACTGTATTATTACTTATGCATTTTGGAGGATCAAATGTAGATATGAATTATACTATAAATGGCAGAATACTTGGGAACATTAGCATACAGAGGGATCTGAGGTCCACAGAGCCCTAAAAGTGGCAATACAGGTGGCTAATGCGATTAAGAAGGCATATGGTGTGCTTACCTTCATCAGCTGGAGTATTGAGTACAGGAGTTGATGGAGCTATGTGCATGGACACTGAAGTAGTTACCCTGGAGATGAAAGGCATGACCATGTACTTTTTCTTAATCACAAATGAGCTGCCCTCCATCATGCTGGAGCCTCAGTCCTTGCTTTGCTGTTGGACAAATTCCACCCACTCCATGATCAGCCATGACCACCTTTTTGGGACCCTTGAGCACCCCTGTCTCTAACTGTGTTATATCCTCCCTCCTCAGAAAGTTGATTTTTGGTCTCCCATATATTTACATTCTCCCATCTGCTTTGCATCACACATCCAGGAGTGACACAGTTTTCCTCCTTAACGTGGGATTAAGGTAGAAAGTGAAACATAAGAAATTTTTAAAATTCATGGCATTTGTAACATGAGATGGAGACATTCAACAAACGTAAAATTACCTTTTCGGGGCCAGAGGGGTGGCTGTCCAGTAATTATGTCTTTGATGTGCCATGAAATTCTCAGTTAAGATGCATCAAACAGTTTTCTAGGGTTTTACAGTGGGAACAAAGTGTAAAAAGTGAAAGTTTACATCAAGTCAGTGATTTCTAATTAATTTCATCTGTGAAGACATCAAAAGTTTACCCTGGAGAGAATGGGAAATCACTTTACAGCAACTTCTAGATTTTAATATTTAATTGTGAACGCCAAACACTGTTGTTAGTTTTACAGAGAAATGACAGTGAAAGCTAACAGGTTTACACTCATTATAACCGCAAGACCTATGTTATAGTAATTATCCATAATTGATCACACTAATCTATGCTTTGGATCTTTAAACTAAAATTAAAATTTACAGAACATGCATTTGGACAAGCATACTTCAGTTGGATCTATTTAATGCCAGTTGGCATGTAATAAATTTTTTCATAATCCTGGTGTTAGGTTTCCACATTTAGCTCCTAGCTGTACAGGGATAATGTTAGAATTCAGGTTTGCTTTTAAACAGATTGGTTTGGTATGTTTTTCTTTTAGTTAAGAAAAACCCAAATGACATTATAGACAAATGATTTTTAGTGTCAATGAGATGGTGCCTGACTTTTAATCATAACCTGATTTCTAGGAAGGATATTTCAATTCTAGTAAGTAGGTCCTATCATGTTTGAGTATATTATGAACTGAATCAATACATTAAATTGTGAGAAACCACAACCACCTACAGAAAGATGGCCACCTGAGGATCACTTGACTTCTCTAACAGATTGAAACACTGCCCTGTCTCAAGAGTATTGTGTCCAGTTTTGGTCTCGTTATTTGAGGAAGGTCGTGGTGACATTGGAGGCAGTTCAGAGGAGTTCACCAGATTGATTCCGGAAATGAATGTGTTGATGTATGAGGGGGGCTTATACTCGCTGGAGTTCAGAAGGATGAGAGGGGATCTGATCGAGGTACATAAAGTTCTAAAAGGGATTAATAGAGTAGGGGTAGACCAAATGTTTCCCCTGGTGGGGCAATCTAGAACAAGAGGTCACAGGTATAGATTGAGAGGTGGTAAATTTAAAACTGAGGTGAGGAGGAACTACTTCTTGCGGACGTTGATGAATTTGTGGAACTCACTGTCCCATAGCATGGTGGTGTCTGAATCATTAAATGATTTTAAGAAGAGAATAGACATATTTCCAATGTAAAAAAAACGGGTTGAAGGGATATGGAGAACAGGAGGGGAGGTGGATTTGAGACCAGGGAGAGATCAGCCATGATCTGATTGAATGGTAGAACAGACTCGAAGGGCTGAATTTGTCGACTTCTGCTTCTAGTTGCTATGTTCCTATGCTCCTAAGAGGGAACAAAAAGAATCTTCCAGACTGATGTTGACTCAATGACTTGAGTAATTTCAAATTGAATGGAATATTCAAATTGGACATCAATTATTGGGCTGGGATTTTATGTGGCGTTTTTCAGTGAGGGTACATATGAAATAGTCCAAGTGCCCAGCTGACCACCTTCCCACCCACCCTCAATTTTATTTCCATAACACGGTAGCTAGACGGACACTAAAATGGGCAGCATGCCCATTATATGAAAAATAATGAAGGATTAAGTAAGTTTGTTATTAAATCAGTTGAACCAATAATACACACCACAACACGATTGATCTGGATGGTCAAGCAGGTCTGTTTTTATATAAGAGTGGGAAGGAAACGGGGTATTGTCTTTGAGAGGTCACTTTTGCTCACTGGGGACAGCTTTCTTAAGATAATAGTTCTCCCTTTATTCCTACCCGCTTAGTCTCCAAAACCCACCAACGCCATCCAAAGCTGACCAAACCCTCTTCGCCCAATATCTCAGAATTAACTTACTTTAAGACTCATTAGGCCTTCTTCTTTGGAGTGGTTGCAGTGCCGGCAGTATCCAAAAATGCATCCTTGGCATTGGCAGGACTCCTGGGAGCTGGCCAATTCAACTGACCGGCATCTACAGAAGGCGTGTGAGGAAGCCCAACTCTCCCACCAGTTTACCTGCCAATGTGTGCTATTATGGCTGCAGGGTGAGCTGGAATGAAGCACAATGACTTTTTGACAAAGGTGAGGGCCGTGCATCGCCCCTTTCTTCCCCGTAAAGTGCAGCCCATTAGTCTCAAGCCCCAAGGTGTGAATGTCATCAGACAGGATGCATAATCACACTAGCCACCTATCTGAGTTGGAAAAGAACTTTAGACTTGTAACAGCTCACGTAGGTGAGTCAGCCATGTTTGTTACCTACTTTTAAAAATGATAAGAATCAGCTTTGTAAAAGCAGAAAAAAACCATCAAACCCGCTACTGTCAACTCAGCAGCCAGGATAATGAATATCAATATGGTAAAAGTGAGAGAAGATCTTTCCCCAACCTGTTCCAACTTCAAGTTCAACTGAGAAACAATCTCCTGGAAATTCAACTACGATGAAACCTTGCAGCCTACTGAATTGGTAGATTTCAGGCAAAGTATTTTCAGGGAAAACAATCTTCTACGTAGCCCTTTGCATTTTTGCTATTGTCTTTTATCACACTGATATTCCAGGGAATTCTTCTTGAACATTCTTTTCAATCATTGAATTGTGAACTTTGCTTTACAAATAAAATCACTGAAACCCTAATGAAGTTGATTTTATTTCTTTTGAGATCTGGTGGGTTTTGCATTTCCCGATGTATTCACAGTTGGAACACTGTCTTTTTTGAAGTTAACTTCTTCCTAATTTTGTATGGTGAATATGCCATTTACCAAGAACACACAGCCGATTTGTATGCAGCAGATTCCTGGTTAAAATGCAATTACCTTTCAACTCTGGTTAAAGGGCATGTTTGATGCAGGTACTTTTGCTTCCCTTAGACATGGGGGTACAACCCACACACGAATGAGATTTACATAGTTTTTTTTCAAAAATGTCAGCTATAAAAATATTTATTATTTTATCATCTGGGTTTTGAAAATTACATGGTAGCCACATTTGTCATCATATAAGATCCCTCAGGGAGCTTCATCTGCCCCTGACCTTGCAGCACCCATTGTTGAGCCCGGTACATTGCTTTCCAAAGGATGTAGGAAGTTCATTTCTGATCTGGTGCTTCCAAAAGGAGTTGAAGAAGCATTTTTAGTTCACTGTCTCTGATCGGCCAGGGACTATAGCAGTAGCTTGTAAAAGCAAATTTAAAACAAACAATGGTTAGCAACTGGAATAAATAAAGAGTCTTTGCTTAATGTAGAACTTGATACAGACTTGAATAGTTAAGTGTTGAGGGCCAATCACCCTGTGGCATTCTTCTTTCTGTCTTATCCTCTGAAACAGTTTGGGCACTGCCTCTGCCCTTGATATCCATAACACAACTTCAGAAGATGAAAGCACATAGAGTTCCCCTTCAAATACAATCCTTAACCCAGCATTGTGCCTTACTCTGTCTTGCAGTGGAAAAGAGACTGTGGCACTGATTGCAGGAGAGGAACTAGAAGTGCCCAAAGTAAATATTTTGATGATTTTACAGCAATATGTAAATTTGTGATGCCATTGACAACAGAACCATGAATAGGAGCCTTAGCATTCTGGGTCACGTCATTAAACCTCTTTTTCACCAGTGAGGATCTAAGCAGAAAGGTTTAATACATTTTGTCATCTTAGATCATGCTTTCTTGATAGTGTGAAAAGGCACTCTTACCATCCTTTAGATATTGTTCCTCCTTTTTATTTCCTCAATTAAGGGTGCTATTTAATTCAAATTTGTAATTAGTGTGGTAGATAAATGGGAACCACAAGATATAATGTACCTAGATTTCCAAAAGGCTTCCAGTAAGGTGCCACACGAAAGGTTATTCTGCAAGATACGTGTAAATGCAGTTGGTCATATATTAGCATTGATAGGGGATTAGTTAACAGACAGGAAGCAGAGGAAGTAAACATTGGACTTTTTCAAGATGGTAGGTTGTGAATAGTGGAATACTACAAGGGTCAGTGCTGGGCCCTGGGCTACTTACAATCTATATTAATGACTTAGGTGAAGAGATCGCAAGTGGTGTGTCTAAGTTTGCTGATAATTTTATTCATTCATTTATTCATGGGACATGGGCATTGCTGGCTGGCCAGCATTTATTGCCCATCTCTAGTTGCCCTTAAGAAGATGGTGGTGAGTTGCTGTCTTGAATTGCTGCTGGCCATGTTCTGTGGGTTGATCCACAATGCCATTAGGGAAGGAATTCCAGGATTTCAACCCAGTAACAGCGAAGGAACGGCGATATATTTCCAAGTCAGGATGATGAGTGGCTTGGAGGAGAACTTGCAGGTGGTGGTGTTCCCAGTTATCTGCTGCCCTTGTCCTTCCAGATGAAAGTGGTCATGGGTTTGGAAGGCGCTGTCTAAGGATGTTTGGTGAATTGCTGCACTGCATCTTGTAAATTGTACACACTGTTTCTATTGAGCGTTGGTGGTGGAGGGATTGAATATTAGTAGATGTGGTGCCAATCAAGTGGGCTGCTTTGTCCTGGATAGTGCCAAGTTTCTTGAATGTTGTTGGAGCTGCACCCATTCAGGCAAGTGGGAAGTATTCCATCACACTCCTGACTTGTGCCTTGTAGATGGTGGATAGTCTCTGGGGAGTCAGGAGGTGAGTGACACGCTGTAGTATTCCCAGTCTCTGACCTGCTCTTGTAGCCACTGTTTACATGTACTGTTTATGTGGTGAGTCTATTTGAGTTTCTGGTCAGTGATAACCCCAAGGATGTTGACAGTGGGGGATTCAGTGATTGTTACACCATTGAATGTTAAGGGGATGTGGTTAGAGAGTCTCTTATTGGTGATGGTCATTGCCTGGCATTTTTGTGTGGCGCAAATGTTATTTACCACTTGTCAGCCCAAGCCTGGATATTGTCCAGATCTTGTTGCATTTGAACATGGACTGCTTCAGTACTTGAGGAGTCACGAGTAACACTGAACATTGTGCAATCATCGTGAACACACAAAGCTAGGTTGGAAGGTAAGCTGTGTGTAGGATACAGAGGGGCTAAAAAGAGATATGGGCAGATTAAATCAGTGGACAACAGATGGCAGATGGGCTTTAGTGCAGGGAAGTGTGAAGTTATTCATTTGGGTTGAAAGATTAGAAGAGCTGAATTTTTTTTAAAGGGTGAGAAACATTTAAATGTTGATGTTCAAAGAGACTTGTGTTACTCGTACAAGCAAAAGTTAACATGCAGGTACAACAAGCAGTTAGCAAGGCAAATGCCATCTAGGCCTTTAATAAAAGGGGATTGGAGTACACAAATAAATAAGTTTTGCTTCAGTTTTACAGAGTTTTGGTGAGAACACATCTAGAATGCCCTGTACAGTTTTGGTCTCCATGTTTAAGGAAGGATATACTTTTAATGGCTATACAGCGGAAGTTCACTAAATTGGTCCCTGGGATAAAGTGAGGTGGCCTATGGTGACAGGCTGAGTAAATTAGGTCTATTTTCCCTGGAGTTTAAAAGAATGAGATGCGATCCTACTGAAAAGTACAAGATTCTGAAGGGGCTTGAGAGGGTAGATGCTGAGAGATTGTTTCTATTGGTTGGAGAATCAGAAACATAGGCACACTGTCTCAGGATAAGGATTTGGGGTTTTTTGGCTAAGCCAGCATTTTCTGCCCATCCCTAATGACCTTTGAGAAAGGGATGGTGAGCTCTCAACCTGCACCTCTGCAGTCTGTGTACGCACAGTACTGTCAGGGAGGGAGGTCCAGGATTTTGAGCCAGTGACAGTGAAGGAGTGACGATATATTCCCAAGTCAGGATGGTGACTGGTTTGGGGTGGAGACCTTCTGGTGGCCATCTCCCATGTATCTGCTGCCCTTGTCCCTCTAGATGGTAGCGGCCATGTGTTTGGAAGGTGCTGTCTAAGGAGCCTTGGTGAGTTCCTGGCATTACTAGCAGCTACTTCCCTGGTGGTGCTGCCCAGCAATGAAGAGCTGCAACCTCTGATTGGCCGACAGCTCACAGCATATGGGACTTCCTTCACCAGTGCAGCCTTTGGGTTCCTTGATTCCCGGCCAGGCCTGCCGCTGTCCAGTTAATTTCCCAATTAGTATTTAATTCAGTGAGCCTTCCCCAAGGGAGGCAATGCATGGTTCTCTAGCTGGCAGGCTACATTCAACACCCACCCTAAAATCTCTGGAATCTTGGCATATTTGGATAACACAATCTTCCATCATTCAGTTGAACTCCATAATAAGTTTGCAATTCCCTCTTAAAGAGGAACAGGCCACAAGGACCTGACATCAGGTTTGGTCAAAATCTCTGCTTCCAATGAGAAACACGTCAAAATACCAGCCCAATTTGCATGAAAATCTCACCCATAACATTAAAGTGTGTTACGAGCTTAAATGTTCTCATCTTGTATCAATGTTACAGGTGAGTGACATGAATGCCTTGCCCATTCTTGCTCATTTGAGATTTGAGTGGAAAGCTCCCCCAACTAAGAAGTGCTTTACTTCGGGGATGTGTAGGAGGCAAGTCCAGTTGTCAGAAAGATTTTTTTATGGATACAATTTGATGGCTCTCATATTGACTACTTTAACATTTTCTTTTAAGTTGTACGTCATCCTGATTTAGACACACACTGCTGCTCCTTCCTCATTGTCAGATCAAAGTCCTAGAATTGCTCATCAAATAGCACTATGGGAGTACTGTCACCACACCAATTGCAATGATTTAAGAGGTTTTAAGAGGTTAAAGAGTGGGGGGTAACCACCACTTTCATGGGAGTAACTAGGGATGATCAATAAATACTGGCCTTGCTAATTCCAAGAATGATCCAAATCCCAAGAATGAATAAAACACAATATGCTTTGGAGAGAAAGAATGGTGAAAAAGATGAAAATTTTGGACATTGGATCATTTTCATTTTCCTTTCTGGTATTCAGTCTACAACAGGTTTGATTTTTTTTCCCCTCTGGCGTGATGCTTTTGGGGAAAAAAACCCCCACAATGTATATTGGGTGATGGTCCCTTTAAGAACAAGGTTTCTCTGGAAAATGATTTCTTGTAAAAAGCAACTTGCTTCCAGCTACTGATCACATGACCAAGTAGCCTGGGAGATAAACAATAGCAAAAAAAAAGATAAACAAGAAGTTAATTATAGAGGGAGTAAATCCCTGGGCATAATTGTCTTCAGGCAGTTCAGTTTAGTTTAGAACAAGCTGGCTATAAGGAATATTTCTTTCAAGTTAAATTCGGTTGAAATTTTGTATGCTACTTAAATGTCTTAAACTCTTTGATAACCGAAGGGCTCCACTAGGACCCTATTAGGTGGTACAGTGACACAATGGTTAGCACTGCTGCCTCACGGCACCAGGGACCCAGATTTGATTCCGAGCTTGGGCCATTGTCTGTGCGGAGTCTGCACATTCTCCCTGTGTCTGTATGGGCTTCCTCTGGGTGCTCCAGTTTCCCTCCATAGTCTGAAAGATGTGCTAGTTAGGTGGATTGACCATGCTAAATTCTCCCTCAGTGTACCTGAACAGGCGCCCGAGAGTGACGATTAGGGGATTTTCACAGTAACTTTATTGCAATATTAATGTAAGTTTACATGTGACACTATTAAATAAACTTTACTAACAGCAAGTTGAATTTCTGGGATAGCTAAGCTAAAACGAGAGAGAGAAAAAGTTCAAAATATTTTTAGATGCAAGATTCCAGAGTGAAAACACATTAGAACCAGGAGTGGCCTGGGATAGGTAGAATACCAGCAAAATACTAGCAAAACCTGTGTTGAACTGGGATTCTATCATCATGGGACAGTTTGAAGAGATTTGAAAGGACAAATTTACCATAAGTAAGCAGAAGGCCCCAGAATTTTCAACCCTTAAACAAATCTTTGAAACTGTCCTCAGACTAAGTGGTTAATCTTTCAATTTCCACCAAGTACCTGACTTGAGTTGTTTTAGGGAGTATGGGTCAAACAGGTGTAGAAGGAAATTTCAGTGAAGAAATTTGGTTTGTATAAGAAGTGAATTTGGTTTGGTTTGATTTATTATTGTCACATGTATTAGTACACAGTGAAAAGTATTGTTATGTTCTTATGTTCTTATGTTTATGCACGGTATACAGACAAAGCATGCCATATGTAGAGAAGGAAAGGAGGGTGCAGAATGTAATGTTACAGTCATAGCTAGGGTGTAGAGAAAGATCGACTTCATACAAAGTAGGACCATTCAAAAGTTTGTTGACAGCAGGGAAGAAGCTGCTTTTGAGTTGTTCAGTACGTGATCTCAGACTTTTGTATCTTTTTCTTGACAGAAGAAGGTGGAAGAGAGTATGCCTCGGGTGCATGTGGCCCTTGATTATGCTGGCTGCTTTTCCGAGGCAGCGGGAAGTATAGACAGAGTCAATGGATGGGAGGTTGGTTTGCGTGATGGACCAGGCTTCATCCATGACCCCTTGTAGTTTCTTGTGGAATGTGCTCATTGCACTTTTAATATCTTTAACGTAAAGTAGGATGGAGTGTAGTCTTCATGTTTTTTGAGTTGTGTGCAATAAAATTATTTTGTTTTAAACAATAAACCTTGTGATTTCATTTTTTAGTAAATACATGGGTTTTTGGATTTCAAAGCCAAATAATAAAATGTTACTGTTTTCTTCTGAGATCATAACCAGGGTCCACAAAATAAATGCAGACGAACAAGCCATTTGGAATCCCTTGTCATAGAATCCAACATTAACTTCAACATTAATAGCATCCAATAGCCCTACCCAAAAAGATATGCCAAGAAGCCACTCTTCGAACAATTTTCTGACATCAAGCCTAAGTTTATATTTCAAAATGTTTAAATATATTTCCTTTACATAATCTATTTAAACAAAGCATAGCAATTATTTATGTAGTAACTAAGTGGAACGTAAGAATCCTGGAACATTTTAAAAGTTGCACTATAATGCAATGAACATAGATAATATATTCCACTATATAAATATTGAAAAATAACTCTATTTGTGAGATTATTTTGGGCTGGCAATTGCTGTCAATGGCACTTGTGGCTGACAAAGCAATCTCCATGGTTGGATTTCCCCTCCCCAATTAGTGCAAAGTCAAGGAGATCTCCAGCAGCAGTTATGCCCTTAAGCATGATAAATAGTGGTTACATACAACTACAGGTGCACTACCCCCAATCCAGGACTCTCGGGACCAAGGCCATGCTGGATTTGGATACTGCCTTATTTTGGATTGGACAGATTGGGCAGGGAGGCAGTTTGGGTCAAGTCAGGCTGGATGGAGCTCAGAGATGCATTGGCATGTTATTAAAATGTCCAGTTTTCAAACAGTGCCAGTTTATTCATAGTAAGAAGTCTCACAACACCAGGTTAAAGTCGGACTTTAACCTGGTATTGTGAGACTTCTTACTGTGCTTACCCCAATCTGACACTGGCATTTCCCCAACATGGTTTTCTGATAGCCAGATTTGAGATATCTACAATCACTGACTAATTTATGGAGTTCCACATTTAACTGCTCATGCACAGACTCTAGAAATTGCCAGTTTCAGAGGGGTACTGACAATGGAACAGCCAATGTTCGCTGCCATTCCATTGTAACTAATAAATTGGATTATCTAGCCTGATTAATTCTGATATGAATTGTATTCGCATTTGCCAGACACTTGAAGAAATGACAAAGTTGCTAATATTCTATTTTCTTTCCACTAAATAGTTGATGTTCATGGAAAAGCTTGGTTGTCATAAAAATGATCTGGTTCGCCTGTGTACTTTAGGGAAGGGAATCTGTTCTTAATTGTTCTTGTCAATGTGTGACTCTGGACCTGCATTGATGTGGTTTGCACTTAGCTGCCCTACAAGATGGCGTAGCAGGTCATTCAGTTGTGTTTAATAAGAATAACATTTAAAGGATCACCTGGTATCAATATAAGCACTGAACATGACAATGGCCCAATCCAGCTGACAATCCTCATGAACATCTGGGGACTTGTGCAAAACTTGGGAGAGCTGTCCCACAGACTATTGGTCTGACACAGTCATACACATTCATACCTTTCAGACAACATCCCAGATTCCATTATCAATCCTGGGTATGTTGTGTCCTGCCAGGACACAATGGAAGTGCTAACACATTGCTCAGGAATTGGAAGGGTATGGCCTTGATAGCCATCAATATTCACTTCAGACCACTTAAAGTTTCATGATATTGCGTCAAACCACTCTCTGTCCTCCCTCAGCTGATGGATCAGTAATCCTCTATGTTGAACATCACTTGGTAAAGGCACTGAGGGTGACAAGGGCACAGAATGTACCCTGGGTGGGGAACATTTTAAAAAATTAATTTACAGCATGTTGGCATCATTGGTGAGGCTAATATTTATTGCCCATCTCTAGTTGCCTTTGAAATGGTGGTGGTGAGCTGTCATCTTGAACCACTTTGATCCCTGAGGTGTAGGTACATGCATAGTATTATTCATGAGGGAATTCCAGGATTTGACCCAGCAACAGTGAAGGAATGGCAATATATACCCAAGTCAGGGTGATGTGTGACTTGGAGGGGAATCCCAGCTAGCTACTCCTCTTGTCCTTCTAGATGGTAGTGACTGCAGATTTGCTGATTAAGGAACCTTGGTAAGTTCCTGCAGTACATCTTGTGGATGGTACACATGGCTGCCACTGTTTGTTGGTGTTGGAGGGATTAAAAGTTTGTAAAAGAAATAGCAATCAAGTGATTTGCTTTGTCTTGGATGGTGTCAAGCTTCTTGGATGTTGTTGAAGCTGCACCCATCCAGGCAAGTGGAGAGTATTCCATCACACTCCTGACTTGTGCCTTATAGATGGTGGACAGGCCTTGGGCAGTCAGGAGATGAGATACCTGCCGTACGATTCCTAGTCCTTGACCTGCTCTGGTAGCCACAGTATTTATATAGCTAGTCCAGGTCATTGTTCAATGTTCTTCAACAAGAGTGATTTGATAGTACCAGCACTGACTGAGTTGGCCAAATTCTGAAGGACATTGTTGCCAGACTGATCTTGAGGTAGGTGGTGAAAGAATTAACGTGAGGGAAAATCCTACCTGACCCTTTCTTCACCTCCTGCAGATGCATCTATCCAGTAGGGATGACCAGTGCACCGTTCTTGTGGGGGCGTGGTCCCACTGAGGACACCTCCTATTATTTTCAGTTGGATCTGGACTTGAAATGTTGGTTCTATTCTCTCTCCACAGATGCTGTCAGTCCTGTTGAGATTTTCCAGAATTTTCAGTTTTTGTTTCAGGTTCCAGCATCTGCAGTAATTTGCTTTTAAAGAACAACTAAAACAGATTCAAACTTACCTCCATGTGAAGCAGCTAGGCAAAAATTGCTGTTATTTTCATCACAATCCTCAGGTGATCCTCCTTAACTTCAGAAAATGACAGAATAACGTTGGACCAGACTGTGACTTGGACTTTTAACTGCCAGAAGCATTTATTAAATTGAAAAATAATTGAGCAATAACCATGAAATACTATGGATTTTAATACCATTTTAAGGTAAATATATCGCTCCATGAATAAACAAAATAATAGCATAATCTCAAGGATTATTGAATTCTTACTTGTTCTTTTCCGCCCACATCACCCACAGAAACTTTCTTGCCTGTCAAAGTTGGTACATAAAAACCAATTTTGTATGATGTTTGTATTTGAATTGAATGTCTTGACCTCATTCAGAAACCACCCCCCCGCATCAGTGAGACAAATGACTGATTACAACTATTGTTTTGAGATATCATAGAACTCTACAGTGCAGAAAGAGGCCATTTGGCCCATCGAGTCTGCACTGACAACAATCCCACCCAGGCCCTATTCCCATCACCCCACATATTTACCCCATATTAATCCTGCTAACCTACGCATCCTGGGACACTAAGGGCAATTTAGCGTGACTAATGCACCTAACCTGCACATCTTTGGAGAGTGGGAGGAAACCGGACCGCCCAGAGGAAACCCATGCAGACACGGGGAGAATGTGCAGATTCCACACAGACAGTGACCCAAGCTGAGAATCGAACCCAGGTCCCTGGAGCGGTGAGACGGCTGTGCTAACCATTGTGCCACCATGAGAGCACTGTCTGTGAAAGTGAAGCTGGATTTTAATTCTTAGGGCAGAATTTTCTGGCCATGCTCACCCCAAGATTGGAAAATCCCCCTGAGATCAACAGACCTTTGCATTGTCCATGTGCCACCCACTATGATTCCCATGGCGGGCAGGTGGGATGGAAAACTCCACCCCTAGTGTACCATGATAAAATTAAACAAGGTTGCATCTTAGGCAAAAAACAGCTTCATTTTTCTCTGTTGCTCTGGTTGTATCTATGATGCTGCTTTAGTGATTTTGAATCTGGATTGCTAAAGTCATAAAGTACGATTTCTAATTAAAATCTGCCTTGTGTGTTAATTAGAATTTGAAGTCAGGTGCTACCCATCTAGGAGAGTAGAGGCACTTCATGTGATTGCTGGAACAAAGCCAGTTTCAGACACTGGCAGAAGCAATAAGTGAATTAAAAGTTCGCCAAAGGCGTCAAATTTCAGGTCATTATTGAGCTTCCTGGAGAACAGCTAATCCCCCATGTGTCCTTTCTGCACACCTGTAAACATTCAGATGTATTTGTGGATACTCCAGCAAAGCTTGCCAAGTAGCTTCCATCTGAAGATGATTTAAATTGACAGGTTGTTAAATCTGCACAGAAAACAACTATTCAAAATGTCATTTGATGATGGATAAAAAAGAGCCATTCATGTTATATGTTTTTGGAATCTCAGTAACGTTATCTTTCTGTTCACACACATTTCTGGTAAATGTCTAATAGATTCTGCAAAAATTACCTGACAACTGCAGAACATGAGGCTACCTATTTAATTCATAAATTTTTAAATTTATTTAATGTAAATTGAGAAGCTGCTCTTCCTTCACTTGTGGTTAGCGGGACGACTGAGCCACTTTAATCAGGTTCTTCAGATTTACTTGGTGAGATTTTGCAAATGTAATTCTTCCTGAAATGAAAGGTGCTATATCCTTTTAAACAGCTGTTTACATGTGCACAACTAAAATTATATTTATGCCTGATCATTTTCACCCCTCCAAAGATTTGTTCAAAGAAATGCTTCAGACAAAAACTTGCATTTGTGAGCCCTGGCAGCTTTGAGAATTAAAAACTTAAAATTTAAATTTACCTGAATAAGTCCTTTCATTTGCTCGTCCACAAACAACCATCCTGTGAGACAGGATGAATACGATCGTTGCAGGAGCCCATGCTTATTTTCAGAGGGCTGTGGTGTCCTCCAGTCATGTAGGATGCCATGATTGCTGTACACTGAGCCACTGGCAGTAGCAATCAGCATTCAGAGCTACTGCCAGCGTAACAGCACAACCAAAATGGAATAAAAGCCCCATGTACAATTAAAATCATGCCCATTATATAAAAAAAATCATGGAGTGAATTTGAGGCTGTAATCTGATCAGGGATTTGAGATTATAGTTATCAATCACTTGACCTTTGCTCTCACTGTTCATGACATCATCTGAAGCGCTAGATTAAGCCACTTCCTTATAATTGCTCACAAGCTACCAGCGCTTTCTGCATAATGGAGCTCAAAAGATGACTGGGAAACTAAGCTTTAAAGTATAATCAATATCTTACTTACTTTGAATATAATAAAAACTATCAAAGGTATAAGGAAATGACAGACGGCGAATCTTTAAGGCATCCACAATTTGTTCAGCTTTGCGCTGTTAATGCTTTCAGTGAAATTTAAACAAATAGTACAGCGAACCAAACATAAAACCAAGAAAGTATGAGCAGAAGGCAAAGCATGTGGTTTGAAATTCCTGGCTGGGCCTTGGGGAGCTGGATCCGGTGCAGAGTGGAACCTCTACAGGATCCTGAGGGGGCTTGACATGGTCAAAGCTGAGAAGTTTCCCCATGTTACAGCATCTCGGACCAGAGGGCATAATCACAGAATAAGGGGTCGCCTATTTAAAGCAGAGTTGGGGAGGAATTTCTTCTCTTGGATGTAGTGAACCTGTGGAGTTCTTTACGTTAGATTGTGCGGAGACTTGATTGTTACGTAAGGCTGAGATAGACAGATTTTTAATCAGTAAGGGAATCGAGGGTTGTGGAGAAAGGGCAGGAAAATGGATTTGAGGATTATCATGTCAGATCAGGCATGATCTCATTGAATGACACAGCAGACCCGAATGGCTTACTTCTGCTTCAGGTCGCATGATCTCTGTCCGCCCAATTCTAATGCTCTATAGCTCCATACAAGATCCCCTAGTCAGAGTAATTTAAATGGGCAGTCATTGTCACTGTTTCCAGCATAATTGAGAAATCTGTGAATGGAGCAATTTCATTGTAATTGTCTACAAGGGCTCTTGGAGGGAAAATATTTTTTTTTAAATGGTATGTTTGCAAAATTCAACTCCATGCACAATCGGTGCCAGTGCTATAGAAGACCTGATCTCAGCAAATATCAGCCAGGATGCTTCCGGCCACTTACAGCATGGCCCACAGTATGTGCTCTGCCCTGACAGGGCATTGGATATGCTGTGCATGCACTGGGAGCTTGAGAGTAGGTGGATTATGACGTTAAAGAGTCTTTAATGCTGATTTGGCACTCAATGATCTGCCATTTTAGCCCACGCAGGTCAGGCAACACCCTCTCTTAAGCGTCCCAGCTGAACAAGCATATAGCTGAACAATGGACCCTACGCATCCTCCACTAGTGCTAGTTAAAGGGCTAACCAGCCAGGTTCCAGGCGAAATGTTTTTGATTTTCCATGGTGCTATTATTGGAGGAGGTTTAAAATCTTTTGGATTTGCCAGGGAGTCATGCTGAACTCTGACAAAGGAGTCAGAGATTCAGATGCTCTGTCAGTGAAAATTTGCTTCAGCAGTGCAGACTTTAGTTGCTGTTCCTCTTAGGATGTGATGTGATTTGGAAATGATACACAGGCAGTACAGAGGTGAAGTTGTGTGCAGAGGCAGGAGGAAGATGGCTGTCAGTAGGAAGCCCTACCCATTAAAAGTATTTCTCCTACCTCCGCCTAAGTCCGGAACAATGTGTGGGGTGCCTGTGCTCACTAAGAAAGTAGCCACTGAACTGCTCCATCTCCGACCTTCAGCCTCGCCATAGGATGGTGGTGGTAAAGATAAAGTCTCCATAGTCTCAGATGACCACAGGCTGCTCTCCCCTTTGAGGGAAAGAGCCAATGAGTGGTGATTTAACCTGAGGATCAGGCAAGGGGCAAGGTTGAGAAGGTAGGGCCTTTATGAATAACCTCAGCTGTTACAAGAATTGAACCTATGCTGTTGGCCTTGATCTGCAGCACAAAGCAGCTGTCCAGCCAATTGAGCTAAACTCTCTCCCCTCACAATGGGACGAGTATGGCACTGCCAGTGGTTGCCACGATCACCATAGCATAAATTCCTGTGCCAATGGATCATCCCGACTGGGCCACTGACATCAGCAAGTCCTCATAGTTTGCATCTATCGCTGCATTAAGGAGGCAACAGGGGCCAGACTTAGAAGGAGAGGAAACGTAATCATTTTCTCACTGACCAGAGAGAAGTAGAAGGAGTGAGCAAGTTTGTCAGGTTGCCAGGCAAAGGCTACAATCAGCCTTATTGAGCCTTTCCTCATGTTTATTGCTGCCAGCTTTGGAAAATGGGTGATTGTTTTGTGATCAACTGAACCTACCCTTAGAGTCTCAAGTCTGTCTCCTAAGCCCCTAACAACACCATCTTCACAAAGATGAAGCAAGTGCATCATATCACCTACTTCTCACTTTATCGTAAGTTAAAATATATCTGCCCATTTGCTGTACTGAGTGCCTATAAGAGCTGGGATTTATTTTGGAGAAATATTTCCCTAATTGAGGGAGAAAAAGAACACTCCTGGGTGGTTGCACAGCCAATTTACAACGTACACATAACTGTATTTGTGACAGGTTCTGATAAACACGCATCAGTGTTAAGGAATGTCTCTTCTGGGTGGCTGACTCTTTGCTTTCAGAAGTGGTGCCTACTGTCACTTGTGCTGAGCTACATAATGAGAGAAACCAGTCTGCTGCCGATGAGTGCCAGCTGGCTGTTCCTACACTGCTTCTGAAGGACATCATCTTACCAGGTCCACTGATCTCTCTGAGCAAAGAACAGTGGGCACGTGTGAGGTCTCTGGATCCCTCCCTTCAGATTTTCTGTAACCCTTCTCCAAATGAATTCATTCCAACAATGACTGTATCTTGGATTTTGGATCCCACAGCCTCCACTACAACAATGATAGCATTCATGAACCATGACCTTGGTATCCCTGTGGAATCATCCTCAGTAGAACCACTTTTGAACACTCCACCCACCAGGTTTAACAAGTTCTTTGGAACGTTAGATAATCCAACCTCGCTTTCGGTGCAGATTAAAACCATCTTCACAGGGCCACTGTATTCCTGAAATTTCAACAAGATTTTATTCTCATGAACCTTGCATTTTTCCGCTACTGTTTAGGAGAAATTTCATCCCTGGAGTTGGATGGTTTCGAGGTCCACACTGTACCTCCAAGTTTCAGACAGAAGACTTTCGTTTAATAGTATTGGTCTGGAAGCCAGGTTCTGATTTTTGTCAATATTTCCGTTTTTTATCACTCACAGGATGCAAGTGTTGCTATCAAGGACAGAAATTATTATCCATCTCTTAATGCCCTTGAGGTACAACTGAGTGATTTGCTAGACATTTCAGAGGGCATGAAGAGTCGACTGCATTGCTGAGAGTTTGGAGTCACATAAATAACAGACTGGGTGTGGAGAATAGATTTCCTAAAGGATATTAGTGATGTCAAAGGATTTTTACAACAATCCTGAAGCTCAACAATCCTTTACTAATGACAACTTTGTTTAATTCTAGATTTTTCAAAATTAACTGAGTTTATGTTGCCCAGTGGGATTTGAACTCGTGTCTCCAGATCATTACATTGATCCAGGCTTCTGGATTACTAATCCAGTGACATAACCATTATAGAGAATAGAGCCAACATTTTGAAGCATTCTCTCTCCACAGATGCTGTCAGACCTGCTGAGATTTTCTAGCATTTTCTGTTTTTACTTCAGATTCCAGTATCCACAGTGTTTTGCTTTTATTTAACATAACCACTATGTTGCCATACTCCTTATTGCTGCAAATCAATTTGGAGAATGCATTTTCAGTAGAAACAGCATTGGAAACATTTAGTTCTGTTGTGTTTCTAAGGTGAAGTTGATTGCGGCATTTGGTCCTGATCTTTCTGGAACCTTGGGTAACTTAAGCAGCATGAGGGAGGACCCAGAATGAAAAACTAAAGTCTAAGTAGAAGGATAAATTGTTTTTACTATTTGCACCCGTCTCTATTAGCAATATGTTGAGGGAGGCATCTGAAACTCTTGTGTTATCTCAGCCACACCCAGATCTGATTCCATTGTTGGAATCCAGTCCCTGACAGATGACTTCTTATGTGGAGTCAGTGATTTCTTCCATTTGCTTTGGACTTGTCAACACAGAGTTTCAATATACAGATAATCATCAATTTGGAAGCCATTTATTGCCTTCCAAGACTCAGTTTGAAGATCTTTTTGGATTTTGGTATGGATCACACTATTAATCTGTTCCTCCTCACTGCACTTCATTGCATTCCAGCCTTGTGGCACCAGGTGGTGCTGCCAACACAGTCTGATTAACTGGGACTGTCAAAGCAGAAAGAATTTAGTAAATATGGCTGGTTAAATGAGATTAAATTCCTTCAGATAATGTCTGCCATCCTAGAACAACGTTCCTACTGATGGCCAGGGGACCCTGTACTATGGGTGTGATTTAGATGCCCTGTGTGAGAAGTAGGAATATTGGATCCCTCAGTGGGTTCCAAAGACCAAGTGACTGGGTGACATCACTAAATTGCGAAGTATGAGCAACGTGGACATTTTTACAAATTAGCATGTTATAAAGACATTTATGAAATTACCTTCAAAGAGACCTTTATCGCTTCAACTGGACAGGAAATGCATGTTTTATACAACTCTACAAGTATATTGGGACTCATAAAATAAATGATGGTATCGTAACTATTCTCTCTAACTAATTGTTTGTTTCCCAAGGGATCCCTTACCTTATTTGATTGAAGGAGTTGTGGGTCGCAAGATATTGTTTACATTTAGGCTACTATTGATTCTGAACTTCTGAACTTTTAATAGAAAAATTTGGAAAAAATCTTGTTTTTTCCTCTATTTCATTCCAAAAAAAAACCATGGCCATTTTATTCTGTAGTGCAGTGCATTGATCAGAGTGGCTGACTCGTGGTCTAATGGGTAGGGAAATGGAAGAAATGAGATAAGATTTCTTCAAAATGGATAGAGCTAATAGTAACACGAAAGTATATCCAAAGATATGCGGGTTAGGCTGATTGGCCATGCCAAATTGCCGATTAGTATCAGAGATTAGCAGGGTGAATACGTGGGGTTATGGGGATAGGGCCTGGGTGAGATTATGTCGGTGCAGGCTCAATGAGCCGAACGGCCTTCTTCTGCACTGTAGTGATTCTATGATTCTGAATGGAAGAGAAGCAAAGGGGGAAAGAAGTAGACTAAAACAAAGAGAACTGAGGTAAAGATGTAACAAAGATAAACTTTTGATGTTAAGCATTTTGAATCTTTGATTTTTTAAAAAATCTCTGAATACTAATGAGAATATCCTTTAAAAAAAGTATAGAAACAGTTTGATCGGAGGAGATAATCAGCCCTGCAGATGCTAGTGTTCTGGCGGTAGTTTTGGTAGCAAGTATGAATACAGAAATTGCCAAAAATCGAGCCTTTTGATTTACCAGGCATGCAAAGTTTAAAAAACATGGAGAAAAACTTAGTAATTTTTGAAGTTTCTTCAGTGCCCTGGACATCATTTACCCCTTAACCAATATTACCAGAAAAAAAAATTAGTTTTTTATCTTAACTGCTTATATGCGATTTTGCCGTGTGTAAGTTGGCTGCTGTTGCATTTGTCTAAATTATCATTCTTTACAAATACTTACTTGGCTGTAAAGGACTTTGAGATGTCTCGAGATAATGAAAGATATCTCATGAATTTTCTTCTTTTTTTACTATTCATGATCATTACTTCAACAAGACTATGTATATAAAACAATGAATGATAATTAGTGGTAATTATGGCAATAAATGTGCCGGTGATAGTAAATAGGCAAATGAGAATCCAATGTTTCTACCAGCCAAAGATTCTTGTGAAACAGTTTTATAATCAGTGGAACTTTTTTGGAATATTGTACTAACATACAAATGAAGGCCATCTGAATACAGATCGAGCTTCAAAAATAATAGTAAACATTTTAAGCTTACTCAACAGTATAGGATTATTGGGATAGAATCAATGATCAGAATAGGCTTACAAAAGGCTGAATCTCAAACTTAGTGATGGAAATGACATTATCATGGTGTTATGTCAGGAAACTAAAAAAGTTTTATCTTGTTTGGAGTATAAGGTACCAAACATCTTCAAAATCATGCTAGAGTGTGAAGCATATGCCCTGAAGTTGCAATAAATTTAAATTACAATTTCAATTATTTTTCAGTGCAAATATTCCATAATAATAGCAATTATTGAGAAACGTTTGTGTATAAATGAAACTTAAAGAGAATCAGACTAACCCTGTTTGACAATAATCTACATCTGACTTTGAAAGTCTTTTCCAAAATGGCGTCTGACGTGGCTACTTCCACAGTTCTACAGCATGTTTATTAATATTTACTGTCACTACTGAAGCTTTGTTATCTACTTCGATCCTCACTTCATGTTGGCAGAGAAGCCAAAGTCATTTCTTAGGTGAGGCACTGGGGAAATGAAAGTTTATATAAAAATGCAACTTGCACCGAAGGAGGATAGTCTACACTTAGCTGCTAAACAGTGGGAAAACATGTCATCAGATTCTGGAAGTATATAAGTGATCCAGAGATACTTTTCCTAAGCTGATGGGATATGCCAGCCATACGGGGCAGACAATAATCTTCTCATACTCTTTACCCCAACATTCCAGAACTTTATGGAGGAATGTACTCGTTTGTTAAAGTAGACCATTTGCAGTATCTATGCCAGTGTGATCTGGCATCACCCAAAAGCAGTAAGACTGCATAATATTATGTGGTTGGGCACACTTGGCAGAGTAGATGGGATCCATAGCCAATTTGCACAGCACACTCAGTAACTAATTACCTGCGGTTCAGTAATTAATTATAGACTCCTCTCCCTGGTGGATATTGTTCAGTGGTTATAGATAATGGGGCTGATAATGCAGCTCATGTACTGTGCCTCTGGTGCTGCCAAGGTAATATGTGTGCTCTACACAAATGGTCTAACCTCGGGATAATGCAAGGTCAGCCTATTTACATAAATCGCTGGTGCTCCGGGTATATTGTTTATGATTCATTGGGAATGCCAGGGTTGCACAGTTGAATACCAGCAGTCAATGAAGAGCTGCTGGCTTCCTCTTGTGCAATGGGCACTTTGCTGGCATGGGAAAGTGGGCACTGGGCAATTGGGTATTGCTGCAAAAATACCAAGGAAACCGTACAGGGGTACCAGGATTTCTTAGGCCACACTTCAACAGCAGGCTCTTCCTTCAGTGCCTGTTTGAAACTAGGTGCTGTGTGTCTGGATTGCTGCTTAAATGCTACAGCCACACTCTGTGTAGTAAAGCAATGTCAGGGTCCCAAGCAGCTCAGTTCAGGACAGGCACAGGCTGCCAGCTCCTATCTCATTGCTGCCTGTTTTAGGGGGATTGCTGAACACATGATTGAATTGCTGGCCTCAGTGCCTCAATGACTGATGTGCCTCAGTGTATTAAGCACCCGATTTAGTACGGTAAACCTCAACCCTTGCATCCAGTCTAACTCCCCTCCATGTTGCTTCAAAGGTAGCTGTTCAGAAATGTACAGACAATTTAAGACATTTTGATGAAGTAATGGGAAGTGAACTTTACAGGAGTTCTCATTCTATCAGTTCACTTGCAAATCTGTGGATATCCCAGAGAAATAATATAAACAATTTGGTTACCAGGATCTACTGGTAAGAATAGAACATAAAACATATGGAAAGTTACCCTAGTCAACATTCACAGAATCTTTACTGTGCAGAAGGAGGTCATTTGTCCCATCGAGTGTGAACTATCTCGCTGAAGGAATGTTCTACTTGGTCTCACTTCCCTGACTTATCCCCATAACCTTATACATTCTTTCTTTTTGGATAGCAATCCAATTCCCTGTTGAATACTTTGATCGAACCTGCCTCCACCATGCTGTCAGGAAGTTTGTTCCAGACTCCATAACAGTCTGGGTGAAAACATTTTTCCTCACATCACTTTTACTCCTTTTGACAAGTATTTTGAATCTGTGCACTCTCATTCTTGGTGCTCTCCTGGGAGGGAACAGTTTCTCACTGTTTACCCGGTCAGACCCCTCAGAATCATAATACCTCTATCAAGTCTTCCTCAGTTTTCTTCTCTTCAAGGAAACAGTCCCAACATTTCCAATCTACACTTTTAACTCCAGATCTTTAGCCCTGCAATTATTCTTGTGAATCTCCTCTGTATTCCCTCTAATGTCTTCCACATCCCTTTCTCAAGTATAGCACCCAGAACTGGATGCAGCATTCCAGATGAGGTCTAACCAGTGCCTTATACAGGTTGAACATGATCCCGCTGGTTACTCTTGTACTCAATGCCACTATTAATAAAACCCAGGATGTAAAATGCTTTATTGTCTCCTGTCTCAACATGCCCTGCCAATTTCAAAGTCCTATGTACATATACACTGAGGTCCCTCTGTTTCTGCATTCCCTTTAGAGTTTCTCCCTTTATTTTACACTGCCTCTCCATTTTGTTCTTGCCAAAATGAATCACCTCAGGCTTCTTTGCACTGGACCTCACTTGCCAGTTGCCTGCCCAATCCACCAGCATGCCTGAGCCCTTTTGAAATTCAGGGCTATCCCCAACACAGTTGACAACTTATCTATCCTTCATATCATCGGCAAATTTTGAAATCGTGCCCTGGTCACCACAGTCTACGTCATTAATATATTCATCCCGCAAATGGATGACCTGATCCTGCATCTCTTTGTTGTTTATGAAAGCTTACAGCATAGAAATTGGCTGCCATGTTTGTCAGCAGTGCAACAGTTGAAAATTAATTCATTAGCTGTGAGGTAGCGAAATGTTCTGTGACATCCTAAGGACTTGAAAGGTGCGAGAAAGATGCATCTTCTTTCTTTACAAAATTCTGCAGCTGATCTTTAACACGTTACAAATTTTCTTTGGATTTGCATTTTCTTGCTTTTGCCTTGTGAGGCAGTTCACTACTAATGTGCTTACAGTCTTGACACATGTAGTTTTAAAAGATTTCACACTTCAAAGGATGTTTCCTTCTTCGTTTTGATGCAATTCCACCATCTCCCCAAATGTTATTTCCACTTTTTTCTCTATTTGATCAAAGGGATCTGTGCTTCTCAAAAGGGCTTAGGTGAAGAATAGAATTTTCCAAACGTGTAATATTCCCAGGTTACAATGTTACTCAACTCTGATGAAAAGTGACCCTACTGCTCCTCATGTTGAAGACTATCTACCATTAACATCTGTTGTTAACACCACTGGGACATACATTAGATCTGAATAAAATGACTACCCCATCGCTAAGTGAGAATGGATAACCTGATAGGCTGCAGCAGTTCAAGAAGGCAGCTCAACACCACCTTATCAAGCACAATTAGAGATGGATAACAATATTCTGATCTTGCTAGTGACAGTCATATCTCATGAAAAGAATAAGAAGATCCCTTTGTTTCTGCATTCATAACCAATTCTGGTTACATTTTAGGTTAATGTAATTGTATGTCCAATTACTGAATGGAATCTGAAATTGTTATCGCATGCTCCCAATTTATCCCTTTGTAACATTAAGAAGCATATCTTCCTTCTATCCTCTGGAAACGTCCATATTCCCAATTGAACAGAAATCTATCATAACTGTTTTGAAATTGGAGCATTTACATTGTCAAGATCCACTTTTCAACCACAATCAAATTGTTTTGTATCTGGCCTGCAAATGCCATTTTTTTGAATGTTATGACTCCCAACTTTCTATCTATCCTGCAATGCTTTGGGGGATGGTGCATGAGAGGATCCCTGGTTGAGTCATCCACCAATTATTTTTGTCCTCCCTCTCCCACACAGAGAGGAAGGAAAAACATATTCAGCAAATGACTCATCTGATGATTATCTTCCACTTGGACTTGTTCCTTTGCCCAAAGCTTCCTTACAGTAAAGCCTAATGGCAACTCTGTTTATCATTGTTGTTGGTCTTAAAGGAAGTTATTCATGATCTGGATTCATACGTAATACTGGAGGCAAGGCAAAGCTTTATCTTATGTTGATCATTATATTAACTGTACAATACAGGTTTAGCACAAGACTCTGCATAGAACTATCTCTTCCAATGCTCTGTTATCATATGATCTTCCAACACCGATGATGTAGACTGTGTATTCACATATTTAACATTAACCTTTGTATTGCATTCTCCAATCCCAGGTGTCTGATTGCAGATTTGGTGGTGGGTGGATGCAGTGAATCTGGCAGAAGCCAGAAACCCACTGGCGTAAAATCACGTTACAATTCTCCCATTGGTGGGTTAATGATGGTTCACTCTTCCAACTGTAGCATCCCAACAGGCCTTTCAATCTTGTGTCATGCCAGCAGGAATTTACATTGACACCAAACATTGACATCTGGGGAAGCAGTGGCATAGTGGTATTGTCACTGGACTAGTGATCCAAAGAGCCAGGATAATGCTCTGCGGGCAGGTATCGAATCTCACCATGGCAGATGGAGAACTTTGAACTCCTTAAATACCTGGAATTAAAACTCTAATGAAACCATTGTTGATTGTTGTAAAAACGCATCTGATTCACTGAACTCTTTTACAAAAGGAAATCTGCCTTCCTTACCTGGCCTATATGCAACTCCAGACCCAAACAATGTGGTTGACTCCCAAATGCCCTCTGAAATGGGCTCAGTTTGAGGGCGATTAGGGATGGGTAATGAACAGTGGCCCAGCCAACGACTGAATTAAAAAACACTTGATTACTAATGAGTGTGTGCACAAGAGAGTTGTGAGGTCACCAGAGACTTCAGCTGAGCACAATAACTTTCTGTCACAGTGTTGCGCTGCTGCTGATGTGCTGTATATCACTCTGCCAGGTAGATTGGTTCCTGCTTCCATCTCCATACTGAGCTGGTCTTCATAGACAGCCCCTTGCTGTGTCACTGATTTGAATCAGTACAGTGCCTGAGATTGGGGTCTCCTTTTCCTGGTGCCACACACCAGCGTCTATCTGGATGGCACTGTTCTGTGGGACGCACGCAACCACCATAACAAAGATCCAAATTTTAACCAGAGATATAGTGCCAGGCCGTCGAAAGCATGGTATGGCCTAAGAAACACAAGGAGGGGGCAAAGTTGAAGGAGGGCTATACAAGGAATGGGGGAAAGGGTGAGAGTGCACAGTGGCAGGCAGAAGGGCAAGGAGGAGGATGAAGAGAATAAAGAATGGAAGGCAGAGGGAAGACTGAGTGGAGGGAAGCTGGACTTGGAAAAGCTGCATGAAAAGCTCACAAAGGGGTCAAAAGGATGCCACATTGATGACTAGAAGGGGATGGATGAGCACTCCAGATGCAGTGAATGGAGGTCCATGTGGGACATGGGCACTTTGCAGGTGATGGGCTTGGCGAGGTGGGGGAGGGTGGGGGAGCAGGTAGCGGGGGGGCGGGGGCATGCGTGAGGCGGGGAAGATGGTTGTATCAGTGAGCTTACTTCTTCTTAAGACTGCTAACCTTTTTCATCTGGGTTGCTGACATCTTGTACAGCCTGGTGAAGAAAGTAGGGCTGGGGAGAACAGTAAGAGTGTCCTGGACTTGGATTGTAATATGGTGCTGGGACCTTCAAACCCGTCAGCTGAGGGAAGGCAGATGAATCAGCTGCCAGGAGAGTCGGAGGGAAATTCATCTGTGCATAATTAATGAGTCTCCAAGTGCAAGATCTGAGGCAGGATCCTGCCATTCTGGTTGGCAGGACAAACACTGCTGGAGTTCCTCATCATCACAGTTGTCTCAAAATGGGAAAATTCCACCTTGATGCTAGATTCTCCTTTCTCACCTCCCGTGGGACCTGCAGCAGACATGCCAAAAAATTCAGTGGACATTCAAAGTCCATTGATCCCAAGCAGGAACTTCCAGAATAGGGCACATGTGACCAGAGAATCCTGCCCTTAGTCTTTCCTGTATTCGGTCTCCTTGATTCTGGTTTCTAATCCAGACTGATTCACTTGGTTGGAGTTCTGCTAAGTCATGCACTCTATGGCTTTGTTTGTAGTTTCTGGTCTAACTTGCACGATATTCATCCTCTCTTATTCATTCTACATCAGTTGATTTTAGACATGACCTGAGGCAATATGGAAGAACAGGGAGTTGAGTCAGCAACCTTCTTCCCATCAGAAGTTCTGACAGAACCAAACCATTCTGAAGTGGTGTGGGGATGGTAGCTCACCAGTGCTAAGGTGCATTAGCCATGCTAAATTCTCCCTCAATGTACCCGAATAGGCACCAGAGTGGGGATTTTCACAGTAACTTCATTGCAGTGTTAATGTAAGCCTACTTGTGACAATAGTAAATAACTCCTAAACCTTAAGTTGATATCACCATCCTTTGTCAACAAGGGTCTTATTGTCCTTATTTATCTTTCACCACCCTGCACGCCCCCCCCCCACTCCTCATTTGCTTGTGGGTACCTGGTTGAACCAGTTGCGTTGACAAATCCATAATCTTCTGTAAATTTCTTACACAAACTGCCGGCCATTGTCTGAAATAGCAAGCTCTGGGAGGCCACGTATGGAAAATTTCTTTTTGCGAACTGATGATTTGTACCATGGTATCATTATACCATAAAGTCAATTAACCTCAATCCATCCAGAGTAATAGTCAACAGCTATGAGGGATGTCTTCTCCTTGAGCTCGAAGAGATTAATTCCGAGACGTTCCCACAGTCTGATGGGAATGAGGATACCATCAATGGTTCTCTTTTCTCTTAGTGATGGATTGCACAGGTGATGCACCTCAAAATCATTTTCCCTTCTGATTTTGAGATCTCTGGCCCCCAGGCTGAATTTTGCACCCCAGCATGACGTCTTATCTAGGTGACCCTGAAAGATTCTCTCAAGGATCTCGAATCTGAGAACTCTTAGTAAAACCAACATTTCATCGTAACTTAGCAAATCATCTAAGACACTGAGATGTCTTTGTTGCTCATTTCAGAATGAGATTGGCTGTCCAAAATGGCCATCCATTTTTGCAGTATTCCCTGACATTAGCACATTCTTCATCTGCTTTTGTGCTTGTTGCTTAATTCAATTATTGGAGGGAATTCTATGGTCAGTGAGGCATATGACTGTACATCCTCGACAAGATTTAAGTCAGATCTGACGAAGGGTCATCCTGCCTCCTAAGGGAGTACAATGAAGGTTTCCCAGGCTGATTCCTGGGATGGCAGGTCTGGCCAGACTATGAGGACAGACTAGTCAGTTAGGATTATATTCATTGGAGTTTAGAAGATAGAGGGGATCTTATAGAAACTTATATAAAATTCTAACAGGGTTAGACAGAGTAGGTTCAGAAAGAGTGCTCCCAATGGTGGGAGAGTCCAGAACTGGGGGTCATATTTTGAGGATAAGGGATAAACCTTTTAGAACTGAGGTGAGGAAAATTTTCTTCACCCAAAGAGTAGTGAGGCCAAAATGTCTGATTTCAAGAAGAAATTAGATATAACTCTTCAGGCTAAAGGGATACAGGAGGATGGGGGGCTCAGGATATTGAATTTGATGATCAGCCATGATCAAAATGAATGGCGGAGCAGGCTTGAAAGGCCAAATGGCCTACTGCTGCTTCTAGTTTCCATGTATCTATTCTATTCCATGTTTCTATTCTCTCTTTATGAATGCTGTCAGACCTGCTGAGTTTCTCCAGCCTTTTCTGTTTTTGTTTCAGATTCCAGCCTTTAGTTTGAGATTTAAGTTTCCCTGTTCAGACTTCGCAACAGGAATGCATGACAATACATCTGCTGTTGTTTGTTGTTTGCCTTGGTCACGTTTGTATGATTCCTGCACTTGCTGTCCCTGGGAAATCATCTGTCTGGTTTCCTCAATGTTTTCTAATTAATCATGTTTATAGGCGAGTTATATATCTGTGCAAGTTTTTTGATTTGATAGTGAACATTCTCGGTTGTGGATCCCATGCAAATATTTCTGCAATTTCTCTTTCTTTGAACCAGAGCTTAGCAGCCTGTTTCCTTTGCCCTTCAGTTGAATGCTTCCGGGACTGTAGAGTCGAATGGTCAATGGTTGGAAGAAGTTTTGTTTTAACCATTGTTCTGCGCCTGAAAGACACAGTGCCTAATTTGAAGCTTTTTTGTGTCTGTTGACCATAATATCTGTGCTCCAATAATTCCCATTTGATCCAGTAATTTCTCCCAAGAATGGCATCTCATTATCTCTTTCCTCTTCAACTTCTTAAATGGTACATGAAGTTGGTTGTTTCTCCTTTAATTTTTATTTTAGGAGCTTTCTGCTGTGGCATATCAATTTAAATGAACTCTCCTTACAGGAATGGTACAGTCCATTTCTGGTGGAGTATTATGTGCGCAGGTGCCTCTATTTACCATCAGAATGAGAGCACTGAATATGGCCCAAACAGTCTGAATGCTACTCTAGCTCTTCACTCTCCATTTTTGATGAGGTGCGCTGCTACATCTATGCCCTATAACTGCACTGTATCAGTTGTTTCTGTCCATGAGATTTCTTTCTTGCCTCGAATAAAAATCTGGTCATGCTTTCATCATGCCTGCCTGTCTTGCTAACTGCACAGCCTTTGATAGGTCAAATCTTCCCTTGACTGCAGAAAATATGATAAGGTCTCTTCTAAGACTTCTACAACAATATCATCCTGAATTAATTTGTCTTTCAGTGCTCCATGTTCGCAATTCACAGCTAATCCATATAAATTGTTAATGAAGGAATCCACCCTTTCTCCTGGCCTTTGGGTGTACCTATTGAACTTTGCCCTCTTTATAATGATGTTCCTTCGAAGGTCAAAGTACGTATCAAAGGCTTTGAAAAGTTCTTCATGTGTCTCCATGCCTTATGTGATTAATGAAGTGATTAATTATTTTACAGGTTTACAAGAAAAGCTATACAGTTATCTTTGGTGTAACATGTTACTTGATCTGTGATTTTTAGCCATCTACCCAATTAGGATAGTGTGAAGGTAATGACATAGATCAGTTACAATCTTGAAAATTATACTTTATGATTAAAAATATACAAGGATTTATACAACAAAATGATTAATGATATATTGTTATGAATTCTTGATAAATGAGTGAAATATTGAAACCTGGTTATTCATTTAAGAGGATATGGATTAAGTACCAGCTGTGTCCTAGCAATATCATTTGTACAGTGTGTGAAATTAACCTGCTCCAACAGAGATCTAGAAAGTGTTGGCGGCATCTCATGAACGTTTTCAGCCTGTTGCTGAAACAGACATTATCACGTCTGACTGGTATCATTTACCATATGGTCAGTCATTCATGAACTATACACTAATGAGAATTTGGTTCACAGGTAATTTTCTAATGATTGTCTTGGGATAAACAAATTTATCATACTAGTTCTGTTAATGTATTCCACCAGATTCACAAGGGAAAAGATTAATCATCTAAAAGGCAAGCTGGTGGCTCTCATTATGTCAAAGTATCCTAATATGCTCAGAGCCCAGCCAATTGTTACCATAGCAGCAGATACATTTTCTCCTTTGTGAGATAAATTGTAGTTCCCAAGCTGATTGGCTAGAATTAGATTATCCTGCTGGACCAACCATGGGGAGTTAATTTCATCAGAGGAAAATTGGTGGGAAATCCTATGGAGAGTCAACAAAGGAATTTTCATTACAGGGCAAAACATACAAGTTCATTTCTGGATCAGGTAATTTATAACAAGCTTGAATACCAACAGACGTTAGTGAGTGCTGTATGACCCTGCCATGACTCTGATCGACATGCAGTTTGCATACCTAAGTTCTACCTATAGCACAGTGACTAGTCTATTTTCATTATTATGATTGAACATACTTCTGTGGCTTCCTTTTGTTAGATTGCGTTGAAATTAAACACAGGATCGGTTTAATGTTCGTAGGATATGTCTGTTCACGACTATCATTTAGAACTATATTTTTCAACAAACTAAATGTACTAAAAACAAAAAGAGCTAAAATGTATGTGGTAAATATAAGTTCTGGTGTTAACAGTCCAGACTAACGCTGAGACTTTCCAGTCCTGTCACAGCAGTTTTCCCGCAGCAGGTACAGTGATCCATTTAAATCCCATTGACTTTGACAGGACTGGAAGATCCCACTGGCAGAAGAGGCTGGAAAATCCAATTTTCTTCATAGCCTTACAAGAATCAGATTGATTCAGTGGTAGTATTCTTGCCTCTGAGTCCAAGTATGAAAGGTTCACACTCCCCTGCAGAATTTGTTCTTCTAATCTGGAAGAATAATCCTATGCAGTCGTGAGTGAATGCTGTATTGGCACAGGGGTTGTCTTTGGGCTGAAATATTAAAGTATTGCTTGGCTGTCTGCTCAGGTGGACATAAATGATCCAATGATTCAATGCAGCAAAGAGTTCTGTTATCCTAGCCAACACCTTACCCAAAGCAGAATATTTGGTTCTTCACTTAACAGTTTACAGACTTTACGTCTGATATAAAAACAATATCACATTTAATTTTTATAATATGCATCCTGATGATATGTGAAGGTGCCATATAAATACAAATTCTTACTAAACATAGAGCAGGATGTGAAAATTGGGTTTGAAAGATGTTCTTTTCTTTCATTGCCTTTGGTGACATTGTGATAGATGTCTTGGTGATAAAATTAATCTTGGCCTGTGACTCAAAATGGGAGATGGAGAATTGGCAGCATCTGGACCTGATTTGGACATGTAGGGTCCTGGGTATCTTCCTGGAGTTGTGAAGGAACAAATCAAAAAATCCTGGAAAACGATGACCAACCTACCAATGTCAGCGCAATCAGCACTGTTTTGTCTACATTATTGACTTGAAGTGGCTCACTTGTTGAGCCCAGGACATGTAAGAGTGGGAACAGATGAGATTGGAGAATCCTGCCCTCAAATGTTTGAATCCAGCCCCAGTTGACAGATAAAAGTTTCCTCTGTTGTCTGTAATGGTCCTTTAAGTGAATTAACTGTGAAGAGTTCCTGGTGAGAATTGCAGTAAAATATAAAACTGCTCTGGATCGCCACTAAATTGGTAACATCATGCAGAGACGATAAGACAAGTGCTGTGGAAAATGAAAGAAAAATTCACATTGGCAGAGTACAGCTGCTCCCCATACATTTATCTCAGCTCGTTGTGACAATATCTAGTGTATTTTATCTTGCTTCTAAAAGTGCTACAGCTGCTCTGGTTAATTTTGATAATGTTTGATTTGATTTGATTTGATTTATTATCGTCACATGAATTAGAATATGGTGAAAAGTATTGTTTCTTGTGCACTATACAGACAAAGCATACCATTGATCGAGAAGGAAAGGAGAGAGTGCAGAATGTAATGTTACAGTCATAGCTAGGGTTTCGAGAAAGATCAACTTATTGTGAGATAGGTCCATTCAAATCTATTGGAGTTGGAAGTATCAAAGTGTTCCTGTTTTTGATTTGGCATGCCTTGTCTTCATGAGTGCCAAATTCAACGAAAAGTTTTAGAAAGTATATAAGAGGCATCAGGGTTAAACTTGCACAAGGCTTATCCTGGAAATTAGGAGTAGCAACTGTTGTTACATCTTATAGGCATCAGAGACAGGTGGCACAGTGGTTAGCATTGCGCCAGGGCCTCGGATTCATTTCTGGCCTGGAGTCACTGTCTGCATGGAGTCTGCATATTCTCCCCATGTCTGCGTGGGTTTTCTCTGGGTGCTCCAGTTTCCTCCTACACTCCAAAGATATGCGGGTTAGGTTGATTGGCCATGCTAAATTGCCACTTAGTGTCAGGGGGACTAGCAAGATAATGCGCAGGGTTGCAAGATTAAGTGGGATAGTTGTCAGTGCAGAATCGATGGTCGAACGGCCTCCTTCTGCACTGTAGGGATTCTATATTGTTCCATCAAATGGATCCGTTAACAGAGGCCATGTATAGGGCAGACATTTCTTTGATGAGATTTAACTTGGCCTATTCTTTGAGCAACAATGAATTAAAAATTCTGATCATTTTCCAGCTCATAAAAATCTATTAATGTGATTATTTGTTTCTTTTAAATAGGCAGAGGTTTCCACACTATGGCTGTGTGCAACAGCTGGCACACTGAGTGAAATTCCAGAAAGCTCTCCACCTTTAATCTAGTACAGTGCTTCCTTATACCAACTTTACTGTAAGTCTCGGTTGCTGTGGGACAAAGGATGTTGACTGATGCATGTAATTACCTCCTCTAATATTGCTCTCGACTGTCTACCATGACTGACAAGAATAGATGAGGTTTAGGCAAAGTCTGGGAAAGCTCTCAATATAAAATCATCCGCGTATTTGTGAGCCTTTCTCTCTCTTTTAACATTTCTATTGATTCGAGTAAGAAGGAATACTAATTAAATAAATAAACTGCACACCTGCTGTGAACTGTTGGTTAAAAGTAGCTCTTAACCTCCTCACTAATATTCAGTTGAATTGTTTAAATTGATATATTTAAGATGATTACACTCTTAGCACCACTGTTTGCATTTTCTCACTTTCAGTTCAATTGTTAAAGCTCTTAAGCAAATTAAGCTACACCTGCGAATTAGTACATGGGAAGCACTTTAAAGAATGCAAAGTAATTTTTTGATAGACAGTAAAATGTCATTGCAAACAATTTCTGGTAGAATAATTAGGAAATACTTAGTTGTAGAATGTAGCTCTAACGGCTTCATTGCAGTTACGCATCAATGCCATTTACACATTTTTCCCCCTTTTCCACAGAAAATGATTCTTATTTTAAAGGACATTAAAGGTGGTTGTCATAAACTGTGACATTGTTATCATAAATGCTTGGAGTGTATATTAGTTTGATTATTATCTAGGATTTTTAAAATTTATTTTTAGCATTTGTTTAGGTAAGGTTGCAGTAGTAATTAGTCACATCAAGGTATCAGACTGTTCAGAGCTACAATATCAGTTCTCAAGTCTTTTATAATAATATCATTTATCATGATATTAATTTCCCCTCTTCATTGTCAGCTCTGCAGTTAATTCTAGTACATGAAATTATAGCCGATGAGAGTGGTTTGCTTTCTTCTCTTGCTGTCAGTTGGGACACACTATTTAGTTTTCATACAGTATTTCCCTTAATCCTATCTTGATCCCATTTTACAATAGGCCATCCATAAATAACACATACATTGCATTATAATACCATACTCATTGAACGTTGAATGTCTCACAGGATTTAGCACAAAGCTTTTTTTTATAAATTGAAAGGCATCAACTGAGAAAAAAAATCCTGTATTCTTATTTCAGGGGATATGGTTAGCACTGGCTACCCTTAGCCATCCTTAATTGCCATTGAATGTGGCTTGTTAGACCATTTCTGAGAACACTTAAGAGTCAACAACATTGTTGTGGGTTTTTTTTTAATTCATTCATGGGACGTGGGTTGTCATATGTGGAGATGCTGGTGTTGGACTGGGATAAACACAGCAAGAAGTCTGGTGTTGTGATGTTAACCTGGTGTTGTGAGACTTCTTACTGTGTCACTGGCTGGCCAGCATTTATTGCCCATCCTTAGTTGCCCGAGGGAAATTGAAAATCAACCACATTGCTGTGGCTTTGGAGTTACATGTAGGCCAGGCCAGGTAAGTACAGCAGATTTCCTTCCCTAATGGACATTTGTGAACCAGATGGGTTTTTCTGACAATCGACAGTGGTTTCATGGTCATCAGTAGATGCTTAATTCCAGATTTATTTTTAAATTGAATTTGAATTCCACTGTCTATTATGGCAGTATTTGGATCAGGTCCCCAGAACATTTGTTAGATTTCTGGATTAATAGTCTAGTAATAATCCCACTAGGCCATCACCTCTCTAGACTTGAGTCACATGTAACTGGACCAAGTAAAGACAGCTGATTTCCCTTCCTAAAGGGCTTTAATGAACCAAATGGTTTTTTATTGATGGTAATTTCATTATAAAGGCTAATTTTCAATTCCCAAATTATTAAATAACTGAATTTAAATTCCATATGTTGTCATGGTGAGATTTGAACTTGTATCAACAGGCTATTAGCCTGAGTATCTGGATTATTAGCCCAGTGACATTACCACAATGCCACCAACTCCCCAGTTCTTTAGTAGTGGTCACGAAAGCCAGTACTAACTATTGAATTGAATAATTGAACATATAATTAACATTGATGCTCAGAATACTTAAACGACATGGAATTTAGAAGTTAGTTTTTACATAAAGGAAATTTACAGGCCTACCATAGTTTGAGTTCCTTCCCATTTTCTGACATTTTATTTAAAACATTTAAATCAACTTCTTAAGATTTATTTTTAAAATACAGACACTCAAATAGTAAACGGTTGAAACAAACTACCATCATTTTTTTGTGAGAAAATTGCAATTACTTGAAGACAAATAACACTAAGGAATCAATACATTTTCATCCAAAAAATAGTAGTCCAACGTAGATTATAGGTTTCTTGAAACACTAACCAGGTAAACATCCAACACATTTATCTAATATTCATTGGCTCAGTATTTTAATGGAAGCATTGACTTGTTTATTTTGTCTAAAACAGATTAATATCTGAGGAACATATTTAGAATTCACCCAGTGGAATAAAACATTCAGATTTATACCAGGGAGACCCATTCATATTCTGCTGTCCTTTACTCTCTGGGGGACTGGACAGTTATGATCCTTCTAACAGGTTTTGCTACAATAGTTGTTATAGAGATATAAGAAGCCTCAGTCCTTGCATTTTTGAGGAGATGTTGTTTGTTTAGCAGAGTAAGGTTTAATTGGTCGAATTGATGTGTTCATGTTCAACACTTCTCTTGTGTGACCTCTTTTAAAGACAAACAAAAGTTGCCTTAACATTTTTTTACATTTATTGAATAATTTGTTACCTTTGCAGATGAATCTAAAACTTATTTGCTTGATGCTTATGAAACACGCACTCATTTCTGTATACTATAATACTTTAAATTTGAAAAGAAAAACAAGTTTAATGCTTATTTAATGTTGACAACCAATAACAAAGCAGACAGTAATAAATATCTTTGTATTCTGGAGAGTTGTGTTTCAGGCTTTGCCATATGCTCAACAAATGCAGATCCATATTAAATCAACCCTATGGCAAAGTTAAATTAATTTTTAATGACAGTTATGGGAAGTATTTTACGTAAGGCTATTTTGTCTTTGTTATAGATGAGAGAACACTTTTAGCAATGAGTGTTTATTTCAAATGTAATTAGTATGGCAATAATTTGCATTTCAATAGCAACTTTAACATTATAAAATATCCCGAGACTTTACCAGATCATAATCAGACAAGAAAATTGAGTCAAAGAATATTTAGTGTCAGAACATCTGACTTTGCAGTGCGCTTTATAATGTGGTATAGTCTATACTGTATGCCATGTTGTTGAGGTGTTACTGTGGACGTTATATGTGCATGCCAGAATAGGCATGTTGCAATGTCAGTCAGCATCTAATGCTTACTTTAATGCCCAGCCTGCCATTTCTGACCTCACTGCTTTCTCTTAAACATTCACAAGGAAGCAAGAGATGCATAAAGGCTTAGAGTTGGAGGAACACTGAGGCTTTGAAGCATTGTAGCAACAGAGGTAACAGCAGTAGGAAGGGATGAGTAGGAGGTCTTGCTGCAGCTGTATAGGGCATTGGTGAGGCCGCAACTGGAGTACTGTGTGCATTTTTGGGCGCCGCACCTGCGCAAAGATATTTTGGCCTTGGAGGGAGTGCAGAGGAGGTTTACTAGGCTGATACCGGAGTTGAGGGGGTTGAGCTATGAGGAGAGGCTGAATAAACTGGGCTTGTACTCGTTAGAGTTTAGAAGAATGAGAGGAGATCTCATTGAGACATATAAGATGATGAATGGGATGGATAGGATAGAGGTGGAAAGACTCTTCCCGCTCAAAAAAGACAATAGGACTAGGGGGCACAGCCTCAAGATAAAAGGGGGGCGGTTTAGAACGGAGTTGAGGAGGAACTTCTTCACTCAAAGGGTGGTGAATCTCTGGAATTCTCTGCCTGTTGAAGTGGTGGAGGCTGCCTCGCTAAATATTTTTAAGACGCGGGTTGATGGGTTTTTGATAGGAGAGGGGATTAAAGGTTATGGGGAGAGGGCGGGAAAGTGGAACTGAGCAGCGACAGATCAGCCATGATCTTATTGAATGGCGGGGCAGGCTCGAAGGGCTGGATGGCCTACTCCTGCTCCTATTTCTTATGTTCTTATGTTCTTATGAGGCCAAGGAGAAATTCAAACACAGGAATGAGAATTCTTAAATCATATGTGACAATGTGTTGACGAGTGAACAGAATTTAATGCAAGTTAGGATATAGGCAGTGAAGATTTGGATGAATTCACTTTTATGAGGAGTGGAAAATGGGAGGTCAGCCAAATACTGGCATAATCAAATCTGAAGTTTAAAATTGCCACTGGTCTTCAGTCCATTCTTTTGTCAGCTAATTGGTCGGCGCAACATCGTGGGCCGAAGGGCCTGTTCTGCGCTGTTATGTTCTATGTTCTATGTAATTCATAAGAATTGAAGAAGGACAGGCATTTATATCACACCTTCCGCATCCTCAGTACATCCAAAAGTGTGTCATAGCCAATGTATTGATTTTAGCTATTATTGTTATGTAGGCATATATGGCAGTTTGTAGGCTAATACTATAAACTGCAAATGAGACAATAGACCAAATAATTTTGGTGATGTTGATGGAAGGATAAATATCAGCCAGGAAATTAAGAACGCTCTTCTCCAAATAGAATCATAGGATATTTTATGCACATCTGAGTGTGGACTTAGTTTAAAGTTGGCACCTTCAGCAATTTTCTTGATGGTATTGATGTAAATCTAGATTATGTGCTAAATGGAGCTTGAACCTGTTTCCTTATTCAAAGATTGGAATCCTATTACTGATCTGACAGGTAGATTTGAAATGTTTTGGGATTTTAAATGACATACCATGTCTTAGTTAAATGCTAATATGCCACATTTTGGAGTCCTATCACATAGATTGACACATAGGAAAGGCCCATATTATGTGGGCAGCACAGTGGCACAGTGGTTAGCACCGCTGTGTCACAGCACCAGGGACCTGGGTTTGATTTCTGGCTTGGGTCACTGTCTGTGTGGAGTTTGTATGTTCTCCCTGTGTCTGCGTGGGTTGCCTCCAGGCGCTCCGATTTCCTCCCACAGTCCAAAAGTTGTGCTGCTTAGCTGCATTGGCCATGCTAAATTTTCCCTTGGTGCACCCGACCAGGAGATTTTCACAATAACTTCATTGCAGTGTTAATTTAAGCCTACTTGTAACACTAATAAAAAATATTATGATTCTCAAAGAACAAAGAACAACACAGCACGGGAAACAGGCCCTTCGGCCCAACGAGCCCACGCCGCCGTCCTACTATCTCAGTGACCTATTCATGATTTTAGTCTACGTCTAACGTGCGAGGATCAGGGAGGTCCAATTTAGGGACAATTTTAGTACCCAATCAATCAGCCTAAAAGCACATCTTTGGGGGATGTGGGAGGAAACCGGAGCACCCGGAGGAAACCCACGCAACCACGGGGAGAACGTGCAAACTCCCACAGACACAGGCCCAAATCCATGTGTCCGCACAGCAACAGAGATAGTCTCTGAGCTGTCATGTTGCCCTCGAGATGGTCCAGTTTAAGCACACTAACGACATGAAGCAATAGGCAACTCCCGAAGCAACATCCAAGAGCAGCCCACTACAACCTGCCGCCTGCATGCCCCTTGCTGGACTTAAATGCCTGTGGAGACAAAAAAATTCATTATTAAACAGGCAAAGACTAACATTCCTGAGGCAAAACATATTCCCAAGCCTACAATGTTCAGTAAGGCCTACTATATCCCCCTATATGTAGCCCGCTCATATGGCTGTCTAAGTGACTCTTAAACAACCCTAGCGTGCCTGCTTCCACCACCTTACTCGGCAGTGCATTCCACACCCCCACTACCCTTTGCGTGAAAAACTGCCCTCTAATATTTGTCTTATACCTAGCCCCCCTCACCCTAAGCCCGTGACCCCTCGTTCTATCCATTTCTAGTAGCGGAAAAAGCTTACCACCATTTACTCTATCTATCCCCTTCATAATCTTATAAACCTCTATTAGATCCCCCCTCAGCCGACGTCTCTCAAGGGAAAACAGCCCAAGTTCATCCAATCTTTCCTCGTAAGACAGCCCTTCCATACCAGGCAACATCCTGGTAAATCTCCTCTGCACTCTCTCCAGGATCTCTACATCCTTCCGGTAGTACGGCGACCAGAACTGGACACAGTACTCCAAGTGAGGCCTAACCAACGTTCTATACAACTGCAACATCAAACTCCTACTCTTATATTCTATACCTCTTCCTATGAAGGCTAACATACCATACGCTTTCCTCATCACATTCTGCACCTGTACCGACACCTTCAGGGACTTATGCACTTGCACCCCCAGGTCTCTCTGCGTATCTATACTCCGGATAGTTCTACCTTTTATCGTATAACTCCCCTCCACATTATTCCGGCCAAAGTGCATCACCTCGCATTTCTCCGGATTAAATTCCATTTGCCATCTATCTGCCCAATCTACCAGCCTGTCTATGTCCTGTTGCATTGCCAGGCACTGCTCCTCAGTACCCGCCAATCCAACCATCTTGGTGTCATCAGCAAATTTGCTGATCACACCACCTACCCCCTCTTCCAAGTCATTAATATATACCACAAATAGAAGAGGTCCAAGTACCGAGCCCTGCGGCACACCACTGGTGACAGGCCTCCAATTGGAAAAGGAGCCTTCCACTACTACTCGCTGTCTCCTCCTCCCAAGCCAGTTCTCTTTGTAATTACAAAAGCAAGAAGAATAGATTGAGTGGATGCTAAATGTTTCCAATGGGAATTGAGGGAAAAATTTGTCCAAATTGACCATGTGTTACTTCATCACACTTACTTTGGTTGTATAACAAACAACCATTGGCAAAAGCTTCGGAGTGTGTTACTTCATGGGCGGGGGGAGCAGATGCATCTCATGGAAGCAGAATGGGAACTTTCAACATTAAAATGTATTTCGGTGAGGATGCATTTGAACTAAATAAAATGTCATTATTGCAGCAACATGAGGGATCCATGTTTTCATTTTACTTTTGGAAATCCTGAAACAGATATGTGCATTTTAAAACCTGTTCATTCTGAACTAACTGCTCTCTGCTCAATCTTTTCAAGTTGTGTGATTTTTTTAAAGACAAAATCCCAAAATTGATGAAAATGTGCCTTGGATTAAAATTACCTGCATTAAAATGATAAGTGCAAATCCTTGTTGGCAGCCAGTCATTTGCTAATATTTCTGGATGAATCTGGAATTTGGGGTGCCGGCCTAATTGATGTATAATCCATTAACCTTATAAGTCTATCTCAACCTGCAATCTGCCAAATGTAATTAGATTACTGAGACAACACTGCGGTATAATACAGTGTAATTTGTTTCAAATTAAGACTTTTATGTAACATCTGAATTCAGGTATGCATGGGAGCATGTAATGAATGATTCCATGAAATACTGTGAAACCTGGATTATAAAATGCTCTCACATCATTGTGTTTTTTTTCAAAAGGTAATAGAAACCTTTGACAGATATGAAGGCCTGATTTACACATTGGATTTTTCAAGTGCATGAAATTTTGAGAGCAGTACACATTTAATACCTCTTGTTGCGTAATTCTCAAACCAGGCAACCTCCTTCAGCCATCAGGATGGTCCAGACCATAACTGTTTTCACAACTGCTGTCCTCTCTGCAGCTGTAGTGCCAATTGGATCGGAAGCCATTCTGGGATTGGGTTTGTTTCATATTAGCTTGAATCTAGTGATTTCAACCGGGGAGGTAATGGACTACTGGTATTATTGCTCGACTATTAATCCAGTAGCTCAGCTAATGTTCTGGGATCTGGGTTCAAAACCCACCACTGCAGGTGGTGAAATTTGAATTCAATAAAAAAATCTAGAATTAAGAACATGATCATTGTCAAATGGGGTGGCACGGCACCACAGTGGTTAGCACTGCTGCTTCACAGCTCCAGGGACCTGGGTTCGATTCCTGGCTTGGGTCACTGTGTGTGTGGAGTTTGCACATTCTCCTCGTGTCTGTTTGGGTTTCCTCCGAGTATTCTGGTTTCCTCCCACAGTCCAAAGATGTGCGGGTTAGGTTGATTGGCCATACTAAAATTACCCTTAGTGTCCTGAGATGCGTGGGTAAATATTTAGGGATATGAGGGTGGGGCCTGGGTGGGATTGTGGTCGGTGCAGACTTGATGGGCCAAATGGCCTCTTTCTGTGCTGAAGGGTTTCCATGAAATGTTGGAAAAACCCATCTGGTTCAGTAATGTCTTTAAGGGAAGGAAATCTGCCATCCTTACCTGGTCTGGCCTACATGTAACTCCAGAGCCACAGAAATGCGGTCAACTTTCAACTACCCTCTGAAATGGCAATAGCAAGCCACTTAGTTGAAGGGCAACTAGGGATAGGCCAGCAATGCTGGCCAGCCAGTGACTCCCATACCCTGAATGAATTAAAAAAAAGGCAATATCCCACCCCCACTCCAGACAAAACTATGCTTTTGAATGATGGGAAGCTCAGGGGTTTGGACATATGATCTTCTAAATGATTGTAAAAATGCTAGTATGTGCTGTTGGGTTGACTTAGGAGAGGTTTAAAAGGGTTAACAGGGTTTTCTGGCTTTGATGAGTGATTGATGGGACACTAAAATAGAAATGCATTTTTTCCTCATTACTCAAGAGTATCAAAGCTCCAAAGCTAAGAAATATTGTTAGAGTTTGGAACAATCTTCCAGGTGGGTGCAGCTAGTGTGGTCATATTCTTAAACCGTTTGGATTAATGAACACTGAGGAATCCTCTCTGCTGGTTGTTGTTAAGCACCTTGCAACTCAAGGGTAATATGCAGTGGATTGCCTTAATCTTTCTTCTTTTAAAGAAACAGAGTAAAGCCAGTCTAAATATGTCAGACAATCAAACACTAATCAATTGAAAAGAACCTGACACAAACTTTATATCTAATTACTTTTCCAGCATAATTGATACTACAAAAGGAAGTTCATTTATTTTTAGGAAAATCTCAGCTACTGATCAGTCGCTGGTTAGAAGGGCTGAACTTATTGTTTTTGAGCCTTTCTTTTGTTTGCTGCCACCTTCTTGTGGAAAAGAAGCAAATAAAAAAGTATGTTAATTTTAATTTCCTCGGAGTTCAAACAGGAAATGATTGCTACCCTCGAGCTAGATTGGATTGATAATCGTGGAGGAGGAGGAAGGAAGCAAACCTGCAAGTCATACTGATAAACACCTGCACCTATGCACACCTCAGACCACACACAGAGAACCGATTCTTGTTTCCTTTAAAATGAATGTTTGCCAGTCATAACTTGATGGGAAACAAATTAAGGATGAAACCAATTCTAATTTTATGCAATGCTTGAAAGGTAGTGACGCAGGAATATAGTCAGCATGCAGTAGCTTAGCTTCACGTGTGATCTTAGGCTGTGACACACAGCCAACTGACTATCTATTTCTAGTAAATTCGCCATAGTCTCAGATGATGATAGGCTGCACTCCAGTTTGAGAGGAGAGTGCTAACTGGTGGGGAATTAACCTGAGAATCCCCACACCTCAGGCGAAGGGCAAGGTTGGGACTTAATGAATAACTTCAGCCATACAGGAATTGATACACTGTTGGTGTTGCATATTTAGGATAATTCTTGCCATTCTTGCACCATGCCCAAAGATCAGAAAATTCCATACACTAGGATTTGAAAGGGGTCTGCATATTTAATTACTACTTTAAATGTGCTAATCGGCCTCAGATGCACTTTCTGGACATGATCCGGTTTGTGCCATTAGAAAGGGGAGAATCGCAAACCATTTTGCTCTGGGCATGAAACTAATCTTTGGGCCCATGCACTATTCTCTGGGTTCAGTGCAGTTTGCGCCAGGCGTGGAAATAACAGAGAATCATCCCTGATGACTTTGCCTTCCTATCAGTTCAGTTGATAAATCATCAACTATTTTTAGCAAAGTAGGCTTCAGTAAAAACCTGAAAAGTACAAGAAAGGGAAATTCACATGTGTTCATTGCTGTTCTAATGAGTTTTACCTGTGCAAAATGGGCTCATGAACTTTGGCAAAAAGTTGTGCTAGTTTTATTTGTTAAGGTCAACGACTATGAATTGATGCAGAATTACAAAAGTAATCACTTATATCCACTTCGGTCCCAACATTAGTGAACTAAATGAAGGAAAGATTTTTGGATTCTCACAACAATGAGAGAGGAACTGTCTGCCAGAGCACATGGGAGCATTGTCCAGGAGAGCAGGGCCAGAAGCAGCAATGAATTTTATGCTAATCAGTAAGTCCGCAAAGGAAGCTGAAAATGAGCAGTGTATCAGGAGGCTCAAGATTCTATGGAGTGAATTGGAACTTGTGCCCTTTGATCTTTGATGATCTGAAGGGACAGTCAACCATTAACACAGCACTGCTAACGGCAGTGAAGGCCATCAGTACCCACAGCGTTTTTGCCATTGTGACCCTTCAACTAGCTAAATAGTAATTGCAGAATAATACATTGCTGTATTAAGGAATTAATGAAGCCCTACATTATTATGCATCCAACTATACACACTTCAGTGACCAACAACAGCAGGAATTGCATTTTTCCCAAAGTTTCTGACTTTCCCGAAGTATAGTGTGTCTGAGAATATTGGTAACTATTTGTGGACCTGTAAGTAATCTTTGGCAAAGGTCATCACACACTCATCTTGTTGACACTCAGTTGGATGCAACAATGTGCATCATAGCTGAAACTCTCCACTCAACATCTGTCCCTGGCTTCCTTTCTTTGCAAACTTTACTCCGCCACACATCTGCCAACTGATGAAAACCCACAAGCTGGTTGTAACCATCCATACTGCACCTACTCCATGATGACCTATTCAACCCACCTACTGCCCAACTTCCATCTCAGCACCCCATATGGAGCCCCCTTCCTGAGTAAAATCCATCAGCAGAGATCCTTTGGATGAAGCGTTGGGAAAGGGACATGGGCAAAGGCTGATGGCAGGCAGGTAAAGGGACGTTGAGCCCACTGACAGCAAAGGCAGCTTTTCCCACTGTATTGTGCGGCACACAAAGACTTTCAGCCATGGGTTCTATGACGTATCGCTGGCCTCTGATCCATCCACTCCACTATCACCTCAGTGCCACTTTTAAATACTATCCCAGCACACACCAGCCACATTTCATAGGCCATTGGGAACATAGGAATTAGGAGCGGGAATAGGCAACTCAGCCCTTAGTCTGCTCTGCCATTTAACATGATCATGCCTGATCTTATCTCGGTCTCAACTCCACTTTCTTGCCTGAAGTGATGGCTGCCAAGAAATTCACTCCAAAATTGTCCAGTGCCTCCTGAGAGAGACTCCACAAAGCTGTTGAGGCTCGCCAGGGCATAATCTACCCATGTCAGGACTGATATTCTGCAGCAAGGTTACAAACCCAGCATGGGAGAAACATAGAAACTAGAAGCATGAATAGGCCAGCTTCACCAGTCAGTAGATAGTGGTTGTGGGTGCCAATGCCCTGCAGAAGTGGACAGCCATCTAGTGCTGCAAGAGAATAAATGATGTCCTCCATTCTGCCAGGGTAAGCCATTCTTTTCTTTACTCTCAACTCACAGACATTACACATCCACGGGGATCTCATTCTCTGCCAGCTCGAGGGACACCAGCACTCACTCTCCCACACGCATCTTCATCACCTCTCTCTCCCACTCACAATCCACACATGTTAGGCATCCTAATCAGCTGCTTTGCCAGGCGCTCTGCTTACATTCTCTACATCTATTTTCACACAGGACAAGCTGGTGAGATCCTAGAACTCAAGATCCTCACAGACTTCGAGGACAGAGCCATTTAACTGGCTGGAGAGGACATTGACCATTCTTGCACTGATAATGAGGCCGGCGGCAATAAACCAAGTGAGGATCCAGCACCACATCATCCATCAGACAATGCTGTAAGTCATGGGTCCTGTTTCTAAAGGCTGCTGCCACACACAAATAACCTAGAATCGTAGGATCATAATGTTTTAAAGCACAAAATGAGGCCATTCAACCTATCATGTCTGTGCCAGCCATCAAGCGCCTAACTTTTTTAATCCCATTTTCCAGCATTTGGTCCATAATCTTGAATGCCATAGCATTTCGAGTGCTTTTCTAAATGCTTCTTAACTGTTGTGTGGGTTCCCACCTCTATCACCCTTTCAGGCAATGAGTTCCAGATTCCTACCACTCTCTGGGTGAAAACATTTTTCTTCAAATCCCTGCTAAATCTCCTGCTCTTTACCTTAAATCTATGTTCTCTTGTTACTGATCCTTCTACTAAGGGGAAAAATTTCTTCCTATCTGTGCTATCCATGCCCCTCATCATTTTGTACACCTCAATGAGGCACTCCCCCCCTCAGCTTTCTTTGCTCTGATGAAAACAACCCCAGTCTGTCCAGCTTCTCTTGATAGCTCAAGTGCCCCAGACCAGGCAACATCCTGCTGAATCTCCTCTGCACCCTTTCTGTCAATCATATCCATCCTACAATGTGGCGATCAGAACTGCGTATAGTGCTGTAGCTCTGGCCTAATGAGTGTTTTATACATCTCCATCATAACCCCACTGCCCTTATATTCTATGCCTCAGCTAATCATATGCCTTCTTAACTATCTGTCCTGCTGTCTTCAGAGATCTATGGACGTATACCAAAGGTCCTCTGGACTGCCTAGCATCCTACCATTTATTGTGCTCCCTTGCATTGTTAGTCCCTTCAAAGTGCATCATCTCACACTTTTCAGGGTTAAATTCTATTTGCCACTGCTTTACCCATCTGACCAGCCCCTCTATACCATCATGTAATGTAAGGCTATCTTCCTCACTGTTCAACACATCACTAGTTTCTGTGTCATCTGCGAACTTACTGATCATACCTCCTACATTCATGTCTAGATCAGTAATGTACATTACAAACAGCAAGGAACCTAGTACCGATCCCTGCAGTACACCACTGGACACAGGCTTCCAGTTACAACCTTCGACTGTCACCCTCTGTCCCCTGCCACTAAACCAATTTTGGATCCAATTTGCCAAATTGCCCTGGACCCCATGGGCTCTTACCCTCTTGACCAGTCTCCCACATGGGACCTTGTCAAAATCCTAACTAAAATTCATGTAGGCTGCATCAATTGGACTTCCCTTATCGACATACCTAGTCACTTGCTCAATAAGTTCTATCTAATTTGTTAGACATGATCTCACCTTAACAAACCCATGCTGATTATCCCTAATTAATTCCTGTCTCTCCGAGTGGAGATTAATTCTGTCCCTCAGAATTTTTTCCAATAACTTCCCTACTACTGATGTTAGATTCACTGACCTATAGATACCTGTTTATTCCTACTTTCCTTCATGAATAATCGTACCACATTAACTGACCTCCAGTCCTCTGGCACCGTTCCTGTGATGTGAAGATGCCGGAGTTGAACTGGGGTAAGCACAGTACTGTATGTACTGTACTGCTCCTGTGGCCAGAGAGAATTTGAAAATAAGCATTAGAGCCGCTGCAATCTCTTTCCTTGTCTCACACTGCAGCCGGTGGGGGGGCGGGGCAGGTACATCTTGTCTGGGCCTGGGGATTTGTCGAATTTTAAGCCCCCAAAACTGCTAATACCTCCTCTCTCCCAATGCTAACTTGTTCAATCATGTCGTAGCCCCTTCCTAATTTCTATACCCACATTTTCCTTCACCATAGTGAAGACAGATGCAAGTAACTAATATAAAACCTCAGCTAGTCTTCTGGCTCCACAGACAGATTGCTACTTTGGTCCCTAGTAGGCCATACTCTTTCCCTGGTTACCCTCTTGCCCTTGATATACTTAAATCATCTGGGGATTTTCCTTTATTTTGCCAGCCAGTGTTTTTTCATGGCCCTCTTCACTCTCCTAATTTATTTTTAGTATCCCCTGCACTTTCTATACCTCTAGGGCTTCTACTTTTTTGAGTCCCCTGTATCTGTCAGGGACCTCCCTCTTTTTCCTTATCAATTCCTGTATATCCTTTGACAACTGGGGTTGTATAGACTAATTGCTCCCATTCTTTACTTTTATGGGAATGTGTTGGCTTTGTACTCTCTCTATTTCCTTTTTGAATGACTTTCAATGTTTTGATGTGGATTTTCCTACAAGTAGCTGTTCGCAGTCCGTTTGAACCATTCCTGTCTTATCATATTAAAATCGGCCTTCCTCCAATTGAAAATATTTATTTCCAGTCCATTGTTTTCCTTTTCCATAACTACTAAATATTACCAAGTTATGGTCACTATCACCGAAATACTCCCCACTGATATTTCTAAATCACCAGAAGTTGCCTCTCAAAGCCCATTGACTCATGTGCTGGCCGTCACATTAATCCCCACTCCCACCTCCAATGTGAAAATCTGCCCCGGGACTATACTACAGCTGTGCTTTGAAGGGCTGTATAATATGTACTAAAGGACATGTGCAAAATTATTGAATATCAAAGCTTGCCACAGATTTGCAGTGAACAGGAACATGATGAAAAGGAGCACCTACCATCTTTGAAAGAATACTATGTTATGCGGGAGCCAGCAGCCATAGGCTAGCTGGGAAACAGTTATGTTTTCCACTGATGTTTAAAATTGGACAACTTTCTTTGCACATTTGTGTCTATGGAATAGGATCAAAGAGGTTTACAGCATGGAAACACGCCCTTTGGCCCAACTTGTCCATGCCACCCAGTTTTTAACCACTAAGCTAATCCCAGTTGCCCGCATTTGGCCCATATCCCTCTATACCCATCTTACCCTTGTAAGCGCCTAAATGCTTTATAAAAGATAAAATTGTACCCGTCTCTACTACTGCCTCTAGCAGCTCGTTCCAGACACTCGCCATCCTCTAAGTGAAAAAATTGCCCCTTGGACCCTTTTATATCTCTCCCCTCTCACCTTAAACCTATGCTTCTAGAATTATGTTGCTTTTGCAGAGAACTGCAACTGCTTTGTTCTGTTTGGTTTGGGATAACTTGTTATTTTCTGCACAGTGTGAAAATGGCAGTCTAAAAAAAATTAAAATTAATTATGCTTATTAATTTGCATATTTGTTTGCTAAAATATGCTTTATTCATATAAAACCTAAAGGCACATTACAAAACACTTTAAATTGTAACAGGAAAGTGCAAAAATATTCACATTTTCTCCAGTGATTGAGATGCACTTTGAGGTGCTTCAGTTCAGTAATGAGAACATTACAAACATTTCAGTATTTTTGCTGCAAGCAAATACAATTCTTTTCAAACAATGTAAATCGATTATGTTGATTCTGTGTTTATTCATGCACATATTGGCCTTCTGACTGTTTTGTCTAAATTTCTTCATGTTGGCGTGGATGTCCCTGCATATGCATTTGCATTTAAGTTATAGCTCTAGTTTGAATGGGGGTGACATAGCCAATGGGCAAGCTTGAAGGTGTCTTTTGAGCTGATATCTGCCCTTTAACCCAAATGTTGACATTTTACAAGAAAGATCCACTTCTTTTTCACTGGTATGGGAAGCTGCTAATTCCAATCAATTAAATCATTTAGACAATATGTTATATGTCTATCAGAACCAAACAAGTCAGGAGCGGATTGGGTCAAGAGTAAACTAGTTGTTACTTTCCCTCACTGTTGAATAGAAACTTGGTTTTTGAGAGACGCATTCATGGTTTGTTGATTGATTTTAGTCCATAAAGAAGACAATATAAACTAAAAAGCACCAACACAGTTTCTAAAACTATTATTTTCCAAAGAAACTTCCAATGCTCTAATTGTCTCTAACATGAGGGGCAGCATGGTGGCACAGTGGTTAGTACTGCTGCCTCACAGCCCAGGGACCTGGATTCAATTCCAGCCTCAGGCAACTGTCTGTGTAGAGTCTGCACATTCTCCCCATATCTACGTGGGTTTCCTCCAGGTGCTCCATTTCCTCCACAGTCCAAAGATGTATAGGTTAGGTTGATTGGCCAGGCTAAATTGTCCCTCAATGTCAGGGAGATTAGCAGGGTAAATACATGGTGTACGGGGATAGTTGGGATTGTTGTCAGTGCTGTTTTGATGGGCCAAATGGCCTCCTTCTGCACTATAGGAATTCTATGATTATGTACAATTCTGGTTATTCCTTTTGGTGTAAATCCAGTAAATAGCTTTCTGTGATGATTCCTCTTACTGTACTTATCAATGTTTGGTTATACAATAAGGACTGAGTTTGGATTCATCCTTGGAGTTCAGGAGGCTGCAAAATGCCAAATCACAATTAAAAATTTTGGGTTGAGGTGGAGAGCTGGAGTTTGACCCCCTCCCCACACACGCACATGGACACACACACGCACACACACACACAAAATAACTCCTATGCCTTACACATTTATATTTTCTTCCTATAATTTAATATCACCACTGTTGCTAACTGTACATTTATGTATTGCAATGAAAACAGTGACATTTGGGGCATACTTATAGCTCATGTTATGACAAGTCTGTGCCTCTCCAGTGAACATTGGAATCTATATTCAGAGCTGATTTTGAGTTTCAGGTTTTTAGGACTGTTATGTCTTTTTCAAAAGTGATTGTTTAGCTTTTGCTGTTTTTCTAGATTGACGTATGCACAGGATCCATTGTCCATACCTGAGGCAAACCTGATGATCCCACAGCAGTGCATGGCATCTCCTTTTCTGTAGTTACTGTAGTTTATTGTTTCAATAGTGTTCATCTGATCAAAATGTGGCCAACTAAGCTGGCTCACCATTCACTTCCAGAAGGAAACCAATAATGCTGGACCTGCAAGTTCCCCTCCGAGCCACTTACTGCCCTGGCTTGGAAATATATCACCGTTCCTTCGCAGGCACTGGGTCAAAATCTGCAGCACGGTCGCACAATGGTTAGCACTGTTGTCCTGCAGCTCCAAGAACCCAGATATGTTTCCCAGTTTAGGTCATTCTCCGTGTGGAGTCTGCACATTCTCCCCATGTCTGTGGGGGATTTCTCCGGTTTCCTCCCACAGTCCGCAAAACGCACTGGTTAGCTGTATTGGCCATGCCAAATTCTCCCTCAGTGTATCTGAACAAACACCAGAGTGTGGTGACTAGGAGATTTTCACAGTAGCTTCATTGCAGTGTTAATGTAAGCCTACTTGTGACTAATAAGAAATAAATAGGAACAAAATTCTGAAACTCCCTCCCTAACAGCATTGTGGATCAACCGACAGCATATGGACTGCAGCAATTCAAGAAGGCAGTTCACCACCACCTTCTCAAGGGCATCTAGAGATGGGCAATAAATGTTGGTAAGCCAGCAACACCCATGTCCCACGAATGAATAAAACAAAGTATCACCAGGTTCATAACTGAGTACCACTAATAGATGGGGTACTTGAAGGTGCAGTCAACCATGAAGGGAAATCAAAATAAACACAGGTGGCTGGAGGATGATAGAAATCCATTGATGTCACAGTTGAATCTTTTATGAAGCACTGCACATTGAACTTGTTGCAGAGCTTCAAGTACTATGAAGACGGTTTCAACAATTTCTGCTTGCTGGGAAGCCTCAGCAACTTTAAATCAAAGCTGTGTGCATACACTAGGGCTGCGCACAGCTGTGCAGACTGAATACCCCCCAGCACCCACCCACAAGTGAAATTGACATTTCCTCTCTGTCAGAGGGTTTTAAATGGGTCTGCTCTCGCCTGCAGCTTCTGACAGGGAGAAAGGAATGGAGTGCTGCAATGATTTTAAATCCTGCCAGGTGACCAGGGGGCATGAAGATTGAGCCTGGCAACTTCAGAATTTGCACAGGCAGGAATGCAGATGTTGATCAAAAGGTTGCCTGAAACCACCATGCCAGCAGTGATCTTCAGGTCTGCCAGGGCTAGTGAGGGCAGTCCAGCCACAACACCCCCATCCTGGTGGAGAGTAGCAGGTGCCCCCAGCCCAAATCCACCCAAATCCCAAGACCATTGAGGGACCTTTCCTCTACAGCCTGGCAGCAGCAAAGGGGCTATTACCTCCTTGAACCCCCATGGAGTCCAAGGCATCAGGTCAGGGTATCAGTGCCAGGGTGTTGGAGGGCAGTGCACTGTTAGCACTGCCAAGGTGTGTGGGCCTGAAGGGATCTGATTGAGTGCCTTAGGGGAAAGGTAGCCTGTGGGGGTGTCTGCGAAGAAGGATGCCTAAATGGGGCATCATGTCAGATAAATCTCAAGCTGCAAGGTTTGCAGGGGAGGATCGCCTCATTACTGAGGGATAATTGGTGCTCCATCAACCCTGAGGTCCAACATGCCAGGCCTTTTCTTGTAAGGAAGGACCTGTATGAAAACCCACTCAGTACAGATTCTGCTGGGGAGATGGGTGAATAGCAAGGGCCATTTGACTTGGGCTGCAAGCCCTACTAATTATGGGCGACACGGTGGCACATTGATTAGCACTGCTGCCTCACAGTGCCAGACAGCCAAATTCAATTCCCAGCTTAGAGTCTGCCCAATTTCCCTGTGTCTGTGTGGGTTTCCTTCAGGTGTTCCAGTTTCCTCCCACACTCCAGAGATGTTCAGTTTGGGTGAATTGGTTATGCTAAATTCTCCCTCAGTGTACCTGAACAGGTGCCGAAATGCGGCGACTAGGGGATCTTTACAATAACTTCATTGCAATGTGAATGCAATGTGAAACTTTACTTTTATAAGTCAATGTGTGGTTTTGAATTTGCATTGGATTCCTGTCCGCACAACTGGGGCCGACAGCACTACCTGGAAAGGTCACAGCAGTTTGGTACCTGGTGCAAATCCCACCTTTCCATCAACACTCGATTTGCAATCGGAGTTCACGGACCTGGAGAGTCCCCCCAATGAATTTGTATTTATATAAAGTCTTTTATAATCTCAGGATGTACCAATACATTTGAAGTGTACGATGATTGTAATGCAAACAACCAACTGGAACACAGCAATGGTATAAATAACCATATAAACTTGGATGAGGGAATAATGTTAACCAGGAGATCTTCCTATTCTTTGAATAATGTGATGGGGTCCACCCCAGTGCTCTAAGAGTGTAGGGGAAGCTTTGTCTCATTTCAGAGATGACACCTCTGACACTCCAGCACTCCTTTGACATAATGTTGTATTGGTAGCAGAGCTTATGTGCTTAAGTCATTGGAGTTGTGTTTGAATTCACACACTGCTGACTCAGGGGTAAGAGTACTACCAGTGGGCCAAAACTGATAGCTCTCTTGTCATTACTGTTGATTTGTGCTGGTCCAAACATGGATACACTTGGACATTGATATATCATGAAAATCATGAAAATAAAATTATTATGCATACTATCACATCAGTTAGGAGCATGAGTGGGCCATAATATCTGTGCACTCCTTTGATTCCCAGTCGCAATGTCTTCCCTACTGAATAAAATAGATTATTGCTTCCTCCTAAATAGTTAGGTTCTTGCAAGCTTGTTCTACATAATGCGTCTCATTACATGCAAGTGTTTGCTTTTAAACATAAGAATAGGGGTGATTGAAACAAAAGGATTTGGCTCATGGAAATTCTTTCCTGCAATAAATTATCTTTCCCATCATTGCATATACAATAACTGCTCAATCTCGCTACTTTCATGTCTTCTATCTTATCTACTATAACTTGCACTACACTGTGGTAGTTTAACTTTTTTTGTCTTTTTTTTGAACTGTTTTTAACTATTATTATCAGACCTTACTTTTATCATTTTAAGGTGTCCTGCTTATTTTGGACTCTCTGTCAAGCCTTCTGAATAATTCATCCTCCTGATAAGAATTGCCACACCGTCAGCATTCTTGGCATATTTTGGCGCTGCTCAACACTGTTCCTCCAGAAAGACTATTACAGATGTTACTGGTATCTATCGGGCCTGGTTGAATCATAGAATCCCTACAGTGCAGAAGGAGGCCAATTGGCCCATTGTGTCTGCACCGACAACTGTCCCACTCAGATCCTTTCCCATATGTTTACCTTGAAAATTCCCCTGAGAATTTACCATGGCTAATCCACTTAACCTGCACATCTTTGGACTGTGGGAGGAACCTGAGCACTCAGACGAAACCCACACAGACACAGGGAGAATGTGCAACCTCCACATAGACAGTCTCCTGAAGCAGGAATTGAATCTGGGTCCACAGTGAGATAGCAGTGTTAACCACCGTGCCACCATACCACCTCTTGACTATTATAGACTATTGTTGACGCAGCATCCACAAATATTAAGCGCTCCGTAAATATAGGAATGAAACTTTTTCATCTTCACACCTTGAGTGGAAAACCGTTGGAGCAGATGCCTGTCCATTATAATGGAACTGAAAAATCCAGCTGTTATACTACAGGAGTCAATCTGCTCTACCAGTTCATTGCCCAAATGGTGACGGTGAAAATTATTCCCATTGACTTAATGACATTTATATCAATTAATTGGTTTGTCACCCATTTGACAGATATTAGAGATCTGTTTTTAAAAATACTTTGTGGAAATCTTGCCCTCCATGAACCAGTGGCCAATCAGAAGCTCGCAAGTCTTTATTGTGGAGATGCCGGCATTGGACTGGGGTAAACACAGTAAAAAGCCTTACAACGCCAGATTAAAGTCCAACAGGTTTATTTGATAGCAAACACCACTAGCTTTCGGAGCACTTGCTGACTCACTGGACGAAGGAGCAGCAAACACTCTGAAATCTACAGGCATTTGCTACCAAATAAACCTGTTGGACTTTAACCTGGCGTTGTAAGACTTCTTACTAAAGTCTTTGTAGATCAGCAGTGCCATCAAAGCAGTGGTGGCTGCTGTTGGTACTACATCCACCTGAGGCCTAGGATTGCCATGGACCCAAGAATAGGTGGAGTGATGACGGGAGTGGAGTGGCAGGGTTGGGACACTGAGACAAGGGTTGGGGAGGGTGACAGTAGCAATGTGAAGGGGTAGACTCTCAGCAGCCCCTCCACTTCTCTTCCCAATACTACACCTCTTGGTTAGGAAGAATGCCTTTGAACGAATACACCCCCCTCCTTCCTTCCACAGCCCAGAGCCTCCAAGTTGGGATTACATTTTGGGTTTCCTGCATGGTGAATCCTCCACCCACCATTGGGTGAATACCAGGGGTAGTGGAATGAGGCCTTCATGTGGGCGTTAATTGCCTACTTAAGGGGCTCAATTAGTGGGAGAGTAGGAAGGCCATTCATGAGCCTTACCACTATGGACTTAATCGGGATAGAGGAAAGTAAACAGCAGGTTCCTTTCTGCTACCTTCTGTCTGATTAAACGCTTCCTGTCACCAAACTCACCATAGGCATTAAATTTTGCCCATAGGACCTCGTTGTCACAGTGTTGTTTGAGAACTGTGTAAAGGCATCTTTGCCCTGGATCTTCCTGGCCAGAGGCAAGTTTTACAAGATGAGTGGAGGCCCAAACTGGAAAAGGAATGAAAAACGATAAGATGTCCTGGACGGATGATAACTTGAATGACAAATATTGGATCAACTTCTTCTGATCCTGCTCTGCAATGTCTGGATTTGAAAGGAAGTAGTGGACAGTCTGATATCCCATGTTTTACATTATCACCAAAAGTTAAAATAAACCTGGCAAGGTTATAAATATTTTTATAATTTTTACAAAAGTTAATATTTTTAAAAATGCAAAAATAGATATAAGAATATGTTCTGCTTATCGAGTTGCGCATTCCTTTTCCTGCCAGTTTGAGTTTCTCCAAAGAGGAATTAACAATGGTGCACAGAGTGTAATTATAATTGAAGTGCTGTAATTTTTCCATGGCAATTTATTCTGCACCATGCTTTCTTAAAGCTAATATTAATTTTCCTTTTAAATCATTATTCATGTGCTGGGAACTTTCCCTAATAAGAGTCATGGGGAGAATGCTGACGCCTTCTGGATTATTACTGTTGGGGTAGGGCCTTAGTTCACTTTGCAGTTGTCTCCCAGCTACTGATTTAGCTGAGAGCTGTTGATGACAATCAGCACCAATATATCTGGTGAGCTGAGTGTCATATCTCAGCAGTGAATCAACAACAACAACTTCTATTTATATGGCAACTTTAACAAAAGCATTCCAACATGCTGGAAAGGAGCAAATCAAGCATAATTTGACACTGAGCCACTTTAGCTATTACGACAGTTGACAAAAAACTTGATCAAAAAAGTAGGTTGAAAGGAGCGAAAGAGAAGTAGGGAAGCAGAAAGGCTTAGGGGAGGGAATTCCAGAGCTAAAGACCCAGGTAATTGAAGGCACAGCACCAATAGTGGCACTGTAAAAATAAGAGATGCACAAGATGTCAGAATTGGAGGAGTTTAGAGGCCTTTGGTTTTGTAGAGCTGGAGGAGCTTACAGTGATAAGGCTTGGCCTAGTGTCAATATCCAGGTCGAGCATAAGGGGATGCTGAGAATGAACACCCTGGTTATAAACACTCAGCATGACTTATAGTTAAATCACTTGTTGATGTCAAAACATGGAGTTTATCTTGGCAGAAAGCGACACTGAAGTGGATCTGATTCATTCTGGAGCCAATTTGAGTTCTGCAACCTGGGTCAAATTGTGGGCAATTTCAGAGTTGATCCAGCCTTTGATGTGTAGTTTAGGCAGGGTAGTAATTTTCGGAACTCAAATTTTTCAGTGTGGAATCATATACGTCCCGAGACTCAATACATTTTCATAACACAATGACGTCCTTAGAGAGTTAGTTTCATTTAATGGGACCAGACTTGTAATTGCTGATGCAAGGCTGTGATAGGGACAGATAATCTAATCTCTGATTGCATCTCTTCCTTCCACCCCCTCCCCCACTCCCTCTTCCCATGCAGGTGTCTGGTCCAACCTGTTGGGTGAGTCTGTTTGCACAAGACGTCGCAGATGAGGGTCTTGCCCATTCATGGCTGATTGCACACAGAGCGGAACACCGGTTACCACGTCAACCACCGAGACACGCAGGTGTGAGCAATCAGTGCAGATCAGCGCTAATCCATCAGACACTGGAATACCTTGAGCAGAGGCAGACTCTACTGCATACCTTCAGTTGAATGAACTGCATCAAACCGGGCTACAGGCAGCCCTGTTTCCTTAAATACACATTAAAAACAATGAATAGTGAAACATAATGTACATTTTGACCTGAAGAAATATGAAGATCCGTAACAGCATTATTTGGACAATAATTGATTAAACCTTCCCACCAGTAAAAAGGTGATCCAACTGAAATTGTGTAAAGGTGCACATGACTGATGTCTTCGAAAAGGCAAGAACAAAATTAGGATTTTACAAGTTTTAGTGTTTTGACATCAACTTATGATTTAACTGAAAGTAAGGCAAGCCAAGTATCCGGGTTATTTTAACAACATCTGCTCATGGGTGATTTACTTTATTATTGATTGTTCAAAGAGTAATACTTGAGCCAAGAGATTTCAAGCTAAATAACTTATGCAACAAAAAATGCAGCAGTTGTAAATCATTTTTTAAAAAATCTGAATACCAAATAAAGAGCCTGTAAACAAAGATCGATTGTCAGTGTGCATTTTTAAAAATAAACTTTGAACATATTTTGGTAGAATAATTAATCTGATTGAAGCAAAACTCTCAGAACACTTAAAACCACCACATTTTCCATCATTGGAATGTTTTAGGATATTGGTAAAGGGCAATATTATCCTATTAGAACAACAAAGAGGCAATTAATGGACAAGCAAATCCTTTTGTTATTGTGTGGTAGTGATAGTCAAAGGCCAAAAATAAATTGTAATATTTGCTTTTCTACCATGGTGTCATTGTGTCTGGAGTTATTAGGTAACTTCCATCACTATTAGTTAACAATAGAATAGATTTCTCTCCCTGCACCTGGCAATCAGCTTTTCACAGGTTCAGGGACATGGAATGATCATATCAGAACTTGTGTTGCGATTTAGTAGGAGTCTCCAAGAGCCAAAACAGCTGGAGGCATAGGTCAGCACAACCATTGTAATGAGTTTACAGAATTGCACAGTGCAGAAGAAGCTATTTGGCCCATCGAGTCTGCACCAGCACATGAGAAATACCTAATCTACGTACCTAATCTCATTTATCAGCACTTGGCCGACAGCCTTGCATGTTATAATGTGCCAAGTGCTCATCCAGGTACTTCTTAAAGGATGTGAGACAACCAGTCTCCACCACCCCCTCAAGCAGCGTATTCCAGACCATCACTACTCTCTGGGTAAAAATGTTTTCTTACACCCCCCCAAAATTCCTGCCCCTCACCTTGAACTTGTGTTTCCTTGTAATTGGTCCTTCAACTAAGGGAAACAGCTGCTCCCTATCCACTCTGTCCATGCACCTCATAACGTTGCACACCTCAATCAGGTCACTCCTCAGTCTTTTCAACTCCAACAAAAATAGCCCAAGCCTATCCAACCTCTCTTCATAACTTAAATGTTCCATTCCAGGCAACATCCTGGTAAATCTCTTCTGCATCTGCGACAGTGCAATCATATCTTTTCAATAATGTGGTGACCAGAACTGCACAGCTGAGACCTCACCCAAGTTCTACACAACTCCAAATTGACTTCCCTGCTTTTGTAATCCATGCCTTGATTGGAAAAAGGCAAGTGCCCCGTATGCTTTTTTTCACCACCCTACTAACATGCCTTTCTCTCCTAAGAGATCTATGGACAAACATGGCAATGTGCCCTTATTTCTCAGAACTTCCTAATGTCATGCCATTCATTGAATACTTCCTTGTTAAATTATTCCTTTCAAAGTGTACCACCTCACATTTTTCAGGGTTAAATTTTATCTGCTACTTGTTTGCTCATCCCGTCTATATCTTCCTGTAGCCCAAGACATTCATCATCGCTGTTAACCACCTGGCCAATCTTTATGTTATCTGTACAGTTGGTAGGGAATGTCCTTACCCTGCCACATCATTTTGAGAGAATGGGCGCCCCAGCAGACAGATAGTTATTCATGGGAAGCTAGTATTAGGTGGCTGACTCTCAGAGCCTTTGATGATGGAAGGGTGAGAGCCAAGTTAGAGGGGAACATTAATTTGGTATGCCTCAGCACAACTGAAAGCACTTGGAGGAGGAGGGGTGTGTGGCTATAAGTGCCGATCTCCAACAACAGCTGGGACTCAGAGGTATGTATGGCTCCTGAAAAATATATTTGCATTAAATTAAGATGTAAACTGAATATACAAAGGGATCTGGGACCTACAGTATGCTATCATTCATTTATTATTCAGTTAGGCCCAGTCATATACTATGTAGACCCACATATTTTCATAATCTCAGTTTGCCCCTTAGAATAACTGCTTTATCATTCAGTTCCTTGAGTCATAATAGTGTGGGATGCAGATTTGTTGTGGGCGCCATTAATGACCCTGTATGATTATTGGTCAACTTGTATAATTTTATGGAAAGGGAATAGCAATCTGCTGTACCTCATGACCCAGCCAAGAACTTGACAAACTCATCAACTGAGCAAAACTGAATTGGACTGAGATCTGAACAAATGCCTTTGAATGGAAGTTAAGCTTTAGAACCATCATTCTAAAGTCATGTTATAACTCTCAACATCAGGTGGTACGGTAGCACTGTGGTTAGCACTGCTGCTTCACAGCTCTAGGGCCCTGGGGTTGATTCCTGGCTTGGGTCTCTGCCTGTGTGGAGTTTGCACATGCTCCTTGTGCCTGCATGGGTTTCCTTCGGGTGCTCCAGTTTCCTCCCACTGTCCAAAGATGTATGGGTTAATTTGATTGGCCATGCTAAAATTGTCCTTTTAAAAGTGTCCTGAGATGTGTAGGTTCGAAGGATTAGCGGGTGGATATGGGGTTAGGGCCTGGGTGGGATTGTGGTCGGTGCAGACTTGATGGGCCAAATGGCCTCTTTCTGTACTGTAGGGTTGCTAAAATTCTGTGATATGATGAATTGAAAAGATGAATTATTGTTTCAAGGTTTGAATTTTTTCTGCTTGCTGTTTTATTTGGGGTTTTGTATCTTAGTTTTCTGTAGAAATTTTGCCAAATGCGAAAAAAAATTAATTCTAGGAAATTAAAATAATACTCAAAAAAGTGAGAAAATCCAATTATCTAAAACGTGAAACAACAATACCAAATTGAAGCAAATTATATGTTGTTGTTTATCATAATCTTGCTCCTTCCATCTTTCACTTTCTCCCTCATTCTGTTCTTATGGAAGGTAAATTGTATAAAGAATTAAAAACAGACAGCTTCTAAATAGAGGAAAAAGAAATATGCTTGGGATATCATTTCTGTTTGCTGTCTTATTTAAATATAGTCATATATAGTGGGTGGCACGGTGGCACAGTGATTAGCACTGCTACCTACAGAGTCAAGGACCCCAGTTTGATCTCAGCCTTGGGTGACTGTCTATGGGGAGCTTGTACATGTTCCTCATGTTTGTGTGGGTTTCCTCTGGGTGCCCCAGTTTCCCCCCCATAGGCCAAGGTTAGGTTGATTGACCATGCTAAATTGCCCCTTGGTGTTATATAATGTGTAGGTTAGGGGAATTAGCAGAATGAATGGGATGGATAGGATAGAGGTGGAGAGACTCTTCCCGCTCAAAAAAGACAGTAGGACTAGGGGGCACAGCCTCAAGATAAAGGGGGGGCGGTTTAGAACGGAGTTGAGGAGGAACTTCTTCACTCAAAGGGTGGTGAATCTCTGGAATTCTCTGCCCGTTGAAGTGGTGGAGGCTGCCTCGCTAAATATTTTTAAGATGCGGGTTGATGGGTTTTTGATAAGAGAGGGGATTAAGGGTTATGGGGAGAGGGCGGGAAAGTGGAACTGAGCCACGACAGATCAGCCATGATCTTATTGAATGGCAGGGCAGGCTCGAAGGGCTAGATGGCCTACTCCTGCTCCTATTTCTTATGTTCTTATGTTCTTATTATGTTCTTATTAATGTGTGGAGTTACCGGGATAGTGGGAGAGGGGGGCCTGGGTAATATGCTCTGTCAGACTGTTGGTGCAGTCTCGAAGGGCCAAATGGTCTCCTTCTGCACTGTAGGGATTCAAAAATTCTATAATTTCTTTGCTTTAAGCATCCGATGAAAATGCTAAGGAAAGTATCGTGACAATTGATTGTAAAACACCATTAGTCAGAAAAATAAGTCTGCAAAGTGTTAAATGCCAGTTCTTTTATTCTCAATATTGAAATTCAATATGCTTAGTGTTCTGCATGAAGTTTAAGCACAATATTTAGACTTTATTTTGTTTTTTCATCAGCCAAAACTTGAATGAATGAATGAATGAATGAATGGTAACAACTGTGATTGAACCCATCCAGAGGCAATTTGTTTTTTGTTCTTCATTTCTTGCCTGACTAACATAAGCTAGCATTTAACCAATATAATGTTGGCCCTAGCAACTGTATAGAGCATGAGTTTTATTTTAAGTTAAGGGTTAAAAAGAATATTTGATGAAGGCAATCAGTAATAAACCTCTTTAATCAAAACATTCAGTTTTATTGCAACTTTCACTAGGTTGTATGTGAATGGAATGGGATGTTTAGTTCTTACCATTTCCTTATCAACTTTGCTCAATGCAAAGCTTCTTCATTTTAGTTGATCGGAAGTTTTTTGTTGACTAAGGATTCTGCTATAATTGTATAAGTAGCATTCTCATAGTTAAATGGTTCGGTTGCTATACAGGTATGAAGCAACCAGGAATGACTGTCAAAAGGTTGTTGGTTTTGTTTCTGGCAACCAACACATTTTCAGCTCTTGTTCCTAACACTCATGTACTCACGCTGAGTTGTTTTTTTTTCCCTTCATTCCCTTTGGGAGCTTGAACATTTACAATAATTGACTTGTAATTAGAGTGTATTTGTGATCTGCTCCACAGCTAATTGTGCATCGAGGAAAAAACTGACACTGGTGAAGCCAGCTTGACCCCTGACTTCTGACAGAGCTGCATGGTAAACAATCTGCCAGTGTATTGCCCAGGTGGATTCAGAGCGGCAGGTTAATCTCAGCTTTCAGCGAAGAGGAACAAAACTTCTTGATGAAGGGACAGATGTGTTTAATTGAGTAATTTTACTGCATTCAGACATGTACTCGGAAACCAAAAGTACAAGAGAAACTCATCAGCAGCTATAGTTCATTGGAGTAATGAAACCAAACACCTGCAAGTGTGGGGAAGCTCTTGCTTTTTTATGTCCTGCGACTGCGATGCATTTCAATCTGTTTTCTTCACTACACAGAAAAGGTATTCTTAAAGGAGAAACACATGACTTCCTTAACAAATGCTAAATGGTTAATATCCCATTGTTTCATTTTAAAACGACACAGCGTGGCATCTTTTGTACCAAAATGATACATATACAAGAGGGAAGAACGGAAAATTTGAATTCATTGCAGTGCAAGTCCAACCTCTGAAAAATCCTGAAACTAGAATATATTAACCAAGTTTCAACCATTGCAGTTTGGTAGCTGAGTCTGTTGCTGTACTTCTCTATATCTGCTCTGGCTTCTTGCGACACACATTTGTTTCTCAAGAAACATCCTTCCTGAGCATGAAAATAAAATGGGCTTCTAAATTGTACTGCGACCAAAGAAACAGCTACATTATACATTATAACTATTATAAGTTTTCAGAATGTCTAGCAATGGCTTAATAAAGTAACATTGGCAGTTCAGAATGTTAATTCAGAAAAACAGATGTCAATTGTATTTTAATTATCATAATTTAAGCTAAAATTCTTCAGGTAAATTGCAGATATATACAAGTAGATTCTTATGCACAAACTTTAAGGGCATTGTCCTTTTATACAACATCCCATTTGAACAGTTAAGTGGAGGCAACTTAAAGTTGCTTCAAGCCTTGCTTTGCATTGCCATCAGGAACTTTCACCTGTGCTTTGGTATACATGGTCCTTCACATCATGGACTCTGGGTAAGGTCACATTGAGGACTCTGGTCTTTGCTGTGGATAAGCAAAGCAGAAATTCCTCCTTGTTCAGCTATTCACGTGTGATAGGATTGACATTGTCCAACCTGACAAAATCACAAGGATAAAGATCATTTAGCAGTTTTATTCATCATAACCTTGCATGAGTAACATGATCTTTCCTCACTTCCACTGTGACTCCAGATTAGTCTCATGTTCTTCTCAAGCCTTTGGTAATGGTGTCTCATTGTTCCTCTCCCACTGGGAAAGCTCTTTAAAATATTTTTCCTTGCTTCAGAATCTAGAAATAGAAATAAAATAAAGGCTAGATGCTAATCTGGCATCACATATTATGTGCCATGTCATGGGGTTTCCAGCAGCCAAATTAATTCAAACAACTGAATCACACTTTAATACCGGAGGTAAATATCAGTGTGCAGCATTATAATTGACCTTCCCACAAACAAAGCTAGAACTCTGATCTTTAAGCTGACCTGACTGGCATGAGCATTCATTTCATGATTGTGAGACAATTATACCTTAGAGCCCTAAACGGAGGGGCAACCTACATTTTAACAGCAGAATACTACATCACGTTATGTGTTGTGTATTGTTCCTGCCCTTCAAATGCAGCATATTATCTGTCTTGGAATAAGCAGCACCATATTTTGTAAAGTTCTTTATTCATATTACTCCAATGTGAAAACTTATTATAAAACTCTCAACATTTTCCTGCTTACCTGCAGATGTCACATTTCACCAGCCTCCCATCCATTGACTCTGTCTACACTTCCCGTTGCCTCAGCAAAGCAGCCAGCATAATGAAGGACTCCACATTCTCTCTTCTACCTTCTTCCTTCCGGAAAAAGATGCAAAAGTCTGAGGTCACGCAACAACTGACTCAAGAACAGCTTCTTCCCTGCTGCTGTCAGACTTTTGAATGGACTTACCTTGCATTAAATTGATCTTTCTTTAGATCCTAGTTATGACTGTAACACTACATTCTGCACTCTCTTGTTTCCTTCTCTATGAATGGCATGTTTTGTCTGCATAGCGTGCAAGAAACAATACTTTTCACTGTATGTTAATACGTGTGACAATAATAAATCAAATCAAATCAAATCAAAATCATGTTAAATATGACACAATGTTATGCATCTTCTGCTAACAGGATGCTGCCAACAGTCTCAAATAATGTTCTGCCTACTACACAATTGGGCAATGTTGTATATCAATTTCAATGCCAGTATGATGCCAGGTACATAGACTGTGAGTGGGATTTTCTGGCTGCATTTGCCACAAGACCAAAAAATCCTGCCCGAGGTCAACGGATCTTTGCATGGTTCGCCCCCCACCCGCTACAATTCCCGTGGCAGGCGGGACGGAAAAATTCTGCCTATATGTCAGTGGTTGGCTGATTGAATCAAACAGTCTATTCCCTTGGTTGTCCATAATAAGCAGAAAACAGACTGTATTCATCTGCTCACGCTTGCAAAACCCAAAACCAAATATCTACTGTTAGATACTCAGAAAATTATTATTACTGTGCTTGGCCAACATTTGCTGAACAGCTATCTAGTGGCTACATTAACAACCAATTTAAGATAATCAGTTGAACTTGTAACGTGGCTCATTTACACTTGCTCAAAGTGGCATCCATTTATACACAGGGCCTTGTTCTCTGAATACAAAAGGAATATGTTCAAGATATGCATCTTTATTGAGTTGCTGGGGAGCTTGGGGAGCCTATACTTCCCCCTTGCTTTCTCCACGGCAACACCTCAGCCAATTACAGTCAACTTGTCAATCAATCGGTGTCCTTTTCTCCAATAAATTGTGATTGTTTGAAATGTGATTCCTGATGAGTGCAAGACGCAAATCTTCAGCAACATGTCTCTCACTTCAGCAATGTTCAAAATGTTATGTGTTAAAACAACAGCTGCTGTTTTGCATATTGAGAGTTAATATTAAAACAAGGCATATCAGTTTGCAAGTAGGTGCATGCTGTGGTTATTTATGTCCTTGTTGGAACAGCCAAAACATTTCAATCTTAGTTGTCATGGTCAGCATCCATGTCAGGATTGATAAATAAAGAAGATGCACAAATAAATTCACATTTTAAAACCCTTACTGCTTCTTCCGCGAGTTCTTCCAACCCTTACCACACCCTCTGTTTTTCATTCGTGTCTGCACTTTATTTGACCTGATACACAAGCCTCCCATTGGCAGTCCAATTACACACCCCTGGAAGCTGCCCCTTGCAAACCCACACCTCCCTCTCCCAATGAACCCATTGTCTTCCTGTACACTTGGCAGGCTCTTCGCTCATCAGCCTCTGTCTTCTTATTTGCCAGTTCTCTCATTCACATATCTGTTCTGGTAGCCTGCCTGTCCAGCCTTCTTATTGGAACATTTCATTAAAGAGTATGTGAAATTGGCTTGCATGATCATCGGCCCATTGCCCTCCTGCCCTTTGTTGCTGGGATACACAATGCCAACTGCCTTGCAATTTCTCTGAGCAACAGTTGTTCTCTAAACCCCTCCCAAGCAGCAGGATTTCTTTTGTTGCTGTGTGTCTCTCCCCATTGAACAGCATTTTGGCAAAGCACTCCCTACCACCCCCTCCCTTTCCCCGCCACTCAGCACCACTTCTCTACCCCTTCTTCAATGAGTAGTATTTCGATCAGCTTCTTTCACCCCCTAGCTCCCACTTTAGTAACTATTCACTTTCCCGATGACTTGATCTTTTCTACTTTTGGATCCTCGCATCGCTTCTCTCTTAGCAGCATTTTATCCAAATTACTCCCACCACTACCTGCACTTTACCGGGGGTTTGTAGTTAGCCCACTCTAACCTCACCCCCTTTCCACTGAGAAGAAAAATATCAGTGCGAGCAAAATTAAAGTCAAGGTGATCAAAGATCAGGTGATAACATGGATACAAAATTAGCTCAGGGTTCTAAGATCATAAGAAATAGGGGAATAGACCATTTAGTCCACTATTTGATACAATCGTGGCTGGTCTGTTTGTGGTCTCAACTCCACCTTCCTGCCTGACCCCATAATTTTTGACTTCCTTGTTGATTAAAAATGTTTACCTCAGGCTTGAATATATTCAATGACTCAACCTCAATGCTCTCTGGAGAAGAGAATTCCAAAAACCAATGAACATTTGAGAGAAGAAATTCCTCCTCATCGCTGTTTTAATTGGGAGGCCCCATATTTTTAAACTCTGCCCCTAGTTCTAGTTTCCCCGTGAGAGGAAGTATCTCCGAGCATCTACTCTGTCAAAACCCCACGTTTCAATAAGATCAATAAGATCACCACTCATTCTTCTAAACTCCGAGTAGAGGCCTAACTTGCACAACCTTTTTCATAACTCCTTCATCCCAGGAATCAATCTAATGAATCTTATCAAAGCTGCTTCCTATGCAAGTCCATCCCTCCTAAAACTGTACACAGTACAGCGGATGTAATCTCACCCTGTATAGGTTGTAGCAAAGATTTTACTCCATCCCATAAACAGTAAAAATCATTTCCCATTCAAACCTGCATACCTGCATATTAACTTTTTATGATTCGCATAAAGAGAGACCCAGGTTCCTGTGTACAGAAGCATTATTCAGTTTCTGTCCATTTAAATAATGTTCTGGCATTCTATCCTTTCTGTCAAAGTGGACAAACCCACATTTTCCTACATTATACTCCATTTGCCAAATTTTTGCCCACTCATTTAACCTATCCAAATCCCTTTGTAAACTCTTTGCAGCCTCCTCATAGCTTGCACCCTGCCCAACTTCGTGGTATCAGCAAATTTGACTACAACACAAACCATTCTTTCATACAGTCAATAATAAAGGTCAAAAATAGTTGAGACCCCAGCACTGATCCCTGCTGCACTCCACTCATTAAACTTTCCCAATCTGAAAATGTTCCATTTATCCCGATTCTCTATGTTTTGTTAGCCAACAATCCTCTGTCAATGCTAATAAATCATCTCAACACAATGAGCTCTTATCTTGAGTGTACTTTATTGAATGTCTTTTGGAAAGCCAAATATATTACATTTACTGGTTCCCCTTTATCCACTCTGCTTGTTATATCTTCAAAGAACTCTAAACATTTGTCAAACATGATTTTCCTTTCACAAAATCCTGTTAACTCTGCCTAATCATATGATTTTACAAAAGTCCTGTTGCTAATGCCCGAATAATGAATTCTAGCATTTTCCCAATGACAGCCTAACTGGCTTGTAGCTTCCTGCTCTCTGCTTTCCTCCTTTCTGAACAGAAGAGTTACATTTGTGATTTTCTAATAAGCTGGGACCTTTCCAGAATCAGAGGAATTTTGGAAGTGACAGCCAATACATCCACTACCTTTAAAGCCACTTCTTTTAAGACTATGATGCAGATCAATGGGTCCAAGGGACTTGTTGACCTTTTGTGCCCTTAGTATTCAATACTTTTTCTCTCGTGATATAAATAGCTTTAGATTCTTCATTCCTTTACTCCTCTTGACTTTCTACTACTCTTGGGATGCTTTTGGTATCTTCTACCGACAACAGACACATAACGCTTGTTCAGAGTCTCTGCCATTTCCTTCTTGCCCATTATTAATTCCCCAATCCCACCGTCTAAGGGACCAATGTTGACTTTAGCTTCTCTTTCCTTCTTTATATACTTGTAAAACCATTTACCTTTTTTTATACTTATTGTCAGATTTCTCTCATGCTCCAAAATCCCTTTATTATTTTATTTATTATCCTTTGCTGGTTTCTAAAGTTTTCCCAATTCTCTGAGTTACCACTAATCATTGCAGTATTACAATCTATTTTGTTTCAATTTTATACCGCCCTTCATTTCCTTCATTAGCCATGGATGGTGCATCTTTCTTATAGCATCTTTCTTTTTTCTTAGTGGAATACACCTTTGTTGAGTGTTATAAAATAACTCCTGAAATGTCTGCCACTATTTATCATAATTCACTTTCCCAGTCCACTTTAGCCAACTCTGCCTTCATACCCTTGTCATTGTTTTTATTTAAATTTAAGACACTAGTCTTAGACCCAAATTTCTCACCTTCAAACTTCAAATTATGTTATGATGGCTCTTACCCAGAGGATCCTTTACTTTGAGGTAATTAATTAATCCTGTTTCGTTACACACTGCCAGGTGTTACAAAGACCAATTTACCTTCTCATTGAGAGCAGAGATCGATAAATCAAATCCTGACCGACCTTGTAGTTTCCGCACATGTGTGGACTGGGAGTGGCCCGTGCGTGTCCAGTTCAGCATTTTAAGTTCTTTGGGCCGAGGATAGGCCCAGCATTGCCTGTGGAAAAAGGGAAAACCTATCGTCAAGAGTGGAGCACTATTGTAGACAAGTGATCCAGGCAGGGGACAGAGATAGGGGACAGGAAGAGTTCACGAAGGGAGAGGGAACAGGGAGAGGTTTAAAGAGAGAGTTCCAGACAGCAGACAGAGACAGGGTACAGGTAGAGGCACCATCTAATTTAGGAAGAAAGAGAAGGCAAAGAGGCTCCAAGCAGAAAAGGGGTTGGCAGAATTTAAGTGGCGAAGGCTTTGGAGAAGCCCTGGTGATTGAAATGGGATCAAGATGAGCCCTAAAGATCTAAATAGGTAATAGCGAGTCATCGTGATCTGGAATATCTGGAAAGTTTGCAGATGATACAAAACTCAAAAGTGTAATAAAAATGAGCGGACGGTAACAGACATCAGAAGAACGTAGACAAGCAAGTGAATAGACACATGGCAGATACAATTTAACATGTTTCATTGTTACATTTTTGATAGGAAAAATGAGCAAAGGCAATATATGAATGGTGCAATTTTGAAATGGAAGCAGAAACAACCTTGGATGCATATGGGGACTGGTAGCAGGATTAGTAGGGCGTGCTGTTGAGAAAACATGCAGAAACTTTGCCTTTATTCATAAAGTTTTAAAATAAAGGAAGTTATCCTCAACTTCGATAAAACACTGGTTAGGCCTCAGCTGGAGTCTTCTGTTCAATTCTCAGAAAGGGTGTCAAGATCTTAGAGAGGGTGCAGAAGAGATTACCAGGATGCGCCAGGGATGAAAGATTTCAGTTATGTGGAACGACTGGTGAAGCAGGGGTTCTTTTCCTTAGAGCAGAGAATGGGGTTTGATAGAGTAAATAAAGGAGAATCTGTTTCCACTGGCAGCAGGGTTGGTAACCAATACACACATTTAAGTGACCATAGAACCAGAGGCAACATGATAAAACATTTTTCCACAGTGAGCCATTGTGACCTGAAATTTCTGGAAAGGTGGAGGATACGGATCCAACAGTAACGTTCAAAATGTCATTGGATAATTGCTTAAAGGGAAACAAAATACAGGGCTGTGGGGAAGGAACAAGGGAGTGGAACTGACTGGATTACTCTTTCAAAGAGTTGGCACAGAAACGATGGGCTGAACAGCCTCCTTCCATGATCTATCATTCTATGATTCAATACGAAGACCGTGAATTTCAATTTTTTGCACAAAGACATCAAAACAGCATGAACTTTTGAACCTGACCTGGGGAAACTTTGAGAGACAAAATAGTAATTATATTCAACGGATTGTTTATTTATGCAACTCTAGCAGCTATTTTAACCATTGTATTTGATGGGAACAAGTTTACTTCTTTATTACCCAGCCTACGGTGGCAAATACAATTTATTGTCCAGAATCCAGTTACACAACATTTCACCCCAGTACTTCCTGCTTGCAACAGCAAACCTCTGACTCACCACAAGAAAGTCTGTGGGAGACTTGCTCAAAGTGCCTTACATGATAATTACATTTACAACACAGTAGCGGTTAAGTAGGTAAGGATGGCAACCTTTCTGCATCTCAGGGGATGTAGAACTTCCTTAGCACAGTACTGGTGTGCCAGGCTAGATAATGAACTCAAACCTTGGACTGAGGCTATTCTCTGACCCAGTGATGTGAGGTAACCCAAGCACAGCATGCGTTCATTTTGTGCCTTTACATGTAGAAAAATGATGAATATGTTTTACTGAAAACAAATGGACTCTAAAAAAACAAATGATAGATGAGGAAAGCTGACAAAAGTTTGGTCATAACAGTGAGACTTAAGGAGGGTTATAAAAAAGAAAAGCAGGTGTATCAGTTTAGGGAGGAAATTTTGACAACTGAAAGTATGGTTACCAATGGCAGTGCAAAAATTATGGGGTAGAATGAGTGCTGAAGGGGTTCTGGTTGGTGACAGGAATGGAAAGAATAGAGAGGCCAGGGTTAAATAAATGAATTTGGGGTTGGAGGACGGAAGAGCAATGTGAAGGCTTCGAGATAGCAAAGACTGGGGCCCTGAAGGGATTTAAAGGACATTATGTTAATCTTGAGGTATTAGAGGATAGGGAACCAATGAAGACCAGAGAACGTAGGAATGATGTGTGAGTGAAATTTAGGGGTGAATTTTATGCAGGATGGATTACCAGTACCCCCAGCCAATAAATCCGTCTGCACTGGGCTGAAAATACCCAGTGGGAAGCCTAAAGAATTGGATTACCATCCCTAATGGAAAGGATGTCCTGCCCTGGAGAGCTGGTGACCCACCTGATTGGCTGGCAGCTCAGTAGTCCCAGATGTTCCAGGATCATGTGTAGTGGTCACTGCTGGGAGTACAAGCAGTCCCTGAAGATAACATGCCCTGTTAACTGGAGCTCAGGTACATCCAGGGACTCTGGACAGGTTGCCTGACGGACTCCAGTGTGGCGTGAGGGAGGGGTAGAGTTCAGTTTTTAGAGGCTGTTGGGGGGAGGATAAAGGAGGATCCTCCTTAAGTCCTACCGCTACACCTAAACTTTTGGTCACCTTCCTAATGAGTTTGGGAGGGTAGCTCTGATAGGAACCTGTGAAAGGAAGTACCCCACTCCCTCACTTCCTGTCCACTTGCAACTTGTGCAGTGAAAGCAGTGGAATACTAGGTAGCAGTCCAATGATTATGTGAAGAAAATAAATATCCCTTTTATTGAACGTTCTGTTCAATATTGAACATTCTATTCAATGCGAAGGGTATGTAATATTCAGTATATCAGGAAGAGGACTATACTGAAGGTACATAAATATTTATATGAAATGCTTTGCTTCCATATGAAGCATTTATTGTTTTCACACTGCAATAATTTTGAGCAGTTTATTGATATGTTTAACACAATAAGGTAAAATATATTTTAAAAATGTTATTGCAATTGTTACAAATAAACAAATTAAAACGCAAAAATTCCATTCTTCTAAAACTTATCAAGGTAAAAATATTTTCTTACTATACACTGGTCATATTGGTGTAGTTATATTGCATTAAAAAATATTTACAGAATGGTTTGCTTAACTGTGCATGATCTTTTCAGAATCTGTGTGGCCATGGACTATGATGGTATTAGTGGAAGGGGATGTTCGCTGATGATTGCAGAATGTTCCATACCATTTGTGACTCCTCAGATACACAAGCAGCCCACATCCAAATGCAACAAGACCTGGACAATATCCAGCCTTGGGCTGACAAATGCCAGGCAATGACCATCTTCAACAAGAGAGGATCTAACCACCACCCTTTGACATTCAATGGCGTTACCATGCTTAAATTCCCCACTATCAACATTCTGGGGGTTACCATTGACCTAAAACTCAACTAGACTAGCCATTTCAATACTGTGGCTATCAGAGCAGGTCAAAGGTTCAGAATCCTGTGGTAAGTAATTCACTTCCTGGCTCCCCAAAGCCTATCACCATCTACAAGGGGCAAATCAGGAGTGTAATGGAATACTCCCCACTTACCATGATGAGTGCAGCTCCAACAACATTCAAGAAGCTTGACACCATCCAGGACAAAGCAGCTCACTTGATTACTACCCTTTCCCAAACATTCAATCTCTCTACCACCAATGAACAGTGGCAGCTGAGTGTATTATCTACAAGATGCACTGCAGGAACTTGCCAAAATCCCTTTAGAACTCACCAATACTCCGTAGGCAGAACCTTCCAACTCATGATCACTACCATTTGAAAGACAGAGCAGGAGATACCTGGGAACACCACCACCAGAAGGCTCCCTTCCAAGTCACTCACCATCTTAACTTGGAAATATATCTTTGCTCCTTCATTGTTGCCAGGGTCAAATCCAGGATTTCCCTCCTTAACAGAATTGTGAGTGCGCGTATGCCCCTGGGATTGCAGTGGTTCAAGAAGGCAGTTCACCAACACCTTCTCAAGGGCAACCAGGGATAGGTAATGAATGTTGATCTGACTGGTGATGTTCACATCCCACAAATTAATTTTAAAAAATTTAGGTCTCTATTTGTTTACAACTGGGAGCAGTAGACAATGCCCTGTTGATGTCTGAATGTCATCGACCTGTCCTTCTATAGGAATGTGCGATGGATTTTGCAAGGGCATATTTGTGACGTGGTTATCCACAAACGGGTTCCCGAGTGTTTGGTATGTTAACAACATTTTTCCTAAATTTCTTATTCTTTTGACATTGCCACTTATTGTGGTCATAACTTCCTTTGTGTTGCTGTCTATTTCACCCATATTACCTTTCCTTATGTATCTTGTTTCTCTCACAGTCTAGCTAATGTTTACGATTTTCCATTTGATTTGCTTTGCTGTACTTGCAAAAGGATCCACATGGCAGCTCTCACCCATTCTACTTGCTTCATAAATTCATACATCAGTTAGTGAGTGGCCAAAGTGTGGCTGGAATTTTGCCGCCCCGCCCGCCCCAGAATGAGGGTGGGCAAGGCTCGCAGAACGGCACTCTCCGTTGGCCTCGGGCAGGATCTTACGAGCCTCAGGTGGGCAAGGCGATAAAATTCTGGCATGTATTTTGATTAATGCTTTTCAATGGGCAACAACTTTACTCTTACGCTTATAAACAATTGAAGAAAAAAAATGACATCCCTGGCAGCCTGAACAGATAATTCCTGAACGTATATAAAATGAAAATATTGAACGGAAATTAAACATGAAGTGGGATTATAACTATTCCGATAGGATTATTCTTGTTAGCTCAACAGAGGTACTGAGCACTCTAGCAGTATATAATTCAGAGTTAAACGTAAGAAAAAAGTAAGCACAAAGCAGAAAAGGTCAATGTCACCTGCTTTACATAGGCAAGCCAAACTTATCGTACAAAAATGGGCACAAGGGCCAAATTATTCCCCAATCTTTCCTCTGTGATGTTGAGTCCCAGCTAATATTCCACTGAAGTGAATTACTGTTGTAGCTTGATCACATCTATGTCATTCGACAGTTATGAAATTCATGACAACTTTTGTGAACCTTCAAGTAAGAAGGATTAAGCCAGTGACCTGAACAAGTGCAGTTTGGTGAACCGCTTAATATTTAATAAGTCTCTTCTCAGTCTGGCAATTGCTGAACTTTTCAATATAATTGGACTCCAAGGATTAGTATACAGGGCTGAAAAGGATGCTGATACGTGTTCAACAAAGCGAGAGCCATCTCTGGCAGGTGTACTGCACACTGTGTCATGCTGTAACAAAATGTCTCTCTTCCAACTGTCACACAGGCTTCCCAATTGGCTGGCCTACAACTCCTCAAAATTAGAATTTGCCCTCAAAATTGTGGAGACTTTTTTTTTGCAAGCTTTGCAGATTCCCCTCTGGTTTCACTAGTAAAGTCTCTAGATGATGCAAAGTAGAAGGTTCCAAATTAGCTTCCCAATATATTTATCAATTTCACTTTCAACTTCCAGCCCTCTATGACTTTCACATGGTCCACCTCCGACACTTCCCTTCCTTAACATCTCTGTCTCCATTTCTGGGGATAGATTGTCCATAGTATCCATTGTAAGCCCACAGACTCCAAGCATCTACCTCGACTACAGCTCTCAACATCCCATGTCCTGTGAGCACTCAATCTCATTCTCTCACGTTTGTCACATCTGTTCTGATAATATCACTTTTCAAAACCGTGCTACTGATATGTCTTTTCTCCTTAATCATAGTTTCCCACTCACTATGGTGGACAGGGCTCGCAACCATGTCTGACCCATCTCCCGCACTGCTGCTCTCACCCGTTCCCCTCCCTCCCATAGCCAGGATAGAGTCCCTCGTCCTCACTTTTCACCCTAGCAGCTTCCACACTCAAAGGATCATCCTCGGCTATTTCCAGCATGATGCCACCACTAAACACATCTTCCCCTCATCTCTCTCCCTCCCTTCACCCACACATTCAGCAGGGAGCAGGGACTGTGCCCACCCCCAGGATACCCTGGTCCACTCCTCCTTCATTCCCAACACCTCATTCCCTTCCCATGGCACCTTCCCGTGCAATCGCGGAAGGTGCAACACCTGCCTCTTTACCCCCTCACTGCTCACTGCCTAAGGATCTAAATACTCTTTTCAGGTGAAGCGGTGCTTCACATAGAGTCATAGAGGTTTACAGCAAGGAAATAGGCCCTTCAACCCAACTTGTCTATGCCACCCTTTTTTTTAAACCTCTAAGCTAGTCCCAGTTGCCCCCCATATGTCCCATATCCTTCTATACCCATCTTACCCATGTAACTATCTAAACACTTTTTAAAAGACAAAATTATACCTGCCTCTATTACTACCTCTGGCAGCTTGTTCCAGCCACTCACCATCTTCTGTGTGAAAAAATTGCCCCCTCGACTCTTTTGCATCTCCCCCCTCTCACCTTAAACCTATGCCCTCTAGTTTTAGACTTCCCTACCTTTGGGAGAAGATGTTAACCATCTAGCTGATCTATGCCCCTCATTATTTCAAAGACCTCTATAAGATAACCCTTCAGCCTTCTACGCTGCAGAGAAAAAAGCCCCCTCTCCTTAAAACCCAAACCATCAAGTCCTGGTAGATCATGCACCTCCTTTAATCTGCTCTATTGCATTCATTGCTCCCAATGCAGTCTACTCTACACTGGAGAGACTGAACACAGACTGCCTGTTTTGCAGTATCTTCAGGCTATCTGCAAGCATGACCCAGACCTTCCTGTTGCTTGCCATTTCAACACACCATCCTGTTCTCATGTCCACATGTCCGTCCTTGGCCTGTTGCAATGTTCCAATGAAGCCCTGGAGGAACAGCACCTCATGTTCCGATTATGCGTTTTACAGCCTTCCAGACTTAACAATGAGTTCAACAATTTCAGACTGTAAGTAATCTCTCCCCTCCATCTTCAACCCATTTCTATCATTTAAAAAAATTCTTCCACTCATTCATTTTCCCATTCCCCTTTGTTTCACCCGCTTTCCATGTTTTCCTCTTACTATTGCCTCCCCACCCCACGAGGGCCAATTGTTACCTATTTCAGGTTGTCCTTTGACACATTGCTTTCACTTGTTCTGCCATTAACACATTCTGGTCTCTTAATATGTCATGTCCACCTTAGTTATGTCCACTACCATTTACATTCCCTTTGTCCTTTTGTCCATGACATCCTTATCAATCTCTCCCTTGCCTCCACTTTTTGCTGACTGTCTAACCAGCTCCCACAGCTTCTTCACCCCACCCCATTATGGCAGAATAAATTTCATCCTATTTCCAGTTGTCTTCAACTCTGACAAAGAATAATCCAAACTCGAAATGATAGCATTGTACTCTCTTCACCAATGCTGTCAGACCTGCTGAGATTTCCCAGCATTTTCAGATTCCAGCATCCACAGTAATTTGCTTTTAACTTCACAAAATGTGCTGCATTAGTCTATATCCAATGGTAGTTGGGCTTCTGTGATTGGCATCAATGTTCTTGAGCTTGGTAAGGATATACCAAGCTGAACTGCCAATAGTGGGCAATGCTGGAAAAGTTACATTTGTTGAACATGGCTTCGGAAACTTGTGGAATAGAAGTTTATCTTGGGCAGTGGTGCAGAATGGGCTATATTGGATTGGCCACTTGTTACACACACCACTGACTGTTATGGAACCTGAATAGCAGGTGCTGTGTATAACTGCACATCGTGCTATATGCATTGTGTTATTCATATTGTGTTACGCCCATTTATTGTGTACTCACGTAGTAATTGCTGCTTTACGCACTGTGTTATACACACTGCCTCTGATTGCAATAGTATCTGAATAGCAGGCGCTGCGTATGACTATACATTGTGTTAAACACACTGTGTATACACACACAGCAGGTGCTGCATGTAACTACATTTTGGGATATATGCTTTGTGTTATACACATTCCAGTGGGCGGGATTTTCCAGTCGTGTCCATTCCAAGACCCGGAAAATCCTGCCCGTGATCAACAGATTATTAAATTTTCTGTCCTGACCATGATGATTCCCAAGGTGGGTGGGACCAGAAAAATTACTCCATTGTGTCTGTACAAGTAGCATGCGCTGCATATGACTACATATTGTGTCATGCACACTGTGTTATAATATTGCTTCTGACTGCAATGGAACCTGAATCGCAGATGCTGCATATAACTGTACATTGGGTCACGGCCTGAGATCAACTTGCACCCCTGAATGGCCAGGTTCACGCATGTAGACATTTAATTAGAATAGAATTATAAAATCCTTACAATGCAGAAAGGAGCCATTTGACTAATCGAGCCTGCACCAACAACAATCACACTTGGCCTTATCCCCATAAACTCATGTATTTACCCTACAAATCCCCCTGGCACTGAGGGGCAATTTAGCTTGGCCAATCCGCCTCACCTGCAAATCTTTGGAGTGTGGGAAGAAACTCAAGCATCTGGAGGAAACCCTCGGTAGACACACAGAGAATGTGCAAATTCCACACAGACAGTCACCTGAGGCTGGATTTGAACCCAGATCCCTGGCACTACGAGGCAGCAGCGCTAACCACTGTGCCACCGTGCTGCCCGCCATAATTGTATACTGTATCTATTTATCTTATAGAACTGGGAAGTCAATCTGAGGAATTTGAAGCATTTACCATTCTTGCATTGGTGATGTTATTTTAACGGCAGAGATGGTAAGCTGTGATGGGAAGTTTGGGGGAGCAAGGGATTGGTTGATGCTTGTACATGTTTTAAATTATTAGCTATATTCCTGAGCTCATATATGACAAATAGCAACGTGCATAAAGGAAAGGGGTGGTTGGTGACACACACGGGCTCATAGTCCACAAGGAGAAACTGTCTTCAGGAGAAATGGAGAGAAAAAGAAGGAAATCAACAGGAAAAAGCTCTGAGTAATTCCCTATAATACTGTGCTCTTCTCAGTAGCGACTGCTCAATATGTATTATTCAGTTTGTATTTTGTTTTACACATATAATTTCCCTATTAATAGTTTATCATGAGCTGCCAAACAAAGTTGTCTTAGCATTACAAAAGAAAGCGTAAGATTCCTGTCTCAGATGCATAATGAATGCCATCAACAATTAAACAATTTCTGCGGATCCATAGTTATCTACATTCAGTGCAAAGGGCAAAGGACTTAGTGCATTATAAACATGAGACTAAAGTTGATATTTCAAAAGTCAAGTTCAAAGATGACCTCCTTAATATCAGTTATGGAGTGCTGGTCACCTCATTACCTTTTGACATGAGACAGCCTGGAGGATAATAAAGTGATCAAGATAGCTAAGCAGTTGAGAGTTGTAATCCCATATCAGTAGCAGCAGTGTAAATGTTTTAAATATTAATAACACCCCAAGGATTAAGCTGGCATTAATCATCCAACTGCACGCAAAACAGAAAGTGAACAGCTTGTTTTGATATTGTGAGATATTTAAAGTGGTAAATAACTCAGTGTAAAAAAGAACCTCAAAAAATGACTATGCAGCTTGCAGACATGATGGTGCTTTCAATATTCTCTTGCTGCTGTCACTTTTCCACAGCACAGAGATCCAGAGAAGTTTCACATGTTGGTATGTTGCAGGTTGTAATCACCAAATTGAACACTGTCCTTTTCACCACCTAATACTGGGATTGAATTCAATGCAGATGGATGGGATTAAATCTCCAGTCTCTGATGGCTAGTAAGATTCCTAACTGAAGGGTAGTTGTAACCCAGCTCCCTGACAGACACGAACCCACAGCATGTAGTGCCTATAATTCAGCACTAATTTGACAAGCTCGCTCAGAGGGAACCACAAGGATTGCTAAAGAGACATTTTACTTCAGGCCTTGTAAGGGGTTAACTTTTAAGTTTGAGGTAATGACACACTCGTCTTGATCCATTGGTATTGCACCACAATATTTAACCATTCAGATAGGAATTGTGGTTAATGATTTTAATAGAAAAAGAACAATCTCCAATGTCAGTAGTAAGAAATTTCTGCTGGTGTTTGCAGAAGGACTCCTACAGTACTTATCAAGATGTGCTATTATTAATTGAAATATGTTGCTATTAATTATGACATTTATGCAATTACAAAGAAGATTTATGGTTACGTGTAAAATATGACTGGATTAAATAAACTAGCAAAATTTTAAAAGCTTTGATTGTAGAATCAACAACTAATAATGGCTACAAGCCTTTAGGATCACTGGGATTAAATTGGGCCAAATATCACCTGCTTTAGTGGTATTGTAAGGTAATAAAACACCAAGCAGAAAGTGTGCAGAGCTTCCTGTATTGTGAGAGGATAAACAAGGGCATATCTTACCAAAGAATCCCTACAGTGCAGAAGGAGGCCAACTGGCTCATTGAGTCTGCAGCAACTCACCAAAAGATCATTTTAAGCATCTGCCTTATCCCCATAACCCTGTGTATTTTTACCATGGCTAATCCACCTAACCAACTCTCTGACAGATTAACTCCAGTTATTTATGGGGTAACATAGCCAGACCCTCTCCCCTGTCCTATCCCTGTAACTCCAGACACTTATCATGGCTAATCCATCTAACCTACACTTCTTTAGACACCAAGTAGCAATTTAGCATGGCCATCCACTTAACTTGCACATCTTTGGACTATGAGAGGAAACCAGAATACCTGGAGGAAACCCATGCTGACACAGAGAGAATGTGCAAACTCCACACAGATCATCACCCCAGAATCGAACCTGGGTCCCTGGCATTGTGAAGCGGAGTGTGCTAATCACTGTGCCTCTGTGCTGTCCTTAAAAAGTGCATTTATATTATTGGTGTGGTCTATAGGCCACCGAATACAGAGATTTGGCCTACTTATAAATTGAATTCCTTTATTAATGCTGAGCTAAGTACAGGAAACGTTTCTTTTGTGATCTCTGGCTAGTGCCACAAGCTGAATATAGCTGCAGCATATAAATTAATTCACACTCACCAGGTAATTGTTCAAACGATCATAAGTTCATAAAATATAGGAGCAGAATTAGGCCATTCAGCCCATCAAGCCCGGTCCATCATTCAATCATGGCTGATATGCTCCTCATCCCCATTTTGCTGCCTTCTCCCCATAACCCTTCAACCTATTGCCAATTGAAAATCTGTCTAACTTCTCCTTAAATCTACTCACTGTCCCAGTATCCACTGCACTTTGGGGTCGCGAGTTCCACAGATTCACAGCCCTTTGGGAGAAGTAGTTTCTCCTCAACTCTGTTTTAAATTTGCTGCCCCTTATCCTAAGACTATGACCTCTCGTCCTAGAATGTCCCACAAGAGGAACCATCCGCTCCATGTCTACTTTATCCATGCCTTTTACCATCTTGTATACCTCAATCTGATCACCCCTCGTTCTTCTACATTCCAGAGAGTATAGGCTTAAACTGTTCAATCTTTCTTCAATTGTTGTTTAAATATAGAAACTTAAATTTTGTTGTCAGGTCCCTATGTTCACAATAGGTTATCGGGTGAATTTTTTGAGACCTGATTATATCGACAGCAGGTTGCACACAGTGCAAATCAGAAAACTGAGTGGCACACCCCCCCACCATTTGGCGTGATAGCATCTGACAAAACCTACCCTATGTGCAATAAATGTCACATCATTTTTCCTTTTCTTGTGTGTTGAAAGTGTGTTTACTTTGGCTACATTTCCCTGATTCCTTCCCGTTTCGACACCACTCAAATTTTGTTGGCAATGGCTCCATAATATCAGTTACCCCAGTATCCAGTGAAAGTAGCCACTGTTCAGACAGGGCCAGTAGACTGTTTAAATGCAAAGTTAGACCTAATTCTACCCCACCACATCATCATTCATTTGCTCTCATTCACTGAAGAATGACAATAATTGCCCCTTGCCCAATTTTTGTTTTGTTATACCATGGTGCTGAGGCCAATTCTAGCATGCCAGGCTCCATCGTAATTGAAATCAGTTAATTCAGCAAGGACCATGATTGAAACCTATTGGTTTGCATAGTACCATCAAGGGAGCTATTAGTCATTTTTCATCTGAATCGTTATAGGCTATTCACAATTCTTACAGGAAAGGTTTATCATCTGTATATTCATCTAAATGTGACTTAGACTATATGGATGAATTGATTAGTGTTACAATCAATTTGTGTGATTGCAATAAATGATTTTTACCCCATTCATAAAACACGGGCACTGCTTATCTTTTACTCCATTACTAATATTAGCAAAGGAGTAATATTTCAATAATCTGTGTTTCTCTGCTTTATACAAAGGTTGAGGAGCAGCCCTACTTATCGTGCTCAAGAACTGGAGAGGAATTTAATGCCCACTCCTCCCAAACATGGACGAAGGTTTGGAGTCTGGGAGGGGGCATTTGAACAGGTGGAAGGGTGCATAGTAAGAACCCAGTCTCCTTTCCAACTTCCCTGATCAAACTCTGGACTTCCACCACAGGCATTCAATTCTATCAATCTGCCAGTGGTCCACTGTGTTGGGATGTTGGGGGTAGTGGTGTCTGACTTGACCTTGTTCCTGATCAAGGGACTTAGCTTCAAAAAGGGGGAGAGGTGATCCTGCTGAAAGCCTGATACATTCCCTTGCTTTTGGACCCCTTCTCCTTGCCACAATCCCCCCCAACCCCCTCCCATCTTGCCCCTACTCACCTGCTTCAGGTGATCCATGGTTGATCTCTCCTATAAGCTCATGCAGTATCTACTGTGACACCAATCCCAGTGGTGCTGCCAGTACTGGAGAGATGCCGGCCTCTGATTGACCAGCTACTCTTGGGGGCAAGATTTTCACCTGACCAGAGGTCTGATTGAGTAGGACATTAATAATGTCCAGCTAAGTGCCTCATTACCTACAGTTGGTCTTCCTGGTGAGAAATAACATGGTTCTCCAACCAGTGGGTGAACCCCCGTTGCACTTATTACATTCTGCCCTGGAATAGCACTTAAACCCATAACCTTCTGACTCAGAGGTCAGAGTGATACCAACTATCAATGACCAATGGCTGCTTCAACAAAGAATGAATCCATAACAAGGAACGTTGATTGTATATTAGAATCTCTTGTGCTGCTCAACCTTTACCATGTAAACAAGCAAAAATCACACATCAGAATGGCTTGTATGCTAGTTACTGATGTTGACTAATTAAAAGTAAAGGTGTTTAAAACAAACACTAATTAGAAATGCCAATGATTGTCCTTATATAAGCAAATCTTACATTGCAATGTGTTCCCAGACTTTAGCGTTAAGCACAAACATGTTCCATTCAGCAAATTTGCTCCATCGACAGATGTGACTGTGGTTTATGGAGGAATTATTAAACCATGTATAATCGGATGTTACCTTTGTGACAAAGGCTGCAGAGCTAAAATAAAACGCCTTGTTTTATACTTTTATATTCTAGGTCTTAGCTTCTTTGTTAATTGGGTGGGATGATCTGCTGATTGTTTGTAGTTTGCAGAATGCAGCCAACTGCCAATTCTTAGATCCAATTAAGACTCTTTAAAAAGACAATTTATTTCCTCCCTATGCTCTTTGAGTGACCTTTCAAAATAAACATAAATTTGTTCTGAGACGCACGCAAAGAATAAAATGTAATACTTAAATCCCGGTCTCTCATCTACTTACATATTTTCCATCTGACCGTGTCTTTACCTCTCCAGTAGACATAGTAATGTTTCTGGAGAGTTCAATAGGAATCACCTACTTCCAATTCATTGCATGTTTTACTGTATGGAAGATGTGTCGTCAGAAAAAAACACTCATCCTGTTCTTGTTATTTCAGTATTTATGAAAAGAAAGACAAAATAGAATTATAGATGAAAGGTATCTATTGTGAGGCCTGTATTTGTTTGAACATTTTACTACCCAACGACTATTTTGTTAGATGTGGTTTTTGTGTCATTACTCATGGAGTTGTATTATAGTTCAGTCCTTAGGAGGCACGAAATGAAGTTGTAAGTGGGTGAAACATGCAACTACACATGGTTGACTTTGATTTCTGGTCAGGAACATGGCCTTGCAACAAGCTGGCCTATTGATTTGCTGCAGTGAGGTAGCCTGACCAACGTTTAATGGCTGGGACTCAATAATGTGCCACTCGCATGCTTTCCGGCCATGATGACTGGTGAAATGATGGTCCTTCAAGTACCATGTTCTGAAGAGTTGGAGAGAGATTGTCATCTGCTGGCTAATAGGTTCCACTTTGTCAACTGGGTGGTCAGCAAAATACAAAAATTTGATGGTGACTTTGGGCATCCCTTTGCCTGCTTGAATCAACTTTTTGATTTGATTTGATTTATTATTGTCACATATATTAGTATACAGTGAAAAGTATTGTTTCTTGCGTGCTATACAGACAAAGCATACCGTTCATAGAGACAGAAAAGAGAGAGTGAAGTGTTACAGTCATAGCTAGGGTGTAGAGAAAGATCAACTTAATGATGAGACATAAGTCCATTCAACAGTCTGATGGCAGCAGGAAAGAAGCTGTTCTTGAGTTGTTTGGTATCTGTAGATCCATAGACTCCCTCCAGTCCAGAAGCCATTCAGCCCATCAAGTTTGCACCAACTATAATCTCACCTAGGCCCTATTCCCTTAACCCCACATATCTACCCTGTTAATCCCCCTGACACTAGGGTCAATTTAGAATGGCCAGTCAATCTAACCCGCACATCTTTGGACTGTGGGAGGAAACCGGAGCACTCAGAGAAAGTTCACACAGAAACAAGGGAGAATGCACAAACTCCACACAGATAGTGATCCAGAATTGAACCATAGTCCCTGGTGCTGTGAGGAAGTAGTGCTAACTACTGTGCCACCATTGTATGTGTCCCCAGACTTTTGCATCTTTTTCCCAATGGAAGAGAGGATGTCCGGGGTGCATGGCATCCTTAATTATGCTGGTTGCTTTTCCTGAGTCAGCAGGAAGTTAGACAGTGTCAATGTTCAGAGCAATCTTAAAGTATGCAACCAGCGCTCCCACCCAGAACATGTGGGAGGCTGTTTAAATATGCATATTAGACAGCTGCACCTGCTGGAAGAGTCTGATTGCAACTTGCAAGGAGAAATAAGCTAGCCATGTGCATTGCATGCAAGTCTCAATTTGAGAAATCCTTAAATGATTTGCTTAAAAGCTTTTTTTAAAATTATTTGTGCAGCCAGGAGTTCTTCTCGCTTGCCACTCATCCATTCCTGCCTCCTCCCTCCCACCACACTCCTCCCCTCTCATTTTCTCCTGTGCAGCAACTATCATCCCTTACAACCCTACCACCAACAGATCCTACTTCTTGTTCGCTGCGTGCATGAGCTGGTTAGAATTCTCTCTCACCAGCTATGGCAGAGCAGCTGTGTGGCACCTACAGCTTACCAAGGAAATGTTGAGGAGGCCCAAACCTGGAAGTCATTTGGATTTCTGCATGGGCATCTTCAATGGGCAAACCGCCTACATTGTGCCTGTTCACTGTCTCACAAGATTCTGTCCCCACAACTCGGCAGGATTTTTTTCTGTAATTTTGAAGTTTTAACATCAGACACCCATGGTACAGTTGCACTTTGTCAAACCGCATGAGTGCTAATATCACTGACAGGTCCCTGGGTTCTCTCTTCACTCCTGACATAACCTGGCTCTGGAAAATCAGACATCACAATTATCTTGTACACGTTTGACAAAATAATTAGGAGATAAATTAGTTGCTTGGAGCTCACTTATGGAATTGTGACCTGTGGTTTCTCCATGTCCAGAATTCTTCCTGGACACCGTATTGTGGGGCTACTGGGGCCTTACAAAAAATGGTATTTGTGAACCTTCTGTTATGAACCAACAAATAGCACAATGTGTAATTAAACTGAACCATAACAGAGTTTGTTTATTGAACTTCAATTAACTTTACAGCTTGCCCAAGCACTGTTAAGCCAAAAATAAGCCCCTGCCATTTGAAAATTCTACCTAACTGTGTGCAGTGCAAAAAGATGCAAAGTAAAGCTTAAATCAATCGAAAGATAGATACATTTATATCCTTTTTCTCCTTTGGGTAGTGAATCCTATTTATAATTTATATATTTAACCTTTCCATTTGCACTTTTTCTGTTTGAATGACATTTGTGTAATGGGGAGAAGAGCCCCACCTGCACACACTGCTGCCTTTGCTTCAGCTGAACATTTTTGGCAGAATTCCAAAGACTGTTGTCAGCCCTCGCTCCCCCCTCCCCACCCCCTAAACAATTACTGCTTCTATCCATTTTGACAGTGCCAAGTCACACAGGTGTTGATCAGGAAAGAAATAGAAAAGTTCAACAGATTTTGCTTCGTTGGTCTTTACCAGAACAAATTATCCTAAAGAAACACAAGCTAAAAACAGAACTCAGATGTAAGTGACAGGCAAGCCACAGCTTGCACAGCAGAACTATTTGCAAACTCTGTATCACGGCAGGTTTATCTAAGGTGTGGTCTCCCTTCATTATTCCAGAATACCAGGGCCAGGGCTGCAAGCCATGTATGTAATGTGCTACTCACTCAGGCACGATATGCTCAAGAGGTTTCACGTTTTGTTTGTTTCCGCCAAGCTCCCCCCAACCCCAACCCCAACCCCCGCACCATATACACATTAAGATTAAAATATCAGCCATTGATACTACAACAAGATCATATACAGGAGTCAATTCCATTTGTATTCATTGCTTCCATTCTTCGAATAAGAATGTCAAATATTTGAACACCAGTTGTAAAGGCTGGACAAGTTGGCACAGAGTTGGTCACTGCAAGTGTTTAGCAAGGTAATCAAATTATTTATATCGTCGCCCAACGCTAACCTGATTACTGCCTGAACTGCATAGTTGCTCTGCTCATCTGTCATTACCTTGGTGACTGGTTAACTTCAAGCAAACACTTATTAAGCCCTTTAGATGCTATTAGGATTGAAACAGAGTATTCCAGGGGTCACTGTCTGTTTACTTATCATGCTAATATCTTCAAAAATGTTCCTGCTGTTGCATTAATGACACATAAAAAGGCTTAAAATTTACAAATGTCAGTTTTATTGTTTGCGCGCTGAACCTGAAACTCATCGATGTGAGTATTCAGAGGACGGGCAAGAAATTACTTAAGTGCTATAAAATGCCTTGGTGACACATGGGTGGTGGGTCTTGTACATTTCACTCCTTCTACAAACTCCTGCTAAAGCAACTTCCTTCAAACGTAAACCCATGAAGCATGTTCCTCTCTTATGCAGAAGGATTTGGGATCTGTGTTTAGTTTCTCTGCAAGGTAGTGCTTTTCCCAGTTAAAATGGGGTGAACAAGATTGAAATTCCTAATATGACACAATTAGCACTGCTACCAGCAGTTATGTGTGTTTTCTTGTTACAGATATTACCTGCATGTTACAGAAGCAAAGCATCGCAGATTACGAGTCCTTTTGTATAGCTATACATAGTTCAACTTTGCGTTGAATCCTGAGAATTTGATACCAGCCCTGAATTAAAAATAGTGTTATATTTTTGACTTAATACAAAAATCTCAAGCGTGGTGAAGGGGTTAATAAGCACCTCGGAGGTCCTGATATCTTAATCCACAATCAGAAAGAGCGGAGGCTTGTTTAATCTTGTACAAAACATAGGAAATAATCAATGACAAAGCTTTGCTTAAAGTGAGGCTGTGAGGAAGAATTCTTCATTGTGCTGCACGCTGTTTATATCATTGGTGGATTGTGAACTTTGTAATTTTTTCTGTGTTTTAGTTTTCCTATTTTGTCTTTCATCATGGGAATGGAGTGAGTCATTTTCAGCGAGGAGAAAGGGACATGGGCAGCATTAATGTTCGGGTTGTCTATATAGTAGCTGATCAGTCTGTAAGACAAATCCCTACTATCTCAACCTTTGTGGCCATAGTTCTACTGTTTGTTAAAAAATTCTTTCATGGGACATGGGCATAGCAGGCTGGCCAGCACTTATTGCCCATCCCTAGTTGCCCTTGGAGGGCAGTTGAAAGTCAACCACATTGCTGCGGCTCTGGAGTCACATGTAGGCCAGACCAGATGAGAATGGCAGATTTCCTTCCCTAAAGTGCATATGTGGAGTTTGCACATTCTCCCTGTGTTTGCATGGGTTTCCTCTGGGTGCTCCGGTTTCCTCCCTGTCTACGTGTATCTTTTACAGTCACAGCATGTAAACAGTTAAACAATCACTGAATTGAGCAAGCATATTCTTTCTTAATAAAAACCTGTTGTGGTCAAATGAGGAGTGGAAAAATAGGGCAACCAGTTTACTCTTCCTCTACTTACCCTAGTAACAGATATAGGAAGCCCTCTCCTAACCAACTCAAATTGATTATTCTTCATACATGTACCTAGAATGTAAATTTGGAGAGACAGGACTCTGTAACCCTATCACACCTGCCATCCACAGTCACACATTTTCCAACAGAGGTCACAAGACAACAATCAGGAGCAGGAACCCCAACAAATGTCTCTCCTCCCAAATCCAGATGTGTTAAAGCATCTAATTCTAGAACATCAGCTGGCCCAAATCAGCCATTCAGTACAGTAAAAGATTGTAAGCTTCAGACCTTCCTAGTATAACTCAGCATTGCCAGGCAGTGCGACTGACCCACTGTACCATCAGGGGAGCTGGTCTTTTAAATAAATAAATAAATTCTTATTTTGACGCATGCATCAGATAATTGTTCTTTACTTAAGGTACAAGTTATTTCATTGTGATGCTCCTAGACACAAAGACATTAAAACCTAGGCGTGAATTTTACAGCCCTCTGCCAACTTATTTGAAGTGGAGATGCCAGCGTTGGACTGGGGTAAACACAGTAAGAAGTCTCACAACACCAGGTTAAAGTCCAACAGATTTATATGCAGCAAACGCCACTAGCTTTCGGTACCGGCTATTTGCTGCAATGGATATGGAAGTTCTCATTAGAATCTGGTAATCTTAGTCCAGAGTCTGATACCAGTTTTGTTTTTAGTTTGTTGTAAGCCTCTTCCTGCTCGGGTTCTACGGGATCTGAAGCTGGTTTTTCCCCTTTGACTAGACTTTGTATGGGTTCTGCTAATTTTGCAAACCCTGGGATGAAACTCCAGTTTCATAAGCTATTGGCGTTTGCTACAAATAAACCTGTTGGACTTTAACCTGGTGTTGTGAGACTTCTTACTGCACTTATTTGAATGCAGGGAAGCGCGTAAAATAAAGCGAGTGGCCATGACACAGGTTTTCTATCTGTCCCCAAAATTTCTCCCAAGGTAATGGCATCAGGAAGCTTGTTGAGGCCTTTGAGGACAATTTACTGCACTTAAAAGCCTGATTCTGTCTCCACTGCAATTTTTAAAGATAGACAGGGAAGGGAGTGTTTCTCTTTTGGGATGACCTCTGTGTCTATTATGGACATCCCCTCCCCCGCAATAAGATGGTAGCCCCACTCTTTGTCCCTCACCCCTGGCCTCTCTAACCTGACATCTCACCCTGCATCACCCCTCACCGGGATCTTCCAGCTGCGTCCTCCCAAAATCCTCGGGCTTCCCAAGTCTGATATCCAACTTCTTCCGCTCAGGGACTGCCAATAGTCCCAGCAGTGGCCACTAATGCTGTTGGCATTACAGAGCTGTTGGCCAATCAGAATGGCAGCAGTTGTCTAGGGTGGCACCTCCTGTCCCTGATGAGGCAGAAGACCCATTCTCACCTGATAAAACTCCCCCAAAACATTATTGGTGAGATGCCCAAAAACCTTTAGCTTGGGGGTACAGGTAGTGCCCCCGCACCACCACCACCCCCCGGCTTCGCTGTCAGTAAAATCTATCCCATTCAAAGTTCATGGTTCAGAAGGAGTTCATTCAGCCCACCATGTCTATGTCACTGTGTCAACTGAAGAAGAACTGTCCAGCCTAATATCAATTCTCAGCTGGTCTGTAGCCTCGCAGCTTACATTACTTCAATTTCATATTCAGGTTTTCAAAAGAAAAGGGTTTCTGCCTCTATCAGCATTTCAGGCAATGAATTCCTAACCCCTACTAACCCTCTGAGTGGAAAAACACCTCAAGCCTTCTGTAATCATAGAATCCCTACAGTTCAGAAGGAAGCCATTCGGCCCATTGAACTGGCACTGACTCTGTAACACAGTATCTTTCCCAGGCCTTCTCCCCATATCTCCACACATTCACCATTGCTAATCTCCCTAACCTACACATCTTGGGCACTAAAGGGCAATTTAGCATGGCCAATCAACCTTACTCACACATCTTTGGAGTGTTGGAGGAAACCAGAGCACCCAGAGGAAACCCACGCAGACACAGGGATAATGTGCAAACTCCACACAGTCACCCAAGCGGGGAATCGAACCCGGGTCCCTGGCGCTGTGAGGCAGCAGTGCTAACCACTGTGCCACCGTTCTGTCCCCTTCTGCCAATTACTTTAAATCTATGCCCCCTGGTTACTGACCTCTCTTTTAAGGGAAATAGGTCCTTCCTATCTTTCTAGGTCACTCATAATTTTGTACACCTCCCTTCTCAAAGAAAATAATGTTGAAGCCAACATAAAGAAAAACTAGGCCTGATGCATAATGGGCGAGTGATCTGTTGTTGCCTGATTGGAACTCCTGCCAAATTTGAATTTCTCCCTCGCAATTTTCTTAACTGTGATTAGAAGTGACTCATTGCCCACTGCACCCATATGGTGCTGGCACCTATGGTTCAATCTATCTATTTTAATCTGTACTGTTGTCATGGTTTCTTTAAAGAGGCCTGTCAGACTAACGTTCAGCAAAACAATGATGAGAATAATTTTATTGGAGCTGCAGACAACCATCAGTATGATACACGTCGAAGTTGTACAAAGTCGCATATTGTAAAGATGTCTTAGTTTCAGTTATTTAAACTCAAGGAGATTAATTATACCTGCTATTATCATGAAACATTTAGAATATTACCATTTACATGCAATATTACAAAGCGAAATGTCATGAAATCTCTCTTAATGGTTAGAAACATTATCCTAAATGTATTTATCAGACTGTGTTAAAATCAAATACAGCACAGAATCAATATTACAGTTTTGCAGTGATATAACTTCATCTTAATTTTTCCATGTATGTCTCAGTGATGTGATAATAATATGCATTAACAGTTAAAAAAAAATTTAGAAGAAAGTGTTATTTAGACCCCAGTAACATTAGATCTAATGCTGAAATAAGGCCCTGCTCCCAAGACTGAGGGAGCTGAGAGGATTAAGGGATAGTATTATAGTGCAAAATTCAGATCAAAAGGGTAAATTGGCGCAGCAGAAAGGTTGTATTCCCTTGGACCAAAGGATTTGAGAGCTCAGTAGTTCAACAGAAACTCTTTTAATCTCTAGCCACCCAACTTGGAAATGTTAAACCGTGAAAATCTTCATAAAAGGAAAGCATTGTTTTCCATTTTTTGACAGCAGTATCTACTGCAGTCTGTGGCATGTCACTTGTGTTTTGCTTTTAGGATTTCTAACATTTTGGAGACCAGTTTCAGAACATTATTTACAAATTTGCAAGCAAAGAAATAAAACCTCACAATTTTCACAATTATCATTTATTATTTAAAGAGTACTTGCTACAATAATTGAATGAAAACTTATTGGCCTAATTTTGAACATGTTTTGAAATATTAAACAGGAGCACCAGTTAGGGTACAAATGAATCCTAATTGTACATTATCCAAATGGAAAAATACACAATCTTGCAGGGCCATGCCCTGCAACCCCAGGATGGCTAAATATGGTTCAACATCATTTTGGTTGCCAGGCACTAGGTTCTTTGCATATGCAAATGAGTGGCTCAATTAATACCCTCAGATCCTCGGCAAGATTGAGTTACTCTCGAGTGGTTCAGGGGCCGGGGTTGCTACGCTCAGGATTCTCTGTGGCCCAGCAAATAATTGCCACTGAGGAAATGAAGTTTACATCTTTGTTTCCAATACATGTGGAAAGCTCCTTCTGGTTCCAAAGCACTTCCAGTGGCTGCAGCTGGCCTCCTATCACACACCCTTTCCCACTTCACTAACCATATTTTCCTCTGGTAAGTGCCTGAGGGCTGCTACTGGTGAGGTAAATGGCCTGAAATTTGTTTCCTTGAATTATCTGAGCTGCCTGTGGAGACATGACAGGCACCAACAGATTGCCAAATTTATTGAAATGAGGCCAAGCCCCCATTTACAGGCCAAGCCTCAGGCCGCCTGGTTGTGGGTGTGCACTGAACATTCTGGGCCTGATAACGGGTCCAGACAAATGTCTACCACATTGTGTTTGTTACCTCTGGATCCGTGGACCTGGAGACATGCCGGACCTCATATCCAGTTACTTAGTACGTTTTTCTGATAGTCCAGATATGTCCAATTGCCTGATACACAAACAAAATGTAACAAACAAAAAAGGCTTTTTTTGCAATTTTCTGTGATCGTCATACCAGAACAAAAATTTTACGTTTACTTTTTTAAAAGAAAAATACAGTACTCATCGATTTGTCTGCAATTGTCCTCTTCTCTGTAAAAATCAATATCAAATTACAAAACAGACATTGAAACATGTAGAAAATTAAAATTTAAACTAACATAGGATTTTGTTGAAATTTTCTGCTGTGCAATTTATGCAGCTTTTCAGAAAATACTGCAGGAACCCTTTCTCTCCATTTGTTTAAGATGGCTGTAATATTATTTATTATTTTTGCATCATTTTTCTATGATTAGAACTTAACCTTCGCAAACAAAACGGACTGAAAGATTGAATGCTCACATAAGGTCAGGCACCTGGGGTAGGATTTTCTGGCTATGCTCGCCCCAAAATCCTGCCCAAGGTCAACAGACCTTTTGCATGGTCCACCGTCCCCTCCCGCTACGATTCCCGTGGCAGGCGGGATAGAAAGATTCCACCCCAGTAGTCTTTCCCGTGAAAGCACAGGAGATGCAACACTTGGCCTTTTATCTTTGCCCTTCTCATTATTCATGGCTCCAAAGCACTCCTTCCAATTGAAGCATTAATTTACATGCATTTCCTTCAATATGCTGCACATGATGCCTCTACATTTTGGAGACAGGATAGGATCTGAGTGAAGGCTTTGCGGGATTCTTCAGTCGGCATGCATGTTTCTGAGTTCCTGGTCAGTTGCCATTTTAATCCTCCACTTTGCTTCCATTCTGAGCCCTCTGTCCATAGACTCCTGCACTTCTCTAATGATGTTGTTGGAAATTCGAGGAACAGCACCTTGGCTAGACACTTTATAACTTTCTGGTCTCAACATTACCCCTCTGAAATTTCAGAATGATATATCAAAGTCAAGTATGTGGATGCTGGAAATCTAAAATAAAACCAGAAATTACTGCAAATACTCAGCAGGTCAAGCAGCGACTATGGGGAGGGAAACAGAGCTCTTCTTTGGGAACTCATTCAGTTGTGACTGGTATTCTTTCTGGAAATGGTAGATGAATTTGACCTGGAGTTTCTGCTAGTTTGGGTGGTTTTTCACATTACAGTTTACCAGTGTTGACTGAAACAACCTGGATGAGCCCAGAATTCCCAAGACCTTTAGAGCTAGTTTAAAATGATCATGTTAGGAACTGGACCCATCCACAAAACTAGCCACACCTCCAGCTCAAATTAACATCATTGCGGATTTCCACTAATTGTGCCCAGGGTATGGGCCTTTTCAGAAGCTCTTCAAATTAAGCTGATTTTTGGTGCAAGGACATTAATAGCCACGTTCATAGAATTGTAGAATCCTACAGTGCAGAAGAAGACCATTCAGCACATCAAGTCTGCACCGATCACAATCCCAACCAGGCCTAATTCCCATAACCCTAGCTAGCCTTCCTGACACTAAGGGGCAATTTAGCATGGCCAATCCACCTAATCCACACATCGTTGGAGTGTGGGAGGAAACTGGAGCACCTGGAGGAAATCCACACAGACACGGGAAGAATAGGCAAAGTCCACACAGACAGTGACCCATGCTGGGATCAAACCCAGCTCCCTGGCACTGTGAGGCAGCAGTGCTGACTCACAGCATCCTAGAAACTTTAAAATTATATTTTAATTTACTAACAAACTGTCTACTGTAGCCCAATATAACTACAAAATGGTCTTCATAGTCTTTTAATGTCTTTTTCAGTTATTTAAAATAGGGTTACTCACAGCTTGTGTACAAGGTGCTTGTTTTCTGGGATAAGACCATTTTTGGCAGCATTATTTAAACTGCAGCAAATATCACAGATATTTTAGAGCAATTTTTTTCCCCTTTAAATTACACTCTAAAACATTGGAGGATTGCGGTGGCTTGTGGCCAAATTTATATTTGGTGATGCGCAAGTAAGTTTGAGTGGAAAATAGACTTCTAAAACCTACTGCAGTTTGGGCACAATTTGTCCAATTGTCAATTGTGCCTGAGGCAGAAATTTGACCACAGTGTGTATTTCAGGCAAAGCTGCCACTCCAAAAGTAACACTTAGGGGGTGGAATTTGGGACGATGCCATCCTGAAGGCTGAGGCTTGTTAACAGATAGCAGGACCCTGTCCTCAGATCTTATTACTTGGCCATTCAAAACAGCCTCAGGATATTAATTATTTAAGGATCCACTACAATATTAAAGCCAATCTGCATCTGATTTAACTACACCTACTTTAAGAGATGAGGGCAACTGTTGATTTTAAATCTTTTCTGGATTAACTTTTGATCAACCTGCATGGAGTGAGCAGAGGATGCAGTAAATCTTGTTTTTAAATTTGTTTTGAGCATTTTATGATGAAAATTCCTCATGTTAGGATTTCACAGCATCGAAGGTGGCCATTCAGCCTATCGCGCCTACACCATCTCTCTGACAGAGCTGCCCACTTTGTCCCTTTCCTCAAAATTCAATGGCGGCAGTGCCTCCACAGGCAACTCATGCATTTGAAGATAAGGAAGATGAGTTCCAAGAGAGGGAGAGGAGAAAAGAAAGGACACTGAGGTACAGCAGCAGCATGAGGTGATCACAAAGACCATGGAGTCAGGGAAGTATTTGTTTCAACTGGCTCCAAAGCAATACTTGGTCATTTTGTCTCACCCTCTGGTGATTCTGCTGCTCATTGGGTAAGATGCGGTTGTCAATCAGAAACATGGGGCTGAGTTTCACACTGAGGGTTGTCTCCCTGCACCTCAGCATAAATTTTGGGGCGAGCGCTTTCTGCACAGCCAACTGACCCTGCTTGGGACATCCCTTTAATTAGTATGAGGTGGGTTTCCAGCTACCTCCAGGAGGCTGTCCCACCTCATAGATCTGCCAGCCAATCGGAGGTAGGCAACTTGGCACATTGGCAGCACTGAACAGGAGCCATACATAGAGTCATAGAATCCCTACATGCATTGGAGGCCATTCGGCCCATCAAGTCTGCACCAACTACAATCCCACCCAGGCCCGATCCCCATAAACCCACGTTTACTCTTGCTAGTCCCCCTGACACTAAGGTCAATTGAGCATGGGCAACTAACATAACCCACACATTTTTGGACTGTGGGAGGAAACCGGAGCACCCGGAGGAAACCCACGCAGTCACGAGGAGTAAGTGCAAACTCCACACACACAGTGACCTGAGGCCGGAATTGAACCAGGGTCCCTGGTGCTGTGAGGCAGCAGTGCTAACCACTGTGCCGCAGTACGGGTGTTACAGATAAACCAAGGAGGTGACATTCAGCGATGGAACCGGATGTTCAGGTAAGTCTAAGATTTTCCTGGCATCAGGCTGACAAGATTCAGTGAGGTGGGCTGGGGTGGATGACAGTGTACATGAGGAAGCAAAACTGTGAGTGGGGGGCTTCCAATTGGCATGGAGCTCAGAAAGAAGGCACCCTTTCACTGACCAGCAAATCTCAGGATTAAACCCGCCAAGCTACATGTTGGGCAAATGCCTCTCCCCGTTTGTTATAACAGAGTGGGGGCAGGATGAGGCCCTTAATTGGGTATATTTTACCCATTTGGTTTATAGGAGGTGACCCACCTAACGCCTCCCTGGCCACCTGTAACATGGTGAAAGGATAGGGCCATGTGGACTGGTAGTAGGTATACCATCAATGATACAGTGCCCCAACTTACCAGTCTCGGCATCTCTTTTCCTGCCCTCGGTTGGGCTGTTAAGTTAAGCCCATTGTAAAGTTGACTGTACAAAGAATTGTCTAAATTATATTTATATTATGTAAAATTAAAAATTTATGCTACATATTATCTCCCTGAAAATTCTAAGATGTTGGCTAAAGTTCTATAACCAGAATTTCCTGAATAATTTGACCAGCAAAACAATCCCCCAGTAAAGTCAATTTTCTAATGGTAAGATGGTGCTAATATTAGAGGAAACAGTCCAGTTCTTAGATATGAGATAGTTGGTTAAAGGAAACATGGATAAAAGAGCTGAGTGGCAGAGGTGAGGTGAGAGTGAACGACCTTGATGTCAAGGCAGCATTTGACAGTGTGATATCAAGGAGTCCTAGCAAAACTGGAGTCAATGGGAATCAGGAAATACTCTCAGATGGTTAGAGTCATACCTGGCACAAAGGAAGATGTTTGTAGATCAATATCTCAGTCCCAAGACATCACTGCAAGAGTTCCTGAAATTAGTGTCCTCAGCCCAACCATCTTCAGTTGCTTCATCAGTGACGTTCTCTCCACCAGAAGGTCAGAAGTAGGGATATTTGCTTATGATTGCACAATGTTCAGCACCATTCGCAACTCCTCAGATACTGAAGCAGTCTATGTCCACATGCAGCAAGACCTGGACAAGATTCAGCCCTGGGGGATAAGCGGCAAGCAACATTCATTCCACACAAGTGCCAGGTAATGACAAATCTTCAACAAGAAAAATCCATCTCCCCATAACATTCAACAGCATGGAGTTGGTTATTTCATAGGCTATTGAGTTGGACAATCAGCCATGATCGTAATGAACGGCAGAGCAGGCTCGAAGGGCCAAATGGCCTCCTTCTGCTCCTATCTTCTATGTTTCTATTAACATTGCTGAATTCCCCACTATCAACATTGGCTGGAAACTGAACTGGGCTAGCCATATAAATACTGTGGCTACAGGAGCAGGTCACAGGATGGGAATTCTGCAGGTGGCAACTCACCTCCTGACTCCCCAAAACAAAGGCACAAGTCAGGAGTGTGATGGAACACTCCCCACTTGTCTGGATGAGTGCACCTCCAACAATACTCAAGATGCTCAACACTATCTAGGACAAGCCTGCTTGATTGGCATCCTATCCACCATCTTCAGTATTCATTTCTTCCACTACTGACAGACAGTAGCATTGACCACAGTGGCAGCAACTGTAAGATGCACTGAAGGGGTAACTCATCGAGGCCTTAGACAGCACCTTCCAAATTCTGCAGTCCATTCGGAGTAGGTACACCTACAGTGTTAGTGTTAGTGGTCATGTTTTGGAAGGTGCTGTTGAAGGAACTTTGCTGGCTTGTGGCAGTGCATTTTGTAAATAGTGCACACAACTGCCACTGTTTGCCGGTGATGGAGGGAGTGAACGGATAGCGATCAAATGGTTTGCTTTGTCCTGGATGATGTCAAGCTTCTTAAGTGTTGTAGGAGCTGCACCCACCCAGGCAAGTGGAGACTGTGTCACCATTCTCCTGACTTGTGCCTTATAGATGGTGGATAGGTTTTGAGGAATTAGGACGTGAGTTACTCACTGGAAGGTTCCTAACCTTTGCCCTGCTCTCGTAGCCACAGTATTTATATGGCTGGTCCAGTTCAGTTTCTAGGTCAATGGTAACTTTTAGGGTGTTGATGGTGGGGACGATTCAGCGATGGTAATGCAATTGAATGTTGAGGGTGCGGTATTTAGATTATCTCTTGTTGGAGATGGTCATTGGCTGGCACTTGTGTGGTGCGAATGTTACTTGCCACTTGTCAGCCCAAGCCTGCACCCACCCAGCCAATTTTCCGTGCACCACTCAAAACACACCTGTCAGGACATATAAAATGATGCCCATGTATGGAAATGAAAGGTGCGAATTTTGTTTATAGTAATAATGGAGTGTTGTATAATCGGAGGCACTGATTGCAAATGAAGTGTTCATTCAAGCTCCTTCTTGCCTGTTCTAGTATCGTTAAAATTCCTGTGGGTTATCAAAGGACAACAGGCGTTCTTCTATTGCCCTGGTCCGCAGCAACATATTGGCCACTAGGTCACCTGTTGGCTGTTTACGAGATGTTGCTGGTGTAAAATAATGACAATGTTACCTTATATAATGAAACTTCCAAAATATAGCTCACTGTCCATATAGGATTGAGACACTTCAAAATGAAAGACAACATAATCAATGCAGTTGAGAAGGAGGAAATACAGCCAGAGTTCCTCCTTACCTCTATAACCTCTCCCAGTTCCACAACTCTCCAGGACCCCTGCACTACTCCAATCCTGACCTCCTGTGAATCCCTTACTTTAATTGCTACCCCATTGGTAACTGAACTTTTAGTTTTTGCAGCCGTAAGGTCTTAAATTTCCTCCCTAAACCTTTCCACCTTACTCCTTCTCTTTCATCCTTTAGGTTTCAGGTAGTCACTATCTCTTTGTCAAGACCCTTGACTATCTGCTACCTCACAATGCCAGGGACTTGGGTTCAATTCCGTCTTTGGGTGACTGACTGTGTGCAGTTTACACATTCTCTCTGTGTTTGCGTGGGTTTCCTCTGGGTGCTCCGGTTTCCTCCCACTGTCCAAAGATGCGCAGATTAGGTGGACTGGCCATGCTAAAAAAAAGAATTGCCCTTAGTGTCCTGAGATGTGTCAGTTAGAGTGATTAGTGGGTAAAATATGTAGGGATATGGGGGTAGGGCCTGGGTGGGATTGTGGTCGGTACAGACTCAATGGGCCAAATGTCCTCTTTCTGTATTGTAGGTTTCTTTGATTCTATGATTCTAAGTTGCCCCTTAGTGTCAGCACGGCTAGAAGGGTAAATATGTGGGTAGGGCTTGGGTGGGATTGTTGTTGGTGCAGGTCCAGTGGGCCGAATGGCCTGCGTCTGCACTATAGGGATTCGATGATTCTATTCTAAAATCTTCTTACTTGTCTCAAAGTCACATTTTGTTTGATTATGACCCCGTGCAGTGCATTAGGATGGTCTCCTCCATTAAAAGCTCTATATAAATGAAAGATGTTGTTGATCTTGATCACTCCGCAATTAGCTCTGCAGTTAAGTGTGTTTACGTGGATATCAGGTGAGGACAGGATCAGATGCCCCGTGATTAGTCAGAAAACTCTCACTTTCTGCGCTCATGCATGAAGCATGGTCACTTGGGCAAGCTGCCAGAGGTGGCCAGCATTCTCGGAGCTGTTAGTGCCTAAAGGAGGGCAGGTAGTTGGCAAAAGAATTAAACTTCATCCCCACCCTCCCCACCCCTGCACCACACCCCCACCCCCCCACCCCCCCACACAATGTGTGTGAAATGACCGATGGACTCAAAAACAAATTAGCAGGAAAATAAATGTTTGGAGATTAAATTAATTCATATTAGCCACTGTTCCTTTGCTGGTCACAGTGTTTCATTGATTTGGTTCTGCTTTACCCTGGCCTGTCTCTTTGCTTTCAGTGTAGGTTATTATGCTTCCCGCAATGCAGGTTAGTGAAAGTAGAATAATAAAGCTGGCCTTTCCTACCTTGTTATTTCTCAGTGTACAACTGCCTCTGACCACTTCCTTATCCACAGTATGCCAACAGAATAAGGAAAGTCGAGGCCAGATGCCCCAGAGGGAGACGTACACTGCTGGGTCTCCCACAACCTGTTATTAAAACCTTTCCTAAATAACTGCAGTTAGGTCATCTAGTACTAGGCACCAGCAGCCTGTAATTAAAATGTGCGATCCCACACACACTGTTGTTATTCTTCGTAAAGTAACAAATTTGTCAGGATGAAAAGATTTAAAAAAATAAATATTGGGGATCTTTTAAAATCTGTAACAGAAGATAACAATGATTCTACAAATATATCGCAGTCCTTGGCTTCCAGTCCAAAATGACAGGACAGGGGAAAGAAATATTGCATTCTGCTAAAATGTTATTACTATCATTTACAAATTTTCTCAAAGTGTTGGCGCCCAATGATGTTTGCTTCACTCATCATGTCTGTCACTTTGACTGTTCAACACATAAGAACATAAGAACTAGGAGCAGGAGTAGGCCATCTGGCCCCTCGAGCCTGCTTTGCCATTCATTAAGATCATGGTTGATCTTTTCGCGGACTCAGCTCCACTTACTGTTCACCATAACCCTTAATTACTTTACCATTCAAAAATTTATCTATCCTTGTCTTAAAAACATTGAACTAGCCTCAACTGCTTCACTGGGCAGGCAATTCTACAGATTCACAACTCTTTGTGTGAAGAAGTTCCTCCTCAACTCAGTCCTCAATCTGCTTCCCCTTATTTTGAGGCTATGTCCCCTCATTCTAGTTTCACCCGCCAGTGGAAACACCCTCCGTGCTTCTATTCTTATCTATTCCCTTCATAATCTTATATATTTCTATAAGATCTTCCCTCATTTTTCTGAATTCCAATGAATATAGTTCCAGTCTACTCAGTCTCTTCTCATAAACCATGCACCACAACTGATCCCAAAGCAACATAGCCATGGAAGCTACCCGTTGTAGGATTATTACAACACAAAAAGAACACAGTAAATGTTTACTATCTTAAACATTAAAAATAATTTCTAGGCATCATTTTTAAAATTCATTCATGGGACCTGGGAGTCACTGGCTGGCCAACATTTATTGCCCATCTGTAGTTGGCCTTGAGAAGGTGCTGATGATCTGCCTACTAGAAACACTGCAATCTATGGGCTGTGAGTTGACTCATAATGCCATGAGGGGAGGTGCTCCAGGAGCTCTAAGTGGCATAAGATTTGAATTTTTCCCTTGCTGAAAAAATGGGCACAATTCTCTTCCAAGAAAAGAATGAGGCAAAGTGTGATTCGCGCCAGTAAGGGGAATGGATGCAATCTATTCATGCCAGGAATCCAGCTGTTGACAGCTAGAGTGCGCTATTGCGCATGCACCAGTCTCCCAGTACACTGTCCAAAGTGTACACAATTAGTGCACTGGGAATCTGACACTCCCCTCACACCCTGATTGCACCCCACCCCACCTGACCACAGCACCTGTTCACTCCTGCTGGCTTCTCTTTACCCCAACCCAACTGATTGCACCTCCGTTCACCCTCCCGCTCTCCCCCTGTCAATTACTGCCCTGAGGTGATCCTTGATTGCAGAGCATATCCCCTTAGACCCTGCCCCTTGGCACTACCTGTGCCTAGTAAGCAGTACCAGAATGCCCAGTGGGCAGTACCAGGGCTCCAGGCTGGCAGTACCAGGTTGGCACTGCTCAAGGGGCATTGCCCCCCACTCAGGGGGCCTCAATGGCCCCCAGTTCCACCAGCGAGGCAATTACATCAGGTCTCCATTGCTGTTAATCAGTAATCAGATGGGGAAAATCAGGGCCGCTGGTCTAATATGCCTTATCTAGCAAATTCTATTTGTTGCATGACTATAACAATGAATTTTCAAGAAGTGTTGGTCCAACAGATTGTTCTGTTCATTTTCTTTATCCAACAAAGTTCCCTTGTTTTTAATAGTGTTGAGTTTTGATGTCACACCCTAAATGGAGGATGTAGTATTTTCAAGTGTTCAGTGCCAATAATACAGTCCGAAATTGCCATTTCACTGTGTGATGGTGCACGATTGATTACCATGGGGATGGAGTAGTAAAAAGATGGCGTGACAGCCCTTCATGTTTTTATAGTATGGCAGTAAACAAAGCAATGATGATTTATGTGAGTGGTGGTACCCAAGTGTGGAAAGGTATTTGTACCATGTTCAACATTTATTATACAGATTTCAGAACAATGCAATGGGTAAGTAACATTTACAGGTCATTACTGTTCTGTCTGCGCTTAAACTCAGGTTGACATGCCAACTTCCTGCAGAGCTGGTGTTAGTCCTGGTTTTCGAATGGAACTTCACCCTATTAGCCAGAACACCATTTGGAAGCTGATGGGGAACTCATAAATAAATGAAAACTGAGGTCAGCTGTGGAAGTTCAACCAGCCAATGTCATTTTCATCTCTATCCAACCGGCTGCCACTGCAATCTGCTCCTGTTCACCCGAGGTGGCCATTCGCAATGATAGTTGAAGAGATCCAGAACATTTACTTCACTTTCATCACACATCTTGCCTATTATCACAGAAACTCTACAGTGCAGAAAGAGACCATTTGGCCCATCGACTCTGTACCAACCACAATCCTACCCAGGCCCTACCCCTCATGTTCCTACATGTTTACCTATTAATCTCTCTAACCTGTGCACCTCAGGACATTAAGGGCAATTTAGCACAGCCAATCAAACTAACCCACACACCTTTGGACTGTGGGAGGAAACCCATGCAAACATGAGGAGAATGTGCAAACTCCGCACAGACTGTGATCCAAGCCGGGAATCGAACTCAGGTCCCTGGAGCTGTGAAGCAGCAATGCTAACCATTATGCTACTGTGCCGCCTTATTACTAAACTGCTGCTTCTCTTCATTCCCATTGCTAATAGCTCTTGCTCCATTGCTGCCGCAAGCCTTTCACATTAGGCTACCCTGCCTGACTACTGCCTCCAAACGGGCTCAGCAGGTTACTTTGCACTGTCAACTTGCCAACCATATTCTAATGAGGACCTGGGGGCTAAAATGATTATCATGGCTATTCCTCTGCTTCTGTCTATCAACCACCAAACTAAACTAAAACCAAAAATCTCCCCCAATAGAGGGGTTAGTCACAAATATACCAAAAACTGATTAAACATGACCACAGTTAATTAAGTCAAATTAATAAATGAAATGGAGTTGCAACATTGGGTACAGTCTGGTTTTTATAGTATGAAATCTTGCGGAGCAATGCTGCTCTTCCTTGTTCACTCTTTTACCTTATTTATTTTAATTTGTTAAATGGCAGGATGCCAATCTTGCACAGTGCAATTTGACCTGTATTAACTTCTCTAGTACCTGAGCATACAATATTAATGCTTTTTGCAGAGTCGCTTCACTGGCAGAGAGCTGAAAAGGGAGCCTTTTGTTCATGTTTTATCTACCTGCCGGGCTAAGTGCTATGTATCCATGCGATAACCGAAAAGTAATGTTCACGAGAGACACTGTCAGCTGCCATTTTCAGTGTTAGAATCACATCAAGGTTGCCCTTTGAATCCACCACCACCACCCCACCCCCCCTATATTTCTAATGAGTACCATCACCAGGCTTGCTGCATGGGACACATCACAGCAACGGAATAACAACATCGGGAAGGAACATCCAACATAAGCTGTCACTGAATGATGCAAATGATTGGTATCATGGGGAAAGCGAGGGTAGAATCATCCGTTCACTCACTGAAGTATAAATGGCATGAAGGCTTGCGGCCAAGGAGGGAGTGGAAAAGGGTCTCAGCAAAGGCAAATAAAAATATTGTCACCATATTCCCTGAGATATCTGGCTATAGTATTTAAATTGGACTGTGTCTCTGAGACTGACAACTGCTTCAACTTGTTTATTAGGGCAGTGTATTCTGTGGCAGATACTTACAGGCCACAATGGCAGGCAGATGGTGGGAATCTTGTAATCATCAACACAAGCCTGCAATTGACTGCCTTCCCCGATCATCAAGAGCAACAGAACTAGCCAGCTTTTGTCTACCCTGTCCTTCATAAATGATTACAAGATTCTACCCATCTGCCAGACTCTGGAGTGGGATATATTTATATAAAGTGCTGATAATATGAACAGCTGTTGGAGAGTATTTCAAAATGATATTTACCATTAGTTCAGAAGCTACTAAAGCAATCACTTGAAATAAACAGTGGTGGATGGTTCAAGCTCTTTTTGCCACTGATAATCCAGACGCTACCTACAATTGGAGTCATTGATATTTCATCTTTTTGAATTCCAAACATTATTGAGCTAATAGAAACTGGAACTCAGCGTGATCAAAGGGAAGAACTTGGATTTCACACATACCGCTCTTGCCTCGTCAATTCTCCTGCAATAAACAAGTTCCGTTGTTCTATTTTACTAATATTAGTCGAATGCTAAGAATTAAATCACTAATGGGGTACAAATCATAACACGTGTTTTACTCAACCAAAAGCAATCGCTCCTGCCTGGAAGAACAAGCCATGAGGTAGAGTTGCCAGCGTTGGGCTGGGTGGGCACAGTAAAAGTCACACAACACCAGGTTAAAGTCCAACAGGTTTATTTGGTGGCACGAGCTTTGGGAGTGCTGCTCCTTCATCAGGTGAGTGAGGAATCACCTGATGAAGGAACACAACACAAACTCATGATCCTAAATAAACCTGTTGGACTTTAACCTGGTGTTGGAAGAATAAGGGCAGTGGATACAAGGGAACACTACCACCTCCAAATTGCCCTCAAAGTAATTCACCAGCCTGACTTGGAAATATAACACGGTTTCTTCACCTGTTGCTGGGTCAAAACCCTGGAACTCCGCCAACCCCCCACCCCCACCCCCCCCAATAGCCCTATTAGTGTATCTACACCACATGGACAGCAGCAATTCCGAATTCCAGGCAGTTTACTTCTCAAGGGCAATTAGGGATAGCAACTAATGTTGGGCTTCCCAACAATGCCGACATCAGTTGTCTCAATTTCTCTGCTCCCTTCACTTCTCTCACCTGTTTTTCATTGAACTTGCTGCACCAAAGAACTTTGGTACCAAAGAACTTTGTACTTTGGTACCAAACCTGCTGATATGGGTGCTGCTGTCCTTGTCTGGCAAGTTGATGACTACCGTGCAGAGGCTGAATGCCAACACTTCCTCCTACCTCGCTATGGGCAATGACCCTGCTATGGGCAATGACTCCACTACTGGACACCAAGTCATTGGCCAAAAGTTTCCCATCTTGCCCTCCATGGAATCCTAGCAGGCAAGACCGGGCGTTTCTAGTCTTGGGGCACACACGGTCAGAAAATCCCACCCACTGGCCGGAGTTCTAACACCTCACCTGCCATTGAATCAGAGCAGGCAAAGGTCCAACAAAGGAAATCTCCATTGACTTCAGATGGGATTTTCCGGTCTCGCTCGAGCAAGGCTGTAAAATCCTGCCCATTGTTTCCAACACAGTCACTGCGCTCATCTTCTCCTGTGATCTTCCTTCTATGGCTTCCCACCTCATAGCTCCTAGCCCCACACAGCTCACTTATCCTTCCTATCCAAGATCCATTAACAGGATTGCTCTGCTAAGCCTATCATTCTCCCCACGCTAATCTAATTTCTCCCTACCTTGATTCCAGTTTTTCTCCCTTTGTCCAATCTCTCCCCGTCAGAATTAACAACTTCAGTCTGTAAACTCTGTCCCCCCATTTTATTCCCTATTCTTCTGCCTGTTTTGCTTTTTCTCATATTTTTGCTTTCAGGTGATAGCAAGCTTCTTCTTGGCATATATTTTGTTATTGTTTCTTTTCCTACCCCATCTCCATCACCTCTGTGAGATAAAGAGTGAAAATTTTCACTCCTGCCAGCATATTTGCTCTCGGTACCTGTGTAGCTCACACGACATGTAGATTTTGAGTCACTCCCAGGTGCCAGGGATATTTGAGGGAGCTTGGGGCTTAGAGAGCTGGCTCCTCAGTGATAAGAGAGACATCATGCTTACGCACTGTTGACAGAGTGCATCTGAGGAGAGACACAATGCTACACATTCATAGAGTCATAGAGTCTTACAGTGCAGAAGGAGGCTATTCGGCCCATCGAGTCTGCTCCGACTACCATCCCACCCAGGCCATATCCCCATAACCCCATGCATTTACCCTAGCTAGTCCCCTGACACTAGGGTCAATTTAGCATAGCCAATCCACCTAGGCCGCGCACCTTTGGACAGTGGGAGCACCCAGAGGAAACCTATGCAGACACAGGGAGAATGTGCAAACTCCACACACGCAGTGACCCAAGTCAGGAATCGAACCCAGGTCCCTGGCGCTGTGAGGCCGCCGTGCTAACCACTGTGCCACCATGCCACCCCCAAGCCATAAGGTCCTTAATAGAGCAGAGCATTAGCCTTTTAAAGATGTATTTGGATTGCTTAGGTGGGGCTCGCCAATGCCGTCTACAGAGAATGTGCTACATCTTTGTTGTTTGCTGCACCCCATACAATCTAACGCTGCAAAAGGGGGATGTGTGGCCAGAGGGGGACATGGAAGAGTTAGCCGTCTCCTCAGGTGAGGAAGATGTTGAAGGGGGTGAATCTGAAGAGGTTGAGAATTCATATAAATCACATGAGGATGCTATTACACAAGCACAATGCCACTCATGCCTGTGATAACCTCATAGCTACAGGATTCCAGGAGGAATAAGGTGAAGACAAGTTGTCATAAGCACTGTTCCCTTTATTCTTTGATGCAGGGGACACAACAGCACCCTTATTGCCAATACATTACAAAACGTCATCACTCTCACAGTGATCATGAAAGTAGCATAAGTTACCCTCAATCATAATAATGGGGGCATCCTTGGAAGATGCAGTAACCTAGAGAACATGTAACTGATGCTTAGCTCTCCAATAGCAGACATCCTTCAGCAACTACACAGTGTAAAAGCTTCAATCATTGTAGCAACAGGTCAGTAACATAGCATCCTTCAAGGGGCTGAACACACATTGATGTACTCACGCCACTGTGATAGCAGATTAGGAAGGTGGCTCCAAGACAAAAATCATCTGTCACTAATTACCATTTGACCATCTGAAGATGGGGTTACATCTGGACAGGGTCATTTCTCCAAACATCAGCTCTAATGCATGATAATGCGGATATTATCCTGATTCTGAGCCCCAAGGTGCTGTTGGACATCAGGATGCGATGATCTGTCACATGACAGCATGAGCACAAAGCTGAGAGTTATGTTTGTATTGGGTCCTCACAGAGAACGGTTCATCAGGACCATCATATGATTATTGACAAGCAATCATTACTCTGCATTCACCAGAAGCCTAGCGAGATTATCTCTTGCATTGCTTTAGCATTTGAGAGAGACGTGTCCTGATCAGCTCTGACACAGCAGTCAGTGACAACTTATTCCCTTCATAGATCCTGCTGCGCAGGAGATGTGCCAAGACATCACTTTTGTAGCATTACAGTCCTCGACATTGTCCATCTCACAAAGATCAATCCTTCCTACAATGCCTAAATCTGTAAGTGCACAATAATGCAATGAATTTAATATTAATTTGTGTTCTGTAACTCACAGAGGTATTCTATGTTCAGGGGCAAAGATAAACCCCCACAAGTAATCAGAAAGCTTCACTGGGGTAAGCACACACTCTGATATCACACACTCCTTCCCCTCTTGCAGACACTATTTACCATTTATATAGATGATCTGGAGGAGGGAACCGAGTGTACGGTGTCGAAATTTGCTGATGACACCAAGATTGGGGGAACGGCAAATTGCACGGAGGGTGTGGAGAGTCTGCAAAAGGATCTAGATAGGCTGGGCGAATGGGCCAGGAAATGGCAAATGGAACTTAATGTTGGCAAGTGCGAGGTGGTCCACTTTGGTAGGAATAATGGTAGGAAAGACTATTTCTTACGTGGCGAAAAGCTGCAGCAGGCAACGGTGCAGAGGGACCGCGGGGTCCTTGTGCATGAGTCGCAAAAACCCAGCTTGCAGATGCAGCAGGTGGTCAGGAAGGCGAATGGGGTGCTGGCCTTCATAGCGAGGGGGATTGAATATAAAAGTAGGGAGGTCTTGCTGCGGCTGTATAGGGCATTGGTGAGGCCGCAGCTGGAGTACTGTGTGCAGTTTTGGTCGCCGTACTTACGCAAGGATATTTTGGCCTTGGAGGGAGTGCAGAGGAGGTTTACTAGGCTGATACCGGAGTTGAGGGGGTTGAGCTATGAGGAGAGGCTGAATAAACTAGGCTTGTACTCGTTAGAGTTTAGAAGAATGAGGGGAGATCTCATTGAGACATATAAGATGATGAATGGGATGGATAGGATAGAGGTGGAGAGACTCTTCCCGCTCAGAAAGGACAGTAGGACGAGGGGGCACAGCCTCAAGATAAAGGGGGGGCGGTTTAGAACGGAGTTGAGGAGGAACTTCTTCACTCAAAGGGTGGTGAATCTCTGGAATTCTCTGCCCGTTGAGGTGGTGGAGGCTGCCTCGCTAAATATTTTTAAGACGCGGGTTGATGGGTTTTTGATAAGCGAGGGGATTAAGGGTTATGGGGAGAGGGCGGGAATGTGGAACTGAGCCACGACAGTTCAGCCATGATCTTATTGAATGGCGGGGCAGGCTCGAAGGGCTAGATGGCCTACTCCTGCTCCTATTTCTTATGTTCTTATGTTCTTATTTCAAATATCACTGAGTGGAACCAACTTCCATTGTTCAGCATCACTCATGGGGAGAGTGGGAACTGAGAATGGAAAACATCCAGCCTCAAAGCCGGAGCTGAACTGACTTTCCCTAAACCACTGTGATAGTGGAGTCAGACATTTTAGGAACTTTCAAGCAGTTATTGGATAGGCACATGGAGCACACCAGAATGATAGGGAGTGGGATAGCTTGATCCTGGTTTCGGAAAAGCTCAGCACAACATTGAGGGCCGAAGGGCCTGTACTGCGCTGTACTGTTCTTTGTTCTATGTTCACTGCTGACATATACCCGTGGCTTCAGCAATGGTGTGCAGGTCTGAGTGTAAATTCAGCAGCAACTCCTGAACCTGGGTCTCCATGGCTGCTGCTACTTTGATGCACTTACATGTCAGAGCCACAACACTGGACAGAATGCGAATGGGTTCCTTCATCCTTCATTATAGTCCAGTGACGACCTCAGACACCTCTGCCTGATGTTCCCCTGCCTGTTTCTGTATCTCTAACATTTCTCTCAGGGTCGATTGCAGAGGCTTGTCATCGGACTCAGACTCAGCAGGGGCCTGTTCTCAAGCAGTCTGTCAAGATCAAAGACCTCAGCTGTCACTGCCTCTGCCTGATGTGGATATGTACCAGTGAGGTGACCACCAGACTGAGAACCTGAGCCTACTCTAGAACGACACACCGAGGTGCGTGTACCTGTGCTGACGGTGGGCGTGTGTAAACATAGTGACTGATCTTCATCAGGTGGTTTCTCTGCCTCCTCATCTGATGTCATCTGGGGCTAGGGCTGAGGCATTTTTTTGGAAATCTCTCTGCCTTTTTTTGCTGGTAGCTGTAATAGAGAGAATGGATAATTAATGATTGACCAGACAGGCTCCTACACTATAGGTCACTCACTTCATTATCCTCATGTTGTCAAGGTGTAATAGATAGATCCTCACTGGCTTGTTGGGGGGAAGCCTATTTTGCCTTCCACACAACAGCAATTTCTCTCCTTGCCGGCAAGCTCTGCTAATTGGTCCTCACGGGAGGAGAGTGTCCTCAACTCTGGGACCCTCCTCCTATCTTAGTTCTCTCCCATCGGTTATGGGGTATATTGTGCTGTGTAAAGACAAATAAGCACTGGAAGAAAGAAACCTGTGTGCCTGTTATGTGTTATGAGCCTGCCCCAGTCAGAGATTTAGGCAATATTAGTGCAGGATCTTACAATGAGATGGTGACAAAGTGGCTGGCAGACATTAGGTATTGATGTCACACCTGTTGGTCACATGTGACATCCATGTGGACTCTAATGCTTAGTCTGATGCACTAATGAGTGTGAGTTTGGAGTGAGGAGAAAGTTGGCTTGTCCTGGCAGAACACATCAGATCAGTCCTTCATTTCCTGCACTGCCAGGCTCTCGTTCTTCGTGTGCCATGGGTGCTGAACTCCCTGGCAACCTCATGACAGGCCGGAGTGGTCAATATGGAGGAACTCCTGCTCCCATCCTGAGGAAAGAGGACTGGCCACCTTTCCTGGATAGTCTGGGAAGTGAATGCCTAGAGAATCTTTGTTTAACCCTAGAGGGCTAAGGGATTGTTTTGTTTGGGTGCCATGGTAATGCAGAGACCAAAAGAGAAAATGTTGGAAAATCTCAGCAGGTCTGGCAGCACCTATAAGGAGAGAAAAGATCTGATGTTTCGAGCTTTGACAAAGGGTCATCTGGACTCGAAACGTCAGCCCTTTTCTCTTCTTACAGATGCTGCCAGACCTGCTGAGATTTTCCAGCATTTTCTCTTTTAGTTTCAAATTCCAGCATCTGTAGTAATTTGTTTTATATGGTAATGTAGAGGTTCCCTACACACTGGGCCTCTCGTGAGTGACTGTCTGTGTGGGTGCCATTTAAACATGGCGCCAAGCCCTTCGACCCCATGAGGTAAGAATGGGGCTGATGAATCTTTGCATGCTCCGTTATGACATTTGATGAGCTCCTTGCTGATGCAGAATTAATAAGCAGAAAAGCTGAAGATAGGGTGTAAAAATCCATCCCACTGCTCAATGGGAATCCTACCGGGTTTCCCATCCATCACTGTTAACTCTGCTAGAATTACATAAGAATCAATAAGCTTCCAGCTCTGAAGGAAATCTGTAACCCTTCACACAGTCACCATATTTCCATAGCTTCACCATGTTTTCATTCTCCTTGTATCTCTCCAGGTCTCTCCCCGCTGTGAATGTGTGATATTTATTCTTCTGCTATTCAATCTCTCCTGTCTTCCACCCAATCACAAACCTTCTTTTCGTCCATGCCCCTCCCCCCTCCACCAACACCCTCCATCCACCAGAGTTAGAACAGCATAGATACCTCAGAGGGTTGTGGGATTGAAGGAAGATGGAAGTCTGGGGACGGGCTGGTGAGGTGATGGCTGGATTACCTGCAGAAATTCTACCCCCACAATCCAATTATGCGCAGGTGAGGTGCCCCATGGAGATATATCTTCATGCAAATTAACGCCTTAAGGAAAGCGAGAGAGAAATTGAGGGAAAAGGGTGCCTTGTCCAAGTTCTGCTTACAACAATCTTTAGCTAAACCTGGTTTTGATGGTAAATAAATTGGAAGTACTGGGCCAGATGAAAATACATTGCAAGTGATAACATTCCAGTGACCACTCTGCACTGAGAGCGAAACTCAAACTGTCGCACGACTGACATTATCGGTAGGACATTTCATCCTCCCCCCCAGCTGAAAACATGAAAAATATCTGCCTAATCACTGTATTTTGCAATCAAGGAAAGGAAAAAAAAAGATATTTTAAATGATGAGTTATTTCCACTTATCCCATGGCTATCATTCTTGTTTTGAGATGATGTTTCAATGAAATCCAATTTTAATTACATAGAATTACTGCTGGTATTGGGAAGTATAATTGGCAATTCCATCTACATCTCCAAGAAAATCTTAAATCTGTGTTCCTGCTCAAAGGCTAACTGTACCCACGGAAAAGCAATATTATACAGTCATTTGACATCCATGAACAAACTGGGCATCAAAAACAGGAATATATTATGGAAGAATCAATTATTTCCTTTATTAATTGTCATGTCACAATGATTTTCTAATTACATTATTTTACGTCAGAAAATTCTATTCGTCTAGGAGGAAAAGAAAGGATGTGCATTGTACAAGATCAGCGTAATGTTATTTAAAAAAAACATTTGATTGAATGATTCTATAATTTTGCCTCCCTCAGAGTGGAAGTAAGGTAATTTTGTATACAGTGTCATCTTCCCCTCTAGCACAGGAGAGATTATCAGATATGTTTATTAAATCCCCTGGTGTTTGGAAAGAACACAGAAAACTGTCAGGCAGCGCAATAGTGAAGTGTCTGTCTCAGCTGGAGATCTATCTGTTATGAATAAGTTAAGAGTTTCAGTACAATTTAGAACTGTAAGAGAAAATGCTTCCCTATTGTGTGTATCTGTTGTAAGCCTCAGGCAAAAAGAAATAATCAGTTGAATTGCTGCTGTCAGTGTTGAACAATTACTGATGGCCACTATAACACTATAAAATGCACTGGTGCCACCTTTTATCTGTGCACTTTACAGCTGTGCTATCAGAGCTCAACTGTAAACAGCAAAATATGGCTATATATTGGACATTTCTTTCTTTGTTCATCTAATTTATGTTTTTCATTTGTCATGAGATATTTTGCTAATTAATGGAACAAAATTACAGGAAATGTGAGGCCCGCTCATTGGAACAAAGGATACGCCAAAGGAAATATCATCTGTAGGAATGGAGAGATACGTGTGCACTGACCTTTCACCTCTGGGACTGGGCTAATGGGTTGACAATCTCTGGCCGCTGAAAAGGACTTCTGTGAAATGGTCTCAATGCAGTGTTTACTCAATATATGCACAGCTCAAAATGTCTTACTTTCTCATTTTCATTAACTTGATAAAATCTCACCTGGGATTATTTTAACATTAACACGGGGCTAACAAAAAAGCAAAGGGGGAGGGGTGTAATAGTGTGTTGGTATCTAGTTTTAAATCTCACCCACCTTTCAAGTTGGGTGACGTGTGCAGGTGGCTGCTGACTTGGTATCGTCCAGATTTTCCTGGGCGGATGAAAGTTAAAACTACTGCCCACTCCCACACCTCCACCCACGAGAGGCCAATATGAAAAGCTGGCATGGGAATTGGAGGTCTAATGCCACAGTAATAATGGGTGCTCCCCTGAGGTTCAAATTGAGTCACACAGGTGGAGGAAGGCAAAAAGCAAACTTTAATCTGCATCTGACCTGCATCAGTGACGTCCTGACTTTAAACACTGAGCCTAAAAGAGAATTCAGAACAAAATTATATCTTCCAGCCTGGCATTCTTTTAAAGAACTTGTTTCTAAAATAAACAAACTTCCATATTCTGTACAATCTGGTGAACATACCTCCTCAAGCTTCTACTTTTAAGAAAGAACCAGGAAAGAATGAGGGAAAGCAAACAAAATGGCTTGAATTGTGTGTTACAGTGAATACTTAATGATCTGATATATAGTAAACAATACACGTAAAGTAATAAACTTAGTTGTTTTATGCCCAAATTATTCTGTCACAATATGACTTTATTCAGCAAGTGATTATTTAGCTTTTATGTAAGATTATGATTAGCATTTCTACAATGATAAATTTGATTCTGGTGACTGGTCCGTGACAGCTAACACAACTGTCTTGACTGCACGCACTGCTGAATATGTCCTGTTCTTATCAATTATTAAGTGATAGAAGGAATGGAAAACATTTCTTTAAATAAATCAAGCTGAATCTTGATCTCGGTAGATGAAATACAAACGGGTGCTCATCTAACCAGCCTGTTTAGATTACAACTGACTTCTAACCAATTAAGTGAGCATGAATTTTGTGTAATGGAGGAGATGGACATTTTTTTGCACAGTCTGGTTCCGGGTTGAAACCTCACAGCTCTTAAGATGATCAACAAGAGCAATTTGAATTCTGAAAGGCTCTCTCAAGAGTTGTAATGTTCAATCAGGGCAGAGTAAGTTTCTAGCGATGGGCTTTCATTGTGGAAAATTTATTATCTTTGATGTAGAGTCAAAAATGAAACAGCTATCGATAAGAGAGTCTGGATGTTTCTCTTTGGGGTCAAAGTTCCACATTGACCCAGCGACAACTCTGATGCTCCTACTTCAAGTTAGGTTTATAAGTATTGTGTAATTAGAGGACACTGTTCTGGTTTGATTCAGCAGATCAGACTTTGCTGTTGCGAGGTATCTTTGGGCACAACATTCTTACCTTTCATAGTTCTAAAATACAAGAACAAAGTGAAGATTGGTCATGTTCAGGACCAAGGTTTCCTACTCCTCTGATACCGATGGTTAAAGGTCACCAGCCTGAACTGTTAACTCGTTCTCTCACCACAGGCGCTGCGACACATACTGGGTGAGATTTTATTTCAAGGTGGGGATATCTTTTTTTAATGCTTTCATTGAGGACACCAGTGAGATTTTGAAAATCTTCCCCTATGATCAGTTGTGACGTTTTTCTAAGTGAAGTGAAGCAGAGCATTTGTAATTTGAACCATAGAAGACTGAGAACATTTATGAGGGTTCGTGCCGATAGCTTACATGCTTGAGGTCAATATTATCACATATCTAATAACAATTGGAGTGCAGGGAACCTCAGTTTCATAATATCATGGCCGGGATTCACCCAAAAATATCCTAAGTATCCAACTTGCGTAAAAACTGGAGTAAATGCCACTGTTTTTTTCAACAGGATTTTCAAAATGGATCTCCCACATTCGGTGCATCACAGAATGCCCGAACGTGAATTACGCTGAAAATCTAGGGGCGAGGCCTACTCCTGCTGGAGAGGTCACCAAGCCTGTCAGCGCCGAGATTGGCGCATGCGCAGTAGGCCTGCACTGCCTGCCTCCCGATTGCTGGCCAGCCCCATGGCCTCACATCACTGCCCCTCTGATTCCCCCACCTCACTGGCCCACCTCGATCTCCCACCCCATCCCCCACTAGTCCTGATCTCCTGATTTCACCCCCCCCACCACAGGCAGCCCTGACCTCTCCTCCCCCACAGTCCCACAATCCCCACCCCAATGGCCAGCCCCAATCACTGTCCTCCCTCCCTCAGTCTTTGATCCCAAATGCTGAGTGGCAGTAGAACCCCCCCTCTTTTCCCAGCATTTGGCCGCCCATAGGCCCCAACCCACCTCTGACTTTGCCCCTTTGGCACTGCCTTATGCCTGCTGGGCAGTGCCAAGGTGCCCACTGGGCAATGCCAAGGTGCCCCTTGTTCAGTGCCAGGAGCTAAGCTCACACTGCCAAGCTGGTAATGCCCACAGGGCACATCCCCTACCCCCCCCCGACCTCCATGCCCCCGTTCACTCCAGCAGGGTTGGGCCACTAGCTCCCTGTTGGTGGGGAGCTATTGTAAACCCCGCTGGAGTGTAACACTCCTGGCAGGGTGGGGTTGCGGGGGGGATACTTGTGGGCTCTGAGACTTCAGTCCCAATGCAAATTCTTATTTAAATATCGGCATGGAGCTGCTGACTTATGAAGGCCATGACACCCAGCGGGATGTCCGCTAGATGGCCTCCATTGATTTTTCCCGGCTAGAGCAGTGCAGTGGGCTGGGAGAATTGCCCTCGTATGTGGGAATGCAATGAATATTTTTTTCAGGCCATCTCCATGATGTCCACATCACCTTCCAGTATATGCATGGGGAAAAGGGACACTTGTCACCTACAGCTGATTAGCCTGGTGTTTGCTATTATCCATACAGCACTCTATTTCTTCAGAGTATTTCTATCTGTCCTGGTGTCTTCATCAAGTGCAGATGGTGTTAGTGTTACAGTGAGTACTGCTCTCTGTAGACCACTGGAATTCTGTGGTGAATGTCTCTTTAAGGACAATACAGCAGAAGAGGGCAATTTGGCTTGAGGGACTAATTGGGACTGAGAGGGAGTAATTACCACAGGAGGTAGATCTCTCTCTTATGCAGAAGACAGTCTGAAGACAAGTAGGAGAGCCATGTTGCAGCTTTAAGTGTAACAAAAATAAAAACAGCCTGAGTGAAGATACTCTGTACCTGTATTGATATATTTGGCAAAATACCCCTGCAGGGAGGCCAACTGTATCCGAACGACAACAACCTGTCCATTTGGTGGTGTGTTTGTGTGTGTGTGTGTGTGTGTGTGTGTGGGGTGCGGGGGGGGAGGTGGTGTTGGGTGTTGGGGGGGGAGGTGGGGGAGCAGAATTACTGCAAAATCTTAAAGCTGTAATACATTTTAAAAAGTAATGCATTTACACTGCCACCCTCAGTAATACATGGAAAAGCCAAGCTGCCTTGGGGGAATGGGTTGTCTGCCTATCATTTGTGTCATCTCAATAAAATCTGGAAGTTGGTAGCTTGGAAGAAACATCTAAAGTGCTCTGAAAGTTTACCCACTTAATCTCATTGCAAGTCTTTCCTCATTTACGATATCTGTGTCACATTATGTATGTGTTTCTGTTCGCAATTTGTTCATCAAATAGTACTTACTTTATGTTGAGATATACTTCACGCTTACATCACACCACATTGTTCTTTAGGCTGCATAGCCTTTTTCTCACTTACGTTCTGGACCTTCAAGTGGACAACACCACATTCAGTAATTCTGTGACAAACTCTTGGACTTACCTCTTACATTTCGAGAGTTTGAATGGAATTGCAACGTTTCATCACTTTTGCTGACATTTCACCATCCTGTGCTGCAATTGCAGACTTTGGACTCCTGGCATTCCCAATGGATACATGGCTCATCAATTTCTTGTGAAGGGTTAAAAGATATTTTTTATTGGTGTGCCATAATTGGCTGTAGCATTTTCGAAATTTCATGATTAAAAGGTACATTTCTATGATTATCTTTGAAGTGGTAAAATTCAGACAAATAAAAAGACTGTTTTCCTGCATTGAAACAATACAACTTCAATATTTGGCCTGGATTTTCCAAGGGGCAGTTTATCAGCTGGAAAAGATATAGAAGCATAGAAACATAGAAGAAAGGAGCTGGAGGAGGCCATTTGGCCCTTCAAGCTTGCTCTGCTATTCATTAGGATCATGACTGATCATTCAACTCACTAGCTTAATCCTTATTTTTCCCCAGAACCTTCGATCCCATTCATCCAACTGAATATATCCAACTGCCTCGTGAATACATTCAATATTTTGGCATCAATTACTTCCTGTGGGAATGAATTCCACAGGCTTACCACTCTTTGGGTGAAAAATGTCTCCTCGCCCCTGTCCTAAATAAGAAATAGGAGCAGGAGTAGGCTATCTAGCCCTTCGAGCCTGCCCCGCCATTCAATAAGATCATGGCTGATCTGAAGTGGCTCAGTTCCACTTTCCCGCCTTCTCCCCATAACCCTTAATCCCCTTGCCTACCAAAAACCTATCTACCCACGTCTTAAATATATTTAGCGAGGCAGCCTCCACCACTTCAACGGGCAGAGAATTCCAGAGATTCACCACCCTTTGAGTGAAGAAGTTCCTCCTCAACTCTGTTCTAAACTGCCCCCCCTTATCTTGAGGCTATGCCCTCTAGTCCTACTGTCCTTTCTGAGCGGGAAGAGCCTCTCCACCTCTATCCTACCAATCCCATTCATCATCTTATACGTCTCAATGAGATCTCCCCTCATCCTTCTAAACTCTAACGAGTACAAGCCTAGTTTATTCAGCCTCTCCTCATAGCTCAACCCCCTCAACTCCGGCATCAGCCTAGTAAACCTTCTCTGCACTCCCTCCAAGGCCAAAATATCCTTGCGTAAGTGCGGCGACCAAAACTGCACACAGTACTCCAGCTGCGGCCTCACCAGCACCCTTTACAGTTGCAGCAAGACCTCCCTACTTTTATATTCAACCCCCCTCGCTATGAAGGCCAGCATCCCATTCGCCTTCCTGACCACCTGCTGCACCTGCAGGCTGGGTTTTTGCCACTCATGCACAAGGACCCCCAGGTCCCTCTGCACCGCAGCATGCTGTAGCTTTTCACCATGTAAGTAGTAGTCCTTCCTACCACTATTCCTACCAAAGTGGACAACCTCACACTTGCCAACATTAAATTCCATTTGCCAGTTCCTCGCCCATTCGCCCAGCCTATCTAGATCCCGCTGCAGACTTTCCACACCCTCCGCACAGTTTGCCGTTCCACCAATCTTTGTGTCATCAGCAAATTTCGACACCTTACACTCGGTTCCCTCCTCCAGATCATCTATATAAATGGTAAATAGCTGAGGCCCCAGCACCAATCCCTGGGGCACTCCACGAGTCACCAACCGCCAATCCGAATAGCACCCATTGACATCTACTCTCTGCCTCCTATTTGACAGCCAATCCCCTATCCACGCTAACACCTTACCCCCAACTCCATGCCCCCTAACCTTCTTTAACAACCTCTTGTGCGGCACCTTATCAAACGCCTTCTGAAAATCAAGAAAGACCACATCCACCGGTTCTCCTCTATCCACCGCCCTAGACACATCCTCATAGAATTCCAATAAATTCGTCAGACACGACTTCCCCTTAACAAAACCGTGCTGCGTCTGCTCTATCAAACAATTCTCCTCAAGATGCCTCGCTATTTTCTCCTTGATCACGGATTCAAGCATTTTATCTACAACAGACGTTAAACTAACCGGCCTATAATTCCCTGCCTTTTGCCTGCTATCCTTTTTAAACAACGGCGTAACATTAGCCGTTTTCCAATCTTCCGCCACTTCCCCGGAATCCAGCGACGTTTGGAAAATAATCATCAAGGCATCCACTATCACCTCCACCATTTCTTTCAGAACACTTGGGTGCATTCCATCCGGTCCTGGGGACTTGTCCATCGTCAGTCCCTCTAGTCTGTCGAGCACTGCCTCTCTAGTAACAATAATGTCATTCAGGCCCTCCACTCCTACCATCTTTCCATCGTTAACACCCGGCAAACTATTCACGTCCTCCTCCGTGAAGACCAAAGCAAAAAACTTATTCAAGGCCTCAGCCATTTCCTCATCCCCCACCACTAAATCCCCCCTCTCATCCTCTAAGGGTCCAACGTTCACCCTAGCCAGCCTCTTCCTTTTTATATATTTATAAAAACTCTTACTATCCTTTTTTATATTTAGCGCTAGCCCAGCTTCATAGTTTATCCTTCCTTTCTTTATCAACTTCTTCATCATTCTTTGTTGATATTTAAACGTCTCCCAATCCTCTTCTCGCCCACTACTCTTAGCCACTCTAAACGCATCATCTTCTAATTTAATACTCTCCTTTACCTCATTCGTTATCCACGGCTGATTATCTCACCTCCTACAATCCTTTTTAACCATCGGAATAAATTTCTGCTGAGCACCAAGAAAGATCTCCTTAAAGATCCTCCACTGTTCCTCAGCAGACCTACCTACCAATGTGCTCCCCCAATCAACATTCGCCAATTCCTCTCTCATCCTATCGTACTCCCCTCTATTTAAACAAAGGACACAGGTCCAGGAACCCACTTTCTCCTCCTCCATCTGCATCAGAAACTCCACCATACAATGATCACTCTTCCCAAGAGGATCCTTCACCACAAGGTCCCTAATTCTACCTGCCTCATTACATAACACCAGATCCAAGATAGCTTGCTCCCTCGTCGGCTCCAACACACACTGTTCAAGGAAACTATCCCAGCAGCATTCCAAGAACTCCTCGAACCCACCGCGTCCAACATGGGTCGACCAATCAATATGCAGATTGAAATCCCCCATAATTATCGCCGTTCCATTCCTGCACGCCGCATTTATTTGCGCGTTAATAGCCCGCCCCACCTCCAGATCATTATTCGGGGGCCTATAGACGACACCCACCAGCGTCTTCCTCCCTTTGCTGTTCCTAATCCCCACCCACAATGATTCCACATTCTGCTCTTTTTGCTCCTATATCTTCCCTTACTAAATGGTCTACCTGAATCCTCAGACTGTGCCCCCTGGGTCTGAACTCTCCCACCATTGGCAATATCCTCCCTGCATCTACCCTGTCTAGTCCTGTCAGAGTTTTGTAAGTCTCTATAAGATCCCCCCTCATTCATCTGAACTCCAACGAAAACAATCCTAACCTAGTCAATCTCTCCTCGTACGTCAGTCCCGTCTTCCCCTTAATCAGCCTGTTAAACCTTCGCTGCACTCCCTTGACAGCAAGAGCATCCTTCCTCAGAAAAGGAGACGAAAACTACACACAATACTCTAAGTGTGGTCTCACCAAGGCCCTGTATAATTACAACACATCCCGGCTCCTGTATTTGAAACCTCTTGTAATGAAGGCCAATGTGCCATTTGCCTTCTTTACCACCTGCTGCACCTGCATGCTTACCTTCAGCAACTGGTGCACAAGGACATCCAGGTCCCACTGCACACTCCCCTCTCCCAATTTAAAGTCATTCGTATAGTAATCTGGCTTCTTGTTTTTGCTTCCAAAGTGAATAACCTCACAATTATCCAAATTATACTGCATTTGCCATTGATTAGACCACTCACTCAACCTGTCCAGATCATTCTGCATCCTCGTCACAGTTCATTCTCCCATCCAACTTGGTATCCTCTACAAACTTTGAAATGTTACATTTTGTTCCCTCAACCAAATCATTAATAAATATTGTGAATCTTTGTGGCACTCCACTAGTTACTGCCTGCCAATTTAAAAAACACCCATTAATTCCTAGTCTGTTTCCTCCCTGCCAACTAATTTTCTATCCATCTCAATATATTTCCCCCATTCCCATGCACTCTAATCTTGCACTATAATCTCTTGTGCAATCTCAGTGAGACTGAACTTCCACTTACTGCCATGACCTTGCTTGGAGTTCAGATCATTTTCCAGTGTTTGCTCATTATAATAATAATGGGCAAGGTCCCAGTAGTTAACCATCTGCCAATGGGAGATCACAACAGCAGTATTTCAATTGTTACAGTAGCTTGAAGAGGAATGTCTCAGAAATAATACCTTTCATTGCTAGCTGAACATGGAAGCAGAATCACAATGTTCCTGGCCCCCAAAGTTCATCTATATCAGTGGCACAAATTTTATTGGCACAAATTCATAAAACCATATAATCCTACAGTGCAAAATGAGGCCATTTGGCCCATTGATCTGCACTTATCAGATGAAGAATCTACCCATTGCAAAAGAACACAGGAGACCATCCATGGGCAGTGTAAAGGCACAATGGGATCAGATGCTCATACTAATTAATGCCATCTTCACTATCGCTGCATGGAAACAAAAAGCCAAAAGAAATTCAATGAACATATGACGGCTGCTAAGGTAAGAGGAAGCTTTGACATTTGGTAAGAAAGCAATGTATAAAGTTAGAATTTTATAATTAATGTCTCCATAGCTGCTTTGAAGTCTTTCATCACTAATGTGCAGGAAATGCTTAATAAATGTTCAAATCTCATCTTAATTTTTAACTATTCCTTCCTTTACAGTCATTTATATTCTTCTCTACAATGCTCCTTAATTGGTCAGGCAGTTTGACGTCTCTTCTCAGGTTCATTCTAATAAAGAGGCTGTAAGCACTGTCTAAACTTCCAGTATTAATGCTCATTCTTTTGCCATTGAATCCTGAGTCCTGGGTGCATGATTGGAGAGGGTTGTTTCACATGGACTGCAGATGTCTTGGAGCTTCAGAGAGTTAATTAGAACCATTCATTCTTCTGTCCTACTTAACAGTGCTCTGGATGTTTGCTATTTATTTTCTGTTTCTCCTTCCTTTCCTGAAAATAATAAATATCTATAAGGATTATTGCTAAAGGGGTGTTTATTTGTGAGTCTAACCGTTGTGAGGAAATGTTCTCTAAGACGAATTTTAACTGTGTAAATGTAATCTTGTGTGTTTAAGTTTATTTTTGTGAATAAATGTTTTAATTTAATACTTAAAATTTCTAGAAGTGTTTCTGGAATTTGTGGCTCCTGACTTCAGTACATTAATGGGATTGAGGGTTATAGATAGGCCTGGTAGGTAGGGATATGATCGGCGCAACTTGTGGGCCGAAGGGCCTGTTTGTGCTGTAGTGTTCTATGTTCTATGTATTTTCCCATGGTCAAATACAAATAGAAAACAGTTGTGATCGCACATCAAGTTTCCCTTTTTGGGATTTGACTTGTATGGCACTTACCACCTGCTGGATCATAAGGGAGTTCCTTGTGAGTTTAAAATTTCTTGATTAGCTTGGAATTGGTGAATTTAATGGCTACAAGTACACCAAGAGAATACTGAACTCAGGAGTTGGTATTGAGGAATTTTAAAGTGGTTGAACTGCAAAACAGCTTTGGCAAAGAGTTTTCTCAGAGTGGAAAATGTGAGGATGGATTGTTTGAAATCTAATGATGAAGGCTAAGCTGTGAGTGTTAACAGATTTAAGACAGAGGAAAATAAAAGCAGAGTTTTGTACGGTTGATATAATTAAAGTACTTACCCAGCAGAAGGGGTTGCTGCAGTTAGGAAGTCACAGCTGGAAGTCAGGAGACTTCAGTTACAAATGAAACAGCATGATATAGAAAGAATTAGAAGAAGGCAAAGGTTTAAATTGCAGTGAAAGAAAAAAACAAAAAAAAGAAAAAGAAGCAAAGGTAAGAGAATAGGAAGAGAAAAGAGAGGGAAGGAGATTGTAAATGAAAAAAATTAACAAAGAAGGAAAGAGAGAAGGATAAAGAAAGGGAATACCAGCTCAGAAGGCTGTAAATTACAAAAGAAGATGGAGAAGAATTTATCTCTAAACTAGATGTTTAAATTCATAGAAAATTTGAGGCAAGGAATGTACAGGCATTGCTTATTCCATTTGAGAAGATAGCAAATGAAGTGGCCAGAATAAATCTGGACATTGTTCTTACAAAGTAAGCTGGTAGGTAGAGCTCTTGGGTATTTACATCATCAGAAGAGAAGTCTAGGATATGGTGCAGTAAAGAAAACTATCCTTAGTGCGTATGAGTTGATTGCTGAGGTGTGCAGGCAGAAATTTTGGAATGTAAGGACACAGCCTGGGAGACCTATATTGAATTTGAAAGGGTAAAACAGAGTAATTTTGAACATTGGGTATGGGTATTAAAGATAGAGACAATGTAAGAAGTTCTTCGAGAAGCAGTTCTTTTGAAGAAATTTAAACGTCCACTTCTTGTGGTAGTTAACACGCATGTGGAAGGCCGGAAGGTTAAAATGACTAATTAGACAGCAGAGATGATTGTCAATTATGAGTTGGTCCATAGATCAGGATTGTTTTTCCATTACTGCCATGAACCTGAGAAGGATAGTAGCTGGGAAAGTGAAAGGAAGGAAGGTAGTCAGGGAAAAGAAGACACACATAGGAATTTGCAGAACAAAAAGGAAAGTTCTGAGGGTGGAAGTGACACTCAAAGGCTTAAGTGTTTCTAAAGAGCAAAGAACAATACTGCACAGGAACAGGTCCTTTGGCCCACCAAGTCTGTGCTGACACAAATGCCTCCCTAATATTTTCTTGCCTCTATGTGGTCCATATCCATCTATTCCCTGCCTATTTATATTTCTATCCTGCTGCCTCTTGAACATTGTTATAGAATCTGCTTCCACCACCACCTCTGGCAGCACAATCCAGGCATTCACTATCCTCTGTGTGAAAAACTTACCCCTTACATCTCAATCTATGCCCCCGAGTTATTGACCCTTCGGCCCTGAGAAAAAGACTCTGACTATCCACTCTATCCAAGCCTGTCATGATCTTGTAAATCTCCATCAGGCACCACCCCCCTCCACCGCCGTCCTCCGATGCTTCAATAAAAACAATCCAAGTTTGTTCAACTTTTCTTTATTGTCCACATATTCCAAACAAGGCAACATCCTGGTAAACCACTTCTACATCCTTTTCAATGCATCATCCTTCCGGTAGTGTGGTGACCAGAATTGTATAGTATACTCCAAATGTGGCCTAACCAAAGTATTATAAAGCTGCATCAAGATTTTCCAATTCCTATGCTCAATGCCCTGACCAGCCAGCATGCCATACACCTTCTTGACCATCTTGTCTACCTGATTTGCCACCTTCAGGGAACTGTAGATCTGCATGCCTAGATCCTTCTGAATGCTAATATTTATATGGGCGCTACCATTTACTGTACTATCCTTCTGCAATAAACCTTCCAAATCGCATCATCTCACATTTGTCCAGATTAAATTTCATCTGTCATCTTTTGGCCTGGGTCTTCAGCCAATTTGTTTCCTGCTGCATCCTCTTCTTCACTATCTGCTACTCCTCCAATTTTTGTATCATCTACAAATTTACTAACCAGACCACCTATATTTTCCTCCAAATCATTTACAAACAACAGGTCCCAGCACTGACTCTTGTGGAACACTGCTTGTCACAGACCTCCAGTTAAAAAAGGACCCTCCTCCACTGCTACCCTCTACTTTCTATGCCCAAGCCAATTTTGTACCCACCTTACCAGCTCACATTGCGTCCCGTATGACTTCAACTTCTGTATCTGCCTGACATGAGGAACCATATTCAAAGGCGTTAGTGAAGTACACAACATCCACTGCCCCACCCTCATCATTTTCTTTCTTGTCACTTAAGAACTCGATCAAGTTTGTGAGACATGACCTCCCCCTCACAAAACAACGCTGCCTATCTCTAATAGGCCTATTCTCTTCCAGATGTGAGTACATCCTGTCCCTAAGAATCTTATCCAATAATTTCCCCACAATTGATGGAAGGTTCACAGGCCTGTAATTTCTCAGATTGTCTCTTCTGCCCTTCTTAGGAACAATGTCAGCTACTCTCCAATCCTCTGGTACCTTGCCCGTCGCTAAAGAGGATACACAGATTTTGGCCAAGGCCTCAGCAATTTCTTCCCTCACCTCTTTCCATATTCTGGGATAGGCCCCATCTGGTCCACCTTAATGTTTTTCAAAACCTCCAATACCTCCTTCCTCTTTATCTCAATATGTCCTACATGTCATCATCCTCCTTTCTACACTCACCATCCACCATGTCCTTCTCCTTTGTGAATACTAATGCAAAGTACTTGTTAAGGACCTCACCAACCTCATCTGGCTCCACACATATTACCCTCCACTGTTCTTGAGTGGACCTACCCTTTCCTTAGCTCCCTTTTCCTCCTTAATTTCCTCCTTAAAAAGCCTTGGAATTCTCCTTAATCCTGCCTGCCAAGGACATTTCATGACCCTTTTTTGCCTCCTAAGTCCCTTTTTATGCTCTTCCCTGCTACCTTTGTATTCCTCAAGAGCCTTATCTATTTTCAATTTCCTGAAATTTATATATGCCTTCTTCTTTTTCACTAAACTCACAATCGTCATCCAGGGTTCCCAAATCATGCCACCTTTATCCTTCATTTTCATGGGGATGTACTTCTCCTGAATTGTTAACAACCACCTTTTAAAAGACACCCACATCTTGGGTGTGGATTTACCCTCAAACAGCTGCCCCCAGTCTACATTCCCTATCTCTTGCCCAATACTGTCGTAGTTAGCCTACCGTTAGTTTAGTAGTTTGACTCTGGGACTACTATTCTTTTTCAGAAGTATCTTGAAACTTATAGAATTGTGATCGCTGTTCCCAAAATGGTCCCCACTGAGACATCAATCACCTGTCAGGGCTTTTTTCCCAGAACCAGGTCTAAGATCGCCACTTACTGAGTATTGCCTCAAGGAGAGCTCTAGTACACACTGAACAAACTATCCCCTCCAAGCCCATGGCACCAGAGGATTTCCAGCCAATGTTGAGGAAGTTAAAATTGCCCATGATAATAACCATCATGTTTTTGCATCTTCCCATAATCTGCTGACATATTAGTTCCTCCACTTCACACTGGCAGTTGATCTTATGTTGTCAACCCATTCAAAATAAAATTTACCTTTTCACCATGTTTTACAAAGGGGTTTTGGTATGTTGAGGGTTAAAGAAATCAAAGGAGGAGTAAATAGTTTCAAATGTTGAGGGCTGTGGATCAAACAAGCAGAAAGGATCAGGTGAGGGGATTTGTTGGCAGAAAGCAGGAATGCTGTGTTTGCTCACTGATACAGGAAGGATTTCTAACCTGCACAGCTCAGGTAATTTTAGCAGACCTGGTTTGTAATTCTGTGCCAGGAAACCTAATCCTATAAATAAAGAAATCAAATTAAATATGACAACCAACCGCCACACTCAGAAATGGTAAATGTGTTTGTCTTAGTCTTTCCCAAAGGCCCACTAAGGAATCTTAAAAGCCACATACAAACGTGCTGCAACACTGGTGTTTTGAATACTTTGTGTGCAGCATTAACTCAACCTCCAAGGAATGGCAGCTGGGAGCAGAAGCCTACACACAAGCTGAAACTCTCCAAAATAAGTTGAGACACGGATTTGTGTTCTGTGAATCTCCTTAGACTAATGCACCCATCCACTTCAGAGCTAATGTTGAATTTGGTGACGGGAAGTGGACTGGGTGGTACAATGTACCTGAGAGTCAACGTTTAAATTGAGCCCAGACAGATAAGATGAAGGAGATAAAGGTGTTTTTGTCTGCCCTTGCCACAGTGACTGGTGCTTTAAGGGCCTGACAGGAAGTGAGTTTCCGCACTGTCAGTACTGATACTAAACACAGTGGACACAGGTCTACAGAGAAAACTACACACAAACTTAATCATTTTCAATGTTTTTCACATAAATTTGCTGAAAATCAATTATTCTTTTAAATCAAGTCCAGCATCTTGTTTTGGCTAGAATTGGGAAATTGCAACCTGAGAGATTTGTAGCGTTGCAACTAACCCACATTGGAGCTACGTTGTTACCACTGGTGAATTCAGAATATCAACCAAACAACTGGGTACAGGAATAATTCCTGCATTAGAAAGGGGAGGTCATTAAACTGCCTGATACTGGGCCTGATTTACATGTGATGAGCAAACTGTAGACAATTGTAATGAAGCTGAAAAGCAGAAAAAATTCTTCATTACTATAACATTCGCACTGCACAAAATTATACATTTATACATTTCTGATTATCCCTCCCTTTATCTTTCCCATTCTCTTGATACATTAATTTTTCTCCATTTCTTATTAATATCCAATATTGTTAATTAAAGATTTCTGTATGATAAAACTTACTCACCAAGATGAGTTAACATTGTGTAGCTGCATCATCCTGAATGGCTATTTTGCAAATGCTTAGAGATATTTGCTAATCAGCTCATTTTGTGAAGAAGTGGATTCATATACAGGGCAGAATTTACCCATCCTCCCTGCCATGGGAATCGTGATGGGCATGCAAAGGTCCATCAATCTCGGGTGAGATTTTCCGGTCTTGGGGTGAGCATGTCTGGAAAATCCTGCCCACAGGATCCCTCCTCAATATTTACAAGAGCAAATTTCAGGAAATATAATTATAATGAAGGATCTCACCTTGAAGCTCATATAAGAAGAGGGAACAGTTATGTTATGCGCCTTCGTTGGGTGGGATTTTCCAATCCCGTCCAAAAGTTTTTGGCTGCTTCTCCAAGTTTTCCATTCCTGCCCACTGCAGGAAGCATTGCAGTGAAACCGGAAAATCCTGGTCATTGTTTTCGAACAGAATTGCCCATTACAAATTCAAAATGGCCAAAAGTAGATATATTTGTGTGTCACTATTCTTTAAAAACATCAACAGCAGCATTTATGCATTCACATAGCATCTTAATTGTAATATAAACATGCCGAGATGCTGGAGCATCATCAGAGAAACATTCACACTCGGCAAGGTGACCAAAAACTCAGTCAAAACTGTCAAGTTTAAAAAGCATGTTAAAGAAGGAGAGAAAGATAGCAAGGCAGCAAGATTTAGGGAGGGAATTGCAGAGCTTAAGGCCTTGGCAGCTGAAGGTACCGCCAATGGTTGAGAGATGAATGTCCAAGTGGCCAAAATTAGAGGAGCACAGAGATCTTAGAGTGTGATAGAACTGGAGATGGTTATGGAAATTGGGAGGGGCAAGGATGTGAAGGTATTTGCACACAGTAGGGTAAGAGTGTTAAACTTGAAACATTGCTGGACTGGGTGTCATAACAGTTGAACAAGCTTAGGGGTAATGGATGAATGAAACTTGATAATGGGTTAGGATATGTAAAGCAAGACTTGCAATGAACTCATTTTTACTGCTCACCTTTCTAAACCATGTTAAGGAAGAAAGGATTAAAAATGAAAGGATTAAGGAAGCCTGTTGTTGTACTACAAATAAGGATCTGAGAATCTGGGTAGTTTCACGTGCACCCAATCATCCCTATTTGCACATTGTCCTGAGATCTGGTATGCAAGAGCCCTGTACATGGATTTGAGTAAAACTCAGCTATCTAGTTATCTCATTTTAATGTTAGGTGAAGTGATGTTTGGAAACTCCAGGCAGAATGAAATCAGCGGTATAGCATTCCCGATGGTGGAATTGGAAGAGGGTGTCACTTCGGCTTTTGTGTCAGGAGAAATTTAAGGGCTGGTGGCAGGAAGACGAAACACATCCAAATGTATGGTTGGGGCATGTTTCTATTGGAGGATCCTGCTGTCAGGTGACAGTTCAGTAAGCCCAGGCAAGCTTTAAAAGATCCACTTGGACAAACAATGGGCAGGGTGGCACAGTGGTCAGCACTGCTGCTTCACTGTGCCAAGGACCCGGGTTCAATTCCAGCTTTGGGTAATTGATGTGTGGAGTTTGCATATTCTCTCCATGTCTGTGTAAATTTCCTTTGGGTGATCCGGTTTCCTCCCATAGTCGGAAGATATGTCAGATTGGCCATGATAAATTGCCCCTTAGTGTCCCATGATGTGTAGTTTGATGGATTAGCCATGGGGAATTTATGGGCTTAGGGGATAGGATGTGGGGAGGTCTGGGTAAGTTACTCAGTCAGAGAGTCAATGCAGACTCGAAGGGCCGAATGGCAGCTTTTGCACTGTAGGGATTCTATGAACAGAGGAGGCTCTGCATCAAGGTTATAGGTTCTGAGTCCATCTCCATTCGTTCTGCTGTTTGGTAAATTTGTTGTTGCAACTCTTCATGTTTTTTTGTCCCCTTCAAACTTATCCCCCCACCACTCTTCAACTCATTAAGATCTATTGTCCAGTGAGCCTCCCCTCTCAATCACATCCAAGCCCATTACAAGAATGATTCAAGACGTCAGATCAAGGAGAGAGTCCAGCCTTACGGTTCAGCAATGCCTCACTGCTGATTCTGCTGCAGGTTGTCAGGGAACAGTGGGAGGTACTCTTCATGAGCGGCAGTTACAGGAGGACCTTGTGTTTGACTAATGTGGCCTGGACAGAGATTGTAAAGGAAGTTAGTAACCATGGGATCTACCCAAGATCATGGGTACAGTACCAGCAAAGGGCCGAAAACCTCCTTCTATCTGTCCATGTAAGTGGTATGGTGGCATGTGATAGTCTCTGATCTGGGCATCGGGCTGTGTATTTGTGTGAATGTGTAGCTAAGCTCGGTGGGTGAAAGCCTGCTCAGATTCAGGATCACATGGCATTTAAGGCCAAAGTGTGTAACAGTTTGGTGTGAGTGAAGGATTGGAGACAAACTAACACATCGATGGGCCAGTATGTATGCTGGGGATGTGTAGAGGTGAGGAAGTCAGCTGGCATTTATCTAGTCACTGAATCTCCACTTTCTCCTGCAGGACACATTATCAAAGGAAAAGGCAAAGTTGGGCGGAAGGGTGCCCGATCTCACAGTCCTCACCCACACTGAGGACAAGGCTTCTCAGATTGTTGTGGGACAGGGAGGCTAATCCATTACTGAGAGTGAGGAGGGATTGACAAGGCAGCAGACTGAGAAAGAATCCAACCTGGTGCTGCCGTACTGGGCACCGACTCAATGGAAACAGAACGTGTGTCTCTGTTCTCTTTTACAGGTGCCCACAATCCAGAGCCCAGGTCTTAACAGACTGTAAACACCACCTCTGGGCACAATGGTACCAAGACGATGCACCATCTCCTGCTTTTCCCGCACCCTCCAACTCATTTACACCCACTCAGCTTGTGGAGATGTTGCATTCACAAGGGGGCCACGTCCTGGTGAGTGCAGTAGCTGAGGGAGGCTGTGACAGTTGAGTCCCAGTCACTCAAAGGGCAGCTGGGAATCAAGCCCCTGCTGAACCTCACACCAATGATGGGCCTCTGGTCACACCCACCTGAAACTGTTGGAAATGCAGCAAAGGTTAGGCAACATATGGCAGAGGGCAGAGATACCAGAGGTTCTGTGCAGCTTTGCACAGATTATGGAGGAGTCCATGAATGCCATGGGTTCTGCCATGCCTCAGGCATGTAGGTGCATGGCTTCTGCCAAGGAAGAGTTGGTGGTTGTCATGGGAAAGCAGGTCAGGCAATAAGCTCATATGCTCTCTGACCTGCAGCCTGTCGTCATTGGCTCGGTACAGCAGTGGGTAGGTGAGAAAATCACAGAACCCTACAATGCAGAAAGAGGCCCTTCAGCCCATCTAGTCTGCACTGAACACAGTCCCACCCAGGCCCTACCCCCCATATTCCTACATATTATACCCACTCATCCCTCTAACCTATGCATCTCTGGACACTAAGGGGCAATTTCTTAGCATGGCCGATCAATCTAACCCGCACATCTTTGGACTGTGGGGGGAAACTGGAGTACCCGGAGGAAACCCATGCAGACACAAGGAGAATGTGCAAACTCCACACAGACAGTGACCCGAGCCGGGAATCGAACCCAGGACCCTGAAGCTGTGAAGCAGCAGTGCTAACCACTGTGCTACCGAGCTGCCCAAGGGGATGAGGCACCTGGACCTTGCTTTAGTTACCCTTTTTCCTCAGGGAGATAGGAGATGCTATTGTGCGCCCAGCAGGAGAAGGAACATGTGCCAGCCGCTCCAAGGATTTCCTCTCAGGACATGCCCAGATTGAGCAACCTTTCATTTTCCCCTTTGCCACTGACTGCATTGCCTTCAGCAGGCATAGCCAAGGAGGTTGCCCTTCCATTCATTCACGGCACCACCAGTGTGACAAAACTCAACTGTCAAGACCTCCAGTGGAGGTCCCCAGAGAAGTGACTCGATCCCATCCCTCAGGACCCTCTTCCATGCCCTCAGTTGAACTTCAAACCCCTACCCTGTTACATTTTAACCAACATGACGTGGCTGCCATGAGGCTCTTATGCATCACTGACTTCATCTTGAAAGTGCAAGTTCATTTGAAGAAGTTTTTGAGTATTCATGGCATGTAAATGTTGTACAACATCCTGGGGGGGTGGTTACTGTTGACCAGAACTGAACTGGACTGGACCACCAATATAAATACTGTGGCTACAACAGTAGGTCAAAGGCTGGAATCCTGCGGCCAGTAACTCACCCACTCACTTCCACAGTCTGTTTACCATCCAAAAGGCACAAGTCAGGATTGTGATGGAATACTTGCTATTTGTCTGGATGAGTCAGCTCCACCAACACTCAAGATTGCTTGATTGCTACCCCGTTCACAAAATTCAACCCCTCCACCATCAATGACCATTGGCAGCCATGAGTACCATTTACAAGATGTATTGCAGGAACTCACCAAGGTTCCTTGGACAGCACCTTCCAAACCCATGACCACCACCATCTAGAAGGAAATGTATCACTGTTTCTTCCAGCACTGTGGATGTACCTACACCTCAGGCACTGCAGCAGTTACAAAAAGCTGCTCACCACCACCTTCTCAACACAATAAGGATGGGCAATAAATGCTGATCTAGCCAGCAACTTTCACATCCATGAATGAATTTTAAAATATCCTCTCTGTTACATTGTCCAGAATCCCTGCAGTGCAGAAGGAGGCCATCGGCCATCGAGTCTACACTGACAACAATCCCACCTAGACCTTATCCCAATAAACCCACATATTTACCCTGCTATTTCCTCTAACCTACACATCCCAGGACACTAAGGGGCAATTTAGCATGGTGAAGGCACCTTATCTGCACATCTTTGGACTGTGGGAGGAAACCGGAGTACCCAGAGGAAGCATACAAGGGAAGGATGTGCAAACTCAACACAGACAGTGACCCAAGCCAGGAATTGAACCCAGGGCAATGGAGATATGAGGCAGCAGTGCTGACCACTATCCCACCATGTCGTCTGTCAAGATGGGTGTCATTAACATTGTGCTTTGAGACTAACTTTACTATCATAATCTAAATAATTCTCCTATCTACTTATCTAGTTAATAATGAAATGTAAACTTTTCTACCTAAGGGCTATTTACTGGTAATACTGTGCAATTGCATTTCACATTAATGGCCTGATTCCTCTACAGGTCTATTTGGGAAGTGGCCATTTCTGCAATCTGACAGTTTAGCAACTTTCTTTTAAATTCTTCATTTCTTTTGGGAATGATAGAGATTTAATACCTTAAAGTCAATTATTTAGGGGCTATCTCTGCATTTGATTTGTAAACCATTAGTCTGAAGAATTCACAAAGTTTATTTAGATTGGAGGCTGGCCTTTCGAGAGGTAATCCCTGCATTAAGAATTGTGCTGTTCTAAAGGTACATGTTACCTGATCTGAACTGATCTAATGTATTCCTTTGCAACATGTTCTTAGATTAGTTTACAATAGTAAAATATATATGTCAAAGATGATTTGCAGCATGCTAATGTTAATGACTGTGTTATTGTATGCTGCTACTTTTAAAGATTAGACAAGGTTTTCAGAAAGGGTTTTAAGTCGTAGTATTCCTTTAAATGTTAATAATGGCATCGATTCATTGTCATTTAGGATGTTCACAGGCAGTTTAGAAGACCTTAATACATTCATTTGCACCATTATATCAATTAATGCAGGTAATCTATAAGACTTGACATAGAAGTATAGTTGTAGAAATCAAGTCATTGTCGCACCATTTTTCTGGATATTGGGGACAAAAAAGATTAATTTTGGATACAACGTTCCATACCAACTAAAAATGGGTACCATCATTTTGATAAATGCATCTCTATCCTATAAAGAAGCCTAAAACTGGTATTATGCTCTGTCTAAATGTAGATCAGGTATCTCCTGCTTATTTTAAACCCCTTTGTTAAACGAATGGATCAGGCACTGGGCCTATCTCAGTTATCATTCTTCAGTGCCTACTGTCCCCACCAAAGAAATGTGATTACATTATTTTCACAATCAGCTATGGGCGCTGTGAATTCAGAAAGAAGACAGAGGTGTTTCCCCAAATCCCTAACACTCATGATTGGATACCAAACTCGGCCCCACACATCCCCCTCACCTCCCCCACTCTGCACCCATTGCTACTTCATGATCCCCGACCTTGTCCCCAGGATTTGTTTTCACTGAAGGTACCAAATTTGGAGCAAACAGATTTCTACTCCTTTGAATAATGACTTAGAGCTGAGAGCTCAACACTGGTCAGTTAGAAATACAGAAACTCTTGATGGCAATCACAGATAAAGAAAATCAGCATGTTTAACGAATGAGAAAAAATCCAATTGGATTCTGAAACAATGCCAGGATTATATTTTGCTGAATGGGCTTTTCTCATTCTGATTTTTTTTATATGGAACAGCCAGTAAGTCACTTTTATGCAGCCTATCAGGCAAGAAAGAAAATGAGAAACAGTACAACAATAACACTGTTCTCCTTGTCCGTACACGATGCTGCATTTTATTCAGCAAATATGGGATTAATGTTGACTAATCTGTTTCTTCATTTTGTTTTGGTCATAGTTGAATATAGCTTCTGGTTGATTTTGAGAAGTCTGAAATGAGCTGAACCCATTTGTATGCCAGTTTTTTAATTATTCGGTCTTTAACTGCTTCATTCCAGGGGGGTCAGAAGCACTTCCTCTAGTTTCTCAGAGGAGGGAGTGTTGCTTCTTGACCAGGATTTAGAGATAATAAACGAATTGGAGGCACCTTATGTAAAAATTGATAGACCATTGCTGTTCCAGGTACGTACGCACGCTGAAGGTGTAAATTACAGGAAAGGGCACTTGCACCATCAAGATGACTAATGAATGCATTGTTCAGGAGTGAGAAAGTCAATGAAGTAAAGCACATCCTTTTAGCTCCTCCTTGCTACATGTCTGCCACATACAAACAAGGAAGAATAAGAGATAACAGAGCAATAAAGAGTTCAGCCAGGTCATATTACTTCCTTAACCCCTTGGAGAAAAAGAAGTATTGCAATATAATTTGTTGGGAAAACAAAACCTTACTTGTTATTTTTGTACAATATGCAATAAAGTTCACTTGGAAAAGATATTAGTCTCTTTCAATAACTATGATGGGTAATTTATGAAAATAAATCAGTAAATGCAATGTACCAGAAATATTTTCCCCTCTCAACCACCCAAATTAAATTTACTTTCCCACCGGATTTATGCTGTACAAATGCCAATTGACTCCTGTGGCCTCTTGCAAGCGGTGACAACATTCAAGGTAAACTTTCCATAATAGTCCATCAGGTTGGCTACTGGGAAGGCCCAGCTGAAAAAGATACGTCCTACCTTGGGGAAGTTAGCAACTTGGCTTTGGAGTTGCTACTGACTGTGTGACACCAACGTATCAGCAACCAGGGACACTAGCATGGGATGAAACCAAAACAAAAGCAACTCCGCTCTCTATATTTCAAAAGGTGAAACCCATGAAATAAACTTGTGTAAGTTATTTAAAACTGAGACATAGACGAAGCTGCAATTCTGATCAGTAACACTCCTGGGGTAGGTTTGAACATTCACTTGCCAATACTTTCAAATCCTAATCCTCTTCTCACTCATGATCATTCTGTTCAGCTGAATCAAAGATAAAGTTTGCACATACTGTTGTCTGCATAAATTATTTTTCAATCATTAACTTCTTCTTCAGATGCTTTATTTGAAAAAATACTTTTTCTTCCTTTTGGCATCTCCATTTTTATGTCATCTGAAAATGCTCCAGTTTTGTGTTTACTTAGTGGTGTCACAAGTAGGCCTATATTAACATTGCCACAAAGTTACTGTGAAAATCCCCAAGTTGCCACACTCTGGCACCTGTTCAGGTACACTGAGGGAGAATTTAGCATGGTCAATGAACCTAACCAGCACGTCTTTTGGGCTGTGGGAGGAAAGCAGAGCACCTGGAGGAAACCACACAGACATGGGGAGAGCGTACAAACTCCTCACACATAGTGACCAAAGGCTGGAAGCGAACGCTGGCCCCTGGTACTGTGAGGTAGCAGTGCTAACCACTGTGCCAATGTACCCCCCTGTTTTTGGCTCCTGTTGAGGCAACGAAAATAACAATGGACTCATTTGCTATTATCGTTGCTCGGGCTTTCCTCCTTGAGGAACTCTTCACAATTATGTTCCGTACCTGTAATTCAACCTCTTCTGATTCAAGATTTCCAAATACTCTTGCCTTCATATACTGTGGCTGTAATTTTCCACTCCCGTTCTTACTGGGTTGGAGTGGAAATTCTTGCAACAGGTCCAAATCACATGTCACGGCGATATAAAGACATGGTGTGATTGTGGCCCCGCTGCTCCCCCCTCCCCCCACCAGTGATGTAACAGAGATCCTGACGTGTATCAGGAACACCATTATCCTGAATTTGAATCTAATTATCAGTCCCCTATGACTGATAATCCCGCTCGTTACACTATCCAGTGCTGGCACATCGATGTGAATTAAGGCTTGTCTCCTACTGTGTGCTCCTGACGGACAGACTCGCCAGGGGAACTCAGGTGAGTGCATCAGTCAGCGGGGAGAGGGTCATGACTGGGCAGTACCCACAGCTACCGGGTGCGAATGTTCTATTTTTACTTTTGAGTACTGGGGCAGCCTTTAAAAATGGTACCTTGATCGTTAAAAAAAAATTGCTGATCAGGTGGACTCAGTCAAAGCCTGTCCCATCAGCATGATATTGTGGGACCTGCCCTTTGGCTTTTGTTCTCTAAGTTCATAACACTGCAGAGAAAGCAAATCTAAGGTCCACAACAGATGCCATTTCCCTGGCCCTGCATTCAACCCTGGAACAGTGTCAGACTCCTATTTATTGACTACAGCTCAGCCTTCAACATCATTATTCCCACAAAACCCATCCCCAAACTCCCTGGCCTGGGCCTCGGCATCTCCCTCTGCGACTGGATTCTGAACTTCCTACCTCACAGACCACAATCAGTAAGGATAGGCAACAACACTACCTCCATGATCATCCTCAACATCGGTGCTGCATAAGGCTGTGTTCTCAACTCCCTACTATACTCCTTATACACCTGTGACTGTGTGGCCAAATTCCTCTCCAATTCGATTTTTCCATTTGCTGACGACACACCGTAATGGGTCAGATCTCAAATAATGATGAGACAGGAATGAGATAGAGGATTTGGTGAACTTATGCAGCAACAATAATCTCTCCCTCAATGTTAGCAAAACGAAAGAGATTGTCATCAACTTCAGAAAGTGTAAAGAAGAACATGCCCCTGTCTACATCAACGGGTACCAAGTAGAAAGGGTCAAGAGCTTCAAGTTTTTATGTATCCAGATCACCAAAAATCTGTCCTGGTTCCCCCCAGTGCTGACACTACAGTCAAGGAAGCCCACCAAAGCCTCTGCTTTCTCAGAAGACTAAGGAAATTTGGCATGTCAGCTACGACTCTCATCAGCTTTTATAGATGCACATAGAAAACATTCTTTCTGGTTGTATCACAGTTTGGCATGGCTCTTGCTGTGCCCAAGACCACCAGGAACTGCAAAAGGTTGCGAATGTAGCCCAATCCATCATGCTAACCAGCCTCCCATCCATTGACTCTATCTACAATTCCTGCTGCCTCAGCAAAGCAACCAGCATAATTAAGGACCTCACGCATCCTGGACATTCTCTCTTCCACCTTCTTCCTTCAGGAAAAAGTCTGAAGATATGTATCAACTGACTCAAGAACAGCTTCTTCCCTGCTGCTGTCAAACTTTTGAATGGATTTACCTTACATTAAGTTGATCTTTCTCTATACCCTATCAATGACTGTAACAGTACACTCTGCACTCTCTTCTTTCCTTCTCTACGAACGCTATGTTTTGTCAAGAGACAATACTTCTCACTATATGTCAATACATGTGACAATGATAAATCAAATCAAGGCAAAAGGCGGGGAATTATAGGCCGGTTAGTTTAACGTCTGTGGTAGGTAAAATGTTAGAATCCGTCATTAAGGAGGAAATTGCGAGGCATCTTGAAGGGAATTGCTTGATAGAGCAGACGCAGCACGGTTTCATTAAAGGGAAGTCGTGCCTGACAAATTTACTGGAGTTCTATGAGGATGTGTCTAGGGCAGTGGATAGAGGAGAGCCGGTGGATGTGGTCTTTCTGGATTTTCAGAAGGCGTTTGACAAGGTACCTCACAAGAGGTTATTGCAGAAGGTCAGGGGACATGGAGTTGGGGGTAGGGTGTTAGCGTGGATAGAGGATTGGTTGTCAAATAGGAGGCAGAGAGTGGGGGTCAATGGGTGCTATTCGGATTGGAGGTTGGTGACTAGTGGGGTGCCCCAGGGGTCGGTGCTGGGGCCTCAGCTATTTACCATTTATATAGATGATCTGGAGGAGGGAACCGAGTGCAGGGTGTCGAAATTTGCTGATGACACCAAGATTGGGGGAAAGGCAAATTGTGCGGAGGGTGTGGAGAGTCTGCAGAAGGATCTAGATAGGCTGGGCGAATGGGCCAGGAAATGGCAAATGGAATTTAATGTTGGCAAGTGTGAGGTGGTCCACTTTGGTAGGAAGAATGGTAGGAAGGACTATTACTTGCGTGGCGAAAAACTGCAGCAGGCGACGGTGCAGAGGGACCTCGGGGTCCTTGTGCTTGAGTCGCAAAAACCCAGCTTGCAGGTGCAGCAGGTGGTCAGGAAGGCGAATGGGATGCTGGCCTTCATAGCGAGGGGGATTGAATATAAAAGTAGGGAGGTCTTGCTGCAGCTGTATAGGGCATTGGTGAGGCCGCAGCTGGAGTACTGTGTGCAGTTTTGGGCGCCGCACCTGCGCAAGGATATTTTGGCCCTGGAGGGAGTGCAGAGGAGGTTTACTAGGCTGATACCGGAGTTGAGGGGATTGAGCTATGAGGAGAGGCTGAATAAACTAGGCTTGTACTCGTTAGAGTTTAGAAGAATGAGGGGAGATCTCATTGAGACGTATAAGATGATGAATGGGATGGATAGGATAGAGGTGGAGAGACTCTTCCCGCTCAAAAAAGACAGTAGGACTAGGGGGCACAGCCTCAAGATAAAGGGGAGGCGGTTTAGAACGGAGTTGAGGAGGAACTTCTTCACTCAAAGGGTGGTGAATCTCTGGAATTCTCTGCCCGTTGAAGTGGTGGAGGCTGCCTCGCTAAATATTTTTAAGAAGCGGGTTGATGGGTTCTTGATAAGAGAGGGGATTAAGGGTTATGGGGAGAGGGCGGGAAAGTGGAACTGAGCCACAACAGATCAGCCATGATCTTATTGAATGGCGGGGCAGGCTCGAAGGGCTAGATGGCCTACTCCTGCTCCTATTTCTTATGTTCTTATGTTCTTAAATGTTGGGATTGCCGGTTTCATCACTGCTTTTCCTGCTGCCACACTCAGCAATAAAAAGGGGAAATCCCACCATACCTATGATTTCAATGTTCTCCATGTTTATTATTTTCCAGTCCTCCAGGAACTCTGTGGTTGGTTTAGCTTAGTTGGCTGGACAGCTGGTAAGTGATACAGAGCAATGTCAACAGCCCAGATTTAATACCTATGTTAGCTGAGGTCATTCATGACAAGCCCTGCCTTCTCAACCTTGCTTGAGGTGTGGTGATCCTCAGGTTAAATCACCACCAGCCTATAGTCACCTGGGAGGATAGTCACTTTGCATTTACTTTTTAACAAGCTATCAAATATCTTCATTAAATGGCCTTCTACTTTCTCAAACATCTTTTTTAAGAGACAGTGGCCGGGATCTTCCAGTCCCGCTGAAGGTGACCCCGCAGGGCGAGTGAGCAATGCAAAATGCCATAGACTTTGGCAGGACTGGAAGATGTCATGGAAAGCCAATGGGAGCCTCCTTCACTGTAGGAAAACATGCCTCACGAGTGGGGAAAATCCTGTCCAATAATTTATTGGTCTAGATTCTGCTACTTAATCACAATTATAATGCCTCCATTTTGGGCATTCAGATGTTGTTTCTTTTTAGCAGGTAATCTCACAACTATCTTCCATCTCACCTCATGACTAATCCTTGTGTATGGAACATTGACTGGTCCAGTTGCCATGATTGCTAAATACGCTAACTCAATACGATCTAAACATCAAACTTGGGATCTTGCTGGTCTGAGTGGTCCTGTTCTAAATTCAGTAGTACAATTCCCAGCTGATTGATCAGAGGGTCTGCCCCCTCTCCTGCCTCCCCACTTCGATTCTTGGTCTTGCCTTAACAAATAATCAATAAAGCTCTTTGGTTCATTCTTGGTCTTGCCTTAACAATGAACCAATCAAATAGAGCTTTATTTGTGGCGCTATCAATGAGCCTGAAACCCAAATTGTAATCTGAACTTCTAATGCCACACAGGAGGGTCAGTTGCTGTAATGCTGGTTCAATATAAGGAAGGATATGTGGTAGCATAGTCCCTTTAAGAGGCAATCCTTTGCAGATCATGTGACCACATGACTGGGCTGGAATAAATGGAGCATGAGCAAACAAACCTCAGCCAATTGGGAGTGAGGTTGTGCATTTTCAGGGTTGGAAGTTGGCGGAGTGAGTTGAGGACCTGTGTTGCAAGTCCTTCAACTGTAAATAATTTCTTCTTGTTGAATAAGCCTCCTTGTTTTATACCTGTTATAGTGAGTTGCCTTGAGATATCACACTGGTGATGAGGATAAACTGGATCAGTCATTGAAAGCCTATAGTGCAGACTTAGAGGGAAAGGAGTGTGATAACTTGAAGTTTGAAGGAGAAAGGTACAGACTTCATTTCAAAGATTCCACTATTCAGGAAAATAGAGCTATTCAATCTTGAAGTTGAGAGTTGAGGGCAGTTGAGAGACTGCATTGTTTTTTGCATCAAGGTGGAGAACAAGGTGATACTGCTCGCAGTCTGTGACCTGCAGACTTACGTCTGTGAGAAGTTTAACATCATCCAAAGCTCCAGACACAAAAATCTTCAACTAGTTGGTCACTTTAGGTAAGGATCTCTTTAACCCACAACATTTTGTTATCAAGATACAAATTCCACTCTGCTGTTAGGCAGCCAGGAGAGGCAGTCTTCAGCTTCGTGGCCACATCTTGATGGCTGTCTGAGCATTGTGAGGGAGAAGTTCAGAAAAAGCAGGAGAGATGTCCTTAGCAACTGAATGTGTTGAGCAGGGCATTTGCAAGCCGCAAGGCACACAGAGTGAGGTGAATAAGTTGTAAATGGCGGCTGCTGCTAGGAACAGTACGAGTGAGGGCGCAGCGGAGCTTGAGAAGAGAGAGAAGAATCTTTCAACATCAGGGCCTGAGGCATGTTTTCGGTGTGGGCGAGACCAGTCCCAAGAGATGTGCCACTGCAAGAATTTTGTCTGTTTCAAATGCAAAGTGAGATGTAGAGTGAAGCACACAGAGCGTTCCAAAAAAAAAGCTGAAAACAATCCCTGTGAAAAAGCTGGTGACGGAACCAAATGAGGGATCTGAACCTTACGCACTCAATAAAGGTCCAGCTTAGGCCAGGAACTTAGACCTTAAATGCAGATGCAGTTAGCCACCTTGCTTTGATTTGATTTATTATTGTCACATGTATTAACACACAGTGAAAAGTATTGTTTCTTGCGTGCTGTACAGACAAAGCATACCATTCATAGTGGAAAGGAGAGAGTGCAGAATGTAGTGTTACTGTCATAGCTAGGATGTAGAAAAGATCAACTTAATGCAAGGTAAGCCCATTCAAAAGTCTGACAGCAGAAGGAAAGAAGCTGTTCTTGAGTGAGTTGATACGTAACCTCAGGCTTCTGTATCCTTTTCCCGAAGGAAGAAGATGAAAGAGAGAATATCCGAGATGCGTGGGATTCTTAATTATGCTGCCTGCTTTGCCGAGGCAGCGGGAAGTGTAGATAGAGTCAATGGATGGGAGGATGGTTTGCGTGATGGATTCACGACTTTTTGTAGTTCCTTGCAGTCTTGGGCATACCAAGCTGTAATACAACCAGAAAGAATGCTTTCTATGGTGCATCTGATGAGATACAGTAAAAAGCCTGACAACACCAAGTTTTAGTCCAACCGATTTATTTGATAATAGACTCACAAGCTTTCGGAGTCTATTATCAAATAAATCGGTTGGACTAAAACCTGGTGTTGTCAGACTTTTCACTGTGTTTACGCCAGTCCAATGCTGACATACCCATATCACATCTGATGAGAGTCATGGCTGATATGCCAAATTTCCTTTGTCTTTTGAGAAAGTAGAGGTGGGCTTCCTTAATTATAGTGTCACCATGGGGACATCAGGACACATTGTTGGTGGTCTGGACACCTAGAAACCTGAGGCTCTCAACTCTTTCTACTTCGTCCCGTTGACGTAGACAGGGGCACATTCTCCTTTACACTTCCTGAAGTCGATGACAATCTCCTCCATTTTGTTGACATTGAGGGAGAGATTATTGTTGCCACGCCAGTTCATCAGATTCTCTATCTCATTCCTATACTCTGTCTCGTCATTGCTTGAGATCCAACTACAGTGATGTCGTCAGCAAACTTGAAAATCGAATTGGATGGGAATTTGGCCACACAGTCACAGGTGTATAAGGAGTATAGTAGGGCTATACTAGTATAGCCCTACTATACAGTATATATACTAGGGCTGAGAACACAGCCTTGAGGGGAATCAGTGTTGAGGATGATTGTGGAGGAGGTGTTGTTGCCTGTCCTTACTGATTGTGGTCTGTGAGTTAGGAAGTTCAGGATCCAGTCACACCAGGCCATGGAGTTTGGAGATGAGTTTCGTGGGAACAATAGTGTTGAAGGTTGAGCTGAAGTCAATAAATCGTACTGCCACAGACTGTATTGCCACTACCTGTTCTGCAGGAGATAGTATTGGCTTTGCACTTCATGGACACCCTGCCTCTCTCAGCAGCCACAATAAATCATGGACAAAAGAGATTGATTGCTGTTGAAGATTGAGCACATGGTGCTGACAGGTTGGCACTTTGACAAGGCAGGGTAAATGAAACCACGCTTGCAACAGAGGGGCGAGATAACTTGTGAAGATGGTGTGCTTTTGTGGGGGGTCTGTGTCATCGTATTATTCCTGGGGTGATGGCCAGTGTTCCAAGGGTTACATGATACCCATCCTGGCCAAACCAAATGAAAATGGCCAGAAGCCATATCTGGTGGCCTGGCACTGACAGAGAAATTGAACAAATGGTTGGGCAATGTAAAAGTTGTCAGACCCAGCAAATGTTACCACCAGTTGCAAATCTGCACCCTAGGGAGCAGCCGGGCCCTACCTGGTCGTGGCTTCACGTAGATTTTGCTGGGCCTTTTATGGGGCATATGTCCGTTACCCAAGTAGATGCCCACTTCAGGTGGCTGGACGTTCAGCTCAGGAGATCCACTACGGTCACATCTAATATTGATAAACTGAGGCTGATCTTCATGAGCCATGGTTTTCCCGAAGCGTTGTTATGAAACCACAAAATGACACTCATAGCTGATGAATTTCAGACTTTTGTCAAGTCTAATAGCATTTGTCATGTCAGGACTACCCCCTACCATCCTGCTTCAAATGGATTGGTGGAGTGAGCCACGCACACCTTTAAGATTTACATGAAGAAATAGGTTCACCGGCCATTACCATTGCGATTGGAAAGTTTTTGCTTTTCTATACACCTTACGCCACCACTGGGAACATGCTTGCAGACTTGCTAATGGATCAGTGCCTGTGTACCTATTCAGACTTAGTGGGCGGGCTTTTGTGACCTCACTTGGGCAAGGCTCATTTAATCCTGCCCGAGGCCAATGGTGAATTCTGTTCTCCAAGTCTCACCCGCCCTGATTTTACCCCAATAAAATTCCAGCCAGTGTTCCCAAATTTGTCAGGGAGGGTGGAGGCTAAGAAAGCCTCTCAGAAAGGGTACCATGGCACTCAGAGAAGGGACAGATTGTTTAATACTGATTACCTCAGTTTGGCAAGGAATTTTTGTGGCAGATCTGCCTGGGTGCCAGAGAAGGTTAAGGAGAGGATGGGGCTGATCTTGTATGTGGTGGAGGCATGTGGTCTAGGGCCATCAAGTGAAGAAGCATGTCGACGATTTGGGTAAAAGGGTCGAGGCAGATCCAAGAGACAAGCCCTGTGCTCGCTTCATCTGTACCAGCTTCTGAACTTGAGATTTTGATGTCTGGGTCTGTGCCTTCAACTGCTGAGGTGCAGAGCTGCAGCATTCTGCCAGGATCCAGAACTTGTCAGATTGACTGACATTTTGTACTAAGAGCCACCCCACCTCTGCCTCCCACCCATGTGTCCACTTGTAAACCTATGTGTGTGACTGTTCTTCTCTTTCATTTTGTCATAGGTATAGTTCAAGGTGGGAAGGATGTGGTAGTCTGGTCCTTTTAAGAAGTTATCCTTCGTGGTGTGCGTGACCTGGCTGGAGCGCAAGCATGCAGACCTTGGCCATCTGGGGCCAAAGACCCACATCCCTGAGGCTGGAAGTTGGCAGAGTGAGTTGGGAAGTTGTTGGGAAAAGACCTAAGTTGTTATGTTGCAAATCGTTCAGTTGTAAATGTTTTTTTTTGTTGAATAAACCTTTCTATATTATACCTGCCATACTAAGTCACCTCGGGTTAACATGGATATATGAGGATAGCCTGCCTCATTTTTACTTTGGGCTGAGTTTTACAAGCCTCTGGAAATGGGTTGGGATGCATAAGGCCTCATAAAATGGCAGCAGAAGACATTGGGAGGGAACACCTGTCTGTCTGCCAGGGGATGTTGTCAACAGTGGGTCAGAGGTCTTGTTAGTGGAGTTGGAATGGCCAATTATTTTAATTAGTTGGCCAATTAACAGCTTTTCCCCATCCCATCAGTATTTTTACTCTCTCACCTTTGTAGTCAGACTACCAGGTGTATTGAAGTGGCCTTCCAGTATGTTCACTGGAGGGGGGTGTGGAGACACCCACTCCCTCAAGAGGTTGGCATGGTGGCACAGTGGTTAGCACTGTTGCCTCACAGTACCAAAGACATGGGTTCGATTTCCAGTTTGGATCACTATCTATGCAGAGCTGCAAATTCTCCCCATGTCTGCATGGTTTTTTTCTGGGTGCTTCGATTTCCTCCCACAGTCTGAAAGATGTGCTGGCTTGGTGCATTGGTCATGCTAACTTCTCCCTCAGTGTACCAGAACAGGCACTGCAGTGTGGCAAGTAGGAGATTTTCACAGTAACTTCATTGGAGTGTTAATGTAAGCCTAAATAAATGCACATACTTATTCAGGCTCATGGAGGGGCTCCCAGTGACAATGACCATCCCTGCAGCTCCAATGCCACGGTCGAAGGTTTGCTCCTATGTCTGCCAAGGCTTGTCTACCTGTTCCCACTACATGCAACAAAAATCTCTCCCTAACCTTCGAGGGAGCCTCAACATGGAGACATTCTCTTCTTCCCTGCTGCAGCCTCTATCAGTGGCACTGAAAAGGCTGTCAAACTGCCAGAGGTTCTGGGGGACAGGCCAGCATGCTTAATTGGACTGTGGCTCAGATTGCTGCCAGTAAAATCCCGCCCAGTGTCCTGCTGTTTCCCCGAGCAGGATCAGGACCCACTTCCTGTCCTGGCAGTAGGACTTCTTGGCTTTTAGAAAAATTCAGCCATTTGTTTTTCAAGGAGAAGCTCACAGTTGAATTTTTATTCTTTATTCCAATTTCTTTTTTACTCTTTGCATAATCTACCAAACAAGCTGATTGTTGTTAAGCACTTATGAGGTTATTCAACAGAAAATTAAATGTCACAAGTGGAGGATTAACAGGGATGGGTTTCAATGGGATGAATAACTTTTCCTCTTTTTTAATCTTGTATTCTAATTATTCCTCTTTTTTTGGCCATAGAACAGTCACTGTTCCTTGTGGAAAAGGCGTTGAAATCACTCAGTGTGAACAGCACATTAAAGAAAGCAAAAATCTGCTAATGAATTTGTTGGAAAATGTACTACTCAGTTTTGAACTGAGTGACAAAGACCAGGAAGATCCCAAATCTGTTTAATGTTTATTTATTAGAGTCACAATTAGGCTTACATTAACACTGCAATGAAGTTACTGTGAAAATCCCCTAGTCATTGCATTGCGGTGCCTATTTGAGTACACTGAGGGAGAATTTAGCGTGAGCAATGCACCTAACCTGTCCTGTGGGACAAAACTGGAGAACGTGGAGGAAATCCACACAGATACGGGAAGAACGTGTGGACTTCATACAGATAGTGACCCAAGCTGGGAATCAAACCCTAGGTTACTGGCGCTGTGAGGCAGCAATGCTAACCAATGTGCCACCGAGGTCTTTGAGTTTACAGATGCCAGCAGCGATGGTAACAGGAGTACTCACTCTTGTAAGCTTATACATGAAGATTAGTGAGCGTACAGCATACCCCAAAGGTAACAAAATTTAATGCAATGATTGTTATTGAGATGTGCCTATTGGCTTCAAACATACTATGTGAGGGCTGGAACGTTGCAGCAAGTGGAAGGTGCAGTGACTCAGCGTGTGAAATCATGCTGGCGTCGATTAGTGGGGGAATTTGTGTCAACACAAAATCATTCCCTCGGGTGGTTCCAGTTGCTACTGGCACTGCTGCTGCAACCTCCATTTGAGTGAATTCTAAACATTTCAGACATTTGATTATATCAATTGTGGAATTGATTCAACCACTGACACTGAGGCCAAGGCAAATGTTGTGAAAATATCTTTCAGGCATCCAGCCACCTTCTTTCTCCGAATATTTGCCTAAAAGAAGTCAAAACGATTTTAATATATTCTAACAGCAATTACATATTGTAATACACATTGCGCCTGCACCCTCTATTTAATTAAAGTAATATTCAGCTTTTGATATTTGATACTCTTTGGCTTGTTCAACATTCTGTGTTAGGTTTGATTGGCCATGCTAAAATTGCCCCTTGGTGTCCTGAGATGTGTAGGTTAGAGGGATTAGTGGGTAAAATATGTAGGGATATGGGGGTGGGGCCTGGGTGGAATTGTGGTCGGTGCAGACTCGATAGCCGAATGGCCTCTTTCTGTATTGTAGGGTTTCTGTGATTTCTATGATTTTATTTAATGCCCTGAATTCAGTGATTTTAACTGAGATCTACACGTTTCTTATTCGATAACTGATTTATTGTTCTGTTAGAGATGTGTGCAGATTGAATGTGAACAGAAGATTTTTGTAGGCATGCAAAGTGATAGTGATCTAAAAAATAAAAGTCATGATTTTCAGGAATTGATTTAACTTCATTGGAATTAGGGACCTGCAACACACACAGCAGAGAATGGACATTCAAAAATAGGAACCCAACATTTCTCACTAAATGAATTAGAAATGGTGGGTTGAATCTCCCTTTGGGCTCAGGAACACCTAACACGTGTACTTCTGCAGCTTGCAAACTGCACACTTGGTCCATGTGTGACTTTAAATACCATTTTTGTCTTTTCAAACCGGGGTCAGTTCTTCAGCACAGTTTGCAAGCCATGCTGAGGAACATGCTGATAGTGGGTGCAGATCATGGCCAATCAGAAGGCCCACCTTATTCTCCAGCACAATATCCTTTCTCCCAACAGTGTTTAAATGTCTGTTAAACCTCACCTCCCTCAGCCCTCACCAACCTGCTCTGCCAACTCATGCACCCTCAGATCCCTCGTCCTGCCCCTCACTTCTCCATGCCCATGTATCATGCCCCCAGATCATCAATGCCACCTCCATGCCCCATGTATTCCCCTTGTCTCCTCAGAAAACCCATGCACTGCTATATTCCTGTATGGTGTGTAGCCATTCACCCACTATGTACAGTCCTCAAATTCAATGCAATATCAATGGGAACTATTTCACATTCCTTGTGGAAAAAAATTCTCACCATCTAAAAATGTCTCCATATCATTGATACTGATACAAAGTGTATTATTCACGTGCAAAAAACCTAATAATACAGGCAATCTTATTAGCTTGTATCAACAAACTAGAAACTGTATTAAAGGACAATCGGTTATTATAACTTCTTGAAACTGTCATTCATCTTTAGATGATTGGAACATCTACTCAGCTGAAACATATTAGCACTTGAAACTCAGTCAAGCATTGATAATGGCCACAAACAATAGGCTACCCTCTGGCAAGGAAAGAACAGAAGTTAGTCATTTCAATTTCAAAGCAGAGTGCCTGTCAATTGATGCATTGAGCAGGTGGTTAGATTGTTTCTCAAGTGCTAGAACAAGTTTTATTTTAACCAGTTAAGATTATTTAAATCTCAACTGAAAAGCTGACATCACAACCTGACATGACATTTTGTAACATTTGTCATTGCATTATGATGCTTTGTCTGTCGGAAAAGCTTTGAAATGTATCTGAACAAATGTACAGGCTAGTCAATATAAGAATCAATTTATCTTTAAAGGACAGATCCCTATGATGAATCATTGGATTGAAAATACATTAGGATACAATACCTAATAGTGACATTTAAAAGTATGAACATAATTTACACTCACCTTTCAGAATGTTCTGACTCCTCAGCAAGTTTTTCATTTTCTTCACATACTCTCGAATTTGCCCTGCTTTTAATGGGCTTACAGATCCTGCACCACTAGATGAAAATGGTGTGCGAGAGAAAACAGATTTTCACCCCCCCCCCTCCCCTTTTAAAATAGAGAACCTGACCTCAGTGGGGACGGATGTGTGTTTTGTACACTGGGCATTGCTGACCCACAAAAATTCCAGAACAAAATGGCATGGGGGAATGTGGAGCAAAATCAATTACCAACAAAAAGAACTCAGTGTGGTTCATCATGCATTAAAATGTGCCTCCGTAAACGGTGCCTCCATAAACAGACTGCTGAATTTCAATGAGGGGAGACTGCATGAGGCCTCGGAAGACAACCATGAGCAACTCTGAGCCTGGAAAGCTTGCGTTTGGATTGTATCATCTCAACATGGACAGCGGCAGTCTCTGCTGGCTAATTGATAGATCATGGCAAGGGCATCAGAGAGATGCCAGTGTTGGAAGGATGAATACTGTCACCTGAGAGTGGGTTGCTGCCACTGCCACTCCCCTGTGACAATACCAATCTGCATGAGGACAGATTGCTGGACGGCTGTGACAGCCCGAATGCCCCTTTGTACACTGGGATCTACAGGCTTGTAGGCAGCAATCTGAGCTTCCACTACCTCACCCATAGGTTGCATGCTGCCGATGAAGCTGAGACATCAACTATTAGAAATTCCACCTTTGTTTGGTCCACAAAGCTAATGAAGTTGGTCACTGTGTCCACAGTAGACTGCAAGCTCTGTGCAAAGCCGTGCGCAAAGTTTATTCTTGAGTCCTCCATGCTCATGATGGAATCAAGAGGACTGTCTTGAGTCCTCCATGTTCATCCCACACAAGCTTTCTGGCAAGCCTGCCAATACATACCCTTCTTGAACCTGTCACATCAAACACCTCATCTGAATCCTCTACAGAAGAACCAGTGAGCAACCTCAACTCTACAGTTGGCACCTTTGTTACCTCTGCCCCATGTCCTGGCTACCAGCCTCTCATGCCCAGTGTCTCACTGCCTACAAATCCTTTCCCTAAACTGGCTTCTAATTTATGTGCACTATCAGTATGAGCTGGTGGCTGCAAGTGTGATATCAAGTCATAATGTTTCTTCATCATCACTGTCTTCTTGCTCTTCCACCCATTACCCTTCTTCTCTGGCTGGCTGGGCTGCAGTTTTTATCTATGCAAAAGCAGAAAGTCATGAAGGGAGTGGGAGAAGGGATGAGGTGGCTGATTAAATAAGACGAGATTGAGGAATGAGGGGAAATTGGATATGAGAAATAATGCTGTGAGTGAGCATACTGTTATCCTCTATGGTTTCAACCCTACTACTGACCACAGCCTCAGCAATGGGCACATTTTCTTGGGGATAAGGACATGCAGCTGTGATGGTTAAAAGAGTATGCACAAGCAAAGAGATGTTAAGAGAATCTTGCAACAGTGTCAGGTGTGTGAGTGTGCAGTGAAGTGAATATTAATTTTATTTCATTCCTTCATTCATTGCTCTTGAACTGAGTGTTTGTTAAGAGTCAACTAAACTGTTGTGAGTTTGGAGTCACAAGGATCTTAGTGAACCAGATGGACTTTTATAACAATCAACAATGGTTTCATGGTCATCTTTAATTCATTCCAGATTTTTATTAGATTCAAATTTCACCATCTGCCACGGTGGGATTCGAACCTGCTCCCCAGAATGTTCCCCTGGGTTTCCGGATTAATAATCCAATGACAATACCATTATCCCACCCCCTCGCCTGTTGGCCAATGAATGATAGGGTTATGATGCATTGAGCAGCATGTGAGGCTAGTAGTGCAGTTGGTAGATTTTGCATTTTAAGATGCATTCACTGACTTTTCTCATCTGTGTGAAATCATTCATCTTTGGAATTCTTCACCTCAAAGATCAGTGGCGGCTGGGTTATAGATTATATCTAGTTCTGAATTTTTGATCTACCAGGGAGACAAGTGTTATGGGGAGAGGGGGGTTGTGGGGAGGCGTGAAAGTGGAGTTCAGGCCACAATCAGCTTTTTCTGAATGGCACAGCAGGCTCGAGGAACCAAAAGGCCCACTCCTGCTCTTACTTCTTTTACTCTTATGTTTGTTGAACTTCTTGCAGCACTGTACCCATGTTGTTGCTGAGCCAAGATGAGTATTCCTACACCTCCTGGGCTTCAGGGAGTCATTAGGAAATTTTCTTTAGCAAAGTTCAATCTTGATACAGTAGGGCAGTCTTATCTCTGAGTCTGAAGGCTGTGTGTTCAAGTACCACCCCAGGGACTTGAGCATATCATTTAGGCTGGTATATGACCTGATGGAGTGTTGTTCTGTCGGAGCTATGTTAATTCTGGTCTCTCAGGTGGTCGTAAAAGTACCCACAACGCTATTTGAAGAAGAGCGGAATAATCCTCCCAGGTGTGCTGCTTAATTTTTATCCATCAGCCAATACCTAAAAAGCAGACGATCTAGTTATTAATTCCTTACTGTTTGTGGGATCATGCTGTGCTCAAATTGATCGCCACATTTCCGTGCACTACAACAGAGACTACACTTCCAACATACTGTCTATAAAGCACCTTGAGGCAGACTGGGTGAGATTCTCTGACCTCCCAGCTGTGTGTTTCCCGCTGCGGGAGGTGGTGCGTTGTTTGCTAGTGGTGGGATTCTCTGGTTTTGCTGCTGTCAATCGGAATTTCCTCTGATATCACCCCACGCCGGCAGGTAACCCACGGGCAGGACTGGAGATTCCACCAGCGTGAACGGCCAGAGAATTCCAGCCACTGTGGCTGTGAAAGGTGCTATATAAATGCTAGTTTTCTCTTTCCTGTTTTGTACCTAGGCCTCTCGATGATGATTGACATCAGCTTTTGTGGGTGAAATTATTCCGAATGGAGCTCCCAGTCCTGGAAGTTAAAATTGTGGTGCGGCACTGAAAACCTCAGAGGGTGTGAACTTGCTAGTTAGCTTAAACTTCCATGCTGCCGGAATTCAGACGGTGAGGCAGACTGGAGGGAAGATGTTGGGGATGCAGTCGGAAAGTCATTTTACCCACCCACGTCTTTTACCTGGGTCAAAATCTCATCTCTCCTTTGCTAAATCATCTCTGATGCACCCTTTAGCAAAATTAACAACAAATTGAGTCATTTCTAATATAATAAATAATAATAATCAATTTCTATTTTTACTTACAATGTCTTCAAAGACTATAATAAATTGTGGAAAATAAATCTAAGATCCTAAGTTTTGGTGTGTACCAGCAAAAGGATTTAATTTTAAGCTTTCTCTTAATTTAGATTTGCTCAGTGTTTTAAAATGGGGTACTGACTGAAGCAAGCACATAAACTCCACATAGGTAGCCAGTCTCAATGAAATGGTTTGACATCTGATCACTTTTCAAACCTTCTACCTATTTACTTGCCCGTCGTCCCTCTTCCTGCCTTCTGTGGGGGAATGCGGCTCCTCTGCTTGGCTGAACTCCCAAGAGACGTGGCTGAACAGTGCAGGAAGGAACCTTGCTTCATAAATACGTTTGCCTCCTAGTCACAGATGAGCAAGTCAATCTCATTCAGGAGGAACCGAAATGTAAACATCGGTGAAAACTGGAGTATGCGTGTTTAGCTTCTAATCAGGAGTCTCTGACATTGTCCAATAAGTCTTCTCGCTATCTAATTTCTAAAGACACTACGAGGACGTGAAATATATACAAGGTATTTAGATAGCTTTTAAAAGATTACAGTAGAACCGAGGATAGTGCGAAATTCAAGTAGGCGATATTGTGTATCGTAATAGGTTAATGCTGCAACAATTGGAAATGCTATCTGAAGGGTTAAAAGGTCAGATGTCTTATCCTTATTGTGTCATGTGTTAAACAGGTGATTAATTACTGTCAGTTATGAGGTGACAAAGTTGACTTTACAGCAGGGAGGCTGGAGCTTTTCCTGAAAGCATGTGACTCTCTTTTCTGATGGCTGTAAGTGAATAGTGCTACTTAATGTGCGAGTAAACAGTGAGGAAGGAGATCCAAGCACTCAGTGGCAAGCAACAAATCAAATAACTTTATCACCTGATAAGGTGAGAAAATGAGCCTGACACAGGAAACAGCAACATTAGGTAATTAGATCTGCAATCCTTTAACTCTTTAGGTTGTAGCTCCTGGGTTTCTGAGCACTGACTGTAACTGTGCATCTGCCCAGGGGTCTTGGAACAGGTGCATTTCCAAACACGACAGAATGTATCACTGAAAATAATACAAACCCACATATTACATTTGTTTCTGGGGTGAAGCTTTAAGAAACAAATATCAGCATGTTAACTGAACGCCAGGCTTTCATTCCAGGAGAAAAAAATCGCAATGACCTGAGTCATTAAAGTGGTGGAAGTTCCCAGGAAAAGGTAAAGACTGTTGCGCCTGCACAAGAAACAATCACTTCCCATTGTGCTGTCACACATCTAACCGCTGCGGATCTCTCCAAATACATCTGATGAAATTCGATAGCCCAGTTACACAGCACGGGAAAGTACCTGTGTGCACAATGTGCACACAAGGAATCCTCAATTTTGATCCCTACTGTCCCCAAGTAATTAGAAGAACGGCTCAGATTATTGGTTATAGTTACCTTCTATTTACAATGTCGCTACAATTGCAGAGTTGACATGTGAATTGTTAAGGGGGGAGGGGGGAGAGTAGGTAAGCAATGACCACACTCTACATCAAATCCAACATTTGCTTTCTATTCATGTAACTGATATATTTTGATATCAATAGGTCAGCAGAGACCTAGGTTGATGCCAGTATGATGGCCTTACAAACCATTGTGTGAGAAGATGATCTTGCTGTAAGTAAACCTATTATCAATACTAGACATTCACTTAATTCCAAGAAAATACGTTACCACAGCCAGATTGATTGTGATGGATTGCATAAACATTCTCCGGTTGGCAATTTATGATGTTTACATAACACATGCCTTTGATCCTCAAGTTATATAACCATAGCCTAATCCTTCTTGTAGAATCCTGTCTTGTGCCATTCTTGTTAACTGTTGACATAGATTAAATGCCCCTGTTGACTTTGTCATGATACTGAGCTCCAAATGTTGCCATAGTCAGTGGATAAAGCTGAGGGAGAAATTAATTTTGTAACTCAATACTCTATTCCCAAGTCAATTGCTTGGGCTGATGGCAAGCAAATTACACAGAACGATCTAACAGTATAAGCAGCATCGCATTTCTGCACACTTATCAATAACATAAATTGAAGATGGTTAGAAATGGTCATGAGCTGTCACTGCAGAATGTCATTATTTGTAGCAAGCATCACACTGGAGAGACAACATCAATTAATAGTTCTCACCCATCAGTTAGGATTGTCCTACTAATAAGTAAGTAATCCATATTTATAAAGTACAACACAACACTTGACACTTGTCTACACTTAGAGCAGGTAGAGGTCATTTTCTTGAATGTCAGCCATTGTCTTTGGTCCCCACCAGAAACTCCACTCTCCAGCCACTGATGTGTGGCTAGATAGTTTGACCATGCTAAAATGCCTCTTAGTGTCAGGGGGCTAGCATGGTAAATATGTGATGTTATGGGGATAGCTGAGTGTGACTGTTGTCGGTGCAAGATCAATGGGCCAAATAGCCCCCTTCTGCACTGTAGGGATTCTATATCCAGCTCCTTGGCAACTATATGAGGCTGAGGCAGACATTGCAAGAGTGTGGGAGAGTTTGCTGGGTTTCACAATGTCTGGCAATAGGATAGGTTTGACAGAATGCACTGCAATGGGAAAATCTGCACTTTTGCAGGGTTCATGCTCTTGGGGTGGACAGTGGCACAGCAGTTAACACAGCTGCTCCACAGTGCCAGGGACCCGGGTTCAATTCCCAGCTTGGGTCACTGTCCACTCCACTGTGTGGAGTTGGCACAGTCGCCCCATTTCTGCATGGGTTTCCTCCAGGTGTTCTGGTTTCCTTCCACAGTTCAAAGATGTGCGGGTTAGGTGGATTGGCCATGCTAAATTGCCCCTTAGTGTCAGGGGGACTAGCTAGGGTAAATGCATGGGGTTATTGGGAAAGGGCCTGGGTTGGATAGTGGTTGGTGCAAACTCAATGGGCTGAATGGCCCCTTTCTGCTCTGTAGGAGCCTATGATTCTATAAATGGGATTTCTATACATTGGCAGTTTTGGTAAATCCTAGTTTACTCAACAAGAACGTGAACTGAAAGCTGAACTCTCATTTGATTAGATTGTGTTTCTATTTGATCCTGAGCTGAACTTCCAAACCCACGTTTTTGCTATCAGAACGAATAAGGTACTCTCACCTCCATAACCTTACCTGCCTTTGCCTCATCTCAGTCCATCTTCCTCCGGAACTTTCATCTATGTCTTTGTCACATCCAGACAATTCCAGTTTTCTGATGAGGGGACATCCAGACTTGAAACATTAGCTCTGTTCTCTCTCCACAGATGCTGTCAGATCTGCTGAGATTTTCCAACATTTTGAGTTTTTCCAGTTTTCTTCTACCCTGCCCCTCATCTTCCACCCTCAAACATCAATTCATCCAAAACTGTTCCTCCTATTAATCCATGTCAAGACTCATTTACCTGTCACGCTCTCCTTATTGACCTACGTTTTTTAATTTATTCTTGGGATGTGGGCACACAATTACCATTGAGATTGGCCCCTGTTACCTCAGCACCTCTTCTTTAAATCCCTCTCTCACCCCCCACAATATTGAAGTTACAAACTCTGCTTCTAAGATATGTGTGGTGAATGTCCCTTTAAGGGCAACACAGCAGAGTAAGGGTCAAAAGGCCTGGGTGACCAATTGGAACTCAGAGTGTGGAATCACGCCATGGTGAGAAAGGCATTCAGGCAGAAGCACTTTGGAAGCAAGCTACTGCCACGCGGCTACTGTTCATTTCTTATTAATAAGTACCTTTTGTGTTCACTAATGAAGTCTGTGAAAGTGCATCCTTCCACGTAGCAAAGAGGATAAATTATCCTGACACTGTCTTTGGCCTAACACCTGCGTGTATCCTGATTTACTCAGTCTTAAAAAAAAGGTATTCATCAAAATGCCTCTCTTTGGGCAAATGAGCCGATTTGATTCCTGCAAGGAGGAAAGGACATAATATATTGGACACTTTGGGCATTATCTCCAAGCAAATGAAACAGGCGAGGAGGCAAAAATGCAAAGCAATTCTTCTAAGTTTTTGTGGAAGTTAGACCTATAACCTTATTCACAGTCTTACAACTCCAAGTGCACCCAACTCCAAATCATTTAGTGAGCTCATGGATTTATTGAAGCCTCAATTGCAGCCTCAATCATCAATCATACTCCAGAGATTCAAATTTAACTTGAGGACAAGAGACTCAGGTGAATCGACTGACATTGCTAACCTGAAGTGATGATCAGATTGTACTATGATTTTGGAACCATCCTCAATGACATGTTATGGAATAGGTTAGTCTCTGGTGTGACAACGACGCTATTTGACACACATTGTTTGCAGAGGTTGACATAAATAGATAGTACTGGTCATGGAAAGCATTGAAAAAGGTGAATAAGAGCTGCAGAGTTCACAAAGTAGTACCATTCACCAGTTAGGACAGGAACTTGCAACCAGCTGTGGCACCAAAACTATTGAAGCAGCCGCAAAACAGGAGACAATTTTAGCCACTAACAAGATAAAAAGATATAGAATAGGCAATCAGTCAATAATGCTTAAAGGAGAATGTTACTGAATCATGAAGGTTTATGGAGGTTAAGTGTTTTTATTGTTACAAAAGAGAACATTTAATAAAGCAATGCAGAGCTAAGTCAAGATCACTGAACCGAGATGGTAAGTATACAATATGACACTGGGATTCTGGGACTCACTTTCTGTTTAATCTAAAAACAGGCAAGACAGACCATGTTGCTGTAATACTCTGGGTAAATGGGAAGCCAATATTGTACACAGCACTCCACTGCCTGTAAAGCGGAAGTATAACTACTCCACTTTTACATTCAATTCCCCTCACAATAAATTATAACATTTTATAATCTTTCCTAATTACATGCTGCATCTGCATACTAACCTTTTGTGATTCATGCGCTAGGACACCCAGATCCCTCTGCATCTCAGAGCTCTGCCATAACATCTTTAATAATGGCTTTCATCATCTTTCCTATGACAGATATAAAGCTAACCGGCCTACAGTGTGCTTCTTTCTTAGTTTCCCCCCCTTTTTGAATAAAGAAGTTATATTTGCTATTATCCAATCTAATGGCACCTTCCCCAAGTCAGAGAATGTTGGAAAATTAAAACCAACACATCAATTATCTCAGGCACTTCTTTCAAGACTTGAAAATCTAACAGGACCTGGGATTTGGCAGCCCACAGCTCCAACTATTTATTGAGTACCACTTCCTTGGTGACTGAAACTTATTATCTGTCATGATATTTCTAGCCATTTCATACTAATTTTTCCCTTTTTTATTAATCTTTGTTATTCTTTGCTGTTCTCTCTCCAATCTTCTGACCTGCTACAATCTTTGTGCAATTATATACTTTTTTTGAGTCTGATACTGTTTTTAACATTTTTAGATAACCACAGATGGTCGATCCAACCCTTGGAATTTTTCTTTATTATTGGAATGTATCTATTCTATGTATTCAGAAAGATCTGTTTAAATGTCTGCCACTGAATCTCTATTGATCTATGTCTTAAGCACACTTACCAGATCACTTTAGCTAGCTCTGCTTTCATACCTCCTTAATCACCCTTACTTAAGTTTAAAATACTATTCCTAGACTCGCTTTTCTCTCCCTCAAACTGAATGTAAAATTCAATTATATTATGATCGCAGCTATCTAAGGGTGCCTTCTCCACGAGGTTATTAATTAATCTCATCTTGTTGCACAATGCCAGGTCTAGTATAGCCTGCTCTCTAGTTGGCCCCAGATTGTGCTCTTTCTCCCCATGTGGACGGCACGGTAGCACAGTGATTAGCACTGCTGCTTCACAGCTCCAGGGACCTGTGTTCGATTCCCGGCTCAGGTCACTGTCTGTGTGGAGTTTGCACATTCTCCTCGTGTCTGCATGGGTTTCCTCCGGTGTCCTCCCACAGTCCAAAGATGTGCAAGTTAGGTTGATTGGCCATGCTAAATTGTGCCTTAGTGTCAGGGGATTAGCAGCGTAAATATGTAGGGTTAAAGGAATAGGGCCCTGGATGGGATTGCAGTTGATGCAGACTTCATGGGCCGAACGGCCTCCTTCTGCATTGTAGGGAATTTATGATTCTATGAAAAAACTGGTATAAGCTGCCTCCCTTAATTGGCTACCTTCAACTCATGCACTGGAGATGAGGATTCCCTTACTTATGGAAGCACTCAATGTTCCATATCTCCCTCCACAAATGCTGCCAGACCTTCTGAGTTTTTCCAGCAATTTCTTTACATTAATTTTGAACTCTTACGCTGAGCTGGGTGACAGGTTTGGTTTCAGGGAGGTAAGTGGAATGTGGAGAAACCCAGGAGCCAGTCTCCGAGAAGATGTGTAATGATAGGTGTTGACTGCCGTATTTTGGTGGAGACAAGAGGAGCTCTCTCTACTCTTCCTGAGTCCACAAAGGGAATGTTTGGAGTCCTATAGGAGAGTGGCCATCAGCAATCCTTCTAAGGTCCAGTATTTTAACTGCTCACTGTTTGGTGCATATATGTAGAGTGTGCATGGACTTCAAAACTGCACTCAAATCCTACTATGGTGTGGGATCCTAATTTGGATATTTGAACAATTTCATGTCTAAAAACAGTATGAGATTTCTGTTTTGCTGATTTACAGCCTTCCCTGAAAATTGCACCAACTTCACCAGATTCGTTGATTGGCCATGCTAAAATTGCCCCTTAGTGTCCTGGGTTGTGTATTTTGGAGGGATTAGCAGGGTGAATATGTGGGGTTTCAGGGATAGGGCCTGAGTGGGATTGTTGTCAGTGGAGATACGATAGGTCAAATGACCTCCTTCTGCACTTTAGGGATTCTATGAATGATGGCTACCCAATGAGTAACTGAGGTTTCAATTGCATATTCTCATTTTTCACTTACCAATGACTTGGTGAGAAAATTTCCCTCCAATTTATCCAGAAATCTAAGCCTACACATTTAAAACTGACGGTGACATGAAAGAGGTGGATGGAAAACTGATAAAGGCAACTCTTTTATTCTAAAATGTTAGCACTTCCTTTGGGAAGAATCACCTGTTAATTTCAGGCTGGGGGTATCAATGATGCGTGGTTTTTCTAACACTGACCTGCATTTACAGAGCAGGATAATCCAAAAATAAGGGGCAAGGAGAAAGGGAAGAAAACAAATTGAATTTGGGAAAAGGGCTTGAATATTACTCAAGGAGCGCTCAGTGAGATCCTCTTTTGAAGTTGTTTTGAAAGTGGAGAGGTTTGTAGAAAGGCACAGGTTGCCGAGGATTGCATTTTCAGATTGTGGAGGCATTATGTTGTGGCCTTTGCCACCAATTGCTAAAAAAAATCCTTGCATTTTTGATTAGATGTTGCCACTACATCACACACACAGACATCAGAGCAAAAGACCAAGGTTGGAATCTTATCACCATCCACGCCTCTGTGATTCTTTCATCCTGCCACAGAGAACAGAGATTTGGATGTCTGCCAAATTCTCAGAGCTTGCTGCAGCAGGAGCATGGCGTGAATGGTAACTAATATGTTTCATCACAGAGATGGATTTTAAGGAACAGCTTATAGGAGGGGAGAGTGGAGAGAGCTAGATTGAGAGGGGATAAGGAAAACATGGAGTGAGATTCTCTGACCTCCAAGCCATGTGTTTCCCGCAGGCGGGAGGGTGTGCATTGTTTCTCTGGTCCTGCCGCTATCAATACGAATTCCCACTGATGTCACCCCACGCCATTGGGAAACCTGCAGGCATGGCTGTGCTGCCAACTGGACTGGAGAATCCTGCCAGCATGGCTGTGCTGCCAACTGGACTGGAGAATCCTGCCAGCATGAACGCTGGAGATTTCCAGCCACGGGCACCCATCATTGTAGGAACTTGAGCTGGACATCGGATTGGAAGAACTTGCAAAGGTAGCGTGAAGTGAGGCTGTTTAAGGATTTGTAAACAAGAATAAGAATGTTGAAATCCCACGCTGCTCACAGGAAGCCATTCAATTTGTTCATTGAGGTAGAAACACTAACACAACTTTCTCCCATTCATAAATATACATTCAGAAAATAACACATCACAATGAGGTAAATATTGAGGATTTCTAAACAATGCCCATAAGAAAACAGACACTGTGATTTGCTCCTGGAGAATTATTTAATTATACCAGTAAATAATTACTAAATGAAATGTTAGAAACTTTATTTAGATCTGACATTCTTGTCTTAAATTGGTTGAACCTTATTTATAGAACTTCTTATTGTGTCATAATGTCTTCAATTGCTTCACACAATTTGTTGCTTCTGAATTGCATTAACCTATCATTACAGAGAAAAAGAAATCTGGAAAAATGGAAAAATATTAATCGTGCATCTCAGTAGATGTCTATCAAGTAGAACTTTTATACAATGTTATAATCCCAGTTAGCAATAGGTAGGTAACAGTTTATGAATCCATTTAAACAAAATATTAGTCTGTGGGATTATAACTGGTTGGCATTGGTGACAGCTGTCCCTCAAGTTGAGGAGAACATCTACTTAGGATTCCAAATTTCTGCCATGGGTCTTTATGTGGCTAAGGAAGCCAATTTTCAACCTGCAGATTTTTAGGCAAATGGGACAGGAAGTCCCACAAGTTAGCAGTGTCCGGAGTGTAGGATTTGCTTCTCTTCCCTTCTCTGCCGTTGCTATCACATTATTAAGGCGCTGGGACTAACAGTGTGATGCAGCCTGATGGACAGGTTGTCACTGCTCTAAGCAGTTGGATGTAATTTCCTCCCAATCACTATGCTGTTATTCTCCAAGGAGAGCTAAACAGTGTGGTGGGGGGATTTTCTGCTCCTGTTTTCAGTGGGCAGGATCGATAGAGGGGGTGGAAAATTTCACGATAGGCCCAAAATGCAGTTTACATCGGCAAGATTTCCTGTTGCAATTGCCCCCCATATCCTCCCCCTGCCAATTATGTAATGGCAATCCTGAGGTTTAACCTTAGGATTCCCTTTTAGGATCCCACTGGAGTGAATGACCAGAGAATCCTGATCATCATGTTTGCTGTTGTTCCAGCTGAGCATGTTATTCTTAATTAAGAAAATCTTTGGAATTAAAAGGTAGTTAATTTGCATTTCTACCTGGGACAGGCTGTGTGTGTCACATTACCATGGAGATAGATGGAAGTTAATGAGATTCTTTGAGTTATAAACGTTAGGGCATAGCCAGCAGGCAAGACCACTTGATGTTTGGAAAAGCAATAAGAGACTGGTGTCAACTTTGGGTCTTCTGTAGTTATACCTCCCTGGAAGACAAGAGATAAAGCCAGATCTACATATGAAGTAGAGCAACTGCTAGATGTGTCATCCAAGATGCTGGTTTTCAGTACAAGACAAAGGCTAGAATTTTCTGGGTGTTCTGACAGCTTCAAGTTTTTAGGTATCCAGATCACCAACAACTTGTCCTGGTTTCCCATGCCAACACTATAGTTAAGAAAGCTCACCGATGCCTCTACTTTCTCAGTAGACTAAGGAAATTCAGCATGCCAACTATGGCTCTCAACAACTTTTTAGATGCACTGCAGAAAGCATTCTTTCTGGTTGTATCACAGCTTGATATGGTGCTTGCTCTGTCCAAGACTGCAAAAAACTACGAAAGATTATGAATGTAACCCAATCCATCACGCAAACCAGCCTCCCACCCATTGATATTGTCTACACTTGCTGCTGCCTCAGAATAGCAGTCAGCATAATTAAGGAACCCATGCACCCTGGACATTCTCGCTTCCACCTTCTTCTGTTCAGGGAAAAGATACCAAGGTCTGAGGTCAGGCACCAATCGACTCAAGAACAGCTTCTTTCCTGCTGTTGTCAGGCTTTTGAATGGACCTACCTCTCATTATGTTGATCTTTTTCTATACCATAGCTATGACAGTAACACTACATCTTGCATTCTCTCCTTTCCTTCTCTATGTACAGTATGCTTTGTCTTTATAGCATGCAAGGAACAATACTTTTCACTGTCAAATCAAATCAAATCAAGATCTGGTCCCTCCAATGACTCACCCTTGCCATGGGTTTCCCAGTGGCGAAAGGCGCATTCGACAGGAAACTCCATTGACAACAGCAGGAACAGGAGATCCCACTGTGAGCCAAACACTCAGTGGTTTGCACGGAAAATCCCACCCAAAGTCTACAAAGGAAAAACAATTGGAAGGTTGTTTACCCAGTAGCTAAAGGAAGAAATTTACAGTAATCCTTATAGTGAAAGGTGGTTATTCTCGTTGCAGTTGGAATTCTGGAAGTAGTTAGCTTGGTTCTAGTGGCATGGTGGCACAGTGATTAGCACTGCTGCTTCATAGCACTAGGGACCCAGGGTCAATTCCAACCTTGTGTCATTATCTGTGCGGAGTCTGCACATTCTCCCCATGTCTCCGTGGATTTCCTCCGGATGCTCTGGTTTCCTCCCACAGTGCAAAGATGTGCAGGTTAGGTTGATTGGCCATGCTAAATTGACCTGACTGTCAGGAGGATTGGCAGGGTAAATATGTGGGGTTATGGGGGTAGGGCTTGGGTGGGACTGTGGTCGGTGCAGACTCGATGGACCAAAGGGCCTCTTTCTGCACTGTAGGGATTCTATGATTCTAGGTTGCAAGCATAGAGTGGGCCATGAGGAACAGAGCCTACCTTCTGATGTTTTAAGTCACAATACATGAATCACAGGGAGGTCTGTGCTTGGGGCAGAATTTTCCCGTCCCAGTCACCATGGCAATCGTAGCAAGCAGGACATGGAACATGCCAAGGTCCATTATCCTTGGGCAGGATTTTCCGGTCTTGCAGAGAGCATGGCTGGAAATCCCACACTTGAAATCTAGAGCTGTGAGCTTTTAAGGAACATTTGGAGAGTTGCTGGGCCAAAAATCACTGGAAGGACCCCCATAAGATCTTGTAGCTTGGGCGAAAAGCTAGTATACTGAAGGTATATTCAATGTGAATTCCACAGAGCATTGATGTGTCTTTTGAGTTGGTCCCAGGGAAAGTGAATGAACTTTAAAATTTCATAAGATAAGGGAACTCTTAGGGAGTGAGTAGAAAATAGAACTGTATTTATATTAATAAAATAAGAGCAAAATACTGTGGATGCTGGAATCTGAAACAAAAACAGAAAATGCTGGAAAATCTCAGTAGGTCTGACAGCATCTGTGGGGAGTGAATAGAGTCAATGTTTCGTGTCTAGATGGTCCTTTGTCAGAGCTGAGAGCAAAGAGAATCAGCGGAGATTTATATTGTGGGGAGGGAGGTGGAATGGGACAAAGGGAATGTAAATGAAGATACAGAAGGCTGAGATGCTAAAAAAATGTCCATTAAGTGATCAGAATGTGTGAATGGCAGAACAGAGGTACAGAATTATGTGAATAGTGTTTACTTTATTTAATTCTTTTTTGATATGCATTCAATTTTATTTCTGTTGGCAAACATGAAATCTTGTGGTGTAAATCTGTCGGTTACTTGCTGGGTGTTCGAATTTCTTCTTTAAGTATGAAGAGGCCCTTAACAGGATTGCAATACAATCAAAGACGTTAAAGTTGACATTTGTTAATGCAACGATTTTCGCATTTTTATGCAGTTGACTCAGCCACACCAATGTTCAACTGGAGTCAGTTTCTTGTGAAAGAATGTAAGATAATATAACAATGTTCACCGAAGCTTCAAGCTGTTCTTTGTCACTTTTGAATTGTTTCTGTGGTTGGAAGCTCTAAAGGCTGAAGGAGCAATAGGTTTTGAACCAGTCCGCTTGAGAATAGGTAGCCAGGCAAAGTGTGTCTTTCTGAAAGAAAGCGTGTTTGGGAGACTCCTGGTGCATTGAGAAAAGTGGTAATTAATGCACAGTGAGTGACTCTGAATGCAGGATGAATAGCAGGAGAACAATGGGAAGTTTTAAGGCTGAAGTATTAAAAAAACACAAGCTGATAAAAGATGGCTGCTGAAGCTCCAACTCAAGTCCAATCTGACCCCTTTTCTCTGCTGTTTTTCATTCAGTTGCAGGAGTGGTTCTACATCGCAGAGTTAATATGCCACAGTTTCACTGGTGTATAAATTGAATTGTCACAGTATATGATTCCACGATGGTGCTCCAGAAAATAAAGTGTTGTTCAAATGCGTGTAGTGTTCTTTACATTGTCACAATGCACTTTTCAGGACGATAGCTGATCTAAAATATAAAGGGAAATAGTTCAATGGATCTAAAATCGGATCAGGAAAGCATTTCTTCTTAATCTTTCTTGAGCATTCTGGCAAAGGTTCAAGCACATTCAGCTCTCATTACACTATGGGGCAGTATTTAACGGTTCACTTGTTGTTTTAGAATTAGTATTTGCTGCAAGTAATCAAATGGCTTATGGTTTACACATGCACAGCTGTTTAGGATTTGGATCAAATTAGCCTCTGGTAAGGAGCAAGTGGATCATGTAAATTAATTACCATTTTGTAATTTAATTCAAATTTGACCAAGTGCTGCTCATTGTGCAAGTTGAAGATACCATTCCATGTTTACTGCTGGAAATCAAACTAACTAACCCAGAGTTGCAATGACCCAACTGCTCTTGAATTTCATACGAGACATTGCTCATTTATAGTGTGTCACTGATGAACATGAGCCAAGTCTGTGCCCAGTGTATTAGTTTTTCAATTTAAGTTGGTTACTCCTGTCAGCACTGCCCTCTCAATCGAAGACAATGAAATGAAGCAACTAATCTCTGACTGGTGTGACGTAAAGTGGAGTTTTAGTCTAGGTAAGGCCTAACTGCAATCATTCGAAGAACAACAATCGAGAAGTCTTTTGAAATTTGAATTGCAAAGTATTATGCACTGAAAAAGACTTGCCTGTAAAATTTACTTCCATTGCCTAGCAACTCTAAGAATGTGACATTAACAGATGAGAGTATGAAAGGGTTTACAGTGAAAAATTGAAACCTGTGGTAAGGAAATTACTGCTGTCATTGTAAATGTGTTGAAAGTTTTGATTTTTACAGAAACATTGACTGGTGATTCTTATGAGAACTTTGTTCCTTGTCCTGTGAGCATTTTGCTGGTGTGAACGGGGATAAAACCTCTGTTTCCACACCATCCCACCTGTATGCAAACAGAAAGAATCACTCTCGCTTATTTCTCCCCAGTATTTAGGGGGACAGCAGGGTTATTTGAGACCTTGGGGAGGTGGACCCTGCTCCCATGCCCAGATAAGTGTCCTTGACTCAGGGTTATGAGCCCTGGCTAAATATAAGAACATAAGAACATAAGAAATAGGAGCAGGAGTAGGCCATCTAGCCCTTCGAGCCTGCCCCGCCATTCAATAAGATCATGGCTAATATGAGGTTGGTAGAAGAGCCACGGGTAATGGCTTGTTCCAAGTGGAAGATCCTTTGGGAAGAGGATTTGTGTTTTCACCCATTAAGAAGGCGGTGCAAATCCAAAACATGTTTCTTTTACCCAAATCATATTGCTCGTTAAAATCAGAAGCTCTTGGGAGCAACAGAAGATTAAACACAAGACCGTGAGGTGTGGAGAAATGAGCAGTAATGGCAGATCATCATTATATTTAACATATTTGGCCATCAAGAGAATTTTTTTCACTTTCTCTGAAGCATTCTGCCTTCATTTCCAGTATTACCCTAGGGAGGGAACACTTTCAACCAGGAGCAGTGCGTAGATAGGGAGTCGAACCCTGGACCCTTAGGTTAAAAGTCTAATGCTCTGCCCACTGAGCTATTCAAGTTTTCAGTGCTCAGTTCCATTTTGAACTTTTCAGAATGCCAGTTCAAACTCTCCAAGTGTTGCAAATGATTTTCCAGACTTGAGAAAGAAAAATACAGTGCCAGGAAACTAATCTCTTCCCTGTCTGCTTCACGTGTTCCTGCTTTATAAATTAAAAATATCTCAAGAGTATAGGATAAATTTGGATGTTCCAACATCTTATAGGTAAGTCTGTACAGGTTTAACTTTCATTTCTGTATCTGAAATCAAACAACTATTTGGGTCATCAATCTTTGAAATAAAACTCCCATGAATACAAAATATGCTCCTGATTTCACTTCCCTTTACTTTTTCCATTCCCTTCTTAATAACATGATTTGACAATACTTCCATGTAAACATTACAATCTAAGTTTTTCAACCCTGACCAGTTGTATTCTGTGAATGATCCCTCCATGGTTACAATAGCTCAGGAAATACAATGTTCTGTAGGGTATTCCATTATTTTCCTTTGCATTTAGCCCTTCATCTGCAAACCTGATCTTAATGAGACATTCATCTAGGTTCATTTTTTCACTGGATTTCTGTTGATTTTTTTCTCCTCCACTTCTCTCTTTCCTGTCGATAATTCACCTCTATTGCCTTGTTAAACTGGCCATTAGTAATTTGTGGGTCTTGCCACTGAATATTGGAAAACCATTTGACTGAGATGGGATTTGATGTCTCAGCTAAGTCCAGCAATGCTCTTTAACTGAAGGAGTATCTCCAATGCACAATGAAGCTCCGGGAACAACGCCTCATCTTTTGTTTTGGCACTTTACAACTGATCACACTTGACATTGAGTTCAGCAATTTCAGATCACAACTATAGTTCTCAATTTTTTAGACATCAGCTGCTGGTAATGATTCTACTTTTGCTGATTATGGTTTCTTCAGGCGCATCCTTTATTTACTTGTCCCATTACCGCCCACTTTTGCCTTGTACCTTTTTCCTGTTTTACTTCTACATTCGACCCAATCAGAAATCTTCCCTTTTTTCCTTTCCTCCCTTTCCCTACCAACTGCATCTGCTGCCAACACCACACATATGCAGGTCTGATAGTTTATTGTGTGTGGTAGCATTGCCCCTTAAATGGGCAATCCTTCGCAGGTGATGTGAGCAGGCTGGAACCAATGGAGAATGAGTGTGCAACCTGAGCCAATCGGGAGTGAAGGCATATGTTCCTGGGGCTGAAGAGTTTTTGATGGAGTTAGGGTTAGAGTTACTGAGCAGCATAATTTTACAGCCACCACTCCCTGATAGCTGAGGTAGAACATTTATCATTGATCATGCATTGCCAACAAAATGTATGGGATTGCTAAGAGGAGCACTGAGATTTTAGGGGAGAAAAGTAAAGTGGCAAGACAGGTTGATGAGCCCTTGGTAAAACAACAAGACAATTCGCAGGTCAGAAACCCATTGACAGCAAGAGCGGGCTTTGCTGAAGCTTTTTCTCAGAGCAACAATATTATTACACCACCTCCAGGTTCCCCAGCAAACAAGGGGGAAGGCGTGGGATGATTCATCGATTCTGTCACAGGAAGGGTTTCTGATTTAGAGAGGTCACAATGACCTTGATGGATACTGCCAATGGGTGCCCATACGCTGAGTGGGGAAGGGGATGGTCTTTCAGAGGCTATAGATGACAGCTGCAACCGGTCACGAGAGCCTGAGCCAGTGGTGCACAAGCATGTTGACAGAGATGATTCTCTGACTCTAAACCATGTTTTGGGGCTCTCATGCAATGTTGAGTTGCATAAATATTCCCGTGGTAAAGGTAAACTGCACAGAAGTGCAGGTGTGCTGGACAGGTGAAGTACCTGCCAAACACTCTCCCAGAAAAAGCAGTGCCTTTCACTCAGCCATAGTTGGTATTTTTTGGTTTCACTGATCTAATGATTGCCAAAAGCTCTTCCTGTTGTGTGCTCACCTTGGAAACTCTGGCAATTTGCTGACATGTTAGGGAAGAGGTATTCTGGCTGTTAAAGGAGGAATTGAGCAATGCTTAATGAGCACTTTGAGCATTTTAGTTACTTACCTGACAGCTATATGAGGATTTCCTGCTCAACTTCAATCTTGGCCAGGTAAAACTCCAAAGAGAAAGGGAATAATATCAAGATCCAGGCCTGTTGTTACTTTGAGAGGATTTTAACTCTGCATACACTTAAACCTGTTTTGGCTTACCTGGAAAAATCCCACCCCCCACCCACCCACTGCACCCTTTACCAATGCTTTACTAATGCCTTTACCAATCCTTCTCTCTCCATAGATGCAACCTGATTTGTGAGTATGACAGTTTTCTGTCCTTTAATCATAGTCACAGATACCTTCAGTCAAACTTCACTGGGTAGTTAACAAGGTCAGGAAGTCTGACCATTTTTTCTTTCCGACAGCGCAGTGTCGCTGAGCACAGACTGATAGCCAAGCTCCGCACACGTGAGGACGGCCTCAACTGGGATCTTGGGTTCATGTTGCACTATCTGTAACCCCCATGACTTGCCTGGGCTTGTAAAATCTTTCTTACTGTCCTGTCTGGAGACAATACACATCTCTTTAATCTATGCTAATGCTATCTCCACTCACATTGTCTGCACCTTTAAGACTTGAAAAGCAGGTTAGCTGTAAAGACTAGCATTCTAATCGGTATTCTGTAAACTGTGTGTGACTTTATATGCCTTTCTCTGATCAGAACCTTCCACACACCTGATGAAGGAACACTATTTCCGAAAGCTTGTGGAATTACTATCAAATAAACTGGTTGGACTTTAGCCTGATGTTGTGAGACTTCTTACTACATTTTTTCTTTCCCCAGTCACTGAAGGCAGGTGCAGAGCTTTTAAACAATTTTTATAGCATTGCTGTTTCAGTTTGGAATCTGGGGAGATCTCTGTTTGTTAACCAACTCAGCATTTACACCACAAGATCCAGCTCCCTTCTAATCTAGCTTAACACCTTTAAATAAACACCACCATTTGATTAGCCTTGATGGTAACACCCTTGCATTAGTTTAATGTTTCCAGTGGATTGTTGATAATCACCCAAAATTTCTTTGTCACTGGACAGGTATTTCATATTTCCTTGTGGCAATACGTGTTACTTTGCATGATTCCAGGTTCCGAAGCTCATTCGCTGTAATTTGACAATGTTTTCCTCAATACTCATCTTTCCAATTCACCATCAAAGTAGGTTAGTGTCAATACATTTGATATTTCAGTAAGTACCTGGTCAGTATCTTGATAGTGCAGAATTTGAATGTTGCTAAAAAGTTGCTGAAACATTTTGATTTACGCTCATCTTTGATTTGAATTATTATTGTCACGTATTAGCATACAGTAAAACGTATTGTTTCTTGCGCACTATACAGGAAAAATATATCATTCATAGAGAAGGAAATGAGAGATTGCAGAATGTAGTGTTATGGTCATAGCTAGGGTATAGAGAAAGATCAACTTAATGCAAGGTAGGTCCATTCAAAAGTCTGACGGCAGCAGGGAAGAAGCTGTTCTTGAATCAACTGGTACGTGGCCTTTTGTATCTTTTTTCCGATGGAAGAAAGTGGAAGAGAGATTGTCCGAGGTGCGTGGAGTTCTTAATTATGCTGACTGCTTTGCCGAAGCAGCTGGAAGTGTAGACAGAGCCACCATTTATATAGATGATCTGGAGGAGGGAACCGAGTGTAGAGTGTCGAAATTTGCTGATGACACCAAGATTGGTGGAACGGCAAATTGTGCAGAGGGTGTGGAGAGTCTACAGAAGGATCTAGATAGGCTGGGCGAATGGGCCAGGAAATGGCAAATGGAATTTAATGTTGGCAAGTGCAAGGTGGTCCACTTTGGTAGGAATAATGGTAGGAAGGATTATTACTTACGTGGCAAAAAACTGCAGCAGGCGACAGTGCAGAGGGACCTCGGGGTCCTTGTGCATGAGTCGCAAAAACCCAGCTTGCAGGTGCAGCAAGTGGTCAGGAAGGCGAATGGGATGCTGGCCTTTATAGCGAGGGGGATTGAATATAAAAGTAGGGAGGTCTTGCTGCGGCTGTATAGGGCATTGGTGAGGCCGCAGCTGGAGTACTGTGTGCAGTTTTGGTCGCCGTACTTACACAAGGATATTTTGGCCTTGGAGGGAGTGCAGAGGAGGTTTACTAGGCTGATGCCAGAGTTGAGGGGGTTGAGCTATGAGGAGAGGCTGAATAAATTAGGCTTGTACTCGTTAGAGTTTAGAAGAATGAGGGGAGATCTCATTGAGACGTATAAGATGATGGACTCAAGATAAAGGGGGGACGGTTTAGAATGGAGTTGAGGAGGAACTTCTTCACTCAAAGGGTGGTGGATCTCTAGAATTCTCTGCCCGTTGAAGTGGTGGAGGCTACCTCGCTAAATATTTTTAAGACGCGGGTTGATGGGTTTTTGATAAGAGAGGGGATTAAGGGTTATGGGGAGAGGGTGGGAATGTGGAACTGAGCCACGACAGATCAGCCATGATCTTATTGAATGGCGGGGCAGGCTCGAAGGGCTAGATGGCCTACTCCTGCTCCTATTTCTTATGTTCTTATGTTCTTATGTTCAATGATGGGTTCATCAGGACAAAAACAAGAATGTTGAATTTCGAATGACTGTCATGCAGAAGAAAAGGCTGCTTAGTAGTTGATAAGTCAGCTCTGGCCAAGATATTGCCATGGAGGAACCAATGGAAAACTAAGGGCTCCCAAAATGCCCAGATAATTCAAAAAGGCACAGCATTTGTAGAGGGTGAATCCCTGTATATGAACATTGTTGTTTCTAACAAAGATAAAAGAACCACCACTAATGAACTTGATTGATTACTTTACCTTGGTTGTTAGTGTAACTAGTAGCATGCTGAGGATTGTTCCACAAGTGCTTCCTAATTACTGAATCATGTTTAACGGTAGATGTTTTGTTTTGGGTTTTGCAAATCGAGGCTGGTTGAGTACAGTCCGTGTTCTGCCCATTACTAACAATCAAAGGATCGAGCTGATTAATTTGATCAGCTAACTGATGGGATGTAAGGCCTATATACATGATATTGTACTGACACTGGAACATGATATTGCTCAATTATGTGGTAGAAAGAAAGGTTGGGACTTTCCAACCTCACCTGCTGCCAAGATCTACCAGTTCAGCTGAAAGTCAAAGGACTTCATCCTGGCTCAGCTCGTCCTCACAGCAGGTCTTGCCCCAAAATATTTTTGGCAGAGTATAGACTGTCTATTGTTAGAGTTGATTCCATGATTGGGCAGCATTTACTGAACAATCGGCTCATAGCTATACGAATAACTCATTTAGGATAATCTGTAACATGTTTACATCTGTCAGACATGTCATACATTGAAATGCGGACATGTTCTCTACAAACAAAAGGAACATTCTCAACATTGTACCTTTTTTAAAATCCTGCGATCTTAGGCAGCCTATAGTTCCCCAGACATTTCTCCATGGCAATGCCACAGGATTAATTTGCCAACCAGTCAGGACCCTTTTCTCCTGGAGTAGAATTTAATGTGATTGTTTAAAATTTGGCATTCTTGTGTTTGTCCTAATGAGTGCAAGAGAAAAAGCTTTGACAATATGCCTCTCTTTTCAACAATGTTCAAGTATCACTTCCCTAGGGTATGCAAATGTTTTCAAATAGAGCAAAGTTCTCAGCGAGTGAAATGAAAGTCTGCAGGCAAATTTATTCAATTCAACGTGGAAGAATTGCTGCTTAACAGCAATAACGGGGAAAAAATAAACTCCAGATGGCTTATTCTTTCAGTATAAAATTAATTTGGGACATCCACATTTCCTATTGGGCCTGAACTGTATTGGAAAGATGCCTGATGCCATATTTATTTGCGTGATTTGTAGTCATTGAGGGTGTCTAGCTGAAACAAGCAGATTAGGTTATTTAAAGAAGAATTGGTGTCCCATATGTGTAATTAAGTATAGATGGCCAGAATGGGTACTGTGTGAAAATCCTGTACCAGGCTTTGAGTGTCCTAACTAGTGATACCCAAAAGGACTGCTAGAGCTGGCTCAAAAACTGGCCCAAGAAATCTTCAGTCTTTATTTTTATTCCCAAAACAAATCTGACCCATTTAACCTCAAACTTTGCCTGACAGTTGGTTCCATGTCGGAGCGAAACCCACCATCCCTGATACAACTTGCCACCCCAATTTGGATGCAAGTCAAATTACTTTCCAATTTGGTCTCCATCACAAGTCATAAGATCTTAAGCATCCTAAAATGAAGATTTATGATTTTACCATGATTGTATTTGTTGGAACAGCTTTTAACTTTATTACCCATGCTGTAAAGTAAGCAATAATTTCTGTCAATAATCAATTAGGGTGAGTAATGTCAGATCAGCTATTGGATTTGGGTAGTTGATATGTGTGAGATTGGACATTAATCAAGTGGAGTTGTTGGTCTACTTTGGAAATAAATTGATGTTTCAGTGTTTTGCCCAAACTTGCTGCAGTTTGGTGTCATGATTTTTGTTTCTACTTACTAATTTTAGCTAAATAACAACATTAATTAGTGTCTTATTAATAAATGCACTTGAGATTTCTCACTTTTACTATGAGTGGAGACACTTTTAAAGGAAATCTCTCAGGCAATAGATCCCAACAAAAGTTTTATTTAATCAGAAATTCGCAATGTTTGGACACTTCAGCAGCAGAAATGTTATCATATAATAACGCTTCTAATTATTGTCTTTAAAAAGGCCATTGTATTTTTTTGAGGAAGTTGCAATCTTACCTTAAGCTCATAATAACTCTTAAATAATCAAATCATTTGCTTGGGGTTATGTGGCCAGATGTCCAAGATCTAATTCTAATGAGGTGAGCATAAGAGAGAATGTAAAATATATCACTAAAATCAAAGACAATGATTGTCCATTTAGAGCATAAATTTAGAGGAATTTTAGCCTACAAGTTTCTATTAAAAGTGATGATGGTAAAATCCATCATCATTAAAATAGATTATCTTGTAATTTATTCATTGCTGTGTGTGAGGTCTTGCGTTTCAGAAATTGGCTGCATTACAAAAGCGACTAGACTTTTGAACCGCTTCACAGTGAAGCATTTTAGTGTATCCCGCGGTTGTGAACCATCTCGTATAAATGCAAGTTGACATTGTTGATTTGTACTTCTTAAGACTAGCCAGCAGTCAAAGGGTTAACGTTTTCAAAATGATGCCAACTGGTTGTCTATGGTGATTGCATCAAATTAATGCTAGATGATTAGCTGCATCAATAATATCCTGTTGCATAACCATCATTTCAGCTTGGTTTGAATATACCTTTTACATCTTGCATACTAATGCAAGGTCTAATGTCTAAATGTAGACATGCATTTTACCTCTATCCATCTTCAATCGAATTGTTATAATTGCTGTGGAAAAATGCAGGGGTTTTATTGAATTTTGTCTTGTGCACAAATCCAGCATCATTTTTATTAACTTGAGCATTAATGCACTTTAAAGCTTCAAATGCACTGCACATCCATAGTTGAGTGGACAAATGCCTTCACCTCTTTGACCACTTTAAGCAGACGTCAGTGCAGAACATGGCTGGAGTTGAAGAATCCACTCAGGAGGCATTGCCTTGACAAATATCACTAAGATTCAGCAACTTCCAGCAGCTGACGTGACCACAGTTAAGCTGCTGGGTCCAGAATTCAGATGTGAATCTTTTCAGATTTGATTGCTTGTGTTGTGACTCAGAAGTAAAGTAAATGATGCAGCTGCAAGATACAAAGAAATGGGAAGCTTATGATTCAGAAATGATTGATCATAAACTTTCCATAGGATAGTTATCCAAGGTAATTGATGTATGATTACTTATGTTTTTAACTGCTGTTTCAATTTAATTGTAAGTGGATAAAATGGTTTTAATTTGCAGTACAGAAGGATCTGGATAAGATACCATGCAACATGTTCTAAACCATTGCAACATTAATTCAGAGGAAATCACAAGTTGCAAGAACAAATATTGCAATGACCCACTGTCATGTGAAAAACCATATTCTTTCTGGTGTATGAGTGGATTGACTTTGCTCTTTGGGATATTTTCATTTGCATAAATATTGTTATGAAAGACAATAGGAATCTGCTCTTGTAATCAAATAATTAATTCAATTCCTTGCTCATATTAAACAGCAACTAGTCTCAAAACACCAGGTTAAAGTCCAACAAGTTCATTTGGTATCACGAGTTTTCGGAGCGCTGCTCCTTCATCGGGTGAATGGAGAGGTAGGTTCACAAACTCGGCATATAGAGACAGAGACTCAACTGTAAGATAATGGTTGGAATGCGAGTCTTTATTGGTAATCAAGTCTACAGGTACAGAAAATGCGAGCGGAGAGAGGGATAATCACAGGTTAAAGAGGAGTGAATTGTCTCAAGCCAGGATTAGGAGGATTAGTAGGATTTTGCAAGCCGAGGCCACGTGGTAGCAATTACATGTAGTGTGACATGTTAAAGAGGAACACCATACCTTACACATGTTGTTATAAAATGTGCCTTCTGCATTCTACATTCTAAGCACTGGAATTCACCGCTGAAATCCTTCTGCCTCTTTCTCTTGCTGACTTTTAATACCTTCCTTACATGTGACGGCTTTGACCAAGCATTTAGTTACTCCAAATATCTCCTTGTTTGGCTTGAAGTCAGTTTTTGTCTGATTACGTTCCCATGATGCATCTTGGTTTGGTCTGTAACATTACTGGACCTGTGTAACAGGAGATTGTTTCAAAAATGTTAGCATATTTTAAGTACTAAAGTTCAGCTTATAGCACTGCAAGATTTTTTGAGCTCTATCCTTTGTTGTTCAGAACAGGTCCTGATTAGTTGAAGTGTCCTCCCAAGTGCAAAATTAAACCTCACAGACTAGAAGAGCCCAGATTTGATCCTTGTTCAGTTCAGTTAGTTGGTCTCCATCATGTTAGAGTCAGATTTGTCATAGCTTGGAAGGAGGTCATTTGGCCAATTGAGTCATTCATTCATGGGATGTGGGCATCATTAGTTTGCAAAAAGAAAAATCAGAAGAAGGTTCCAGATGCAACAGCTATCTAACAAACTCTTTTTTAATTCACTCATTGGTTGTGGGCATCACTGGCCTTTATTGTCCATCCCTAATTGCCTTTGAGAAGTTTATGATTCCTGAACTCCTGCAGTGCATATGGTGTAGGTGCACTCATAGTGTTGTTTGGGAGGGAATTCTGGATTTTGACCCAGCAACCATGAAGGAATGGCAATATATTTCCAATCTGGATGGGTAGTGACGTTGAGGGGGACTTCCAGATGGTGGTGTTCTTGTGCGTCTGCTGCCCTTGTCCTTCTGGATGGCAGTGGCCCTAGGTTTGGAATGTGCTGTCTGAGGAGCCTTCACGAGTTGCTGCAGTGCATCTTGTCGATGGTACATGATTGCTACTGTGTATTGGTGGTGGAGGGAGTGAAAGTTTGCAGCAGAATTTTGCAGGCTCTTGTACGAGTGTGTCTGACATGGGTACAACATGATTGGGTTAAGGTATAGCTGGCTGAATAATTAACAACCTTTTGAGCCCACTGAGAAAACAATAGTGCACTATGAAATAATTTTTCATTCAACAGTAAAATTCCTTTCATCCCTGACATTTCCAGGACCAAGCTCTCAATTCCAGACTCTATTAAAATGGCATCAAACTTTTGATTTACCTCTTTAGTCCTGGTTACTGCAGCAGTCCCTTTCTGTCACAATTCTTTGTTTGCTTTGCTTTGAATTCTCCTTTGAACAATATCTTTTCTCTGTTCTCTTACCTTCAGTCTTATGATATTCTTTCTGGCAGTAAAGAAGGCAAATGCTATGTTGAGTATAGGGAAAGGATGTTTTGCTGAAATTTGTGAGGACACACCTAGAGCACTGTCTGCCGTTTTGGTGTCTTTATCTGAGGAAGGATGTCCTTGCTATAAAGGGAGGACAGTGAAGGTTTACCAGGCTGATTCCTGGAATGGTGGGTCTATCATATGAGGAGAGACTAAATCGATTAGGATTATATTCACTGGAGTTTAGAAAAGTGAGAGGGGATTTCATAGAAAGTTATAAAGTTCTGACAGGGTTAGACAGGATAGATTCAGAAAGGATGTTACCAGTGGTGGGGGAATGCACAACTAAGGGTCATAATTTGAGGATATGGGGAAAACCTTTTAGAACCATGATGAGGAGAAATTTCTTCACCCAGAGGGTGGTGGAAGTTTGGAATTCACTACCACAGAATGTAGTTGAGGAGAAAACCTTGTCTGATTTCAAGAAGAAAATAGATAAAGCTCAAGGGGCTAAAGAGATCAAGGGATACGGGGGAAGGAGGTGATCAGGATACTGAATTCGATGATCAACCATGATTGAAATGAATGGCAGAGCAGGCTCATAGGGCTGAATGCTTCTAGTTTCTATGTCAATTCCCTTGTTATCTGGACTGCATCTAGTTGTGTGAGAAGTGTATCTCTTTGCAGCTCCCTTGTCCTGTCCAGTTTCTCCTGGCAGAGTTGAGAGATGTTCACGCCAGGATGTACTTCTTCAACTACCAGCAAATTCAGCCAAAAGCTAAATTCAAAAGTATTTCTACCTTAAAAGGTCCCCAGCTGCTAAGCAACCTCTGCTACTTCTACCAGCCTTTATTTATTTTTCATGCTATAACCTTCTCTAAGCACAATAGAGTCGTAGTTGGAACTGAACCAATCCCCACACATACAAACACCTTGGTCTAGCATGAATCTATCTATAGTTTTACCCTTCCTTCCGCAGAAACATTAAATTAAATCCACTTAAAACTAAATAAATTCCTCAGAGCTCCTTTGTTTTCCTAACACACTGCTGACAGGTTCTGATCATGGACTGAAACCGTAGAACCAAAATAGGATGATCCTGGAGCAGGCTGGTACCTTACCTCAGTTTTCTTCCTGCTGATTGCAAGGCTGAAGTTACTGCATGCACTCGAGGCTAAATCCATGCTAAATTGCATATCTAGTTCCGAACCAGCAGCTAATGCACAGTCATCAGCAAACAGGAAAATGTGATGTTTGTCCTTGGAGACCATGGTTTTTGTCTGGAGTTGTCTCAGATTGAGTAACCATTCAATAGCTGATTTTGATGTCCAGGTCACCATCATGGAAGGCGTCAGAGAGCATAACAGAGAATAACATACTGAGCAGTGTTGGTGCTAGTATGCAGCCCTTTTAACTCCAGTATGACTGGGAAGGAGTCACAAGACTCACCATCTTCCAGGTCACATATGCGAGCACGCTGTTATGGAACTGTCGTATCACTGTGATGAATTTTTCAGGACAGCTGAATTTCTCCCCTTCCAAAAGCCCTCTCCACTAACTGTATCACGCCCTGGTCAGGTCACAAACCTGATGTCGAGGTCTATGTTCTGCTCTTGGCATTTGTCTTGGAGCTGTCTCTGTGCAATCACCATATCAGTGATTCCTTGATATTTTCTGAAACTGCACAGACTTCCTGGAAACGGATCCTGGTTGAGATGTTGCATTAAACAATTCAGAAGGATCCTGATGAAAACTTTGCTGGTGATGGGGAGGAGTGATTTTTGCAAGATTAGTGAATTCCTTTCTACTTGTTCAGGTGGGCAATGGCAGCGCCTTTGTATTCTTGTGGGATGGTTCCTTGCTCCCACTTAGACTGAAAGAGTTCAGTGATTTTCCTGAGCAGATACTGAACTCCTGCCTTGAAGGCATCAATTGGGAGAGCAACAGCTCCCAGAACTCTGACACTGGACAGGAATTTTGCATTTGTCATGCCTACCAGCATGGAAGGGGCATCAGGAAAGTAGTTGATAGTAAATTGTGACAGTCTATTGATTGCTTCTACATTGAAGGATGAAGGCCAATTGAGTTTGCGGTTAAATTGCTGTATCCACCTTTCTCTGTTAACAGTGTGGACCCGTCAGCACTGAGGACTGGTGATGAACCAATAGACTGGGGCTGTAAACAGCTTTCAGATGTCATAGAATTTCTTTTAGTCTTTGTAGTTTGCACATCAATGAAGTTCATTTGGTTTTTGATTCAACCAAGTGTCTTTCATCTCTCTTTATTGGACAGTCCTGTGGAAGTTTTGATAGGCAATGTGCTTGGATAGTGATAACTTTTTGCTGAAGAGTTAATGTCTCTCCTCCAGTAGTTCATGGATTACCACATTGTTTTCTCAGTCCAATTTTGATGCTAATGAAAGATATGGCCAAAGTCTCTTAAACAGTGGTGTGCACTACATCTCTGAATGTCGCCCAGTCATCCACAGTGCAGTGGGTGCCTATTTCCACTGTATACAGGCAACTCTGGGGTTTCTCAGAAAATGTTGGAAATAAAAATGGATGGTGGCATTTTCTGGCCCTAACCACCAACAGAATCTTCCAGTCTTGCTGAAATTGACTCCTGCAGCATGTTCCCTGGCAATGGGGCAGGCAAGCCATGCAAAATATCCCAGACTTTGGTGGGACTGGATGATCCTGACGGTGTCTGGTGGTGAGCTACTTCTGCCGGGGGAGAAAACGCTGCATTGAGGCCAGAAAATCCTGGCCAGAGTTAACGTTTTAGGTCTGCAACCTGTCATCAGAACTGAGGAAAGTTAGAAACACAATAGGTTTTGAGGAGGTGGAAGGGGTAAGCATGTAAGAAAAATCAAAGGGAAGGCCCATGATAGGCTGGAGGACAAGAGAGATTAAATGACCAAGACTTGGAGATGAGGGGTGAATGGCAGGATAGCAGCTCTCACACTGCAAAGTAAAAGGATGAATAAAAAAACGATTAAACAAAAGAACCAGCAAAATGAATACACAAAACCAAATGGAGGAAGAGATTATAATCTAAAATTGTTGAACTTGGTTTTTGGGCTGAGAAAATGAAGTGATGAGACCCAATTCCTTGAGCTTGCAATGAGCTTCATTGGCAAACAGTGGCAGCCAATTAGGGAAAGAAGTATCAGAATGGGAGCAAGGTGGAGAATTGAAATGACAAGATAAAGATTACAGACTGAATGGAGGTGTTGCGCAAAACTATCACCCAGGCTCTTTTTGGCCTCCCCTAAATAGACTAGACCACACTATGAGCAGCAATTACAGTGAACCTTTCATGTTCTCTTCTTTAATCTAGAACTGAAGTCCTTGAAACAGTTTACAAAATCTTGAAGCTATTCCTATCCGTCCCCATATAAAGCATGGCCTTTGACAGCTCACACTCTCATTGAAGAAGCAGATGATTTACAATGTCCTGAACTACAACGCCTAGAAAGCAACAGACTATTCGGGTGACTGGATCGCATCTACAAAAGAAGTTCCTCAGATCCTCGACTGTTAAATCCCAGGACATTTGCAACCTGGGGGAAAAGCAGAAGGAGGGGAACAGCTTCCTTTGCTGATTGGTCCAATTTAACTTTGGTGCTATGAAGATTTCAGACTGAAAAGGTCCTAAATAGTTCAATACATTTAAAATGCTTGAGTGTACATCATCTCTTACTTAAAAGTAAAAGTACTGAGTGAGCAAACATCATGCAGGCATTTTGTACAATGATCAGAATGTACACAAAAGAGGAAGTCTTCCGGTTCAGTGCCAATTCCCTGGATTAATTAGCTGTTGTGCATGATTGAAAATAAGGCAGGATGCACACACTTGAGAAGGAATTTTATATCTCCTCGATCTTCTAACTCTTCTTCCATTCTGAATTAATTAGTCTCTTTACAGGTTGTGTTCTTACTCACCTGATTCAATGAAGCGACTCAGTGCATCTGGCACAGAGCAGGAACAATTTGCCCTGAAATGTGCCGGTCAATAGTTACCTGCATACTAAAGGCAAGATATTTCTGTATGAAACTGAGAGAAATAAAACTGGGATTGTGCCTTTATTAAGCAAAAAAAAGTTTGAAAAATAACCTCTTTTTTGTCACAACCAGGCAACATTTTCTGGTAACTTTCGTTTATCTTTTATTAAGACAGTATTTGACAAGTTGGGAGTGCCTTTGTGTATATTTGCCTTGAAAGGATCAGAGGATCATTATCTTTCCACATTATCTGACTTTGTGTGATAGAGAAGGAAGTTTCTTCCTTTTAATGGCTTGAATGGTCTTCAGATAAAAGTCCCAAACAGAATGTCAATAGTTTTGACTAATGAGCTATTAAAGCAGTATTTGATAAGGGTAGATTTGCTTTAAGTTCAGATTGCTTACAATCAGATAGCTTGCAATTCGTTATTGACCATGATATGTGAGTGTGATCATTCATTTGTAAGGTCATACATGTTTGATCACAATAAAGAGAAAGTGCATCACAACGTATCGCAGAGTCAGTGTGGTGCAGTTGGCATCATGTGATTTCACACTTTCTGAACTAGAATAAAACTAAGGATAAGCAAATATATTGGTGCTGATATATTCAGCAAGTATAATGGTGAGGCTATCTATGTTACCATTATTAAGGAGTGAATGAGACAGCAACTCCTGACATCTGCGGTGCACATTTAAACATGACGATCAGGAAGTTGTTGTCCAAGTTATCCTGCTCCTTTGCAAACTTCACTGTACCTGTATCTGAGTGGAGATTCAGTATTCAGAAACATGAAGGGCATGCATTTGTTGTATTTGCCAACAGCCCCATCTTCTCAAATCTATCGTTATAACTGAAGTTTCTCATCCCTGGAACCATTCTCGTGGATCTATTCTGCGCGCTCTCCAAAACATTCACACCTTTCCAAAAATGTGATGCTCAGAACTGGACACAATATTCCAGCTGAGGCCAAACGAGTGTCTTGTACACATTCAACATAACCTCCTGGTTCTTATACCCAATGTCCCTGTTAATGTAGCCGAAGATACTGTATGCTTTATTAATCGCTCTTCACCTGCCTTGCCACCTTTAGTGAATTATGCAGATATGTACCCTGCTTCCTCTGCTCCCTTTCAAGTTGCCAACCTGGCAGTACCAACCTGTGCCGGGGCGGCGCCAGAGCCCAGTTTCCTCTGGGAAACCCAATTGGGAGAGGGCGTTGCCATTGTGTAGTTGCTGGGGAACAGGAGATGGGGGCTGTCCTGGCAATAAGGAGGGGGAGCTGGCACTGAGGAGGGGGAGCTGGCATTCGGGGGACATGACATTGAGGATAGGACCTGCCATTGATGGGGGAATGCCAGTGATAATGTCCTAGTGGTTGCAGGGGGGGTGCAGAAAGCACCCAATGCTTATGTGAGGGGTGGGAGAAATGAGCCCCCAATAATTGTGCAGTGGAGGAGGAGGAAAGCCCCCAATAATTTTGTGGCATGGGGGTGAAGTTGTCGCTGTAGGGAGTTTAACTTCAGCACTGTTTGGGTGCCCTTTCAAGATGGTGCCTTGATCTCTGTGCAGCCGGCAAGGTTGGCTCTGTTAGGCTCCCCCCAGATCAATGGGGTAAACCACACCCCCGATTTCTTTGTTAGATCTGGTCTGAAAACTCAGCAGTGCATCTGGAGAAATACATGTTGGTTTTCAGTTTTCACAGCCTGACACTCTGACAAATTACACCTTAGTCCTTAAACCTTCTATGACATCCTCTCTCTCCAGCATTGTAACTCTTTCTTAATCAATGCCGTTATCCCTCCCTCTTTCACTCCTTTTCTACCTTTCCTGAGCATCTTGTAGCCAGGAATATTTAATACCAATCCTGCCCTTCTTGAGCCAGTAGTTACCTGCATGTTAAAGCCAAGATATTTCTGTATGAAACTGAGAGAAATAAAATTGGGATTCTGCCTTTATTAAGCAAATAAAAAGTTTGAAAAATAACCTCTTTTTTGTAACAACCATGCAACATTTTCTGGTAAATGTTAAATACACATCACATTTCCATCTGGCAATCTTATTTACTACACTCCATGCATTCACACACATATACAAAAAACCTGATTCAGACTTTACCACTATCTCCCTTACTCTAAAACCACCGAAAAGTTACTCTTCCTTACTCTAATGCTATCCAGTTCTCCAATAATGTGTGTATCTTGGTATTTCTCTCTTATTTTACCTCCTGGCGCTCATACCTCTGCCAAGTTAAGTTGAACCTTCCCCAATAGCACAAATGAAACATTCTCCAAGAAACTTCAGCAGCACAATGGCACAATGGTTAGCACTGCAGCCTCACAGTACAGTAAGAAATCTCACATCACCAGGTTAAAGCTCACCAGATTTATTTGCTAGCACAAGCCACTAGCTTTTGGTGCACTGCTCCTTCAGGGGTGAGTGGGAGTTGTGTTCATATGCCCTGTTTGTGAACACAACTCCCACTCACCTGATGAAGGAGCAGCGCTCTAACAGCTTGTGACTTGTGCTACCAAATAAACCTGTTGGACTTTAACCTGGTGTTGTGAGACTTCTTACTGTGCTTACTCCAGTCCAATGCTGGCATTTCCACATCATGGCCTCATAGCACCAGGGACATGGGTTTGATTACCGGCCTGGGTCACTGTCCGTGTGGAGTTTGCACACTCTCTCCATGTCTGTGTGAGTTTCCTCTGGGTGCTCATGTTTCCTCCCACAGTCTGAAAGACGTGCTGGTTAGGTGCATTGACCCAAACAGGCACCGGAGTGTGGTGACTAGGGAAATTTCACAGTAACTGTATTGCTATGTTAATGTAAGCTTTACTTATGATTAATAAATAAACTTTTACTTTAATCCTGCCTCTATTTAGTTGCACAGTTCTACTTCCCCCAGAGTCAGTCCCAAAGTCCCAAGAATCTAAAGCCTTCCCTCCTTTGCAGCCATGCATTCAAATGCTTTATACTTCTATTTCTAAACTCACTTTCATGTGGCACTGGGAGTAAGCTGAAGATAATGTCTTCTTAGATCCTTCTTGCTAATTTTCTATCTAATTCTGTAAGTTCTGATTGTAGGATCAGATCCCTCATTCTATCTATCTTGATAGCACATATGTGGACAATGATGGCTGGCTGTTAACTGTTCCCTTCAGGATGTTCCATAGTTGTTCAGTGACACCCTTGACCCAGGCACCAGGGAAGAAACACACTATCTGAGATTCACATCTGCAGTCCTGGAAATTCTTGCCTACTCCCCTAATTATCACGTATCATCACCCTTCTTGTCTTTCTTTGTACCTCGCCTGTATAACCTAGCCATCCATGGTGCCATGGGCTTGGCTTTAGCTGTACTCCCCAGATGAATGTGCATTCTCATCAGTATTCAGAACTGAACACTGGTTGGAAAGTGGGGTGCACTCAAGGGAATACCTACTTATTTCTTCTATTCTGTCTGGTAGTCACCTATTTCCTATTTCTCTGCATATTCTTAAACTGTGAGGTGACCACATCTATAAACAGGCTATCCATCAAGATTGCAACCTCAGTGATGGCTGCTAAGTAGTGCCAGTGGCTAATCAAGTTCCAAAACCCAAAATTAAAGCTACTGAAACTGACAAAACTTCCTGCTCAAATGGTTATCAGGGATGCCTGGAATTCCCACATACCATAGGAGTTGCATTCTAGCGGTCAGAGCAGTCCTTCCATTTCTCTACCTATTGATTAATAAACCTTGCTGCTGTGAACTGGTTTTTACTACTACTGATAAGCCTCCACCAATGTAAATAAAACAAATCAATTATAACACTGATAAACTTTACCAATACTTAATACTGCTTACTAATTGTATTAAACCTTACTTAAAGAAAGACTCATCAACTACTCACCTGTTCGTAACGATGAAAATGTTTTGGCCTCACTGTTGTTTAGATTAGCTCCCTAAGCAGCAATAGTTACTAGCCAATCAACATCAACCTTTCCTGTGATGTTATGATTTAATTATTTTATTTCCCAAACTCCAGCCTTGATTCCAATTCTGTCTTAATGTATTACTGCTAACAAACTTTATTGCTACTAAAAACCTTCCTGTTTTCAGTAAATACACTTACTACAATAGCAACCTGATTTAAATTCATAATTCTTACCTGGCTTCCGGTGATGTCACAATTTGATTTTCCTTGAAGTCTTTCACTGGTCTCACAGCGACTCTCTCACTCTCTCTTTCACTTCTTTATCTGCATTGTGGTCCCACCTCTCCTGCTGGTCTCACAGCGACTCTCTCACTCTCTCTGTCACCCCTTTATCTGCATTGTGGTCCCACCTCACCCACTGGTTTCACAGTGACTCTCTCACTCTCTCTGTCACCCCTTTATCTGCACTGCACTCCCACCTCCTCCACTGGTTTCACAGTGACTCTCTCATTCTCTCTGTCACTCCTTTATCTGCACTGTCCTCCCACCTCACCCACTGGTCTCACAGTGACTCTCTCACTCTCTCACCCCTTTATCTGCACTGTGCTCCCACCTCCTCCACTGGTTTCACAGTGACTCTCTCATTCTCTCTGTCACTCCTTTATATGCACTGTGCTCCCACCTCACCCACTGGTCTCACAGTGACTGGCACTCTCTCTGTCACTCCCTTATCTGCACTGTGCTCCCACCTCCCCCACTGGTCTCACAGTGACTCTCTCACTCCTTTATCTGCACTGTGCTCCCACCCTCCCACTAGTTTCACGGTGATTGTCTCACTCTCTCTGTCACTCCTTTATCTGCACTGTGCTCCTATCTCCCCCACTGATCTCACAATGACTCTCACTCTTTTTGTCACTCCTTTATCTGCACTGTGCTCCCACCTCTCCTGCTGGTCTCTTAGTGCTCAATTAAATCACCACCTCGGGCACCTCTGTTCCACAGGAAACAACTTCAGTATCCAATCTTTCCTCGCAGCTAAAATTCTCCCTGCAAGTAAATCTGCTTTGTACCTTCTCTGGTCTGATCAAATCTTTCCTATAATCCAGTGACAGACCAGTACTATAGCTGAAGTCCAACTCGTGTTTTCTATAGTTCTAGCATAAAATCCCTGCTCTTATATTTTAAGCTGTGGCTAACGAAGTAAAGTATTTCTATGCTTTCTTAACCACCGATTACTTGCATTGATGTCTTCAGGAATCTGTGTATTTGTATTTGTGCAAATAGTTAGTGCTGGCCGTTTGCCGTGATCACGGATATAAGTAGGTAACATGACTAAGTGTGGGTTATTGGCAGCACAGTGGCATAGTGGTTAGCACTGCTGCCTCCCTGCACCAGGGACCTGAGTTCAATTCCTGGCTTGGGTCGTTGTCTGTGTGGAGTTTGCACATTCTCCCCATGTCTGCATGGGTTCCTCTGGGTGCTCCAGTTTCCTCCCACAGTCTAAAGACATGCGGATTAGATTGATTTTCCTTGCTAAATTAACCCTAGTGTCAGGGGATTAGCAGGGTAAATATGTGGGGTTGTGGGAATAGAACCTGGATGGGATTATGGTCGGTGCAGACTCGATGGGCCAAATGGTCTCCTTCTACACTGTAGGGATTCAATGATTGTGCACGGAGCTCCCTGCTCCCACAGTCTGGCCATATCAAAATTTTAGTTCATGATATTGCTCCCCTATAGAGAATACCATACTGTTTTGGACTCCCAGTAACTTTTAGTTATACTCAACAACTCACAAAACATCTGTGGACAGCTGTAAACCCAACAAACGGGGAGTATTTGCTGTGTTTTTTGGAATTTCTTGCCTAATCCTCTCTACCACTCCCACTCCCTCTGAGGTGCACCTTAAAGCCCACCTCTTTAACCAAACTCATCTTTCCCAGTTATGGTTTGGTGCTAAATTTTGTTTGGTAATGTTCCAGTGATACATCATGAAACATGTTATCAGGTCTAAGGAACTGCATCAGTGCAAATTGTTGTTGTGTTTGTTGGTCGATAGGACAGTTAATTTTCACGTAACTTGTTCTTGAGATGATTCAAACGTGAACTGGTGATTTAGTCTGCTCAGTCATAACAAAATAATTGTTTATCAGCATCTTTGATGTAATGAATTTACCAACTCCTTTTAGTTTCCAGTTCCTAATAACACAAGGCTTTCAAAGGAGAGATATATGCTACTGAATTTTATCCAGACTGGTAATATGACACTGTTTGATCTTTAAAGACTCGTTCAGTTTGAGCTACTGTAATTATGTATCTGTTTCTGTCAGACTTAACAGAAGCATTATTTCAATTACCCACGCCTGTTTTCTAACTGCATGTTTCTAAATTATCGCAACTACACAGCTTCAACTCAGTGTTACTGGATGTTGGGAACGTGATTGTTTTAAAGGCATAATTGGAGCTCTATCAATGATATCTTGATCATGTTAGTTTGAGTGCTGATAAAAAAAAATACCATTGAGCTTGGCAATGTGATAGAAGTTGCTTCTAATCTGGTGAAGTAACTGTTTGTCTTCTGGTTCCCATAAGTTTGAAATAATCATACTTCAAGCTCAAAGTGCTGGAGTTTCTTCGAGTTTATTTCTTTTAGTTCACCACACTGTAAGTGGACAGATACGTTGTTACTTGACACATGACAGGGTGCGGCAGTAAAATGTGGCAGTCTGGATACACATCCTCATAAGAATTAGTTCTAATTTCTTTTTGAATATTATGACAACATAACATCCCTCTTTCTTTAAAAAGTATCTCAGTATCAAAATAACTGTTTCAATCATTAAAACATTTTTTTTAAACTAAAGACGATTAACTATTGACTTTTATAGTTAAACTCAAGACCTGAAGGCTGGAATTTTACGACCTTGCTCAAGGCTCATAAAATCCTGCCCGAGGATAACGGAGAATCCCATTCTGCAAGGTAAAATTCCGGCTTGATTTTTTTTTCCAGAAAATCTTATTCATAGCATCATCTCTGGTGTAGAATGTTGTGTCTCCATCTGTAGATTTGGTATTCATTGCTCTCAGTAGTGTATTTGCAAGTTGCACAGGCGATGTTGTGCTCCCAGTGTAGGAGTTGTGCTTAATGTCACTAATGTTGTTTTGCTGATTAATTATAATGTTGATGTTATCTCGCTGGTTAGTGTTGTTGATGTTGTCTCGCTGGTTAGTTGTTGATGTTATCTCGCTGGTTAGTGTTGTTGATGTTGTCTCGCTGGTTGGTGTTGTTGATGTTGTCTCGCTGGTTAGTTGTTGATGTTGTCCTGCTGGTTAGTGTTGTTGATGTTATCTCGCTGGTTAGTGTTGTTGATGTTATCTCGCTGGTTAGTGTTGTTGATGTTATCTCGCTGGTTGGTGTTGTTGATGTTATCTCGCTGGTTGGTGTTGTTGATGTTATCTCGCTGGTTGGTGTTGTTGATGTTGTCTCGCTGGTTAGTTGTTGATGTTGTCCCGCTGGTTAGTGTTATTGTTGATGTTGTCTCGCTGGTTAGTTGTTGATGTTACCTCGCTGGTTAGTGTTGTTGATGTTGTCTCGCTGGTTAGTGATGTTGTTGATGTTGTCCCGCTGGTTAGTGATGATGTTGATGTTGTCTCGCTGGTTAGTGATAGTGATGTTGTCTCGCTGGTTAGTGATGAAGTTGATGTTGTCTCGCTGGTTAGTGGTGATGTTGATGTTGTCTCGCTGGTTAGTGTTGTTGTTGATGTTGTCTCGCTGGTTAGTGTTGTTGTTGATGTTGTCTCGCTGGTTAGTGGTGATGTTGATGTTGTCTCGCTGGTTAGTGTTGTTGTTGATGTTGTCTCGCTGGTTAGTGTTGTTGTTGATGTTGTCCCGCTGGTTAGTGTTGTTGTTGATGTTGTCTCGCTGGTTAGTGTTGTTGTTGATGTTGTCCCGCTGGTTAGTGTTGTTGTTGATGTTGTCTTGCTGGTTAGTGGTGATGTTGATGTTGTCCCGCTGGTTAGTGGTGATGTTGATACTATCTTGCTGGTTAGTGATGTCGCTAATGTTGTTGATAATCTTTTGTCCTGTTCCAGCTCACATGAAGGTCGAATATGAACATTTTTCTTTTGAAGTGTTTACTCTTTTTGGTCCAGATGATTGGTGACCTTGGAGTCTCAGGGCAAAATTTTATGGGAATGATTCTAAGTGTCCAGGTAGTGTGAAAATGGGAGAGTTGCAGATCCATTTATTGGGTGGGTTTTCACACCCAATCTTGTGCACACAATGCATGAAAAATCTGGCTATACTGTTTCTAGCTGCTATTGGCAGTGGGCAGGGCTTACTTCACCAGCCAGCAGCAAAGGGAACTATTGCGCATGTGCAGACCTCTGTGTATACAAATGCGCAATAGCAACAATAGAAGGAGCTATTACAAATGTTCTCCCTGCCACCCAGACTGATTATGGTCCCCCTCCTCTCCACTGATCACCTGCAGAGTGCACAGCGGCCCCCCACCCCGCAGAGATTGCCTGCAAGGCAGCAGTGGGCCCACCCACCCTCCCTGATTAGGCCGTCCCTTCAGGCCTCTTCCCCTGGCACTGCCCACTGGGCAGTGCAGAGATGCCAGGCTAGTAGTGTCAATGTGCCGGGCTGGCACTGCCCAAGAGGCACCACGCCCTTTGCCTACGGCCTCCCCAGGGGTTCTCTGAGGCCTCCGATTCTACCAACGAGGCGAGAATGACTGTCCCCTGTTCATAGGGAGCAGGTGTTTTCTTTGCCAGAGAGAACCTCCCCCGGTGAGGACAGAAAGACAAGTGAGCCAGGACAATTGAGCATCGAGCTTGCTAACCACGTGCAATTAAAAATTTCAATAAATTTAAATAATAAATCCGCCTCTATTAAGATCATGAGAGCCGAGAAATCGGGCACGATCATGATTTCTAAGCTGTTGCACGATTTTACAGGCTTGTTCTGCCCACTGATGGACAGAGTGAACCTATAAAATTCTGCCCTCAAGTTCACCAGCAACCTTAGTTGGGTTCCACCTTTTCATGATTGGATTCTGCACACTTACAGTTTGACCTTTCAGCAGCTCAGGCAGGGGTTTAGCTTGCCTGTTGAAGTGTCGACCCTCTTCTACCTGTGCATGAGCGATTTCTTGTCTTACTTCCTCCTGGTCACTTGGGGGTATCTTGCTTGACACTTTCTTCCATCCTAGAGCTCTGCAGGCAAATTCATGTCAGTCTGGAGAGGCGTAGAATGGATTGACAATGAAGCAAGGTTTGAGTCTTCCTTTCTCCTCTGACATTTTCTGAGGTTTCTCTTGGCTATCCAGAGATGTCTAACTATAATGCTGTTTCCCCTCAGGTCATGTGGTGATGTTGACCCCTTATTGAACAGCGAATAGAACTTGTTTGCTGAGATTATTGCTTTTGGCTGTCAAATCTTTCAAATAAAAGGAAACCTTGAGTAGTTGTCTGCAACTATGAGATGCGATTCATGATTGTGTGTGGATAAATCAGCTCCCACAATAGGCCTATTCTGTGTTGTATTACAGTGGCTATCATCTCCTCTTTCTGCAATGTATTTCTGTGCTTCTGGCAAATGCTATACGTAGACACCATTCTCTCAATTGTAGACACCAATCCAGTACACAGCTGACTTGGCGCTGAGTTTGCACTACTCCATTCCCATGTGGCCTTCATGTAACTTCTGTAGAGGTTCTTCCTTCATTGTTTGGGTCTGATTGTTATGGATTCAGCTGGTAAAAAAAGCAGTGAGATGTCAACTGTGTTCGAACAGTGCTGCTGTATTGCAAGCTGTGCTCATCAGGCCAAGCCTAGGTCATTTGATGAGAGAGCATTTGTAACTCTGTCTTTGAGGGTCTATCTGTAGTTTGACACAGTTTCTGTGGTGTTATGTTCACTTGGTGATGGATCTTCATTCCTCAATCTTTTGCCTCATGGTTTACTGAGATAAGTTGAAGTTGTTTGAAACTGCTCAACCCCAGAATAGTGGGACCATCTGTTTCCATGACACGGTGCTTACAGTTAACATATTTTCCTTTGAGTGTCTCTCAGATTTGTGTTGCTGCTGTCTGTTGAATCTCAGCTCCCCCGTATGCTGTTTGTTGTTCCGTTTCAGTGTGCCTTTGTGAATTTCTTTTCTCTGGGAACTGTTGCATCCATATAGTTGTATAGGGTTGGCACGGTGGCATTGTGGTTAGCACTGCTACTTCACAGTGCCAGCGACACGGGTTCAATTCCAGCCTGGAGTGACTGTGTGGAATTTGCATGTTCTCCCTGTGTCTGTGTGGGTTTCCTCTGGGTGCTCCTTTCCTCCCACACTTCAAAAATATGCACATTAGGTGGATTGGCCATAGTAAATTGCCCCTTAGTGTACCAAATGTGTAGGTTAGGAGCATTAGGAGGTTAAATACATGGGAACAGGAATAAGGTGTGGGAATGGGCCTTGTGAAGATACACTGCTGGAGAGTCGGTGCAGACGCAATGGACCAAATGGTTTCCTTCTGCACTACAGGGATTCTATGATTCTATAGTTCCCATGCCTATCACCCCAACTCATTATCATCTTCCAGGGTATGGATGTTTTGGCTCTCTTTACTCCTCATTCATCCAGTTACTCTGCTTCTAATGACATCTTTACCATCTTCTTTGTTCTGCACATCTTTTCCCAGTGATTATACCTTCCTAAAACTCTCAAGCTTGATTCATATGTGGGTCTCTTCCTTCTGTTGATGAACTCATGTGGTCATTCCCAGCTCTTGTGTATCTCTCTCTCTCTCTGTCTGCTGTGCATTCCTGTTTCACTGCATCAACCCTGTTGCCTTTCTCTTGACTGAACTGAAAGCTCACTGTTCATGTATTCAGCGTCTTCAACTGTCTACTTGTGGCTTTAAGTGCTCTGGCAGTGTTTACAGCCTCTGATAATGTATGCTTGTCCTTTCCAATTAAAGTCTTTCGTACTTCTGCGTCCTTTAATATACATTTTCTGGCTACATTTTTCAATCTTGTTATCAAATTGTCAGCAGGCTCACCTAATTCCTCCCTCATGCCTTGAAATTCATTTTGGATCTAATGATTTGCCATTTGCTAGCGATGTGCGCTGAATTTTTCAACTGCTTTGGGTTTTCGCTGTCATCTGCACTCCGCTCCCAATTATTAAACAATTTTAACCATTTCTCTCCTGTCCCCAAAAGGATGTAGCTGACCTTTCCTCCTCACTAGAGCCTTTCAGAACACTACTGAGTGTCAGTCCGTATATACTTCTCCAATGTCTCTATGCCATGATCTGCCTCACAATTTATCCTGGACTGGAGGTGTATGTTTATTGCTGCGTTGGCCATTTCATTTACACACAATTCGCTCAGTTTCTCTCTCTCTCTCTGGCACTAATTTGGGTTGATGATTGAACCTAATCGAGCATTACATTTGCTGAAAACATTTGTTCCTTATTTTGCTCGCAGACACCCACTGCCTTTCTGTTATGCCTTCTGGTTTCCATAAATTAGAAATAATCACACTTCAGATTCAAAGTGCTGAAGCTTCATCAAGTGTATGTCTTTTACACACTATTGTTAAAACTGGAGAAGGTATTAGGAGGGGTGACTAAAAGTTTGATTAAGAAGTAATTGTTTAGGAAATCCTTAAAGGAGGAGAGCGAGGTGGAGAGCTTTAGAGGCATACTCCAGAAATTAGAATCCAGATTACTAAAGTCACAACTGCCAATGGCAGCTGAGCTCAGTGTGGGATGTTCAAGAGGCCTCAGATAGAGACATTCAAATAGTTGTTGGACTGAATGAGGTTACAAAAGTGAGGAGGGGTGAGACCATGAAGAAATTTGAACATTACGATGAGAATTTTAAATTGGACATTTGGAGCCAATATGGGTCAGTGAGCACCAGGGTGACAGGTGAGTGGGACAGTGTCTGCTATTGGACATGGGCAGCAGGATTTTGGAAGAGCTGACATTTGTAGACAGTGGAAGATGTAAGACTAACCAGGACAGTACTGAAATCTAGAGATAACAACATGGATGAGGATTTTGAAAGCAGTGTGTGGAGGCAGAGGTTGAGATGTTATAGAGGTGTAAGTGGACATTCTATAAAATGGACCACAGAGGCTGCAACCTTGGTTGCCTTCAACATGAGCACTGGCTGAGGAGGCTGATGGAATCTAAGGCAAAGCTACCAGGTTTGTGGCATAGGCGGTGGAGGAAGTTGCAGTTCACGTAAAGATAAGCTAGACAAGTAAGCTGACAACATAGAGACCGTGGCAAGATTGTGAGAGGGGATGACGAGATAGAGTAGGGCATCACCAGTGTACTGCGGAACCTGGGGTCATGACTTTGGATGATATCACCATGTAGCAGAATGCAGATGAGATAAATGAAGTGGCCAAGGGTAGATCTTCAACAGACCCCAAGATAATGGTGCAGGGGTGGGAAGAGAATCCATTACTGTTGGTGGCTCTGGCTGTGATTAGATGGGTAAAACCAGAATGAGGCTAATTCTACTCAACAGAACAAAGGAGGCACGGTGTGGCTGACATTGCCAAAGATTTCAGTGCTTGAGACGAGAAGAAGCTAAAATGTATTATGGTTACAATTACAGCTGCCATCATTAATGACTTTGATTAGGACCATTCCAGTGTGTGACAGGACTGGAAACCTGATTTAAAAGAATCAAACATGGGGTTACAGGAAGGAAGGGGTGCAATGATGAAAGGTAGGACCTGAGGTGGGGGTATCTTTTTCAATACCAGCTTGAATGGAGCCTAAGAAAGGAAGTTAGGTATTCAGCAGTTTATTTAGAAGGGGTCAAGAGAGAGGGTTCTTCCAGTCAAATAGAGAGTGGAGAGAATATTGAAGTTTTTTTTAATCTGTGAAAATCCCCAAGTCGCCATAATCTGGCGCCCATTTGGGTATACTAAGGGAGAATTTAGCATGGCCAATGCACCTAACCATCATGTCTTTCGGACTGTGGGAGGAAACTGGAGCACCCAGAGGAAACCGACGTAGACACGGAGAATGTGCAGAATCTGCACAGGCAGTGACTCAAGCTGGGAATTGAACCCAGGCCCTGGTGCTGTGAGAAAGCAGTACTAACCACTGTGCCACCAGGTGCGGAGATAGGAGAGATTCTAGAGACAGATGTATGCTAGAGGATGCCTGTCCCTTTAGAAGCACATTACACTTCCACATAACCTTTCCCTTTCCCATGCCCTATATAGTGCCCTCTCTGAATTTATGCTCAGTTCTTGATCACATTAGTCACATTGGTGTGATTGTGGTCAGTGCAGACTCGACAGGCTGAATGACCTCCTTCTGCACTGTCGAGATTCTATGATTCTATTCCTATCAGGATTGTGGGCGTATCTACACCGTGTGGAATGCAGTGTTTCAAGAACCATCAGGTGCAATCAACTTGCTGATTTGGTGAGTGGGATTCTTCTTCAATTGAGGTTGTTTCCGATAACCTGAGGGAGATCTTTGAAGCCAAAAGGTGGCCATGGTAAATTGCCTCTTAGTATCAGGGGGTTAGTAGGGTAAATAAGTAGCGTTATGGGGTACAGCCTAGGATGGGATTGTGGTCAGTGCAGACTTGATTGGCCGAATGGCCTCCTTCTATACTGTCGAGATTCTATGATCCTTGAATGATGTAGTGACCAGTTTGGGCGCAGGAAATGATCAAAATCCTGGAACATCCTTGCAGCTTTCTAGGTATAACTCCCACCAAAGCCTTTGCAGCAGTTCAGATAAGTGGCTTCCCCCATCTTCTCAAGGGCAATTAGGGAGGGGCAGTAAAGTGATGGCCTTGCCTGTAACGCCCACATCCCACAAATGAATGAAACAAAAAGCCTGATAGTACTCGATGTGAACAGGATGATTGGCTAAAGAGATTGTACTCTAGACGCATTCACATTTGTGAATTATCAGAAAAATTACTGAATTGTAATAGTTCAGGGATCAAACAATGTCCTTATTAATTTTACACTGAGGCGATGATCTGAAACCAGTGCAGCAATTAGCTGGAGGATGCCTGTCCCTTTAAAAGCACATCACACTTCGACATAACCTTTCCCTTTCCCATGCCCTATATAGTGCCCTCTCTGAATTTATGCTCAGTTCTTTTCTTGTTCACATTAGTCACATTGACATTGCTCATAGGACTGTGAGACTCTTTCTACAGTATTGTATCTGATTTTGGCCTGTGGGCACAATAATTAGTTTTATTGTTTGGTAGGTGGAATATTTTGCCAAGACTGTGTTACGGGAAACTATTCCCCCGTTATAACTTGTGCCTCCCAGTTATGTACGACTTTGCAGCGTGTGAGTTCTGTCAGAGACTCCAAAGAAGGTCATGAAGCATCGGTATAAATAATTCAAAAAGCATCAATTCTAAATAACAATGACTGGCACAGCCTCGGATACCAAGAGCTCAGTCATGCTACCTATCATCTTTCCAACATTAGCACCTACATGGAGTGTTTTGTAACATCTGGATGATTCAGCTGGCTTTGCAACTTTTGGCTTCAAAGATCTCCCTCAAGTTATCGGAAACAACCTCAGTTGAAGAAGAATCCCACTCACCAAATCAGCATGTTGATTGCACCTGATGATTCTTGAAACACTGCATTCCACGCGGTGTAGATACGCCCACGGTCCTGATAGGAATAGAATCATAGAATCTCGACAGTACAGAAGGAAGCCATTCAGCCTGTCGAGTCTGCACCGACTACAAGCCCTATTCCCATAACTCCTCATGTTTATCCGATTAATTCCCCCCCCGATACTAGGGTCAATTTAGCATGGCCAATCAACCTAGTCCACATATCTTTGGAGTGGGGGGAAACCGGAGCACCCGGAGGAAACCTACGCAGACACGGGGAAAATGTACAAATGCCACACAGTCGCTCAAGGCCGGAATTGAACCTGAGTCCCTGGTGCTGTGAGGCAGCAGTGCAACCACTGTGCCACCCTGAGGTCCAGGATTTGGTAAAAAGTCTGACAACATCAGGTTTAAGTCCAACCGATTAAGTCCAACCGGTTTGCCCCTTCGTCAGGTGACGAAGGGACAAACCCCGAAAGCTTGTGAGTTTACTATCAAATAAATCGGTTGGACTTAAACCTGGTGTTGTCAGACTTTTTACTGTGTTCACCCCAGTCCAACGCCGGCATATCCACATCGTGACTCCAGGATTTGGACAGTGAAGGGATGGAGATAAATTTGCAAGTTAACATGGTCTTTTCATTCATTTGCGGGACGTGGGTGTCGTTGGTTAGGCCAGCAATTACTGCCCATCCCTAGTTGTCTTTCAGAAAGTAGTGGTGATTTACCTTTAGTATTGCTGCAGTGCCTGAAGTGTAGGTACACCTGCAGTGCTGTTAGGGAGGGATTCCAGGGTTTTGACCCAGCGACCATGAAGAAACAACAATATATTTCCAAGTCAGGGCAATGAGTAGCTTGGGGGGAATTCCCAGGTGGTGGTGTTCCCAGGTACCTGCTGCTCTTGTCCTTCTAGATGGTAGTGGTCATGGATTTGATACGTGAAGCCTAAGGAGTGTTGGTGAGCTCCCACAGTGCATCTTGTAGATGTTATACACACAGCTGCCACTTTTCATTGGTGTGGATGGAGTGAATGTTTGTGGAAGGCTTAGCAATCAACTGGGTTGCTTTCTCCTGGATGGTGTCAAGCTTCTTGAATGTTGTTGGAGCGGCATTCATCCAGGCTAGTAGAGACGATTCTATTACACTCCTGACCTGTGCTTTGTAGATGGTGGACAGGCTTTGGGGAGTCAGGAGGTGAGTTTTTCACCACAGGTTTCCTAGTTTTTGACTGGCCCTGGTAGCCACAGTATTTTTTGGCTAGTTTAGTTCAGCTTCTGATTAGTGATAACCCCCAGGATATTGATAGTGGGGGATTCAGCGATGGTAATGCCATTGAATGTCAAGGGTTAATGGTTAGGTGCTCTCTTGCTGGTGATGGTCATTGCCTGACATTTGTGTGGTAAAAATGTTATTTACCACTTGTCAGCCCAACACTGGACATTCTCCAGGTCCTACTGCATTTGGACATGGACTGCTTCAATATCTAAAGGTTCGTGAATGGTATTGAACCTTGTGCAATCATCAGTGAACATTCCCACTTCTGACCTTATGATGGAAGGAAGGTCATTAAGGAAACAGCTAAAGATGGTTGAGCCAAGGACACTACCCTGAGGAACTCCTGCACTGATCACTTGGAGTTGAGAGGATTGGTTTCCAAACACCAGAAATATCTGTCTTTGTGTCAGGTATGAATCCAACCAGCAGAATGTTCCACCCCACCTTCCCCCAATTCCCATTGACTCCAATTTTTGATAGGGCTCCTTGATGCCATACTCAGTCAAATGCTGCCTTGAAGTCAAGTGCAGTCACTTTCACCTCACTTCTGGCATTCAGCTCTTCTGTACATGTTTGAACCAAGGCTGTAATGAGGTCAGGAACTGAGTGACCTGGGCAGAACCCAAACTGAGCCTCCATGAGTAGGTTAATGCTGAGTGAGTGCCACTTGACAGCACTGTCAATAACCCCTTCCCTCACTTTACTGATAATCAGGAGTTGACTGATGGGGCAGTAATTGATTGGGTTGGATTTGTCCTGCTTTTTGTGGCTAGGACATAGTTGGGCAATTTTGCTCATTAAGAACATAAGAACATAAGAAATAGGAGCAGGAGTAGGCCATCTAGCCCTTCGAGCCTGCCCCGCCATTCAATAAGATCATGGCTGATCTGTCGCTGCTCAGTTCCACTTTCCTGCCCTCTCCCCATAACCCTTAATCCCCTCTCTTATCAAAAACCCATCAACCTGCGTCTTAAAAATATTTAGCGAGGCAGCCTCCACCACTTCAACGGGCAGAGAATTCTAGAGATTCACCATCCTTTGAGTGAAGAAGTTCCTCCTCAACTCCGTTCTAAACCGCCCCCCTTTTATCTTGAGGCTGTGCCCCCTAGTCCTACTGTCTTTTTTCAGCGGGAAGAGTCTCTCCACCTCTATCCTATCCATCCCATTCATCATCTTATACGTCTCAATGAGATCTCCCCTCATTCTTCTAAACTCTAATGAGTACAAGCCCAGTTTATTCAGCCTCTCCTCATAGCTCAACCCCCTCAACTCCAGTATCAGCCTAGTAAACCTCCTCTGCACTCCCTCCAAGGCCAAAATATCTTTGCGCAGGTGCGGCGCCCAAAACTGCACGCAGTACTCCAGCTGCGGCCTCACCAATGCCCTATACAGCTGCAGCAAGACCTCCCTACTTTTATATTCAATCCCCCTCGCGATGAAGGCCAGCATCCCATTCGCCTTCCTGACCACCTGCTGCACCTGCAAGCTGGGTTTTTGCGACTCATGCACAAGGACCCCGAGGTCCCTCTGCACCGTTGCCTGCTGCAGTTTTTCGCCCCGTAAGTAATAGTCCTTCCTACCATTGCTGGGTAGATGTCAATGTTGTAATTGTACTGGAACAGCTTAGCTAGGGTCATGGCAAGTTTTGGAGCACAAGTCTTCCATACTATTGCCAGACTATTGTCAGGCCCATGGCCTTTTCAGTATCCATTGTCTTTCGCCATTTCTTGATATCACGTGGAGGGAATTGAATTGGCTGAAGACTGAAATCTGTGATGTTGGAACCTCAGGAGGAGGCTGAGATGTTTCATCCATTCAGTACTTCTGGCCGAAGATTGTTGCGAATACTTCAGCCTTATCTTTTGCACTGATGTGCTGGGGGCTCCCATTATTGAGGATGGGGATATTAATGGAGCCTCCACCTCCAGTGAATTGTTTAATTGTCCATCACCAGTCACAGCTCGGTGGCAGGACTGCAGAGGTTAGATCTGATCTGTTGGTTGTAGAATCAATTATCTCTGCCTATTACTTGCTGTCTATGCTGTTTGGTGCACAGTAGTCCCATGTTATAGATACATGACTTGCCAAGGAACCTGCAGGTGGTGGTGTTCCATGCATCTTGCTGCCACTCACCTTCCAGTTCATGGAGGTTGTGGGTTTGCAAAGTATTGCCCAAGGAAGTTTGGTGCATTGCTATAGTGAATCTTGGATTTGGTACATACTACTGCCACTATGCGCTTGTGATGGAGTAGGTGAATACTTAAGATTGTAGATTGGATGCTGATCAAGTAGATTACTTTGTCCTGGATGATGTCAGGCTTGTTGGAGCTAAACCTATCCAGACAATTGGGGAGCATTCCATCACACTCCTGATCTGTGCCTTGTAGACGGTGGACAGATTTTGGGGAATCAGAAGGTGGGTTACTCGCTGCAGAATTTCCAATCTCTGACCTGCTTCTGTGGCCACAATATTTATATGACTTGTTTAGTTGAGTTTCTGGTCAATGGTAGCCCCTAGGATGTTGAAGATGGGATGTTCAATGATGATAATACCATTGACTATCAAGAGAAGATGGTTAGATTCTGTCCTGTTGGAGCTGGTCATTACCTGGCATTTGTGTAGCGCATCACAGCTCAAGCCTGAATTTTGTTCAGATCTTGCTGCATTTGGACATGGATTGCTTCAGTATCTGAGGAATTGTGAATGGTGCTGGACACTGTGCAATTATCAGGGAACGTCTTAATTTCTGATTTGATAATGAAGGGAAGGTCATTGATGAATCAGCTGCAGGCCTAGGACTCTATTCTGAGGAACTCCTGCTGAGGGGCTGAGGTGAGTAGCCTCCAACAATCATAACCATCTTCCTTTGCATTGGGTATGATTCCAACCAGTGGAGAGTTTTTCCATGATTCCCATTGACTCCAGGTTTGCTCGGGTTCCTCAATGGCACTCTTGGTCAAATGCTGCCTTTAAGTCAAGGACAGCCACTCTCACCTCACCTAATCTCTCCTTGTGACTGGGATCATGTAAGATAACCGTAAATGTAGTTTATTTAACACTGATCCATTTGAATTCCACCATCAGAACTATGACCATCTTTGTACCTGATAAAAGGAAGGTCACAATCTCTCAAACTGTTTGGTGTAATTATTGGCCTCGATTTTAAAGTGGTAATGACAGTGTTTGCTGTGATTATTCCACTGAAGCTTTTAGGAGTCCGCGTACGCACAGTGAAACACGGACGTCACACATTCTATACTCCTCCAGAGTGTGCCATGGTGAAATTCCCTAGGGTGCACTCCCTAAACAATCAGTGAATTATTATTTCCTCTTTCACTTGCTTACTCTCGCTGCAAACACCCATTAAAGAAGTTACACCTTGTTGTATGAAGTGTAACTACTGATGTACTGCTGAAAAGCCTCACTGGCATTGTTCTATAATTGTGCAATGCCAAATATCTTTGTTACATGAATTCCACAGGTCGAATTTTCTGACCGTGCTCTCCCCAAGGCCAGAAGATCCCACCTTTGCGTGGTCTGTGTCCTGCCCACAACAATTCCCGCGGTGGGCAGAATGGGAAAATTCTGCCCTACATGTTTTAATTTTTTGGAGTTTGTGTATAATATTTTAGCTTCGGTTTTAATCCAATCATCATTTATTTTGCCATCTGAAAGTTCAAGTTAAAAGTGAAAGGGCTCAGTGTCTTTACGTTCCTGATCTGTTGTCTGTGACTTCACTACTTCAGTGTGTTTGGCTGCTTATCCTTCTTGCTGCCATCACTGCTGCTGGAAGCCTGGACGTCCCCTTGAATTGGGACCAGATTTAAACTGATATCAGGAATGATCTACATCTCAAAGATTGCTACTTCTTTGTGAATATCTTTCTGTGATATCAGTGTTGAACATAATTGTAACAACTCCAGGAGTCAGCTGTAAAGGAAGAGTACTTTATTGCTCAAAATAAAGTAAAGTAAAACCACAAGCCTATGCTGAACGCAACAGGCCCCAACCGGGACAAAAGAATAATGAATCCACTCAGGGGCCTGCTTTATACAGAGCTCAGTATACAAACTCCGCCTGGTTGGGTAATTACTAATCCTTTAGGAGCTTGTATTCAGTGGATTCTACAGGAAGGTCAGTCAGTGATTCTCCATGCACAATGGGGGTTATCACAATAATCTTTCATTGTTAACCACCAAATTTAGTCTCAGATGCTGAAGTTGTATAAAATCACGTAGTGTTCATAGATGGATTGATAAACAAACACCATATGAGACAGACATTTTGAGTAAAGTGAAAGGCATGCTGTGGCCGGATTGCTGAGAATTGTTCAACTTTGTCACAAACATTTATAAGCTAGAAAGAAATGGGAGGCATAAATTGGCAAAACATTTAAGATGAAGAAAGGATATCTCAGAAGCACAGAAAAAAGGAAAGGAGTTCTTTGATTTGTTTGCAACTGCAACTGGGCCTTAGAGAAAAAAGAAAGTTACAAGCTGGTATGTTATACAAAAGGCAATGGAATGCTAAAGGTATATAAAACATGTACGTACACTGAAGCAAGAGATAAATTAACAGTGAGGTGTTAATGGGATAAGTTTGAGGAATTATTTTACAACTAAGGAGGACAATATGTACAAAAAATATGTTTAATCCAAGTTTTAAGATCAGGGAGGAAGTGTTCCAGCACGTAATTTATGGAAGGATATATAAGCAAAGATCCTTTGAAGAATGGTTTCTTGCAACCAGAATTGCATTTGATAGAATAAATCAACTTTTCCCAAACTGGAACCCATGGAACCCTATGATCCTCTATAGATCCGGCCATTTTATATTTGAAAAAAAGCCTTCCTTTCAGCTTGTCCAATCAAAGGCCTTTTTTCACTTTGTGAGCCACTGTTAGGTGCACTAGTCAGCCAATCAGCAACCAATACACGAGAGGCCTGCCTCTGATTGGACAAGCTGGAAAGAGTGGATCAGAGAAAGAGAAGAGAGTGAGTATGTGTGTCTGAAAGAAGTGGCTGAGTGCGTGACAGAGAGAAGGAGAGTGAGTGAGTAAGAGGCACTTATGGGCGCGTGTGTGTGTGCGTGTGTGAGAGAGAGAGCGAGAGGGGGGTGTGTGAGCGAGAGTGAAAAAGAAAGGTGGGCATATGTACCAATTTGCCAAAACAATCTTTTTTTGTGTTTTAACTCTTCAAAATAATAAGACTGTTTCTTAGGATTTCTGTAAGTACTCTAGGGAAGTCAAAGTGGTTCTGTGGCTGGAAACATTTGGAAAACCCTGTAATGGATCGGAACCACATTACCACAGAGAAAAATGTCTAGATCAAAGAGTGGTTAATGTTTACACAGCCACAGAAGCCAGAAAAGTACAACTTTGACACCTCTTGTCATACCAACACTGTTTTCAGTAATGTGAATGGACCAGAAACACTTCATACAATTAAAAAAAATATTGACTTGGTCAACAACACATCCCGGATTGTGTAAGTACTGTGGGAAATAATAGAGAGGAGAAAATGAACAGTGCATCAATAAGTGTGAAAACATTATGTAAAGAAAACAAAATGATTTTGCTAAAATATGCAAATCCTTGTCAGGCCAACAATATAATAAGGTCCATAGAATGGAGTAGCTTGCTGGGGGTGGGGGAAGAATTACATTATTTTTGTTGGACTCAGCTGAATAGTCAAATTCAGGGTGAGGAAGAGCTGTCAGCCTAATAAAGTTTTAAAGTTTATTTATTCGTTACAAGTAGGCTTACATTAACACTGCAAAGAAGTTACTGTACAGATCTCCTATCCTCCACACCCCGGCGCCTGTTGAGTTATACTGAGGGAGAACTTAGCATGGCCAATTCACCAAACCTGCACATCTTTCAGACTGTGGGATGAAACTGGAGCACCCGGAGGAAACACACACAGAGAACGTGTAGACTCCGTACAGACAGTGATCCAAGTCGGGAATCAAACCCAGGTCCCTGGTGCTGTGAGGCAGCAGTGCTAATCACTATGCCACCGTGCTGCCCCCTATGTCTCAGTCACCAGCATTTTCACCCCCTTGTCTGAAGGTTGTGAATCTGAATCCCACAGGTGGAAGCTGAACTTCAGTGCAATACAGAGATATGCTTACCTGCCTGAGCTGTCATCTTTCAGATGAGACACTAAATAGAAGCCCTTTCTGCTCTCTCAGGTGGATGCATAAGTCTACGCAGGGCTTTAATCCAAAGATGAGCAGGGGAGTTATCACTAGGATGTCCTGCCCAATATCCCTCAATTAGGATAACAAAAATATATTATTTGGTCATTATCCCATTGCTAATATGGCAGTTTGCAGTGTGCAAACTATATATTGTATACTAGAGCCATTTGCAAGGCATTTCAAAGTGCTTCGGGATGTCCAGAGGTCATGGGAGGTGCTAAACAGATAATGACATGATGTGGAACTTAATCTAATGTCATCCCAGTCAGTTTGCCAACGTACGAAATTGAGTGTGTCTAATGCAGAGCTGGTGAGGCATTTTGGTTCAGGTAACAAGCTGACAGGAAATGTGACAACATATGTGAATATAAAGGAATAGAATTTGAAACTCTGGAATAGTGAGGGCAAGCAGCCTTTGGGTTGTAGCATTTAGAAAATTAGTCCAAAGAATTTTGAAGCCACCAACATCACAGAGTGTAGGTCAAATAACCATGTGCATGGCATCCTTTCCTGATGTCACACGTAAGACTCAGTCTGACCATAATAATCAGCAAGAAAATCAAACTCAATCTGAAATTCGGAAATCTGACCAGAAGTATCCAAGTTATACATATATACCAGTTTGATCGGGCTTACAGTTTACCTGTAGAATGATACAATTATGCAGTCTCAAATCAATTTTTAAAAATTTCTAAAGGGAAGGACATATGACTGGGGTGTTAAAAATTGTAAAAGGCATCTATTTTCAAAGATGCAATTGATGTACAAACACCCTGTGTTCAGAGAAAGAAGTAGGCATTTTGAAGAAACTACAGACACCTTTCAGCAGGTCACTGAGTTCTTGTACAAATTTTGGTCTCCTTATTTGAGGAAGGATGTAGTGGCATTAGAAGCAGTTCAGAGGAGGTTCACCAGATTGATTCCGGGGACGAAAGGGTTAACATATAAAGAGAGAGCAAACCATTTGAGCTGATACTCGCTGGAGTTTAGAAGGATGAGAGGGGACCTGACCAAGGTTTACAAAATACTAAAAGGGATTGAGGAAGTAAATGTAGATCAAATGTTTCCTCTTATGAAGCAATCTCAAACAAGAGGTCACAGGTGTAGGTTGAGAGGAAGTAGATTTAAAACTGAGATCAGGAGGAACTACTTATCGAAGAGGGTGGTGAACTTGCGGAACTTGTTGTCGTATAGCGCGGTGGAGTCTGAATTGTTGAATGTTTCAAGAAGGAGATAGATATATTTCTAATAAAAAAAAGGATTTGGGGAACAGGTGGGGAGGTGGATTTGAGACCAAGGAGAGATCACCCATGATCTGATTGAATGACAGAGCAAGCTCAGAGGACTGAGTTTGCCCACTTTTGTTCCCAACTCCTATGATCCAACGTACAAATCTCTTCACTTGGTTCCATGTATTGTGATATAAACCAATATTGGTGACTCCGTGTAACCATCAGTCATCCAATGTGAAAATGATTCCCTAAAGATGGCCGTTCCTGAGAGATAAGCATATCCTATAATTAGCATCTTCAAATGTCTCTCAGGCAGAAATCTCCAGCATTGGAAATGCAAGTATGCTTCTGAGATGTGGCAAAGAATGAATGGGCTGGTTGACCCAACTGACTCAATCATCTCTGACTGACAAAGTCATCTGAGGTGCCATTAACTGATGGCTCAATCAGTTTGTTTTTGGCAGGGAAGACCATTAACAAGATTTTCATCCATGCAATCATGTATACATGGAAAGCCCCATTATGCAGTTGGCAGAGCTAACTGCCCTATCTGTGACATTCCAATCTGTGCCCTTTTTGTAAGCTCATGGGCATCCAAATTATTTTTCTTGTGAAATTCTACGTCATGCTAAAATATATGCACGGCAATATAGAACTGAACTTCTCCGTAAATAGAAACTTCAAATTCCCAAACACATTCGATTTGTGTCTGTTCTGTTAAATTATATTTGTTGTGAATTGCTATTAAGTGGATACCTTCTTATCTTGTTTACAGACATTTGCTTTCAGTGTAATGTGTAATGTCAGTAAATGGCTATGCATCATGCTACCAGATTGTGTTACAATGCTTTGATGTGTGAAGCGCTTGAAGATATGTGTATGGCAAGGCTTTCAATTGTATATTGCACCTTGAATGTGTGCACTGCTTGAAATACAATGACAGAGCTGTAAGCTTATGTAAGAGCTTGGCATGGACAGGTGGGAACCATGGAATGATTGAAAGCCAATACCCTATGGCCTAAAATCTTGTACCGTCTACTCAATACATGTATTCTTCGATATTTTTTCATATTTTCTCCAAGGAGCTACAGATTTTACAGATTTAGCAGAGAAAGCATTCCTTCTGGTTGTATCACAGCTTGGCATGGCTCCTGCTCTGACCAAGACCATAAGAAACTACAAAAGGTTGCGAACGAAACACAGTCCATCACGCAAACCAGCCTCCCATTGATACTGTCTGCATTTCTTGCTGCCTCGGAAAAGCAGCCAGCATAATCAAGGACACCACACACCCCAGACATGCTCTCTTTCACCTCCTTCCTTCAGGAAAAAGGTACAAAATGTACATCTGAGGTTATGTATCAACCAACTCAAGAAAGGCTTCTTCCCTGCTGCCTCAGACTTTTGAACGGTTCTACCATATATTAAACTGATCTTTCTTTATACCCTAGCTATGACTGTAACACTATATTCTGCACCCTCTCCTTTCCTCATTCCCTATGTATTCCATGAACGTTAAGTTTTGTCAGTTTTGCGCACAAGAAACAATATTTTTCATTGTACCCCAATACATATGACAATAATCAATCAAATGAAATACAATGGGCATGATCTTGCCCAGACACGATCCTTTGCTCGACATGGTGCAATACCATCATCTGAAGTGAATTTCCCTGTGCCCCAAACAGTCATATCCTTCTAACACCCTTCTCATAGTGACACTGTTCACCTACTTGCTCACTGATTTAATTTTGTGTCTCTGGGTCTAATTTTCATTTTTAACTGTTAATGTTTACTTGTTGCAATGCAATCCTTCCTTTTTTTAAAAACAAAAACTCACCACTTCTTTCCGATTCAGCCATTTCCTCCAAAGGAAGGATCTACAAGATAAGCAATTGTACATTAATTGTAATTTAAGTACGGAGTGAGGTTAGTGCCGGAAGGGGTATCTTTTCACACAGTTATTGAACAAGTTCTAGCTCATGCACTGAACATGCATCTGTTTCAAAATTTTAAAAGGAGTCGCTTTTAACAATTGAAAATATTAATAATTCCTATAATTCTAATAAGGGTACATAGGAATCTATAAAAACAAAATAGTGAGCTTGTTCTCACCCAATAGGAAAGCACATCCACAGCTCAAGTTGTGCGCTGTGCTGAATTTAGCAATTATAAAGCCTGCCCCCTATTTTAGTTATACAAGCTTATCCAGAGAACTTGGATGGAAGGACACTTGTATTCATTCAGAAGGGAATGACTTGTAAAGAGCTGCAAGCTGCCACAAAATGGAAAGTTGTGGTTTACTAGAAGTAAAATAGACTCATTGCTCACCATGGTACAGACGAGAGTGGATAATGCTGAAGACATAGGCTTCTTCCTGAGGGGTGCAGTAATTGAGAGTTGCTCTTTTTGGGCTGGGAAAAGGAGATTCAAAGCCATTATCTAACTCTGTCTTGTACCTGGCTGCAATGAATATGATGCAGTCCTCACTTTCTCTGCATTTCCTGTGAGGTTCACCGGGTATAATATCCATGTAAGGTGGCAATTTGCTCACAACCTGGAAAGATACTTGCCGGGATTCTCCAACCTTGCCCATGGCTGGGATTCTCCAGCCCCGCTGCTGCAAATGGAGATTTGGTTGAGCGCCAAATTCTCCGTTCTCGCTGGCAGCGATGGCAGGGCGAAAGAGATTAGAGAATCACAGTCACTGTTTCAAATGTTGTACAAGGTCATTTTCCCACGTTAGCTGGCCCCGGGCATTCACAGGAGAGGGGCCATGGTGTGCTCAGTGCCAGCGAGAACCCCTTTTGGGATTCACCCAGCCCCCGTGCCCTGATGTAAACTGGTTCATGCCCAGGGAGGTTGTGAACCAGATTAGCATATTTAAACAGGCACTTAAATATTCAGAGTAGGTTTGGAACCGGATTCTCTCAGCTCCTGCAATTCCCTGACCCTTGGGCGCTGAAAGTTGGGTTTGAATGAGTGCCTTTAGTGACCCCATAGCTGAGTGTCACTCACCTTGGGGGGGGTGCAGCAGGTACCAATGAGTACAGGGGAGCCTGATGCCGATGAGTTTTGGGGGTCGTAGCCAGTGAGTTGGGGGAGTGGAAATGGAAGGGGTATGCATAGGGTTATGCAGAGATCCCAATGTCCAGGTTCCCAAGGAGCCAGTCTTGCTGGCGCTTTTAGGCCCCCACTCCAAAAAATTCTAAGTTTGGGTGAATTCACTTGGAATCTCCCCACACTCCAAAAAAATTCTAAGAGGTTGAGAGAGCTGGGAAATCAGGTTCGTGCCCAGTTTGTCACCTCTCACGATCTTGCTGGCACCGTATATCCAGCTAGATCAACCATGCACCTGAAAGGGGTGTGAAGCTGATCTCCATTTTTAAATTTTATTTAAAATAAGCTGGCAGTGCCAGCCTGGCACACTAGCAGTACCCACTGAGCAGTGCCAAGGGGGTGGAGTCTGAGGAGGCAGTGCCAACAGAAGGGGGAGGTCTGAAAGGGGCAGGCCAATCAGGGGGAAGATGCTGTGTGCTTTGCAAATATGATCATGTGTGGAGGGAGGGGGGGTGCACTGTGAACTCTGTAACCAGTGATCACTGTGCAGAGGGTGGTGGGGGGGTCAGCTATCATTGCATGTGGGGGTGGGGTGGTCGATGATCAGTCTGTGCTTGGGGTGGGGGGATTTGACCATGGAATCCTGCGATAGCTAGGTGCAGACAGTAACAGATCTCTGTGTTCTGTGCTGTAGCACAGAACAAAGAGATCTCACATTAGCAATGGTGCCCTCTACAGCAATCTGCAGAGTTTTGCTGAGCTTAGACCCCGCCCTCTTCCCCTGCTGGCGGGAATCAGATCCTGCTTCAAATTTTTTTTCAAAGAGGGTACGATTTGATTGTTAACTTGCCAAAAAAGCAGCATGATTCTCTCCTGTTCCCACGGTCATTCAACACTTAGGATTTTTTTGGTAAGATTGCCCCTCCAAGTGTGGCTGAACTGCAAATTGATTTGCACCAAGCCACCCAACGGGAATCTCACTGATTTTCCTGCTGGGAACAACATCTTTTTGGGACAATTCTTTTTAACACAGCCGTTTTCGATCTGCACAACTTACTACAACTTGAAGTTGTAATCCAGGACCAGTGAACAGATGATGTGTATCCAGACTGAACTCATTCTCACTGTAATGAGAGAAGTGGAAAATCATGTCTCACAAATTTGATTGCGTTTTTTGAAGAAGTAACCAAGAAGGTAGATGAAGGCGGTGCAGTTGATGTTGGCTACATGGACTTTAGTAGGACCTTTGACAAGGTACCGCATGGTAGCTTGTTGCACAAGGTTAAATCTCACGGGATCCAGGGTGAGCTACCTAAATGGGAACAAAATTGGCTTCTTGACAGAAGCCAGAGGGGGGTTGTAGAGAACCGTTTTTCAAGATGGAGGCCTGTGACCAGCAGTGTATCTCAAGGATCAGTGCTGGGTCCAGTGTTATTTGTCATTTATATTAATGATTTGGATGAGAATATAGGAAGCATCGTTAGTAAGTTTGCAAATGGCATCAAGATTGATGGCATAGTGGACAGTGAAGAATCAATTGGGCCAGTGAGCTGAGGAATAGCAGATGGAATTGAATGTAGACAAATGCGAGGTGATGCATTTTGGTAGATTGAACAGGACTTACTCAGTTAATGGCACTGGGGAGAGTTACAGCACAAAGAGATTTGGGATACATGTTCATAGCTCCTTGAAAGAGGAGTCACAGGTGGGTAGAATAGTGAAGAAAGCATTTGTCAGAACATTCAGTACAGGACTTGGAATGTCTTGTTGAAGTTGTACAAGACATTGGTAAGGCCACACTTGGAATACTATGTGCAATTCTGGTCACCCTATTATAGAAAGTATATTATTAAACTAGAAAGAGTGCAGAAAAGATTTACTAGGATGCTACTGGGACTTGATGGATTGAGTTATAAGGAGAGGCTGGATAGACTGGGACTTTTTTCTCTGGAGTGTAGGAGACTGAGGGGTGATCTTACAGAAGTCTACAAAATAATGAGGGGCACAGATCAGCTAGATAGTCAATATCTTTTCCCAAAGGTAGCGGAATCTAAAAATAGACGGCATAGATTTAAGGCGAGAGGGGAGAGAAACAAAAGTGCCCAGAGGGGCAATTTTTTCACACAGAGGGCGGTGAGTGCCTGGAACAAGCTGCCAGAGGTAGTAGTGGAGGTAGGTACAATTTTGTCTTTTGAAAAGCATTTAGATAGTTACATGGATACGATGGGTATAGAAGGAAACGGGCCAAATGTGGGCAATTGGAATTAGCTTAGGGGGTTTTAAAAAAAAGGGCAGCATGGACACGTTGGGTGGAAGGGCCTGTTTCCATGCTGTAAACCTCTATGACTCTATAATGTCTCAGTAAGCATGATTCAGAATTCATGAAGAAAAATATTAGTTAAGGGGGAAAAATTTTAAATGGCAAAAAACCCAGCAACATCCTGTCACACATTGAACTAAATAAATCAATGGATAATTGAAAATAAGATAAAACAAGAGGGATGTTCCTGGTACTCCCATGTATTCAGCGTTTGGTGACAACATGGACAGAGCCTAACTTGAATACATGAAGGATTGAAGATTTCAAGTTTAAAAGTTTATTTATTTATGTCACAAGTAGGCTTGCATTAACACTACAATGAAGTTACTGTTAAAATCCCCTAGTCGCCACACTTCGGTTGCCTGTTCGGGTACATTGAGGGAGATTTTATCATGGCCAATGCACCTAATCAACACATCTTTTGGACTGTGGGAGGAAACTGGAGCACCCGGAGGAAACCCATGCAGACACTGGAAGAATGTGCAGATTCTGCACAGACGGTGACCCAAGCTGGGAAGCCAACCTGGGTCCCTGGCACTTTGAGGCAGCAGTGCTAACCACTGTTCCACCATGTCATCCATTTTTTTAAAGTTTATTTATTATTGTGACAAATAGGCTTAAATTAACGCTGCAATGAAGTTATTGTGAAATTTCTGAATTGTATTTTAAAATTCCAATGCATGCTGCTGGTGTATTTGGCCTCAAACTGCACTTTGTAAAGTCTCGTGCACATATGAGCTCAAAAGTGAACAATTACAACTTCAGAATGGAGCAGTGCAAGTCATAAATGTTAACAGCGAATGATTTCAAGAGATTTGCCGTAAAATGTTGCTTATAAGCGTACTGTGCTATGAAATGCCCTAGCACACAGCAGTGTAATATATACTTGAACCAGCCAAGCTGTTGATCCTCTATTTCTGGTCATAAAGGAAAAGATCAAACGGACAATGGGGTGCATAGAATCCCTTCAGTGTAGAAGGAGGCCACATGGCCCATCGAGTCTGCATTGACCACAGTCCCCCCCCAGGTCCCATTCCTGGCAACCCCATTTACCCTGCTAGTCCTCCTGACACTCAGTGGCAATTTAGCATGGCCAATCAACCTAACTCGCACATCTTTGGACTGTGCGAGGAAGCCCGCACAGACACAGGGAGAATGTTCAAAGTGATCCAAGCTGGGAATTAAACCCAGGTCCATATGGAGTATGGACAATATGGAAATGGAGATGGGTGCGAATGAAGTCCTGATGTCACTCAGCTTTTTGAGGTAGCACTGATAACCACTGTGCCACCGTGCCTCCCATCCACAGATCCCTGAAGGAAGCAGGTAGAAACCATAGAAACCATAGAATCTCCGTAGTGCAGAGATTCTAGGAGGCCCTTTAGCCCATTGAGTCTAAACTGACTCTCCAAAAGAGCATGTTACCCAGGCACAATCCTGCCCCTCTCTCCCCTCCCCCTCCCACCTATCCCAAAGCCCCACACATTCACCATGGCTAATCCACCTAATCTGTGTACCTTTGGACTCTAAGAGGTGATTTAGCATGGCCAATCCACCAAACCTGCACATCTTTGGGTGGCACAGTGGTTAGCACTGCTGCCTCACAGCACCAGGGACCCAGGTTTGATTCCTACCTTGGGCGGCTGTTTGTGTGGAGTCTGTACATTCTTCCCGTGTCTGCGTAGGTTTCCTTCGGGTGCTCCAGTTTCCTCCCCCAGTCCAAAAATGTGCAGGTTCAGTGAATTAGCCATACTAAGTGCATGGAATTGAGGGATAGAGCGTGGGGGTGGACCCTGGTAAGATGCTCTTTCAGAGAGCAGACAGCCAATGCAGACTTGATGGGCTGAATCGCCTCCTTCTGCCCTGTATGGATTCTATAGTTTCTGATTTGATTTATTATTGTCACATGTATTAACATACAGTGAAAAGTATTGTTTCTTGCGCTATACAGACAAAGCATATTGTTCATAAAGAAGGAAATGAGAGAGTGCAGAATGTAGTGTTACAGTCATAGTGTGTAAAGAAAGATCAACTTAATACAAGGTAAGTCCATTCAAAAGTCTGACAGCAGCAGGAAAGAAGCTGTTCTTCAATCAATTGGTACATGACCTCAGACTTTTGTATCTTTTTCCCAACAGAAAAAGGTGGAAGAGAGGATTTCCAGGGTACATGGGGTCCTTAGTTATGCTGGCTGCTTTGCCAAGGCAGCGGAAAGTGTGAAAGGAAAAGCTACAAGTATCGACAGGCATTCCTCTGGGAAAGGTGGGATTGATTGGGCAGAACACTGGGACTAAAACATTTACCATTGAACCTGGTTTTGTATCTGATTGTTTTCTGAATTGAGGCCTGACCATAGGGGAAACATGTCCTCTCCTTGATGGCTAAAGGGTCTCTAATAACTTTAGATAGCCTCAACCTAATTTCAGGAAGGCAAGAATTGTGGAACCTGGAAATCCCTTTCTAACAGTACCTTGGGAGCGCCATCACCACCTCGATCGCAGTTAGAGACAGGGAATAAATTGCTGGCCTCATCAGTTTTGCTTGTACCCCATGAATGAATAAAAAGAAGCCAAACGGACTGTAATTCAGTATTAGTTCAAGTTAACGTGGCAGTCTCATTCAGCCCATGAGTATGGACGATATGGAAATGAATGTGCCAATGAAGTTGTGATGTCACTCAGCTTTTTGAGCACCAGACCACCCTTATACTGTTCCTTCTCCCCCATCCCCACCAAACAAGACACAGAAAAGGGTCATTCATGCAGATTTCTCTGTGGGTGATTAAAATGGCATTGGCAGAGAGTGCCCGTCTGCCATCTCCTTCAGCTGAACAACAAGCAAGGAAGCTTAAAAAGAGGAAAGGAAATAAACAGAACAAAACACTTCTTTTAAAAAAATGTTGTCCTGGTATCTTGAAGAGATTATCATTTGATTTTACAGTGATAGAAATGTTGTGTTCCAATATATGTTGTCAATGAGTCATGCATAATATCATAGGAACTATGCCAACACTGCTTTTGTGAGGACGGCAAGCTATGGCTCAATAGCACAGTGGAGTAAGACAAGTAGTCAATCTACAAACAATATATTTGTAGCTGATTGATGACTCTGGTAATTTGTTACTAAGGAGGCAGTAGCTATCCATTTCACAAATGTGGTTATTAAGGACAATGCAACATTGCAATGTCCAGCTTAATATCCCCAGAGCTTGACAAACCCTGCTCCATGCTACAGCTATTAACCACTTCCCTTAAAAGCATTATAGTGGTTGTTATTTGGATGTCACAACAACTACTTGTAATTAATTGAGCAAATAAAAAGTCCCAAGGTGCTTCGGAGAGGGGTAAGGGATGACTAAACTCTCGGTCAAGTCTCCGGTTGTCCAATCATACAACAGGATTTCTGACAATCACAATCAATTTACTGTTTTGTCCTCCTGATTGAAGATGTCCATTGGAAATGAAGTGGTGTGATAGAAAATGGGAGGAAGCATTGTCAATACTAAATAAACTAATTGAGGGCAGTTTTGACTCTGTGGAGAAGGTAAAATGGGTGATAGCAAGTCAGCAGCTCTTTTTACATCTTTTCCAATACTTTAAAATTCCTTTAACATGGAGCGTAATATAAAAGGGGTTGCTGACTTGCTGGCAAGGTAAAAGTCAACGCCAACCCCCTTTACTGCTGTTCCAAAGTGGTGTTGTTACTCAATTTATAATGCACTTACCGTTGCTCATTCAGAGATATGGGCCGGAATTCTCCCATCCCGCCTGCCACTGGAATTTTAGCAGGAGGGTTGCAGACAATGTGAAACCCCAATGACAGTCAGGTGGGAATTTCCAGCTTTTAGCCAGATATTCTGGCTCTGATCTTCAGGTCGTCATTGGTCTCTGGTGTAGTCCCGGAGGATTGGAGGATAGCGAATGTTGTCCCATTGTTTAAGAAGGGGAACAGAGACTTTGCCGGGAATTATAGACCGGTGAGTCTCACTTCTGTTGTGGGCAAGGTTTTAGAAAAAATTATTAGGGATAGGGTTTATAGTTATTTGGAGTGTAATGAATTGATTAGAGATAGTCAGCATGGTTTTGTAGCGGGTAGGTCGTGCCTTACTAACCTTATTGAGTTTTTTGAGAAGGTGACCAAAGAGGTGGATGGGGGCAAGGCAGTTGACGTGGTATATATGGATTTTAGTAAGGTGTTCGATAAGGTTCACCATGGTAGGCTTCTGCAGAAAATGCAGATGTATGGGATTGTGGGTAATCTAGGAAGTTGGATCAGGAATTGGCTATCAGATAGGAGACAGAGGGTAGTGGTTGATGGTAAATATTCATCATGGAGTTCAGTTACGAGTGGTGTGCCTCAGGGATCTGTTTTGGGGCCACTGTTGTTTGTAATTTTTATTAATGATCTGGATGAGGGTATAGTTGGGTGGATTAGTAAATTTGCTGATGACACCAAAGTTGGAGGTGTGGTAGATTGTGAGGAAGGGTGTCATAGTCTGCAGGGAGACTTAGATAGGTTGCAGAGCTGGGCCGAGAGGTGGCGGATGGAATTTAATGCGGAGAAGTGTGAGGTAATTCACTTTGGTAGGAGCAACAGATGTGTCGAGTATAGGGCTAACGGGAGGACTTTGAATAGTGTGGATGAACAGAGGGATCTAGGTGTATGTGTACATAGATCCCTGAAAGTTGGGAATCAAGTAGATAAGGTTGTTAAGAAGGCATACGGTGTCTTGGCGTTTATTGGTAGGGGGATTGAATTTAGGAGTCACAGCGTCATGTTGCAACTGTACACTACTCTAGCGCGGCCGCACTTGGAGTACTGTGTGCAGTTCTGGTCCCCGCATTACAAGAAGGATGTGGAGGCGTTGGAGAGGGTGCAGAGGAGGTTTACTAGGATGTTGCCTGGTATGGTGGGGAGGTCCTATGAGGAGAGACTAAGGGATTTAGGGTTGTTTTCGTTGGAAAGAAGGCGGCTAAGAGGGGATCTTATTGAAACATATAAGATGATTAGAGGTTTAGATAGGGTGGATCGTGATAGCCTTTTTCCTCGGATGGAGAAAGCTAGCACGAGGGGGCATGGCTTTAAATTAAGGGGGGGTAGCTACAGGACGGATGTCAGGGGTAGGTTCTTTACCCAGCGGGTGGTGAGGGATTGGAATGCCCTGCCTGCTGCAGTTGTAAATGCGTCTAGTTTGGGGGCGTTTAAGAGATCTCTGGATAGGTTTATGGACGAAAAGGGATTGGTATAGGCTAGTGGGTCATTGTTTTTGTAACTGGTTGGCGCAACATCGTGGGCCGAAGGGCCTGTTCTGCGCTGTAATGTTCTATGTTCTACGTTCTATGTTCTATGTTCTATTCCTTCCATGGAGAGGATTTTTTGCTCCTGTTTTCACTGGGAGGGGATGGCAGCAGGGGTGGGGAATCCAATGGGAGCCCCCAGATGGCTTTTATGCCATCGGGATTTCCCATTTTGATTGTCCCCGCACCCTGCCAATGACATAATGGGGTTCTCACCATGAAAGATCAGAAACCCTATTACCATTGAAGGATGCGGGGCGGATCTTATTGAAACTTACTGGATACTGCAGGGCCTGGATAGAATGGACGTGGAGAGGATGTTTCCACTAGTAGGAAAAACTAGAACCAGAGGGCGCAACCTCAGGCTAAAGGGATGATCCTTTAAAATGGAGGTGAGGAGGAATTTCTTCAGCCAAAGAGTGGTGAATCTTTGGAACTCTTTGCCTCAGAAGGCTGTGGCGACCAGGTCATTTGAGTATCTTTAAGACAGAATAGATATGTTCTTGATTGATAAGGGAATCGGAGGTTATGGGGAAAAGGCAGGAGAATGGGGATGAGAAAAATATCAGCCATGATTGAATGGCAGAGCAGACTTGATGGGCCGAGTGGCCTCATTTTGCTCCTATGTCTTATGGTCTTATACATTTTGATATTATTAGTAGGCTTTCCCACTCTATTATCCCCCATGTTAGGATATCCCTCATGCCAATGCAATGTTTTGTTGGTGGGATATACACCAGTTTTTGACAGGTGGGAATCTGGTGAAGAGAATCCATGGAGGCACACAGGTAACTACAGCCCCTAAGGGAGAGAGGGTTATGTCTGCATAGTACCCTTGCAGTTTCCCCAAGGGGATGCTAATGGGGAGATCTGTGGGTGGAGGGGGCTCCCCACATCTGTGGAGGAGAGGGGTGATTCCTGGGTGAGATCTGTACATGTGGGCATTCCTCATGTCCACTGTTGGGGAGGAGGGGAGGATTCACAGGGAGGGGAGCTTGTACATGGTGGGGGGGCATTGGTAATGGGAGTTTCCATGTCTGTGGGGAAGGGGACATTTCCTTATATTTTTTAGGTTTCACAGGACACCCTGATCTCATGAAGGCTGGCATTGCTGCCGGGCCCAGCATGATGTCATGGGGCCTGCCCGAAGTGTCAAAGAACATGGCGGGAGAAGCTGGCTATCGAGCTGACGGGTTACACACTGCTATTCCCACCTGAATTGGCAGTCAAAGAAACAGAAAATTCTGCCCATAATTAAAAAGTTATTTTTGAACCTGCTTGTCTGTTAATTGATGCAAGTCAAACATGGTGGCTTTTACACTCTTAATTCCCTGAAACAGAACTTTTCCTCCTGTTACTACTTGTCCAACATATGGCTAGACTAACCCATATTGTTGAGATATGTATCTATTTCAGTTTTATCTGTACACAGTATTCTAATCCATACAGATTGCCTTACTAAAGCGCGTGATATGTTTGAGAGGGAACTCTGGGATATGATTAAAAAGACATGAAACTTCACTCTAAAGAACTTTAGACATGAAATCAAAAAGTGAATGAGTTATGTTACAATGCCAAGAATTTGTAACTCTCTATTTTAGTGCTGTAGGTTGAGGGATAAATATTGACCACGATCCCAGTGGTAGTTCTCCTGCTCTTTGACATAGTGCCTTGGAATCTTCTGCGTCCACCTGACAGAGCACATGAGAGCCTGATTTAATGTCTTATCTGAAAGATAGCTCCTCTGACAGTGCGGCACTTCATCAGTACTGTAGTGGAGTGCCGAGTTCGATTTTAAGTCTCTAGACTGAGGCCCCACAACCTTCTGACTCAAGGGTGACAGTGTTACCAATCATGGCTGACACATCGCCTCTGTTGCTAAATCTCTCCACAAGGATCTACGTCTCATCTGTCATGTTGCCCACTCTTCCATTCCCCTGAGCAACTCTACTTATCCATCAAGCTGCGACCCTTTAATACTTGAATATTTTTTCCATGTCTATTATCTCTCATATGCCAAAACAGACTGCAATAGCACATTTGTCATTTGATAGGTGACTCTTCTTGTAGTTTTACATTTTACCTTCACCATTCATAGCATTCAATAGATACTACCATGGTTACTGAACTTGTTTCGATTTTCTGCTGAAAGGAAAGAAATTGCATGCTTTTTCTCTTCCTTTCATTCGCTCTGGGTTGAAGTCAGGCCTCTTCTTACAACACTTGTGATTGATCAGCGTATGTATTCAATGAGCCATGTAGGCCGGAAACAATCATCTTATTTGTTCCATGGAGTTGCAGTAATAGCGAGACTAGAATTAGCACCAGTGTCCTTAGATTATGAAGGCCAAATAGGAACATAGGAACAGGAGTAGGCTATTCAGCCCGTCGAGTCTGCTCCGCCATTCAATCAGATCATGGCTGATCTGTGGCCTAACTCCCTGCCCTAGGCCAATATCCCTTGATACCCCTGCTCTATAAAAAAAATTGTCTATCTCAGACTTAAAGCTAACAATTGAAATCAGTGAGGCTGTCCAACCCTCATATCTGTCCATTACCCCTGTTGGGGGTGTGATTGTGTGACTGTAAGGTGGAAGAAAGGGTTCGACTTGAATGGTTCACTTCATCAGAAAGCCTTCTGTAATTCAGCCTCAACATTCAAGCGTGAGGCAGCATGGAGCAGTAGCAAATTTTGGAAAGAGTTCACCTGATAATTATTAAAGTAGAATCATTTAAAAAAGAGATAGATTGAGCAGTTTTCTACTCTTGCTTCATTCTTTTCCGGGATCAGAACGATGAAACTCTTGCAAACTTCAGGATCCCTAAACCCAAACTTGGCAGCACCTAATGACTATTTCTCGACTTAGCTCGCCTCATCAGCCCTGGTGGTACAGCAAATAATAAGCCTTGGCCCCTTATCTAAGTTTCTCAATTTAAAGGAAAATGCAGACAACAGATCAAGTCATTGTTGGCCTTGATCCCATTACATTGTATACTTGCTGTGCAGCAGGCAAAGAATACAGTGCCAAAAAGGATGTTTTTCCTTGTTTGTTGCTTCAGCAACAATGAAAGCAAGCCAGCTGAAACTGCTCCGTTGGAACTACTGAAGGAAAACCATCCCTTTTCTGAGCACAGTGCTCCTACCGCTGCTCTCCTATCTTACTGACGGGGGTCTTTCTCATTAACTTTCATGGGACACTCCCAGCACTAATCCAATCAGATTGCTTTTAATTGCATTTTCTGCACAATCATTGACTGTATTTGCTGGTTAATTTCACTGCTCTCTGGACAAGTTCCACTGCTTGGTTTATAACAGCCGGTTAGTCCTGACTGTTCTTGTAGCATTATTGCTCACACTTTCTGAATTCTTAAGTGAATGTAGTTACAAAATACATAAGAAGCCACAGTGCAATCTTTTGGCTTTCCCATTACCTACGTTTCTGAACTAGTAGCAGAGGGCACATTTGTTTTAAAGTAAATTCTGGGGAAGCATGCCCCCATATGGAACAAGATGGGAATGCTATATTTAACATCTGGCATCTATGACACAAACGTGGTGCTGCCAGTTCTTGCAGGCGACTATCTGCTGCTGATAATTTAAAGTAGATCCTGTACCTACGGAAAGGAAGCATTTTGCACGAAGCGGAGTGATTGAATATGAAAGCTGCTATTCAGGGTTTTGAAAAATGGAAGACAGGAGTGGGCTGAGAACAAGTATTCTCTTTTATTAAGAACTGACCGCAACAAAAATGATGAAGCATGGATCTGAATTCTCCCATTGTGGACACAATTCAGACTGCTTCAGACATATCTGAGTTTTAATTAAAGCGTGTTTCGGGGAGTTTCTCTCAACTGAAATTGGGGCAAAGGGGAATTTGCATTATCCATATTAACTTGGAAAAGAATAATTTGACAGCAATGTTAATCGTTTGGCCAACTTCCAATGAGTGGGCAGGCCTTGACTGATAATGCAATGGTTTCGGCAGGCTCTTGCAACATCTCATAAATTGGGTTGAGATGCTGTGAGATATTTGATCTGTTCTGCTCTTTAAGGTGTCAAAACAAGTGGAACCTTTTCATCCATTCAGATGCAGCTCCATAATCCCCTGTAAAGAGCCTGCACTTTCTCTATGTCCACTTACATGATCAAACAACAAATTCAGAATCAGTGACAAACCTTCAGAACAAGACGAAGACATGATCAGAGAAAAACCTTCCAAAGAAAATATTTTTACACTGAATGAATTACCTTTCTTCTTCTTGGTCATTGGCTTCAGCAGGTGTATGGTTAAATACCTAAATATATTGAAAATGTTTCAAAATTAATATAAACATTGAGCATTTAAAAGAAACATATGGCATCAAGTTTAATTCTCTTCTAGACCCTTGGCTATCTTTTTCTGCTTCAATTCATGGCCTCTGTTTTAGAAGTGTTGCGTTTATTTAGCATTTTTCACAACCTCAGGACATCCCAAACGATCTTTCAGAATGACATTTACACAATAAAGTACATTTTTTGAGGTGTAGACACCATTGTAATGATAAAACTCAACATCAAGTTTGCACTTGGCAATGTCCCACAAACAGCAGTGTGATAATGATCAGGTAATCTGTTTTATAGGGATTAGTTGAGGGATAAGTATTGGCCAGAACACTGGAGAATTCCCCTGTCCTCCTTCAACATATGGTATGGGAAAAATGGTTCTCTATAGTTTGGTATACAGTATTTGCACCTAACACCTAGTTCCAATGATATTTTCTTAGCACACATGATTTGGCCATAACTTAAAGGGCAAATAATACATGTTAAGGAAAGTAGCTGGTGTCCTAGCTAATGTATTCAGAAGATGCAGAGTATTGCTTCTGATTATTTGTGATTTTACATCTGAAGTTAAACAACATTATGTAACAGGTCCTGCAGTATTACACAGGTCTTTTATATATGTTATTGGTTTATAAAAAAAATGTAATGCTACTGCATCAGTTAAATAACTATTATAAGTCAGAGTAGTTGTAATCAGAGCAAGTTCATTGCTTAATAGATCAGTTCATGGTTAACTAATTTGTACTCCTAATTATCCCACACTTTCTGTTTCAGATGCAGCTTATTGTACAGCTTTTTGACTATCTGGAGACTGCCTTAACTTGTTGGTCAGGTTCAACTGGGATAAACATTCTCAAGGATGTAAAGTGTTACTTACGTCCAACATTTTTAAGAAGGGTGTTACCTGAAATTATCAGTTAATCTGAAGGAAGTGGCGCATGTTTTAGTACAGCTCTGTGGTTGCAGAGAAGAGTTGAGTGCCAGAAAACAGGAAGTAAAGCTGAGATTCATAGTAAATGCCTTCTCTGAATTAAATGCCTTGCACATTGGTGTACAGTTAAATCAGTTTGTATGAAACATAAGAACATAAGAACATAAGAAATAGGAGCAGGAGTAGGCCATCTAGCCCTTCGAGCCTGCCCCGCCATTCAATAAGATCATGGCTGATCTGTCGCTGCTCAGTTCCACTTTCCCGCCCTCTCCCCATAACCCTTAATCCCCTCTCTTATCAAAAACCCATCAACCCACATCTTAAAAATATTTAGCGAGGCAGCCTCCACCACTTCAACGGGCAGCGAATTCCAGAGATTCACCACCCTTTCAGTGAAGAAGTTCCTCCTCAACTCCGTTCTAAACCGCCCCCCTTTTATCTTGAGGCTGTGCCCCCTAGTCCTACTGTCTTTTCTGAGCGGGAAGAGTCTTTCCACCTCTATCCTATCCATCCCATTCATCATCTTATACGTCTCAATGAGATCTCCCCTCATTCTTCTAAACTCTAACGAGTACAAGCCCAGTTTATTCAGCCTCTCCTCATAGCTCAACCCCCTCAACTCCGGTATCAGCCTAGTAAACCTCCTCTGCACTCCCTCCAAGGCCAAAATATCTTTGCGCAGGTGCGGCGCCCAAAACTGCACACAGTACTCCAGCTGCGGCCTCACCAATGCCCTATACAGCTGCAGTAAGACCTCCCTACTTTTATATTCAATCCCCCTCGCTATGAAGGCCAGCATCCCATTCGCCTTCCTGGCCACCTGCTGCACCTGCAAGCTGAAACCAACTTAGCTATCGAATCATAGAATCCTACAGTGCAGAAGGAGGCTATTCAGCCCATCGAGTCTGCACCGACCACAATCCCATCCATGCCCTATCCCTGTAACCTCATGCCTTTACCCTAGCTAGTCCCCCTGATGCTAAGGGGCAATTTAGCATGGCCAGTGCACCTAATCTGCACATCTTTGGAGTATGGAGGAAATCGGAGCACCCAGAGGAAACCCACGCAGACACGGAGAGAATGTGCAAACTCCATACAGATAGGGACCCATGCCAGGAATCGAACCCGGGTCCCTGGCACTGTGAGGCAGCAGTGCTAGCCACTGTGCCACCATGTCACCCAAACCTGAGACTTCATTGTTTCTGCCCTAAGCGCATGTATTTGAGTGATTTACTATGAGAAAGACTGGTATCATGCCAATGATTTTTATGCATATTGCTACTAAGTTGTAAAGTAATTTCCAAACTGATGAAGAGTTAATTCAGCCAGCAGGTTGGCACAATTTTCTGAAATTCGGGCATGATACAATACAACGTGAGAGAGTATGAGTCACTATCCACCTGCTGCTGTAGGGAGGTGGTAATGGCTTCTAGGTGCATCTCCACACAGCAAGGAGATCACCAGGGTGGTTAACTCAACCTTCATAGTGACTATTTTCACAGTGGCATTAATGGAATATTTATAACAAATAGCATAGTTAGTCTCAATCACTGGCTTTTCGTGCAACCTGGAAAATAGAAGAAAATACATATTGAACAATAATTTACTGTAGTTGGCTGGCGAACATTGCCTGTTGTTTATTAGATTGGGCCTTGACAATTTAATTTCTATAACCACAGCACACTCTAGAACATCTGGTACTTTATGAACAGACTAACCAAGTGTGGATCTCCCTAATCAATCCAACTAAAAGATTGTTAATTAGCAACAAAACGTCTCGACCAGGCAATGTAAATTAGAATCATGAATTCAATGTCAAATCAGGTGCAGAAAGTGAAATAAGGTGAGGGCAAGAAAGATTTGACTAACAGATACAATGAAAAGAGACGTAAAGATAAAGTCTAAAAAACTTGAGCACTGGGCAGCATGGTAGCACAGTGGTTAGCACTACTGCCTTACAGCTCCACAGACCCTGGTGTGATTCCCAGCTTGGGTCACTGTCTGCAAAGAGTTTGCATATTCTCCCTGTGTCTAGGTGGGTTTCCTCCGGGTGCTCCGGTTTCCTTCCACAGTCCAAAGATGTGCGGGTTAGATGAATTGGTCATGCTAAATTGCCCCTTAGTGTCCCAGGGTACTTAAAATAGAAGGATTAGTGGATTAAATACATGGGAATATGGGGTTTAGGCCTGGGTAGGATTGTTGTCAGTGAAGACCTGATGGGACAAACAGTGGCACAGTAGACAAACAGTGGCACTGCTGCCTCACAGCACCAGAGACCCGGGTTAATTCCCAGCTTGGGTCACTGTCTGTGTGGAGTTTGCATCTTCTCCCCGTGTCTGTGTGGGTTTCCTCCAGGTGCTCTGGTTTCCTCCTGCAGTCGAAAGACATGCTGGTAAGATGCATTACCCATGCTAAATTCTCCCTTAATGTACCTGAACAAACATTGGAATGTGGCGACAAGGGGATTTTCACATTAACTTCATTACAGTGTTAATGTAAGCCTACTTGTAGGCTTTATAAATAAATTTTACTTAAAAAAATCTCCAAAAATAATAAAAATCTGAAGGCATGAGAAGTCTACACTTGTAAAAGTTAATTTTCAGTGCTAGTGAGGTTGTTTGTCAGTAATTAGAACTTAGCATTCCATTAAAGAAAGCATTTAGTCTAAAATGAACAAACACTACCTTTCTGGAGCTAGGTTTGTCTGTATCTACCATGCAAGAACAGGAACATCCCATTCTAATGTTGACTTTGAAGGAAGGCCAGAGAGCCAAAGATCTCTTTGTGCTATTTATAGAGGAGTGCAGTGCCTCAGAGAGCAGCTCCTGGGAGGGATAGGTGAGTAGAGAGTTGGGAAGGAGGGAAAGGGGTGGGGAGGAGGATAGGACACTTTTACCAAAAACAAATTCTGCCAGCCCATTTCTGTTCTCTGTACACGTAGGGAAAGCTTGATTGATCAAATATGAAGCTATTGTTTCTTTGATTGCCTGGACTTAAATCTGCCATTAGAGGATTCTGTGTTAAATTTTAATCTCATTCAGATATTTTTAGGTAGTCTGGTTTTAAAGTCTTCCGCTGGAATCTTACTGCTTCACCCACCTGAGGCTTGTAAAATTCCGCCCGAGGCCAATGGAGAATGCCGTTCTGTGAGCCTTTCCTGCCCCGGAATAGGAGCACCCGCGTGCATACAATTCCAACAATAGGATCCTTATGGTGCAGAAGGAGGCCATTTGACCCATCGGGTCTGCACCAATGCTTACCTAAGCTTAACCTATAATCCCATGTATTTACTCTGCTAATCCCCCTAACCTATATATCTTGGGACGGTAAGAGGAATTTTTCATGGCCAACCAACCTAACCCGCACATCTTTGGAGCGTGGGAGCAAACCGGAGCACCCAGAGCAAACCCACGCAGACACAGCAAGAGCTTGCAAACTCCACGTGGACAGTCACCCAAGGCTGGAATTGAACCAGGGTCTCTGGCGCTGTTAGGCAGCAATGCTAAACATTGTGCCACTATGCCACTGCCCAGAGTGCTTGTTTTACCAGTTTTGTTCACGAGGATGCTGGGGCCTGAGCCCCTGTTTAGAAGCTAATCAAACGTTAAAGTTAATGTAAATGAATTAGTTTATTAATCCCCATAGCTGCCAATATGGCATTTCTTAGGAGGTTAGGGACCTTTTTGCTGGAGCATTCCTTTAAAATTATTAATGTTGGTACTTTTATTTTGCTAGTCATTCATGCTTCACTTTGTCACATGTAGAAACACAAACCACTGTCAGACTGGAGCCTCTGTTCCTGGTCACACCCATACAGTTGACAGACAAAATAAAGTAGTTAAATACGGCGAGTGTACACTGCTATACCTCAGTGACCCAACAAATCCAGAGGCTGATTTATTCTCCTCTTCCCAATTTGGACTTATTTTTTAAAAATGTTTTAGAATTAGATTTTCTATTAACTTCTGGAAACATTGCATCTCTAAGTGAAGAAGCCAAAGCTTCTCAGTCCCAAGACAAATGTTTCAGTGCACCCTTGTTACTTGGTCCAGTAACTCTCGCGATCTGGGCAGACTGATTTAGTTGTCACTAGAATTAGATGTTCTCTTCATTAACTGTGTATAATGTGTGTTTTGTTTTCTGAAATTCCTGAATATTTTAGCCATTAAATGAAAAATAACTCTTGGTTGATTCCAAGGGTGTATTTGGCTACTCAAAGCATGAAGGGATTATGGTTCAGACAGTGGGAATAGATATGACCATAGTTCATTTTTAGGACTCTTCTGATTACAAATTTCAATTTTACTGTATTTATGATGACTTTTACACAAAATGATTACAAAAATGAATCAAACTATTATTATATTTCCTTTTACTATGCTACAGTATAAAGTAATTCTATAATGAGGATATTGTGTCCCTTTACTAGCTATATAGCCCCAAATTTAACTCTGGCTATGAATTGCCAAATAATTCTGGCATGAGGCCCAGGGCCACAATAAAACCAAAAGATACAGGAGCAGATTACACCATTTGGTCCATTGTGTCTGCTCCGCCATTTGACCATGGCTGATGACGTCTCTCAACCCCATTTTTCTGCCTTTTCTTTGTAACCTTTAGTCTCTTACCAATCAAGAACACATCTAATTCTATCATAAATACACTCAATGACCTGGCTTCCACAGCCTTCTGTGGCAATGAATTCCATAGATTCTCCACCCTCTTTCTGAAGAAATTCTTCCTCATCTCGGTTTTAAAGGGCCATCCCTTTACTCTGAGGCTGTGTCAGCAGATTATAATTCCAGGCTCCTTATTTACTTTTCCCAATGCTGACTCCTGCTTGAAGCATGTGGGGATGATATGGACTTCAGTGGTCCGAATATAGAATGATAAGCTGTCCATAACCTGGAACTTGGCTGTTGGCAAGGTAACAGAGCAAACAACAGTTTCAGGCTTGGGGAAATCATGGCCAGAAGAAGGCCGAGGATTGAACCAAGGGATCTCCTAGGCCACAAGGTTTCCTCGTCACACTGACCAGAGCACTCCTACCATTCCTGAACCCAAAGGAACATCTCAACCATTTTTTTACAAAAGTATTACTTACCTTTCCTGGCCCTTTCTGTCTTGATGCTGCTTGTTACCGCTTCCATCAGAATAATTCACACCCACTCTGGGCAGCACTGTGGCACAGTGGTTAGCACTGCTGCCTCACAGCATCTGGGACCTCGGTTCAATTCTTAGCTTGGATGACTGTCTGTGCAGAGTTTGCATGTGTCTGTGTGGGTTTCCTCCGGATACTCCAGTTTCCTCCCACAGTCCGAAAGACGTGCTGGCTAGGTCTACTGGTCATGCTAAATTCTCCTTAGTGTACCTGAACAGGCCCAGAATGTGGCGACTGAGGGATTTTCACAGTAACTCCATTGCAGTCTGAATGTAATCCTACTTGTGACACTAACAAATTAACTTTACTGTCCGTGGTGAACTTATCTATTTTATGGGCTGCACGGTGCCACAGTGGTTAGCACTGCTGCCTCACAGCTCCAACGACCTGGGTTTGATTGCTGGCTTGGGTCACCATCTGCGTGGAGTTTGCACATTCTCCTCGTGTCTGCGTGCGTTTCCTCCGGGTGCTCCAGTTTCCTCCCATACTCCAAAGATGTGCAGGTTGGGTGCATTGGCCATGCTAAATTGCCCCTTAGTGTTCCAGAATACATAGGTTAGATGGGTAAATATGTGGGATTATGGGGATAGGGCCTAGATGGGGTTATTGTTGCTGCACACTGGATGGGCCGAATTGGCTCCTTCTGCACTCTAGGGATTCTATGATTCAATTTCTAAAACTCTCATTCAATTGGCTGGTTCAGTGGTACAACAGATTGGCAGGCCACCCACAGGCTGGTAGAGTTGAATTCACAGTCTTGCCTGACGCTCCTCTTCATTGCCGATATTGAGTTGGGGTGGTGACAAATCTTGAGGAGCTACAGCTTTTCCAACTCCACACACTGGCTACCTACAATGGCAGATAAGAAATATCTAGACCTCTGAAGATGTCCCGTGTTCTCCTGCTTATCTTCCCAACTGAAGACTAAAGTATGTAACACAGCGGGCCTCAAGAGGAGAAACAATGGACAATGTATATAACTTTTTTAAGTGTGTGTGTAGAAATTCCTTTACTCTGCTCCAAAGTTCCCCAATCTCAGTAGGAGCTCACATTCATTTATGGCACCATTTCCATTTCATATACCAGCCATTCCTGTGACCTTTCAGAATGAAATGACCCAATTTAGCACCATGATCTTCACATTCTGTCTATTTTTATATTATAGATTTATACTAACAGCAGTCAAATTGAGGTTTACTGAACATATTGTACATTGGACATTTACAAATACTTGTTCCACCACTTTTCCTAACCTTGCACCTTTTTCATTGAATGAGGGTTAATAACATGAACTGACCCTTTAGAATTGAATTTAACACTTCATTTTTCTTCAGTGAGGAGCTGATACTATTTCCACTAGTACACGGAAGGAAAAGAAGAGATTTAAATGAGTTTCTAAAATTATGAGGAACATCGGTAGGGTGAATAAGGACAAACTATTTCAGCTGGCTGAGGAGCTAATGCCAAAGAGTCAGCAATTTAAAATTACCAAAAAGAGTGTGAGAAGAGAGGTTAGAAGAAAATTCTTTCCACAGAGAATTGTTGGAGCATGGTATGATTTACTCCAGGGAATAGCTGGTGTAGAGGTCATTGTCTCTTTTAAGGGAAAGGTGATTGGATATATGAAGCAGAAGATGCAATAGTTTAGGAAGAAAGTTAAGAACTGAGAAAAGTTTAGGATTGTTCTAGCAGAGTGTTACAATCTCAATAAAGACTGAAAACATTACAAAATAAATTCAATTATATGACAAAAAAATTACACATCTAGATTTCACATTTTAAAATTTTTGCTGTAATAAATGACAAAAAACACCAATGACTAAACATCATTTACTTTTTGTAGGCAACTTACACTTTAAACTAAAGAGAGGAACATTCCTCTTTCATACTCATGACCCATTGCACTCTCCCTAGAATTGCAGTCCTTTTAGCAAACAGTCCACAGTTGCTTCCAACTTCCAGGGGGTTCCTGAATTATGGTTTCAGTGAGTAGTAACTTCAAGTGACTGTCTCCATGTGCTTTCTTCAGTTTTTGAAGAGTTTCTTAAACCCGCCGCCAGCAGTAAAGCTTGTTCTGATGATTCTTCTTCCCCCAGGACGTGTCAAAACATATCTTCAGGAATCCGTAGTAGACTGCAGAATACAGCTCTTCAATCAGAGACTGTCTCCAACTCACAATTGGCAGAGATAGCTCACAAAGTCAAGCAGCTACTTCTTTTTGCTAACCACACAGAACTACTGTCTACCCAAGATATTTATTAATTTCCAGGTAAGCCTGCAACCTGATCTCAAAAATAGCTTCCCTTCCCTCTTATCTATGGCAAAATGAAACACATGTATCCAAGTAAAATTGCTAATGGACTATCTTGATTCTAACTCCCTTTGATCTTAATAGACAGTTTACACCACAACTGTTTATAACCCAATACCGATGATCCTTTTCTGGAACCTTGGGAGATGGAATTCTCCGAATCCCCTACTAGCAGGTTTGATGATGGACATTGAAGGAGGATATAATGGGAGGCCCTGAAATCAGTTTTAATTAAGTGTGAATTTACAGCAGGATTTTCCACTGGTGCCTGCCAGAGAATCACTGGAGGCCAGTGTGAAACTAATTAGTATCCCATTAATGGGGTTCAGATGAAGGCCCAACTGCCCATGCCAGATTCTCCACGATGCTAGTGGGAAAACATGCCGGCACAAACATTGTTTGGAGCAACGCATGCAGATGTCAGAACTCACCTGAACAATATCTGGGGCTGCTTCCCGAATTTGTGATGGAGGCCAACAGCAAGCCTGGACCCTGGAACTACATCAGTGGGTCGGGGAAGCATCAGCAAGCGGACCTTTCAGATTCGATGTCCTGAGGAGGAGGGGGGTGGGCAATCCCAGCCTGAGAATATTCTGTAGAATCATCTTCATTCTCAATAGTTCCTTTCTTCAATAGTGGCTCAATGATATTGGGTGCCTTTTCAGTATTGCACCTGGATAGGACATGCCATCAGGCCTGCTCTGCCAATGAACATGACTCAAAACACACAGGTCAGTGCCAAAAGATTTAGCGTGTTTTCCACAGTGGGAAACATTCCCATTCTTGTCCCCACCATGAGGCTTACTCCCAAATGAGAGCACTCATCCTCAGAGCCTACTGATTGAAAACTCAGGGACTGTTGTCATTCACCCCAAGAGTAAATATCATGCACCTCATATACAATAACCTTAGTCTTTGATTGCTAACAGTCAAACGACACAAACTTACTGTCAACCAGACTGTGGGTGGAACAAGTCATATGACCCCCTTCATTTACCCTATGTTTAGGGATACAGTCCCAAAAGGTAATAAAAGGATAAATCTCCTAATTATAGCAAGAGCACACACAAATATAATGAACTATACATTTATTTTGTTCTGTGCTGTAAACTTTTCTGGTTCAGTGTTCTTCTTCCGATGAGTAACAACTTTTTAGGTATTCAGGCCTTTTAAATAGACACACCAAATGTTGTGGGCTCCATCTCTCCTAGCCCCGCCCCCCCTCCCCCCCTTACCATGACCCTCTCCTCACCAGCCCATCCCCATCCTTACCAACACAACCCCCACCCACACCCCCGTATGAACTTGATCTCATCTGATCCAACTTTAGTTTAAGTTGCTACAGACTAATCACTCTTTGATGTACAATTAGATATGAATGTCCATGCCTCCCTCTACCAGCCACATTTCTCTCGTTTCGTGTATTGCCAATTTGTCTGAGTCATAATGAAGTAAGGAAAAATATCAAGGTTTATGAACTACCATTGCATTATACATAACATACAGACTGCCCTAGACATAACATAGAGATTGCCTTATATATAAAACATACAGACTGCATTCTATGTAAGATACAGACTGCCCTAGACGTAACATACAGACTGCCTTATATATAAAACATACAGACTGCATTATACATAACATACAGGACTTTATTAGTTAACTCATCCACAAGGTGGTTTAAAATGTTTTGCTGAGGCAGTTTGATGAATCACACTGTGGCAAATGATTGAGTGGTGGAACATGAACATTTTTACCTGTTAAGACTGAAACGTGATTATAAAAGTGTTCTATTCCACAGTCTCAGCAGATACTCTCCTGACCTGGGGCAGTGGGAATTTTGGAGGCCAGTTAGCAATGCCGTGCTGACTGCACTAACATTATAAAGGTCACAGTTACCACGCGTGACTCAGTTAAATGGGTGCTTTCACTTAAAACTGCCAATGAGCTTAATCATCCCTCAGTCTAAGCGTGCACCTGTAAAAAGCAGCAAGTGACTCATACCTGAGTTGTACAATAAATTTTAGCCTCTTTGACTGCTGCCAGTACACGCCCAGTTTCAGTATTCGATTGGTGTGTACATAATAACATCGGGAGAATTTTCCCATCCCGCCCGTCACGGAAATCGTCGTGGGCCGAGGGCAGATCATGCAAAGGTCCATTGATCCAGGTTTTCCGGTTGTGGGGTGAGTGTGGCCAGAAAATCCCACCCATCATCTTAGCTCATAAAATCTACCCGCGTGTGGGGTATATTTTCTAATACTACAATGGAATGCCAGTGTCTCAACTTCAATGGTTGGGATATATAGGTTTCCACAATGTAAGTGATGGACAACAGTTATTAATGCTAAATGAACCAACAGTTTTTTAGTGGGGGAAAAGTGTTCAAGCCAGGCTCAATCAGAAAGGTTGGTGTTGCATCACTGCATCATACCAGGGAGTGTTGACTTGTATTGCAATATAAAAAGATATATATCTAGATCAACATCTTGAAGCACGCCTATTTTGTTTGACGTGCGGTGATGGTTGACTTGTAGACAAAAAGATGTGGCAATAATTTTACACCCAGTAATGTCCCAATAGTTTTTTTTTACACATTCATGGAATGTGGGTTTCACTGGATGGGTCTGCATTTATTACCATCTCTCAGGGCATTTGAGAGTCAACCACAATATTGTGGATCTGGAGTCACATGTAGGCTAGACCAGATAAAGACGGCACATTTTCTTCCCTAAGGGATATTAGTGAACCAGATGGGTTTTTATGACAATCAGCAATGGTTTGATGGTCATCATTAGACTTCTAATTCCAGATTTTTTTCCCCGAATTCAAATTTCACCATCTGCTTTATTGGGATTAGAACCCTGGTCCCCAGAGCATTACCCTGGGTTTCTGGATTACAAGTGCAGTGACAATACCATTACACCACCGCCTCGCTTAAGTAGCATTAAATGAATCTATTTTGGCTGAGACAATATTGGCCATGACATTGGGAGATTTTTCATTCCTCTTCTAATCATGCTATCTTAATGCATATCACAAATTGTGTGGCAGCATCTCTGCTTAATACCTTATCTGATTTCCATAACCACAGAAACCCTTCAGCATTGCATTACAATGTTAGCCTAAGTTAATGTGGTTAAGTCCTTTCCAAAACCAAAGTTACTGCTGAGTATTGGTAATTGAGCAAAGTCAATGTTCTTGGGACGCATATTTGATTTTCCACCTTCTCGAGTATCTGATCTTAGTTGGTGAACAGAAAAATCAAAGGGGAATCTCTGCTGAACACACTGAAGCTCTTTTCCACTCACTAGCTAAGCATTGTCATTCTAAACAGAGGCTGGTGAAAGGTTGGGGCTCATGCTCTATAAGACCAACAGATGGAGCGGGTTTTTCCAGCCGTTCCCGATGGCAGGATCTTCCGGTCCTTTTGACAGTGACACCCCACCATGGGTTCCTCAGCAGCAGAGGGTGCTCACACCAGGAAACCCCATCGACAAAGGTGGGACCAGAAGATCCCACCTGCGGCCAATGGCAGGCCATCTCTGCCACCTCAGCACATGCCGTGTGGGGGTAGTGCAGATCCCATTCATGATCTTTCACCTTATATTCTGGACTTTAAGTCTAGCATGAGCTGCTTGAATCATGATTTCCTTTTGGATCTGAATTGGCCCTAAACTGAATCAGTTTGGGCAATTTCAATTCAGTCCCTAGATTTGCAAACCATACAAAAAATTATCCATAATTTAGCATTAAATTCTACCGAGTGAGCTCACAATGCTTTAATAAAATAAGCATTGATGATGAAAACTACAATGACTACACATATTAGATCTTCAACATATTGTGGTACAATGCAAGTTTGCACCTATACAGTTTTCAGACAAAGTTATTTTATTAATACCCCAAACATTTTCCTTCTTGAAGTACAAGTAAATGAATTTGACACAAAGAAATTTGCTGAGCTCTGTCTTGAGATGCAGAGCAAGCACATTTTTGTTGCTAGACAGGCTACATTTTTGTACATTTCTGTAAATGCAGCGCTGTACAGATGGGAAGGGCAGATTTTGTTCACTGTGGCACTGTACGAAATGTTAGGACTTTCAATTTAGTGTGGAGTTGTATAAAGTAGGAACATGGTGCTCAATAAGATGCTGTAGAGACAAGTATGGTCAGTAAGAACTAAAGATGTTTTGCACACAATGATAAGGGATGAGTTGTAAGCATATTTTGTTTAGTAAGGAACCGATATAAATTTGATTTGATTTATTATTGTCACATGTATTAGTATAACGTGAAAAGTATTGTTTCTTGCGCAGCATACAGAAAAAGCATACCGTTCATAGAGAAGGAAAGGAGTGAGTGCAGAATGTAGTATTACAGTTATAGCAAGGGTGTAGAGAAAGATCAAGTTAGTGTGAGGTAGGTCCATTCAAACAGCAGGGAAGAAGCTGTTCTTGCATCGGTTGTAACGTGTCCTCAGACTTCTGTATCTTTTCATAAGTTGACTTTTGTAAATTGTTGTTACATAACTCAACATGGTACCATACACTAAAATGGGACACTCAGCTCAACAGCATTAACCGACTGTATCATAAACTATGTAAAATAACATCAGCATTTCCAAGTCAATTATGAATTGAACTTTTAGTACCCAACATACTGCGGTAGGGTAGCCCCTTGAGGGGGTGTTGCCTAAGGCCCACATGATCGGGCCAGACTCTATGGAGTATCAAGGCGAGAAGTTGAGCCAATCACATAGATTTCCCTGTCAGGGAGGATTCTCAGTTGAAGCTAGGGAAGAACATTTCAGTATAAAGTTGAAGTTGAGCTGAGAAGACTGGAAGATTAAGGAAGCATAATGCTTGAATAATTCTCAAAATGGGAAGCACCCATCGTTCTTTTCCTAAAATCTGATTGTACTGTAAGAATTTGTGGGGACTATAAATTAACACCGAATAGAGGAGCTCAGATCGACTGATACCTCATTCCTAGAATTGATGACCTCTATGCCACTAACAGGAGGTTTAAAATACATCAAATTAGACCTTAGTCATGCCTACCAGTGGCTGGAGTTGAATGAAGACTCACAGAGGCTGGCTAGCATCTACACTCACAAGATTTTATACCAGTATACACATTTCCCTTTTGGAGTTTCATTAGCTTGTGCCATTTGCCATTGTACAATGGAATGTCTATTACAAGGCATCCTGAATGTAATGACTTATCTCAACAACGTTTTAATTACAGGAGTCACATCTGAAGAACACAGGGCAAACTTGAAGGAAGTTTTGAGGCGATGTAAAGGAGGAGATGTTAGATTGAAGCAGGAGAAATACACTTCCCAAGCAGATGAAGTTACATATAGGGTAGACTCAAAAGGTTTTTACATCCTTCAGAAGATAAGGTTAAAGCCATTAAAGAGGTTTCACAGCCAAAAAAATGTATCAGAGTTCGAGTCGTTCCTCAGAATAGTGAATTATTATGGTAGGTTTTTGCATAATGTGTCTACCGCCCCCAGTCCACCAGCTGTTTTAAAGAAACATCAGCTGGAGGTGGGGAGAAGAACAAAAGGAAGCATTCATGAAAATTAAACAAGCTCTGCAGCTATCGGTCTTGTTGGTGTACTATGATCCATCCAAGCCCTTAGTGGTCAGCTGCAGTGCATCACCGTATGGCATGGGGAATGTTTTGTCCCACAGAATGCCTGATGGGGTAAAGGCCAATTGCCTTTACATCGAGAACATTGTCTGATGTGGAAAAAAAGTATCCCCAGATAGATGAAGAAAGCTTGGCAGCCATATATACAGCCAAAAAATTTCATCAGTGCACTTATGGAAGTCATTTCACAATAGTTTCAGACCACAAGCCATTATTAGGTTTATTCAGAGAATATAAGCTGGTGCCACCAATTGCCACTGCATAGATACAGAGGAGGTCTCTCTTGTTAGCAGTACATAGTTTCAGCCTGGGATACAAATCGCCCTGGGATACAAATATCAAATGCAGATGCACTTAGCATGTTGCCTTTGCTGCTAAACAGAATCATCATCACAAGTGATAGTGCTGACACTGTACCTGATAACTGTACCAGTCTTGCGTAAGGATGTGGACAGAAAGAGACCAGTGTTATGGGAAGTTAAGAAGATGCTGATGCAAGGGTAGCGGTTTGATAAGTCAAAGCTGCCTAAACCCTATCAACAAACAAGGATGAAAACATGGTTGTGGGGAGCTAGGGTTATAGTCCAACCCCAAGGGAGACAACTTTTGTTACAGGAATTGCACGACTCATATCCGGGACAAAGCAGTGTTACCCAGACGTTGGGGATTATTCTCCCAAAAAAATTCTAAGTGTCAAGTTTGATATTCCCGCTTGATCAGCTGGCAACATAGTGCTAAGCTGCCACTGCACATGTGCCGATCTGTCAGTGCCGAGACCAGCACATGTGCAGTAACTCACACTGCTGGCCCCCTGATTGCTGGTCAGCGTAATCGCTTCATCCCCCTGATCCCCACATCACTGGCTTCCAGAGAACCCCCTGATCACTTGCTTCCTGGACATGTCTGGACCAGCCCTGACGTCCCCCCCGGACCCCAACCCTAGCCCGATCTGCCTTGAACTCCTACCACCCCCACTGGCAGCCCAATCTCCCGATTTCGCTCCCCTCCTCAGCAACAGACCCAATTCCCCCCCTACAGTCCTGACACCTGCCCCTGCACCCTGATGGCCAGCCCTGATTGCTGGCCTCCCTCCCTCAGTCACTGCCAGCTGCAGAATGGCAGTGGGACCCCCACCCCCACTGATCTCTCCCCAGACGCCCTGCCCCATTAGGCCCTGCCACTGCCTGGTGCCAGGTGGGCAGTGTCAAGGTGCTTCCTGGGCATTGGCACTTTGCCCCTTGGGCAGTACTAGAGGGTCAGGCTGGCACTGCCACGCTGGCAATGCCCAGAGGGCATGCTCCCTTACCCCCCCATTTACTGAGAGGCCTTAATGACACCCCCCCCTTCACTCCAGTGGGTCGGGCCACCAGCTGCCCACAAGTGGGGAGCTATTGTAAACCGGCTGGAGTGAAACACTCCTGGTGGGGTGGTGAGGGGAGGTTCATTAACCCGGGACTGAAGTTTCTGGGCCTGCTAATCAGATGTAAAATATATTAAAATGGTAATTTAAACTAATTATGTAGCTCCGCTCCAATTTTTGGCGTGGAGCTGATGGCAGAGCCCATGGCGTCCAGCAGGAAGTCCACAAAGAGCCTCTGCTTGAGTGCCCCGAGCTCTTGCGCTACAAACCAGGCTGGGAGAATTGCCCCCGCTATGTTTGGTGGCAGGGCATCAATAAGAAATTGAAAGGATGGTCAGTCAATGCCCCAGTTGTGAAGCCCTTGCTGCCACCAGTGAATCTGCATCCCTGGGAGTGGCCAGGTAGACCCTGGGCTAGAACACATATCAACTTTGCAGGATCATTTGTGGGTCTTAGTGGACGCACACTCTAAGTGGTTGGATGTCCAGCTGATGAAGTCGATACCAGCCACCGCTGCCATTGACAAATTGAGGGAAAGGTTTGCCATTCCTGGGATCATGGATGTCTTAGTGTCAGACAATGGTACATCATTCACAGTGGAGGAGTTTCAACAATGTGTAAGATCCAATAATATTTATTATGGAAGGTCAGCATCTTACCACCCAGTCCCTAATGGGTTAGCAGAACATGCTGTGTATGCTTCCAAGTCCTCAGTAAAGAAACAAGTCAATAGGCCTCAACCCCTCTATATAGCCAGCTTTTACAACATCACATCAAATGTGACCACGGGGGTCACCCAGCCAAGCTGCTAATAGGATGCAGTTTAAGAACACTTTTGGATATAATATTCCCGGATTTAGCGGATGTAATGGAAGACGAGGCAAGCCTCTCAGAAAGAAAATCATGACTCAAGGGAAAATAACAGACATTTTTTAAGTTGAGGATTTAGTCACGGTTAGAAATTTTGCAGCAGGTCTGGCATAGCTGGCTGGTAAGACTGTGGAAAGAACAGGATCGATCTCCTGTATTGTACAGATATAAAACTACCGTGTCAAATAACATGTAGGCTATCTGAAGAAGAGAGCAGTGCCTGATACAAGGAATTAATAGACGACCCCTGCAGTAAATCTGGATTCTCCAGGATTGGTTCCAGGGAACCCGGTTGTAAATGTTGAATTGGAACCAGCGGTTTCTGAAACTGAGGATACAGCAGCTACCAAGGAGGATTTTTATTTATATTCGTTCATGGGACATGGGCGGCACTGGCTGTCCAGCATTTATTGCCCATCCCTAGTTGTCCTAGGGCAACTGAGAGTCAACCACGTTACTATGGCTGGGAGTCACATGTAGAACAGACCAAGTAAGGACGGCAGATTTCCTTCCCTGAATGACATTAATGAACCAGATAGGTATGTCCAACAATCACAATGGTTTCACAGCCATCAGTAGATTGTTAATTCCGGATTTCATTTTATTGAATTCAACTTCCACCATCTGCCGTGATTGGATTCGAACCCAGGTCCCCACAACATTCACTGAGTTTCTGGATTAATAGTCCAGCAATAATACCACTAGGCCTTTTCCGTCCTCCTCGATTGATGAATTTGCCTTTTACATCTGTCTGACCTAATTCTTCATTTCTAGAAGAGCCTAGCTCAAAGTTTTCCCGTGGTTGGGAAGTCTCTGCATTGACTAAACTTTGAGGAGTTGCCCTGGCTATTCCTGATGTATTTTGCAATTGTTGTTTATGTTGATTTTTGTTTTGTTTCCTCCATAGGTAAATTTAGGAGTTGAGGCGAACGGGTGAGGTATCATAGCCCCTTTAAGGAGGCATTTCTTGAGAGCCTTATGATTGGGCTGGATCCTATGGAGTGTTGAGACGGGAAGCTGAACCAATCAAGCGTATCCCAGTTGGGGGAGGATCCTCAGTTGGAGCCAGGGAGGAGTGTTGTACAGTCGCATCGTTTATTCTGTCTGGCCCTATTACTGTAAATATATTTTTATCATCGAAACATAGAATCCCTACAAGCAGAAGGCCATTCAGCCCATCGAGTTTGCACTGACATTCCAACAGAGCATCCTGCCGTCACCTTATCCCTGTAACCCCACATCATTGGCAATAAATCCTTTGTTACTTTGAGTCACATTGAGTCACCCTCAATTTATTACACATATAAGAACATAAGAACATAAGAAATAGGAGCAGGAGTAGGCCATCTAGCCCTTCGAGCCTGCCCCGCCATTCAATAAGATCATGGCTGATCTGTTGTGGCTCAGTTCCACTTTCCCGCCCTCTCCCCATAACCCTTAATCCCCTCTCTTATCAAGAACCCATCAACCCGCTTCTTAAAAATATTTAGCGAGGCAGCCTCCACCACTTCAACGGGCAGAGAATGTAAATAATGTACTAGCAGAACCCAGCTAAACATACAAATGCCTATTTGTTGACATATTTAGCATCCTTTCAGCTGTTTTGGTTTACTTTTCTATCTGTTTTTCAGTATAGGTAACATTGGCACAACTTGAGTCTTAAGCTTCAAGAGGTACTTAGGCCGGAATTCTCCATCCTTACCCGTGGCTGGGATTCTCCAGTCTCGCTGCAGTTAATGGAGTTCTGGCTGAGTGAATGAGGCCAGAGAATTCTGGCCTCAGTGTGTCTTCTGTGTGAGTCTGCTTTGTTTCAGCACTGTTTTGTTCTACTTGTATTTAAAGCAACTTCTTAGGCAACTTATATTCTGTGAATGAAGTACGTGTGGATCTGATATGATTCAATAATTTTACAAGTCCAACTGTGGCTCTTGACAGCTTAAGCAATATGGAGGAAAAACAAATGCAACTAGATATAATGGTTGGTGTAATTCATAAAATCCCTACAGGGCAGAAAGAGGCCTTTTGGCCCCTTGAGTCTGAACCGAGAACCAAAATTACCAAGGTCCTTCCTGCTTCATAGGTTTTAATTTGCCCTGCTAATCCTCCTGCCAATAAGAGGCAATTGCGCAGGCCAGTCCACCTAACCCACACATGTTTGGACTGTGAGAGGAAACCAGAGCACTTGGAGGAAACCAAAAAAGACACAGGGAGAATGTGCAAACCCCACACTGACAGTTACACGAGGCCAGAAGTGAGCCTGGGTTCCTGGCGCTATGAGGCAGCAGTGCTAACCACTGCTTAATACAAATGAATAAATCCAAATTTGCAATGTAAATTGTCCATATGAACATCATTCCATCATAATGTGGCATTATACCAGACAGTTTAATGTAGGTTTAACAGTGTTACAGCATCACAAGACCATTTAGACATAGAGGCCATCCACATCTCTTATTTATTCAAAGTATAGCCTGTGCCAGGCTCAACATTAGCAATTTAATTTTAAATTAACTCATTTTATTGCATTCCTTTTACAATGCTAGATTTTAAATACGCTCACAGATGAGAAGAGGAGACAGTCTCTAAAAAGCATGCATCAAGCAAAGCGTTCTGAGTAAATGTATAAAAATATGTTTTCACTGTAACAGGAGGAAATACACCTCTTGCAATGATTTCTATGATTATGTCAGGCAGGGTCTAGTACAGCAATATCTGATTTTGTCATTTTTCTCTCTCTTACTGGTATTAAAGTATTTATCATAGAATCCCTACAGTACAGAAGGAGGCCATTCAGCTCACCGAATCTGTACTGACCACATCCCAGCCAGGTTTTATTCCTGGAACCCCACACATTTATTTTTAAAACAACACAAACTCTTTCCTTCTGGTGACCCTGCAGATATCTGAGTGAAAACTCCCCCCCACAACAGCCTCGATCTAGCTGCACCCCAATACTTCAATTGATTTTATCCTGATATGTGTTTTTTTTGTCACAAAATTTTGGTAAGAAGAGTCACACGGGAGAAAATACTATCAGCTTGAGCAGAAACGCAAACAACAGAATTGGGCCGGTGCAGTATGGATTTTGTTCTCCAATGGCACAGACAGCACTAGAGGGCAAATCAGCTTTGGTGGCTCCAGGCATCACAATTAGCGATATCATTTTTAATCAACCTATTTTTATTGCACTCCTCTTACATTTTAGAAAGGAGAAGAGCGAAGGACAGACTCTAAGCACAATGTAAGATCACTTAATTGCACAGTTCATGCCAAATAAAGATTTGAAATAAAAAATCATTGGCATGAACCAAATAAGAAATCAGATTGATTGTCAAGAATTGATGTCTAAAGTTAAAAATATTAGTCAGAAAGTCACATATAAAATAGTTACATGCATCGCATGTTTTGCAAGTTCACAAAACTTCATGCTCGTTGTGGAAAGAATGCTCTCTGCTGTGATAGAACAGCAGTCATCTTGAGGCAGCCAAGGGCAGCCTCAGGGAAAAATAGGAACTTGCAGCACAAAAGGGGCAGCCATTCAATCTATCATGTATGCGCCTACTCGTTACCAGAGTAATCTGAAACGAGACCTACTACCCTGTTCTCTTCCCATCAGCCTGCATCTTCTGCTCCACATAGGTTTTAATTTTCAGGCACAATGACCTCTGGTGCAGTCGTTCCCCACAGCGTCCCATACTCTGCAAAGAATTTTCTCCTTGTGACCGGTTCCACAACCAGTGAACAAAGTTTTCCTTTATTCATTCTATCCGAACCCACCAAAACGTTAAAAATCTCAGTCAAATCTCCTCTTAGCCATCTCTGCCTCAGTGCAAGTAAACCTAGCCTGCATTTAGTAATGTAGAAAAACATACAGAGGTATAATCAGTTAAAAATGAATGCCAAGCCAAAGGAAGAGATATTGGGCCCTGACCAGATTGCCACAGCCGTCACTCAGCTTGGCAAGCCAGAAGGATAGAGTGAGAGTCAAAAGTCTGATTGGTGCCTGGCGGTCGGCACACATTGGAATGCTACCTTCCTGGCCCTGCTTTATTGACAAGCATGGCTTCCATCCACAAAGGGCGAAAGACTGATTTGCATCATAGTGCCTGGATTTCCATATCATTAGAGAGTCAGGCATGGCTGCTTCCCCCCTCCTGGATGCTTCCCACCTCGCCAGTGAGATGGTATGCCAGGGAGAATCACGACTTGTTTTCACCTGCAGAAGCCAGATATTATGGCCAGGCCAAGGGGACAGAATCCATTGGAGCCTGGACAGTCAGGGGCATGGCTAGGCAGTACCTATCTGTTACCTTAGCAGTGCCTGGATGGACACTGCAAATGTGCCAGAGGCATTGTCAAGTGGGTGTGGTCTAAAATGGGGCAGGGCCTGTGAGGTGGGCCTCTGAGGATGGCTATGTCATTCAAAGAGAGGGGTAGGTCATGCATTGGGGAGGATAGTGTGGTGGGGTGTGGTGTGGGGGGGCGGATCTTGCAGAGGGTGCATGCAGGGAGCGGGGTCATGCAGGGGTGGGTCGCAGAGAGGATCATGAAATGGATCGGCATGTCAGGGGTCCATCAGGGGACCCATCAGGATGGCCTTGATGCCCCGATGCTGGCAACCCGTGCCTTTGTGAGGGGTGACAATGCCACTGTTAGATAGGGGGAGGGTGTGATGTCTGTGGGGGTGGGAGGAAGTCCACCAGTTTACTGGCAGATTGGGATGCCGTGCAGAATGCCTAAGTGTTCTGAAGCTGGTTCCACCAGTATGTGTAGGCCCGTACCAGCACAAAGCTCCCAGCTGTCAGAAAAAGTGAGGGAGTGTTGGAAAATTGTAGTGTTAAGCTCACTGAAAAGACTGACGCAGAAGACTCCCATTTTCTTGCTGTTGTGACACTTAGTTTGGAACTGAATGCAGTCATGGAGGTAGGAGGAATTGAGGGCAGGGGAAAAGAATTTCTGTGAAGGACCAAAGATGGTAGCTTTAGTCTTCCTAATGTATGACTAGAAATTTGTGGCTCATCCAAGAGTAGACAAGTTATCTGATAACAAGGTTTTGCGAGAGGTGATGGAGAGATGGAACTGAGTGTCATCAGCAAACATGTGCAAGTTGATCCATGTCTTTAAATAATGTTACTTAGTGGGAGCATGGAGGTGAGCTAGGGTGGGGAGGCCAAAGATGGATCCATGGAGTCTCTGGAGGTAAATTTGCTAAGGTAGGAAGACAAACCATTACTGTTGATGGTCTGGCTCTGATTTGGTAGGTAAGACAAGAGCAAAATAAGGACAATATTACTGAGCTGGACAACAGAGAAAAGGTTTTGCAGGAGGATGGTATAGTTGACTATGTGAAAGGCTACAGACCAGCTGGGAAGAATGAGGAGGGATAATAATCATCACGGACAATGGGTGGGAGTCTCCTACAAAACTCAAATGCAGAATTTGTGAAAATGCTGGAGTAAAACCCACTGGATTTTTCGGTGGGATTTTCAAAATGAATCTCCCACTCTGTGCGTTGCAGTGTGCCCTAGCAGGATCCATGCTAAAAATCAGGGGGTGGGGCCTATTCCCGCTGGAGAGGCTGGCAGCAGAGCGTTGAGTGAGCCATTGTGTCTGCGCCGATCTGTCATTGTGGAGATCAGCGCATGTGTAGTAGCCCCATACTGCTGGCCCTCTGATCACTGACCAGCTCGATCACTGGCCTGTGAACTCCCATAGCCCGATCGCTGGGCTCCCGGACATGTGTTAGCCACCCCCGACTGCCCCTTCCTGGTCTGCCTTCTCCTGTCCCCGCAGTCCTGATCTCCAGATTCACCTTCACCAACAGCAGCCCAAACACCTACCCCCAATGCAGTCCTGACCACCGCCGCCCCCCCCACCGCCAACTCCTCGCAGCCCCGACCCCCCCCCCGGCCAGCAGACAACGCCCCCCCCCCCCCCCAACCCCCACCCACCATTCCCACTAGTGGGGAGCTGTTATAAACCCTGCTGGAGTGTAACATTCCTGGCAGGGGGTGGGGGGAGACGTTAGTCCGGGGCCCGCTAATGATATTCAAGTGATCATTTATAATAATTTATTCAGTTCCCCGTCGATTTCTGACATGGAGGTGATGACGCCTGAAATCCAGTGGCTGGAGATGCGCAGAGGCCATGGTGCCCAGCGGGAAGCCCATTACACGGCTTATGTCTTCTGGTTAAAGTCCAACAGGTTTATTTGGTAGCACAAGCCACTGGCTTTCGGAGCGCTGCTCCTTCATCAGGTGAGTGGGAGTTCTGTTCACAAACAAGGCATATAAAGACGCAAACTCAATTTACAAAATAATGGTTGGAATGCGAGTCTTTACAGGTAATCAGTTCTTAAAGGTACAGACAATGTGAGTGGACAGAAGGTTAAGCACAGGTTAAAGCGATGTATATTGTCTCCAGCCAGGACAGTTAGTGAGATTTTGAAAGCCCAGGCAAGTCGTGGGTGTTACAGATAGTGTGACATGAATCCAAGATGCCAATTGAGGCCGTCTCCATGTGTGCGGAACTTGTTTATCAGTCTCAGCTCAGCGACTCTGCGTTGTCATGGGTCGTGAAGGCCGCCTTGGAGAACGTTTATCCGAAAATCAGAGGCCGAACGCCCGTTACTGCTGAAGTGTTCCTCAACAGGAAGAGAACAGTCTTGCCTGATGATTGTTGAGTGGTGTTCATTCATCCATGGTCGTAATGTCTGCATGGTCTCCCCAATGTACCATGCCTCAGGACATTCTTTCCTGCAGCGTTTCAGGTAGACAATGTTAGCTGAGTTGCAAGTGTATGTACTGCATACCTGGTGGATGATGTTCTCACGTGAGATGATGGCATCCATGTCGATGATCCAGCACATCTTGCAGAGCTTGCTGTGGCAGGGTTATATGGTATCGTGGTCACTGTTTTTCTGAGGGCTGCATAGCTTGCTGCGGACAATGGTCTGTCTGATGTTGTGCGATTGTTTGAAGGCAAGAAGTGGGGCTGTGGGGATGGCCTTGGTGAGATGTTCGTCTTCATCAATGACATACTGAAGCCTCCGGAGAAGATGTCGTAGGGAAGTACTGGATGACGAACGGTACTCTGTCCGCTGTTTTCCGTATTTGTCTTCTGAGGAGGTCAGTGTGGGTTTTCGCTGTGGTGCGTCAGAACTGTCGATCGATGAGTCGAGCGCCATATCCTGTCCCTGGAGCTGGGAGGCAGCAGTGCTAACCACTGTGCTACCATGCTGCCCCCACTACATTTTGATGGAAGAAATGTTTGAGAATGCAGAGTTAATGAAAAGACAGTGGAAGGAATGGATGAACAGATCAACTAAGTTCCTGTAACATGATACAACTGCATCATTAGACAGGAGAATTGAAAAACATTTGATATCTGATTTCATTCAATGTCTAAATGCAGCACATTTGCCCAGTGAGTTTTCACTTAAATTCTGCTCATGTTCACAAAAACTCCTGTTCCACAATAAATTCAACCATTGTTCCATGTTCCTCACTCATACACTCATATTCTCACTCTCATGTTTACTCAATATAAAATATTTATTTACTATCTTGGCCATATGTTTGCCACAATTGGATTGCCTTCTTCAAACTTGAACATTAGTGGGCACCCTGTACCTTCTTTTTATCTACCTAATTACCTAATATATGCTTATAATATCCCTTAATTTTTTTTTAAATGATATCTGCTCATCTTCTCTCATACTTGCTCCCTTTTTCACCATTCCAATCTCCCCTTCACCTGCCTAACACTTTTTATATTCCCCACAATTATACATAGTTAGTCCTAGCTATTGCATGCCTTCATTTTAAATTTAGTTTCCACTTATTTATAAATTGAATCCTATATTTTGATGCATTGTCTTTTCCATGCCTTGCATTTGGCATCATGTTATAGCTAATGACCTATTTACCGTCCTCTACACCCAGTTAATAAAGATCAGATCACTATTTATCTCCCTGAACTTTACCTTTTTCCAATCCTGCACCCATATCTTTGACTCATTTTTTAATCCTTTTCTGTTCTTACATTGAATCTAACTGTAATGTGACCATTATGTCCCAGTTTTTCTGCCATGCACAACAGTTATTTGCCCAGCTTCATTTCTTACACTGAAATCAACTAATGCTTCTTCACATGTTTAAAAAAAAAATTAATCTGGGAAATGAATTAACAGAATTAATTCTAAAAATTTTACCATGTGGAATGCCTTTATTCCAATCTATCTTAAGATAGTTAACAAACACCTAATATTATTGCCTTGTTCTTGTATATCTTGTTGAACACGCTACAATTATCCCCCTCTATTTCATCTTTAATGTCTGCTGGCCTGTCATGTACACCAAGAATTGTACAATTCCCTCCTTCTTTCTTAGCTCTTAAGGATTATGTCTTGTCAGGACATCCTTGGACTGTATTACTGAAATATATGGGAGTCATCTTACTTTCTCGTCCTGCCAATTGATGGGCAGGGCGAGCCAGTACGTTCATAAGTGAGGCGAAAAATGAGGTTCGCATCTAATTTCTCGCCTCTCGCGATCTTACTGGGCCCAGATTTCCGGTTAGATCAGCCTCATACCCGGGTAGGGCGTGAAGCTGATTATAATCTCTAAATCCACTTAAATGTGAATTTAAATATTATTAGTGAGCTTGGGATGCAATCATCCGTACTCACTTGCCTTAGCGGCCTTCCTGGTGAAAGTCCTCACCAGCAAGGATTATGTACGGTCCCCATCAACGAGGACCTATCGTGATGGCCTCACCGTGAGGACCTCTTGGGAGGTTGGGAAATGGGGGGGTGGCAGTGTTCCTTAGGCAGTACCAGCGTGGAACTGCCAGCCTGGGACCCCGGCGGCATCAACCCAGCACTCCCCACTGACACTGGCACTGCCAGCCTGGCACACTGGCAGTGCCCCCCGGGATCAGGCAGTGCTCAGGGGGCGGGGGCCTGGTTGGGGGTGGTGCCTGAGGGGAGGGGACAGTGGGGAAGCTGCACGGCCTTAAACTGGGATCAGGAAGGGAGGGACGCTGAGCAATCTGTAACTGCCGATCGACTGAGGATGGTGCAATCAACCGGACTAGGCCAGGGGAAGGGGGGCGGCAGTCGACGCGGTGAGGAGAGGCAATCTACCAAGATGGGTGGAGGGTGTGATACCCAGGGGGATAAGGGCCAATTAGCTGGCTCCTACACATATGCGCATACGCAGTTGTCCTCGCTACTGTGAGCTGCCATCTTTCAGGTGAGTGTCAGCCCCACCCCTCCCCCACTGGCAGGAAACAGGTTGTGCATTATTTTTTTGCATCGAGTGGCATAAGATTGTACTTGTAGCCTCGCTGAAAAAACAGATCTGAAACTCTGCTGTTTTACTGCTCATTTGGAACTTAGGATTTTTCTGGTGACTTCACCCCATAATCTTTCACTAATACTTCCATCCCATTCCTTATCTCTCCAATAAATGTTATATCCAGGAATATTAAATCCCAGCCCTGATCAAACAGCATCTCCATAAAGCTACTGGATGGGATGTTCCAGTAATTTGTCAGAGTATCAGTTTCAGTGAGAAAACCATGTGTAGCAGCCCAGATGTGTGCAGAGAATCTGGGGGCATGGTTTCTGCCGCCACTCTGGTGTGATGTGGCCTGATAGAGTCGGTAATGATGGTTCCACAGAGATTGGGGTGCCATCTTTAAAGGGTGCCCCAATCTGCATTTGAGATGAACTTCCCCCCACAAACACAGGGACCCCCCCATAAGCATTGGGGTGACCCACTCCTCTGTCAAGCACCATAAGAACATAAGAACATAAGAACATAAGAAATAGGAGCAGGAGTAGGCCATCTAGCCCTTCGATCCTGCCCCGCCATTCAGTAAGATCATGGCTGATCTGTTGTGGCTCAGTTCCACTTTCCCACCCTCTCCCCATAACCCTTAATCCCCTCTCTTATCAAGAACCCATCAACCCGCTTCTTAAAAATATTTAGCGAGGCAGCCTCCACCACTTCACCAAAGTGGCCTCACCCCCAAACAGGCATCAGGGAGATTTGCCTCCATGTATAAGGGGAATCACCCCCTCAGAGGGCTTCTCCCTGGCATTGCAAGATGGGCAGTGCCAGGGGACAGTGCCAGGGCATTGCCCAGGTATGTCCCTCTCCCCAGGAGGCTTACTTTTGCACCCCAGGGCATTCCCTTTGACTGTTTCAAGTTTTTAAGTACCTTGTATAAAATTGCCAATGTGATATCATGTCAGCAAGGTATGAATATTTGATGAGAGGGGAACATATGGCAGATAAGCCCTTTATATATATTTAAGTGTATTAAAATACATTGAAATTAGTTTCCTGCCCTTTCTGGATGGGAACCTCGTTATGTCATTGGTGAGAGGTGTGGAAAACTGGAAAAGCAATATCTCACTGGCAAGAACCTCACTTTTTGACTTGTGAGATTTTGCCATTTATGCTGATGACTAAAGTGGGCTAAAAATTGCCCCCCCCCCCCATATCAGACCTGAAACAAATCAAAAGATACATGGAGGTGGGATACAGAGAATGAGAGCCTGGGATTATACATGGCAACAGTTGGAGAGTTTACCAAAACAGGATTGGTATCATAGAATTTTAGAAACCCTACAGTACAGAAGAAAGCCATTCAGTCCATCGAGTCTGCACTGACCATAATCCCACCAAGGCCCTATTCCTTTAACCCACGTATTTACCTCGCTGATCCCCCTGATACTAGGGTCAACTTAGATGGAGAGAATATGTTTGTGGTCTGTACTCTTTTAAGGAGTGAAAAGGTGAAAAAGAAAGAAGAATATCAGAACTATGAATGTTTTAAACTCTTCAATCTGTTTTTAAAGTCTTTGTGCATTCATGTATATCAATTCAATTGAATAAAAGTCATATGGACTTGAAACATTAACTCCATTTTTCTCTTCATGGAGCTGTTAGACCTACTGAGTTTTTGCAACATTTTCTGCTTTTATTTCAATTCAATTGTGTCTTTGAGGGGGGGGTTTCTTGTCCTGCTGCCATGGGCATCGTAGCGGGCATGGAGCGGACCATGGAAAAGTCCACTGATCTTGAGCCGGATTTTCTGGTTTGGGGGCAAGCGCAACCAGAAAATCCCACCCTTTATCTTTTTGGAATGTTCACCCGTTTTTTTCTGTCTTTTTCAAAGTGGGTAGGACTGGGTGAGAAAGTCAGAGTTGAAGAAGACTTCATTGTTTCACTCAGGGTCAGCAGTCCCAGACATCAGGGTAAATGTCAGCAAGGTAAATATGTGGCGTTATGGGAATAGGACTTGGTGATCGGTGCAGGGTCAATGGGCTGACTGTCCCCTTCTGCACTATAGGGATTCTATGGTCATGGTCATTGTGCTTGTCGTAATCAGCATAGAAGTTATATTGCAGAAATCAACCATTTGACCCAGTTGATTCATGTTGCTTATGTTCCATGCAATTTTGCTTGCTCAGTACTTTACCGAACCTCATCGCATCCTTCCGTTGCTTCCTTCATTATGTACTCTGCCCATCTTCCCCTTTAATGCATCTGTACCTTTCATTTCAACTATTTCACGTGGGAGCAAGCTCCATATACTAACCATTTTCTGGCTAAAGAAGTCTCTTAATTCCTTGTTGTAATGATTATTGATTATCTTGCATTTATGCCTTAATTATTGACAGTTTGGGCTTGAACTTTGTTTGCCCATATTCGGAATAATCAATGTCACATTTTGAATTTGGGAAACTAAATTCAGCAAGTAGCTTGTTGGAAAATGAGCATTGCGACTTTGTACTTGTGTGTGCCTTACTGCTTACAGTGAAAATTAACTGTCTTTCCCATGTAGATGTACTCCATAGATTTTCTGCATTTATTTGACTAGGCTTTCAGATGTGTTGTAATTATTTTTGTAGGTTTGGCCAATATTCTGAATATAAGGGGAGATTTAAGAGGATACAATCAGCAGTTAATTAGCTATTTGTGTGACAGACAGCCATAGAGTAACCCCTATAATCCTCTTCTTTGTGGCTTATGTCTACCAAAGGGCTCAGTTCTCTGTAAAAGTCAGTAATGCTGCCAAAATTCTGTGAAATGTACACAAAGCTGCATTTGCTAAGTATATGAGCATGGGAATGGCCTACGAAGATAGGCAAGCTGTGTTAGTTCCGAACATGTAAATAGTGAAATTTCACCCCGTTGACGGAGGGTCTGACCATTAAAATAACCCCTTGAAATCATGTGCAAACTTTTGTTACTTCCATAACTCTTCTTAAGTCTTCTTAAGACATGATGAATTTCTCTTCTTGTCTTATCTATGTTTAAAACTCAGAAAAAATGTTATAATTTGTCCATTAGATTGTTTTCGTACAGTAATCTATTTTATAATATCTTAAGGTCGAAACTTGAGCAATGGTATATATTTGATAAAGATTATTTCAAAAGCATTCCTTGTAACCAATAAAAAACTTGTCCTTTTAATAAACTGACATCAGGATGTTAGATTTTTAACTAAGAGTGTTGAGTTAGATCTTTTTGATTCAACTGGGTTTCCATTCAAAAATGACACTGGCCCAGTCATCTAAAGCAGGGAGAGAGACTTTCAGAAAAGCAATCCTTTTCTGCGCTAATTAATAAATCTCTATTCACCATGTAGCAAACGAGGACAATTTGGAATCAGTATTTCAGATCTCTGAAGAGTTATTGGAGGAATGAGAGGGGAGAGGAGGAAATTTCCAAAAGACTAACGACAGAATTAAAAGCAAAGTTATCGCAGTTTGAGATTACATTGAGTTGTTAACTTTGCAGTGGAAAGCCTGTGCACAACTCACAACTTGTAAAGGTTGAAAGTTTGAGTTTGACATCAATATTTAAAAAGAAAAAGAAGTAATTAAATGTATTGCTTACCTTTCTCAGATTTTCTATGTAATGGAAAATGAAGAGAGGAAGTTTCCAAAATGGACAATGGACTTAATATAATGAAAAAATATTAGAAGAGGGGCTCCTTCTTCTCACAAATTTAATTTTCCCTTCATTTTTTTTAGCGTTTCCTCTGATTTTTACATTTTGGTCTCCGTTTCCTTCTTTTTCTTCCTACTTCTTTAAAACATATCAGGGTTGCATAGGTCACAAGAAGTGACATGTTAGTTCATATAAAACATTTTAACCCTCTCCCAAAGAACTGGGGAAGCAATAAACATTGAAGTGCATATATCTACTCCTTTTCATCTATAGCATGAAGATAAAGAACACAATTGGAATTACTGATGTTGACCATGCTTGAGAAGTGGAAACAATAGCAAACAGCCTCCTGCATTGCTTTGAATGTGGCTATATATGATTGAGTCGATAGGATCAGTAAACTTCCTTAACCCAGCAGGATGAATGATGTGTTTCAACGACTTGCTTAGGGAAACAAGAGAGCAAATGTTCAGACGCTACTCGGCAAGCTTTCAACAAGGCTTTACGCTGTTGTTTATTCCACTTTGACAATGGAAGTACTTGCAACCAAATTTTCGTGAAACATTTGTTTGTGTTCTACAATTTGAAAGCACAGCATTATCTCACTCATGCTTTTGGAAATGTTTTTAACTTGTGTCTTCTGTGTGTAGTGACTAAAGTTTTGCCCCTCTCTCTGACACACTTTGGAGGATGAGGGCAAGGAAGCCCTGTTTCTATAATTTGTTTCTGAATAAATCCAGCAGGGAAGAGAGTTGTAGTGGGAAACTTGTGAGCAGAGCTGTTTCAGCAGCAGTCCTAATCTACCCCCATATCATACCATAGTTCACCCTTGCAATGACATGATGCCTGCTTGGTGCAAGCAAGCACGGGCCTGCAGTAGTCACTTCACATTTTTACCTGTATCAGTTATGACCCAGAACATTACTGTTGGACCATCCTTCTCAGTACTCCTTATATGACAGGATTGTCTCGGCTACTCATGGCCTGATGTTGTATAAACTTTACAGACCTCAGTTTCTGAGTATTCACAGTGGCTAATGTCAGGTTGAGGCTGGCTAATAGTTATAGCATCCTGAAGAATATTCAAAGGTTAATATTAAAACTCAGATAAAAACAGAAAGCCTGGAAAAATTCGGTGAATCTGGCAGATTCTGTGGAGACAGGAGGTAGGATTTTTTGCATACCCCTTCTCCCCACAGCCATGGAGCTAGCTCGGCATTTGTTGCTGGCAGGATCTTGCAGTCCTGCCGGTGATTCCAGTGTAATGCATGGCTCATCCGCCCATTGCCTGTGAACCCGCCATTGAGGAGAGAGGGGGAGCACTAATCACCTTTGGTGGGCCCGGCATATCGGGGAGGGCTGGAAATTCCTGCCTATTGTTAATGCCCTGAGTCCAATATCACTCTTCTTTGGAACAGATATCCAATCTCCAGCATCCGCAGTATTTTGCTTTTAGTTTAATAATAAAGAAACTCAGTTGTGTCTATGTACATTATTAAGTTATGCTCTCAATCCTGTTGGCACAACATATCATCTGCAATGAAGTCGGACACCAGTGGTGCCTCATAATATTTATACAGCATGGAGCTGGATATCTTTTAAAACAGCTTAGAGAGGGATTATATAAAGCTGAGGTGGAGTTTGAAAGGTTTTCCCTATTCCCACTCTTGTAAATTGTTGCCACTGAACATTTACTGAACCGCCCAACTTTGAGAGTTAGCATATTGCTGCCTTTATTCATATTCATGTTAAACACTTTGCTGTAAACAGCTGAATCTTAAATCATTCAACCAATTTTGTAGGTTTTTTTTAACCTGATCGTTCCTCTTTCTAATTCTTCAGCTGCTCCTCACATTTTTATAACACCCACAAGAATTCTGCTTTCCTGATTAGCAAGAGGGATGATTATTCTGCCTAGAGAAATGAAACTTTTTGATAAAAAAAACTTGAGGAATCCTTGTTTTAAAAAAAAGTAATGCTTTTCAAAGTGTCTGGCTCAGACTGCTGAAGTGTAAAGGGTCACAGTGGCTAAAGCCTGGCAAAGCTGCTAATCTGGGCACTCCTGTGCAAGCTTATTTCAAAGTCTTACATCAACGCTCAGGCATCTCGAGGTGGAGCTACACGAGGACAAACACAGCACACAGATAACAGCCACAGAAAACTGCTGAAAGCACTGGGATTTTTTTTTCTCTTTTTCTTTTATTTTCTTCATGTGGGCATCATCCATGTAGCTATTTGGGGCAATAACTGCTTTAAGTTGAATGATACTACGTTCTGCCTTAGTGATGGTTGGCAATCCTTCTTCGAAGTCAGACAGCTTAACTGTTGGGCATTGCTGAATCTTTAAAGATTAGATTTATTCCTTGATTGTAGGGTCACCAAGTTACAAAAGAAGGCACAACCTTGTCAAAATTTTACTTCGAGTTTGCATAAAGACTCATTTTTTTTTCTGTGAATATACCGTGAAGGAATCATCTACTAAATGTAGCAGAGATTTGTACTACTTTAACTGGTGTATATTGTTCCTATTATGGCCACGATCCGGTACAATTACCTGTTAGATTTAAAGAAGGTTTCTTTATTGGATATTGCATGAACACAATCACAATACAGAGCAACAGGTTTAATAAAGTTTCAGAAAGTACTAAAGTGACACCCACACTATGAGGGAAAACCAAATTTGTTTTCTCTGAAGGGAATTTGTGTTTGTAAGGATGATTCCTGGGGGCTTTGTTTTCAGGCCTTGATGTGTGACCAGCAGCCTGGGCTGCCCCTCACCCCTGGCCTATTCTGCCAGTGTTCTGCCCACCCATACTGACACAGCAGGGGGAAGGGCTTCAGCAGAGGGACAATCAGAAGCTGAAGAAAAAAAGTGCTTTTCAGGGTCTGATGTGTGGGAATCAAATGAGGGGCCTTGCTCAAATCCTGTGTCCAGGCAACCATGGCAATATGCTGGGGGAATATGATTAATGCTGGAAACAAGGCAGCCTCTCTATGTTGGTAAATCTTAGCCACAGTAAGATGACGCACCAGAATTATCATAGCAAAGCTCAATTTCTGCACGTAGAAAGCAGCTGATTTGTAGGATTTCTTTTTCTCCCCCCCTTCTTAAATGGACAATGAGTGTCCAGACCCAGGTTGGTGGTAAAATATGGTATCTGCCAGAGCTGCAGCTGGCCCTCCAACAGAAGATTAATAAGTCGCTGTTTCCAAGTCGACCACAACTTAGTGGGAACTATCCAGCACTACTTGAATTCTGGGTAGCAGTCTCACTGCAGGCTGGCCTGGTTTTACTGCAATGTTTTGTCCGTGGCTCATAATGTGTGATAAACATCTGTGACTGGAAGAAAAAACTGGTCTGTAACCACAAGTGCCGTGACCTGTTTACCTCAGTCAAGTAGATGGAATAAGAAATAGAATGCCACACAAAATATATTTTTTAAACTTTGCCTGCAGCTTATGAGAAAATGTGGCACAATTATTTTTTTTAAATGGCCACACAGCACTTTCAAGTCAGAGGCAGAATGCAGTGGCAGTGCCCTCTAGTGAAAAACATAGTAAAGCTGAGGAGAAGATCATTGGGGTTCTTTTTACACAGGGTGGCTGATATACTTAGAAGTTCTAAGTCAACTTGTTAACTTTGTTTGACTTTGACGGATCTATGGGTTTGCTGCAATTCACGGTTAAATACTTCACTAATCGAACTGGTGTGGTCGTTATATGTTCCTCCTAAGGTATTCTTATAATAAATGGAGCAGAATCTAATTGTCCGTAAGAAGCAATCTGAAGGAAATTGTTAGGTAGTGAACAGTAAAGGAAGCTGTTATCAATTCCAAGAGTGAAAAGCATGTTCATCAGATAGTAACATTTTATTTTGGGGGCAGAAGCACTTACGGCCTGATTGCTAACTAAAATAGAATCTTATTGCTAAGCAACTGAGGATTGTGCTAAAACATGCTCTATATCATTTCAAACATAAATGCGAGCGTTGTTGGTTTGTTACTACTGAGGAAGAGTGGGGTTTTATTTTTGCATTTTAAGTTTTGTTCTCTCCCTTTTACTCAGCACGGTGTTAAGGACCTACTGGATGATGAGGCAGCACTGATTGCATGAATCGTGATTCCACTGTCCCCGTTAAGCCGTCCATTCTTTTACCTTGTTTATTGAGGGGCTTACTATAAATAAGGTCGGTGTCTCACTCAAATCAGTTTGATGCCATACTTCTCAAACTAATGGTGGAGTCAGTGCTGGATATATTATCAAATTAAAGAAACTTAACCTTTGCAGCGCAGAACCAGCCCAGCTGCTTCCTCAAGTCTGTGCCAGTGATTTATTCCGATGCACCTTTCAAGTCAAAGCTCTCCCTGACAATTTTGATATTCCTCTTTCTCAAACTATTTCTTTTTAATGCGATTTACTGATTCTATTTCAACAACAGTTCACGGCAGCAAATTTTACATTCTAACTAGTTGTGTACAAAGGATGTTTCCTCCCTCATTCTTTTTTGGTGATCATCTCAAAATTATGCACTCTTTCTTCCTTTTTACTGACCGATGGAAAGAAATCCTTCATTATAACCCTCTTAATTGTTGAGATCTCCATAGGATCACCCCTTCACCTTTTCAGTCCCAGTGAGAGAAACCCCAATGTAGAATTACATAGAAATTACAACAGAAAAACAGGCCCAACCAGTCTGTGTTGAGTTTTATGTCAACCTTGGCTCAATGGTGGCACTCTCTCTTCGGATTCAAAAGGTCACGGGTTCAAACTCTATTACAGACACTTGAGCACGTAATCTGGGCTGACACTTCAGTGCAGGACGGTAAGAGTGTTGCACTTTTTTATTGGATGTTAAACTGAGGCTTCATCTGTCTTCCTGGGCACATGCAAAAGATCCTAAGCCACCATTCAAAGAATAGCAGTGAAGTCCTCCCTGTATCCACATTTATATGTTGTCAGTTTTCTTCATTTTGCAGCTTGACGAAGTTCCCCCCAAACCAGTTGGCAAGTGAGGATTCCTGGCCCTTGATTTGAATACCAATCAGGTCAAATATCTGCGAATCGTGCTCTCAGTTTTTTAAGGCTGTAAGCTTTCTCTTATGTTAGATACTTCAGTTCCAAAAACAATGTGGAAAACACAGCCTTGGGTTGTTTGTCACAAGTCTGCAAATACAACAAGCGGGTAAAATTTGAGTTGTCTAGTTGGTAGTGAGGAAGAAAGCTGTAGGAAGATACCAATGGACTGGTCAACTGGGCAGAAAGGTGACAACCTGAATTCAATCTGGAGACATGTGAGATACTACATTGAAAAGAGCAAAAAAAGCAAAGGAGTACGCAATCAATGGCAGGATTGTGAGAGGTATCGAAGGACAGAGAGACCCTGGAGTCCATGTCTACAAACCTTTGAAGGTAGCAAGATAGGTAAATAATACGGTCAAGAAGATCTTCCTTCATTGTCCACTGCCTAGCTAGAGTATAAGAGCAGAGTGGTTAGATTAGAATGGTAAAAAACATCAGTTAGACTGCAGCCTGAAGACTGAGTTCAGTTCTGGGCACCATATTACAGGAAAGATGCAATCACACCAAAGAGGGTAAATAGTTGTCAGGATGGGCAAGTGCTCTTAGGTGCCAGATTCAGGGAGTGTGATTACTTGCCTTGTGCAAGCTTGGTGAATTCTATTCTCTTTCTGGGTGGCACAGTGGTTAGCACTGCTGCCTCACAGCATCAGGGATCTGGATTCAATTCCCGGCTTGGGTCGCTGTCTGTGTACATTCTCCCTGTGTCTGCGTGGGTTTCCTCCGGCTGCTCCGGTTTCCTCCTACAGTCTGAAAGATGTGCTGGTTAGGTGCATTGACTAAATTCCCCCTCGGTATACCTGAACAGACACCGCAATGTGGCAACTAGGGGATATTTGCAGTAACTTCATTGCAGCGTTAATATAAGCCTACTTGTAACACTAATAAATACACTTCAATGAAGATTCTGTTGCCAGAAATTGAGAATTTTAGCTTTGAGGAAAGATTAGATTGGCTAAGGTGTATAAAATTATGAGGCACCTAACTGGGGTGAATAGAAAGGATCTGTTTCCATTAGTAGAGGTCGATAATCAGTGGGCACAGATTGAGAATAATTGGGAGAAGAGTTAGCTGAGGAGAAATGTTTTCACCAAAAGGATGATGGAGCTTTTAAACTCATTACCTGAAAGGGTGTGAGAGGGAAAAATCCTCACCACATTTAAAAAATAAATGAATTTTCACTTGAGGTGCTGTAATCTAGTGGCCACAGATAAAGAACTGCAAGGTGGGATTAGACTGAGTGAGGCAGCTTTGGTTAGCATGGACACAATGAGCCAAATGATTTCATTCTGTAGCATCAATCTCATTATGCTTCTTCTTTCTTTAATTTATCAGAACCCTTAAGCTACAATGAATTAATGATTTACCTGTGCTATTTTGTCCAAGGATGGCAGCCGGGTTTTTTTTAATGATGCCACTGGCAGTGCCAGGTTGTAATGTGTTGGCACCTTGCACAAAATGGCAGGCTGAGAAAAACTGTGTTTTTCCTGCACAGTTATCCACAGCTAGTTCTTGTGCGGCATCAAGAGAGACAGTAGGTGGAAGATATGCAGGGGAATTGAGTGAACAAACTATTCAAACTGTTGTCATGTATTTCCCTGGAGGCTGGCTCAGGAATCTCAATGGCAGGACCTGGGAGCTGCCAGCTCCATGCTTAGGAATGGCAGGGATCACCAGGATGGCCTGAAAGAAGATGGGAAAAATAAAACACAGCGTCAAAATCAAAGCAAAATTAATGTGTTGAATTTATCAGCACTTCATTTAATCTGAAGTCCAGATGATTATGATCAAGCCATTCAAAACCTTTATATTCATTTATTTTAAGCAACACTCAACAACATTTACCCACCTGCCTGAGTACCCAGCCACATACTTTTGCTGTGGCTACTTCCAGTTAGATACTATCACTCCTAAAATTAGCCTGGGTTATTCCAGGTCCAGCATCCTACCCAATTTACAGATTGTCAGTATTTGCATCCTTTTGTCAATCCATGCATATATTCACAAAGTGGATATGCTGGTGTTGGACTGGGGTAAACACAGTAAAAAATCTTAAACCTGGTGTTGTCAAACTTTTTACTATATTCACAAACGCAGTTTTATGTGAGTGACACATACGGTATTTGGTTTGAATGAATGTAGAGTTACCTGTGCTATCAGTTCAATTTTGCCCAAGGATCTTGTCAGGTTTAGCTTTGTTGGATAACATCTGAGGCCTTTCAGGTGTAAATAAGGAGACCCGATCTCATTGGCTTATTCGTAAAGTATCTAACTAATTTCAACTAAATTGCATTTATAAAGGAATTGGGAGAGGGTGGGGGGTGGGGGGAGAGGGGGGATGACAAGTACCAACACGGTATCTAGTCTAGGTACCTCAAGTGGAAGTATATGTTAAGAAGATGTGAGTTTTCCTTTTGTATTCAAATAAACAGAATAAGGACTTATTCAGATTTTTCAAGTCAGTTCCCTCTGCCTCAGTATATTTATATGGCAGCTTCTGCTTCACCTTAGGCAGTCCCTCGGGGTTGAGGATGATTTGCTTCAGTTTGGTTCAATAGATTCTGAAAGGACTGACAAGTCCATTGTGTGATCAGCAGATTCTGTAGGTGCTGCTTAAAGGATTGTATAGACGGGTTGTTTGGAGGTTTGTGCACTCTCTCCAATGCCTCAACTTCACCTCTGCATGAAGTCTCTTTGTGCATTTGATGCCTTCCAGAGTGAACCTTCCCCAATTTGGTTGGTCAGAAGCCAGGGTCTCCCAGGAGTTGGTGGGTATGTTTGGCCTCTTCAAAGATGCTTTGAGCATTTCCCTAAAGTGTTTCCACTGTCCTCCTAGGAGTCTGTTGCATTCTGAGTAGAGCACTATTGTCAGGCATATGAAGAACATGCCCCCAGAGAAGCTGATTCAGGATGATTATGGTGCCTCAGTGCTGACTTGGTTTGCGAAAGGTTGCTGCTGTTGGCAGCTAGACTAATGGAGAAGACCAAGGATGTTTGCACCAGTAAGGTTTGCATTTCAGAATGACTGAACTGATGGAACTTCTTTTCTATAATATTTTGATTTTCCACCCAAGTGATTTTACTCTGCAAGGTGCTTTCAGACTTAGAATTATACTTCCAAGGCACCAGTTCTCATCTATTATTTTGGATAAGCTTATGCAAAGTCAACCTGATAGTCAGACTTCTCAGAGTACGTGTGGGCCCACATGATTCTTTCTAATGCTACTTTCATTATACCAGTTGAGGTGAGATGTAACGGTAAGTGGTAAATGGTGGAGAGGGGTGAGGCTGCCAGCGCAAGGCATGAGGGCAGAAAAAAACACAGCTGAATAGGGATGACTTTAGACACTGGTGAAGTGCTTTAGTTATACTCATATGATTTGTTCATTCTGTTTACTGAACAAGAAATTATCCTGTCTGAAAGAGGATGAACGAAAATAATGGCCCCGGTTTTCCTGCAATGGCTACAGTGGCGCACAATGCGCATTTCACCATCTGTCTCACCAACCTTGCTGTCAATAACTTCCTCCTTATTTTCTTGCATTTCTGATTAGAAAACCCAACATATTATACGGTAGCAAATCAAAAGTGTTGAATCCAACATTTCCCCACCCATTCAAAATTGATTGGAAACTGGGTGGCCATTTAAATACATCGAATACTGGCTTTATGAGAAGCCAAAGTACGGCACTCATCCAAAGCACTATGCCTACCAAGCCAATGTCTTCTTGGCAGATGAGCAATTGCATCTAAAGATTGGCTGGCTTCTATCGGGATCACTTTGTTCCGGGTGGAAGTTGAGCCTGGAGTTTCTGCCAATGCGCTGAGCTTCTTTACTCATCATCAATGCAACTGCTGTGTTACAGCCAGTGATTGGATAAGTTAATGAAATGCCTTTTTTTACTCAACAGCAGAATCGTGCATATTGAAAACACGTTTAAAGGTACCAATCTAAGAGCGGTAAACCATGCAGCTATTAGGCCACCAACGCTATTATTATAAATGATGGTGATGAGAAAACCAGCATTAGTCTAACAAAATTACAATCACCATAGGATGACACAGCTCTGATAATTATCTTTTCATTATTTAGAAGGTAACACAAGTGACACTAAATTCCCAGGAAATTATGGCACGGCATAAGTTACGATATAAATCATCTATTTGACCCATTCCTCTTTCTTTTACAGCTCTGTACCATAATAACAGCATACGTTCCCAGAGAAATGAGGTCAATACTGTGAGATTGCTGCATTAAACAATGATAGGGAGCAATATTATTTTGCTGCTTTCTGTTCCCTTCCTGAGCAGACGATCTGATTGAAAGATTTCAGGTAGATTCTCTGATTTGGGTAAGGAAGTGTTTATATGATAAAAAGCAGCCAGATCGACAAAGACCAGAGATTCCTGAGCTGCAGAGCTCAGCTGCTCACCATCTGACACAGTTGATCCAACAAGTAAAATACACATTTAATTTTGAACAAACTAATTTGATTGTAAATGATGCATCATAACTGAAAACAGTAGAAGAGGAATCCTTCCTGCATTTGTGTGAATTTTTTAGGCTAGTTTGGGGTGGCTCACTAATTTATTTTGAGCTGTGGATATCTCCACAACCGGAAGCAGATTGAAACTGCCCATTTTACTTTCACATAGATTGTCCTATATCCAGAAAGAAGAGGAAATTTTAGTCCAATTTATTTGTGATGAAATCTAACCCAGATCTAGAGGTGAAAGGCAACATTTATTCTGTTACTTCTTGCAGTAATTCCACCCTTTTAGTTTTGACTTGCAGGAACAGATTTAGTTTTCTCTGATATCTGTCCAAATTGGAAAATCTAACAAGTGCGACAGCATGGCGGCACAGTAGTCACCACTGCTGCCTCACAGCAGCAGGGACCTTGGATTCAATCCAAGCTTGGGTCACTGTCTGTGCAGAGTCTGCACGTTCTCCCCGTCTCTGCATGGTTTTCCTCTGGGTGCTCTGGTTTCCTCCCACACTCCAAAGATGTGCAGTTTAGACAAATTGGCCATGCTAAATTCTCCCTCAGTGTACCCAAACAGGCGCTGGAGTGTGGCAACTCGGGAATTTTCACAGTAACTTCATTGCAGTGTGAATGTAAGCCTACTTGTGAATAATCTATAAATTTTAAAACTTTTACATTACACAAATTCTATGGTATTCACGTACAGTAATATATGGAACCACAATTTTAGGTAATATAGTGATTATGGTGCTGAGCTAATGATCTATAGATGAATTCAAATCCTACTATATCAGCTGGTGAATTTTAAATTGACTTCCTTCGATAAATCTGGAATGAAAAGCTAGTTTCAGTGATAGTGACCATCTAATGACCAGATTGTTATAAAAACCCATCTGGTTCACTAGTGGGCTTTAGGGGAAAAAAATCTGCCATCCTTACTCAGTTGTTCCATACAGGACTCACAGCAATCTAACTTCCCTCTGAAATGGTTCAGTAAACTACTCAGTTATATCAAACTGTTACAACAAAATAAAGTAAGAATTAAAGAAGTCACTACAACAGTGGTAAATGGGTTAGAATCAGAATAGATCCATGAAATGCTGTGGGCCATCATCAGCAGAAGAACTGTATGCAACCTCATGGCCTGGCATATCTCTCACTCCTCCATTACAATCGAATCAGGGGACCAACCCTGGTTCAATAAGGTGTGTAGGAGAGCCAGAAGCAGATAGCTAAAATGAGGTGTCAACCTGGCGAAGCCACAATGTGTGTTAAACAGTGGAAGTCTCACAACACCAGGTTATAGTCCAACAGGTTTATTTGGTAGCAGACGCCACTAGCTTTCAGGGCTCTGCCCCTTCGTCAAGTGAGTGGGGAGTTCTGATCATAAACAGAGCATATAAAGACACACACTCCATTTACAGAATATTGATTAGAATGTGAGTCTTTACAGCTAATCACGTCTTCAAGGTGCAGACAATGTGAGTGGAGAGAGCATTAAGCATAGGTTAAAGAGTTGTGTATTGTATCCAGACAGGACAGTAAGTGAGATGTTGCAAGGCCAGGCAAGTCATGGGGGTTATAAATAGTGTGACATGAACCCAAAATCCCGGTTGAGGCCATCCTCATGTGTGCAGAACTTGGCTATCAGACTCTGCACTGTCGTATGTCATGAAGGCCGCCTTGGAGAACATTTACCCAAAGATCAGAAGACGAATGCTCGTGACCACTGAAGTGTTCACCACCAGGAAGAGAACAGTCTTGCCTGGTGTTCTCACGTGAGAACACCATCCACCAGATACACAGTACATACTCTTGCAACTCAGCCAACATTGTCTACCTGGTACGCTGCAGGAAAGGATGTCCCGAGGCATGGTACATTGGGGAGACCATGCAGACACTATGACAACGGATGAGTAAACACTGCTCGACAATTGCCAGGCAAGACTGTTCTCTTCCTGTTGGCGAACACTTCAGCAGTCACAGACATTCGGTCTCTGATCTTCAGGTAAGCATTCTCCAAGACAGCTGAGAAGAGTCGCTGAGCAGAGACTGATAGCCAAGTTCCACACACATGAGCATAGCCTCAACTGGGATCTTGGATTCATGTCGCACTATCTGTAACCCCCATGACTTGCCTGAATTTGCAACATCTCACTTATTGTCCTGTCTGGAGACAATACACATCTCTTTAACCTACGCTTAACAGTCTCTCCACTCACCTTGACTGCACCTTTAAGACTTGATTAGCTGTAAAGACTCGCATTCTAATCCATATTCTGTAAACGGAGTGTGTGTCTTTATATGCCCTGTTTGTGATCAGAACTCCCCACTCACCTGAAGAATGGGCAGAACCCCGAAAGTTAGTGGTGTCTGCTACCAAATAAACCCATTGGACTTTAACCTGGTGTTGTGAAACTTCTTACTGTGTTTACCCCAGTCCAACGCTGGCATTTCCACATCATGTTAAACAATGGAAGCAGCATATGATAGAGATAAATGGTCTCAAAGCTAATGGATCAGATCAAAGCTCTGCAGTCCTGTCACATCCTGTCTTGAATGGTGGTGAATAATTAAAGAACTAGCTCCAGAGAGCTTAGTGCATGATTGCAAAAGACTAAGTTGAAGCAGTTACAAGCCTCTTCAGCCAGAAATGCTAAATGGATGATGCACCTCGGCCTATGCTCAAGGTCCCACCATCACAGGAGGCAGTTTTCAACTAATTTGATTCACTCTGTGTGATATCAAGAAATAGTTTAGTCCACTGATTACAGCCCTGGCCCAAACATTGTCCCCCTTTCTCAGAGGAAGTTTAATTCCAGAGATGCGGTGTGACAGACTACCCTTGACATCAGGGTGATATTTGGATGAGTGGGGCATCTAGGACACACAGTAAAATTGAAGTCAATGGGAAATGGGGGGAAACTTCACAAAGGTTGCAGTTATATCCAGCAAAAAGGAAGTTATTTGTGGTGGTGGAGGTTGGAAGCCAATTATCTGAGCTCCAGATGCTGCAAGAGTTCCTCAGGGCAATATCCTGGGCTAAACCAGTTACAGTTGCTTCTCATTGTCAAAAGCAAAGATATTTGCAAATGATTGTTCAATGTTCAGTTTCATTTGCAAATCCTCAGATAATGAACCAGTGCATGCCCACACATGGCAAAACCCAAGAACATTCAGGTTCAGCCTCAAATGGCAAGTAATGTCCATGCTACATGAGTGTCAGGTCATGATCATCTCCAACAAGAGAGAGTCTAACCACCTCACGTTGATATTCAATTACATTACCTTTGCTGAATTCCCCATCATCAACATTTTTGTGGGGTTACCATTGACAAGATTATTAACTGGACCAGCCACAGAAATACTGTGGCTACAGAGCTGGGAATTCTGTGGCAGGTAATGCACCACCTTTCTCTCCAGAGCCTGTCCACCATCTACAAGGCATAATTTAGAAGTGTGTTGGAATAACCTTCACTTGCGTGGATGAGTGCAGCTCCAACACTCAAGAAACTCAACACCATCCAGGACAAAAGACTTCAATTGAGTCACCCTGTCCACACTCTTAAACATTCAGTCGGCCTCCTCCAGCACCAGTGTGTTGTGTCTGCATTGTGTACCATCGACAAGATGAAGTGCAGCAAGGTTTCTCCCACAAATACATGGAGGGATGATTCTCCAGCCTGTTGTGCTGAATGAGAAACTGGGTGACATCAGCAGCAGCTATTTCGCGGGATTCCCCTCGGGACTCATTGCCTCCATGAGTCTTGCAGGCAAAGATTTTTGGTATCTTCAGCCCGGTGCCAGGGCTTGTTACCATATAGAAATGTCACGGTAATTGACATTTCCATATGATTAGCGGACCCGGGATGGGATTCGCCTGGTCCATATCATTCCTCCCCCCCCGCCCCCCGGCTCACCGGGAGTCATTCCCTCCAACAGGTTTACAACTGCTCCTCACTAATGGGGAACAGGTGGCCTGGAAAGAAAAGAGGCCCCCCCCAAGAGGTCAGGGGTAAAGGGGTACCCTTTAGACAGTGGCAAGATGCCAGTCTGGCATTGTCCAAGGGGCAAACTGACACTGCCCAAGGGACACCAGGCAGTGCCAAGGTGATGGGGCAGAAGGGGAGGTGAAGCCTAGTGGGGGTGGGACCTATTGGGGAGGTGATGATCGGTGGAGGAGAGGAAACCGACTACCATTCTGCATGTGGGATCACTGCAAGAGGGAGGGAGGGAGGGAGGGCCTGGGTGGCTGGAGGGTGTCAGGGCTGCCAGGGGTAGTGGGTTGGGGCTGGTCATCGGGGAAGGTCATGACAGTCCAAGAGGTCTTGGCTTGCTGGGGTGGGAGACATTAGGGCTGGTCATTGGGATCGACGGGGGGGGGGGGGGGGGCGGGGGGGTGTCAGGACAGTCAGGGGGTGGGTCAGGACTGTTGGGAGGTGGGTCGTGACTATTGGGGTGGGGGGGGTGCCATGATGTGGAGATGCCTGCGTTGGACTGGGGTAAATACAGTAAAAAGTCTCACAACACCAGGTTAGAGTCCAACAGGTTTATTTGGTAGCAAACACCACTAGCTTTCGGAGCACTGCTCCTTCGTCAGGTAAGCGGTTGTCCTGAACTCCCACTTACCTGACAAAGGAGCAGCACTCCGAAAGCTAGTGGCGTTTGCTACCAAATAAACCTGTTGGACTCTAACCTGATGTTGTGAGACCTCTTACTGGGGGAAGGAGGGTGTGATGAGGAAGATTGGGACTGGTTGGAGAGGGGACATAGGGGCTGGCCTGGGGAGGTCTGGGAGGTCAGCAATCAAGGATGGGGGTGTCAGAAGGCCAGCGGTGGGGGGCTTGCGGAGCTGGCCAGAAATTGGGCTGGCCAGCGATCTGGAGGCTGGTGATGGGGGCGGGGGCGGTGGCGGGTTTGGCACTGCACATGTATCAATCTCTGTGCCGACAGATCAGTGCGTACACAGTGGCCTGCTTAGGGTTATGCTGCCAGCCTTTCGGATTCAGATAAATCCCATTAGTGCACTCTGTGATGCACAGAGTGTCGGAGATTCATTCTGGAAATCACACTAATAAAACAAGTGGGATTTATTCCCATTTTCCCTCACATTGGGAACTTCGAATTTTTTGGGGAGAATCCTGGCTGTGACCTCTGCCATCTAGAAAGATAAGTGCAGGGGGTGCGTGGGAACATCATCGCCTGCAAGTCACTGTTCCTTCATTGTTGCTGGGTCAAAATTCTGGAAAGTCCCCTTCGCCCCGTTCATTACAGCATTTAATTAGGGAATGGGTAATTACGAGGGAGCAATAAATGCTGACCTTGTCAGTAATGCCCAGATCACTGAAGTTATTATTATTTTTTCAAATTGTGTGTGTTTTAAAACAGGAAACTCTTTTGATAGTCAGTGTTATTACTGATATCTTTAAGTGCGAGAGAGAATATTACATTCCTCAGAAAATAATAGAACTTTCTCAGCTTGAGGCTAGATGCAAGAGAAGATGTTGTCAGTTCTGGCAAGGAGTGCAACTTGTGTCGGTGGAACAGTTTGTGAAACTCCTTTCCCAGCCCAGGCCATAACTAAGGTAACCTAATTCGAAAGCAGCCTTGTAACTCAATCGCCCAAACGTTACCAGCAATGCTTGCAGAGGCCCTTGTAGTACTTGACATCATCTTTTGGACAGATTATAGGGTCCTGCAAAACAATCACTGGTAACAGGTTCACTGTACAGGGCAAAGTCAGCTCCAGAAGAAAATTAGCGCATTTATCTGTCAGCAGCGAGCTAGATTTTCAACCCAGTCACAGAACCTGACTTTCCTTACTGCCGGGAAGTGAAACTGATCTAGCCGAGCAAGGAGGTGTCACTTGTAAACAGGAAATTTACACAAAGAAAGTGGAGGAACCCCTAGCTTCATTGAGAAAAAGTTAGCTTCTTTGTTTTAAAAGTTTCAGCTTGATAAGGTATCCGAAAGAGAAAAGTCATTTTATTCAGCAGTAAACAGCAGAGTGCCACCTCCACCTCCCCCCCCCGCCCCACTCCACCACAACCACCGCCCACTGCAAACCTGCTGCTAACTCGACCCAGATCACTTAGAGTCTCATTGCATGGGGAACACAGCTCTCGTCTATCAGTCGCCAAGGAGGCAGACAGAACAGGGGAACAACAAGTCATTTGTACCTGTTGAGGAAGACACTCCTGGGAATCAAACAGATGAGCCACCTCCTGTATAAAATCCATTCTCTAAAACAAACCCCCATGGTAAATAGAACTTCATGAGAAACACACAGGCGAGGTTCCCAAGCAGCAGCAGGAAATATTATCGACTCCCAGTTTAACCCTTTCATTCCTGCTATACATAAAGTGGTGACCTGAAGACAGTGATTAAGTTTCAACACATACCTTAGGCAGAAGCTTAACCGTTTAAACTTTGAATGGCTTATAGGGTGGCAGAAGCCTTTCTTCTCTCGTATCTGTGGAACATTTATTAATCATGTTTGGGAAGAAAAATCGAAAAGAAATAGATACAGAAAATTGTTTTCTTTTGTGCTAGGAGACTTCAGCAATCTCAGGCTACTCAGCATTAATTGTGGAATTAGACTGGATAGACAGAGGCTTTTTCCCAGGGTGGAAATGTCAATTACATGGAGGCATGGGTTCACGGTAAGAGGGGGATATATTAAGGGAGATGTACGGGGGAAGTTTTTCACACAGAGCGTGGTGAGTGCCTGGAATGTGCTGCCAGAAGGGGTGGTGGAAGCAGGCACATTATTAATATTTGAGACATCTGGATGAGTATATGAATAGGTAAATCGTAGAGGGATACAGGTCGAGTAAGAACAGAAGGCTTTTTTTAGTTTAGTTAGGGCACCATGATTGCTCAGGCTTGGAGGGTTGAAGGGCCTGTTCCTGTGCTGTACTTTCCTTTGTTCTTTGTTCTTATATGTATTTTTCAGGTACATATGGTGCACAGTATACTGGTGATCTAACACTTCATCGTGTTAAAGACACTACACAGGAATTTCTTACACAGCTTTTGTTTTTTGACTCCATTAGATTGTCTGAGGCATCATCCAGTCAAGTTTCTTCAGAGAGTTGGATTCAAGATGGCTGACAAGAGCAGCAATCACAGAGACGAGAAACATATTCAACGCACTTGATCAGGGAATGATTCCACATACAATTCCTATATAAAAAGGAAGAAAAATCACAATGCAGATGGAGGCCTTTTGGCCCAATGAACCTGCATCAACAATGTTGATGACAACCTTCAATTTTCTGATGCGGGGGGTGGGGACAATTAGCACTTGACCATTTGGCTTGCATCCGAAAGGTAAACGTCATTTAAGTTTGATTCATGCAGTTGATTCCATCTTTCCATTGTATGTATGTGTGTGTGTGTGTATGTTGTTTTACCATTGGAACTATCCAAAAGCACACCAAATGAATAATATTAAACAAAATTTGACCCCAGCAAAATGAGATATTAGGACAGATGACCAAAAAGTTGGATATGAACGAGCATCCTGAAGGATGAGAGAAAGCCAGAGAGATGGAGAAGTTAGCAAGGGAATTCCAGGGCTTCAGAAGCTGAAGCATGATCACTGATACAGGATGCACATAACACCAGGATTGGCAGTGTGCAGAGGTTAGAGGCAATGGCATAGTGATATTATCACTAGACTATTAATCCAGAAACACAGCTAATGTTCTGGGGACCCAGGTTCAAATCTCGCCACAGCAGTTGGTGAAATTTGAACTCAGTGGGTATAAGTGTTTTAGGTGTGACAGAGGAGGGTTGAAGAGAGGTGGAGGGGTGGCACTGTTAGTAAAGGAGAACATCACAGTCGTGCAGAGGGAGGACAATATGGAGGAGTTAGGGATTGAGTCGCTGTGGGTGGAGTTGAGGAATAAGAAGGGAGAGATTACGATGCTAGGGGTGTACTATAGGCCACCCAACAGCCCGAGGTCAGTGGAGGAAGGCATTTGCAGGGGCATTTTGTATAGGTGCAGAAAGAATAGAGTGGTTGTAGTGGGTGACTTTAATCTTCCTGGAGTGGATTGGAGGGGGCCTAGAGCTGGGGGTACGGAGGGAGAGGAGTTTGTAAAATGTGTTTTAGAAGGGTCCCTAGAGCAGTATGTAACTAGCCCGACTAGGGAAGGGGCTATACTGGATTTAGTGTTGGGTAATGAGCCGGGGCAGGTGGTTGAGGTTGAGGTAGGCGAACATGTGGCTAACAGTGACCACAAGTCCATCTACTTTAGGATAAAAATGGACAGGGATGAGTGCCGTCCGAAGGGGAGGGTGCTGAACTGGGGGAAGGTGCGCTATAGCCGGATTAGGAGGGAGCTGAAGGACACTGATTGGGAGGGACTGTTAGCTGGCAAGTCCACGGTTGGCAAGTGGGAGGCTTTTAAGGGCAAACTGAAAATGTTGCAGGAAAGGCATGTTCCAGTTAAGCGGAAGGATAGGAAAGGGAGGATTAGAGAGCCATGGATTACAGGGGGTATCGAAGACTTGGTAAGGAAGAAGAGGGAGGCGTATGTTAGGTCGAAACAACTGGGTACAGAGAGTGCGCTGGAGGAATATAGAGAGAGTAGGAGGGAGCTAAAAAGGGGAGTTAGAAGGGCGAAGAGAGGGCATGAAATGGCTTTGGCTGATAGGATTAAGGAAAATCCAAAAGCATTTTACTCTTATATTAGGAGCAAGAGAGTGGTTAGAGGGAAAATTGGTCCTCTTAGGGACAAAGGAGGGGAGCTATGTATTGAGTCGGAGGGAATGGGGGAGATCCTGAATGAATACTTTGCGTCGGTATTCACGAAGGAGAGGGGTCTGGTGTTGTGTAATGTCTTGGAGGGAGCTGTAGATCAGTGGAAGGAAATATCCATTACGAGGGAGGAAGTGCTAAGGTTTTTAGGTAGCATAAAAACGGATAAAGCTCTGGGGCCTGATGGTATTTATCCCAGGCTGCTTAGGGAGGTGAAAGATGAAATTGCTGGGCCTCTGACGCAAATCTTAGTCTCTTCTTTGGACACAGGTGAGGTCCCAGAAGACTGGAGGGTAGGTAATGTTGTACCGCTGTTTAAAAAAGGGAGTAGGGATAACCCTGGAAATTATAGACCGGTGAGTTTGACATCAGTGGTAGGAAAATTAATGGAAAAAATACTTAGGGGTAGGATGTATGAGCATTTGGAGCGTTGCGATCTGATTAGGGATACGCAACATGGCTTTGTTAGGGGGAGGTCTTGCCTTACGAATCTGGTAGAATTCTTTGAGGAGGTGACAAAAACGGTTGACGATGGGAGAGCCGTTGATGTCATCTATATGGATTTCAGTAAGGCGTTTGACAAAGTCCCTCATGGTAGGCTGGTAGAAAAGGTTAAGGCGCATGGGATACGAGGTCAGGTAGCTAGGTGGATTGAGAACTGGCTGGGCAATAGGAGACAGAGGGTAGTTGTTGAGGGGACCTTTTCGGGCTGGAGGCCAGTGACCAGTGGTGTGCCGCAGGGCTCAGTACTGGGACCTCTCCTCCTTGTAGTATACACAAACGACTTGGAAGAGAGCGTACGTGGTGTGATCAGCAAGTTTGCAGATGACACCAAGATGGCAGGATTGGCGGATACTGAGGTGGAATGTCAGGTGATACAGCAGGATATAGATAGGTTGGTACATTGGGCAGATAGGTGACAGATGGAATTTAATCCTGACAAATGTGAGGTGATGCATTTTGGAAGGAGTAATGCAGAGAGGAGCTACGTGATAAAAGGTAGACCGATTAGGAGTATAGAAATACAGAGGGACCTGGGAGTACAGGTTCACAAGTCTATGAAGGTTGCGACACAAGTAGAGAAGGTTGTGAGGAAAGCTTATGGAATGCTAGCTTTTATAGGAAGGAGTATAGAGTATAGGAGCTGCCGTCTAATGCTTCAGTTGTACAGAACATTGGTTAGACCGCATTTGGAGTACTGCGGCCAGTTCTGGTCACCTTACTACTGGAAGGACGTGGAGACTCTGGTGCAGAGGAGGTTTACCAGGATGTTGCCTGGCATGGAAGGACTGAGTTACGAGGAAAGGTTGGAGAAACTGGGACTTTTCTCCTTGGAAAGACGGAGATTAAGGGGGGACATGATAGAGGTATATGAGATACTGAAGGGAATAGATAGAGTCAACAGTGGTAGGCTTTTCCCTAGATTGGGGACAATTACGAGAGGTCACGATCTAAGGGTGAGGGGGGAGAAGTATAATTTGGATACGAGAGGAAGGTTTTTCACGCAGAGGGTCGTGGTGGTTTGGAATGCACTACCGAGTAGGGTGGTGGAGGCAGGCACGTTGGACTTGTTTAAGGTTTACTTAGATAGACACATGAGTGAAACAAGGATGGAGGGTTATAGTAGGGGGTATTAAATAGGGTCAGAGCCTCGGGAGACACCGGAAATGCAGACTTCCATGTTAACATTTTTGCCTTTTTATTCCGCAGGTGTCGGTCCACCTTGTTGTCAAACGAGGGGCACGCACACGGTGGGTCGTGCGTGGGCTGCTCTTGGAGGTTCCGGGAGTGGCCTAGTACTTCGTGTCGGTGTGTGTGCTTAATCCTAGACCAGTAGACGGGCGCCGCAACAGCTCAGTGACTAGCACTGCTGGCTGTGCAGATACATGGATTTGGGCCTGTGTCTGTGGGAGTTTGCGCATTCTCCCTGTGGTTGCGTGGGTTTCCTCCGGGCGCTCCGGTTTCCTCCCACACCCCAAAGATGTGCTGTTAGGCTGATTGATATACCAAATTGACACTATTCTCCCCTGAATCTGGCTAAGTTAGGGGTTCCACTCGCATACACGCAGGAGAGGGCAGGTGTAGGAGGATGCGGCGGCATGGACTCGTTGGGCCGAAGGGCCTGTTTCCCGTGCTGGGTTGTTCTTTGTTCTTTGTTCAATAAAAAGTATCTGGAATTAAGATGACCACAAAACCATTGTCGATTGTCGGAAAAACCTATCTGGTTCACGAATGTCCTTCAGGGAAGGAAATCTGCTGTCCTTATCCAGTCTGGCCTACATGTGACTCCAGATCCACAGCAATGTGCTTGACTTTCAACTGGCCTCTGAACAAGGGCAACTGGGTATGTGCTGGCCAGCCAATGAATTTTTAAAAATCTTGAAAGGTTGTGAGGCTGAACGAGGTTATAAAACTAGAACCAGAGCACAACGTAAGGCTAAAGGAATGATCCTTTAAAACAGAGCTGAGGAGGAATTCTTTGGCCAGAGAGTGGTGAATCTGTGAACTCTTTGCCGCAGAAAGCTGTGGAAGCCAGGTCATTGAGTGTCTTTAAGACAGAGATAAATAGGTTCTTGATTAATAAGGGGATCAGGGGTTATGGGGAAAAGACAGGAGAATGGGAATGAGAAAAATAGCAGCCATGATTGAAAGGTGGAGCAGATTCAATGGGCCAAGTGGCCTAATTCTGCTCCTATGTCTAATGGTCTTAAATAGGAAGGTGTGAGGCCACGGAAGGACTTTAAGATAAGGCTGAGAATTTGAAAATGGAGGCATTGTCAGAGTGGGAACCGATGTAAGTCAGTGAACACAGAGCTGAACAGATTTTGGTGCAAGTTAGGCTATAGGCTATTAGTGTCTTGAAAGAGAAATCTGACATCTTCTGATTGGGCTGGGCAGGAATCACTCCTGATTGAATATAGACAAGATGTTATGCAGGCATTAACACATTCATATTGAAAGGGTTAACTCTGGCACAATGTTGTTCAAGCGCAATTTCTATTTTCATGTAAACTTTGACAATCAGCAGTTCTGCCTTCATATGTTTGCAACTCTGTAGAATTTAACTTTAAGCAGGAATTGTTAAATTAAGAGTCAGGCGCTCATTTCTAAAGTGAATCCATTTTGTGCTTAAAGTGAGAATCATTAACATTCTGTTATTCATGAAGACATTGGCTGCATTATATTTTTTTTCTAAATCCAATTTTCATTTATCTAGGCGGGTGAAAAGGTTATTCTAAAATTTGAACAGGCAAGAATGGCAATGATGATTATTCTGATTTGTAAACCAGCAATCAAAAATTGGTGTTGAACTCCCTAATTATAAGGTTAATTTTCTCATTTAATCATGATACAATGGCCATAAAATACATGCAAGCTTTTTTAAAATATATATAAACTATATATAATCACCTGGCAACTGTAATCAACTGTACATTGGTCTGCTTTCATTTTAATTTTAAAGGGCCAAAAGCAGCTAAATTAGTGAGAAGGCTTCTTTCGGTTAGTTCACAAATCTGAGCTTGTGGCAAATTAACATCCTCACACAAATATTGGAGGCGTTATGTATATTTTACAATACGGTTTGTTATCAATCTCCATTTCACCCTTCAATGTTGTTGATGCTCTTACACCTGTTCCCTCAATATGTATAGTGTTCAGAGACCTCTGGGTATATTAAAGACATAGAAATCTGCCTGGGTGGCACCTGTTCTTCCAGGTAGCTAAAAGCCCCTCCAATATGACAATATGGTGCAAAAGAGGCCATTCAGCCCATTGAGTCCACACTGACTCTCTGACAGACAATCCTACCCAGGCCCTCTCCCCTGCCCTATCCCTGTAGCCCCATACATTTACCATTGGCTAATCCATCTAACCTACATATCTTGGGATACTAAAGAGCAATTTAGCATGGCCAAGTCACCTGATTTGCACATCATTGGAGTGTGGGAGGAAACAGGAGCACCCAGCAGAAGCACATCCAGAAACAGGGAGAACTCCACATAGACAATCACCCAAGGCCAGAATCGAACCCGGGACCCTGGCGTGTAAGGCAGCAGTGCTAACCACTGGGCCACCCCTTAATCTTTAAATGTTAATTTAAATATTTGATGTATTTTCTAAAATTGTTTGCAACGGAAAGCTTGAATAGATAGTATTGTTTTCATTTCTAACGCCTGGGTTCAAATCCAATTTAGACAACCTTTTTTGTGAGCTACAAGAGTTTTTTGTAAACTTGAGGTTCAACAATGCTATTCCATTTGCTGGGCGATGGACAAAATGCCAATCTGGATGGAAGTCAACATTAAACTGATGTTCTGCTTATACATCTGCAACAAGATGGATGGTTGATGTTTCAGTGCATTGTGGAGCAGAGCTTTATTCTATGTGAGCCTACGCTGTGCCTGGTAGCGAGTGCCAAGAGTGAAAATATGACGTCAGCACTTACGTCTTCTTTTAATGAGCATCAAAAATGTACATTTGGAAAAGAATAGGCGAGTATCTGTATTGTACGGGGTTTTCAGTTATACAAAGGAGAATATAATACATTTGTCTAAATAGCAGGTGTACTTACTCATGTTCTGTTATGCATGTGACTGTGTAATTGGTTAGTTCGTCCTGTATCAGTGTCAATAAAACTTTATTTTTATATGTAATGTTATGGGCTATTTTAACCCTATCAACACTAATTCTTTGCTTTGGGTAATTTGCAAGTAGAAGAAATCTTTTTATCCAGAGAGTGATGAGAATGTGGATCTTGCTATCACAGGCGGTATAGATGTATTGAAAGAGAAACTAAATAAGCATAAGAGGGGAGAAAGGGACAGAGAATTATGCTGATAATAATTAGATGAGGAAGAATGGGAGGAGGTTCGAGTGGCTCATAAGTGCTGATGTGGGCCAGATGACTTATATATTCTATGTTTTTAAAAAATCTGTTAATCAGGTAAGTTGGGACAATGGGTTGACATCACAAGGAAAGCTTAGACCTTCAGAAACCCCCTCCTTGCAGCTTGGCTGCGTGGTGTGGGCTGATCTCTGATCCCTATCGGCAGTCAGCTGCCTCTGAACATTGCTTTCCCGTCCATCAGCTTGACGCTGCTTGTAGCCAGTTTTGGTCAGGCACCCAACTGGAAGCATGCAGACAATGCTCAGCAGTTAAAATCTCGCAGGTCACTGCTGATGTGAGAATGGTTTGCAACTCCTGCTCATCTCATTTCTACACCAAGCTGAAATCAGGGCTTTTCTTCCTGACAGCGTCACAGTTATCGCTGCAACATGAACAACTTGCTGCCCTGAATGTTAATGGCACACGGTCTTCATCAAAAAATGTTTGACAAACCTTTTTCAATTGAGAAGGAAAACAAACCTTTTTGGTACAGTAATGATATTTGCAACTGACCCAATGATTTCAAGGTAATTTCACCTCATTATGCCATTTGTTTGCAAACACTCGCCAGCCTCTTTCTCACAAAGACCGTGTTCCTTTTATATCAAATGAATTTGATAAGATAGGCATTGTTGCTTTTTTTCTTGTAGTAACAGGCAAACAGAGTTGTTATAGCAGCCAAAAAACAACGCCACCATTTCCATATCCACTTCAACTGCTGCCTTGGCCGCATGAATAGACTCACTGGGTTTTTCTGTAACTCTTTTCTGGCTGATGTCTAGTTAAAGTTAATTCTTCCCCACCGTTGAAAAGTTTTAAACATGAATTGCACCATTCTTCATGACTCCAGTCAACCATTGATTAAAGATCCAGGGCAGACTTTCTGAAGGTGCTGAAATGTTATTCAGATTATAAAATGGACTTAAGTGATGTTTATGTCGAGAGATCTTAAGATGCATACCTTAGGCTACGCTGCTAGGAGAAGGTTAAATAAATGCAGAACAACAACTATCTACAGGTTCAGTTTTTTAATATTTGGCCATACGTTGTCACTTCTACATGCAGTTAATATTCTGTACAAGTGCACTTATGGAACCCATTCAACTTCTGACAGTACCCTTTTGTTGAACATACAAATAGCTTCAGAGGTATTTGATTACAGAGAAACACTCATCTGTTTGCTACTGGTTGGTGGTTTTAGAAATAAATATAAGCTTCAGGTCCGGTGAGTTCATAGAAAGTTAAACCTTCAGATACACGACTAACTGGGCTTAACTGCCATTAACCTCTCTTCAGTGTATGTTTGATGCAAATGAATTAATGATAAAGGTCATGCAATTTAGATTATAGATGAAGCCCTTTGGCATACCGTAATGAAGGCAAAATCCTGCAAAGAAGAAAAAGGTTGGTCAAATCTCACATGGATGTAAACCCTAACCTTGTACATTGTACATAGCACAGTTGTACTATTGTACAAACACTATCTCCGTGAAAACAAGAAGTAATGCCGGAAATGCTGAGGCAGTGGAGAGAAACAGCCTGAATTTTCATTCTTTTGTTGGGAGCACAGAGCCAAGAAGATTCCTGACTTTGCAATCCTAACTCGGCAGCAAGTTCCCCAGATGGTCTAATTTTGGTTCTGAAGAGAATGGGTATTAATGGGAGTCAGGGCTCACTGATTCCAGAAACAATTCAGGGACAGCCACATGTTGTCGGTTGAAGAAGTGAAGTGTCTGAAGGCTGTTCTTGGCACTCCAGCACTTTGCCCAGCTATTTAAAAAAAACAAAAAAACCACCTGATAGAGAGACACCCCCTCATCTGCATACCTTCCCAAACTTCACCCATGCCAACCCATGACAGCACATGACACACTACCCACCCAACATGGCCCCTTATACCCTCCATGACAACCTATGCCTCTCATCCACTCCCCCATGTCCCTTTATAGCCTCTATGCTAACTCAGCCAATTTCCACCTTGACATGCTGAGATTCAATAAAATAAATTTACAAGTGTCTATTGGTGACTTCATTGTTTAAAAAAATAAAACTTGTTGATAAAACACCATTCACTACATTTAAATTCCTTCAACAACTTAATCCTTTATAGAAACACACAGGGCAGGGTAGGTGTAGGAGGATGCGGCGGCGGGGGCTCGTTGGGCCGAAGGGCCTGTTTCCCGTGCTGGGTTGTTCTTTGTTTGTCTTTGTCTTTGTAAAAACCATTGTCAATCATTGAAAAAACCCATCTGGTTCACTAAAGTCTTTTAGAGAAGGAAATCTGCCAATTTGCCTGGCCTGCCCTACATGTGACAGCAGAGCAGAGTGACAGCAATGTGGTTGACTCTTAACTGCCCACTGAAATGGCCTAGCAAGTTACTCAGTTCAAATGCAATTAAGGATGGGCAATATATATTTGCCCAGACAGCAACAACAACATTCTATGAAAGAACTACAAAAGCAACCCACCAACTCATGGGAGACCCTCATTGCAAAGAGTGCATAAACCTCCAAACAATGATCCACCTAACCCTTGGAGCATCATCTACCCCGCATGTGGCAGAGTCTGCTGATCACACACTGGATTTACCAGCCATCTCAGAATCCATCAGGCAAGAGCAGAAGCATCTTGCTCCTGAAGTCACCCAAGCCAGAAATCGAACCCAGGCCCCTGATGCTGTGAGGCAGCAATGCTAATCACTGTGCCACTGTACCACCCATGGCACAGTAGCACTGTTCAGAGTAATTATAACAGCTGGGACTTTATGGCGATAAGGGTGCAAAATGAGAGGTCAAAACCAAGAATCTTGCCAGCAAGATCACGAATGTTATTGTCCCCGTGTCCCCTGCCATTGATGTAACTAAGTTCTCACCCAGGAAGGGCAGGAACCTCAATTAAACACATTTTCAGTGAATCAATGGGCATCCTCATTGTATCGTTCCCCCCACTGGAGTGAAGGGAGGCCATGGAAGCCCCAGGAAGTCAGAGATAAGGGGGGAGTGCCACCTGGGCATTGCCAGCTTGGCCCCCTGGCACTGTCCAGGTGGCAAAGTGGCAGTGCCTAAGGGATATCTTGGCACTATCAACTGCACATCGGGCTGTGCCAAGGGGGTAGGGCCAGGGGGTGGGGCCTTTGAGGGGATTGGTGGGTGTGGGGGGGTTCCACTGCCACCCTGCAGTGAGGATCAGTGGAAAAAGGAGGGAAGGAATGGCCATCAGGTTAGGGGAGGGGGGGTCAGGACTGCGGAGGGGCAGAGATGGGGAGATCGAGACTGGCTGGGTGGTTGGGGGGGGCGGGGGGGGAGGTGGCTGGCCCCAACGCTGGGAGGCCAGCAATCGGGGTGTGAGGGGTCAGAGAGGCAGCGATGTGGGGTCGTGGGGCTGGCCAGCAATTGAGCTGGACAGCAATCGGAAGGCTGCCAGTGCGAGCTATTGCACATGCGCTGATCTCAGAGCTGACAGATTGACACATGCGCAGTGGCTCGCTCAGCACCAGTGGGCGAACAGGCTCCAGCCATTGATTCTTAGTGTGATTCACACTAGGGCACTCTGTGATGCACAGACTGTGGGAGATTCATTTTGAAAACGCTGCTGAAAAAAACAGCAGGATTTACTTTAGTTTATACACAAATTCAGCAATTAGAATTTTTTTGGGAGAATTTCACCCCAACTCATTGCAGATTTCATTCTCATCTGATTTAAAGTGCTCATTTTATACTTGGGGATTTATTCCTTACATTATCCTAATTCAGTCCTTGTACTATTTGTGCTCACTTTACACTATACCGGTGTCCCTGACATTTATACTCCACCTCCTCCTGTCTTCCTGCCTTGTAGATTCTAAACCATTTTGTAGCATCTTTAGTAGAAAAACATCCTCTGTTAAGCATCATAATTGAATAAGACAAAACAGATGAAACTATGTATTACAATCCTAGCTGAGAAGTACAATGGTTGTAAGTATATCCTATTAAATGAGAGTAGGATATGACAGAAGATACCAATGGTGTCCAAGATCACAGCAGGCAAGTTGAAGATCTACCAACATTCGTACTTTCTTCAACAAGGACCAGTGATATTTTTCACTCCCGCCGGCGGGGCAAATTGTGGCATACAGTGCACAACATCTACATACTGGAAACAATCAATTTCCTGCCAGTGGGAAATCTTGTTCTCCTGACAGCATGGTAGCACAGTGGTCAGCACTGCTGCCTCACACCGCCAGGGACGCAGGTTCGATTCCGATCTTAGGTCACCGAGTGGAGTTTGAACATTCTCCTCATGTCTGCGTGGGTTTCCTCCGGGTGCTCCGGCTTCCTCCCACAGTCCAAAGATGTCGGGTTAGGTACTAAATTGCCCCTTGTATACAGGGAATCCTGCCTTGAGAATGGCTGGCATCCAGATGAGAATGAGGAGGGTTTGCAGCTGTTTGGCACCGGGCCATGAGCAGCAAGGGTCTGAGCAGTAAAAGGAGCCTGTATAAGGTCAAAAGGCTGGTGAACATGGAACAGTGCATCTGTGAGCATTGGCCTGACCATGGACATATTGCTGGCCATGTTCTTATCTAAAGTAAGAAGCAATGCCGGAAGTACCCTTGCATGTCCCTAGATGTGGTTGCTGACACCTGCCAGCTTCTCCAGTGAGAGTTGTGGCCACAAGGGCACGGGAGGAATAGTGTAGCACCAATGGGTCTGCAATGAGTGAATGTCTGTTATGATGCCCTTTAAATATGACACTAGGACCTTCAACCTCACAAGGTAATAGTGGGGAAGGCGATTTACTGCCCACCCAGCCATTAAGTTTGCCAAATTCCTTGCAAATGCATAATTAATGAGCTGAAAAGCAGAAGATTGCGCTTGTGCACCCACCCAGTGGAAAAACTCCAACTTATACTTAGGGGGCATCTTACCAGCCGTTCATGTCATGCAGTCGGAGAATTTGGCGGCCAGCCAAATCTCCATTCAGTGCAGTGGAATGGGAAAATCCCACAGGTGTGAACGGCTGGAACGTTCCAGCCTTAGTCTCCAGAACATTAAGTTCCGCTCCTTGTCTTTATATAGCATTTTTGTAGTGAAGGGTTCCATGCCCTTTTTTTAAACTGAATGAAGCAAAACTGTTGGAAGGGATTGAGAGGATGGAAAGCAAAAAGCAATACACAGAACTGTAGAAAACAAAATAGGAATTGGCAAAATCAAATTGTTAGGCTTTAATGATAGCTTTTATTCACATCACACACTTGTTTTTTTCTATTACTTGGTGTCTTTATTTCTGAAAATGCTTCACAAAACAGATAACCTAAACACTGTAACTCAGGGCTGGTTTTAGTCAATTGGGTACTTATCTTAATTATATGCTTTATGCTTTACTTCAGTGGCTACACAAAACATAACGTTACCAATTATACTAATATTCTTAAGATACAATTTCTTTTGCTCAAAGAGTGAAAAATGTTTCGAATGATTCATCCAGTAATGCAATGGAATTGTAGATATTGAAGGAGTTGACGGACTGAGTTTTATGCTGCCCATCATAGTGGGAACCATTCGGCCCATTTAATCGTAGCAGAGGTCAGGCATTAGTTTCCCGGCAGCTGGTTAATCTCCCTAATAAAGGGGAAGGGAGAAGGTGCAGGATTCTCGACCGCTATTTGTAGGATGTCTATTAGATTCATTAAAGAACCAATTAATACCCATTGCCCTGAGCACATTGAAAGTTAGTGGGTGCTTCAGAGATTAAATGAGAGCAGCAAGCTTGGTTTTCATCCACCTCCTGAAGGTGCCCAGCAAACACTGCCATTGGCCTTGTGTGTGCATGGGGGTTTCTGTTAGAAGATCCCCAGTCCTCCCTCTGAACTGACGTCCCTCTGGGATCCTGGTTGAAGAGCTGCCTCTGACTGGCTGGCAGATCTTGACGGCCATCACTTCCTCTGCCGGGGTCTTGAATCCTGTGACAGGCTGTACTGTGCCCACTTGAAAGATGCTTCATACTGTCATATATCTGGTTCCCTGCCAATTCACTGACCAATGGGAGAGATCCCTGTCAGCCTGAATGCATCCAGTCCAAGATGCAGTTGTCTGCTACACATTTTGAGTTGAAGTACCAGGAAGTTGAACTTAATTGACTGAATGGCTTTTTCTCATCCTTACCTTAAAGCTCTATTTTTAAACAAAGGCAAAAAAAATCTGTTTTCAAAAATTGCAGACAGTCATCATGGAATACTCTAGTGATTTGTTCATTTAGTGTAACTGTTACTTCATTAAACTACAACATCAATAGAGATTTGATGAACCTCCCTCCAGATAATCGGTTTTTACAGGAGATGGTGGTTGTCCTCAACTTTTGAGTTTTTTTAGTAATTGATTCCTGAGCTATTTATCACTGCAACTCGATTGCTTCATCCCGTGCATTGATTAATCTTTGACACTTTTGCATTGAGCTTTTGAATGCAAGTGATTTGTGTGCATGAGAAACATTAGTGGCTCCAAACTGAGTCTGTGGGCACCCCACCCAGATAATTCCTCAGAAAGAAATCTGGCCATCAGTGATTTTTTTAATCCATTCCTAAGATTTATGATAAGCCCTCACAGCTTTCAGCTTAATCAGTAGTTTCTCCTGTGCATTTGGAAGTACAATTGATTCCACGTAACAGATTAGGATGTCACTTAGTCAAAGTGTTAAGGAGTTTGGTAAGGCAAGATCTTCCCATTCTGAATCCATGTTCAGACTGTGATTTACTAAGCTAATGTTGTGTAGATAATTCTGAAGTTTACTTCTGACAACTCATTAGCTTATATAGGGTTAACAAGAAATGGCTCTTTAGTTGCCATTGATTGCTTAAGTCATCATATTTTAAAATAAACCAGTTAGCCTCTTTTTAAAGTATTGGTTCTCCCCAGTTTCTGATCACTCCGTTTTAATCATCTTCAGTGCTTACTCCTTAGCAAGTCTTAGTCTCTGGGATAATCTCTCAGGATGTTTTTGTTTTAAAGCTTTGTAGCCTGCTTGACACTCCTGACACAATACTAAAGTTTCTATCTTCATAGCTCGTAATGAAAATGGAGTGATGTTCTCCACAAGGTTACCATCCAGTCCTTGAGGCAAACATCTACACCATTAATTCTGCCTGGATCATCTCCATATGTAGATATATTCTCTTTCACCTTCTTCCATCAGGAAAAATATACGGACATTTGAGATCACGTAACAACTGATGCAATAACAGCTTCTTTCCTGCTGCCATCAGACTTTTGAATGAACCTACCATACACTGGGCTGATCTTTCTCTACACCCGAGCTACATCTGTAACTCTACATTCTGCACTCTCTCATTTCCTTCTCCCCTATGTATTCTATGAATGATGTGCTTTTTCTGTATAGCGTACAAGAAACAATACTATTCACTGTATCCCAATACCTGATAATAATAAATCAATTCAAATCAAAAAAGGATACAGACCCACTATGCTCCTCTACTATGAATGTAGCATACTGGTTCAGTTCCTGCAATAGTAATTCAGAAGCCTTGGCCAAAGTTTCACAACTCATGATTCAAATCCCATTGAGATCATTTGGGAATTTATATTCAGTTATATTTGCGGGAGATGGTGGTATCATTGTCCTGTCACTGGGCTTATAATAGAGAAGTCTGAGCTAGTGCTCTGGGGACATGGGTTCAAATCCCACAGCTGGTAAAAATTAAATTCAGTTAATAAAATTTGAAATTATAAAGCTGGCCTCAGTAATGGTGACTATGAAACAAGCATAAATTGTTGCAAAAATCTATCCAGTTCACTAGTGTCCTTTAGGAAAGGAGTTACCCATCTGGCATACATGTGATTCCAGACCCACAGCAATGTAGTGGATTCTTAACTACCCTCTGAAATAGCCTAGCAAGCCACTCAGTTCGAGGGCAATTAGGGCTGGGCATCAAATGCTGGCCTTGTCAGTGATGCCTACACTCCATGAAAGAATTCTGTAACCCCCAGGATGTGGATAGTGGGGGATTCAGCAATGGTAATGCCAATGAATGTCATGGGAAGATGGTTAGATTCTCTCTTGTTGGAGATGGTCATTGCTTAGCACTTGTGCGGTATGATTGTTGCAAGCCATTTATCAGCCCAAGCCTAGATATTGTCCAGATCTTTCTGCATATGGAAATGGACTGCCTCAGTATCTGGGAAGTCATAAGTGGTGCTGAACATTGCAATCTTCAGTGAACATCCCCACTTCTGATGGAAAGATGGTCATTGATGAAGCAGCTGAAGATGGTTGGGCCTCTAACACTCCCCCGAGGAATTCCTGCAGTAAAGAGTGCACTTCCAGGTTGGCAAGGGGTGAGACTTGAACAGGACCTGGCCTATTGGGCAGGCCCTGAGTGGGCCTTTGGCAACCCCAAAGTGAGGTGTCACTCCCTTGCAGCATGGGTGGGTTGGTAGTGGCAACTATTTGGGGGCGAAGTGGCTGATACTGGTGATTGTGGGAGGGTCTTCAGGGTCATTTTGAGATGTGAGTGCCCTGAGCAGGCCTCGCCAATTTCTTTAGGTCCTGCACGTCTCTTTCACGGTGCATCTCGCCCCAAGCTGCAAAGAACTATCTAAATTGGTTGGATTGCAACTGGAATCCCACCAAGCCACACAACGGGAATCGCATTGTGTTTGAAACCAGAGACCATGCTTAGAAATGATTTGGGAGAATTGCACCCACACTCTGTAGGGTATGGTTCGTCAAGAATGACTTTTGTCAGGCTGTTACTTTACAGGTCTCTGAGACAGCTCAGTAAGTCTTGGCACAAGCCCCCAGATGTTTGTAAGAAGAACTCTCCAGGGTCGATACTGTTGTCATTTCCAGTGCCAAGGTTAATGTCAGGTGATCTGTCCAGTTTAATTCTTTTGTGACTGTTTAACAGTTTGGAGTGTCATGCCAATTTTACAGGGCATTTAAGAGTCAACCACGTTGCTGTGGCTTTGGAGTTAGACCGGATAAGGACAGCAGATTTCCTTCCCTAAGGGATACTCATAAACTGGGTAGGTTTTTATAACAATTAACAATGGTTTCAGGGTCACCATTACTGAGACTAGCTTTAAATTTCATATTTATTAATTGAATTTAAATTCCATCAGCTGCCATGTGGGATTTGAACCCGTGTCCCCAGAGCATTAGCCTGCCCTCCCGGATTACTAGTCCAGTGACATTCCCACAAAGCCACTGTCACCAATGCAATGCAAGCTTCAAAGCTAAGCCTGTACCTTTAGGCATGTAAAATGAATAAAGCCACAGAGCTTTGAAACCATCACAGTCTGGATGATACTAAGTCTGCAAATGTCATCTGCCTTCATTTCACCAGTGAGATTCTGCCTACAGAACTCACAATAGCATTTAGTCATCTCTAGACCGTTACTCTGGGTTGCTAGGGGAAACTGAAAAGAAAGAAACTTGATTTTAGTAGCGTGATACAGTCAAAGTTGACTCATGTCCTGCTTTTGTGTAAATAAAATCTAATACCCTCAGGGAAGTGATCTTTTTGCTGTAAAATATGATTAATTTTTTTTCAGGATTATTTAAACCACAAGGAAGGCTGGCAGGTGAGATTTGCTGTCACATCTCCAGCAGCAGCAGTAATGAGTAATTTATGTTTTAAGCTACATAGATAGACAGAACTTGTATTTAACTAATGCCTTTCAAGATGTCCCAGGCACTCACGCACTTTTTGAAGAGCAGTTAGTTATATATCTTGGAATCAAATAATGGCAAACTTGAAAAGCAAGCAAAACAAATACATTTATTCTTTGTGACACTTAGCTAAATTTTAAATTAAATAGCTATTATAAGAAAATGTTCTTCCCTTTCTCCTGTAGCATCATTTGCATCACTGGAGCAGACTGCAGTGAGACGCAGATTACATAATGTACACATGTTACCAAATAATTAAAATATCTTACTGATGAAAATGTTTACAATTCATAAATGGGTAACTGACAATCAATCATCCTTGTAAAGTCTCTGGTAATTAGTAATTGTCTGGTCTAATTACTGCTCGGAAAACTGAGCAGAAGCACTCGGGTTTCTAACAAAGAACAAAGATCAAAGAACAGTACAGCACAGGAACAGGCCCTTCGGCCCACCACGTCTGTGCCGACACAGATGCCTCTCTAATCTAATACTTTCTTGCCTCTATGTGGTCCATATCTCTCTATTCCCTGCTTATTTATGCGCCTATCCAAATGCCTCTTGAACATTGTTATAGAATCTGCTTCTACCACCTCCTCTGGCAGCACGTTCCAGGCATTCACCACCCTCTGTGTGAAAAACGTACCCCTGATATCGCTCTTAAACTTTCCCCTTCTCACTCTCAATCTATTCCACGGAGTAATTGACCTTTCAACCCTGGGAAAAAGACTCTGACTATCCATTCTATCCAAGCCTGTCATAATCTTGTAAACCTCGATCAGGTCCCGCCACATCCTCCGACACTCCAATGAAAACAATACAAGTTTGTTCAACCTTCTTCCAAAACAGGCAACATCTTGTTAAAATCTTCTGCACCCTTTCCAATGCTTCAACATTCTTTTGGTGGTGTGCTGACCAGAATTGTACACAATACTCCAAATGCGGCCTAACCAAAGTCTTATACAGCTACAAAGCTTCTGAGGAACAATTTATGGCTTATACTATTAACATACTGTTGCTCAGCTTGATGGAGTTTGCAGCAAGAACCAGGGAACCCGTACTGCTGCCATAATTTCAGCCTTCTTGCTTCAAATGTCCTTTGCGGGGTGTATTTGCATTTGATAAGAATAAAAACATTACTTACAGCAGGCAGAATCATGAATGTGGTCTGTGTAGTGCTAGGATCAGTCAATTGTGGGAATCTAACCATGATATTTAACAGTTACTTAGGAAGAAGAATAGGTCATTCGGCCCCATTCAATTAGATACTAGCTTATCATCGCCACCATTCTACTTTCCCATCTTTGTTCCATATCCCTCTACATTTACCTAATAACATTCTGTCTTTTCCAGTCTTGATAGTTTCAATTGTTCTAGCGCCCAAACATTTGGGGAAAGAGTTCCAAATGTTTCTTGTCCCTTGTGTAAGAGGAAGTTTCCTGATTTTTCTCTTGAATGTCCCAGTTCTAATTTTAAATTTATGTTTCCTTGCTCTTGATTCCACTGCAAGAGAAAAGTAATTTTTTTTGCTTCTAATCAATCCAATCTTTTTAACATAGTAAGCACTTCAATCAGATCACCCCTCAATGATCTATTCACATATCTTTTTTCAATTTGTTCTTGGCATGTCGGAATCACAGGTTAGGCCAGTATTTGTTGCCCATCCCTAATTGCCCTTGAGATGGTAATAGTCTTTTTGACCTGCCTTCTTGAACTGCTGTGATCTATGTGATACACCCACTGTGGCTGTTAGGGAGGGATTTCACTGATTATGACCCAGTAACAATGAAGGAATGGCGATATATTTCCAAGTCAGAATGGTGTGTGACTTGAAGGGGAACCTCCAGGTGATGGTGCTCCCAGGTTTCTGCTGCTCTTGTCCTGGTAGTGGTTGTGCATTTGGAAGGTGAAACCTGGCACCTTGGTAGTGACCACCAGGCACTCTGATAGTTTTCACCAGGTAGCTCCACATCATGACTACCAGGCAGGGGGCAGGGCCTGAGTGAAGGAGTGGGATCTGAAGGGAGCAGTTCATGATGGGGCAGCCCATGATGGGACAGCCATTGTGTCCTTTCTAGAATGACGTGCCCAATACTATTTGTGGGTGCTTCTAAATGATAAGCCAACCAACGAATTCAACACTAAAATTAAAATGTAAATCTCAACAGGAATATGATCTCATAATTAAACCCCTTGCTTGAGTGTATTGGAGTGAGGTTATTCTTATTTGTAATGAGTTGACTGTAAGAGAATTTTAATCATATCCCAGTGTTGAGAATGGGTTCAGGACCTGCTTCTGTTTGCTGATGTTATCAGTAAATTCCAGAATCTTTCCTCACTGTGTTTGCTCTCTGCAGCATGTATGCAGTGTGATGCAGTGTGCGAGAAAACATGCTGGCATTTCATTTTTGCTGCTTGGGCTGCTGTGACAATGGTACACACTAATGAACTTTTTATTTATCTACACACTTTAGAAAGCACTGGAGCATTGAAACCATTTCACTTGGAATAGTGTGTACAACTCTGGTCACTATAGTGCAAAATCAAATTGCAGCTATTGTAAGGATACAGTTGAAGGCAACCAGAATGATTAAGAGGACTGGGGGGAATTGGATGATGACAGACAATATCATAAATTGGATCTGTTCCCATTGGAAAAGATCTTGAGAATTGATAAGATTGTTTTTCTTAAGATCCTGAAGAGGCTGGATAATGTAGCTGTCTCACCTTGTCCACACCACTAGAACCAGAGGACATGACCTGAGTTTGAAGTGGGGTAAACTGAAAACTAATATTTGGAAATATCATTTAAGTGAGTGGTAATTTTACTGATCAGTTTCCTAATGGAGCTGATAGGAGCAGGTAATATTGATACTTTCAAATGCAAATTAGATAGATTTCTTTCAGAAAATGATTTTTTTCGGATATAAATATGTTGAGACATGACATCTGGAGGTGTAGCATCCCTGAGAGGGACAGATGACTTTGGACCTAAGATTTCCAAAGGTGGTTTCCTCATCTCATGTTTGTGTTGCACACTATTTTTTTTACTTGTATGTAGGATGTGGGCATCTATGGCTGGGCTGACATTTATTGCCCATTCCTGAGGGCAGTTTAAGAGTCAACCACATAGCTGTGGGTCTGGAGTCACATGTAGGCCAGAATTCCTTCCCTGAAGAACATCAGTGGACCAGATAAGTTTTTATGACAATTGACAAAGGTTTCATGGTCATCATTGGACATTTTAATTCCAGATTTTTATTGAATTCAGGTCTCACCCTCTGCCTCGGTGGGATTTGAACCCAGGTCCCCAGAAAGCAGGGGTTTCTGGATTACCAGTCGAGTGACAATACCACGACGTCTCCCCTATTGTCAGTGATCGATTGCCATGACTGGTAAACAACTCCATTATTGCTGTTTGCTGTATGTAATGAACAGGATGGTCGAAGGTGAACTAAACTGGTCTTTTTTCATCTAGTGATTCATATTGGCGGAATTTCCCTGTATTTCTTCAGAGTGTTGGGCTCTGACTGAAGGCTGGGATACAGATCTCCTGCTGCACTACTGAGTTTAGTCCAAATCTTGAAACTGGAAAAAGAAAATGCATGGGCGAGGTTTACACCATCAAACGGACAGGATCAGGGCGCCATCTATAAAGGGCACCCCATTCAGCACTGATGTTCAAGACCCCCAGCTCCATGGAGGCATTCTCCAGCACGCTCATTACCTCCCCTCCCCATCGCCCTCTGGCCAAATCATCATGGGTTCTCCACCCTGCCTGCGCAGTTATTGGGGATTTTCTCCTGTCACCTCTCCACCACTGCAGAAGTATCACTGGCATTCCCTCCCCTCACTGCCCACTCCCCTCTCCACGCCTGCACATTCCTCCTTCAATGGCTGCAGTGCACTTACTGGCCTGCCACACATAATGGGACCCACCCCCTTATGTCTCCTCAGAGGGCTTGCCCCAGAACAGTCCCCACGGCAATATCCTTTGGTACAGGTTGACACCGTGACAACCTGGCAGCGCCAACATATGCCAAGGGGTGGTGCTGGGGGCAGTGCCAGAGCACTGTGTGGGCACAACCCTCCCTTCCTGGGGATTATAGTTACCTGTGCGCTCTGGGAGTGGGGCGGGGGTGTGGTGGTCCCCTCGACTGATTCAAGTTTTTAAATAGTTGTGACATCATGTCGGCAAGATTTGAACATTCACTGAGGGGGGGGTGTCATGTGGCAGGATGTTGGGTAATTATATTGAAATGTATTTAGTTCCTTTGTGGACATGAACCTCATGAGATCCCCAGCGAGGGGCGTGGAAAATTGGGAAACACAATCTCGCCGTAGAGAATCACATTTCCCAATTCTCACTGTATTTTCCCTCTGTGTTGCTATTTTCTCTAAAGGTGAAGATGGGCTGAAAATCATCCCAAGATCAAGATTTTAAAATAAATTAAAACACAATTGATATTTAATCTAAACCATTAAATTGAGTAAAAAATGAAAAATGCAACTAAAATCTTCCACCTACTCTTTGTCATAATGTCTGTACTTTCCAATTTGGGAGTTTCTGATGCTCAGTACGATTGGATAAAATGTCTGAATCAAGTTTATCTCAATATTAATTTGATGTTTAGTATCTTATTAGAAAATGTTCAATTTGTTTTTATGACAAGTGTTATCATAATTTGTTTTCATTTCTGATAATGGACTTTCAATTAAATCTTATTTATTAATTACAAGTAAGGCTTATATTAACAATGCAATGAAGTTACTGTGAAATTCCCCTAGTCACCACACTCCGGCGCCTGTTTGGGTTAATGCACCTAACCAGCACATCTTTGGAGTGTGGGAGGGAAAAAGCACCTGGAGAAAACCCATGCAGACACGGGGAGAATGTGCAAACTCCACAAAGGTAGTGACCCAAGCCAGAAATTGAATCTGGGTCCCTGGTGCTGGAAGGCAGCAGTGCTAACTACTGTGCTACCGTGCCACCCTGTAATGCAGAATATATAACACAGTAGCAGATTATTCAGTTTTACTGGTCCAAGTTGCTGATTGTGTTTCACACAGTAATTAAATATCTACTCTCAAACTCCAAATCCTGGGTGAAAACTATGGCCTTGTGGTAACAGCGTTGTGGAAGATGACTGCGTGCTCAAATTTTGGAATATCTGCCAGTAAATCAGTAAATGTAAATACTCTAAATGTCCAAGGCATTTTCATTGTGTTCCTCTTGTAACTTTGTCAAAAGTCCCTAGGGCAGTAAGAACTTTGGATGGGACCCAGATGTGCTACCCTGTTTGAACCTCAAAGCACTTGCTTTGATTTCTGACAGTCCTCACACAGCATATTTTATGTAACAGATTCAGCTTGTTGCCGTGTACAGTGAATTTGTTAAGATAAGGAAACAGGTTTGAAGGAGGGATACCCATTACCTATGTTGACAACTTGTTCCGAAATCGGCATTTTAAATTACAGCCCATTTGAGGTAGCAATCTGGAATAATTGCAGCAGAGGGTTAAAGCTTTCAGGAGCACATAATTCAATGTGAGCAGAATTGCCTTGCGGGCTGTGTACCTGTGAGCCGCTATTTCTTTCCAGATAACAATGAGAGTTTGTGTTTGGCCTTCTGCAAAATAATTGGCCCTGGAAATGCGGCTCAGCAGTATTATCATTTTTATTCAACATTGATTTTTATCCCAATTTTTGTCTTTTCCTCAGAGACCATTGGAGAAGCTCAGCCAGATGTTGGCCACCAATAGTAATGCATGCATTCATGTAGCATCCTCCAAACACTTCACCTAATGAATCTCTTTTGAAGTGTTCGGAGGTGTTTAGCAACTGTTAGAAAGGCAAACTTAGCAGCTGCTCTACATCAGCTATGATGTGGAGATGTGGAGACTGCGGTAAACACAGTAAGAAGTCTCACAGCACCAGGTTGCCATGCAAATGACAACAAATGAATCCTGGAGGAATCCTGATTAATATTGACCAGGACCGCTCTGGATCCTTCACAAGAATCATTGGGATAGCCTGAGACACCTTTATTTTACTATCCTATCCAAGGAGAGGTACAGTGACAGCCTAAACTGTAAGCTTGTGTTCTGAAATCGGTCTTCAAACCCAAAGACTGTCAAATGAACCAGACTAAAAATGCTGTTTAACAAGTTGGCTCCACAAGCAGTAAAGTCTAAGTTATTTTTTATTAACCACAGCGGTTAGCACTGCTGCCTCACAGTGCCAGGGATCCAGGCTCAATTCCAGCCTTGGAATTTGCATGTGCTTCCAGTGTCTGTGTGAGTTTTGTCTGGATGCACCAGTTTCCTCCCACACTTCAAAGGTGTGCAGGTTAAGTAGATTGACCATGGTAGATTGCCCCTTAGTGTCCCAAGATGTGTAAGTTAAGAGGTTTACTGGGGTAAATACTTGTGTTAGGATGGGTGGATAAGATGCTTTGTGGGAGAATTGGTGCAGACTTGATGGGCTGAATGGCCTCCTTCAGTGCTGTGGTGATTCTACAATTCTATCTCCTTCCCTCCTTCTCAGAAGAAGCTAACTGATCCATTAACACGCATCTTGGGCACAAGTCAAAGCTGAATTTTATCTGCCACACATTTCAAAAATGTGCAAAACTGCAATCAGGTCACATATTTGAAACTGTTCAGGAATACTGTATTAATTCCTAATGTCCTGAAGTTGCAGTTTTGTTTTTCTGTAAAAAAAATCCAATCTCTTTCAGTTTGTCATTTTCTGAGTTGTTAACCGTTTTGGAGCAGCAAATGTTGCTAATGTGTTTGTGTTCTAAGTATTTGATTACTCCTCATTCTGAGGGAACGGTTCCCAACCCTAGCCTTTCATTATAGGATCAACTTCACCTCACTCGGGACAATTACAAGATATATTGTGTGATTATATATTACAGTTAGAATGAATTCAAGAGGTTCTACAATAATCAAAATGCATCAAAACTCCAGCACATATTTTGTGGAAATTGATTTGAAATCATTCATATTTTGGTTACTGTGTTATAAGTCTCAGCCTAGTAGCAGCAGTTGCTGTACACAATCTACAGACAAGCCGTTACAAACAATACGGTTATTATAGTGAGTTGAAGTGACAGGCGATGCAGTTTGTGCAGATGTGTTTTAAAGTCCCGATGCTTGTTAACGTTTGCTGAGATACACTAGGCCGACTGTGCCGTGTCGCCAGATCCGGCAGCACCCTGGCTGTGTAGCCCACAGTCTTGCTGGCTCCACATTCTGTACGCTTCACTTTCCCCAGCCTCTCAGGGCTGGCGTCATCCAACCATTCACCAGTCTCTGAGTTTGCCATGTGCACTGACCCTCTACTGACCCTGAGCCATGATACAAACTACAGGATTGTAATTAATCCTTAATTACCCACAATACCTCAGCCAGCTCAGCGCAATGCTATATATATTAAAAACAAACTTCCCAAACAGCAGAACCACCAACGGCCCATTCCGAGCTGCATAATCATCTTTGTGCTCAGTGGCTCTCTCTGTGCGCCGCCAACCTACCGCGTCCCCCCCCAACCCTCACTGCTGCCCACCGCTCCCACCCCCCCACACCCCCACCCGAACATCCAGAAAAATGCAAGCCCTCCCAAACCACCAGCACTACATAAACACCTGGCAGCTTAAAGAGATACACGCTTAAAGTCTAATGAACAAAGCAATGTGCACTTTGCTGTTTGATCTGTATCCTCCCAAAGGCAGCTGCAGGCTAAAGGAAAGAGGTGTTGGCACTTTTCATGTTTGAATCTGAAAACATTTTACAATGATATGCTAAATCCATAAATTGCACTGTAAAATCATTGCACAAAATCTTGCCACTTAAGGAAGCCACGATGAAAGCAGGCAGAAAACTGTATTCCTTTTTAACTGCTTCCCATTAAAATTACACACTAAATACTGCAAAGAAAATGAATTAGCAGATTAATGCTTTTGGATATCAGTTTTCGGACAATGCCTGTGTGTGTGTGTCCCACCCTCCCGGCCACAGGGGCTTCTGTAGTTGGGAAATTGCATAGTTGGGAGAAAGCTGTAAATTGGAAATGATAAATAGATGTATAATGTCACTGATTGTACATCATTTCTGTGTTTCTTAACTGCCTGTATCATTTACTGAAAAGAGAACTTAACCTGAGGCATCCAGTGATTCATTGAAATAAAGAAGTTGTTTGATTTCTGGTAAAGTTAATATATACTGTGGTTGTGTGGAAAAATAGCATGCAAAGGGGTCAGTTTACATGCTGAGGTTGACATTTCCGTTATCAACAGCCTTTCAGTAAATTTTCAGGTTTTAACCTTGTTTATAAATAAGCAATACACTCGTGAAAAATGGTGAGCATGGAACAGGGAGACAAAGTTGGTGACTGAAACACTGGACAAGGAAATATTGAGCAAAAGCCAAGATTATTGGCTACATTGTTTGTATTGCAGGCCTTTGCTTTAGAATGTGAAATTTTTATTTAGAAGACTTTAAATTTTTACTGTCAATATCTTTTGCAATGTCTTCTGCACTGCAAAGCAAGGCAATGGGAGGAACAATTCTCTAATGTTGAGTTTTTGTAATTTCTGACAACAATTCTGTTGCACTCCCCTTTGCTGAAAGATGAAAACATTGGGCACAACCTTCAGCGGCAACAACAGCTTGAACACAACACCATCTCTAACGACATAAAGCAAACCAAAGAAGGAGACATTAGATGACCAAAAGCTTGGTCAAAGAACAGTAAGAAGTCTCATAACACCAAGTTAATGTCCAACAGGTTTAGCTGGAATCACGAGCTTTCAGAGTGCTGCTCCTTCATCAGGTTAATAATACCCCTTCATCAGAGCAGCGTTCCGAAAGCTCATGATTCCAAATAAGCCTGTTAGACTTTAATCTGGTGTTGTGAGATTTCTTACTGTGCCCACCCCACTCCATCGCTGGCATCTCCACATCTTGGTCAAAGAATTAGGTCTTATGGAATGTCTTAAGAAGGAAAGAAAGGTGGAGGGGCAGTTGTTTAGAGAGGGCATTTCAGAGCTTACGACCTAAACAACTGAAAACATAGTTAACCAATTGTGGGGCAAAGGGAGCAAGAAGGTATGCTAGAGGTCAGAACTGGAGGAAAGCAGAGGGTTGAAGGGCTGAAAGGAAGTGGGATCGGAAAAGGCCAAGAGGGTGAGAACATGAGGGTGAGAATTTTAAAATTGATGTGTTGATAACTGGGAGCTAATATAGGTCAGTGAGCATGGGGGTGACCGGTGACTTGGTGAAGGTTAAGATTCAGGCAGCAGAGTTTCAGATGGGCTTTTGTTCATGAAATTTGGAAGATGGGCAAGTGGCCAGGAAATCATCGGTTTAGTTGAACAGAAGTATAGATGAAGGTTTTAGAAATAGGTGGTCTGAGGCAGGCACAGAACAAGGTAGTATCACTAAATTACAAACAGGCAGTCTTTCTAATGGTGAATATGTAGGATTGGATGCTCAGCTCAGCACCGAGGTTATGAACAATCCACTTCTGCCTGAAACAAGGACAGGGAGTGTGGTGGAATTAATAGCTAGGAACAGAGTTTTCGACAGGGGCCAAAGACAATGGCCTGGATTGTTCAGTGGTAATGATGGTGAAACTGTCAGCATTATTCCTGTGAAACTGACAGCAACTTCTAGAGTCTGCACATGCTCACAAAAATCCAGAAGCTGTGGTCAGCAATTCTCAGCTTCTCTGTTGGTGCCTGGTTGAAGTTCCCACAGATTGCAATCAATTAGAAATCCCTGAGCTAATGATAGTGATAGACTTCCAGGGACATAGACAGCTTTGTGGCAGGTGAAGTTTAACACAGGGGGTAGATGAGAAGTGATCCAGTTTGGTAGGAAGAATGAGAAGAGGCAATATAAACTAAAGAGTCAAATTTTAAAGGGGGTACAGGAATATAGAGACATGGGGATTTGTGCACATAAAGCATTGAAGGTGGAAAGGTGGGTTGTGAGTGGTTAAAAATGCTTACAGGATCCTCTGCTTTAAATGGAAACGCAAAGGGCTACAATTTTGATTTTAGCCAGTGAGTGAGAAATTTTGAGTCTGAAAATTTCTTGACTCAGCATACCTGTCACCATGGAAACAATCCCTGCACACACATAGATCTCACTTTAGAAGAGCAGGTGTTTTAAAGTGAGCGAGGTTCTTCACCTCTGGAGGCAGCTCAGGGCAGCTACGGAGGCAGGAACATTAGAAGACCCACCTTTGTTCTCTGAGATTTCGGCCCATTTGTGTGAAAGGCTGTTGGACCCTCTAATCCTCACCCTTCACCTCCATAACCACTCTATACTGCATACACTATATGCTTTCTCAATGCCCCTTCATTCCCCAAGCTACCTCTGTGCCAATTCTCCATGCTCCCGTATATCACCGTACATGTCACTTCCCCGCTTCTCTCTCATTTGATCTCCATCGCCAATATTCACTATGGGCAGACATCAGGAGCCATGTGAAGATGAAAAATAAGCTTTTAACAATCTAAGAGAGCTCCCACTTGTACCTACTTGATATTGAAAACAATCTCATTTGTGAAACCCATTCAAAAATTTTAAGTCCTCTCACATGGACAATCTATTGTAAAAAAGAACTTCTACTTACCAACCACATTGAAGGCAGTTAATTCTTTAGCATCTTAAAACTGTCAAGCAAAATGAGCTCAACCCCACCCTTGATAAGTGGTTATCAAGTTTTGAAACTCATAGTGGGCTTGATTGCAATAATAATCCTTAGAAAATGTCAACAATGAAATCCATTGATACTGCAGGAAGCGATAGCTAATTTATTTTCCTCAGCTACACCAGATGGTCTGTCAATCAATACACTCTTGGGTGTTTTCTTTTTAACTCCAACTGCAAGCTGCAGACATTTCCTCATTTTTAGTATAATTTAAATAACTTAAGATCATGATACTTAAACAGACCTTACCTGAATTTCAAGATCATTTACGCCTGCTTCATAAATTTATGACATCCACATTGCTGGTTAAAGGCACTTGGAACAGCAAATATGTAGTCTGTTTGAACATGGCACTAATTTCAAATGGCCCTGCTCGGTTTGGGTTCCTACTTTTGTGATTTACACTCCATACCCTTCCTCTTGCAGGCAAAAGTAGGATCTGCTGGAAGGGACTGCAGGACATCTGCACCTGTATCTCCCTTGCAATTGTTAAAGCTCTCTGGAGTTAGCCCGACTCCATGAAAGGCTGGCCTATAGAATACAAAAATAAGGAAATTATGATGGACATTTATGGAACACATATTTGTCCTGAACTGATTCATTGTGTCCAGTTCTAGGCATTATACTCTTGAAAGCAGGTGAAGATTTTTGAGAGGGTGCAGGAAAGATTTCGAGAATGGTCCCAGGGACAAGGGACTCCAGAAGCTGGTATTGTTCTGCTTCAAAAAAAGAAAGTTGAGAGGAGATTTGATGGTTCAAAATCATAATGTTCCTGGATACAGCAGGAAGGGAGAAGCTGGTTTCATTGGCAGAAAGATAAATGGGCTCAGATTTAAAGTGATTGGCAAAAGAATCAAAGATTACATGAGGAAGAAGTTTTTTATGCAGCAACCTTGGATCTAGATTGCATTGCCCTTAAGGGTGGAAAAGGCAGACTAAATCACGGATGAAATTCTCCGGCCTCCTAGTCGCGGTTTCCCGCCAACAGGAGATGGAATCCCCATTGACATCACCCCACGGCAGCAGGGAATCCACAGGTGAGGGTGTGATGCTGTCAGCACCGGAAAATCCCACCACATGAACGGCCAGAGAATTCTGGCCCGTGACTTTCAAAATTAAGTTGGATAAGCACCTTAAAGGGGAGAAAAATTGCAAGGCTATGGGAAAAATGGAGGAGTGGAACTTATTAAATATCTCTTGCAGGATAGCTGGCATGGGTTTGAGGGGCCAAATGTCCTCCTTTTGTGCTATAACTGTTCTATAATTTTAACAGGTGAGAACCTTCCCCTTCACACCACTGGTCTTGCAGTAAGACCATTGAGAAATTTGCATTTTGTTGAATGATTTTTGGAGGCCAATAGCTTGATTCTTCACAATATTTAATTAAAGGACATTATGACTAATAGAGGATTGAAAGTTGGGCAAGCAAGCTGAGAACACACAGACAGGAGAGGAGTTCAGAGAGGTGGTGGTGAGATAGAGCAGGGTGTTGTCAGCATACATGTAGAATCTCATTGAGATTTCAGTCACTAAGGGGCAACCCACAGATTAGAATAGAAAAGGCCCAAAGTTAAATCATTGAAAGGAACCTAAAAATTGCAGTGATAGAAAGAGAATCCATTAGAGGCGTCTCTCCAGTGATGTTCTCAGGTTGAACTAGATGAGGGCAATCACTGGATCAATGACTGGACAAAGAAGGAAAAGTGTTGGAGGACAGTGATGTGCTCCATCATTCACAGTCTACAGAGGGGCCAAGAATGATGATGGGAACTATATCCTATGATCGTAAATCATGGGGAATGCAATTTGTGACTGGTTTGTGCTGTTTCTGTGCTGTAAGTAGATCCAAAACTTGATTAGGGAGATTCAAACATGAGGTTTCGGAAAAATTGGCTCACATTTGTGAGGTAACGTCACATTCAAGGACTTTAGGAAGGAACAGGAACCTGGAGCAGGAGTTTGCAAAGACAATTTGGGCAAAGAAGTTTTCTTTGAGGAGGTGCAGATGATAGCAGATGTGAACCTATGGGTCAGAGTGGAGACAGAACAGTTAGCATGATCAGTTTAAGTGGGGCAGTATGGACAATGGTGGCATAATGGTAATGTCGTTGGATTAGTAACTCTGCCCAACCTAATACTTGAGGGGCAGTGGAATTTTCCACCATGGCAGGTGGTGGAATTTAAATGCAATAAATTTGTTAAAATCTGGAATATTAAACCAGTCTCAGCAATGGTGACTATAAAATGTTTCTTGTATTCATTAGTGGGACATGGCCGTCGCTGGCTAGCTTGCATTTATTGTCCATCCCTAGTTGCCCCTGGAGGGCAGATAAGAGTCAACCACATTGCTGTGGCTCTGGAATCACATGTAGGCCAGACCAGGTAAGTTTGGCAGATTTCCTTCTTCTTAGGACATTAGTGAACCAAATGGGTTCATAGTCAATTATCATAAAGACCCATCACTAATGTCTTTCAGGGAAGGAAATCTGCCATCCTTACTTTCTACTTGGCCTACTTCTGATTCACAGCAATGTGGCTGACTCTTAACTGCCCTCTGAAATATTCAATTGAAGGGCAGTTGGATGGGTAAAAAAATGCTGGCCTCGCCAGCAACACCCATACCCTGTGGAATAATGTTAGATTATTAGCAGTTCGGTGAGAATAGGGTCAAGGCAGAAGATGTGTCTCATGCACCACGCTGAGCTTGAAGCATAGAAACTGGAGAAAGATGCAAGTTCTGGGCATTTGGGAATAATCACTGGAACTTTAAATGTCGACGGAGCATAAAATAGGCTGTGTTACACTGACCTCCCATTGAGGGTGTATAATGGCTGTTGCCCACTGCATTTTTAGTGAAAGTTCTGCTGATTTTTCCTAAATGCTTTTGGCTTTTTTTTTGCTTATTCTCCATAATGTGATGAGATGGTAAGTAACTCAGTGAATGATGGGATCCTGCTGTTTGTCTCCGGGTCATGCCTTTGCACACTTGTCAGTGGAAATGTGGTTTGATCACTAAGTTGGTGCAGATGTTAAAAGAAAGAAACTTCATAACTGAATTTAGAACTGGGCAAGACAGTGATAAATTTTAAGCTCATATCATGAAAGATCTCTTTTCAAGCCAGTTAATTTTTTTTTCAAACAATTGGAACTTGTGGCTTTCCAAGTAAACAATAAATAAAACTACAATTAGAGCTCGAAATCTTTAAAATATTCACCACCAGCGCCAAATGTATAGACCACTCAAACCACAGACGACACAGGTAAATGGAACACTAGTTGTAAACGTGGATAAAAGCAAAATGAGAATAGAATTGAACGCTGGAATCTTTATTTCCAGGAATGTCTGGATTTTCTTCATGTCGTACAAGGAAAAAACGTTGCTTGAAAATAATGCAAAAGAGACGCATCGTATTCCCTCGATTTATTCAACAAACCTATTTGTTTTATATTGGGTTTTTTGGGGCTTTCCCTGAGCCACGCATCAATTCCTACACAAGAACAAATAAGCAGGCAGAATATCAGTCTTCCATTAAGCCTTTGCTAGAATTTGTGTGTGCACCGTTCAGAGGGGTAGCTCCTTCAGCAATCTTTCATGTGGAAATTTCTCCTCAAGGCATGGTCAGAGTCAGGAGTATGAAGAGTTTACAAACACAAACTCTCCATACTGCCCCACCAGCAGCCAATTAAAAAATTAGAGAACAAATCTAGTGTGACAAAACAGTAGCATTAATGTGTTTGTGGAAATATGGCTCTCAGGTAAGTGTTCACTCGAATGGAAAATGTTTGTCAGTGGCAGTTTAGTCTGCGGATTTAGTTGAAAGGGTTCATTGGCTATGAACAATTCAAACATCTAGCAACTGGTCACACTGGAAAGAAAGGCAATAGCTTGTGCTTTACTCGGAATTACTGACTGGAATTCATTTCTGAATAGAAAATTTCATCGCATAATATCTATCATCCACTCTTAATTACCCAAAGTACAATACTGTAATATTGATCGTGGCATGTTAGAGGTACAAGGGCTAAACTGTAAGGTTGAAATATCGTTACATTTATTGTCAGCTGAACGTAGTGCATAGCTAAAGGAAACAAAAAATGGGAGACATAGCACACATCTCTACCTCAAAGACATATTGATTATGCTTCGTGACATGCATTTCTTTCCTTGTTCCCTTGGTTCATACAATATCCCTCAATGTATTCCTACCTTGAACATGACTGAGTCAGCCAAATACAGGGGAGATAATAGAAACAGGCCAGTAATGACTACCTGCTCTCTCAGTATACTCCTAAATTCCATTCAACTGTTTGTGGAAGCCTCTCTTTTTTTTCACATACACTGCAACTTCGGCCACAACTCTCTTCCTCTTTAGGAGTGAAGGTTCAACCTAACATCCATCCTTACTCTTAACTTCCTGATTTTTTAAAGAAAATAAACTTCTGTTTATGGAATATTTTCATAAAGAACAGTTTAGCACAGGAACAGGACCTTTGGCCCTTCAAGTCTTCGTTGAACACATTTACCTGTCTAAACAAACCACTTACATCCCTCTATTCTCTATTTGTTATAAACTTATAAACCTATCTAAACAAACCACTTACATCCCTCTATTCCCTATTTGTTATAAATTTATAAACCTATCTAAACAAAATGTTGAGAGGAATAGATAGGGTGGACTCTCAGAGGCTATTTCCCCGGGTTGAAATGGTTGCTACGAGAGGACACAGATTTAAGGTGCAGGGAGGGAAGTTCAGAAGTGATGTTAGGGGTAAGTTTTTCACTCAGAGGGTGGTGAGTGAATGGAATCGGCTGCCGTCAGTGGTGGTGGAGGCGAACTCGCTGGGGTCTTTTAAAAGACTTCTGGATGAGTATATGGGGTTTAGTGAGATTGGGGGTTATAGATAGGTCTGTAGGTTGGTAGGTGTTGATGTGATCGGCGCAACTCGTGGGCCGAAGGGCCTGTTTGTGCTGTAGTGTTCTATGTTCTATGTTCTATAAACAAACCACATACATCCCTCTATTCCCTATTTGTTATAAACTTATAAACCTATCTAAACAAACCACATACATCCCTCTATTCCCCGTTTGTTCATATGCCTATCAAGATAAATCTTAAATGTGGCTAATGTAACTGCCTCAACCACCTCACTTGGCAGTGCATTCCAAGCCCCCTCCACACTCTGTAAAAAAACTTCTCCACACATCTCCACTGAACCTTTCCCCACTTATCTTGAACTTGTGCCCCCTTGTAATTGTCATTTCCACCCAGGGAAAAATCTTCCAACTGTTCACCCTATCTTTACCTCTCATAATTTTATAAACCTCGATCAGGTCGCCCCTCAGCCTCCGTCTTTCCAAGGAGAAGAAATCCCAGTTTATTCAATCTCTCCTGATAGCTAATACCTATATGTAAATTGAGACCATGAAATCTAAATCTAACCGTTGAAGTGGTGGAGGCTGCCTCGCTAAATATTTTTAAGAAGCGGGTTGATGGGTTTTTGATAAGAGAGGGGATTAAGGGTTATGGGGAGAGGGCGGGAAAGTGGAACTGAGCCACGACAGATCAGCCATGATCTTATTGAATGGCGGGGCAGACTCGAAGGGCCAGATGGCCTACTCCTGCTCCTATTTCTTATGTTCTTATGTTCTTATGTTCTAATGTAATAAATGGCAAGAAATGACACAGTCACAACAACAGCTGCAATTACAAAACATCCGGCCCTGACAAAACCCATGTGAGAAATGAATGCTGATGAAACAGATAAAATCAAAAACCTCAACCTGTCTTCATCAAAAGTGCATGAAGAGAATGTGCCCAGGTAGGCCTCTTTGGCCAGCAGCTACCTGACTGGTCCAAGGATAAGAACACAAAATTTAATGACACAGGCTAGAATCAAATATTGAGCGAATAATCAGCAGGGTTCATATTTTAATCTTCGCTTTCAATGCAGTCCACAGTCTCTTCCCTTCCCTACTCATATACCACAATTGATGATACATTCTAAGGCATCAAATCAAACATTTCCTTTTAACATATTCATTGATAATTAATCCTTCATCATGTTATGCATCAGCAGTGTCCAATGCTGGTAAAATCTTATAGGTCACCTCAAACTTACTTTGTTTGCAAATAAATACCAAAATTTCCGTATCCTTTCCATTATAACTTATGATTTTGATCACTCAAATCTACTTTCTCAGAGACAGTAATACCTTTCTTGCAATGATGACTGTAACGTTTTATAAAGGTCTGGCTAACCTTCTATTATTCAGGAATTATTATTGAGCCAAGGTGTGGGAGTGTTACTCTCAATTTAACCCATGATACACCTCATCCAGAACATTTATGCTGATAAGACTAAGGAAAGAATTCTTCCATTTTGTGACTAAATGCTGTGGTGGAAGTGGGAATGTGGAGTGTTTCCCACTGGGCAGCCAAGGGGAAAACACACCAAATCCCCTCCAAGACACCGAATCCGGAAGGTCCACCATATGGGGAGGCGATGGCCCAATGGTATTATTGACCCTGGCCTCATTAATTATGCAACCGATCTTTTACATCGTATTGGGAGGCAGGACTGGATGGCGTGTAGCCCACTGCCATGTCTGGGTGCCAAGTTGAAAAAATGTCCAACATCTCTGAGCCATTATTAAAGAAAGAAGGTAGACCTCCTGAAAATGGTGATGGATCTGTCGGAGCGTTTTGAATCTAGAAGAAACATAGGTCTCCAGGAACATTTTGAGGTTGGAAGATGGATCCCCTCCAAGATACCAAATCCGGAAGGTCCACCATATGGGGAGGCGATGGCCCAGTGGTATTATTGCTGGAGTAGTAATCCAGGAACTCAGCTAATGTTTTGGGGTCCCAGGTTCGAATCCCACCATGGCAGATGGTGGAATTTGAATTCAAAAAATATTTGGAATTAAGAATTGACTGTTGACCATGAAGCCATTGTCAATTGTCAGAAAAACCTATCCGGTTCACTAATGCCCTTTAGGGAAGGAAATCCTTATCTGGTCTGGTCTACATGTGACTACAGAGCTACAGCAATGTAGTTGACTGTCAACTGCCCTCAGGCAACTAGAATTGGGCAATAAATGCTGGACAGCCAGCTATGCCCATATCCTATAAATGAATAATAAAATAAAACCTGCCTATGCTCCCCCGACCCACTACTATAATGTTCAGGATTGTTGGCACCCTCCATCCAGAACTCTGGAGGCAGTCCCAGGCATTGTTTAGGTAAGTCTCAAACCTCTGCACATCATGTTGTTCCAAATGTGTTTCACACTGGCACCAGCATCACCCTAAAGCATGCAAAAAACTTTCTATTATCTTATATCTTGCACCCCTACCATAGAACCCAACGGTACAGAATGAGGCTATTCAGCCTGTTGAGTCTTCACTGACTCTCCAACAGAAAACCCACCCAGGCTGTACCTCACTAATGGCCCCTAACCTAAGGAACAATTTAGCATGGCCAATCCACACAGCCCGCACATGTTTGGATAGTGGGAGGAAACCAGAGTGCCTGGAAGAAACCCACGCAGACACCGGGAGAATGTGCAAACTCTACACAGTCACCCAAGGCCAGAATTAAACCCAGGTCCCTGACACTGAGGCAGTGGTGCTAACCACTGTACCACTGTGCCGCCCACTGTTGTTTACAAAAAATCTTTATTAAAAAAATGAAATCTAAAGCTGGTAGACCCTAATTATTTTATTCCATCTTAATTAACACACTTCAACTAAATCACATGAAACACAAAACAGACGATATAAACAGAATCACCTGTGCATTATCAGGGTAAAGCATAAACCTGTGGCGCACCAGATTGGAATCCCTGAAAGGATAGATTTCATGACCAGGAGCTAGAAATTTTTGCAAAGCAATAAAGAATAAAGAAGCTTTGTTTATCACTTCCGCTGAAGAGGCCAACTCATGTGTGGCTCCATGTGTCAGGCAGAGTATTGCGAGATTTTTTTTTAAAAATTAAGTGGCATATCAACAGGATGTAGCAACAGATAATTGTCACAGGGATAGGTGCCTCGTTAATTTGACCCTGGCAATTGTTGGGAACAGAAAAAGATGTGCTGAAAGTGTACAGATTTACAGCTTGACATCTGCTTCAGAAAGTCCCTGTATTTAAACTGGAATTCTGTGAGGGATTTCCGGATCTATACAGAATGTTCAGTTTCAGGAATCATGGAAGTCTGGCTTAAGCACAGCGTAGTCCAGTCACACCAACTGTGGTCTTGCAGAGACTAGCTATATTTCTTCAGCTCTGCGCATCAAATATGAAGCAGGCCGTCCTCATCAAGTCCAATTCACTTTCTCTGTCAAATCGACTTCCAATATTGTTTACCACAGCCAAGGAGTTGCCAAAGGCAGCACATAGGGAATTTCTGCTTTCTTAAGAAATCTCAGTGTTCAAGCTGGTTTTGCAACCATTCTTTTTTCTCATTTGACCCAGTTTAGCTTACAAAGCAAACTGTTGCAACAGAAGAGTGTTTCCGACGTTTGAGTTAGCAAAACTGTAATCAACCATTGGAACAAAATCCCTGACATGTCTTTTCCCTTGTTGAGCTTATTCCATCTACAATAATTTGTTAACCCATTTGGATAACCAAGCCCAACATAAGAGGCACATTATCGCTCAAATAATATGGTTTCTTCTCTCTGAGTAGATTTTAATTAAAGGAGAGTGTCATCGACTTCAGGAAGCATAAAGGAGAACACACCCCTGTCTACATCAATGGGAACGAAGTAGAAAGGGTCGAGAGCTTCAAGTTTTTAGATGTCCAGATCACCAAAAACCTGTTCTGGTTCCCCCATGCTGACACTATAGTTAAGAAAGCCCACCAATGCCTCTACTTTTTCAGAAGACTAAGGGAATTTGGCATGTTAGCTATGATTCTTACGAACTTTAACAGATGCACCATTCTTTCTGGTTGTGTCACAACTTGGTATAGCTCCTGCTCTGCCCAAGACTGCAAGAAACTACAAAAGGTCATGAATGTAGCTCAACCCATCACGCAAACTGGCCTCCCATCCATTGACTACCTCTACACTTCCTGCTGCCTCGGTAAAACAGCAAGCATAATTAAGGACCGCACGCACCCCAGACATTTCTTCTTCCACCTTTTTACTTTGGGAAAAAGATACTAAAGTCTGAGGTCACATACCAACCGACTCAAGAACAGCTTCTTCCCTGCTGTGTCAGACTTTGAATGGACTTAGCTTGCATTAAATTGATCTGTCTTTACACCCTAGCTATAACTGTAACACTACATTCTGCACTCACTCGTTTCCCTCTCTATGTTCAGTATGTTTTGTCTGTAAAGCACGCAAGAAACAATATTTTTCACTGTATGTTAATACATGTGACAATAATGAATCAAATCAAATCAAATCAAATGTGGAAAGGAATGGAGGTTAAGTGTGCTTCATTGAGGGGTTCAATGTTCCTGGTATGATAAATAGAAGAATATTTATTTGTATCTTTACAGGATTAACTATAAGTGCGAAACCTCTCAGGGCTGTGTTGAGATGTACAATTCTAAATATTAAACAACAAAAGATATATATTCAGGATGCCAAGCGTTCAGTTATGACAAGTTAAGTAGATGCCTTTGGCGTATTATACCTCTCTGAAATTTGGATTGGGAATTTCATTCTGAAGTTGCAAGCCATATTTTTCTTTTGGAACAGAGCATTTCTTGTCTGGGAATGTTAGTCAACAATAAATAATTAGGAGACAGACACTACCAATTATTAATCACCCATCAGTCATTTTTCCTTCTGCAAAACTCATACCTGGGCCAGAGTCCAGGTTATCAGTATACAGAGAGATGATAGCCCTCCTGGAATCACATACCCAGCTGTATCTTTAAGCGGAAGCTTTTCCTGTTAAGCTAGATGTATTCATTCGGAGCAGGTGCAGATATGGGTACATGGGTACATTTGATAGGACCCATGACATTGGAGAAGCAAGTAATGACAAAGAAACCCAGTTTGGTTGTCATTTTCTGCTGAGGGGACATTGGAAAGACGATACAGTGGGGGAGGGTGGGGGATCTCCTTAGTAATGCAGCACTTACTTAAAAAAATAACTTTAAGCATTGTTGACCAACTAATAGTTCTAAAATATGCCAGTAATACGGGAAGCGAGAGTTCCAGTCTGCTTTGACAATATAGAATAATTCACAGGAAACTAGCCATAATCTTCTCGTTCAGAAAATAATGTGCATTTATATAGCACCTGTCAGGACCTCAAAATGCCCCAGAGCACTTTACAATGGGCAGAATCTTCTGCCACCTCAGGAGGGGATGGAGCAGAAGGGCCTGAAAATTAGGTGGGTTAGCAGTGGCATCGATATTTGATGCTTTCCTACCAGCACCACTAGTACGTTCTGGGTGGAGAGGTCCACGGTCAACTTCCATGCCTTGCCTCAACTTGAGACCCTTAAGTAGCCAATTAAGTAACCACTTAAGGGTCTCTTCCCACCTTTTCTGGAATTTTCCAAGCTTCAGGTGGGCCTGCTGATATGAAACCTGTAAAACAGTTTAATAGTGTGTGCTGTGTGTAGCTGGAGGATGGGGGTGGTCCCTTGATCTGCCCTAATCTGTGTGTGATTGGGAGCATGGACAGGGGGCTGGGGATGGTCGCTGACAGTCAAACTCCCTGCCCTTGCTGCGAGATCCACATGGACCCACTCTCCCTACAACCCCCAGCATCAGACTCCCCTACCCCCAGAGGCTCTTTCCTTTGTCCAGCGATCCTCCCTGATCCTGGGAATCCAGGAGGTGCTACTCTGACAGCAGCCATGTTCTCCTCCCTAGAGCAGCTGAGTGCAAGATCTGCCAGCCTCTGACTGATCACAGCCCTAGGTGGTTGGGACATTGTAGACCAGCCCCTCAATCAGTAGCAAGGCCCACTGATGTGGGTAGTGGATAAGACAGGCTTTCCTCCCAAGAAGCAGTATAGGTTTCTCACCAAGACAGTCATCAAAAAGAGAAGATTCCACCCTGTGAAATATATGTCACGCAAAAAAAGTTTGGTTAGCTTATTCCCTGAAATGTCAAGTAAATTATTGAAAACTGTTGATGATATGGTGTCACAGTGGCTAGCATTGCTGCCTCACAATGCCAGGGATCTGGTTTCGATTCCTGGCTTGGGTCACCATCTGTGCGGAGTCTGCACATTTTTCCTGTGTCTGAGTGGGTTTTTTTTTTGTTATTCATTCATGAGACATGGTCATCACTGGCTGGTTGGCATTTATTGTCCATCCCTAGTTGCCCCAGGGCAGTTGAAAGTCAACCAGATTGCTGGGGCTCTGCTGTTACATGTAGGCCAGACCAGGAATGGACAGTCGATTTCCTTCTCTAAAGGACATTAGTGAAACAGTAAGTTTTTCCCGACAATGGTTTCATTGTCATCAGTAGGTTCTTAATTCCAGATATTTCTTATTGATTTCAAATTCCATCATCTGTTGTGGTGGGATTCGAACCTGGGCCCCCAAGAACATTAGTTGAGTTTCTGCATTAATAATCAAATTAATAGTTTAGTGATGATACCACAGGGCCATTGCCTCCTCCAAGGGCTCTGGTTTCCTCCCACAGTCTGAAAGATGTGCTGGTTAGGTGCATTGGTCATACTAAATTCTCCCTCAGTGTACCTGAACAGGTGCCAAAGTGTGGAGACTATGGGATTTTCACAGTAACTTCATTGCAATGTTAATGTAAATTTACTTGTGACACTAATAAATACAGTTTGAAATATGCAATGCCTCCAAATTTATATAGTTATGATGTTACTGCAAAAATGATTTTACTACAGCCTAGTAGAAATAATCTATTATGAATCTATTAATACATTGCATGATGGTGTAAACATTTGTTAACACACACTTTGCCAATAAGAATTTACTAATCTATTTAACGTTTAATAATATTTTTGGTTTTATTGATTTAGTGTGTACTCTGTGGTAACATATTTAATAACATTTAAATGAACAAACCTGTCTGTGTAGAGGTTGCACATTCTCCCCCTGCCTGCATTTGTTTTATTCAGATGCTCTGGTTTATTCCCACACTCCAAAGATGTGCAAGTAAGGTTGGCTGGCCATGATAAACTGCCCCTTAGTTTCAGAGGGACTAGCTGGGTAGATAAGTGGGGTTACAGGGACTTGGTTGTGATTGTGGTCAGTGCAGACTTGATGGCCATATGACTTCTTTCTGTACTCTAGGGATTTTATGATTCTATGAATAACGACGGGTTAGTATCACCCAGAATATATTTGGATTGGTTTGCATTAGTTTGTGCTGGTGAAATGGTTAAACAGGAACCGAGGCAGTAATTTACTCCCCTTTTCTACACAAAAAACTAGGAGCAGGAGTGGGCTACATGCTTGCTAACCCCCTTTGTCCATTCAATGCAGCCATTGGCTGATCATAGGTTTCAATGCCCTAACCTTAATAAAAAAGAACAAATAAATAACAAATTGCTAGGCTTCTAACAGTGATCCACTGTCCAGAAAGCCTAACCTGTCAGTGAATGGTAGACCAGTTGATCAATGACTGATTCATACTATCTTATTATATCAGAGTAGGCTGCCCAGCTGATAAACTATTCCTTATTCACGTTTGTTATGAAAAAGTGACTAATGCAGGGAGGTTACCCAATTCCAAGATTTCACAAGATCAAGTGTATCAGGAAATCCAAGTATCCAACTGAGTCCCAAACCAGCCAACAATTGTCCTATCCACCCCCCTGAGGCCACAAGAGCATTAAGCAGATGATTTCATGAATGGCCAAACTTTACATTGATCCCTTTCATGAGTCTTTGTTCCTCAAGGAATCTTGTAACATCTGAGAGGAGCAACCCAACTACTCAAATGCTTTACTCATGGTGCTAAAAACTTCAAAGAGCACTAAGTATAACAGAAAGAAACCTGACTGTCTTTAGTTAAATGTTCAGTAACCAATTGAAGCACTGTACCACTGTATGCAATTGAATGTGTTCCGTTGTCAATGGGTCATGTATTGAATGTGCATAATGATTCATCTTGTATTAACAAATTATTTTTACCTAGCTTAGTATCTAGATTTGCATGCGTTTGTTTAATATATTCCTTATTTTCCAATTTTTGGACATTCGCATTCAGCTAATGAAATAATCCTTTCCCCCCCCCCCCATTAATGTAAAATTCAGTAATTTAACACCCACCCCAAAAAAAGAAGTGCAGATTAATCCCAATTAGTTCACTTACTCTGATACATTCAGCTAAATTTCATCAGTGGGAACCATGGTTATAAATATCAGTGAAAAAAAATTGATAAAGTCAAAACAGAAATTTCTTTGTGTTGACAAAATAATTTCTGATTCTTCATTTCCTGTTGGACCAGGAAAATGCCTGGACTATCTATTTTTGTCACGTTTCAGCTTTGTGCTTCTGATATACGACAGCTTATTTCAGTTTTACTGTTCTAATATTGAACTAATAAAAGGTATTAAAAAACTATTTTTGCATTCACATAGTAAACTGGGCAAACAGAAAATTAACTTTTAAATTGACTTCTCTAAATAGGTAAGCTTAAAACATTTGTTCCAATACTTACCTAAAATTCAGAGTAATTTCAAAATTCAGGGTAATTTCAAAGCTTCTTTCTTTCAGAGGGACATTTTTCTAGCCAATTAAAAGTCAGAACAATGCTGATTGATGTACCAGCAGATTAATCTTTAATGTGGCACGTGCAATAAAATAGCAATGGCTGTTGGTTAGGGAGTTTGTCATTGTCCAACCCCAACCAATTGCAAACTCTGGTAAATAATCTTGGTATGTATAAAATGAGAAATTTGAAATGCATGTATTACTGAGGATACAACCTAATAGAAGTTTATAAAATTATAAGGGGTATAGATAGGGTGAACTGTTGGAAGCTTTTTCCCGAGGGCAGAAATGACAATTACAACGGGGCACAAGTTCAAGGTAAGGGGGGAAAGGTTCAGTGGTGATGTGCGGGGGAAGTTTATTACACAGAAGGTGGTAGTGGCCTGGAATGTGCTGCCAAGTGAGGTGGGTGAGGCAGATACGTTAGCGACATTCAACACTTATCTGGACAAACACAGGAACAGACAGGGATTAGAGGGAGACAAACGGTTGGTCTAGATAGAACAATGTGATCGGCGCAGGCTTAGAGGACCAAAAAGCCTGTTCCTGTGCTGTTCTGTTCATTGTTCTCCTTTGTACTGGATGGAAAACCGGTATAGGTCAACAGAGCATAGAATGGGATAAGATGCAGGCAGAGTAGTCCTGAAATTGGACTTTCTGTAGGGTGCTAACTGGGAAAAAAAATTGGGCTGGAAGGTACCAAAAGTATACACAAGCCATGAAAGATTTCATTTCAGTGAGGATGAGATAGGGTCAAAATTTGAGACGTCTTGATTGTGGAAATAGGAAATATGTCTTAATGGTCAAGTGCATGACTAGGAAGTAAGTTGCAAGCAGGGTTTTGGACAGAGGCTGGTTGAGCCCTCCCGCCCCTTAGTCTTCCTTTTGCCTTCCATTATTCATTTTCTTCATCCATCTTTTTGCTCCCCCTACCTGCCATTGTGAGTCCTCAACCTTCCCCACAACCTCTTTGCATAGCCTTCCTTATTTCTGGGAGGTCACACATACACCATCACCACCACAACCACCCCCTCCCCCCCAACCAGTCTTCCCCACCCCCTCCCCCCAAAACAGTCTTCCCCACCACCCCCCCCCCCCCCCACCCCCCCCCGCCCCTCCGGGTCTTCATCTCACCCTCTACCCCCAGTCAAACTTCAGACCTTTGTTGCAGGCAAGTACCACAGCACTGTGCTATCCAGTTAGACATGTGTGTGGCATCAGGGGGAAGGAGACCCCTGTTCTCCCCAACCAAAGGCACTATACTGATCCAATTTGGTAACACAGGAGGGTCCATGGACCAACGGCATGGTGCTGTCCACGAAGACCAGCTCGGCATGGAGATGGAGGCAGGAACTGGTCTGCTCGGCAGAAAGTTGTACAGCACATCAGGAGTAGTGCGGCACTATGATTGAAACCTTTTCAGACCCTTGGGGGGTATTGTTATGGTGGATGTGGAGAGGATATTTCCTCTTGTGGGAGAATCTAGAACTCGGGGTCACTTTAAAAATAATGGGTTGCAGATGAGGAGAAACTTTTTCTCTTGGAGGGTTGTGAGTCTCTAGAACTCCCTTCCTCAAAAAAGCAGACTCTTTGCATATTTTTTAAGGCAGAGATCGATAGATTCTTGATTAACAAGGGGGTGAAAGGATATCAGTAGGCAGGAGTGTGCAGTTAAAGGAACTATCAGATCAGCCATGATCTGAAATGATGGCTGAAATCCCACCATTTTCCATGGTGGAATTTAAGTTCAATTAATAAGCTTGAAATCAATAACTAAGCCTAATAATGGTGAGTGCCTGCATGTTACTTCAGACCGTACAATACGGTTGACACTTTGAAATGGGATAGAAAGCCGCGCAGTTGTACCAAACCACCACAGAGAAGGCAAAAAGAAATAAAACCAGACAAACCATTTGGCAATGACCTAGACATCATAAAGAACAATGGCACAGTGTGCACCCAAACCTGCAAAGTCATCCTCATCAACATTGGGAGATTTATCCAACCCCTGCCCCAATTAAATCTGGGATGTGAAGGCTTGCAGATGGAGATAGTTAATGCCCACTTTAAGTCTTCATTCTACCGCTGCTGGCATTCACCCAATGGTTTGTGGGGCACTCGTCATGCAGGAAGACTGGGGTTGCTTGTGGGCTTCCATGGGATGGGGGTGGGGAGGGGGGTGGCAGTGTCATGTTGCTTAAAAGGCATGGCGCCTGATTGAGGGTCCCGGCATCAGAAAGCGGGGCCTGGTTGAGAGCTAACCCCTCCCCTGCAAACCATCCCCCATCCTGCCTTCACTAAGCCGGGGTTTGGGATTCTCACCGACCTTGGGCCTTTCCCTGGGTACATATCAGCAGCTACAACCCTTAATTGTTAGAATCAATGAGATCAGATCCTGATTCGCTTCGTGTTTTTGTAATCTGAATCGCCGCTAATTAAATCACATTTCCCAAAATCTGCCAGCGTGGTTTCCTCTTCAAAGTGGGAAGAAGAATTTTTTTTTAAGGCCCCCCGTTCTACCTTGTGGCAAAATTGTCATCTGTGCCACTTTGTTGATTTAGAAATGAAAGGTGGGCAGATGTTGTCGTGGCAACTCAGTTTCATTTTACCCCATAGTCCATTTCCAACCTGTTACTAAATTACTAAGCACTGCGGCAATGCATCAAAGAGCACACAGTGATGCTGCTAATGTAATGAAACTGAACACTCTGCTGTCTGAAACATGTTGTGTCAGCTTGGAAATAAGAAGGTAATTTTTTGCTGGCAGAAAACCAAGCATTCATCCCTTCTAACTTTCCCTTTGGTACCAACAGGCCTCAATCGTTGATTTAGTTATTTAATTGGACTATGGAGAAAGGGGGTGGTTAACAGCCAACAATCAGCCCAGCATTAATAGTCAAAAACACATATAAACTCTCATCTTTTATAACATTGGCCTCTTTACTCTAAAGAAGCTTCTATATCGACATTATTGTAATCAAACTCAAAACTGATAGTCCCACAATGGAGTTTACATTTCTCTGAAACAGCAGTTGAAAATTTGTAAAGTGCTAACAGGAAAAATGTAAATTTAAAATGGTTCATAAATCTTCTTTGTGGTTGGTGGTTTCCGAAAGTATCCTGAGTTTAATCTATCCTTGAATGATGAGTTCTGTAAGGTAATTATAATGAGTTAACTTTTCATTTCTTGTGGTTCTTTTTATCGCACACCACAAAAATTGTCAGTGTTTCTAAGATGCTGATGCAAAAGCTCATTGCTGCACAGTTCAGAATGAAATATCACCCATCATGTTCCTGGGACGGCAGGTGATTAAAAAAAGATACGTTCTGCCAAAAAGGTCCTGTTTTTGGAAGTTTTAAGTTTACACAGAGTCACTTCAGATATTGTAATGACACACTATCTAGGGCAGTCTGCTAATATTTCAAGGGTTTTCTCATGGGTGATCTTTGTTATCTCGTTCATCAGCTCAATGTGTCATTGCAGGGATAGACGAACACAGGGAGGATATCACGTTAATCGTAATGTTTCCGGGGGTTGAGATGGGAGATATCACATTAATGGTATCATGTCAATAACAGTGTTTCTGGGTTAGGGAAAACTCTGCTGTTTTCTTTTCTTGTCAACAAATGGACAGTAAGTCCACGATGCCCTGTGGCCCATGTAAATCTTGAAGTACCTGATCCAACTGCAGCTATAGTTTTAATTTAAATACAGTAATTGGCTGTTTTACTTACATAAAGGTTCAGCACACAGCTTATTCAGGCAAGCTGACATTACAGTAGAGAATACACAAGGAAGAATAATCAAAGGGCAGCTAGGGATGGGCAATAAATGCTGGCCAGCTACTGATGCCCCATGTCCCACAATTGAATAAAACAAAAATCAAAAATGCAAAGTCCAAAATGCTGTGAGTGCTAAAAATCTGAAATCGGAAATGCTGGCAATATTCACTGTGAAGGGAGAGAAAGGGAGCTATGATTTCAGATTGATGATCGTTTGGTTCTGATGGCTCTTCTCTCCCCACGGACACTGTCAAAACTGCTGAATGACAGCTGACCAGAGAAAGTTCCGCACACGAGGATGGCCTCAACCAGGATCTTGGGTTCATGTCACACTATCTGTAACCCCCACGACTTGCCTGGGCTTGCAAAATCTCACTAACTGTCCTGGCTGGAGACAATACACATCTCTTTAACCTGTGCTTAACACTGTCTCCACTCACATTGTCTGTACCTCTAAGACTTGATTACCTGTAAAGACTCATATTTCAACCATTATTTTGTAAATTGAGTTTGTGTCTTTATATGCCCTGTTTGTGAACAGAACTCCCACTTACCTGACGAAGGGGCAGTGCTCCAAAAGCTAGTGGCTTTTGCTACCAAATAAACCTGTTGGACTTTAACCTGGTGTTGTGAGACTTCTTTTTGATTTGACAGGAGGACAAGGCTTTGCTTTAACATCTCATCTGAAAGACGGTGCCCATACCTGGATAGCACTCTTGCAGTACTGCCCTAAAATGTTGGCCTGGATTATACAGTCAAGCCTTGGAGCACAGCCTGAATCACAATCTATTGATTGAGATACAATAATGCTATCCATGACTCAAGCTAATGGTTTTACAGGGGAGAAGTTTTCCAAAGTAATCATTTGAGAGTGCAGAACTTAAGTATTGCTGAACAAAAGTGAAATGCTATCGAAGATTGAAGAATATCACGGGAAGGATAATTTATAGTGTATGAGAGTGCTGATTGGTTGGTCAGTGGACTCTGATTGGTAGAGGGTTGGTGAAAGTTTAGAGAATGCACTAGGTGACAATTAACTGACAAGCTGTGATTCAAGTTCAAACCAAACAGGTTGATTCTAATTAGTCAAGGCACTGCCATGGGGAATAAACCAGGGAATGGTGGTCCCACAATATTTTTAGTTGCATAATATGTGACACTTCCCTTCTAACTGCAAAGGACAGGGCCCTGTGTGTGAATATATGTAGCTTCTAGCATGTGTGAGAGAGCCACACTGTCAGCCTCTACCAATCAGAGCCTATTTGCTAACCAATCAGCACTCTCTTCCCATGCAGTATAAATTGTTGCTCCCTTTCTCCTGATATGCTTGCAAAATGTAAATAATGATCACATTAATAATATATTGCTGGCGGTTAATTCCGGTTGGCAGAGGTAAATATTGGAGCGAATCCAAGGACAAAGTAGTTTAAAATACCATCTATGTTTCCTGATGTATAAAATATTTCATCAGTCACATCTGATACTGATCCTTTCTTCGTATTTACATTTACCCTGTCACTCTGAACATTCTCAAAATATTTCACCCAAAGAATTTTTAAAATTAACTCTATGCTATTTGAGCAGAAGCCTTTTCTACTTTGTGCCCTCAAGGATTCTTGTGAGAAGCTGCCTTTTTCTGTAGTTTTGAGCAGTTAAGTTTAAAAATGCCTTTGCTACGGGGATTTTAAGGCAAAATTGGAAAAGCGTGTGTTTGCTGTACAGCAGCTAAGGAAGGCGTGCAGAAAGAGGCCATTCAGCCCATCAAGTCTGCACCGACCACAATCCCATCCAGGTCCTAACCCCATAACCAATGCATTTTCCCTGGCTAGTCTCTACAAGGGGCAATTTAGCATGACCAATCCACCTAACCTGCACATTTTTGGATTGTGGTAGGGAACCAGAGCACCCAGTGGAAACCCACACAGACACTGGGAGAATGTGCTAACTCCACTTATATAGTGACCCAAGCCAAGAATTGAACCCAGGTCCCTGGCGCTATGAGGTAGCAGTGCTAACCACTGCACCACTGTGCCATACTGAACTGTGTTCAGTAAAATCTGCTGCTCTAAGAATGTAAAGCTAAGGCTAATGAAAATTTCCCCCAGTGTGTAACCTATTCTTCAGCCCTAAAAATACTGTCCGTAAGCTACATGGTTTAGGTAACAGCAGTCACTCCCTTTGCCATCTGTGTCACAGTCATTACCTGTATATAATTCACAGCGACTTTAAAAACAACATGTCATCTCACTAATTCCCTACAACAGTATTGGAAATGTCTGCATGTAGAAGCCTGCTGTATTTGACTAACCCCGTTCAACATCTGCTCTGGTGCTGCGCCGTGCTTGAGTTTCTCAGGAAAGGGCGGAGGGGTTGCTTAAGGGGACAGGGAGCTCGAGCTGTCATTAAAACTCCTTGTAGTCCTTTGGTAAGTTTGTTCTTGTGGTTGGGCCAGATTTCAGTTCTCACAGATTTATATTAAAGTTCAATGTGAACTCCACCCAGTAATGGAAGCTGCTGGTTTTCTGTTTCCTCCAGCTTTGTTTCAGAGTCCCTTGGTAACTGACATATTTTTATAAATTTCAACTATTTAAATACACTTCCAGTCCCTCGCTGTCTGAACTCTGACAGATCACTAACTTAATAGGCACTATCAGGTCTTACTGACTATGGATCATTAGCTGCGGATTTAATTTCTTTAATATGAAATATAATCATTGAATCACTGAATCCCTACAGTGCAGAAGGAGGCCGTTCGGCCCATCAAGGCTGCACCGAGGACAATTTCACCCAGGCCCTATCCCCATAACTCTCTGTGTTTACCCTGTTAATTGCCCTGATACTATGGGGCCAATTTAGCATCACCACTCAACCTAACCCACACATCTTTGGAATGTGGTTAGAAACCGGAGAACCCGGAGGAAACGCACACAGACAAGGGAAGAAAGTGCAGATTCTTCACAGATAGAGACCAGAGGCTGAAATTAAACCTGAGTCTCTGGCACTGTGATGCAGCAGTACTGTGCCACCTATAAAGTGAGGATTCATTCGTCTAGAGTGAAAGTTCGATAAAAATCACCTTTCTGTCAAAATTTCTGATTGGGAAAATAAAAACATCAGCAAGTTCATTTCGACAAACTCATTAAAAGCAAGATGAAATGATAATTAAAGTTTGTGACTTTCACACTATGGAATTGATGACCTGGACTTTCACTTGCTTCTGGGAGTGGGGTCAGGTGTGGGTGAACTTTGAAAATAAATCCCCCAGATGGCAGGGCAGTCTAAAGAAGCCTCCAAGACGTGTCACAATTTCAAAGCGAATGCACTGAGGAGGGGGAATTCAGCCCCCCACTCACCTCCAATTTAACTGTGCGTTAAAATCAATGAAGGATTTATTAACAGGCTGGGGAAGGCCAGAAGAAATTTTTTAAAAGTGGCAAATGGAAAGAGCTGATCATCTAGGCTATGTTAGTGCCCAGAGCGGGCGACAGCCCAATAATTATGCAAGCCCACTAATTTGAATCAGGCTTAGACTCTGTCAGCATTGCAGTCAGGATCAATGGGGTACTTGAGATCCATTCAAGCATCAAGGAAAATTAACATCATCACAGGTGGCTGAAGGAGTATAGAAATTCATTGAGCTGTCAATCAAATCTTTCTCAAACCACTGCACATGGAATTTATTGGAAATCAAAAGGTTCTATTGGAATAGAGAGGGTTTCAAAGAATCCAACTTGCTGAGAAGCCACAGAAATCTCAAATCAAAGCTGTCTGTGCATACATTGAGGGTGAGTACACAGCAGTGGAGAATGGATTCCCTCCTCCTCGCCATCTCCCAGCATGTGAAATTGACATCTTCTCTCTCAGAGGACTTCAAAGGGGTTTGCTCGCACCTGCAGCTTCTGACAGGGAGAAGGGGAAATCTCTGCTGCAGAATGGAGAGCTGCAATGATTTAAAAGCCTGCCAGGTGACCAGGTGGCATGGAGGTCAAAGTAACCTGGCAACTTCAGAATTTCTGTTTCACTCCTAGGATACGGGCATCATTTATTTCCCATCCCTATTACCCTTTGTTCAGCGAGCAGTTGAGAATCAACCACATTGCTTTGGCTCTGGAGTCACATATAAGCCAGACTGGGTAAGGATGGCAGATTTCCTTCCCTAAAGGACATTAGTGAACCAGATGGTTTTTTCCGACAATGGTTTCATGGTCATCAGTAGCTCCTTAATTCCAGATGTATTTTATTGAATTCAAATTCCACCATCTGCTGTGGTGGGATTTGAACCAGGGTCCCCAGAACATTAGCTGAGTTTCCGATTAATAGTCTAGTGGTAATACCACTAGGCTATCACCTCCCCTTTGCAATCTGACAGGCAGGAATGCAAAATGTTGATCAAAGAGCTTCCTGAAATCACCATGCTAGGGATGGATCTTCAAGTGTGCCAGAGCTAGAAGGGGCAGTCCAGCCAAGACGCCCCCATCCCAGGGGAGAGTTGTTTGGTCAATTTCTTGCCACCAGCTTGAGCCCACCCAACCCCAGGACTCCTGAGGGACCCACCCTCTGCAGCTTAGCAGCAGAAGGGCAAACGGCACTGGGCCTATCTCTTAGAGCCCCCTTGTGGCCCAAGACACCAGGCAAGGGTGTCAGTGCCAGGGTGTCAGGAGACAGTGCACTGTGGGTACTGCTAAGATACATGGCCTGGAGGGGTTTGAGTAGAGGATCAGAGGGGGAAGGGAGACTGAATGACAGTTCTGAGGGGAAAGGGGGCCTGACAGGGAGTCTGGATGGAGGGGGTTTGGATCAGGTTACCCTCATGTCTGTGTGCTGTAGAGGGGGTGTAACCCATTATTTGTGGATGGGGGAGAAGAGGAAGATGCTTCTCTCTGATGAAGGGTTGGTGGTGTTCATTGTGGGGGCACAACTTCACTTTTTTGGTCGAGGAGGGGGGTGCCTGAGCATGGAGTTAGGACCATCCTTTATAAAAGGCAGCCCAGATTCAGAACAGCAGGGCTGACTGATGGGCTGCTGAAAATGAGTTTATTAGCACCTTTTAGGTGGATGAATCCCACCTGACAGAAACTGCCAATGCCAGCAGGAAATGCTCCTGTTTTCCCACCAGCCTGGACACTTAGTCCCAGCTCAGGAGAATCCAGCCCTATATCATAGAACCCTACAGTGCAGAAAGAGGCCCTTCGGCCCATTCAGTCTGCACCGAACACAATCCCACCCAGACCTTACCCCATATCCCTACATATTATACCCACTAATCCCTCTAACCTCTGCTACCCTGGACACTAAGGGGCAATTTCTTAGCATGGCTAATCAACCTAACCCGCACATCTTTAGACTGTGGGAGGAAACCAGAGCACCTGGAGCAAACCCACGCAGACACGAGGAGAATGTGCAAACTCCACACAGATAGTGACCCGAGCTGAGAATCAAACCCAGGACCCTAGAGCTGTGAAGCAGCAGTGCTAACCACTGTGCTACCGTGCCACCCAATATTTGTTAGTTAACATCAGAGCTCTGTTCTGTAAAGGAATGAACGATTAATTAGCATGACACCAGAAAGCTGCTGTCAACTATGGAGTCATATCTTTTCCTTCTAGAAAGAAGGTGAAAGGAGAGTGACATTGAGATAGTTATATTGTCACTGGTCGCAGGGATGAAGAACATATCTTATGAAGAGAGATTGAGCAGGTTAGGCCCATACTCACCAGGATTTACAAGAGAGGAGATTTAACTGCTGTATGTAAAATGCCAAATGGGATTGACAGAGTAGACATGAAGAGGATATTTTCCCTTGTTGGACATTCTAAAATGAGAGGCCATAGTTTTAGACTAAGGGATGTCAGATTTGGGTGGCACAGTGGGTAGCACTGCTGCCTCAAACTGCCAGGGACCCGGGTTCAATTCCTGGCTTGGGTCACTGTCTGTGTGGAGTTTGTGTGTTCTCCCTGTATTTGTGTGGCTTTCCTCTGGGTGCTCCGGTTTCTTCCCACGGTCCAGAGATGTGTGGGTTAGGTGGATTGGCCACGCTAAATTGCCCTTTAGTGTCAGGGGATTAGCTCGGGTAAATACATGGTGTTATGGGACAGGGCCTAGGTGGCATTGTAGTTGGTGCAGATTCAACGGGTCGAATGGCCTCCTTCTGCACTGTATGATTCTATGATTTAAAAATGAAATGAGGAGGAATTATTTCACTCAAAGGGTCGTGAATCTGGAATTCTTACCAAGGATTGCAGAGGAGTTGATAGATTGTTAATTAGTAGGATGAAGGGTTATAGGGGGGTGGGCAGGAAGGTGGAAATGAGGCCAAGGTGAGATCAACCCTGATCATATTGAATGGCCATGCAGCCTCAAGGGGCTGAGTTACCCACTCCTCCTCTTTGTTTTTATGTTCTTACGTGAAAAATCTGGGACATGGTCTCAAATCCTATCACAGCAGCTAGTGGAATTTAAATTCAAACATTAAATAAAAAATCAGGAATTAAATATTTGTCTCAGGAACAATGACCATGAAAGCATTGCTGATTTTCATAGAAGCTCATGTAGTTCAGTCAGGCACTTTAGAGCATTTTAGACTCTTAAATGCCCTCTGAAATGGCCCAGTAAGCCCCTCTACAAAGTCTGACTACTACAGTTCAAGAAGGCAGCCATGTTCACCACCACCCTCTCAAGGGCAATTAGGGATGGACAATAAATGGTGGCTTAGCCATCCCATGAACAAATGTGTTTAAAAAAAGGGCAGATTCTAAAGTACATTTGAAAATACTAAACATGATGATGGTAAAACATTGTACATAGTTGTTGCATGTCCTTATCACATGACACACAGGCAGACAGATTAGTAACAGAAATGTGACTATCGGGACTATCTATTAACTTCACCATTATGACAAACAATGGGAAAACCATAGATTGATATCAACGCTATATGTTAACTTATTGCCCAACAGAACTGTAAACGAGTCTCTTTTTTGTTTAAAGAGCAATTTTCTTCCCATGGCTGTTCAGACCACGTATGAAGTTTGTTTAGTAATGAAATGCTGTGCCATCAGCACCCTGGTTCTGTTACTTTATGGTCAAGAGACACAATTTGGGCCTTTTTCTAATATCAGTCATCAGTAGAGACAATGTGATTTAAACGCCATCTTTAATTTGTTGGAAAATCAAAATAATGAATTTAATTGTAACCAAGTAGAGAATTGGATAGATTTACCACAAATTACACATCGAGGAAAAGAGATAAAATAAGGAAGAAGTGGTTTTCATATGTGGCCTCATACTATATTGTTAAGTAAATTCCATTGTGTCATGTTTAGGACCCATGTTTTGCCCAGTCTATATATTATAGAATGCTTCCATCCAGGTGTGTCATGGTGGCACAGTGGTTAGTAATGCTACTTCACAGCGCCAGGGACCTGGGTTCAATTCCTGGCTTAGGTCACTGTCAGTGTGGAGTTAGCACGTTCTCCCCGTGTCTGCATGGTTTTCCTCCGGATGCTCCAGTTTCCTCCCACAGTACACAAAACATGCTGGTTAGACTCATTGGCCATGCTAAACTCTCCCTCAGTGTACCTGAACAGGTGCTGGAGTGTGGCGACTGGGAGATTTTCACAGTAACTTCATTGCAGTTTTAATGTAAGCCTACTTGTGACACTAATAGATAAACTTTTATGTCAGAGCAGGAAGGACTGGGAAATCCTGTTCCAACCTTGAGAGAAGTATGGGCGACTTCAGTCAAGTAAAGCAGGCTTCTAGCAACATTGATTGGACAGATGATTTGTTAGCACTCAGAGCTGCTTAGACACCAGTATTCTCGGTGGAATTCACCGGCCACGCACACCCCAAGATCTGAAATTCCTGTCCAAGTTCAATGGACTTTGGAATGGCCTGCGAATTTTCTGTCTTCCCGTGGTGGGCGAGATGGGAGAATTTTGACCAACTGTCTCTACAACCTGTTAAACTTAGCCAGTGAACAACATTGCTCGCAGTAAACGTAAGAAATAATTACAAGATCTGTAACAGAAATTTACAGCAGAGATCACATGTCCTAGTTATTGGTTAAAGCTTGTAGTAAATCCAAATTTGCAGCAAATCCCATTTAAATATAGCTAATGTGTTTGCTGAACTATATCAGTTCCTGGTCCACTAATGTCTCCAGAGGAATTTCCCATCCTTATATTCAAATCCCAGCATGGCCTTGTCCCATCAGAAATGAGTCAGGAAGCTCGACTGGGAAGGAACATAGTTTATTTACAGAATGCAAAGTAAAACCATCACCATGGTATACACAGACTAGTCCCTGTCTGGAACTAAAATTCAACATGATCAGTCCTTGGGGGGAGAAAATTTGTAATGACATCTGACAATGATTTAGCATGAGTATACTTTTGAAATGGTTACAGGGGCTGATTACAGATTTAACGAGTTGAGAGAAGAAAATAATAATAAAACTCAAACAATAGCTGTCATTTTACTTCACTCCCAGCACGTCAACTGTTCTCTCTTATCTAGCATCAGAATGCTGAACTTGTTACTTTTCATCCAGCAAGTTAAAACTTCACCAATATCTAACAGTTATTATTAACCATGGTCATAGAATCACTGGAAGTCAATATTAGAATCTTTATAGTGCAGAAGGAGGGCATTCAGCCCATTGAATCCACACTGACTCTCCGGCAGAACATCTTACCCAGACCCACACCATAGTCTATCCCTTAACCCGGCTACTTGCCCCTAACATACACCTCTGACCTGCTCTTGTACCCAAGGTATTTATGTGGCCACTTCAGTTCATTTTCTGGTCAATGGTATCCCCTGGATGTTGATAAGGTGGGACTTTCCAATGGTAATGCCATTGAAAAGCAAGGGGTGATGGTTAGATTCTTTTTGGAGATTGTCATTGCCTGACTCTTGTGTGGCATGAATGTTACTTGCCACTTATCAGCCCAAACCTGACTGTTGTCCAGCTCTTGCTGCATATGGACATGGATTGCTTCAGTATCTGAGGGATTGCAAATGATGCTAAACATTATGCAGTCATCAGCAAACATGTCCACTTCTGACCTTATGATGGTGGAAGTTACTCAATTGTGCAATGCCCATTTCTTGCATCTCACTACTGGTGGTCACAATATCAGCCATTGAAGCCCTAACCTCTGGAATTCCATCCTTAAACCTAGCCATTTCTCCACTGCCCTCTCCTTCTTTAAGATGCATCTTTAGACCAATTTTTCCAATCAAGTATTTATACATCAGTGTCTCCTTTGCTTCAGTATCAAACTTAAAGTTGCTACATAAATGCAAGTGGCTGTTGATTTTCTGAACAGATCGCCTTTTGCTCTATTTTTTAATAATGTATTAACTGGATGTTTGCATCACAGGCTAGGTCACCATTTATTGTCCATCGCTAATTGCCCTGAAGAATGTGCCTTTTTGAACCACTGCAGTTTATGTGTTGGTACTCCCATTGTACTGTTACAGAAGAAGTTCCAGGCCTTTGACCCAGCCACAGTGAAGGAATGGTGATATATTTCCAAGACTGGATGGTGACTGACTTAGGTGTTCCCAAGCACCTGTTGCTCTTATCCTTCTAGACGGTAGTAGTCTTTGGTTTAGAAAATGCTGTCTAAGGAACTTTAGTGAGATCCTCCAGTGCACCTTGTAGTTGATACATACTGCTGCCATTTTGGTTGATGCTGGAGGGAGTGAATGTTTTGGATCAGATGCCAAACCAATGGGTTGCTTTGTCCTGGATGGTGCAAAGCTTTTTGAGTGGTGTTGGAGCTGTACTCATTCAGGCCAGTGGAGAGTATTCCATCACACTCCTGACTTATGCCTTGTAGCTGGTGGACATGTTCTGGGGAGTCAGAAGGTAATGGAACGCCCCCCAGCCCCCCAACAGGATACAAAGTTTCTGACCTGCTCTTGTAGCCACAGTATTTATATATCTGGTCCAGTACAGTTTCTGGTTAATGTGATCCTCCAGGATGTTGAAAGTGGGGGGATTCAGCAACGTTAATGCCATTGAATGTCAAGGGGTGATGGTTAGATTATTTCTTGTTGGAAATGGTTATTGCCTGGCACTTGTGTGGCACAAATGTTACTAGCCACTTGTCAGCCCAAGCCTGGATATTGTCCAAGTTTTGCTGCATTCGGAGATGGACTCCTTCAGTAACTGCATCATCAAGAATGGTGCTGACTATTATGCAATCATCACTGAACATTCCCACTTCTGACTCATGATGGAAAGATGCAGCTGAAGATGGGCAGGCCTAAGACGCTACTGCTATGAGCGTGACTGGCTTCTCAGTTTACTGTCCTTCAAATGAGATGCTAAAGTGAGAGCCAATTCAGGTAAGTATTAAAGGTTCCCAAGCAATATTTGAATAAAAGTAAAAAGTTTGACTCATGTCTTGGCCAAAGCTCTCTTTCAACATCCAACAACCATCCAACACAACATAAACAGATTAACTAACTATTATCTAAGTGTCTTTTGTTGCTGTTGAGAATGGCTGTCATATTTGCAACATGATTCAGAAGTAATGGAGAAAATACAACAACGATTTACAAGGATAATACCAGAAAGGAGGCTACAATTATCAGAAAGACTGAACAAACTGAGGCATTTTCTCCAAGAAATGTGAAGCCTAAAAGGTGACCTAATAGAGGTCATTAAAATTCTAAAGACATTCGATTAGGTCGACATAAAGAAGATGTTTCCAGTTGTGGAGGAGGCAAAAAAATTATGCCTCATAAATATAAAAAAACTTTAATAAATCCATGACTGTAAGCCTCTTAGACCATTACCATGAAAAATTAATTTTGCTTGAAAATTGTGAAGCTTTAGCCTCTGACAGTAAACCCAGTAAATATAACTGACGGCACTTTGATATTTTGAACACAGCTTCCAGAAGAGTAGCGCTAAAGCAGAGGCCCACATCATCTGGATACGATCATACCCTTCCTCTGATGAATGTGGGTCCTGATACATAAGCAGTAGGAAAGGAAGTGTTTATCACTCTTCTGATCTCCACACTGGGGAGTCCCTCAAGTAAAGTGGGTTTCTATAGCCATCAGGTGAAGACTTTTCCTTTTCTTTACAATGCTGCTATATCTGTGTTCCTGCTCCACCATCAGTGAAAATGTTACATTAGATTCGTCAATTGTTGCCTCATCTGCTTTGCTATGGATTTTAAAAATTGACTCTTCTTTAAAATTTATTCTTTCACGGATATAAACTTTAGTATAAAACTTTAGTTAGGTAGCATTTGGAATATTGCATGCAGTTCTAGCTACCACACTATCAGAAGGATGTTGATGCTGTGGAGAGGGTATAAAGAAGATTTACCAGGAATTTGCCTGCTCTGGAGGGTTTTAGGTATGAGGAGAGGTTGGATAAACTCAGATTGTTTTCACTGGAAATACAAGGCTAAGGGGCAACCTGATAGAAGTCTACAAAATTATGACAGGCATATATGGGGTGGATAGTCAGAGGCTTTTTCCCAGGGTGGAAGGGTTGACTACAAGACTGCACAGGTTTAAAGTGAGAGGTAGTAAGATTAGAGGAGACATACGGGGAAAGTTTTCACAAAGAGGGTGGTGAGTGCCTGGAATGCACTGCTAGTGAAGCTGGTGGAAGCAGGCATGTTAACAATATTCAAAGTGTATTTTGATAGACACATGAACGGGAGGCGATCAGAGGGATAGAAACATGTATCGGCACAGGCCTAGCAAGCCTGTACTGTATTGATCTTTGGGGTAACCCCTTTAGATGTAAGTGTCACTGACCAGCCAGCATTTAATGTCCATTCCTAATGTAGTGTTCATCACTACCTTCTATAAGAGATTATACAGTCATTTTATGTTTGAAAGAGATCAGTATTGTCACTTATTCTGGCACACACAACATCAATCTGGGTGCTATATAATGAGATCTGTGAAGGTTATTTAGCTGAATTATTATTATACTGTTAAGACTGTATGAACATTAACCAAATTGTAGCCTGAAGTAGACAAATCTTTCATCCATACTTTATGTAATTTTTGTTTATTTTACAGTATTTTATATTTAATTGTATTAAAAATGACTGTATTCATCTTGTCCGATATTTTGTGAGCCTTTTCCCACTCACACAGAGTCCTACTTCTGACCTTGGTGCCTGGAAGAAGCTGAGCAAAGTCCAAACATCAAATGCTTTGATTCCTGCTCCTTGGATAGAAATTGCACTCCAAGGGAGCCTTGGTTGGAGACAGTGGTAGAACATTGTAGCCCTGTTCTCTCAACCGCATCCCTGTGATTGCCGTTTACTTCCTGAAGTGCAGATTGATGGGATTAGCCATCAAGTGCTTCCCTGCAGGGGAAAAAAATCACTCTAGGCCTCTCTCTTGTACCCTTTGGTTGAAGAGTGCTATTACTAAACATGTTCTCTTGTTCAATAGCAGCTTTGAAAGATCTTTAAAAAATTGGAATAAAATCCAGGATGGAAAGCAGCAAAACAAAATTGAAAGTGGATTTTTAAAAGCCTATAGCAATTATAGATATCAACATTTTGTTAATCTATCACAGTTTATTTCATTTTCTTGTGAAATCATTATTCAATACAGTCCCACTTGCTGCTCCCCAGCTTCTCCATTCAAAAACAAGTCCAATTTTGCATTTATGGCCCATAATTATGGCCTAGTTTGATGACACCACCATTTCTCTCAGTTGCTCCATTGCCTTTGATTTTTCATTCCGTTTTGTCTGACGTCTAATATTGGATGAGCACAAATTTCCTCCAACTAATTTTTGGGCAGGCTAAAATTGTTGGACAGGATTTTCATTCCCAAGTCCTGTTAATGCTGTCAGGCTGGAATGTGCGTCAAAAGCCACAAAGGTCAATGGCTGAGTCCAGAGAGAGATTTTGGAGGAGGCAGCCAATTCTGGAGTGTGGAGGATGTCCAGCACTGGACAAATGGCAGCCCCACTGCCAGAGCTTGGTGTTGCTGAAGTAGGTGGGGGATTGCAACAGCTCTTCAAGATGGTGATGCTCTCTGAAGACTTCTTAAACATTTAAAAATAAAGTCGCCACAGTTGCCAGGCTGGCATTGAAAAAGGGGTTCTTCCTCCACAGGACCTGCTGTAGTTTACTGTTTCTTTTATTCGTGGGACATGGGCGTCCTGGCTGGCCAGCATTTATTGCCCATCGCTAGTTGCCCTTGAGAGGGTGGTGGTGAGCTGCCTTCTTGAATCCTGAATCCACGTGCTGTGGGTTGACCCACAATGCCATTAGGGAGGGAATTCCAGGATTTTGATCCAGCGACTGTGAAGGAACGGCAAGTCAGGATGGTGAGTGGCTTGGAGGGAAATTTGCAGGTGGTGCTGTTCCCTTGTATCTGCTGCCCCTTGTCCTTCTAGTGGTCATGGGTTTGGAAAATGTTGTCTCAGGATCTTTGGTGAATTGCTGCAGTGCATCTTCTAGATGGTGCACACTGCTGCTGCTCAGTATTGGTGGTAGAGGTAGATGTTTGTGGCTGTGATGCCAATCAAATGGGCTGCTCTATCCTGGATGGTGTCAAATTTCTTGAATGTTTTGGAGCTGCACCCATCCAGGCATGTGGGGATTTAATTGGTTTATTTTAATAGGCTTTCTGGCTGCTGGCGGGCAGGTAGTCATCGCCCCCACAGAAGCTGCCTCTCTGTGGTCTGATCGACAGGCTGACCTGTAGCATGGAATCATTGACGTATCTGCCTCTGGCTCCCCTCCACACCTATAAGAATCATAACATGGTTACAGCACAGAATGAGGCCATTTAGCCATCATATCTATGCTGGCAAAGACAATACACCAACTACTCTCTCCCCCCAACCCCTCACCTCATGTACCTACAAATTCATCCTCTTTACTTAGTGATCCAACTCTGTTTTGAATACCAGGACTGAATCTGCCTCCATCACACTTCCAAGCAGTGTATTCCAGATCCTAACGACCCACTGCGGAAAAAGCTTTTCCTCACGTTGCCATTGCTTCTTTGGTGAATCACCTTTGATCTCTGCTCTCTGATTCTCAATCCTTCCACCAATGGGAACAGTTTCCCCCTTTCTACTCTGCCCAGAATCTTCAGGATTTTGAGCTCCTCCATGAACTCGATCTTCTCTTTTCTCAGGGAAACAGCCCCAGCTTCTCCAATCCATCCACAAAACTGCAGTTCTTCATCTAAGGAGACATTCCCGTGAATCTTTTCTGGTCCCTCTCAAATCCTTCCTAAAGTGTGGTGCCCAGAACATAGATGCAATCCTCCAGTTGCGGCTGAATCAGTGTTTTATACAGGTTTGATGTGGAGATGCCAGCGTTGGACTGGGGCAAACACAGTAAGAAGTCTGACAACACCAGGTTTAAGTCCAACTGATAGTGACTTAAATCTGGTGTTGTCAGACTTCTTGCTGTGTTATACAGGTTTAACATCATTTCCTTGCTTTTGTGCTGCACATGCCTCTATTTATAAAGTTATTCAAAAATTTCAGCTCCTGCCACCAACTCCATTCCCTAGCTTAATATTCCATCCCTCTCCCTGCACTCTCTGAAGCTGAACCTTAACTTTGGCATCTTATTTCACCCTGAGTTGAATTTCAGGCCTGACATCTCCCTCACTAAGATTGGCCATTTCTGGCTTTGTAACAACTCTCTGCCTCTGCCTCAGCATATCAAATGCTGAAACCTACATCCATGCCTTTGTAACCTCTAGACTCGTTCATTGCATGAACTTCTGCCAGTCTCCCACTTGACATTCATTCAAACTCCTGCTGCCTGTTTTCCTAACTTGCACCAAATCCCATTCAAGCATGACCCATGTGTTTGCTGACCCACACTGGCAACACTTCAACTATAAAATCCTCATACTTATTTTCAAGTCCCTGGAAGGTCTCTCTCCTCTCAACTTTAACCACCTCCAGCTGGATTTCACCAAAGCTATTGACAAGGTCCAATATGGGGAACTTGTAAAGAAAGTAAATGCACATGATATACAGGGTAATTTGATAAAGTGGATTTAAAATTGGCTCAGTTGTAGGATTCAGAGGGTGATGACAGAAGGCTGTTTTAGTGACTGGAAGCCAGTGTCCGGTGATGTACCACAGGAATCTGTGTTGGGTCTCCATTTTTTGTCATTTATATAAACGACATAGGTGACTCTGTGCAGGGTAGGATTAGTAAATTTGCGGATGATGCAAAGGTTGGCTGGGTGGTTAACTGTGAGGCTGAGTGTCTTGGTCTATAAGAAGATATCGAAGAATGGTCAAATGGGCAGATAAGTGGCAGATGGAATTTAACCTTGAAAAGTGTGAGGTGATGCACGTTGGAAGGAGTAAATTGACAAGCAAGTATTCAATGAACGGCATGACACTAGAAGGTTCTTGGAATAAAGGGACCTTGGTATATTTGTCCACAGATCTCTGAGAATGGAATGGCATGTTAGTAGGGTAGTGAAAAAGGCATATGGGGCACATGCCTTTATCAATAAAGACATGGATTACAAAAGCAGGGAAGTCATGTTGGAGTTGTATTGAACTTTGGTGAGGCCAAAGTACTGTGTGCAGTTCTGGTCACCACGTTGCAGGAAGGATGTGATTGCACTGGAGAGGGTGCAAAGGAGATTTACGAGGATGCTGCCTGGGTTGGAACATTTAAGATATGAAGAGGGATTGGACAGGCTTGGGTTGTTTTCATTGGAGCAGAGAAGATTCAGAGGTGCCTGATCAAGATGTACAAGATTTTGAGTGGCACGGACAGAGTGGACAAGGAGTAGCTGTTGCCCTTAGTTGGAGGGTCAGTCACAAGGGGACATAAGGTCAAGGTGAGGGGCAGGGTGTTTAGGGGGGATGTGAGGAAAACATTTTTTACCCAGCGGATGGTGACTGTCTGGAATGTGCTGCCTGGAAGGGTATTAAAGGCGGATTGCCGCACATTCTTTAAAAAGAACCTGGACGAACACTTGGCCTGCCATAATATTCAAGGCCATGGGCCAAGTGCTGATAAATCGGATTAGGTAGGAGATCAGGACTTTCTCGTGTGCTGGTGCGGACTCAGTGAGTCGAAGGGCTTCTTCTGCACTGTATGATTCTATGATTCTACATACATCCCACTGAGATCTCTGTGCCCCTCCACTTCTGATCTCTTGGCACATGTCACATTTTCTTTGTCCCACCGCCTGGCGTAGCATCCACTCTGTGGAATTTGCTATATTGATGCAAGTTGTTGCTACTTCCCCTAAATGATGCAGTGTTATTGCTTCTGAGGATGAGAAGCTTCCTGAATTACAGTCACTTAATATCACTAGCACCCTTTCCTATCCAAACAAATACACTTTTCATTAATATCAAAATATAATCTGTATTCCTTCGAAAAGATTACCTCTTTCCATCACATTTTCAATACTGTGGGTTTGCTATTTTGTCCAATACTGGACAAACTAAGAACTTGACAGCTTAGTCCAGGCTGATTGATTGGTTGCGTCTGTGATTTCATTGGGTTGCACCTGCTCATTTGCTGCACTAACTGCTAGTTAAACTACACACAAGTTCCACTGTTGGGAGTGGCTCACTCATTACAGGTTATCTGTGCTCAATAAAGCTAAAAATTGAATGGGCAGGGTTTTTAATAGAGATACTTTAGAGAACAATTTGTACTTTGTGCGGTTGTGCTCATTGGGAGGAGCTAGGCCTTTCGGAATAAGAGTGGGGGGTGGAGAAAGAGACTCATTTCAGAAGGGGGTGAGTAAATCTTTCAGATATATTCAGCGCTTAGAATTTGGCGGGGTGAGGGGTTGGGGGGGGGAACAGGGTGGGGGTCGGGGTGGGGGGAGGTGGGGGATACGAGCAGAGACAAAAAAATAGCCAAAACAGCTCTTTCAATCATTTTATGAGATTCCAGCATAGTGTCAAGTCATGTTCCATTTTGCATTTTATTGCAATTCTCTAACATCAATATAGAATGTCATAAGATAGATGTGTAGATTAGGAACAGCTGGGAGGGATGATGGGATGGGAATCTGATAGAATAGAATCACAACAGGCTGAAGTTGTTGGATGAAGAATTGCAATGATGCTAGCATATTACATTTGTAATGGAGAAAGGGGTTTTCATTCTAATGTGCACCTCTCTACAAAGTGGTATGTTACTTCCTGGTTTTCCAATGTGACTTCATTATCCTTTCTTTTGTAAGCCTCAGAAGTATCAAAATTTATAGGTTCTGAAGAAACGCTGAAGGTGTGAAAATATGAATTTATTTTGTATGAGCCTTTCTCATGGAGACTTTTAAAACTTGCAAGTACGAAGCACTGTTTAATTTGCTTTCATCAAATACACAAGGAAGTGCTTGTCCCTAACCATATTGTTACTAGTCATATCAAAGCAAATGTTTATTAAATGCAACTTTTTAAAATCTTCCTGTCAAGCTGGCTGGTTCTGTCCAAACTGCATTGGGGTTGTCTATCTCATAAAAAGAACTTCAGGATTGGTTCATTTAGCATGCCACCATTTATACCTGTGTCTCTCAAAACATCCTTCTCAGCAAAAAAGATGCACATAAGAACATAAGAACATAAGAAATAGGAGCAGGAGTAGGCCATCTAGCCCTTCGAGCCTGCCCCGCCATTCAATAAGATCATGGCTGATCTGTCATGGCTCAGTTCCACCTTCCCGCCCTCTCCCCATAACCCTTAATCCCCTCTCTTATCAAGAACCCATCAACCCGCTTCTTAAAAATATTTAGCGAGGCAGCCTCCACCACTTCAACGGGCAGAGAATTCCAGAGATTCACCACCCTTTGAGTGAAGAAGTTCCTCCTCAACTCCATTCTAAACCGCCTCCCCTTTATCTTGAGGCTGTGCCCCCTAGTCCTACTGTCTTTTTTGAGCGGGAAGAGTCTCTCCACCTCTATCCTATCCATCCCATTCATCATCTTATACGTCTCAATGAGATCTCCCCTCATTCTTCTAAACTCTAACGAGTACAAGCCTAGTTTATTCAGCCTCTCCTCATAGCTCAACCCCCTCAACTCCGGTATCATCCTAGTAAACCTCCTCTGCACTCCCTCCAAGGCCAAAATATCCTTGCGCAGGTGCGGCGCCCAAAACTGCACACAGTACTCCAGCTGCGGCCTCACCAATGCCCTATACAGCTGCAGCAAGACCTCCCTACTTTTATATTCAATCCCCCTCGCTATGAAGGCCATCAATCCAATTCTCTACTGCAAGGCTTTCAATAGTCTGTGTGCAAATGATGATTGGTCCCATAACTCAGTGGATTGGAGTAGAGTGTTGCCGAGAAATATAAACCATGTCTATATGCTTGAGACGTTTGTTAAATTATGGACAGTGTGTTAAAGGTCTGACTAGCATTGAGACCATGAATATTTAACTATTAGGTTCTTTATTTGAAGAAATTCAAATTGCACAAACATGGATTGTATAATCCTATATTTTTGATTAAATAAGTTACATCAAACTTTATTTTGAGATTTGCAAAATATTTAATAAGGATGAATTCTGTTTTATTTGACAATCATTTACATCAACATTAGTAGACTTGTAAGATTTCATACTCGACAAAAAGAGAGATTCAGATTTTTTCAGGTTTATTTGTAATCATTCATGGGATGTGGGTGTTGCTGGCTAGGCCAGCATTTATTACCCATCCCTAATTTCCCTTGAGAAGATGGCCTTCTTGAACCGCTGCACTCCATGTGGTACACTCACAGTACTGTTGGGAAGGGACTTCCAAGATTTTGACCCATCAAGAGTGAAGATAACAGCAATATATTTGCAAAGTCAGGATGGTGAGTGGTTTGGAGGGGAACTTCCAGGTCGTGGCATTCCCAAGTATCTGCTGCACCATTCCTTCTAGATAGTGGCAGTCGTGCATTTGGAAGGTGTGGCGTATGGAGTATTGGTGAGTTCCTGCATTGCATCTTGTAGATGGTACACACTCCTGCCACTGTGCATTGGTGGTGGAGGCAATGAATATTTGCAGATGGGGTACCATTCAAGTGGGCTATTTTTCAGTGTTGTTGGAGCTGCGCTCATTCAATTGGGGAGTATTCCATCACAATTCTGACTTGTGCCTTGCAGACGGTGAACGAGCTTTGGGGAACCAGGAAGTGAATTACTCACCAAGGATTCCTAGCCTTTGACTTGCTCTTGTAGCCATTGTATTTATATGGCTAGTCCAATGCAGTTTCTGGTCAATGGTAACCCCCAGGATGTTGATAGTGGGGGATTCAGTGTTGGTAATGCCATTGAATGTCAAAGGATGACAGTTAGATTATCTCTTATTGAAGATGGTCATTGCCTGGTGTGGTGCAAATATTATTTGCCAATTGTCAGTCCAAGGCTTCATATTGTCAGGTTTTGCTGCATTTGGACATGTACTGCTTTAGCATCTGAGGAGTAGTGAATGATGCTGAACATTGTGCAATCAGCAACAACATCTAAGCGGGAGTGGTTTCAAGTTTGGAAGATGATGTGAAGGAGCCTTGATTAGTTGCTGCAGTGCACCTTATATGTGGCACACACTGCTGCCAATGTGTGCCAATGATAGAAAGTGTGAACATTTAAGGTGGTGGATGAGATGCCAATCAAGCGAGCTGCTTCAAATTGGATGGTGTCAGGCTTCTTGAGTCTCATTGCAGTTGCACTCATGCACACAAGTGGAGAGTATTCGATCACACTCCTAACTTGTGCCTTCTGGATACTGGACAAGCTTTGGGGAGACAGGAGATGAGTTACTTGGTGAAGACATTCAAACTGCTTTTATAGTCACAGGGTAGGATTTTATGGCCTTACTCGACCTGAGACCAGAAAACCCCACCTGAGGTCAACAGACCTTCCCATTGTCTGCCCCTCGCCTACCTGATTTCCATGGCAGGCAGGGCAGTAGAATTACAGTGACAGTATTTATATGGTTGGTCCAGTTAAGTTTCTGGTCAATGGTAACCCCCCCCAGGATGTTGATGGCAGAGATCATGGCAATGGCAATGCTATTGAATGTCAAGGTATTGTCAACTAGTTTCTCTCTTGTTGGAGATGTCATTACTGGTACTTCTGTGGTTCATAAAGTGCTTGTCAGTTAACTGTCTGAACGTGCTCAGGTCAGATTGTATTTGGGAACATATTGCTTCAGAATTGTGGCCCAGGAAGAAATAAATAACTTGAAGGTGAAATCAAGAAAAAAAATCAACGTTTCAAATTTTAATTTGGGTCATTTATGAAAAATAAGACGTTATTTTGAAATACAGTGGGCTAAATCTTACCAAAAATTAGCAGAGCATTGTTTCCAGTGAGAAAACTGATACGCTCCTGTCCAGAGAAACACACTGTTTTTCTCTCCAGGTCTTCCTGCACAGTGCCAAAAGGGGTTTCACACCATCATACAGGGCCTCAACACGCCGGCAAAAGCCTATTGCATAGAGAGTGGGGCAACATCTTTATAGAGTATAACCTGAGTATTGGTTACTCCCCCCTCCACACACATCACTGTCCAGCCCATCACAGAGATCTCAGGGGCTCCTATCCCCAGATCAGAATCAGCACTCCTCAACCTCCACCATGATTATCGGGTCCTTCTCCCATTCTCTCCCCTCCCCAATCTGAGCTGGAATCCACCTCAGTCCCCAACCTGCCCAATGGTCATCACCAGAATTCCCAGCTCACCTGTCTGTGCCTACCTCACCCCTCCAACATCTAAATGAATACATTCCCACCCCTGATTTATGAGGCTCCCGCTGGAACCTACTGCTTGCTACAGGCTGGCACTGCCAACCTATGCCAGGGACAATTGCCATGCCACTGTCCGGCTATCACCCTCTTCCCCCAGGGATTAATCTTCCCTTTGTGCCCCCGGGGAGACCCCCACAACAAGTTCACATCTAGGTGAGGCTGTTGTAAACCATGCCAATGTGATGTCACGTTAACGCTGGGCCAATATCTGGCGAAGGTGTGGGTTAACTGTATTACAGATCCATTCACATGTATGTAAAGCAGGTTCACACTCGTCGCGGCTGTGAACCTGATAACACCTCTGGTGAGGGGTGGGGAAGATCCAAAATTGTGAACTTACCAGCGAGAATGTCGACTTCCGGATTTTGAGCTCCGCCATCATTCGCAGAGACGGTAAGCGTGGGCTCAAGATTGCCCCTAGTGATACCAATATACATAAAACCCCTCTGGATTATGTCATGCAGAGGAATGGGATTTTAATAAGGTGTGTCATTTATCCATCATATGTGAGCATTCAGCTCCCGCCTCCCCAAAAACAGCCACAAGGGACAGGGAGCAAACACTGGCACGCTGGCCAGTGGGGCTATTTTTACCCCCTGTCTGCCTTTATTCCAGGCTTCGGTGCAAGTTCAAAACCCTGCCCAGAGATCCAGGGTTGTAGGTCAGGAGCTCGTTATAAATGGGAAGAAGCAAAGCAATGGAAACGGTTAAACAACAAGGTGAGAATTTTAATGTGAACCATCATTTTCATTGCGTTTTTGAATGAAATGAATTCATCTGGGAGATTTTGAAGCGTCAGCTTTTTAATTTTTTGGTAAGCTTTGCATAAAATTTGATTTTGTCTTGGATTTTATTAACTGTAGTTGCAGTATGGTTAAAACTCCTTGAGGTATTGATTTAGTGAACAGCACAGCTGTCCATTGCTTTGGATAGGGTGGGAAGGAGGGATTACTTTGGCCAAAGACGAAGTAATGATTGCATAAAGACTTAGCTATCAAATCAACTGAGGAGTAAAATAACTTGAAAAGTCTTTTAATCACGTGTATTTAGTCACCATTTAAAAAGAAAATCAAGATTAATAATGCCAATATGATTTTGGTGATGTATAAACTATGAGTTGTTCTGGAGAAAGACAGGCATCACAATCCACACGAAACATTTGATCATAGAGCTTGGTTGCCTGTGGAATTTGTACATAAGGCTCCCAGCTTTTTCAGCTGAAGAATGTACAAAGTCATACAGTTAGATGGCAAGTTTGATATTCTGAAACTGCAATAATAAATAGTTATATACAATTGATTGTCAAGTTTTCTGCTGAGTCATGTTGAACTTGTACATCATGGTCGTGTCAATACCCCTGACTGATGTAGAGATTGCCAAACTACTCTCTTTGTCAGGGAACATTATTACGTCCGTGACAAGTAAAGCATCAAATAGCAGAAAGGACCAGGCTGTCAGCCGATGCAGGAAAAATATTTTGATTGACAGCTGTAGCTATTACTAAAATCACAACATTATTCCGCTTGAATGTCAAGAACACAAACTTTGGAAGTTGTCACATTATTTGAGGCAAAATAAAAAGAATGAACTTGCACATCTTTCATGTCCTCAGGGCATCCAAATACTTCACAGCTAAGGTACTATTTTGAATCGTAGTCACTGTTGTAATGTAGGCAAACACAATAGCTAATTTGTACACAGAGTCTCACAAACAGCAGTGTGATAGATGATCAATTAAACTGCTTTTTGTGATATTGGTCTAGCGGTAAAGCTGCATTCTTTCAGTACTTTACTGATGGGTTGCTTCAGATTTATATAGTCAAATTCGAGTGTGGGGCTTAAACCCACAATTCTCTGACTCAGAGGTAAGCCTGAGCCAAATATTTAATGCTTTAAAAATAGTAGAGACCATTGTATTTTAATGTAGATCTGATGCCCCACTTAGTGAACAGGAGTGTGGCACAGACTACTAATTATGATATTAGAAAGCAATTATTACATTCCAACCAGGTTACACACACACATTAAAATTCATTCTCAACTGCATTCACAAGAAGCTTACACAGTAATCCTTTAATAATGTAATGCACCTATGATGCTCCAAACCCATAATACCTGTACTACCTTCTGGCTAATATGGCAAGTAATATCTAGCATTAACTTACATGGAATGGACAACATTTGGAACTGACTTACTGTGAAAGATGAAATCTAAGCAAATGTTACCTATGGTGTTGGTTGACTTGCAGCTATTATTGTTAAGATGAAGTGCTAGACCTTTTGTCACTTTCTCTAGGGTGTATTGAGACCAGTCAGAGGTAATTATGGTTTTAGTGTTTCCTGGATTACCTGACAGGCAGTCTGGCATTTCTTCTGAAGTCAGTGTGGCTTCTACTTAACGTCACCTTGATTGATGAAGTATATTCATCAGGTATATGACCGACATTTCTAAATGACTATAGTTTTGCATCTTTAGAAACTTGATGTATGATGTCCTTATCAATATTTTTATTACAAGTGCACTTGTACATATCAAAACCGCAGCTCTCTGAAATGTACTGATTGCCTCTTGTCACTATATTGCTGGGGACATCAACAATTTGATTTTAATCCCCCTCTATTGATCTATACTTCATACTTGGATCAATTTAACTCAAGGGAATGCCTTAAAAAATCGCGCTAATTTTTTGGACCCAGAGTTTAAAGGAGTCTATTTTGTTTCTAATTACTTATAACATTTGCAAGATGTAATGTACTAAACGCCCTGTTGTATGTATTTTATCATTGGCTGCCTGTAATTGCCCAGTATAAATAATTCAGTGATAACTAATTTTTACTTATTTGAAGCTTACAGTGGCAATTACTTAAACAATTTTAAGTGTTAAGCCAGTAGGGTATCAAAGCATAGTCATTTTGTGGTCTAATTTAAAACAAAATCTTTACTGAGGAGTATTTTGAAAGGCTCTGCTGGCGTATGAATGCAATTTAGAAACTCATTGATCCTTTGCAATCATTGTCACGTCAAAACTTTTACACCATAGTGTGTGTGTTGGCCAAGATGAGCCTGCTCCAAGTCCGTGGCAGAGTTTGATGTTGACAGGACATAAACATTTTAAACATAAGTTAGAGAAATTTATAAAGTACTTATGGCAAATAGGATCCAAAAATTTCTCTAAATTCTGATTACTGCCTGAAATAAAAACAGAAAACCCTGGAAAAACCCAGCAGGTCTGGCAGCATCTGTGAAGAGAGAAACAAGTGTTAATGATTTGAGCTCATATGACTCTTCTTCAAAGTAGGTAAAAAGTGTATTTGAGATAAGATTTGCCTACCATCCTGCTGCCAGAGTTTGAGGAGTCATTTTATTTCAATGTTACAGAAAAATAGCAATCTAAATGTCAAACATCTTCAGGTCCAGGATGTTGGGTGGCACAGTGGCGAAGTGGTTAGCACGGCTGCCTCACAGCACCAAGGACCTGGGTTCAATTCCAGCCTTGGGTGACTGTGTAGAGTTTGCACATTCATCCCGTTGTTATAATTGGGAATGCACTTTAAGAAAAAGGGGGTGTAAGTAGATTCAGGACTAACTTTCAAAAGGGAATTGGATATGTAATCGAAGAAGATGCATCTACAAGGCTGTGGAGAAAGGACAAAGGAATGGGATTAATTAAGTAACTCTACCAAAGTGCTCCTGCAGGCAAGATGGGCCAAATGGCCTCATTCTGTGCTATATAATTCCAAGAGCTTGCATTGCTGTCTGCATAGCATTTTATAGGAACAAACAGAATGTATTTTATTGAATCATTGGAATGTAAGTTATGAAGCTGTCATATGTAAACTCTACAGTGAACTAATTAAATCAGATTTTGCGTACTATCCAACTGAATAGGCATTTCTACTTCAATTTTAAACTCTGTGTTTAAGTTTGACTAATGAACCACAAGGGGAATATCTGAATTCTGGAAATGGTTTAGAAAAGGGCCCAAAGCTGATCCCCAAAAACAGAATCCAGATTCTTCAAATTTCAAGAGTCAAATGAGAGCCGATTTAAGGATAAAATGTAAAGTTTTAAACAAAACAGAAAACTTTCAGGAGCCATCATTAAATATGCAGGACAGGGGAATATTGATACAAATTAATAAAAAGCAAGTTTAGGACTAATGTCAGAAAGGTCTTCAGCATTGACATTCAGAATGATCTTCTGAACAGAGTGGGCAAACTTTGTAATCATCAATGCTATGGTACGAGAGAGACCATAGGATTTCATACACTGCAAAATAATTCTGTTGGCATGACGTAGAAGGAAAGGTGTACATTTCAAAATGAAGATATTTTAGTGCTCAATGTATCATGGCACAGTAGTTAGCACTGCTGCTTCACAGCACCAGGGACCTGCGTTCAGTTGCAGCTTTTGGTGATTTTTGGTGTGGAGTTTGCATGTTCTCCCCGTGTCTGCATGGGTTTCCTCCAGGTGCTCCGGTTTCCTCTCACATTCCAAAGATGTGCAGGTTAGGTGTATTGACCTTGCTAAATTGCCCTTTAATGTTACAGGGCTTAGTGAGGTAAATGCGTGGGGTCACAGGGATGAGCCTGAGTGGGATTGTTGTCAGTGTAGACTTGATGAGCCATGTGGCCTCCTTCTGCACTGTCAGGATTATTATTCCTAAAATCAATTGCTACCTTGTGTTAGTACCCCAGAATTTAGCTAAGGTTTCTTGAGGAAATAGTTCAAATTTATTGTAGTGCAATGCATAATGTATTTAAATTTGTTTACCTTGTTTAAAAATTAGAAATGAGCCTCTTAGGAAGAGGTTGATACTTAAAGTCAAATGAATTGATGAACTGCACCTTGGATTTGAAAGCCAGAAGCACGTTTCCAACTAGGGTTGTCAACCTTCCAGGGTTGGCCTGGAGACTCCAGGAATTGAAGACCAGTCTCCAGGATGCAGCTGTGTACAACATTGGAGAAAAATCAATTAAAAAAAAATCATTTGTCATTTTCTTTGAAGATCTCTCTTTACTCATGCAATTGGGTAATTAATCTTTTTTGCTATCTAATTGGCATAGGAAAGCAGGGGTTACAAGGCAGGATATGTTGGCCAACCAATGACTGGAAGGTGTGAGAAAGCCGTGTGATGAAACCTCCAGGAATACAATAGCAACTGGCAAGCTTACTTCCAACTGATGTCTCCATGGTCTGCTTTACTGCAGTCACCAAAGGCACTGCTCCATCATCACTAAAGCACTGAACTGCAGAGAACTGGTCCCCCCTTCCTCCTTCCCTCATACTGATGTAAATATGAGACCTCACAAATGAACTTCCTTTGTGTGTTTTGAATCCTCTTGCCACCAAACCCAGGTCACAAACCATTGTATTCTGAGTAAATACAGCAGGGGCAAGCAAGATGCCAGACGCCAAGGATCCTACCCTTTACCACGCACTTGGCCGATAACCTCCAAACTAGCCCCCACCGCAGAAGTCCCAATGTACAGATTTACACTTCAATTTAAATCGCAGTCATCAGATGGCTCTGACTGTATGCCAGAAAAATCATAACCCACAGAAAAAGTTAGAAGAATTAAAACCACTTATAACTCCTGGGTAACGATACTACTGACCTTGTCCCATAAGACCCTCTCCTAGACTTGCCCATGTCCCCTGAGTACCCTTTCAACATCCCTATTGGACCACCCGACTATCCCCCTCAAGCTACCGCCACTTGACCCAACCCCCGCCCACCACTCTTCACTCCACCGACCACTTGATCACATCCCTGGTATTCCCCAATGTATTCACTTAACATTTACCTTTTCCCTGCCTCTCGAAGTGGCTGGAACTTGAAAACCTATTTGTTTTACAGCTGCTAGCACCATAAGCAAGGGGGCGTATCTTCCTTGCCCTTGGCTCCACTGCATTTGACAGAAGGCCTCCAGAACCTGCTGCATTGCACTATTCTCACCTAGCCTGAGTTGGGAAGTCAGGCAAGAAAGGTGCTGCTACTAACTCAGAGTGGAATGGCAACCTGACTGCCATTGCTACTCCATGGCAGTTATGACCATAAGACTATTAGTATAGGAATAAAAGTAGACCATTTGGCCCATCGAGTCTGCTGCAAAAGGTTACGGTGGTATGGTCCCACGTCTTGGCTTTCCTTTCCAGTACACTATGCTGCACTCAGTGCCTCATCTACACCATTAGTTATTTGTATTAAAATATCCATTTATGCTGTTGTTCAGTACAAGGATATTTTTAACTTACTCATTCATGGGAGATGGGCATCGCTGGCTAACCGATTTATTTGATAGTACACTCATTAGCTTTCGGGTTAGTCCCTTCATCAAGTGAATGGAGAATTCTGGCCTCAGACAGAGCATATAAAGCACAGGCAGTTTACAGATTACTGATTAGAATGCAAATCTTTACACCTAACCTGCTGTTCAAGTCTTAAAGTGGCTGACAACATGAGTGGAAGGAGCACTGAGCACAGGTTAAAGAGATGTGTATTGTCTCCAGACAGTACAGTAAGTGAGGTTTTGCAAACCCAGGCAAATCACGGGGGTTACAGATAGTGCGCCATAGTGCTCCTTCCACTCACATTCGAGGGAAACCTCGAAAGCTTGTGCGTTTACTATCAAATAAATCGGTTGGACTAAAACCTGGTGTTGTCAGACTTTTTACTGTGTCTACCCCAGTCCAACGCCGGCACATCCACACCAGGATTTTCACCCAGCGACAATGAAGGATCAGTGATATATTTCATGATGGCGAGTAACTTGGAGGGGAACTTTCTGGTGGTGTTGTTCCCATGCATCTGCTGCCTTGTCCTTCAAGATGATAGAGGCTGAGGGTTTGGAAGGTACTGTTGAAGGAGTCCTGGTGAGTTCCTGCAGTGAATCTTATGGATAGCACACACTCCTGCCACTGTGCATCAATGACGGAGAGAATTGATGTTTGTGAAAGGAGTAAATTGTTAACTTTATTCATTAATGTCACAAGTGGTCTTACATTAACACCACAATGAAGTTGCTGAGAAAATCTTCTAGCAGTCCCCTAGAGTAGCAGTCAAGTGGGTTGCTTTGTCCTGCATGGTGTCAAGTTTTTTGAGTACTGTTGGAGTTGCACTCTTCCAGACAAGTCCTGACTTGTATCTTGTAGAGGGTGAACAGCTTTGGGGAGTCAGAAGTGTGTCAGCAGAATTCCCAGCCTCTGAGTTGCTCTTGGCAGCCAAGGTATTTATATAATCACTTCAGTTCAGTTTCTGGCCATTGATATCTCCCAGGAAGTTGGTTGGGGGGGAAATCAGAGATGGCAATGCCTTTGAGTAGCAACAGGAGATGGTTAGATTCTCTGTTGTTGGAGATGGTCATTGTTACTCAGGAACAAGTGGCTGTGGTGGAAGAATCAATCCAGACTGATCTTTCAAGCCAGTTTATTGTAGAACTTCTTCAGTCCTACTAAGCTGCAAGATGCTTTCCTCCCCCTGCAAGCAACGAATGGTACGGAACATATACAATCATCAATGAACATCCCCACTTCTGATCTTTATGATGGAGTCACTGATGAAGCAGTTGAAGATTATTGGGACTCTTACAATATCTTGAGGAATTCCTGCAGCAATGTCCTGGGACAGAGGTGACTGACTTCCAACAACCACAACCATCGGCTCAAGAACAGTTTCTTCCCTGCTGCCATCAGATCTTTGAATGGACTTATCTTGCATTTAGTTGATCTTTTTCTATACCCTAGGTATGACTGTAACTCTACATTCTGCACTCTCTCCTTTCCTTCTCTATGAATGATAATATTTTTCACTGTATACCAATACATGTGACATGTGACAATAATAAATCAAATCAAATCAAAAAAATCAAACCATATTCCTTTGTGCCAGGTATGACTCCAACTTGTGAAATTTTTTCCCCTGATTCCTACTGACGCTAGTTTTGCTAATGTTCCCTGATGCCGTTCTTGGGCAAATGTTGCTTTGATGTCAAGGCAGTCACCCTCACCTCACCTCTGGCATTCAGCTCTTTGTCCGTGTTTGAACCAAGGCTGTAATGAGGTCAGGAGCTGAATGGCCTTGGTGGAACCCAAACTGAGCATTGGTGAGCATATTACTGCTCAGCAAGTATCACTTGATAGCACTATGCTGATGATTGAGACTAGACTGATGGGACAATAATTGGTCGAGTTGCATTTGTCCTGCTTTTTGTGGACATAACCCATACAATTTTCCATATTGGTAGATGCCAGTGTTGTAGCTGCACTAGAACAGCTTAGCTAGGAGCTCAGCTAGTTGCGGAGAACATGTCCTACTGTCGGAATATTTTAGTCTTTATGTAGCCGGCACCTTAACCATTTCTTATATTACATGGAGTAAATCAAGTTGGCTGCAGAGTGGTATCTGTGATGCTGGGGATTTCCAGGGGAGGCTGAGGTAGATCATCCACTCTGCACATCTGGCTGAAGATTGTTGCAAATGCTTCAGATGGTGTCAAACTTCTTGAGTGTTCTGGGAATTGCAGACAAGCGGAGAGTATTCCATCACACTCCTGACTTGTGTCTTGTAGATTGAACATAAGAACATAAGAACATAAGAAATAGGAGCAGGAGTAGGCCATCTGGCCCTTCGAGCCTGCCCCGCCATTCAATAAGATCATGGCTGATCTGTCGTGGCTCAGTTCCATTTTCCCGCCCTCTCCCCATAACCCTTAATCCCCTCTCTTATCAAAAACCCATCAACCCGCTTCTTAAAAATATTTAGCGAGGCAGCCTCCACCACTTCAACGGGCAGAGAATTCCAGAGATTCACCACCCTTTGAGTGAAGAAGTTCCTCCTCAACTCCGTTCTGAACCGCCCCCCCTTTATCTTGAGGCTGTGCCCCCTAGTCCTACTGTCTTTTTTGAGCGGGAAGAGTCTTTCCACCTCTATCCTATCCATCCCATTCATCATCTTATACGTCTCAATGAGATCTCCCCTCATTCTTCTAAACTCTAACGAGTACAAGCCTAGTTTATTCAGCCTCTCCTCATAGCTCAACCCCCTCAACTCCGGTATCAGCCTAGTAAACCTCCTCTGCACTCCCTCCAAGGCCAAAATATCCTTGCGCAGGTGCGGCGCCCAAAACTGCACACAGTACTCCAGCTGCGGCCTCACCAATGCCCTATACAGCTGCAGCAAGACCTCCCTACTTTTATATTGTGGACAGGTTTTGGGGATTCAGGTAGTCAGTTGCTCGCTGCAGAATATATATAATATGTATGGATAGTCCAGTTCTGTTTCTGATCAATGGTAATCTCCAGGCTGTTGATGATGGGGGATTCAACAATGATAATGATGTTAGATATTAAGGGGGGAGGGAGAGGGTTGTTAATCATTGCTTGCCAGTTGTATGGGGTAGTATTACTTGGCTGAGCCTGATTGTTGTCCACATATTACTGTATATTAATAAAGACTGCTTTTGTATCTGAGGGGTTGTGAATAGAATCATCAATGGACATTCTTAATTCTGACCTTACGATGAAAGGAAGGTAATAGATGAAGCAGCTGAAGATGGTTGGGTCTCACAGTCTGCACTGAGGAACTCCGGCAATGATATACTGGAGCAGAGATGATTGGCCTCCAAAAACCGCAATCATCTTCCTGTGTGGTAACATAATTTGTAATCATACAAATATATTTAGACAGGTTGTGACTTCTTAATACCAAATGAGAAAGGAAGAAAAACCTGTATTAGATTTCCCTGGCAGCAGTGCATTTTGTGGTAATGCTGCTGAATTATTTTGTAGATTAAAATATCTGAGGACTGTTGTCATCAAAAGAAGGTTTAACACTGAGTTTAATTGAGCCAAAATCTTTCAGGAAATATTTATAGTTGTAAAGTTAACAGTGTCTTTAAGGCTTATTTTCTTTTTTCTTTAAATATTAATATTTATTAAAAATAGTATTTGAAATCTGCACAAGTGGTCTGAAATGCACTTCTCTTGACTTCAGATACCTCCTCATAATATACAAATTGCAATTTGTTGTGGTAGATTGTTCAAGTTTCCCTTTGAGACCCAGGCAACTTGGCAATTATAATCTGTCATGCCAAAACAGCATTTACATTTTCAAATCGATATTCATCAATCCATAATCTTTAAACACATGTTTTATACTGATGTTCTTCTCTTAGTAGGTCCATGGACTAATTGGTCCTTTACATATATATCCAGATGTATAACTAAGAGAGAGGTGGGCCAAAAAATCGACAATTCAGCTCAGCCTCCAAACTCTGAATATTATTGGGCATTTCTGAGCTCTTTGCAGCCATTAACTGTACAATATACTTACTTGTATTGGTTGAGTGACTCATTTCTTTACTTGTCTCACTATGCAACTATATTTGCTAGCTTTTAGGAGCATCATTAGCTGTTTGTGAAGAAAATTAGCGGCCATTTTCCTATCATTCACCTTATTTGTGCTACTTTAAGTCACTGCTGTAATCTCAAGAGCACCATCCACTCTAATTGACTGTTAAACTCAGCCAAAAAGTTTATTATGTGAATTCAATTGCATTTATTCTCTTGCCATATTCCATTTCTGTTTTCAACCCAGCAAAGCAATTCTAATATACGAAAGAATGGCTCTTTTGTTTTTTCACAGATAATTGAAAAAGTTCATATTTTCTTTTAAGTTTCCTTTTGATACTGTACATCTTCGCCCTTTGATAGCACACTTGAACATAATAACTCCGTTCACGTTACATCAACAAAGTAAGCCTGACCTATATTCAATCTGTATGAGGCTGAATTCTCACTGGGTGTAATTGAGTTGGCCTCTTCCAGACTGAGTGAGAAATGCAACTAGCTTGCATTTGAAAACCCCAGCTTAACCTGCTCCCAACCAAGTCCAGTGTTAAGAGTCAACCATTTATCATTTAAACTGAATCAAGTCAACAATGGTGGTCTTATAAAACATGAATGCAGCGCATGTCTTTCTGGAAACTGACTGATTGGCTTTGCATCCGTTGGACAAGCTACTCAAATTCAGTTGTCCTTGGCTCTCTGATCTTAATTGCTGCATGAACTCAATCATATCTCAATAAAATTTCTGATAACATAGCCAGCCAATTTGCATAACTTCATACAACTGCCTCATGATGTATTGACAGTTGATGTCTTCTATTATGTTTGGATTTACTTATTTCCAGAGGGTAGCACAGTGGTTAGCAAAGCTGTTTCACAGTGCCAAGGACCCAGGTTCAATTCCCAGCTTGGGTCACTGTCTGTGCAGAGTCTGCACATTCTCCCTGTGTCTGCATGGGTTTCCTCCGGTTTCCTGTCACATTCTGAAAGACGCGTTGGTTAGGTGCGTTGACCTGAACAGGTGCCGGACTGTGGCAGCTAGGGGAATTTCACAGTAATTTCATTGCAGTGTTAATGTAAACCTTGTTTGTGACTAATAAATAAACTTTATTTTACTTTACAAGATAAAAATACGTAACATAAAAGGTGCAATTAAGCTTTAATGCTGATGTGGTAGAGAAGAGGTTGACAGACACACAAGAAATCTGAAGCTGAATAACAACTGAAACTAAACTGCAAGGAAGCTTGTCAAAGCCTAACGCACTGCCTCCTTCAGGTAACTAGATCACTGTAATAATACATACTTGATTTTTAGCAGGTACTATGAAACTCTACCCTCACCCAAGACATTGGAGTAGACTAGGTGTGTCTAAGGTTCAACCTTCAAAAAATAATACATGTTGAATTGGCCAGAGACGTGAGCCATTGTACCAGATGAAAAGCGTGATCACTGATGTATTTTCATGACTATGAAACCATAAAAAACAAGAAGGAAAATGATCTGCTGAAAATGTGGATTTGCTCTTCTGTCCAGTCGCCAGATGTTTGCACAAAGTTGTCATTGGTTTCACTGCAGTTTTCAATAAGGCTGTAATTTAAGAGTGATTTCACTTTCCCTGTATCAGGATCCAGTACTGATGAACCCTGTGCGAGACTTCATAATCCCGACTTTGTTTTTATTCATTTTTTAATTAGACAATGGACCAGAATTTTTATTTGCACATTAAGATGGACATTGACTAAAATATTATTGAATTTTAGTTAATGCTGCTACCTTCAGATTAGAAAGCATTCGTGAACTGAGTAACATCTTCAGTCTACCTTGTTGCGGTACAAATTTTGTATATGTTTATTGATGGCAAAAAAAGTGCAGTGCAATGGTAAGTTAGTTAAATGGATTCAAATTTAGTAGCATATTGACTTGAAGTGAGCTACTTGGTTTGTGCAATTAATTTTAATGTAAACTGTTCTTGTAGTTAACATTGGATGATATTGGTACCCAGAATTATGACTATTGTACAATGAGACTACAATAGTCACTGAACATCAGGGTAAGTTTTCAATCATGGCTTTTACCAAATGGATGTTTTATTTATTGACATATTGCATATTAGGTTGGCACAGTGGTTAGCACTGCTGCCTCTCAGCGTCAGGAACCTAGGTTCGATTCCCAGCTTGGGTAATTGTCTGTGTGGAGGCTGCATGTTCTCCCTATGCCTGCATGGGTTTCCTCCAGGTGTTCCAGATTCCTCTCACAGTCAGAAAGTCATGCTGATTAGGTGCATTGGCCGTGCTAAGTTCTCCGTCAGTGTACTTGAACAGACACTGGAATGTGGCAACTATGGGATTTTAACAGTAACTTCATTGCAATGTTAATGTAAGCCTACTTGTGACACTAATAAATAACTTTAAAAATATTATCGACACACATCGAGGTGCTGCAGATTCTTATGACTGAGTATGAGGAAAATAATTTGAACTGTTCAAGATGTTGTCATCTCTGGGTTGGTGAGAGGTTTTTGACCCATTAAAAATTTTATTTGTGGTGCACCATCCTTTTTCTCCATTGTTGCCCTTTTTTATACATCATCATGTGCTTTCAGAGGTCACAACACATTTTGAAATATAAGAACTAAATATTCTAGTGGTAGAAGCAGCCTGAGTCAGTACAATTACATTTTAATTCTGGGATCTAGGCCTCAAACCAGCCCATGATTTGTGGGACATGGGTGTCACTGGCTGGCCAGCATTTATTGCCCATCCCTAGTTGCCCAAAGGTAGTTGAGAGTTCACCATATTGCTGTTGCTCTAGAGTCACATGTAGGCCTGACCAGGTAAAGGACGTTAGTGAACCAGATGGGTTTTTCTGGGAATTGACAATGGCTTCATGGTCATCAGTAAGTTGTTAATTCCAGATATTTTTACTGAATTCCAATTCCACCATGTGCAGTGGTAGGGTTTGAATGGGGGTCCCCAGATACCGAGCTAAGTTTCTCAATTAATACTCTAGTGATAATGCCACTAAGCCATCACCTCCCCATTGCCACTACCACTATTGTTGTTAACTAACTCCAACACTGATGCTTAATTCTGGATTTTTAGAGTGTTGCTCAGTTGAAGCAGCAACATGCTTTAAATAGTCATTTTCTTTCTCTGGCAAGTATATGTTTAACTTGTGCGTTCATAACGCACCATCCAAGCCCCTAGGGTGGAAATAGGACATTGGAAATACACAGCAAGTCTGGCAGAATCTGTGGAAAGGGGAACAGAATTGATGTTTCAGGTCAATGATCTTTCACCAGGATAGATCTGAAACAATTTGAAAGGTTAATTCCTTTTCTCTCTATAGATGCTGTCCATTCTGCTGAGCATTTCCAGCATTTTCTGTCTTTATTACAGATTTCCTGCGTCTGCAGTATTTGCCTCCGTATTAGAAATTGGATATGTTCTGCTCATTTAAGGACGCAAAATGGATGAAATAATGACCAATTTTGCAGAATAAGAAGTCTCACAACACCAGGTTAAAGTCCAACAGGTTTATTTGGTAGCAAAATCCACTAGCTTTCAGAGCACTGCTCCTTCATCAGGTAAGTGACTGGTATTGAGTATTGTTGAAGTGGTGGAGGCTGCCTCGCTAAATATTTTTAAGAAGCGGGTTGATGGGTTCTTGATAAGAGAGGGGATTAAGGGTTATGGGGAGAGGGCGGGAAAGTGGAACTGAGCCACGACAGATCAGCCATGATCTTATTGAATGGCGGGGCAGGCTCGAAGGGCTAGATGGCCTACTCCTGCTCCTATTTCTTATGTTCTTATGTTCTTATGAGTTCTTACTGTGTTTGCCCCAGGCCAACGCTGGCATCTCCACATCAATTTTGCAGACCCAGGTCCCACATCCAAAGTATATCTGGACGGCATCGAAGAACTAATGGGTCAGACTGTTTCTCAGGTGAATCTTTGTGCAGCTGAGACAGACAACAAGACCCTTAAATATGTGAACAAGGAGCCTAACATGTATTTCAGGCCTTGTTTGTGAAGTTCCACATCATCACAGCTGAAGCTTTTCCAGATCCTTCACAGACTAAAGCAATGACTGCCATCAAAACATTACGTGGAGATGCCAGCATTGGACTGGGGTGGGCAAAGTAAGAAATCTCACAACACCAGGTTAAAGTCCAACAGGTTTTTTAGGAATCACAAGCTTTCGGAGCACTGCTTCTTCATCAGGTGAGTGGAGGTTAGTTCACAAACACAGCATATATAGGCAAAGACATAATTGCAAGATGATTACAGATTGGAATGTGAAGAGTGGTTGGAATGTGTATCTTTACAGGTAATCAAGTCTTTACTAGTATGAACATTATGAATGGGGAGAGGTGTACTCACAGGTTAGAGAAGTGTGGATTGTCTCAAGTCAGGACAGTTCATAGGATTTTGCAAAGCCAGGCAATATGGTGGGGGGTTAGAAGTAGTGTGACATTAACCAAAGATCCCAGTTGACGCTGTCCTCATGCATGCGGGAACTTGGCTATCAGTTTCTGCTCGGTGATTCTGCATTGCCGTGTGTCTTGAAGGCTTCCTTGGAGAACACTTACCCAAAGATCAAAGCAATAATTATTTTAAAAAGTAATTTTTCTTTAAATATTCCAACGGAGTCTGGAGGAGCAGGGATGGTCCTCTGACTCCACAATGTCCTGATCCCTTACCTCCGCTCACATTCAATATTGCCATCCCACATTCCTTCCCGAGCCTCATCATTGAACTTGTGCTGGGTGAGGCAAGTCACCTGAATTTCAGCCTTTGATTTGTTTTGCAACAGCACAATTGCCAATCTAAGGTCAGACTTGGCTTCCTATAATATTAGATCTTGCTGAAACCGGAACAGACTGTCATTTTGCTGTTAGTAATACGGGCCCAATTACTAAAATTGACCCATGGCAAAACTCATTTTGCGGAAATGAAGCTCTTCGAGGTGCTTTGGTTCTTACTGGGAGTGGTAGAGTAAGGCTATAGCAAGGTAATAGCTCCTGTTGCACTGCAAGCCCTCTCAGATGACAGACCAGCGGCGAGACAGCCCAGGTGCTTGACTGCTACTTTTGTCAAAGTTGGCCATGAATGATGCATAGACTTCCAGATGGAAGGGCTATCAGTCATGAAGTCCTGTTTTCCCTCTACACAGTAGGAAATCACAAAGATTTTATTTGTAAGGCTTTTTAGCTCCAGAGATGCAATCTGTCGAAAAGACAAATTAACAGAATGGGCCCACTCATCAAAGGGAAACTGAATGAAGAGTTGAAAATTGACCCACTGTGGTTGGTCTCTAAAGGATTCAGCAATTTTACCTCGTGGAATCTATTGACTGCATTCAGCTACAGCTAAGTGATCAGGAGGTGAACGTATGCAATCAGAAATGCATACATTTGTTCTACCCAGTTGTTCCGCGGGACCCTGTTGAATAAGAACAAAGTACATCAAGTTGGTTTACAACAAACTTCGAAGTGTTCTGTAAACCCCCATCTTCAGTAACAGATTAAAATGCAACCACTTCATTCAGCAGGGTGTCACTAGCAGATCAGTCAAATGATTGTGGAGATAATATTTAAAGTACCCAATGCACCAAAAAAAAGAAAAATTAGGGAACTCTGCTTCTTTTTGCACCTCAAGTGCTACCAGCTGGCCTGTCACTCCCAATACCCAATCTTTCCTAAGAGTGCAAAACTTCAACAGCTGCTCAAGTTCCTCTGCTCCTTGTATCCTTGGCGAATAATTTTTAATTAGAACTGTCTTGAAGTTACAGGCATTATAGTTGACGTCTTTGTGCCCAGTTTAATTAATAATTTTTTATAATTAATAAAAACCATTTATCATCGAACTTGCTGCTGTAATGAATCCCCGGAACAGTGCTCCTTTTACTTTGATTGCTGTGTTCCACAGGGGCATTCTGGTTCACCCCATGCTACCTCTTATTAGATTTCGAATAACTACAAAATATTACACAGGGGTAAAAGGATGCTGACTGTGGGATATATGCTCACCTGAAAAAATATGTTGCTGCTTAATAGCAGCATCAAACCACTGGAAAAGCAAGATATACATACCCCAGCAATGTTATAACATACTGTCTCAATGTTATAACCTTTTCTCTCAATGCTATAACATTCTCTGATCAACCAGCAATGTTATAGTGTTCTTTTTTCCCTCTATACATGTGCTGCATTTTCTCTCCCCAACCTGTCATTAATCAGACTGGAAATAAATTGTACCCTTATAAAGCAGCGCAATAATACTGGCATTGTCCTATTTTGGTTTCTTAGTTTGGTTTTGCATTTTATAATTAATAGTGGAGCCAGCAAAGATGTCGGGACCCCAGCCGCCTCAGTAGCTGTATCAATGCGCACATGTCACAGCAAACTTAGGTGAGAGTCGATATGGGATTAAATGTGGGAATTGAAACATGTGTTGTCAGAGGCTTCAGGGGGTTGCATGACTAGAGGAGGTTACAATGATGGAGGGAGGGAGGCTATGGAGGTGTTCAAAAACAAGGATGAGAATTTTTTAAAAATAGAGGCTGTGCTTAACAAGGAACTAATGTTGATCAGCAAGAGTAGGTGATTGGTGAAAGGGACTTGGTGCAATCATGACACAAGTTTTGAATGACCTCAAGTTTACAGAGAGAATATAGGAGACCAGTCAGAAGCACACTCAAATAGCAAAGTCTGGAGGTAACATGGATAGAGCTGGGAATTGCGACTGATTGGATCGATTGATAAAAGCATGGGCTGAATGGCCTCCTTCCATTCATTTGTGACTCGGTGACTGTATGATTCCACTGTTTGCTCTGCCAAAATAACATCTTGCTGTGTAGCTCACTGTTAAATTATTTATACCTCTTTCCCTCTTAATCTAATCTTTCTTTCCCTCTATTTCTTTTTCTGTACCTGATTTATCATTGAGTTCACCCACTCTCATTTACACTTCCTTCTCAGTCGTTGCACTGTTCACTTCACCACTCTTCAATCTAGAATCATTACAGAATCATAGAATCCTGACAGTACAGAAGGAGGCCATTCGGCCCATTGAGTCTGCACTGAGCATAATCCCACCCAAGCTCTATTCCTGTAACCCTTCATATTTACTCTGATTAGTTAAGGAGAAACATAGTTGCTTTGTTTGCACTGTTTCCATCTCACTTCCAGAAACTTGCAGGGAAGAGTATCATAGAGATTAAACGGGCACAGACAAGTCTAAATAACAAGTAGCATTGTTCCTTACGCAGCTACAACAAATTTTGGGCTGGTCACTTCATCCATTTTATTTCCTTCCACTTTGAGAAATTCTTCTTTCAAAGGCACTGTCTAAATGCAGGTTTTTAATGTTATCCTGACGTTGAAAGTGTTCACTGATTATGATTAAAGTGGAACCCGCTATCACCCGGGGCGTTTGAGGTGAACTCCAATGTGTTAGAGGGAATTGCTAAACAAGAGAGAAAGGAGTAGAAAGATCTGTTAATGAGGTAGTTGAAGTAAGATAGGAGAGACGCATGTGGAGCATAAAGGACAGTATAGAAGGTTGGGACAAATAACCAGTTTCCGTATTGTACAACTCTTTATAATTCTGTGATCTGCCATTCATGTTTCTTCTTTTGTTCTCTTGTATATCAAATCACCTGCAATTTTTAATGTACCAAATTCTTGATCAAAGTATAATCCTGAACAAAAACAAAGGGTTGGATTTTAGGGGGAGGGGAAGATATTGTGGGTGAGGATTAACTGGGGGCCCGAGCTACAAGTCACTCAGCACCTTACCAACTTTAAATATGGCTGCCCTGCAGCAATGATATGCTGGGGGCGGCCTTGTTCACTTGAGAGTAGGGCTTCCACCCTTCAGGAATCCTGTCACGATTGGCTGGCAGCTCTGTAGCATAAAAATGAGGCAGTGGCGATTACTGGGGCTACAGGGAGCCTAGAGAAGAACTGACAGTATCTCCCAAGCCTGAGCTAAGACTGGGGATTTTGGGTGGACGCGTTTTCATGACCCCACTGCAGAGGTTGTGTTGGAGAGGCTGAAGCATCAAAACTGCCCGACGGGTCACCTTCTTCCCACCACCTCAGTCCAAAGTAACATAATGATGGAGGTGAGTTGAGGCCTTCAAGTGGCTGTTAACTGTCCACTGAAGAGCTTCAATAGGTCTAAGGGCAGGTGGGAGTGGATAGGGGAAAGATGTGGGGCTGGCTAATTACCTGCCTCCTGTATGAGGGACAGGTTGGGAGTGAGCAGGAAGGCACTGGGATGGCCATCCACTTTGTTTTATTCCCCTCCCCCAAAAAAACACTACTGGAGGATAACATTCACCACAAAATATCTTCCCATTATCTGCTTTTCATGTTCAGCATCTTACAGATAATCAATCCTCTGCCAAGTTCATCTACAAGCGGCAACACCTTTCAGAAATGCAATCACTTTGATGTAAATTAATGTTTTCATTCAATAATTTAATCTGAATGAGCTCTGGTTAGGAGGTTTGCCAATTGGTTATTTTCAGCTCCAGTTAATGTAGATTCTGATTCAAATACTTGTTTTGGCTAAACAGCGTCATACTTATTGAGACCTCACCTTTGTCCTTCAGTTGGCAGAAAGAGGGAAAGAAGTAGAAATTGTAATTCTTTACAGTTTTAACAAGTATTGATTTTAAAATTGCCTTTATCCTGGATTGTAGAAGTCTACTATTTCCATAAGTAATTATGCGTTTACATTGCCTTTCACATTGGTTGGGCCAATGCCAAAACAAAAGCAATTACCCTGACTTTAACCTGGAATGTGGTTTGGGAAGCTGAAGCTTACAATGACCCCTCTGACTCTATGAAAGAGAGTTCCAGGTCAATTTCTCTCCCAAGCCTTCATTGCCTGGAATGGGTGGGAAGCAGCAGTGAGCCAGTGGGGCAGGAGTGAAAGTTCACACGAGAGAAACTGCTGGGTAACGCTGATGTGAGGCTCACCAGTTTGTTCTTGCAGCAGGCAAAGAAAGAGAGAGAAAGACCAGGCAAGAAAGGTCCAAACTTTCCCTTTGGGTGTCCCCTTGACTCTACATAAAAAGAATAAAAACTTAAATAAGTTCTCCTGGTCTTGAATCATATGTTCACTTGGCAGGAAATCTGGGGAGACTTCCCCACTCAGGCCACAGTTCAATGCAGTCAGGGTCAGATGAGGTCACTGGAATCCCAATCTACATATTTAAGGAAGATCCCTATTGACTTCATATAAGTTCTCTTGCTCAGAACAGTGGGTTCAATTTGAAGGTGGTGGGATTCTTGCATGGGGAACAATGGGTAAATCACCCTGCTGATATTTGCAACTGGATCTGTAGAGTAAAACTTTAATTGAGATTTACACTCCAAAATGCTCTACCTGAATGTTATGTGCCACCACCCCCTGCTACCCCACCCCACCCCGCACCCCCACCCCTCCCCCCGCACCCCCCCAGATCATTGCATGTGTATTAACCTAAGCCCAAAGCAGGATGCCTGTCCTATACCAATTTTCTTCAGCACCCAATGTCCCTGGCTACTTTCCTTTCTCCCTGCTGATCCAACCCTGTTGGGGTAGTGGGGTAGTTGTATTGTCACTGGACAAGAAATCAGGAGAAACAGGGACAAGGACAAGGTTTAAATTCCACCATAGCAAGATCTGGAATTAAAAGTTTAATGATGACCATGAAACCACATGGGAGAGCAGACAGACACTCAAAGCTGGAATCAAACCCAGGTCCCTGGTGCTGTGAGGGAGCAATGCTAACCACGGAGCCACCAATTTGAACAGGCCATGCATATGTAAGTGCTACTATATTTATGCTAATTGGTCTTGCACCCTTTTTGGTTGCATATGGGTTCGTGCCATTAGAAAGAGATCTGGAGAATCGCAAACCACTGAGTGTCGAGTGTGAAACAGACTTTTAGACCTGCACACTGTTCTCCAGGAATGGTGCGATCTAATAACGGCGCAGCAGGGTCATTTGTCATTGATCTTTGTTGGTTAAAAAGTGCGTGGGAACACTGAGGAATTGAAATTGCTATTTAAATACAAGTTTTGTCTTTCTCTAGAAAGCTGCTTTGAGATGGTTTATTCTGCAGATTAAATTTAAAATGATGCTTCTCTTGCAGTGTGGGTCCTGTGTGTTTTTTTTTTGCTCCCTGTGGATCCCACGTGATAATTTCTGTGGAATTTGCTCTGATTTTAACTTTGCATAAACAACCAGTTAGAAAACCTCAAACAGAAACCGAGTCAATTACTAATAAAAATGATGCAAATTATTTGACAGACTCACCAAAACTGTCAGGATATCCCTACCTGATTTCACTCATCTGAAAGACTGCACAGGATGCGTAATTAAAAAGATTAACAAGTTTCTGTGATCTTGATTTGATTTAGAAATTTCTTCATTAATTTATGGCCCACGTACAAGCCAACCAAATAGGAATATGTCTAAAACTGTACAAAGTACCAAAGTCTGAGTTGGCTAAACCATAAAATTAATTGCAAGAATCAAAATAATTTCTGGTTAATCTTCAGCCATTTCAATTCATAATTGTTTAACATACATAACTTCAATAAACATTGTTTGTACTCATATTACAGAAATTGAGATTGGTGTTTAAAAGTGATACAGAAATCTGTAGACCTCTCTCTTAATATTTGCTGTATTTTAATTTCTACCGACCATGAAACAAAAAGAGGATTTTTTAAGCCTTTGTGATTAAAGGCAAATTTTGGCACCCTTTCTATTGTAGCTACACTTTCTCAATGTTTTTTGTGGAGAATGGTTACAGACTGTAATTGGGATCATTAAGATGATTGTGGTAGGGAGTGAGTTTATTAGAGATTTCAGTTTGGAAGTGGTGTTCTTTTCAAGCCTGACAGCAGGCTTCCCACAAGAACTGGATTTTCAAAGTGGGTTCTGCTTCTGACTGCGTTTGTTGCTGCGCAGAGTGGCTTGGTTCCCTTGGGACTCATTTGACTCCATTTGAAGCATGAAGCAGCAAGACCCAGTTCGAAAGATGTCTTACGGAGCAAACGGGGACACTTTGATCCTAGCTCAGGTGACCAGTGCTCCACCTAACAGGATACCTGGCAGAGATATCCTTCAGCCCAATTCAGCCTCAGGGGAGGTGTCTGGCTGACCTCAAAGACCAAGCTAGGCACCTGATACCTGAAGGAGGGTCTTTGAGTGGGCAGGCAGGACTGGCATCACTTTTTATCAGCCTGTCAGTCTGCCTTTTAGTGCTAAAGATTGAACATACAGGAGGAAATCTTCCTGGAGGGATTGGTGTCTAACCACGTTATATAATCTGAAAAGAAAAAACAAGAAGCCAGCGCACCTTAACTGGCATTATCTTATGAGTTTGTGCTTTATGTTAAACTAATTTCTCTGGAGCCACAAAGCAAGCTGCTCAGTTTGAAAACTGTTATCTATAAAAAAGAAACATTAATAGAAAATGCCAAATGAATCTGTTCAAATTCAATTCGATTCAAGAATCAGCTTTCTGTTAATGGAATATAAATCAATCAGTTGAATTTAAGTAATTTTTTAAAAACTAATCAACTAATTAACTCGTGCATCTCTGATGATTCTGTGTTCAGGTAGATTCTCAATACACATCTAGTGTGTGCCGGTGAGAGAGACAATGAGACAGTCAGAATCCAAAACAATTCCCAGTATTCACCCTGTTCAATGGGAGTCTGGGGGATAGCGGTGTTTTATTTTTGAGGACTCGGGACAGGATAGGGGACAATTGGTGTGTGTTGGAGACTGGGGAGGGGGCAATTGGAGATTGTGAGTGACTGTTTTAGATGGAAGAGTCTATGTTTGAGTCATTTGGGGGGGGTCAAGGTAATAGTTTGCTGGAGGTATTGAAGGTGAGAGTGAATGTGTGAGGTGGGGGGAATCAGTGGGCAGAGTCACATAGTCCCTTACAGAACAGCAGAACTATTTTTGAGTTGGGAACCTGATTTCACAATGGGCAGGCTGTGCTGAGGCTCGTTGCCAGATCAATCTTGTCACTGGCTCACGGGACAAGTAAGAAGGACAGGCGAGGTAATGTCTTCCATCATGTCAAGGAAGGATTTCGAACTAAAGGAACCACAACATGGATTATGATGACTCACCAACTTTTGGTTACTGAAGTTTCAACAACCACAGGATTGCTGGGAAGACTTGGGAAGGCTGATCCCCAGTGGCGGGAGCAGCAAGAAGGATGAGGTTGTGTCCTTACCTGGAGGTCCTGCTGTGGGATCTGAGGAGCTTCAGTGAAATATGTTCCCCCAAGGATTGGACAAAAAGGATAATCTCGCCAACCAAGCAGGGGTGAGTACGTAGCTGAGGAAATCAACATCAGGAGTGTGCTCCGTCCATCTGGAAGCAGTGCACCAAGTGGATCCAGGACCTCAAGGGGACATGACACCTTTGGAAGCTAAAGCTTAGACTCTGACTTTCCTAGCATTCTCCTGCACAGCACTCCTCAGGACAACACACCTTGCAGCTCCATTCATTTCCCTCTTTATAGAAACCTCTCATCACCATCAAATGTTAACACACACATATCCTCAGCCTATTGCCTTCTTACACCCATGGCCTCACATTGACCTTCATAAGTGGTGTTCCCCCCTCTGATGTGTAGAAGCTATTATGAACACTCACACATCTCTACTCCTGGCAGGCAAAAGGAGCATGTTATTTGGTAAAAGGCAGAACCCAGGGTTACAAGGAAGGGTTGAGGATTGCTCCCAAGAACCGACAACTCGTCAGCCATTGGTAATGCACACCCACCTGCTCCACTGGATGGGAGGTCTTGTTCTAGGACTGCAGATGTCGGCAGCAAACGTGAAGCTTCTGAGGTACTAATGCTCACATAAGTTGAGAGAACTGATCTTCTGGCTGTAGTTTCTGTGTCAGGAGTCTCACTTCTAAAATAACTCTTCAGATGCCAGTGTCCCTTCACCAGATTCCCTTTATTTACAACCTCTATTCCACTCCCAGAACACTTCAGGTACAAAGTCAGAATCCGGAGTGCCAGTGGACCTGACACTCCTCAGTATATATACAAGTGAGGCTCCCTGATTGGGCAGGCAATTATGACTTCAATCAGGAAGCTCATACTCCATAAGGCCCCCCTCATGGATCTCGCTAAAGTCACTACAACTTCCTTCACTGTGGCTCCTGCTCTTACCCTTATTAAACATACAAGGCCGATCTGCATAAATTGCTTGCAACAGTATAGGCTGGCAACAAGGAAGTGCAGCTGAAGGTAAGTGAAGGGTTCAGCAGGCAATGTGCAAACAGTTGCAAGTCATCTGTCAAGCAATGAGAGCACTCTCTGAGAGAAGTGCTTTGAGCAGCAGTCTCTCACCTGGCCACGGCTGGAGATCGGCCCTGTAACTGATCAAAGGCCCTTACCACCTGTCACTTTCACTGGGGCAGCTGTTGCCATTCTGGTGAGCCTGGTGAGGTGTGGACACTACATGGATTTCATGCGCTGTTAAGAAAGAAGGGAATCCAGGGTTAAAAGGCTCTGAACTGCCTTTTTAATTGGCTCAACAGCTTTCCCACCAGATTCAAGAGAGATGCTGAGCTTTCCCTGGGAACATAAGAACATAAGAACATAAGAAATAGGAGCAGGAGTAGGCCATCTAGCCCTTCGAGCCTGCCCCACCATTCAATAAGATCATGGCTGATCTGTCGTGGCTCAGTTCCACTTTTCCGCCCTCTCCCCATAACCCTTAATCCCCTCTCTTATCAAGAACCCATCAACCCGCTTCTTAAAAATATTTAGCGAGGCAGCCTCCACCACTTCAACGGGCAGAGAATTCCAGAGATTCACCACCCTTTGAGTGAAGAAGTTCCTCCTCAACTCCGTTCTAAACCGGATCCCCTTTATCTTGAGGCTGTGCCCCCTAGTCCTACTGTCTTTTTTGAGCGGGAAGAGTCTCTCCACCTCTATCCTATCCATCCCATTCATCATCTTATACGTCTCAATGAGATCTCCCCTCATTCTTCTAAACTCTAACGAGTACAAGCCTAGTTTATTCAGCCTCTCCTCATAGCTCAATCCCCTCAACTCCGGTATCAGCCTAGTAAACCTCCTCTGCACTCCCTCCAGGGCCAAAATATCCTTGCGCAGGTGCGGCGCCCAAAACTGCACACAGTACTCCAGCTGTGGCCTCACCAATGCCCTATACAGCTGCAGCAAGACCTCCCTACTTTTATATTCAATCCCCCTCGCTATGAAGGCCAGCATCCCATTCGCCTTCCTGACCACCTGCTGCACCTGCAAGCTGGGTTTTTGCGACTCATGCACAAGGACCCCGAGGTCCCTCTGCACCGTCGCCTGCTGCAGTTTTTCGCCACGTAAGTAATAGTCCTTCCTACCATTCTTCCTACCAAAGTGGACCACCTCGCACTTGCCAACATTAAATTCCATTTGCCATTTCCTGGCCCATTCGCCCAGCCTATCTAGATCCTTCTGCAGACTCTCCACACCCTCCGCACAATTTGCCTTTCCCCCAATCTTGGTGTCATCAGCAAATTTCGACACCCTGCACTCGGTTCCCTCCTCCAGATCATCTATATAAATGGTAAATAGCTGAGGCCCCAGCACCGACCCCTGGGGCACCCCATCAGAAGAGAGTGGGATGATGTCAGTTTCCTGCCTGAACATCAATTTTGGGCATTTAACTCCTTGCATGCAATCAAAACCCACCTCCAGTTGGCTGGACAAACTCTGCCTACTTATGGTTCTAATTCTTTGGCAATATTCTGATGATTTTGATCTATTTTTAAGAGTTGTTAGAAGGCGATATCTGTCTGGCAGCAACACTACATGAATAGTCTCGCACGCAACTGGAATGTCACAGACGATAGTCTGTAAGTTCCATAGACTTCACACTCAGAGTGGTGTAAAAGTGGAATCCAGAATTGCCACACATGAAGAAAATATAAGAACAGAAGTTGGCCAGTTAACCCTCCAGGCTGTTCTCCCATAACAATATTTACTCTGAGAATTGATGGGAACATGTGCAGGTTATTTGTGAAACATTTTTATCAGATAGTTTGAGCCTTACAACAAACAGCCAGTCAAAACTGACTTTGAGAAACAGCAACTGATGATTTTTATCTGAAATCTCTTCATTTTTAAGAGTTTGTCTGTTCCATTATGAATAACAATGCCTTGTTATTGTTCCTTACCATCATCCCAACCTTGTCTGCAGAACTTGGGGCAATTTTACAAAACATGAGAACTGGGCTCCAAACTTCATTCAGTAAATACTCAAGGACCAAGCATGTCTGTATTTTGAGGGCATTTGAGGGATAGCATCTATACTCATTTAACTGTACAGATTCTCATGCAAGATGTCTTTTTTTACTTTACTTTACCTATGAATATATGAGCAAGGAGCAAGAGATGGCCATTCAGCCCCTTGAGACTGCTCCATCACTCAATAAAATGCTTGATCAAATAGTAACCTCAAATCCCCACTCTGCTGCCTCCCGATAACATTTTAGTCCATCATTTGTTTCAGAATTTCTAAACCAGAAGGAGAGTTTTTTTTGCCGGAGATCTGTGCCTCTTTTGATGATAGATTTAAAAATGGTAATCTGGAAAAGAAACAGTTTCTTGCTTTCTTGGCACATCCGCGCTATCACCTGGGCTATCACCTATCGCTGTTGCCTCACAGCGCCAGGGATCCGGGCTCAATTCCCTGATTGGGTGACTGTCTGTCTGTGTGGAGTTTGCACATTCTCCCCATGTCTGCATGGGTCTCCTCCAGGTGCTCTGGTTTCCTCCCACAGTCTGAAAAACATGCTGGTTAGGTGCATTGGCCATGCTAAATTGCCCCTTAGCGTCCCGTAGGTTAGAGGGATTAGCGGGTTAAATATGTGGGGTTATGGGGATAGGGCTTGGGTGGGATTGTTATTGGTGCAGACTCGATGGGCCAAATGGCCTCTTTACGCACAGTAGTGATTCTATTGCATTATTGTTACCTGATTCAGTTCTGAGTGGATTCCCTTATTGTAAACTTTGAATATTAGTTAATGCTGTACTTTATGGGTCATACTGATTGCTGACCTTTCTTAGGTAGAGGGGTTGTTATCTCATTCTGCTTTTAAAAATAGAAAATACTCAAGATAAATGCAAACGCTTACATTTTGTCTCTTTATCAGCCTTGTTGTACAAAACATGACATTATACTCTTTCAAACCATGTCTTTATGCTGAATAATTCAGATAATGGACTATGCCTTGGGCCAGGTGCTCTCCCTGGGCAGATGGCAAAAGCCAAAATGAAATTAATTATTCATAAAACAGGCACAGGTAAAAAAAAGACAGAAAAGTGGAAGAGAAGTAAGATTGCCAGAAGACAGCTGGCTTATGGCTCTAATCAAACCTCCCCATCCTGCCAGACGGACAATTTGAATTGGTTAAATGAGATAAATGACAGGATAAAAAGAACGTTACAAAGTGTGAAAGCTATAAATTCACAGTCCCAATGTAATAGATGTCTCTACGACATGCCTTACTTACAAGTGGAACTGTAGCTCTGCATCACATTAAAAGGAGGCAACTGTCTTTTTCCTGTCACTTTATCGGATTTTGCAATTGGATAAATGAGGCAGGTAACAAGCCCTCTCACAGGCCCCGGGGTGATACCAGATAGAACAAAGTGTGCTTGCCCTGTTACAAACAGGAACACCCAAACCCAGGAGGCTGTAATGTAGCTACGACAGGCCGAAACAAGATACTTGTGATAGCTGATCAGTGCTGAGTATTCTGCTAATATTAAACCAGCATAATTCACAGGAAGTTAAACAATCTACTTTCTGTTCGCAAATGCATCTAAACCCGACCTGAGATTTATTATATTTCCTCGACCAAGTCAAAATTATATGAGCCTTGAAATGTTATAAAACAATAAAACAAATTGCTGAAGTTGTCATTAAAAAAAATCTAGTTATCGTAAAATTGGATTAATGCATTTTATTAACCAGAGCCAGCCTGTTTGTAGACTTTGTCCTGGGATTTGGTGTCAAATTGTTCAGATGCATGAATTCACATGGACAGAACTAGAATTTGTTTATCTTACGACTCAAATTCTGCCAATGTGCTTGTGCAGTAACCACATTGTATATAACACATTCCAACCCTGTTCTGTGGGGTGGTTAAAAACTGTTCTCTACCTTTTTGTTCTATATTGTCTTTCTTTATTTTTCTCCCCCCACCATTCTTTCCTCCTTTTATCCCCACCTTCCTTACCTTTTCTCCCCTTTTGCTTCCCCTTTTGCCCTTTTTCTCAATTTTATCTCACTCCCACCTATTCCTCCCTTTCCCCCTCATCTTCATCTGTCTCAGTTTACCTTCTGCCGTTTGGCCATTCACACCTTTTATTCTCTCAATGGGCTGCCATTAGCAGCCTTTCCCCTTGTTTCTGTGGCTATGACTCACCCTACAGTATAAATATCACCCACAATCTGTGCCTTTTAGCTTTGACAAAGGGTCATTGGGACTCGAAATGTCAGCTCTTTTCTCTCCTTACAGATGCTGCCAGACCTGAGATTTTCCAGCATTTTCTCATTTAGGGTTACATAAGAACATAAGAAATAGGAGCAGGAGTAGGCCATCTAGCCCTTCGAGCCTGCCCCGCCATTCAATAAGATCATGGCTGATCTGTCGTGGCTCAGTTCCACATTCCCGCCCTCTCCCCATAACTCTTAATCCCCTCCCTTATCAAAAACCCATCAACCTGCGTCTTAAAAATATTTAGCGAGGCAGCCTCCACCACTTCAACGGGCAGAGAATTCCAGAGATTCACCACCCTTTGAGTGAAGAAGTTCCTCCTCAACTCCGTTCTAAACCACCCCCTCTTTATCTTGAGGCTGTGCCCCCTAGTCCTACTGTCCTTTCTGAGCGGGAAGAGTCTCTCCACCTCTATCCTATCCATCCCATTCATCATCTTATACGTCTCAATGAGATCTCCCCTCATTCTTCTAAACTCTAACGAGTACAAGCCTAGTTTATTCAGCCTCTCCTCATAGCTCAACCCCCTCAACTCCGGCATCAGCCTAGTAAACCTCCTCTGCACTCCCTCCAAGGCCAAAATATCCTTGCATAAGTGCGGCGACCAAAACTGCACTCAGTACTCCAGCTGCAGCCTCACCAATGCCCCATACAGCTGCAGCAAGACCTCCCTACTTTTATATTCAAACCCCCTCGCTATGAAGGCCAGCATCCCATTAGCCTTCCTGACCACCTGCTGCACCTGCAGGCTGGGTTTTTGCCACTCATGCACAAGGACCCCGAGATCCCTCTGCACCCTCGCCTGCTGCAGTTTTTCGCCACATAAGTAATAGTCCTTCCTACCATTCTTCCTACCAAAGTGGACCACCTCGCACTTGCCAACATTAAATTCCATTTGCCAGTTCCTGGCCCATTCGCCCAGCCTATCTAGATCCTTCTGCAGACTCTCCACACCCTCCGCACAATTTGCCGTTCCACCAATCTTGGTGTCATCAGCAAATTTCAACACCATACACTCGGTTCCCTCCTCCAGATCATCTATATAACTGGCAGGAGAAGGGGTTTTGCCAAGTATGTAGAGTAAAATCTGTTAAATATGTTACTGGCCTGTTTTGCATCCATCCAAATCAGTACTAACATGAGACGTACTCTCAAGGTGGATCTGAGTTGCGCCACTCTTGTTTAGAATGTAAATTTCACTTTGAAAGTGGATGTTGATCACTTACTGGCCCATGATAATTTGCTCCAATATCTAACAGTTCAAGTCGGGAGTATGTTGGAATTTCTGCCACTATCCTGGAAGCAATCTGTTTTACCATCATTCCTGTATTGGACCCTATCCATACCTTGCACCACCGACACACACACTCATTGCAGCATGTGCAACCTCCAGGATTCACTGTAACAACTCCACAAGCTGATTTCAGCAGCTCTTCCAGCCCGGTGAACAAGAGAAGCTAGATGATGCCAAGTCCACATGCCTTCTTTGCTTAGGCATGTTTTACCAGTATTGTCCTCATTCCAATAAATTAATATAAAATGAAACTAATCTCATGTTCCAATCGAGAAACCTGGCTGTAAACTCTTGTGCACAAGAATGACCCATCTATTTTCAATTATCTTCTTATTGCTGCCCTACCCTGGTGTACCTTTAATCTCTCATTCCACCCAACATCCACAGTAAGTGGAAAATATGATGCCGGTCCTTCCCCAAGCTGCTCTGTATTGGTGATATGCATGGGTATGTTGTAAATAGTCAAGTTTTCAACTTTCCCCTCCCAACACCCTCTTCTCAGCACCAATCCACAACTTTTAGCTCAGATGGTTAACAGTGGAGGGAATCGAGACTTCAACCCAGGTCCTATTACACTGTAGATCATACACCACTTATTAGAAACATAGAAAATATAAGCAGGAGTAGGCCATTTGGCCCTTTAAGCCTGTTCCACCATTCATTTTGATCATGGCTGATCATCGAATTCAATACCTTGTTCCCACCTTCCCCCTATGTTCTTTAATCTCTTCAGCCCCAAGAGCGCCACTTAATTTCTCCTTGAAGTCAGACATTGAGAGTTCCTTAACACTGCTGGATGTACATCAGGCAGGATTTCACCATGGGCCGCGGTACCACAACATTGTCTCCCAGCAAATGTGGGCTCTTTTATTCCAGTCAGCAGCAGTATACGTGAAGCCTCCTAAGTTTCTGTGCTGGACTCCCTGTTAAGGATGATGGCAGAGTTTAGATGCTGCCAATTCAGAGGGTCCCGCAGCACTAAAATCTCAGCAGCCCAGCTAGGAGAAGTGGGCACAGCCGAAGCAGTTCAGAAAACATGAAGGCGCTTTAAAGTGTTAAGCGCCTTTGGATTGGTCAGAATCGTTCAAAATATTGGATGGTCAAAGATGGAAAGGTCAGCAGGGACAGCCCTTTGGGCAATGTGCTTACACAGTAGGGAGGGTAGGGGGGACATTTTATTCATGCAGCCCCTTCAGTGGACCATGGACTCTCTGGCCCCAATGATCCACACCAGATTGCCATTAGGCTGCTTCCATCAAGCCAGCAGCCTCTGCACGTGTCCTACCACTGGCAAAGTGCCAGCAGGCCAGCTAAATCATCACTACTAGGGCCTTTATTACTTACATTGGCTGCCTGCCTCTGCTCCGTGAGAGTTGAACCACAGCTGGTCCCACCTCTGGGAAACTTTTCCCAGTCATGGGTACATGTCAACGCCACTCACTGCAATTTTCCCAGCTCCACATCACCTCTCAGTCCATTGGTTTTTTTTCCATTAGGAAAATCCTGTCCATCATTTCTATCCTTTTAAAACAGGATTGGGAAGAGAGCTGAGAGTCCAAGTGGCCAATTAAATTGAAACACAAACAGAAAATGCTGAAAATACTCATCGGAAGAGCTGTTCCCAATAGCTGATGGAGAAAGAAGGAAAAAAACACCGAATTAACACTTTGGGCAAGAGATCCAGGTGAAATGTAAGGAGGAATATTTTTATGCAGCACAAAGTCATGACTCAAAACTTGCTGCTTACGAAGGTGGTGAAAGTGGAGATGGTCAATAGTTTCAAAAGGAAATTGAATGGGCCCTGAGGGAAAGAGGCAGAGCTTTGAGGGTTAGAGCAGGGGAATGAGCCAGCATGGACTCAATAGGCCAAATGGCCTTCTCCTGTGCCATAATGACTCAATGACCCTAGTATCCTTTGACATCTATAGAAAGAGATAAGATTTCAGTTCAATGATCTTTCATCAGAAGTTTAAAACATAATTAATTCAGATTTGGATCTTTCACAGTGCTCCGGTGAGGTTTAAAGATAATTTATCTCAGCGTATTGTCTATATTATGAGGAATGGGCACAGTGGCATCTGTCTGATTATTGATTGCATTACACTGACAAAATTTAGAATAAATTGAAATGGATTCATTTGATATTCAGAATAGATGTATCTTGAGAACATGGTTAAAGTTGTGGGGCCTGATTCTCCCATCCCTTCAGATGGCCAGCGGGAATGCCCTGGTGAATAGGATGTCAGCCAAAAATCAGGATTCCCGATGGATGTGAAGGCTCTCAGGATTCACCGATCCGTCCCGGTATCTCCGACTGTGTTCCTGCCCAGAGCGGCAGCAGCCAATAATTACATAAATCCTTTCATTTCCATCTCATTAGCGGGACTGATTCCCAGAAGTAGAGGCCACGTGATATTCACCCACCCTCGCTGCTGGAAGTGTGGTTTGGTGTTACTCTTGAAAAGCAGGGACTTGGCAGCAAGGCATCTGAGGAGAGTTAAGAGCTAAGTGTTAATTTTAAAACTTTTTGCATTGCTTGTGGGACATGGACAACTCAAGGGGGGCAACTGGGTTCAAGTTGGGGATGAAGGTTTTGCCCAGGTCAGGGAGGCATGGCCTGACCCCTTCCACTAACGCTTTGAAGTGTTGCAGCAAACCTGATCCATATCAGTTTCAGACACCTGTATGTCAAAACTGCTGTTTCTTGTCTGTATCCAATCTCAGCTCTGACCTTCTGAGCCATGGGAACCATGCACTGAGGACATCTGGACCCCTGCATAGCTGGATCTGTTAACCTCTCACAGTCTGGCATAGTCCTGTCCTCATGCAGAAACCAGGCCAGCCCTGTCCTAACTCTCTTCACACACAGCAAGCGTCACCTTCAAACCCTACGCCAGGGCTGGATGTTGGCACACCTTCGTTCACACTCCCATACCGGAACAGGGAGAGGAATTGGAAAGCTGATGCATAGAAGGGTCAGGCGCCCCAGAAAGGCTGAAATAAGTGCTGCCAGGCAACCCACATCACAGAGGCAGCGCTAAAACACACAGGGGAAACTCCACAAAGGATGATGCTCACTGCCTACCAGCTGCTCCCTCATGCCTCATCCTTATCCCACGGGATGACAGTAACATTCCCAGAAACTTGCTGGCTCTCATCAAAGAGTGCGATGGAAACTCGGATTTGAACCAGAACTAATGTCACTCAGAGCAGCTCAGCTTCCCCCAAGGTTCACATCTGTTACTGAAGAGAACCTACCGTCTTCACCACTTTTAGAACAGACAATCATATTGCGTAGGTGCCATGAAGGGGCAGGAGGACGTGAGGCAGGAAGAGGGGACAAGGGACGAAGGCTTCAATGTGCAAACTTGATGGTGTGGATAGCAGCTGTGGTAATGCATCACTGCACAGGGCGGGGGTGGGGGTGGACGTTGAGGGTTGGCTATCCTCCAGCCACTATAACACGGAGGGACGAGGGACAATGTTTGAGTGGAAAGATGGATAACATTGCTAACTGTCTGTCTCTCTCACACTGTCTCTCTTCCCTGTCCTCACACACTGAGGATGGATTTTGGACCGGAGCCATTCCAGATTGAGCTGGTTCTAATCGTTGGCAGTGAGGCAAGCAGCAGGTTGCAAGAGTGCCAGGGCCCTCCAAGCCATGACCCTGCACCACAGGAGGCAGACCCGGAAGATCAAAGGGGCACCCCATGGGACAGAGAGGCAGCTGGAGTGAGATCCAATTGCCTCACTGTCATTTGGTGATGCCAGTCCTGGAGGCCCTCTATAGCCTGTGCAACGTGAGTGATGCCCTCAGCCATGGTCCAGTGTGATTGGGCCAAGCTCTTGAGCGTTTTTGCAATGTCCACCTGGGCCTTTGAAATATCTGTAAGAATGTTGGTCATACTGTCTTGGTCCTTAGCAGTGGAAAGCAGGGAGTGAGCCAGGCTGTGGACATTGTTGGTTATTTCTCTGATCTCTTGTCCCAGCTCTCCACTGTAGCCACTACCCTTGCTGTGTTGGCCTGGGTTGCACAAATTGCTGGCACCATCTCCTGCAACAAAAGCCCATTGGACTCCTGCAGTTGCAGGAAGGTTCTGGACACCCTCTCACAATAAGTATGGCTTTGCTTCTGCATTTTTAGCAGTGCTGGTATGAGCTTTCCCAGAGGATTGATACCTGCATTCAAGATACCTGTCTTCAAGGAACCAGCAGTCCTCTGGCTGTCAGCTCATGTAGAGGTTCCTACTTCCACCCGATGGATTATTGAGTCTATGTTGGCTCATTCCACTGTAGTACCCACATAGCTCAGCTATTTATTTCCCTCAGTGCCCATTCAATTTCCTTTTGAAATCATTGATCATTTCCACTTTCAGCACCCTCGTAATATGCTGAATTTTTTTTGAAATGGCAGATTTAGCAGAGGATTTTTTAAAAATTTGGCACATGTGATCTGTTTACAGGGCTAAGTTCCAGAGAATGAATAAGGAGAGAATGCCTGTTTTCCTTCATAATGAAAACCCCTGTAACAAAATTCGACAGATGTACACCTTTGAGGTGTTCTACAGAAAATATTTTAGCTATGACTTACTCTTATACATGAGACCTAAAGTTTGGCTTTTGTTAAATTTCTGGATGAATTTGAAAGGACACAATCCTAAAACTGTAAACACTATTTCAAAAAAAAAGATAAAATTTGAACCTGCTTTTTAGATAATTTGGCAGGTTATTAACTGGTTCCCCGACACTAATATCTTCACATTAAAATAATGCACAAGTTAGACATTGAAAAGAAACGGCGCTGGTTTGAAATAACTTCACAGACAATGCGGATAATGGATTTAACAATAGACAAATTGTAAATATATAAAAAATGATGCATTGCTTTTAGGTTTTTTATTGTGAGGAAATACAGAAACATCATTTCATTTTCATTTTTCTCTGGCACAATGATAATGGAAAAGTTGAGAGAACAATCTTCAGGAGTGAGGGGGATTTGAGAACAATAAAGCAACGTAATCCTTTCAAGAGAAGTAACAAATGAACGTCAGTAACATTTAAGCTTAATTGTAATGAGATGACATGCAAGCAGTCACGTAAGTGATGTACTCAGAGATATGTGCACAAATGTAACATCCTGAATCTTAGAAAATCGCAGAGATATGCAAGGAGAGTAAAAAAAACAATAAAGGCTAGAATGGGAAATAAAATCAGCTGGTGCAAAGATGCAACAGGTCCAGCAACACCTGGCATAATAAAAGATAAGCCAGGATAATGTTTGGGATTTAGTGCCTTTGTTAGAACTTTGACATATCCTTATTCTGATGTCTTCATTGTTAATTGTTCAGTGTTTCCTACCACTTGCCAGAATATGGTGTGTTATGGCGTATTAAAGTTGAGTTACTAATATGATGGGATTTCGCAACCACCCCCCCCCCCCCACCCCCCTCACCCCAAAACCAGAAAATCCCGCCCGAGGTCAATGGACCTTCGATGGTTCACCCCCTATCCACGAAGGGAAAATTCCCCCATATAATCACTTCAAAATGTCAATGCATTTTTTAAAGTCAGAAATGGATACTTTCCCAGTTTTGGAAAATTCATCAAATAAGGGACTGAATTAGAAAAAATAATTTTACTCAACTCTTTATTAACATAAACTATCCTTCTGAGCTAGAAAGACGTTGCAATCACCCTCTCAAGTGTCTCATTCCCATATGCCAAGCTGTAGCTAAACTTCCATCCATTCTGCTCCCCCCCCCACCCCCCCCCCCCCCCCCCCCCCCCGCCAAATTTCCTCTTCCAGGCTCCATCTTTCCATTATCCCTTCAGACCCTTCATGTCTCCCTTGCCAAGCTCTGGTACTTCCATACCCAATGACTCACTGTACACTTTCTAGAATCAATGAACATCATAGTGTATAATAGTATTTTTTTTTAGAAAAAAGCTTTGGAAAAGGTTAGATGTTAATAAAGTCACCTTATGAAGAAAATGTTCGAACCAAGCTAATAAAATTGTCAATCATCCAGGCCCTTTGTAGTTTCAAAAACCACAAATACTTGAAATCACTCAATTTATATCAACAAGCATAGTGAAATTGACTGCAGAGATTAGAGAACCGAGCTGTCAATCAAAAAATGTTTCCTCTGGGAAGCAGCTGTTCTCATGTTTAAATAGTTATCTGGGCTCTCAGCCTTGCCCACCAAGTATGTCATTATGTAAGATCTGCTGCATGGGAGCCATAACCTTTCATGAGATTTTCCTTTCTCCTCCATGCATGACCCCAGTGAAGCTCTAAATCTGGTCAGCTGGCAGGAAGGAGTGCTCTGTTCTTCTATTTGATAAAACCTGACATCTATCTGCATTGAATTTTATCTGCCATAATTCTTCAATTTGTAACTACTGTCTGGACACCCTCCAAATCCCTGGTTTCTTTAATTATTGCTCCTTTTCCCAATTTTGGCCTATTGTTTATGTAAATTTGGTATTCTGTTCTGTTCTTTGTTCATAGTGTTGCCTCTGTAAGATGGTGCGGTAATAACATTTCCTATGTTCTTGGGGCCTTTGAACTCTGTACACCCATTATTTCTGACGGCAGTCACTTTTGCACATTTGTGCAAGGGATACAAAATATACTTATCCAACTCAAGTTTTTTAATGACAGGGAGGGTGTGTAAAGGGAGCAAAGTAGGAAATCTAATGTGAAAGTTAGCCAGTTGATCAAATACAGTAGTTTATTGCATAACTGTAAACATTTCAAAATGTTGCACAACATTTTTAGAATTAGTATCTATGAGCAATGCCATATTAGAGGGTTCTGTAGATTAAAGCTTTAGATAAGTACAGAATTCTGTGCAGAATCTGTTATATGTCTAGTTGGTGCTATGCTGATTATTTTATGCACCAACATACCAACTAGGGTTTTAAGTAACTGCCCAGCACCAAACCCCTCTACTCCAATAATTGATACTTCTAAGAAAAAATGTTGAGTACAAATCTAAGCTGTAATGTTGTTTATGAAGTGCAGTGTACATATTTTTTGGAAGAAATAATGGCCAGAATTACCCAGTCTCATGCGCCCCACTGCCAGCGAGAACAGAATTTGGCCCAAGAATTTTCCCTACCCAAGGGAGGTTTCAAACTGATTACCGATCCCTCCAAAATATTACCTGCACTTCCTCTAAAGTTCCCTCTCCTCCATGTCCTCATTTCTGACTGTCTTCCCTTTCACATCTCTCCCTCTTGCTTTCCCTCCCTATTTTCCATTTATGTCTGCATCCCCTCTGTCCTTCCTTTGCCTCATCTCAGTCTTCCCTTTCCCTCTTTTCAGCTACCCGACCACTGCCCCTTGCCCTCCAACCTCTTGCCCTCTAACATTGCTCATTTGGTCTTAGCACTCATTGAATAATGATAGGACACCAACTAATAAATTTAATTTCTTATATGCGCGATACTCTGTCAATGAAATTGCTCCCATATCACAAAACATTTGTTAGTATTGTGAACTATCACCATCAGAACTTTGTGTCTTGTTCTACTAAGTGAATTGTATATTCTTATGGTACATTAATAAGCTAAAACAGCTTTTGCAACACTTGGCAGTGGAGATAAAAAAGGCAAGAGAAAACTTTGTATGCATGATACATGGTTAAAAAGTGGAAATACTATACACTTCTGGTGCTCAGTAAATAATCTTTCCCTTGCTAAAAAAAATCAGGGCAAGTATTCTAACATTACTGCTGAGATCACAAGATGTGTGTTTCCAAGAAGATATGAAAGAATTGAGGTTTGCTTTTACATTATCTAGTTTCTGTTAAGGTCAGAAAGATGTAAGATCTGACAGTGGAGGTCAAGGAAACCTAGACCCTTAGTTATGGCCAGGAGCTATTCATCTAATCATTCAGTAAGGCCTGTCAATCAGCATATCTGGAATGAAGCTGTCATCCTCCTTACATGATAAAGATACAACACAATCTGGTTAATTAGGGCTGCAAAAACTGCATATTATTTTTCCAGTGTCACATAATGAGCGTAAGTATATAGGAGCATTTAACCTATTGCCCTCATCAAGAGACTTTGGATTTTTCTTTTGTAAAGGTAACAGGGGGTAGTGAGGTGCTGAAGGTAAAAGATTAAAACATTATATATGTATTGTGTGTACATATCTAATTGGAATTGAGTGTGTTGTTTTAATTGTTCTTTAGGAAGGTTTTGACAATTAACAGTTACCACAAGGGTAAATGAGCACAGATAGTCGAGATGAATTACAGATGCCTAGATTTATTCAGCCAGAAAATGGAACCACTTTGACAGTACTGGTAAAGATTACAGCAGTACAATGAGCAAATGATGGTGAAACATTGTCATTGTTCATATCACAGAAGAAGGTTGTGTTGTCTCATACTAGTTGATCTGAGTAACAAATGTTCAGAATAACAATGCACCTTGATGAAATCTAGCTCTGTGCATAAATGCACTCGGAATAATGATTATATGTAAAACTTACTTGTCATAGCTCTACATTGTAGTTCCATTCTAGTCCAACCAGCTGCAGTACACACACACTGTAAAGTTGGTCTGCAATAATTGCATCTGAAACTTTTCCTTACCTCATTTGTAATTAAGAGGATTGCATCTGTTTCTTAAAGTTGTAAGTATTTTAGGACTATACAGGCATGGTATAAACCATTTCATTTTCAGAGCACAAAGTGTGGAGTGCCTTGAGACAGACAAGGTCTCCTTTCATTAACTTTAATTGTGTTAGATATGTCTGCACAAGGATATATTTTCCCTTGATCCCTGTCCTAATCCCACAGGCCAAGCAATGAAATAATTATAACTGATGGAAATTTAACCTATACCTGATTTCAAAATTCAATCTTTTATTATCAGAGGAAGGATTGTGTCAATATCTATAAGGTGCTTCCCTCAATTTGGCAGCCTTTTGGCGGTATTTCTAAGATGTGTATAAGTTTAATTGTATTATAGATCTTCATGGAATAATTATGAATTTATAGAACATGATGGACAATGACAGGATTTACCAGATTAAGGTTTTGTCTTAGAACTACTTATGAATGTCAACAGAGATTGGACCTCTGAGTTTGATGAGGAAATAATATATTAACTATCTGTGTTGATATGTAAATAAAAGTAACAGAATAGTTGTGTGGTAGAGGGGAGTGGAATTTAAGTTTTTTGTGGAATCTTGTGAAATAGAGGATATAGCTATTGAAAAATACAGTTTCACCCACAAAGGGAATTATCTTTCAAAAAATGAAATTTGCTTGTGTTACATGGATATAATTGAATAAATATTGTGAGGAGAAATTGTAATGATGTAATTTTTTAAGCAATAACGGACTTTTCTAGTTTTTGGGATCTCAAGGCGTGAAAAAGAAATTGGAATACTAATTAGTATTCAAAAGAATTCTAAAATGTGTTGGATGTTGTGTTCAACATTTTAATAATAGTTGCACTAACATAAAAATACTGATTTTAATTTTACTAACATTGAAGAAGCCCTGCTGTATATTATCTTCGCTGTATAGATTCTGCAGTGTCTAAACAACCTGTGTGTCAGGAAAATACACGCTTTTTCATCCATCGATCCGCATTCAAATTCCAAACATTTCCAAGTAGCCTCTGGTTGCAGTACTCCCAAAACTGGACATTCAGCAAAAGGAGAAATGAAAGTTACAGCTAAAGACTTGATGAAGAGTGACTTTTTTTTGGAAGCGTTTGAAAGCGAAGACTTTAGCACAATTGTTTTCAGTCACATTGGATAGCAGCTAAGGACTGTGCTACACTGTCGTGTAGAATGGTAAATTCAGTAATGCTGTGTTTGTGTGGCTCTGCGTTTTTGACACTTATTGGATTGTTAGTGCCAACAGCAGAGCTTTGCCTGGCAGTGTTCCAGGCCTAACCCCTTAAGCCGACGAAGGCTCACAAACCTTGTACATCATAAAAGGATTCATTTTGCAATTTGGTGCATCCAGGTTAAATTCCCAATGAAAGGATTGGACACTGAAATATTGTCCTGATGTCTGTACAGCCATTTAATTTCCATGTGCAATATTGCTAGGATACATTTTTTGACTTGAATTACATTGGATTTCAAAATAATGCAATAAACACACAGTGTCAAGTTTTGGAAGGTTTTCTGGAGAAATGTTAGATGCAAACTCAGCAAGAAAAAAAGTTCTTTCCTTCAGTCCTCAGATTGGCTTTCAAAGCTAATACAGCACTGTTTCGAGAGCACCGTGGGGTGGCATGGTGGTTAACATTAGTGCCTCACAGTGCCAGGGAATCAGGTTCAAACCCCGGCTCGGGTCACTGTCTGTGAGGAGTCTGCACATTCTCCCATGTCTGCATGGGTTTCCTCCGTGTGCTCTGCTTTCCTCCCACAGTCTAAAAGGCATGCTGGTTAGGTGGATTGGCCATGTTAAATTTTCACTCAGTGTACCCGAACAGAGGCCAGAGTGAGGCAACTTGAGGGTTTTCACAGTAACTTCATTGCAGTGTTAATGTAAGCCTACTTTGTGACTAATGAATTAACTTTAAATGTTTGAATCCATAACTGCTGCTAAACATGTTTTTGTGTCAGCCCTTCAGTACAGGAGATAGAGCGTTGAATATACTTGCATGGTAAATTGGATAATTTTCAGGCCTTATTTTGTTGGATTTTTTTGCTTCCCTAGATTTCTGTTTTGCACTTGTGAAGTCTCTCTATATCATTAGTTATTTTGTATACTATGGGATAGAAATTCTGCTTCATTCACCCACTGATTGTGCACAAAATGGATGCTAGTGGGATGAATATCAGGCAACAAAAATCCGCACCCAATTTTCCCTGCAGTTGTGTTGATCACAATATTAGAAGTGGACACCTATTAGATGTCCAAGGCACTAGGCTTAAAACAGCATTAGCCATCTTGTAGATGCAAAAGCGGCAACCTAATATCACTTGCAAGACCCCAAGGCAACATTCAGGTACAATTGAAGGTCTAACTCTGTTCACTCTGCCAACTTAAAATCTTTGAATGTGTTCCGTTCCAATTTAGAAAACTGTTCATTTATTAGTCACAAGAAGGCTTGCAGTGAGGTTACTGTGAAAATCCCCTGGTCACCAGACTCTGGCACCTGTAGGAAAAATTTAGGATGGCCAATCCACCTAACCAGCATGTCTTTTGGACTGTGGGAGGAAAGCAGAGCACCCGGAGGAAACCCATGCAGTCACTGGGAGAACGGGCATCTTTAGGACCCCAATCCAAAAGTTTGGGTCACATAGTGACCCAAGCTGAGAATCGAACCTGGGTCGCTGGTGCTGTGCGACAGTAGTGTTAGGGTCTAGATTCTCCAGCCTTGCGCGCTCATGCGCAGATCGTGCTAGGGCCGGAGAATCACGGGAGAGCGGCCATAGCATGATTAGCGCTGGCAAGAACCCCTTTTGGGATTATCCAAGACCTGCACTCAGGATGTGTAATCTGATTCACACCTCGTGCAATATGCAGGGTCAGGGTGGAGCTCCGGTTCTCCCGGCTCCAGCAATTTTCCGGCCGACGGGTGTACTGGAAGTCTGCCTTGTCTCCACGAATTGAGAGCAGTTGTGATGGCCATGCTGGGTGGGGGTATTGGAGGCCATTGAAATCCTTGAGTGGTCAGGGCAATGGCTGGGTAGTGCCCTGGTAATGCTGCCACAAACCCTGGCAGTGCCAGCTTAGCATTGGCAGTGGCAAAGGTGGGAACTAAAAGGGAGGACATGGGAGGAGGCCTGAAGGGGACTGGGCTATTGGTGACCCCATAGCAGGGTGTCACTCATGTGAGGGGGGGGCTTCTGATACCAACGAGTGGGAAGCATGATGCCGACGAGGGGCAGGGAGGGAGGAGGAGGGGGATTGGTGGGGAGGTTCCTTAGCTGGTGAGTAGGATGGTGGGGTGGAAACCAGCTCTCCTTTAACAATGGTGCTGCCCTTTTTAAAAGGGCACCTCAATCTCCGAGGAGCTGGCCTTTCCGGCATCTTTAGGACCCCAGTCCAAAGGTTTGGGTGAATCCAGTGAAAATCTCCCCAAGCTGCGGAAACAGTTCTGAGTACAGATGAATTGTGAACTGAATCTTAATAAACAACCCAGCTGGAATCTCACTGGTTTTGCGGCTGGAGACAAAAATGTTTTGGGAGAATTCCACCCTAAAAAACTTTAACAGAAGTTTCTGAGAACCTGTTTACATGCCCAGTGCCAGGAACCTGGGTTCAATTCCTGGCTCAGGACACTGTCTGCGTGGAGTCTGCATGTTCTCCCTGTGTCTGCGTGGGTTTCCTTCAGGTGCTCCGGTTTCCTCCCACAATCTGAAAGACATGCTGGCTAGCATGCGGAATTCTCCCTCAGTGTACCGAACTGGCGTCGGAGTGTGGCAACTAGGGGAACACAGTAACTTCATTGCAGTGTCAATGTAAGCCTACTTGTGACACCAATAAATACACTTTAAAAAGTTAAACATTTAATATTGCTGCAAAGTGGAAGCCATTTGACTGCCACAGTAATATTGGTGTGTATACAGAACATTAATTCAGCAATCTGACTCCAGTGACGTTAAGAACTAAAAGGCCAGCTGCAGTTCCTCAATAACAGCATCGAATGGAGAGGTCCAAGTTTCGATCTCCTGCTCGCTGTCACAGGCATTCTGACATCGATGAGCAATGAACTTCCAGCAACAGATGAACTTGGCTTTGCGTAAGTAAATGTCAGGCATGATGTCATCACAGTTTAAAATAAAACAAAAATCTGACCCGACAAAGAAAAAAATAAGACCAAATCTAAGAGTGCCCTTATAAATCAGCTCACCACAATCATTGCAAACTCTGAAACAATTCAATTACTGTTCATTTTGTGCGGTGTAACTGTGCCAAAGGAGAATGTCAAGAAATTTTAATGTGAGTGGTTAATTTTACTGTAACAAAACGGTAGGATAAAATGTCTGAACGCAAGATACAAACAGCAAGAGTACACAATTAAGTATAAAAAGGTTGCTTATGCATGTGTGTAAAAACCAGCCATGTTCGTAATCTATCCCCATAAGCTTGTCTGCATAACTATTGATGCAGATTCTCCTAGTTATAGAAATGCTAATTCCCAATTTCAGGAAGAAGTATTCAATGAATTGCTATTGAATATTAAAATCATCCAACGTGGATGAGTTTAAAACTGTTTTTTGTATCCTGTTGATTATCATTAAACACTCCTTATGTGGTTATTGTACAGATATCTTTCAGTTACTAAACTGCTTAAATACTGTTCTTGTAATTTGATTGAGTTGAAGAATTCTAATAATGTTTATGAAGGTGCTGTGCTGGCAGCATGAAGAATCTAGAAGTAACTGGGGTAAGAAATTGCACAGTCTTTTCCCCAACCCACACCAAACAAACTGGTAATAATCACTGGAAAAAGCAGGATGCTGTTTGTAAAACCATTTTTTTTCCAATTTATTCATTCCAAAGCTGTACAACCATCAATGTGGATAAGTACTTTCTATCACAACCTGAAAAAAAACGTTCACAGTGAAGTTTATAATGTTGCATGCAGTATGCAATGTTTGGAATTGTCATTTTTAAAATATTGATTTAATATTATTTTGCTTTTTTCAATCCTTAAGGAATGTGTATTTTTTTTCATGTACTGCATTCTGAGGCAGAGCTGCAATGCGTTAGCTGAAGTTTGATACTGCTTCCCAGTGTTTACTTAGAGCAACACATTATAAAGCTCAATCAAAAATCTACGGTCAGCTGAACATCACTTGAGAAACCCTAAACATTGTTGTGGAGTAATTCCGTTTATTTCTGAGCTTTCCGCACACAGCACCTGTACAGAGAACCCACCCTAACTAGGTTTCCTAGACCATCAATCTGTGGGATCCAACAGCTTAGCATAAAAGCAAAGCTTGAAATAGAAGACGAAAATTGCACAGCAGAAGGATAGGAGTCAGCTATCTGAGGGCTCCAACTGAAACTCCATCCCCTCGTATTAAATTTCCCCTCACTTTTTCATATCATGGTCACCTGACCTAATTTCGGTTGTTGGATTGGTCTTTTCATCTTCAGACTAGGTAATGATGTAACAGGAGTGTGTGGGAAATGGAACTCTGTACCATACTGTGTGATAAATACAACTTTCCCACTGATTTACCCTGCCTGGACACTAATTTGCTTAGTCAACTAGGTCCTGCCACTAGTTATCAAGAAATTTGAACTGGGGCAGCGTTAAGTGACATAGTTCTCAAAACGCCTTGCTTCTGATAGAAGCAGAAACCAAGAAACTTAAACAAATTTGAATGCACAGAGGTAAACAATATTTAACAGAATTGTTTTGATTAGGCAAAGTCCTGAATAAAATCATGACTCACTGTGTCTGTGCCAACATTTAACTCTCTCGTCACTTTGACATAGTCTCTTATAGTGAAAACCTCATTGTAGGTGAACTTTACTTTTACTATGGATTGTTGAGAACTGAGGACAATAAGCACATTTAAAAATAAAACATATGAAATATATGAACTCACAGTGGCACAGTGGTTAGCACTGCTGCCTCACAGCGCCAGGGTCCGGGGTTTGATACCCAGTTTGGGTCACTATCTGTGCAGAGTCTGCATGTTTTCCCCATGTCTGCATGGGTTTCCCCTGGTTTCCTCCCACAGTCCAAAAAACATGCTGGTTCAGTGCATTGACCATGCTAAATTCTCTCACATTGTAGCTGAACAGGTGCTGGAGTGTGGTGACTAGGGGATTTTCGAAGTAACTTAACTGCAGTGTTAATGTAAGCCTACTTATGACACTAATAAATAAACTTAAACTTTGACACAGATAAAATACGGAGATTCAACAAATTATCTGTGATTTCAAATTCTGTTTTTCCTTTAAAGTTAATATCTTGTCACATTTCAAAGAAAACTTGTGTGATTAGACGAAGTAATTATGGCAACTATCATTTAAAATTTAAAGTCATTTGAAATGGGAGAGAATGGAAGTCAGGGGAGAAAAAAGTCATTGCGGAATCTTTGTTACATTGTCTCCCAAGGCAGCCCTGCTTTGTGATATTCTATAATGGAGCCTAATTGAACACTTGACCTTTTAGCCAATATGTATGGCTATTTCATTTTTTTTTGATCCATGTGTCTCTTTGGCTCCCGTAATAGTCAGTCCATCAAGAGCATCCGTACTTCATAATCAGTGCCTGTGCTGTGAAACGGTGGCTGAGGCTTGTCACTCATTAATTTTATTTACTTGAAAATGTTTACTTAAGGAAAAGAACCAAAGCAACCTCATAACCTCAACCCAGCAAAGTGTAATTTTGTTACAAGAGCAGAATCAATGACAGGGTGGAAGAATCAATTACTAGGGAGCATAGGTTTAAGATGCGAGAAGCAAGTTTTAAAGGAAATGTACGAGGCAGATTTTTTATCACAGCTGGGGGAGGTAGTGGAAGCAGGTGCAATAGTGAGTTTTAGAGGGCGAATTGACAAATGCATGAATAGGATGAGAATGGAGGCATACGGTCCCCGGAAAGGTAGGGGCTTTTCATTCAGTCGGGCAACATGGTCGGTGCAGGCTTGGAAGACTGAAGGGCCTGTCCCTGTGCTGTACTTTTCTTTGTTCTTTGACAGTAATACCCGGCACATGCAGTGCACCTCTATTCAAAACTATCTGCAACTAAGTAAAATTAAAAAGACTTAAAGCTCAATTATTTTCCCCTGGCAAGTTGACCAGTGATTATAATGTGTGAAAGCTGCTGCTAACTATGATAGCATTGTATTAAGCCTATTCATGATAAAAATGCACTCTGAAGGTCAAAGATTCAAAACTTTTTATTGCAAAGATTGTGGAAAGCTTGATTGGAAATTTCCATATTGTGATTGCATTTTGAAAATGGGCGACATTAACTTGTACTCCTGTGCTAACCTAGATACAGAAACGGACTGGTTTGCTTGCGAACAGGCATCTCTGTGGGAGTTTGCACATTCTCTCCGTGCTTGCGTGAGTTTTCTCCGGGTGCTCCGGTTTCCTCCCACACCCCAAAGATATGCTGTTAGGCTGATTGGCAGGAATAAATCGTCCCTAAATCAGATTCCCTCAATCTGGATGGCCATAAAACATTAGACAGGGGTCGTGGATGGAGAGGGGGACTGGTGGTGTTGAGATGGCAGCGTGGGCTCGTTGGGTCGAAGGGCCTGTTTCCTGGGCTGATTTTGTTCTTTTGTTCTTTTTCTCTACACCATATTACAGAAATCCCTGACAAGAATACCCCATTCATGTTTTTGACTTAAGCATTTAGTGTAATTTTGTCTCCATCTTTCAGATGTGGGTTGGAATTTTACCACCCCTCTTGCCCCAGAATCTGGCAGGCAAGGCTTGTAGAATGGCATTTCCCCATTGGCCTTGGGCGGGATCTAACGAGCCTTGGGCGGGTGAGGTCGTAAAATACCGGCCAACATGTCGACGCCTAAATTCTCTACTCATTGTACTGAAATCAAATGGTGGCTTTTTATGTCCCTTTCTAATTAAGAATGATTACAAGCAGAGAAGAACGATACCTATTTCTTTTGACTTCAGTAAGTTGGTCCAACATTGAGTAGTAAAGCCTTTAGCTTGACTTAATGCGGTGTGCAATTTGGAGCTAAACTAAGCTTGGGAGAAAGTGAAGCTCTGTACATCAGTAGTGTACAGTGCTGGATTAAGGAGAACATAGTATGTTCCCAAGAAGTAACAAGCTTTGTTCAAACAGAAAATGCAGTGAAATCACAGTAACCCTGGGTTACTAACCCAAGAGGAATATGAATTAATCACTGAATCTATAAATGCTCAAATTTGAAGCTGCTCTTTATAATGTCCAACTGGAATTTGTCTTTCTTTAATCTTGCTGATTGTGTCCCCATTGTTCAACATTTTGAACAAAAGAGTTCTTGCAAAAGGGGAATGTTAAAGGAGCTATAATTCAAATCACAGGATCTTTGATTTAAGATTGAGTTATCCACTTTGTGGCAATGTTTAAAACAACTTGCTAATTTGCAATAGAATGGTTATGAATCCTACTTTTGGCAAGGTTTTTATAAAGTTAATTTGTCACTGAAACAGTGCATTTATACATTAGAAAGAACTAATCAACTTAGCAGCAATAACTATTTGCCATCATATGGTGCTTCTAATGTAGAAAATATCAAGAAACATTTCAAGAAGTGACATGACACTGACTCTGCAATATTTTCATTTTGAAATCCTGTAATGACCTGCTTTCCTGGAACATTTCTATCCCAGTACTAAGCGACTGTAGTCACTGAGATATTGATTGACTAATGACATTTTTAAATAATAGAAGTGGTGAGAACTAACTTCATTCTGGATTATGCTAGTTTGGGAGTTCAGAACTATTGATTTCAAGAGGACATCCAACAAGGATTGTGTAATGACTTCAGTGAGGCCTATGAGTTTGGATTCTTGGAGTATGACCTCTCTGATTTGAGGTCATAATTGTCTGCCCAGTCAGGGAGCTCATACTTCAACAGGCCAACCTGCTGGGCCTCCTCCTGCCCAATCAGGGAGCTCATACTTCAACAGGCCAACTTGCTGGGCCTCCTCCTGCCCAATCAGGGAGCTCATACTTCAACAGGCCAACCTCATGGCCCTCCTCCTGCCCAATCAGGGAGCTCATACTTCAACAGGCCAACCTGTTGGGCCTCACTGAAATCATTGGAGACTCAGTGCAGGATCAGCCTGTGAAAACATTGACTTATTGGCCATTAATGTATGAAGCTACCTTAACAGTCTTGGCATTAGAGAGTTCCATGAACCTGAAACTGATTGCATTTAACTTATATAAAGGGAATGAATTGAAGCCACATTGGAAGTCAAAGTCAACAACAGAAAATGTACCTTTGGTGGCCAGAGCTACCACAACATTTTGTTTCTCCTGTTTCAAAATACTCAGTTGAGTGAAGATCCCTCTGGAATGTATCCCTTTATATTTTCAAGATGTGACCAAACATAATGGATATGTTATGGAGGGGGGAAGATTAGGATAAATTAAACAGTATTTTCCATTTGCAATTTTATAGTAATTCCATCCTTTTTCAAGGGTCAGATGATCCTGCAAGTAACATGGTATTATCCAAGATTTCTGTTTTAGATAATTGTAAGTTTAAGTTTATTTATTAGTGTCACATGTAGGCTTACATTAACACAGCAATGAAATTACTGTGAAAACCCCTAGTCGCCATGTTCCAGCACCTGTTTGGGTACACTGAGGGAGAATTTAGCATTGTCAATGCACCTAAGCAGCACGTCTTTCAGGCTATGGAAGGAAACCGAAGCAGCTGGCGGAAACCCACGCAGACATGGGGAGAACGTACAAACTCTGCACAAACAGTGAGCCAACCCAGATCCCTGGCACTGTGAGGAAGCAGTGCTAACCATTGTGCTACTGTGCTGTCCTGTATTATTATGCTTCGACATATGATGTTATTCCACAGTCCCAACGGTGACAATCCTTGTTCTTTTTTGATTATTGCTCTCCCTGTTGTCAGCTTCAATGAAACATTTCTCCAAGAAGTCAATCATTTGGGATGTGATCAGAGATCTGTGCCGTTATGAAAGTAAGATTGAATATGTGGCTATACTTTGCACCATCGGGGCGTATATTTCCTCTAAATTCTGTGCTCGATCTCTTACCATCCTTTTCCTGAGAAAATACTGAAGGATGAATATATCAAATATTAAGAATGCATGTTTGGTATTCATTTGCTATTGCACCAGGATGCCATTTACCTGTCCAAATCAGTGAATCAACACAATCATCTCTCTTTTTAGGTCCTTAAAAAAGGAAACCGAATCCAAAAGCAGTTTTTACATCTCAGATCCTGACATCCCAAGGATGATCTTCCACAGACACTTGTTCTTAACAATCGCCTGGGCAGGTTAGATAGAGAAAATCATTATTGTTAACGGGAGGAATGATGCTGCTTCTTTTGCTCAAACTTGTTTAATATTAGGGGCGCTGCTGGAGAGCCGGATTCTTGTATCAGAGGTGCACATGCAACTCTGCACACTCTGCCACAGTGATCAGTGCGGAGAAAAGGGGACAATCAGGGCTGGCCACAGGGTATAGGAGCCTGTGATCGATGAGGGAGGAGGGGGAGACCGCTGCCACTCTGCATTGTGATCGGTGGGGGGATAGAGGGGGATTGGTCCAGGTGGGGGATGGGGGGGGCGGTGTGGGTGATGAGGGTAGATCAGTCTGGGCTGGTTGGGGGGGGCTGGCAAGGGTAGATATGTTGTTGGGAGGGGTGGGGGGGTCATGGGGGTAGGTAAGTCTGGGAGGATGGGGGAGGGCCATGGGGGGAGGGGGGGGTAGATAGGTCCAGGCTGGTGTGGGGGGGGGAGGAGTGGTGCAGGCTCCCTGGTAGCTGGTGGGCGGGATGTCTGCTTGAGACCACAGAGGCTGGCTGAGAGCAGTAGAGGCTGACGGACAGGCATCTCTGCTCTCACAGCAGAGGGATCTGTGCATGTGCAATTGTGCCCTCCGCTGCTCTCAGCTTGCGGTCAGGCAATTTAAGCCCTGTCCCCTCCCCCTACTGGTGAGAAAGCTTTTTTGCTCTTTTTCCCCTCTATTTGCATAAGATTGCAGACTTGGACTTGCCCACAATCAGGCCAGGAACTCTCGTTCATCCTGGACTTAGAGTATTTTTCGTAAGATCACCCCCACACACTCACACCATCTCTCTCTCTCTTACACTCCCAATCCCTCTCTCTCTCTTTCTCACACACACACACACACACACACACACACACACACACACACACACACACACACACACACACACACACACACACTCTCACCTCTCCCTCACACACACCCTCTCTCTTTTTCTCACACACGCCCTCTCTCTCTTTCTCACACACTCTCTCGCTTTTCTGTCACATGTCACACACACTCACTCTCTCACATCCTCACGTTCACTCTTTCACCTCTCTCACATATCTCATACTCTCATATCTCCCTCTCTCACACACACATATACTTACACCCTTTCTCACTCTCTTTCTGTCTCTCAGATACACACTCAGCTCTCTGTCCCGTGCTCACTGCCACTTCCACCCTCCGTTGCCACTGTGTTGTCCGATCTCCCTCACTCTTGCTCTTGCCTGCAATTTAGGAAATAGCTGCAAAATCAATATTCAATCAGAGGCTGGTTTTTCAGTGCATTGGTTGCTGATAGGCTGATTAGTGTGCAGTATGAAAACCACCTCTAATTCAAAAAGTTAGAAGGACCTTTTTTTTTCAATAGCCACACCTACTGTAGAACCCCTGGATGTCTCCAATGGAATCCCAGATTTCCATGGAACCCAGTTTGGGAAATGTTTGTCTCAAAAATAGTTTATAGAATGTTTTGTGTCAGTTTCTTGGAGTAGTATGTATTGGAGCCAATTCGGGATAAAGATCCCTTAGACCTAGTATTTTTCAATGAAGCAGGTTTAATTAGTAATCTCATAGTAAAAGATCCTCTGGGAAATAGTGACCATAATATAATTCAATTCCATGTTAAGTTTGATAGTGATATATTCCAATCACAAAACCTTAAACTTAAACAAAAACAATTACATGGGTATGAGGAGAGAACTGGTTAGGATTAGTTAGGTAAATAGATTAAAATATCTGGAGGTAAATGAGCAGTGCAAAATATTTAAAGAAATAATTCAAAGTGTTCAACAAAAATACATTCTATTGAAGAACAAAAACTCAGCAAGAAGGACCCATCTGCAGCTCACTCTGGAAGGTAAGGATAATATTAGATTAATAGAAGAGGCTGTTTGAGAAATTTATTAGAGTTTTTGAGAATGTAACTAATAGTGTAGATAAAAGGAAACCAGTTGATGCAATATACCTAGATTTCTAAAAGGCACCTGATGAAGTGCAACATAAAAGGTCAATAGGAAAGATAAGGGTTCATGGAGTTGGAGGTGATGTATTAACATAGGTGAAGGATTGATTAATGGATAAAAGGCAGAGTAGGCATAAAAGGGGCTTTTTCAAGTTGGTAGACAGTGAATACTCAAGTGTGGTAAGGATCAGTGTTGAGGCCTCAGCTATTTACAATCTATATAAATGACTGAATTGAAGAGGCAAAGAGTAATATATCTAAGTTTGTTGATGATATCAAACTGGCTGGAAAAGTGAGCAGCAAGGGTGGCAAATGAGTAAGCATCAAGATGGCGGATGAAGTGGAATGTAGGGAAGTGTGAAGTTATTCATATTGATTACCAACATTGTACATGTTAATGTTCAAATAGACCTGGGTGTGCTGGTACAAAGAATATCAAGAGTTAGCATGCAGCAAGCAACTAGAAAGGTGAATTGCATGTTGGCCCTTATTGCAAGGAGCCTAGAATACAAGAATAAAGAAGTCTTGCTACAGATGTACAGATTTTGATAACACTGTATCCAGCATACTGCAGTGTTGGTCCCCATATTTAAAAAAAAAATACACTTGGGGCAGCAAGGTAACAGATTGGTTAGCACTGCTGCCTCAAAGTGCCAGGTTCGATTCCCGACGTGGGTTCACTGTCCGTACAGAGTCTACACATTCTCCCCCTGTCTGCATAGGTTTCCTCCGGGTGCTTCAGTTCCCTCCCACAGTCTGAAAGATGTGTTGACTAGGTGCATTGGCCATGCTTAATTCTCCCTCAGCGTACCCAAACAGGCGCCAGAATGTGGTGACTAGGGGAGTTTCACAGTAACTTCATTGCAGTGTTAAGGTAAGACTACTTGTGATACTAATAAATAAGTTTAAAATTAAACTTATTGAAGGTTTGCTAAATTGGTCCTTGGGTGAGGGAATTATCCTATCACAAGAGGCTGAATACATTGGACTTACATTCACTGTAGCCTAGAAGAATAAGAGGTGACCTAATTTCTTTCATATATAATAAACAGGAGAACAGTTTACTACAAAGTAGATATCACAAACCAAGGAGGTGGCTATTCACCCCTGTCACCTTTTAGCACAATTCACCACTGTACAAAAATGTTCAAAGAAAGTGAAACTAAGATTGAATGTAAAATTGCAAGCGTGTTAAGCAGTAAAGCCAATATTTCCAAACTTAAAATCCCAAGAAACAAATATTTAAGTTATCAAGACAAAACAATGATCTAATCGAAGTCTACAAGATTCTGAAAGGTCTTGATAGGGTAGACACAGAATAGGGGACCAATTATTTAGGACTGAGATGAGGAGGAATTACTTCCCTCAAGGGGTTGTGAATCTTTGGAATTCTCTATCCCAGAGAGTTGTGGATGCTTCATCATTGAACATATTTAAGACTGGGATAGACAGGATTTTGATTTCAGGGAAGTAGGGATATGGGAAGTGGGCAGAAAAATGGCATTGCAACCTAGGATAAGCCATGATTGTTCTCAATGGGCCATGTGGTCTACTCCTGTTTCTTGTGTCCCGTGCCTCCCTACATTTGCAGTATCATTACATGTTACCGCATTGTAATGAATTCAGTGAGATCCATGAGGGTGGGCTCTTAGAGTATGAGCTCCCTGATTGAGGTCACAATTGCCTGCCCAATCAGTGAGACTCACTTGTGTGTGTATATATATATATATATATATATATACATATGTATCAGATCCACTGGAACTCCTGATTCTGACTGTGTACCAGAAGCACTGTAGGAGCAGAATAGCGTTTGTAACTAAAGGGAATCTAGTGAAGGGATACTGGCTTCTCAGAAATTATTTCACACGTCATAGATTTATTTTGGGGATTATTTCTGAGTTGAGAGTATTTTAGCATTATGAAAACTTTTTGGAGTTGTTAATCTGCCTAAAGTTATGATGTACGCTAACAGTTTTATGAATGTATAGATTAAAGCAATTAGGATTAGGCAAAGGATTGCAGTAAACTAGTTCTTGAAAACAATATCGGGACTCGATGGGTGGAAGTTTCCTACTGCACTCACTCCAAAACCAGAAAATGATACCTGAGGTCAACGGATTTTTGCATTGTCCGCCCTGCCACCACACTCCCACCCCCTCCCGGCTGCTGTGAATCCTGTGGTGGGCAGGGTGGGACCTCCCCCCCACCTCCCTGCCAATTTCTTCCCCTATGCATGTATGTCTACTCTAGACAGCAATGGTTTCTCACCATGTGACATCCATAACAAATCCTGTTGTTTGCAATACTTTCTATGCAGCTTGATTTTTTTTATCTCCTGTCGCAATTTAATGAAAAGATCCCAAAGCTTGCAGAAATCATACTTTATGGTTCTAGTTGTCACTAAAACAGCTTCCATCATTGATCTTTGTCCAGTAGTTGACCCATGATGCACATACCCACTGAGTGAAATATCAAGGTTTGATGTTGCCACCTACATTACACAAACATTTCTTTGGCATAGATCCTACAACAATGGGAATAGTAAATCAAGGAATGTAATTTAACAAAGAAAATTATGCATTATCATCGCTGTCCCTGGCATTAAAGAAAAGAATAGCACTTAAGTACAACAGTCACCACTGAATGTACAGGCATGGTGTGATATTTTAATCAGACTAACACTGAAAATATCATGAACTGTGAATGGAAGCTAACTTGGGTTTAAAGAAAATAAAGAAAAGGTATCAGCATAATAAAATGTTGGCTGCATTCAACAGGTCTCTAATATCAATGTTGTAATTGTAAGTTAATGGAAAAAATAAAATAAGAATAGAACCAAATTTGGGAATGGGGAGCGAAGAACTGAGGAACACCCATTTCAGATATTTTAATTAAACATTAGCATTACTAACAACTAATTGTAATGACGAGACTTACATATATACAACTGAATCAAATTTAAAATGATAAAAGCAATATGTTGGACTCTCCAAGAAACATAATTAATGATTATTGTAGTTAATGCTTTTTGCCTGTGAAGAAGCATCTTCAAATCTCATGTATAATACTTCAGTGTGAGTATCAAAGGGTTGTTAAATATTATTGACTCTTCCAATTAAAAAAATGAACCTTTCACATAAAATCCATATGAATGGAAATTGTGCTACATACTTGATGAGGGAAAAACTAGTATCAATTGTATAACAAAAATACCATTTTCTTTTCTCAATTTTGGTGAAACAGAGGAAACTTGAATATAAATAAAGTTGCATTAATGTACCAGCAATTTTTGAAATTGCAATTGTATAACTGCAACACAAAAATATAGAACATGTAAGTACGTCCAGGTTGTAATCTTGATTAGTCATACACAGGACAGTACAAGGTGGCTAACACAACATAAAAACGCTGTGTTCACGATATCTGTATGATGCTACCATCATTATAAATATTAGTGCAATCATTTTAATATATGATAAATGTATTGCATTACTGCTGGGTGGGAAGATTGTTCAACAACTCAAGGAAGGGTAGACTGCGAAAGTAATACATCAAATAGAGAAGAATATAAAAGTAAAAAGTAGAATTATACACAGCGGTGGGGTTTTCCAGTCACGCCCACCCCGAGACTGGAAATTCCCTTCCCAGGTCAATGGGAAGTGAAATGCTCCATAACCATTCCTGCCACAGGCAGGACTGGAACATTTTTTGCCCCAACTTAGACATGCAAGGCAATTTTTTACACAGAGGGTGGTGGGTGCCTGGAATTTTCTGCCAGGGGAGATAATGGAAACAGATACAATAGTGACTTTTAAAGGGTGTCTTGACAAATACATGAATAGGATCAGAATAGAGGGACATGGTCTCTGGAACAGGAGGGAGTCTTAGTTTAGTCAGGCAGCATGGTTGGTGCAGGCTTGGAGGGCCGAAGGGCCTGTTCTTGTGCTGTAATTTTCTTTGTTCTTTGTGGAAAGCAAACGTTTCTTAAAATTACACAACTTGACATTTTCATTACATTTAGCAAAGCTACTTATTTAGGACACAACAGAAAAAAAATTCCAAGTTTCAATTTTTTTCCACACTTTTAAGTCCTATGAAATGTTACTCCAACTTCTTAGTAATGCTGAAACTAAGATTTATCCAATACAGCGGTTTTTAGGCCACGTTGCCACTCAAAGTATTTCTCAATGCAACCTGATTTCATTAATCTGCAACGTAACTAGGAAAAATTATGAAATATATGAATACCATAGATAAGCATAAATCAAGCCAGTGTATAAGAAGACCCCATTTCTCAACCTCTAATTCATGTTTTTGAATATTCTCAGCATATAAGTGGACCCCACTTTTCAACCATGACATGCTATCTCATATTAGCCGTCACCCTTAATTTTTCACCCCACAGTTGGATATTTTACTTACCAATACTTACAACTAGGTGCAAGGGTTAAGCAGGAATGCAGGCTATGTTGCAAAAATAATTGAGAGTTTAAGACATGCTCACGCAAAGCAGACCCCATGAGGCAAGTGACAAAGATGGCGACCACCTACACTCACACCGGTGGTTCAATCTTATACTTGATGTAAAAGTCAACCCCTATTTTGGAGATGTTTTTGCGCTTTACTTTGTATGCTGACACCTACATTAGGTACATTGTATTGGGCAAGCAAACTTCACAAGCAAGAGTTAACAGGCACCAAAGGAAAATGTATGAAGACTTGAAACAACATAAAACCATGAATGAGACATCAGTGAATGGGAGCTATGCAGAGCCAAAAATAATTTTGTATGCCTCTGCAGTTAAGACTGTTAACAGTACAACTATGAAATTTAACTATATTGTAACTATCCAAAACTGTCAGTACCATGACGAACCGACAATTATGCAATTAAGTATGAAAGATATAAGCAAGTACAAACAGCAATTTGAATAAGCATGTTTTCCATATACTTACAAGGCAAAAAATTTACTTTTCAGCATAAGTGCGACTATATGCTTATACCTAGTCTCTGAAAAACAGATTTTCAACATGTTAATTTGGCCCAGTTTACATTTAAGTTTAATCTAACTGCATATTAAGTAGCGTAAAAATGGTTTATTTTATTTATAATTCTTAATTTTCATACCTGAGTTAATATTTTAAGTCCTCTCTCTTATTTGAAAGCCATGCAAAGGGTGTTAGATAGCAGGTTTTGATTATTTATTACAGTAGAAGCCTAAGCAATACATGACAGTTGTAAGGTTACAGCAAATCAGAAAATTCACAATGTCAAATTTCACCCTGTATTTAAATGAGCTTTTTTAAAAAATTTCAACTAATTGAAAAACATCTCTGGCTTCAAAAGCACTCAGCCAGATTTGCTTCAGTTGGTGTGTTTTGATGATTCTAAACATGTCTATATTCCAGTTCTTGTGTGTCCTTATTACTAGATTTGAGTTCACTATGAAGTGATAGAAGCCTGTCTGTCCCCTGTGTTAATTGTTCTGTTTGTACTTCTGCTTCCTTCCTCTTGTTAATGGGAGCTTAGCGTAAAGGGCACTGAGGTAGAACATGGTCATGATGCAAAAGCCAGCCAAGAAAATACTTGCTTAATTATTCAGTAGCCTTGCTCGGTTCTTCTTGTCTTCTTCTCAAGTCAATTATGTGAGCTTGATTAACCGCAGTTGTAAGGATAGGGCCATTGTTTCATTTCAACCACATCCAGGTGCTGGCAGACAATAGTTCTGTCCCATCAACTTCTTTATTTCACATACACCTCTTCAACACTTAATTGCTTCTTCAGCAGCTACGCTGCAACCACAGATTTTTTTTTCCACAACTTGACCTTTAGCCATAACCTTTTATAGTGTTGTTCCCTGAAGAACACGTGGCAGCAACATCACAGCAAACACTTTACATTTGCACTTGTCACTAACATTTTTTTTCACTGCTATAGAACACAATCCAAATGAAGCATCTGTGATCACAAAGTTTAATTCAGATGGAGTGCGATACTTATTTTTTGGAATGAATAAAAGAGAAGCCTTGTCTATTTTTGTTTAAAGACATAATACGGTTTTACGTGTATGTGTTATGAAATTATTTCAGTTTATCTAACTCCAGTATTAATGATTTTTAATGGGGATACATTTATTAACTTTTTAAAAAAGGCACTGTAAGTGTTAAATTTTCTTTGCTCTCTTTTTACCTCCAAGTTTCTGCCAACCTGACCTTAATTAATACAACACTTGCTGGAAACGGGAGCAAGGTTCGCACTCAGGCCTAGGCCTCCCCCTGAGCTTCTTGCAGTAATGAGAGTGTGTAGCATCATTATTCCCAGCTGAGGGGAAGGGTCACTGGGAATGGATTTGCAGGACTCTGATTGAGAGCTCCTCCATGCTGAGAGTAGCTAGCCTGCACCCGGACACCTGGTCATTAACATTGCTAATTACCAGCCATTAATCAGGGCCCTCGGTTTTTTGTGTGTCACCAGCCCAGAGGACTGCCTGAATAAGAAGATTGTTCCCTACCTCCACAAGAGGTGGAATAAAGAAGTTCCCATCAACTCAGGATGAGATGGATTAAGGAAAGGTTAGACAACAGTTTGAGATGAGCAGAAAGGACCTGAACTGCTTTCTGAGGGCAAATTAATCACCTATAATTGAAGAAATCTCTAACTAAATTTAGCTCACTGTCTCAGTCTCTGTCGTGATAAGTAAACAGTCTAATCAAGACTTTATGACCCATTTCTCTCCACAAGAAAAGTAATTTCAAGCATTATCTGAGTAAATTAAGCCAACTCATTAAGATATCTTTATTTTGCAACCAATGATAGGGAAGATTTCCTGCGTGCTTCATTTAGTGAAATCTTAAAGCTATTTGCGATTTTGTTATGCATCGTATTGAGGGAATCTTCTGTCAGCGTGTTTTTGTTCCTTTTTTACTGGTTTGACAGGTTTCGGGCAGAATGCATTTTTCCTCTTTGTCCGTCACAACAGTTTAAATTTTATCTCTGCTTTCATTTTAAACTAAATAGATTTGCGAAAAATTGGATTGAACCGGTTTGGCTTTTAATATGCGAAGACTGTTTGCTAGTATACTTTCATTATTAACTCAGGCAGGACACAACACGTTTTCAACAAATACTGTTTGTGAAGAGTTACTTGAAATGAAAAAGGAATTAATTATTTTTCCTGTCAATGTAACATTTTGTTCTGAGATCCACTAAATGAATGCAACCTGGTACAATGTCATAGTTTTATATTTGAACACTAAAAGCTTGGTGTTTTTATATTAGGAGTTAATTATTTTGAGCTTTGCAGAACATTTTATTTTTCGTTATCCTCACTGTCATTTCAAGCAAGAAAAGAAGAAATCATGGATTTTAATCAAAAATAATCTCCCAGAAAATTAAGCTGAGAGAAAGTTTATCGAATACTCTTTTCCCAGGAGTCAACAAAATGTTTAGGAACACTTTCGATCCCTTTTCAACTTTTTTTCTTCCGATGCCTGGAGAATGAAGGTATAATTTAACATGATTTTTAGGTTCCCTGACAAATTCTCTAACTTTAACGTGTTTCTTTATTGCCATGGAAAATTCTCCTGAATTTCTGACAACATTCCTGTCGGGACAATCAATTTTAGACTTTTTGACCTGTTGACAATTGTACTAAAATGTTGTGAGGAGTTTCTTGATGTAAAACCCTGCCAGCCTTGGTGACGTCCTTCACTCCAATTTTTATTTCCACCCTTGGCCACAAAAACAGCGGCGAGAGAAATGATTTTGTATGATTGTTGTGTTGCCTGGGAAAGTAGAATAACTGGAAACCATACAATGAACAGCTGAGAAGAAGTTGTGCGCTGGCATTGAAACATGCAAATAAAGCACATTCTTCAGTTTTCTCATGACGGATTGCTTCTGAAACCACAGTGCCAAGCTGCTAATATGCTAATGAGTGTGATGCATCAATAAGCTGTGTCAGCCCTGGAGATTTCTGGAAGGACAGTGGATAGTTACAGGAAAGGGGGAAGGGAGGTGGGGGGGTGGGAGGTTGGGGTGGGCAGGGGGGGTACAATAAGCCATTCGTGTTTAGCCAAAGCCAAACAGGTAACCCTCATCTCCGACAGTTTATTGTCCACGTAACAAGCAGTGCTCCCGAAAAAAAATAAGATGAACTACACGAACAATAACCTTTGCAGTCTGCACACTAGACTCCATCTCTCGAGCCACAGCGGATGAGGCTGCTACCGCTTTGAAAAGGCTCCGAGAATGGCACAAAATTCCACATGCGTTATGTTCCAAGTGTCCTTGAGAAAACGGGACAAAAGTCTACTGACGCGATGCTGCCAGGCTACATGTAACTAATTAATATGGCTGGTCCCTATTTGCAGAAGGCCTTGTCATCCTCTAAAAAAATAAAATAAGCCTGGCAGCCCGAAACTCTGCAATTAAAGTGTGAATTGCATGAGAGGATTACGTGAAGTGTTCTCGGCTGGGGAAGCCTAGACTCTTCTGTTTGAGTACCACAAGCAGCTGCTTGTAGGCTTTGCACCTGTCGGGTACCAGGCAGTCTTCACCTTAAGTCCGGAAAGGCCAGGCCTGTTCACTATACAAAACAAGATTTTTTTTTTGAAGGAAGAGAAAAACTTCTTTTTTATATTAAAAAAACAAAGTTAACCAGTGAAAGAAGCTCCTAAACCATATTTTTAATGGTCAGGAGCTGCTATATTCTTATTTGAATTTAATTCAGATGGTTATTGTTTTGGCAGAGTTACAATGTAAATGATTTTCAGTGAAAAGAAAGAAGTCTTTACAGTTTCTTTCCCATAAGCCCTGCAGATCAGCATGCTCTGTTTGTACGTGCAGTGTTTTACAATTATGCACAAAAATGAGACTGTTTTCCTCAGGTTTTTTTTCACTGGGATTACAATCCAATCTGGACTGAATGTGAGGTTTTTTTTAATTCCGCAAAGGAGTCCGTTTAAAACCAGAACTTCGGATAGCTCAAAGAATCAGATCCATGCACAGCAACTCACTAATTCAAATGGGAAGCATTTTGTTTCTTTTTCTCCCCCCGCCCGTCACCCAGAAGCAGGAGGTTAGCCAATGATCCCAGTTATAACTTAAAAGTGCCTCACAATTAAATTGTACACAGTGGCACTCAAACACAGCACCTTCAAAAGATCTAATGAATCCATAAAAGGAGTGAGGCAGAAAAAACATTAAAGATTAGTGAGCTGCACAAGTTTGAACCAAATAAGTCTAATTGGAAGCACAATACCTTTATTGCGATTCTTTGGTGTGCTTAACTCAGACCCTTGTGTAAATGATAGCTTTGTAATACAGCTCCCATGCAATTCACTGAAGGCAGCTTTTACACTAGACATTGGAAAATGATTCACAGGCAGGATACAAACTTGTTTATGGATATCTTTTAGTTGTTTTTGCAACAAAGTCCAGGAAAGGCAAAAGAAAGTTGACTGGATATTGTATTAAAACTTGACGTTCCTCAAAGTAGATAACTGCGTGTCATTTGTGTTCCTGTACCAGTGTATTTTCTCCTCGTGTGTGAATGTAAATCTTGTCAACATTAACATTACCGCGGTTATCTGTTGCTGCCTGAATTTGTACATCTGTTTAAAAAAGCAAAGATTTTCCCTGTTTTAGAGGATTCTTTCAATATCTTGGTCACATACTAAAATGTATCAAATTTGGATTTGTAGAGTTGTTTAAAGGATCTTGTAAATATAGAAAAGCTTGACAGTTGCACAATGTTTCTTAAACTTCATTGTAATACTATGACATTCAACATTCACAGAATATGACACTGCAGAACAAAGAGCAGCACAGGAACAGGCCTTTCAGCCCACCAAGCCTGTGCCTATCATGATGTCTGCCTACACTAAAACCATATTCACGGAATCTGTATCCTTCCATTCCCATTCTATACATGTATTCATCTAGATGCTCCTTAAATGCCGCTATTGTACTAGTAGATGTATTTGTAGGGAAATTGGTGTTCTGTAAGTTACCAAAAATACTGTACGCTTGGAAGAAACATTTGCAATTAGAAAAGGAAGGATGGCTTTTGAAAAGTTGTTTAGGCACAAATGACTGTTTTTCCTTCTGCTATAACTTCCTGATATCCAATCCCACTACCTCTCCACCACCGGCAAGAAGACCACTATTCATGCTTTCACTGGATCATCACAGAACATCATGATGGGAAGGTGGGATCTCACATCAACATTAACCCAATGGATAATCAAGAAGAGGCTTGCAGTAGGCCTTAGTGATGCAGCAACAAGTGCCCTGATTGACTGATGGAAGAGGGAGTTGAGCTCCACGTTACTCACCTCTCGAAAGCTGCAGTCAGCTTAAGGACTAGAATGAAAATGTTGTGCGTTTCAGTATTCCAGTCGGTTACAGCACCTGCATCATAAACAGGAGATCCTGGGCGGAATTGTCTGGCCGCACTCACCCCATGACTAGAAAATCCCACCCAAGGTCAACGGACCTTTTCATGGTCTGCAACCTGCAGACCACGATTCCCATGATGGGCGGAAAGAAAAGTACCGTCCCCTGAGTTCAAATCTCAGCGGTGCCCTGATCCATTTAACCAGTGCCTGGGCTTTAAATTGCAACCATCTAAAAATAACATTGGCAAGAATGTAACCTGCACCACTGTTCCTCCTGTGGCCTAGCGGTATAGGTAAACTGGTAATCCACAAACTTGGAGCATTGGGTTCCAGGCACAAATCCTTCCAAAGTAGATGGTAAACCGTACTGTGGCAGGCACGGGTGAGCTGAAAATATTCCTGTTGTGTGTTTCTCCCCTAAGGCCCTATCCCACTCTTCTGCTGCTGTATCTCCTGTAGCAAGTTCCCTCTGGATGCTGGTGATTCCAGCAGGAGCTTGCCCAGAATAAGCCTCAAGGAGGGATATGGAAGAGGTCAACTCAGAATTCAGACAGCATGTGGGACAACACCCCTGCAGTAGGCCTTGCCATTGAGTGACTCACACCCAACACGAGATCACGTGAGCAGTATGTCCTCAAACTAATCTAGATCAACCATCCGGTTCTTGCAAATGGTGATTTATTTTTAGTCAGCCGTGAATTTCTGGCACATTCTGTTCTTCATTCAGATTTCTAGCATCTACAGTATTTATATCGGTGAGTAGGTTGTTGCTGAGTAATTGGCACTTGGTAACATCTTCAACTGTAACTTTCATAGTTTGCTGATGATCGAGAGTAGACTGATGGGGTGATACATGACCAGGTTGGATTTATCCTGTTTCTTGTGTATATGACATACCTAGGCAATTTTCCACATTGCTGGGTAGATGCCCAATGTCGTAGTTGTACTGGAAAGGCTTGGCTAGCGGTGTGGCTAGTTCTGGAGCACATCTTCCCAACCACAACCAGGGGGTTGTCAGGGCCAATAGCCTTTGTGGTTTCTGCTGCCCTCAGTCATTTCTTGATGTTAAGTGAAATGAATCCAGTTGGCTGAAAACTGACATCTGTGATGTTGGGGATCTCAGGAGGAAGCCAAGGTGGATGACCCATTCAGGAGCTCTGCCTGAAGATGGCTTCAGCCTTTTTGTTTGCACAGGTGTGCTGTTCTCTCTGTCCACATTGAAGATGGGTATGGTTTGCAGTTTCTCCCTCCAGTGAGTTGTTTAATTGTCCACCGCCATTCACAACTGCATCTGGCAGGACTGCAGAACTTAGATCTGATTGATTGGTTATGGGATCATTTCGCTCAGCTCATTGAGTGCTGCTTTCACTCCTTAACATGCACATAATCCGATGTTGCAGCTTCTCCAAGTTGACATCTCCTTTTCAGAAATGCCTGGTTCTTTTCCTGGTACACTTCATTGAGCCAGGGTTGGTCCACTGGCTTATTGGTGATGATTTAGGGAGAGAGATGCCAGGCCATGAGGTTACAGATTGTGTTGAGTACATTCCTGCTTTTGATGGCCCACACTACCTCATGTATGTTCAGTTTCATCGTATGATCTGATCTCAATCTATCCCATTTAAGGTGGAGATGCCAGTGAACTGCTTGTTGAAAGTGGAGAGAATCTCCAAGAAGATCGCGCATATCGACACAGACCTCAAATCCCTACAAAGATGCAAGAAAGCAGACAAGATCCCAAAAAGACTCACATTCCAACCATTATCTTGAAATTCTGCCTTTTCCACCATGTTTGTGAAACGTCTCTCCACTCACCTGGTGAAGGAATAGCACTCTGAAAGTTCATGATTCCAAATAAAGCTGTTAGACTTTAACCTGGTGTTGTGAGATTTCTCACTATCCTATTTAACACATTAGAGGGTATTCTCAGTGTGAAGTTGGAACTTCATCTCCACCAGGACTGTGTGCTGGTCACTGCTACTAATACTATCATAGGTGGATACATCTGCAAAAGTAGTTTGATGAGTAGAGACTGAGTAGGTTTTATCTTCATGTAGGTTCTCTCACCACCCGCTGCAAGCTCAGTTTAGCAACTACGTCCTTCAAGACCTGGCCAGCTCTGTATGCATTAGTATATCCGAGCTTTTCTTAAAGATCCTCCACCCAGAGTGCAGCCTGTGTCCTTCCCACCCTCAGTACTTTCAAATGGTGCTCAACATGAGGAGTACTGAATCAGCAGCGGGAGCTAAGTGGTAGGTGGTGATCAGCAGGAGGTTTCCTTGACCGTGTGTGACCTGATGCCATGAGATATTATGGGGTCCAGGATCAATGTTGAGGACTCGCTGTAAAACTCCCTCCTGACAATATACATCTTTGTTGCCATCTTTGGTGGGTCTGTCCTGCAAGTGGGATAGGACATGTTCAGGGTTGATGACCATGGAAGCGTCTGGGACATTGGCTTTAAGGTAGAATTCTGGTGGTATGACCATGTCAGGCTGTTGCTTGACCAGTCTGTCAGACAGATCTCTTGGCATTGTTCAGCAGATGTTCATAAGGATGACTTTGCAGAGTTGACTATTCATGCTGTGCCACATTGTTGCTTCCAGTACCTGGATTGACACCAAGTCATCCATCCTGTTTTATTCGTCAACTTTTCTGTAGATGTTTGATAAAACTGAGTGCCTTGATTGTCCATTTCAGAGGGCAGTTAAGAATCAATCACATTACTGTGGGTCTGGAGTCACTTGTGAGACCAGTCTGTGTGATGATGATAGATTTTTCTGATTAATCTAATAAACAAGAAGTTTGAGTTCTCTTGATAAATTAGTAGCTAGATGGTGTGATGCTCAGCATTCAGGTCACAAGGTCAGGGCTATGATGTTGGACTGTTTGTTAGAAGTTGCGCCACAATTGGGCCCAGGAATATTTAGCAAGGCCAGAAGGGAAAATGTGACAGGGTTCCCCTGGTTGTAATGTCTATATTGGAGATGTTGGGAGAGGACAGCATTGAGTTTAGCTGTGATTTCCTGCTGACCTGCATAATGTCCATGTATTTATCCTTCATGTGTGAGGCCAGGTAGAATGAAACCTTTCTGTAATAAGCATGATCACTGGGAGGGAAACATAAAGATAGATTTGCATTTTAATGGCTGGATTTAAGGAGGCCCTGAGGCTGGGTTGGGATGCAGCGAGGTTGGAGGATTACAGGGAAGGAAAGTGGATACTCATCGCTTTCCCAACACAGAATTCTCTATGACAGGGAAGGTAGGGAACAGTCTTCCTGCCCTGCAGCCAATTGAGACCTTTTTGTGGCTACATAAGAGTCTTTTCCTGCCTTCTTTGACATTGTAACAATGGATGTGGGCTCCCTCTGACAAGTGGAGATACTGCCCAGTAGGGCTTGCTGAGGGTGACAGTGGCTCCAGTGAGGGTGGCTCCTGGTCAGGCACTCTGTTGTGCATGAAGGACCCTTCATGTCAAAATCTCTGCCCTTCCCGACCACCCCACCACCCTTGCTAACCAGCCCCAGCATCCTCAACACTGTTTGCAAGCAGTGCCATAGCCAAGCCAGGTGCAGTTGCTGCAGTGGTCACCACTCCCAGGAGCGCTGCCAGGACTGAACAGCTGATGGCCCTTCAAATGAAAGGCAGCTCTTGGAAGCAGCACACCTTCCCTTAAAGGGACCAAAGCCCTGATGCCAGGCAGTTAAACATCTGATGGCAGAGAATAGTGTCAGAGCTCCTGAAATGGCTGTGGTGATGTTCTAGCTTTCCAGTCTGTGGTGGAGGCCACCATTACTCTGACAAAATTTGGCTGCTATAGTGCCTTCCGTGACAACGGGATGTCCCTTTGAGCAAATGAAGTACGCTCACACTGTTGTATTGTGGGAAATTTGAACGCAGCAAGCTCCCACAAACGGCAACATAATAATGACCATGTAATCTGCTTGTGCGATGTTGATTGAGGGATGAATGACCAGGATAATTCCTGTACTCATCTTCAGAACAATGTGGTGGGATTTTTTATATCGAATTTATTTTTTACATCTCTTAACTGTTGGTCAGGAAAAGCAGAAGGTAAGATTTTCCAGCCGCACTCACCCAATGGTTGGAAAATCCCACCCAAGGTCAACAAACCTATACACGATCCGTGTCCCACCTGCTGTGATTATCGTGGCGGGCAGGAAGGGAAAATTCACCCCTGATCTTATTATATCAGGATCACTCATCCAATTTATCCCATGATCTACGCTGGCCAAACAGAAGATTTTAACCGCCCACTAAATCTGAAAATCAAACAAAAATCACCGGACACCCAATAAATTAAAACATGGAATTAGAAATAGTTTTTCAACCTAACATCTCTGGTCCTTCCACAGTCCATGTGCTGTGGATTTCACACAAGACATTTCACTCCCTGAAGGAAAGTCCTGTTTAAATACTTGCTGAGAATCAAGGAAAACTTCAGAATATCTCTTGACTACACATCTTCACTATTCACCCCTACATTCCTGGTTTCCATTGACAACCACTTTAATCTGGTCATAACCGCCCAGTAACCATCAGCTCCGTGGAGTTTGTTTCAATCAGCCTACTTAGTTCTAAAGCTTCAACACCATTCCTAACCCAGATCCTAGTTCCATCCTTTTTCTCTCCTCCCCCACGCAACTAATCTCAAAGTAAAAAGCAGGTTGTAGTGAACCCGGGAAGTGGAGATTCGTGTAAGGTCATAACAGCAACACTTTCAGTGCAATTTCACTTTTTGTTTTAGTTCTCATTTTTGCACTATTTGTTCAGCCGAATGAATTTACAGGAAGCTTTCATTATCTGGGCATTGATAATGATAAATAATGCATTTTTTAAAATAAAATCTCCAGGATGTCTCAGTACAAAACGTTTATCTGTTTCACCCTTCAAAAGTCAAAATTGAATAAGGCGTGCTGTAATTTTCTGAAAAAGGACTCAAAGAGCGGACCTTGTTACTCTTGAAATCTGCCATTCAATGCTGTGAAATTAACATCTTACAAGATTTCTAAAGTTGCGGATGTAATTCGTCCCCTAGTGTGCTTTAAAATATACTTTTAGTGCATCATTTTTAAGTCAGTCTCTATACGTGTTCTGGCTCAACGTTATTTGCCTGTGAAATACTGACAGGACTTTTTGGATGAAGCAAAAGTCCTCGCGTTCCTAAAAATATCGCCCTTCTCAGCAAGTGCATGGGGAGCGAATACAAGCCTCTATTCATTTGAGACTGTGAAACCCGGGAGTTGCAATCCAGCTTAAAAATAGTAAACCCCTCCATCCCCTGCTGGGAGGTTTCTTTGCACAATCTGCCCAGCTTTTCTTACCACGGAACCTACAAGAGACAGGAAATAATTCACGTGATTTGCCTTTACAAGTAGCGTGGAGTTGAAACTTTGGGGCTGGAGGGGTCATTGGGAAAAGGTCACGTGATTAGCATTTGTAAGTAATCTTTTTTCTCACACAGCCCACCGACACCTTTTGGACAAGAGAGACTTATTTTCAGCACTCAGGGAACGCGAGCTGCTCTACAAATTTCACTTGTGTGCGTGCTTTTTTTTTGTTCGAGGGTTGACTGAATAAAGTGAAGGCGTCTTTCGTATCTAAAATATTCCCAAGTTTTCCAAAGAATTACAACAACGCTCCTGTTAAGTAAGAACGACTGACTGTGGTCGGCATGGTGACACAGCACATTGGAACTCCAAATGGTAGAATGCAGCTTTGAACCACAGCTTTTTTTCCACACTGTGAATTTCTAATCTTAACCCTTCAATGCCCTAACAAAGAAGTTAACAACAACTTGTATTTCCATAGCACCTTTAACTTAGTAAAATAGCTCCAGGCACACAATAACACAAAAACAAAATTTGACACTAAGGAATTATTAGTAAGAAGTCTCACAACACCAGGTTAAAGTCCAACAGGTTTATTTGGTAGCAAAATCCACTAGCTTCTGCAGCGCTGCTCCTTCAGCAGGTAAGTGGGAGTTCTATTCACAAACCGTGTATAAAGACACACACTCATTTACAGAATACTGATTAGAATGTGAGTCTTTACAGCTAATCAAAGTCTTAAAGGTACAGACAATGTGAGTGGAGATAGCATTAAACATAGATTAAAGAGATGTGTATTGTCTCCAGACAGGACAGTAAGTGAGATTTTGCAAGCCCAGGCAAGTCATGGGGGTTGCAGATAGTGTGACATGAACCAAAGATCCCAGTTGAGCCATCCTCATGTGTGCAGAACTTGGCTATCAGTCTCTGCTCAGCAACTCTGCACTGTCGTGTGTCGTGAAAGCCGCCTTGGAGAACGCTTACGCAAAGATCAGAGGTCAAATGCCCATGACCACAGAAGTGTTCGCCAATAGGAAGAGAACAGTCTTATGCCGGCATCTCCACATCAGGAATTATTAGGCCAGAGAATAAAAGCTTGGTCAGAGGTAGATTTTAAGGATTGACTTAAAGAAGGAAAGCAAGAGAGAGACAGAGACAGAATTCCAGAATTTAGGATTGAGGCAGCTATGGCATTAGGACAGTGATAAAACTGTGGACGTACAAGGAATCTTCTTATCTGTGAGAAAGCAAGGCAAATAGGCAGCGGGCCAATCTCCCTCACTTGCTTTCAGCTGAAGTACAGATCAGCTTTGGCAGAGGGTTATTGGGACAGGTTAACTCGGAGGACGAAGGAACATGTGAATCTGAAAGGACAGAAAGTGACAGTAAACATAAAGCAAATATCATTATTTCACAGCGAATCCACACTTTTGAGATTAAAGTGCTGCATTTGGTTGTCCAATCTCTATAAGTGAGGATTGGGGAAAATCACAAACAGCAAATAATTGGTTCAACATAAAGAGGAGTGGTAAATACTTTAAAATAAAATTGAAAATATGTGTACAAATAGTGCTTCTCCCTCATTTTCTCTCTCATACATACTAATTCTCATTTTCTGTCATTCGTGGTTGGAATCCTCCCATCCCACCCGTGTGGGTCTAGTGGCTGGTGGCAGTGGAGAATCTAGCGGGAATCAGAAACCCACCAGCAGAAAAACAGTTTGAAATTTTCCCACTGGTGGATCAGTTCCCCCGCTCCCTGGTGGCATGAATTTTGTTTGCGTTCAATTTCATCTCATGAATGCCCATTAAAACATCAATTCACTGGAATGTCATCTGGCCTTCCAATCTTCTGTTGTACCATGGGAAATCACACCAGTGGGGAATCACACCAGAGGGGAATCACACCAGAGGGGAATCACACCAGAGGGGAATCACACCAGTGGGGAATCACACCAGAGGGGAATCACACCAGAGGGGAATCACACCAGAGGGGAATCACACCAGAGGGGAATCACACCAGTCTCAAATTCAATTGAAAAAGGGTGGCATGCACGAGATGGACCTCAGTTTGTTTGAGACTTTGAAGTGAGTGCAACATACATAGCCTAATTGCTGCGCTGTTCCGGTTGCACTGAACACCATTTCTACCTTCCAGCTCCATGCTGAACAGGTCTTTATGGACAGCACTGCACTGAGGCACTCATGGACCCTCCACACCAATAGACCGAAGATGGACGGGGGATGGGCTGTGACATGATGGGTTTGGGAACTGATGCAGATGAGGTGGACAATGTGGAAGGAGGGCTATGCAAGGGAGGGGTCAGGGGAAGGGTGAGAGTGCCCGATGGTGGCAGAGGCGCAAGGAGGTGTATGAGGATGCCAAGCGATGGAAGGCAGCGGGAAGACTGAGGTAGGGCAGTTGGACCCTGACAAGGCTGCATGAAAAGTTCACAAACAAGGGGGTCAGAGGGATCCCACATCGATTACCGGAAGGGGATGGATGAAGATTCCAGATGGAGTAGGTAGCAATAGGCAGCATGGTTTGTGAAGAGCAGATCATGTCTCACAAACTTGATTGAGTTCTTTGAGGAAGTGACAAAAGAAATTGAACATGATAGGTCAGTGGATGTTGTGTGCATGGACTTTGAATGACCTCCTTCTGCACTGTAGGGATTCTATGATTTTCTATGATCAGGTTCCTCCTGGCAGGCTGATACAGAAGGTGAAGTCATGTGGGATCCAGGGTAAGCTGGTAAGATGGATACAAAACTGGCTTGGGCATAGAAAGTAGAGAGTAGCAGTAGAAGAGTCCTTTTCTAACTGTGACAAGTGGTGTTCCACAATGGTCAGTGTTGTGGCTCTATTGTTTGTAATGTATGCAAATAAGTGATCTGATTAGTAAATTTGCAGATGATACAAAAATTGAGGAGTAGCGGATAGTAAGGAGGATTGTCAGAAGGTACAGCAGGATATTAATCAGCTGGTGACCTAGGCTGCAAGATGACAGATGGAATTTGACACGGACAAATGTGAGGTGATGCAATTAGGAAGGTCTACTGCAGAAGGAAAGTATAAAGTAAATGGCAGAACTCTTAAAAATATTAGCATACAGAGGGATCTAGGTGTGCAGATCCACAGTTCCCTGACAACTTAGGTGGTCATGGGTTCAAGAATGGCAAGCTGGCCTTCATCAGTCAGGGCATTGAGTATAGAAATTGGGAAATCACGTTGCAGCTGTATAAGACTTTGGTTAGGTGCATTTGGAATATTGTGTACAATTCTGGCCGGAAGAATGTTGATGCATTGGAAATGGTGCAGAAGAGATTTACCAGGATGTTGCCTGCTTTGGAGGATATAGACTATGAAGAAAGGTTGAACAAATTTGGATTGTTTTCATTGGAGTATCAGAGGATTGGGGGGGCGGGGGGGGGGGCGGGTGCCTGATCGAGTTTTACAGGATTATGGCACGTTTGGATAGAATGGATAGTCAGAGTCTTTTTCCCAGGATCAAAGGGTCAAATGGGTACGAACACAAGAGGTCATCACTTAAGGGTGAGGGGGGGGAGGTATAATTTGGAGGTAAGAGGAAGGTTCTTTACACAGAGAGTTGTGGGGGTCTGGAATGCGCTACCGAGTAGGGTGGTGGAGGCAGGCACGTTGGACTCGTTTAAGATGCAGTTAGATAGGCATATGAGTGAAACGAGAATGGAGGGATATGGTAGGGGCTATTAAATAGGGTTAAACCTCGGGAGACACCGGAAGGGCAGGCTGTATGACTAATATGTTTTGTCTTTATTCCACAGGTGGAGGTCCACCTCGTGTCAAGCGAGGGGCATGCACACGGCGGGTTGTGCGTGGGCTGCTCTTGGAAGTCCAGGAGTGGCCTAGTACTTCATGTCGGTGTGTGTGCTTGATCCTGGACCGATAGACGGGCTCCACAACAGCTCAGTGACTAGCACTGCTAGCTGTGCAGATACATGGATTTGGGCCTGTGTCTGTGGGAGTTTGCGCATTCTCCCTGTGGTTGCGTGGGTTTCCTCCGGGCGCTCCGGTTTCCTCCCACACCCCAAAGATGTGCTCTTAGGCTAATTGGTTTCCACCAAATTGACACTATTTCTTCCCTGAATCTGACTGAGTAGGGTCCCATTCATAGACATGCAGGGTAGAATAGGTGTAGGGCGATGCGGCGGCGCGGGCTCGTTGGGCCGAAGGGCCTGTTTCCCGTGCTGGGTTGTTCTTTGTTCTTTTAATTACTCAGGGGCATAGGTTAAAAGTGAGAGGGAGAAAGTTTAAGAGAGATGTAAGGGGCAAGTTTTTCATACAGAGGGTAAATGCCTGGAACATGCTGCCAGAGGAGTGATGGAAGCAGATTCTATAACCACGTTCAAGAGGCATCAGGATAGGTACATGAATAGGAGGGAATAAAGGGATATGGACCAGATAGAGGCAAGAGGATATTAGATTAGAGAAGCATCTGTGTTGGCACAGACCGAAGGGCCTACTCCTGTGCTTTACTGTTCTTTGCTCTTTATCTACATGGGGCGTGGGCCCCTTCATAATCCGCCTGTGCAAAAAGTGAGTCCTGCCTAGAAGGACCAGAGAATGGAGTGTGAGCAACATGACAGTTGGGATAATGAAGATGTGAAAGTGTCCATAAGAGAATCTGTGTTGATTTGTATCCTCACTAATGGATGCATGAGATCCATGAAGGGGGTTGCCATTTGAGTACGTGATGTAATGATGAGAGTCTGATGGTGGAGGGATCTGAGAGAGCACTTACCCTCTGGAGTGGAGGAGATTATTCATCTGCTTCCTGCCCTGTGTGGTGCTTCAGGCATGGTTGCCAACCATGCTGACCTCCTGGGAAATGATCACCCAGGCTGGAGAGGTGAGGTTGGTGTGCTTTCTGGAGCTATCATTTGGGTAGAGGACATGCCTCTGTGTCCAGACTCCTGGAATCAAAGCCTCTTCCAAAGCATCTTCCAACCTCTCAGGGATTGAGATGTCAAATATAGTGGCATCTGTGAGGTAGCTTCCCAAAAGGAACACTGGATCAGGGAAAAACAAGTAGCATAAATGCAGTGCTAGGACATGACACTGGCTTTTTGGTTGCGAATGGGTGAATGACTATAGTTGTCTATCTTTGGCTGCAATAATAGGAAGAAAGATTATTACTTGAATGGGTATAAATGGAGAGAGATGGATACTCAGCGAGACCTTGGTGTCCTCGAGCATCAAGGCTCCTTCAGGCCAGGCACCTTCCAAACACATCTGGAAGGACAAGGATGGCAGATGTGGCAGAACACCACCACCTGGAAGTTCCCCTCCAAGCCACTCACCATCCTGACTTGGAAAAATATCTCCATTCCTTCACTGTCACAGAGTCAATATCTTGGAACTCCAGCCCTAACAGCATTGTGAGTGTACCTACACCACATGAGCTGCATTGATCTAAGAAGACAGCTCAGAATCACCTTCTTAAGGGCAATTAGCCCTGGACAATAAATGTAGCCCACTGAATGAATTAAGAAAAGATATTTGAAGGGCTGCAGTGCGTGCAAGTCTGGCTGCTGGGTGATGAGGGGTTCCTGCTGAGATGTTGGCTCATGCATCATCCTCAAAGTGCCTTGGAGGAGAGAAATAATGCCATACATAACTAAATGAGATCCATCATAGAGCAGATCATTAGGATGCTAAAAATGACCTTTTCCTCCCTTGAATTTGCCTCAACTAATCTTTGTGGTAATGAATTGTGTGTTCTATCCATTCTCTGGATAAAGAACTTGTTCATGGATTTCCTTTTGGGGTTTATCAGTGACAATCTTATATCTATGGTCCCTAGTTCTGTTCTCACCTGCAAGTGGAAACATCTTCAATGATAAATTTATATTAGAGTACTGTGTGCAATTTTGGTCCCGTTATTTGCGAAAGGATATATTGGCCTTGGAGGGAATACAGAGAAGGTTCACTAGGTTGATACTGTAGATGAGGGGGTTAGCTTATGAGGAGAGATTGAATAGATTGGGCCTGTACTCATCGGAGTTTAGAAGGCTGAGGGGAGATCTTATAGAGACATATAAGATAATGAAGGAGCTAGACAGGGTGGAGGTGGAGAGATTATTTGCACTTAGAAAGGAAACAAGAACTAGAGGGCACAGCCTCAAAATAAGGGGGAGTCAATTTAGAGCAGAGTTGAGGAAGAACTTCTTCTCTCAGAGGGTGGTGAATCTTTGGAATTCTCTGCCCATTGAAGCAGTGGAGGTTACCTTGTTAAATGTGTTTAAGTCACAGGTAGATAGATTTCTGATCAATAAGGGAATTAAGGGTTATGGGGAGGGAGCAAGCAGGTAAGTGGAACTGAACCACTATCAGATCAGCCATGATTTTATTGAATGGCGGGGCAGGCTCGAGGGGCTAGATGGTTTACTCCTGCTCCTATTTCTTATATGGCTAGTTGTGTCAGATTGTAATTCTGATTTAATAATGAGCTTAAATCTCTATAACTCAATTATAAATTTACAAAGTATTTACATCAGTACGAAGAGTCCTGTTCATCGTGAGGAGATCTAGACCATTCTAACACCCGTATGAAAGACCTTCATAATTCATTCTAGTTCAACAGCTCTTTCACACACTTCAAAAATACTTCTGTGACTCATCATCCTTGACAACAAATCTAAGATGAAGTCATGGTTTAGGTTCCACTGAATGTCACAGCACTGAGTGTAGGCAGATGGTGTCACTGAATACAATCACATACGAAGCCACCCCCATGAAAATGAACAATCTATGATTGTACATCCGTATTGAAAATCACCTTCGGCATGCTTGACGTATAGGGGAGCTGATGGCCTAATGGTATTATCACTAGACTATTAGTCCAGACATTCAGCTAATGTTCTGGGGAGCCAGGTTCAAATCCTGCCACGTCAGCTGGTAGAATTTGAATTCAATTAAAAATATCTGGAATTAAGAATCTACTGATGACCATGAAACCAATATCCAATGTCATAAAAACCCATCTGGTTCACTCATGACCTTTAGGGAAGAAAATTTGACGTCCTTACTTGATCTTGTCTACATGTGACTCCGAAGCCACAGCAACGTGGTTGACTCTCAACTGCCCTCAGGCAACTAGGGATGGGCAATAAATGCTGGCCAACCAGCAACACCCATGTCCCACCAATAAATAAAGAAAAAAGTCTGCATATTATTAAAACTGCCATGAAGTGCAGGACTTTCCCCATGCACCACAGGAGCCCACTGTCAGACTCTAATGGAGGTCAGAAGTCCGCACTGTGTGCGTCCCAGCCACATACCTGTGATTTTCCCTAAACTGGCCAATTAGTGGCCAGAGGATGGGCATAAGAACAGTGGACAGGTTCTCAAAGTTGGAGGGCCAATAGAAGGCCCACACTCTCAGAAGGTGCAGTTAAATACTTGGACAAGGTGGCGATTATTAAATAGATCCAAGCCATATGGTGAAGTACAAAATATGACGCAGGTCTTTGTTGACAGGTTTATTCACAGGATGCAACATGACAGGCCTCTGTCTCCCAACTACTAACCCAGTGTGCCAGGCGATTGTGAGTATACTGAAAACCAGATAAACAACTAATTGTCAGCTCCTTAAAGGGGCAGTGTAACATAAACCAGATTTTGATAGGTAACGTACTTAATTAGATTTAAAGAGTATTTGGGAGAGGGTGGGGGAGATCATGCACTCCTTTAGGGCACCTACTGGTCACAGAAGGCCTTGAACATACCCAGTGGGCACTGCGTGCTCTCTCTCTAGGGAGATGACTGTTGCCATGAAAAAGTGACTGTCTGGCCAGAAATATTCCACCCCCCCCACACCCCAACTGCTTGTGGCCTGGACCTATAGTTACATATAAAATATATACCTATATAATAATATATATTATAGAGACGGATAAGATAATGAAAGGGATGGATAGGGTCAAGGTAGAGAGATTCTTCCTGCTCAGAAAGGACAGCAGGACTAGAGGGCACAGCCTCAAGTTAAGGGGGGGGGTCAGTTTAGAATGGAGTTGAGGAGGAACTTCTTCACTCAAAGGGTGGTGAATCTCTGGAATTCTCTGCCCGTTGAAGTGGTGGAGGCTACCTCGCTAAATATATTTAAGTCACGGGTAGATAGTTTTCTGACAGACAAGGGAATTAAGGGTTATGGGGAGAAAGCAGGTAAGTGGAACTGATCCACTTCAGATCAGCCATGATCTTGTTGAGTGGTGGGGCAGGCTCGAGAGCTAGATGGCCTGCTCCTATTTCTTATGTTCTTATTTCTTATGACTTGTTAATGGCCACCTGGGCCAGGCCCAGAATAGGCTAACAAGGAGGTCCTCCTTCTGGCCCACTCCCACTCAGTGGCCAAAGGTCAGGTGGGGCTGAAGTGCAAACTAATCTACCCCCTCAAATAGTTAAAAGGGTGCAAGGAAGCAAAGGGAGTGCATTAACATGCCACATAGGAAACCTGTCTGTGCTAAACAAAAAGGCACAAAGGAAATTTCCACTAGTAGGGCCAAGGTTTCTCTGAGAGAGAGGTTTCAGGAGCTGGGGCCAATGTGAAAGTCCATCTGAATGGATGTGAGTTCAGATAGAAATCCACTGCAGGTTATGGCCTTACCACCACAGGTGTAGTGGGAGCCTGGTACAACTTCTTTCAGGCTCCAGATTGCCTTGGATGCTAGAGTCTCTCTTTATAGTCTTCCAAGTTCAGCAACAAACAAGTGGACAAATTAACAAATTAAAGTCCTTAAAGGGACACCATAACAGAAACAACATTCAAAAGGAATGTTATCTAATGAAATTAAAATACTGTCTTGAGGGCTGGTGAAGCACTTCAACCCCCACTGTGGCCACCAGTCAGAGAAAGCCTCAACCATACCAATGGATACCATGTGCTACCTTTCCAGCGGCACTCTTAAAGTGAGCATCGCCATGGAAAAGAGGTGGACAGCTAGGATAAATGATCCCCTCAACCACCCCTGGCTGGACCCATTGATGGTGACTCCCCTTATAATATTTTGAGTACCAGTAGGACAAATATAACAAATTAACCAAATACCCAATTTAAAAAAAAACCATTAAATCAATTGATAGCTCCTGAGGGTCACATAATGAAGGAAAACATTTAAAGGAACTTTACCACATTAAATCAAAACATGGTTTTGGGGACCAATGAAGCACTCTAGTCGCCATGGTGCCCACCAGTTGAAGAAAGCCTCAACCATACAAGTGGACACTGCATAGACAGTCAGGCATGAACATAGCCACTTAAAAGAGGCAGAGAGTCAGACAGGGCAACTCCCTTCAAACACCTACTGCCTGGGCTTGTCGATGGCAACTCTCTTTATACTCTTTAGAGCAACACTACATAAATGATCAAATTTATAACTCAAATTGAAGTGAAAGCCCTCAAAGGTGCACTTTAACAGAATAAATTCCAAAGAAACCTTATCTAACACAATCAAAATGTGGTTTTAGAGGCCAATGAAGCCCTCAAGCTCCACAGTGCTCCCAAGCTGCAGAAGGCCATAAACGTGCAGGGGACACTACATGTTCCCTCTTCACAGACACCTGGCTACAAACATAGCTACAAAAGAAAGCAAATAGTTGGGCTGGACAATGCATCATCATCCCATTTCCTGGACCTATTAATAGCAATTCTCCTTATAAATGTTCTTAGTCCTTAGCCAAATATCTCCTCGTTTATTTAACATAATCAACCAATCATTATAATGGTGAGTTGCCTGCTTGAACTGTTCCAGTCCATGTGGTGTGTGTACAGCAACAATGCTGAAGGAAAGGTGATTTATTTCCAAGTCAGGATGGTGAGTGAATTGGAGGGGAAGTTGTCTTTCTCACTGGTGAAGACCATGGCTTTAGAAGGTGTTTTCTAAGGAGCCTTAGTGAATTGCTGAAGTGCATCTTGTAGGTAGTACACACTGCAGCCATTGTGTCCCAGTGGCCAAGAAGCAAATGTTTAAGGTAACAATGGGATACCAATCACACCAGCTGCTTTGTCCTGGATGGTGTTGAGCTTCTTGAGTATTGTTGCGGCTGCACTCATCCAGGCAAGTGGAGTTGATTCCACCACTCTCCTTGCCAATGTGGCAGCAATTGCATGCTTTGGCAATTACATTGTTAAGTTAATTGCATTATTAAAGATGGGTGATTATCACTGCCGCGACCTCCAAAAGAATATAAATGGACACAGCTGGAACACAATAAGGAGTTTGTCTTTCTACCAAGCTGTATGAAGAATAAACTTGCTGAGGGTGAAAGACAAGCTGCTATCACATTCCTCCTCCATATATTATTATTGATCTTACCACTCCTGACTTGTACCTTGTAAATGGTGGACAGGCTTTGGGGAGTCAGGGGGTGAGTTATTCTCTGCAGAATTCTCAGCCTCTGACTTGCTCTTATAACCAGAGTATTAATATGGCTAGTCCAGTTCAGTTTCTGGTTGATAGGGACACCCAGGATGTTGATAATGGGGAATTCAGCGATGCTTTACCATTGAATATCAGGGGGTGATGGTTAGGTTCTCTCTTGTTGGAATTGGTAATTGCATAAATAAATTTCTCCTACATTCTCTTCTCGTTCTCCTGATGACAACTGCAAACTTATTATTGACTACTCAACTAGTGGGATTAGTTTACAAGTAGGGGAAGCTGTTGTGTGATTTTAGATATTGTGAAATCCATCCAGGAAGATTAAAGTAAATAATCCAAGTGGATAATCATCGCCACAATGAGAAAGGCCTTTCTGCAAAAGTCAGAAGGATGTTACTGCTCTACCTTTACTTGACAGAATACAAGCAGAATAAGAATTGCCTCATTGTCTGACCATGCTAACACACCAGGAGAAAGCATATCTTCCTGTTAATGGTGACCAAAAAATCTAACATACACTAGGCTTACCACTCTCCTAACCTTAGCTCTCTTCCAGTTCTCTATGTATTTAAATCTGTTTGGATGAGCAGCAAAGTTTAATTGTTGGTTTATACTGCAAATGGTTCATTCCGTGAACAAAGGAGATCCATTTGCAGTACACACGTACCAAGGATACAGTATATAGTGACTTAGCACATATTAATAATTCCCCACCTAGCACCATTCTAATGAATGTATGTTCTGTGCTTCAAATGGATTTGATGTCCTTTCTATAAAGGTACCCAAATAGGAATTCCAAATGTAACCAAAGCAATTTTTTGTGCAAATTTATCATTAGTTATTTATTGTACTCTGTGCTGCTGACCCTTTTTTCTATTTTTGGCAGCATTCTGTCTCATAAAAAGATGGTTTGCATCAGGGTGCTGAACTCAGTGTTCAGCATTGCCTGGTGTGGCTCAGCAGCTGCACTCTTGCATGACAGTCTCTGCTGTGTTCGCTACATCTGCAAATTCAGCCATGCCCCACAGAGTGATGCATTCAACACTGCACATTAACATGAACATGCAATAAAAAAATGAACAAAAACACAACATTGTTTCTACTCCAATCAAGGAAGTGTCCCTAACATTCCTCTAACCATCAGTGTATGCAAACACTCCTCTAATCATCAATGTGTGCCAACCATGAGATGTGCCAATACATTTGATCTTTGACTGAGCTATTCTCAACAAATAATGATGATGCAAAATTTTAAAAAAGCCAATGTGATGTGAAATAATTAAAATTGAAGTCTAAATTTGAAAGAGGCCCACACCATCTTTCTGCACTCAATAAGCTCCTGGCAATGGAGTTGGGCAGCAATGTTTATGTTGTGCCAAAGAGTCTCCCTGTTTGTTCAGGAGGACCTCTTAAAGCCCGCGGCATTGTCAGCTGAGGACAGGTTTCACCAACGAAAAGCTTCCTGTGCTGCATGACTGTACACATCTCCGTGCACCCTGCTTGTGCATTAAATGTTAATTGGAATCACACGGGAACTGGCAAAAGAGCAGAAATACCGCTCACTCCTGTTTCTGCCATGGAAGCGGCATGTCACAGGTAAAATTCTGCCTATCATGTTGGCAGAAAATTTTGAGATTTTACTCTTGCGTTCAAGTCCAAATCATCCAAATATACTTTGGACTCAGCATTGATTTCCAGCGTTCACAACTTTCCCAATCTCAGCAATACCCATTTGCCCTCTTTCTACTCTATTTACTAACCAACTTTCTATCCATCCTCCAACAAACTTCTTGGACGGGATGTTGATCATTAGCTGGAGAGCTGGCAAGAGCCTCACATCAGCTTCTTACAGAATGGCCCACTGGTTTCATTTAAGTGCTTAATAGACCAATGAGAGACCTTTCCCTGGACCTCGGGGGCAGAGATCCCATCCCATCAAGAGGCTGCCAGCTCTATTGAATGACAGAACAAACTGGGGGTGGCAAGGGTGGGGGGAGTGTTGCTCCTGGTAAAACATCCACCCAAAGCCTAAGATCATCGCTAGATCCCAGACCAGAGTTAAGTGATGATGTGGGGGGTTTGGAAGCAAGGACAGGGAGGTGGTTTCCAGCAGTCCTTCCCTTCCCGATTCCAGGTCCCTCTCAGGCATTGAGACTCTTTCAACAACCCAACCCATTCCCTTCTCCCGCCCCTGCCTCCCCATCCAATTTTTCAGAGGGCAGGGCACAAGATTCTATCTCTTCAGTGACATAGTAAACACCTCTTTCAATATCTTGTAATGACACCAGCATCAAATTACTACGCCAGATCAGTTTAATCAAAACCTTTTCTAAACTGTTATCATTAATAACCTAAAGATGTCCAAAATTGAAACCAATGCAATTTAGGAATTACAAGCATTTAATTAAGACGATTTTAATTTTGATTGAAGAATATTTGTGCTCATCAAGTGATGTCATTCCAAAGAAGGGAACATTCTATGTGCCCGGACAAGTGGTGGCACACAGTCCCCATGGATTGGAGGGTAGCGAATATCACTCCAAAGGGAGGTAGAGAGAAAACAGGGAATATAGACCAGTAAGCTTAACATCGGTAGAGAGGAAAATTCTCAAATCCATTATCAAGGACTTTACAACAGAGCATTTAGAAAGCATTGGCAGGATCAGACACAGTCAGCATGGATTTATGAAGGGGAAATCATGCTTGACAAATCTATTGGAATTCTTTGAAGGTGTAACTAGTAGAGTTGACAAAGGGGAACTAGTAGATGTGTTATATTTGGACTTTCAGAAAGTGTTTGACAAAGTCCGCACAAGAGATTATTGTGCAAGGTTTAAGCGCATGGGATTGGAGGAAGTATGTTGAGATGGATAGCAAACTGATTGGCGCAGAGGAAACAAAGAGTAGGAATTAATAGGTGCTTTTCAAATTGGCAGACAGTAACTAGTGGAGTGCCAGGGTTCGGTGTTGGGACCCCAGCTAGTCACAATATTTATTAATGATCTGGATGAGGGAACAAAATGTAACTTCTCAAAGTTTGCAGATGATACCAAATTGGATAGGAGGGTGAACTGTGCCGAGGATGCAAAGATCCTTTAGAATGATCTGGACAGGTTGGTTAAGTGGGCTAATCAATAGCAGATGCAGTATAATTTGGATAAGTGTGAGATTAGTCACTTTGGAAGCAAAAACAAGAAGGCAGATTACCTGAATGGCTGTAAGTTGGGAGAGGAGAGTGTGCAGTGGGATCTAGGTGTCCATGTGCACCAGTCACTGAAGGTAAACATGTAGTGCAGCAGGCGGTAAAGAAGGCAAATGGCACATGGCCTTCATTGCGAGAGGTTTCCAGTACAGGAGCAGGTATGTGTTGTTGCAACTACAGTAAAAAGTCAGACTTCTTACTGTGTTTACCCCAGTCCAACGCCGGCACATCCACATCATTGTTGCAACTATACAGGGCCTTGATGAGGCCACAATTAAAGTATTGTGTGCAGTTTTGGATGTTCTAGCTCTCAAGGGAGTGTAGCGAAGGTTCACCAGGCTGATTCTAGGGATGGCAGGACAGATGTATGAGGAAAGGTTGACTAGGTTAAGATTGTTTTTGCTGGAGTTCAGACGAATGAGGGGGGATCTCATAGAGACTTATAAAATTCTAACAGGTCTGGACAGGATAGATGCAGGGAAAATGTTCCTGATGGTGGGGGAGTCCTAAACCAGGGGTCACAGTCTGAGGATTCAGGGTAAACCATTTAGGATGGAGATGAGGAAGACATTTCTTCACCCAAAGAGTGGTGAGCCTGTGGAATTCATCACCACAGGAAGTAGTTGATGCCAAAACATTGAATGCATTCAAGAGGCAGCTGGATATAGCACTTGGGGCAAATGGACACAAAGTTGTAGAGATAAAGCAGCATTAGGCTATTGAGTTGGATGATCAGCCATGATCGAAATGAATGGCGGAGCAGGCTCAAAGGGCCAAATGGCTTCATCCTGCTCCTATTTTTTATATTTCTATGGCACGGTGGCACAGTGGTTAGCACTGCTGCCTCACAGCACTAGGGACCAGGGTTCAATTCTGGCCTCAAGCCACTGTCTGTGTGGAGTTTGCACATTCTCTCTGTGTTTGTGTGGGTTTCTGCAGGGTGCTCCGGTTTCCTTCCACAGTCCAAAGGTATGCGGTTTAGGTTGATTGGCCATGCTAAATTATCTCTTGGTGTCAGGGGATTAGCAGGGTAAATACGTGGAATTATGGGAATGGAGCCTGAGTGGGATTGTGGCCAGTGTAGACTCGATGGGTCGAATGGCCTCCTTCTGGACTGTAGGGATTCTGTGAAGTCCTCCAAAATTTGATGCACAAATTCAGAGTAAAGCTTCTTCTACACTGCCCCAGAAATAGTTGCCTTGTACCAGCCCTTCTATACACACCGAGACCTTTCCATTTCACAGAGCAGCCATTCTTTTGGACCTTCAGTGACGTTGTCTGATTAATGCGGGTTTTTGCCAAGTGTAGTAGTTAGGCACTGTGCTGAGGCTGTCCAACTTCTGCCCTTTAATAATTACAAGTACCAGTTTGCGATGTTAAATTGAAATCATTGCAAGTAAATCAAGTAGCAACTCAGTGAATCAGAGATGTTAGTGGAACTGCAGGCTCGCTGTAGGATTGGGTGTCATCAATCTCTAAAGCTCTGAAGAACTTTCAAATGGAAATCTCACCTTTAACTTGGTCATGCCTCAGAACACATCTATTATAAAAGTTAGAATAAATTTGATATTTCCCCTTTATTTATTCACTGAGCAACCAACCTGCATTTAGTGTCTTCTTCTATGCTACAAAGAAGATCGAGCAGCAACATGCTATTGTTACGTCTACTTAGCAAATTTGGAATTCTAATCTTCATAAATGTACAGGATGATTTTACCAGAATTACATCATTGAAATAGATCTTGGGTGGGATTTTACAGCCTCGCTTGACCCAAGACTGGAAAATCCTGCCTGAGGTTAATGGACCTTCCCATTTTCCACCCCTGGGGCAGTAGAATTCCAGTGCTTGAATTTAAAAGCTTCGTGAGCTGAAAGGGTTAAAATGAATATCTGAATTGGGTAGGAAATCCATGAGAAATCGGAATGAATCCCAGTGAATGTCTTTAGTATTCCAGCAAAATGCCCCTGTAGAACCATGAAGACTGAGCATGTAAAGGGCACAGTTTACAAAAGAAGCACCAGTCATTTTTTACTTAGAGAGAAATATTAAAAGATCTCTTTTATAAAGCAGCAGAAATGTAGATTTGTCTTTCCGTTACCCCCGGGGCTTTTTAGAGGTTTTACAAGATCAGAAAAAGTCTGCCTTATTTCTACTGATCATCTTGTATAGCCGATAATTTCAGCGAAACCACAAATGCCATCAAATGTACTTGTTAACTGGGCATGAAACACTGCTTTGAATCATTTATTTGTGCAGGAGATGCTGGTGGCAATTCTGTGAATTAATTCAGTAATAAAATAAATAACGAACAGAGAAGCTCAACTTTGCATTTTCTACACATGTATCATCAGTCTGCTAAACACTCTTGGCAGTCAGATATCTTTTCAGGGTCCTATGTTAAGGCATTTGATAAAAATATGCTCAAAAAAGCATTATTGCATAATCAAAAATGCTGAATTTTCCATAGCTTCAAATTCTAACTCCCAAAATCCCTTAAACTGAGGTAACGACTTTGTGCTTTTTCCTTTTCCAGTAATATAGTAAAATGTTAAATTTAAAACTGCGCCCATATTTGTCTGTAATCCCATATCATCTAGCCCTTTGTAAACTGAAAGTGGCATTGATACTTGTGTGCATCCAGCCATTACCATTTCTAATGTGGTTAAATTCTACTAAGAAGCTACCATTGTCACACACGTTGGTGTTTATGAGCCTCTCTGTACTTACGATCACTGCCACTGAGGTGTTTTATGACCCCTAATGTTTAGTAGTTGTCAACGCTATCAAAAGGTTCACAACCTCAATTGACACTCCTCATTAATCCTGTGCTGTAACAAAGATCAGGATTCCAACGTAAACTATTTCTGTTTTGATACCAGCAATAGGATTGCTGCAGCATTGCAGATCATTTTCATTGCTTTATTTTTTTTGGTGAAACCTTGTGACTGCAAAGCTCCTGTCCATCTGTCTGTCCAACATTGTGGCTTTAATGGAGAGGAAATATATCATCGACACCAGGGAAATTCAATGTGAAGTTATATTAAAGGCCAAGTTTGCGTGTCATAACCATAAGACACAAAAACTAAAAATGTTGGCATGAACTTGCATTGATTTTCAGCATTGCAGGTGGATTTTAATTTGGATTTGGAAGGTAGAGAGGAAATGGAATTTAAAGAGGGAATTCTAGAGTGCCAAACAAAGGTGGGCTGGAACCATAGTCTCAAAGAGATGGGGTGAAGTGTGTTTGGGTGGGGGAGGGTGGTTGCAGGGAGAAGGATGCACAAAGGGACATGAATAGTCAGAGGTTGGGTGGGGTGCCACAGATGTCGAGCTGGAAGGGTTACAGACAGGACACATCAGGAGGAATGAGGCCACGAATTTAAGAACGTAAGAATTAGGAGCAGGAGTAGGCCATCTGGCCCCTCGCTCTTTCTCCGCCATTCAATAAGATCATAGCTGATCTTTGTGTTTTTACGATTCATGCACAAGGGCACCCAGGTCCCTCTGCACAGCAGCATGCTGCAATTTTTTACCATTTAAGTAATAGTCCATTTTGCTGTTATTCCTACCAAAATGAATGACCTCACATTTACCAACATCTGACTCCATCTTCTAGACCCTTGTCCACTCACTTAAACTATGTATATCCCTTTGCAGACGTTCAGTGTCCTCTGCACACTGCTCTACTACTCACCTGAGTGTCATCTGTGAACTTTGACATACCAAACTTGGTCTCCAACTCCAAATCATCTATGTAAATTGTAAACAATTGGGGTCCCAGCACTAATTCCTGAGGAACCCCATTAGTCACTGATCGCCAACCAGAAAACATCCACTTATCCCCACTCTTTGCCTTCTGTTCGTTAACCAATTCTCTATCTATGCTAATACATTATACATAACTCTGTGAACCTTTATCTTATGCAGCAGCCTTTGTGTGGCACCTTGTTGAACACTTACTGGAAATCCAGGTACACCACATCTACCAGTCCCCCATTTGTCCACCACAATTCCCCATTGTGTACCATAAACACAAGGTGCGTATTTTAAAAACTGAGTTGGGGACTGGGAAGGAATATCGGTCAACAAGGACAGAGATGATGGGGAGTAGGATTTGATGCACAATAACATTCAGGCAGAATTTAGTTGAAGTAGACAGATGTTGGGAGGCTGGTCAAGAGAGCGTCGGAAAGCTTGAGGGTGGAGGAGATTACGGAATGAGAGCGGAGGAAAATATGGAATGACAGCAGAGGAAATAACGGAATGAGGGTGGAGGGGATAACGGAATGAAGGTGGAGGGGATAACGGAATGAGGGTGGAGGGGATAACGGAATGAGGGTGGAGGGGATAACGGAATGCAGGTGGAGGGGATAACGGAATGAGGGTGGAGGGGATAACGGAATGAGGGCGGAGGTTATAACGGAATGAGGGTGGAGGTTATAACGGAATGAGGGTGGAGGGGATAACGGAATGAGGGTGGAGGGGATAACGGAATGAGGGTGGAGGGGATAACGGAATGAGGGTGGAGGAGATAACGGAATGAGGGTGGAGGTAGGAACAGCATGCTTGAAAGTCTTAACAGTTAATGAGCTACAGGTAGATATGAATGGTATCCTTGCACAGATAAATGTCAAATTAGATTGAATCTTTCTCATGCTATAATGATACGTGGGTTGGTGTGAGCATATGGGGGGATGTGGGATGTGTGTGTGGGGGGGGTGAGTGTGTGTGGGGGCTCATATGTGTGTTCGGTGGTTGTGGGGGTGTGCGTGTGGGAGGGGTGGGTTGCGATACGGGGTGTGTGTATGGGAGTGATATGGGGTGTGTGTGTGTGAGGGGGTGTGTATGGGTGTGTGCATGTGTGGGGGATGTGTGTGCATGTGTAAGGAGTGTGCGTGCGTGTGGAGCGGAATGTGTGGGAGGAGGTGTGTGATCCGGTGTGTGGGGGGTGTGTGTGTATGGGAGTGTAGGTGTGGGAGGGATGGGAGTGAATGTGTGTGGGGGGTGTGGTGGGTATGGGAGCGAGTGTGTGGATGTTTATACGTGTGTGTGTGGGG